>NC_086330.1:5167168-6659334 GCF_032445375.1 Bacillus rossius redtenbacheri | reverse complement strand
TTCACGAATATTACTTTTATTTACGCATAAATTAATATTATAAACTAAATTTCTGGTTCCTATGAATAAAATAATTGTGAAATAAAATATTACTTCAATAATAATATTTATCTCCTTATATCCTAGTAAATTACATTAACACAATTATATATTTGTCGTAATTTCTAAGATTAATTTTTTTTGTTCAAGCTTCTCATTATTTTCTTTGGTTTTAGTTATATATCGTATTCTAGAATATTCTTGATTTTATATATTCTTTTTTTTAGAATAACCTGTACAAAATCCTATTTCTTCTTTCTTAAGTCTTCTGCTATCTCACAGGAAATTTGAATGGTAATTATAATTCTTTTCTTGTCCTCGTATGTCGAAAGATGTTATAATCTTTCTTCTATGTTGGATTGACTTTTTTTAAAATTCATCTATCCAAAGGCGCTTTATTTCCTCGAATTATTGGTTCTTATAACTTCGGCTGTGTATCTTGTTCAGCTTTTCTTATTGAGCATATAGTTTGTTTCTTACTTCATTTATACGTAATCTTCCATGCTATTTCTCTCGTGTCTTCTCTGTTATGAATTGCGTGTCCTCTTGTTCTCTTGTTCGGTCCGGGCGAGACAGTGTGTCGGGCCGACTCAAACAAGACCGACTGGCATGGTACCTCCCAGCGTTGCCAACCATGGCACACACAGTTCGGGTACATTCGCGTCTACGTCCGGGTACTTTCGAGTACAAGAAGATCTTAGTTTGGGTCTCATTCTGGCATGTACACAAAAAAAAACTATGAAAACCAAATATTGATGTTTATTTAATACAAATATTTAGAGACCCGGAAAATTCGCGGATTCTTCTAGGCTCAGGATAGAATTCAAAGTTATAGGTGTGATCGACCCATGTTTACCTTCCCATTGGTTGATTTCTTAGCGAGAACATTTTTATCCTTGTTATTTGGCACTACCTGATTCGCTTACTTCTCTCCTAGCTGGACATCGTTGGCTCACGGTCGTAGAGGGGCGTGTCCAAACAACTGCGGTCCAATCATGAACACAGTGCGAGAGTGTGAAGGTTTGCCTTCTAGCTTGCGACTAAATGAATCCGCGAAATTTCTGGGTGTCTACAAATATCATATACACTGTTATGTTAATATTATAACAGCGTATAACTAGAGACTGGAAAAATTCGCGGGTTCGATGACCTCCAGGATAGACTCCACTATCCTCTACACACTCGGGAAAATGCCAACTGTTCATTGGCTGCTGACTTGCGAGTCGTCTCGACTGGATGGCCTGTGATTCGACACTTCTACGAGTGAGGGTCTCTAATTGGCACTCAGTCCTCCAGATTAACAGTGAACCAATGGCAGGAGCAGCAATAAGGTATAATTATTTGAATTTTAGCATAACACGAAATGAACCCGCGAATTTTTCAGGTCTCTACGTATAACATAACATTTTAACGTTTAAATGCAATATTGAAAGTGCTTAGGATTTTAAAACATGTCATTGAATGTTTTGGGGTGTTAGGTGGTTAGGGGGGAGTAACGTAAACGTTGAATATTATTATTCCAGGCACTTGTGAAAAAATTGTATTTTCAGGTTAATGGTTGGTGTAAAATTATTTTAAATAACACGTCTAACGTCAAAACGGGGACGTAATTTTTTTTTTTAATATTGTAGCCGAGACTGTTTTCAGCAAGAGATATCACTAATCATTGTTTACTTTATACTAGCTGCAACTTGATTCTGTGGATCTCCCAAGACATTAGGCATATAGCGTAGCAGAGGCTGTTTTCAAATAGGCAGGGATGTTTAATGTCAGTTACGGTCTGGACGAAGTCTGCTTTCCGCCATAATTGGTTTTCCATTCCAAGTGAATATGTAATTTTGAATATTATTTGACTAATAATTTTTTTTTCACAGCTTCGCCAAGCTGAATTTTAATCAAAGTAGGTTGGAATTTTATATGCACACCATATCCAGAAAACATGGACTAGATGACTTCACAATCACAGTAAACTGTCTGCTGCAGTGATAAAATGTGAAATTAATGTAATTGACCTACTTAACAACGTGCATTTAACAGACTGAAACCATTCTCAATCTCTGTTACGGTAACACTCTCTGCTATAATCCCGTGTAATTTTTGTGAAGTAAGTTCGCTATTAAATTTGGATGAATTCGGGTACATTTGCGTACCCGCGCGGATCGCCTGGTTACTCCGGACACAGACACACTGCCCAGGGTACCGAGCACAGAGGGGACGCACCACAACGCCGAAATACCTCAACGCCGAACGTACAGTAACGCCGAAAACCATAACGCCGAATCCCAAATTGACTACAACGCCGACAGCTAGAAAACTGCTGTGTACCACAACGCCGAATTACCTCAACGCCGAAATACATTAACGCCAAAAAAATGTCATTGCAGGACTGCCACAAAGGTTAGGTTAGGTAAGGTTAGGTTAGATTAGGCTAGGTTAGGCTAGCCTAGGTTAGGTTAGGTTGTGGTATTTCGGCGATAAGATACATTTAAGAAACACACACAAATAAATTCAGTTGTTTTTCATTTTGCTCCTGTGGCCCCCCCCCCCCCCTCTTCACGCAGCAACATTTTTCGGCGTTACTGTATTTCGGTGTTGTGGTACACAGCAGTTTTCTAGCTGTCGGCGTTGAGGTCAACTTGGCATTCGGCGTTATGGTATTCGGCGTTATTGTACGTTCGGCGTTGTGGTATTTCGGCGTTGTGGCAACGACCCGAGCACAGACGCAGTACCCAGGGTACGTGTGGCAACACTGCCTCTGACGGGCTGTGTCTCGCCTGATGCAGGGGCAAGGGGAAGAGGGGAAGGACAGGGCGATGGTCCGGTGACGGGAAGGCTCGGGGTCACCTGACCAGTCGCTGATTGGTTCAGAGGGGAGACGAGGGGGGGTCCGCAATCAATACGCCGACCACCCGAAGAGCTGGCGGGGCTTGTCGCCAGAAACCTGCAAAATTCGCGGATTCATTCGGTGATAGTCTAGAATTCAAACACACATACCTCTTAGATCATTTTACTATTGGCTTACGTTCATCTGGACGAATCTCAACCAGTTATAAACCCTCAACCAAAGAAGGACCGAATCACAGACAAACCAGCTGAGACGACTTACAAGTCTTGCGTTATTTGCCAGAGTGTACAGTGGTATGTGCAGTCTATCCTGAAGGCCATCGAAACCGCGAATTTTGCAGGTCTCTACTTATCGCTTGTTCCCTGAGCGTCGCCGGACACCTTGGACAGTCCGTGACGAGTGTCCAGCTGTCCCGCCGGCTGACGGACGCCAACTTGGATCCAGTGGATCGCATTGTTTCCATTGGAGTCTTTAAGGAACCCCTCTAGTTGGCATGTGTGTGTGTGTGTGTGTGTGTGTCGGTGAGGCGGGATGATAGGCGAGACGCTCGCTGGTGCTTCTAGCGCGGTTGTTGCCTCTGGACTGGCGCGCAGTCTTCTCGTCGTCCGTAGGTAGACACCTGAAAAATTCGCGGATTAATTTCGTGGAATGCTCCAATTCAAATAATTATACCTTAGTGCTGCTTCTGCCATTGGGTTCACTGTTAATCTGTAGTAAAGAGGGCCAATTAGAGTCCCTCACTTGTAGAAGTGTAGAATCACAGGCGGCCCAGTCGAGACGACTCACAAGTCAACAGCCGATGAACAGTTGGCATTTGTCCGAGTGTGTAGAGGATAGTGGAGTCTATCCTGGAGGTCGTTCTATCCGTAGGACAACTTTGCCATTGGAGCGGGGACCGTAACATTATATGGCGGAGAAATGAAGGCAAAGGTGTAATTCAGGTCCCTTGAGTGCTCTCAAAATTTTTACCAATTGTCTTTTTTTAACCTTTTTTAACTCTTCTCAAAATACAATCAAAAATATTAATACGAAATCAAAAGTACTCTTCGGCCCTCAACGAATTCTTCAATGCTTTTCCTGAACAGACCTCACTCGGATATATTGAGCAGTTTAAATTAGATTTCAAAGAAATACGATACATTGTAGCCGTTACCATGGCAAAACTTTTGGAATTTTTTATTTCATTAAAATTTTGATTATATAAATTGTTTTAATAATTTTAATTTTTTTTTCCAATTTTCTAGCATGCCAAATACGGATTTTCAAGATCGAGGACGTAACGAAAATTGAAACGGTTACGTATCGATTCAAAATGGCGGCCAT
The DNA here is from genome assembly GCF_032445375.1 of Bacillus rossius redtenbacheri. Lineage (NCBI taxonomy): Eukaryota > Metazoa > Arthropoda > Insecta > Phasmatodea > Bacillidae > Bacillus > Bacillus rossius. The sequence continues at coordinate 6,655,127 of NC_086330.1, read as the reverse complement.
GACAACCTAATAGTCGAGGCGTCTTAGGGCGGGTTGCCCATGGGGAATTTAAGTTGCTTTAAGAACATTTTTTTCTAACTTTTGAGGTTTATTTGAATCCCAAATTTTTTAATTATTGGCGGGTTTCCCCCCTCAAAATATGACAGTTTTTATTTTTATGGTAGTTTGAGTTTTTTTGGTGGAATGTTTTCCCAAAAATTGGAATTTTTGTTTTGGATTTTGGCAATTTTTTTTGGTAAATCTTGGTAAATTCGAGCAAATTTTGAATTTCAAGGTCAAGGTCAAAGGTCAACGCCATTGCAGTTTTGCAGTGTTTGTCATGGGAAAAATTCAAGAATGCAAAATAATAAATAAAAATGATAATTTTAACACACAGAAAACAAGATGATGTCGAACATATGGATGTAGTAGGCTTTTTCTCTGTGTGATTATGTTTTCATTTTAATTTTTTTTTGCATTTTTGGTAATTTTTTCCATTACAAACATTGCAAAATTGCAATGGAGTATGCTAAACACATTATATTCAAACAAATATTTCCATCCTCTCTCCAAAACCACTTTTCGTCTGCCTCAAATGTTTGGGAAAGGAGACGTAACGAAGCTGATTGAAGCTCTGGACCACGGCGATGATTAGGGAACTGGTTCGTATCCTGGGGATCACATTCGTGTGTGTTGTGTCTTCCACTATAATTTAAGTGAAATTTTTGTTACAAACCAATACCCTATACCTATATAGGGACCGGAAAAATTCTCGGGTTCAATGACCTGCAGGATGAACTCCATAGTTCTACGTACACTCGTTCAAATGTCACCCACTCATTGGCTGCTGTCTTGTGAGACGTCCCAACGTAGCAGCCTGTGATTCGATACAGCCTTAGGTTGGGTGTTTCTCATTGGCCCAGAGACATCCAGGTGAGTTTTGAGCCAATAACAGAGGTAGCACTGAGGTATTGAAGTGGTCGGTGCGCGTCACTTGAATTTCGCGCCGCGCGGCGGACTTCGGCGCTCCTTCCCTTCCTACTTTCCCCCTCCTATCTGCGTCCAGTGCTGTGTTTTGTCTTCCCCTCGTGAGGTGTCCGCGCATGCGCGTGGCGCCCTCTTGCTTAATTAAAACTAGGTGTAATGCCTTGAAGGCTCTTGTTCGTTAGCAGTCAGTCGGTGCTGGTCGTGAATTAAGCATGTAGTCTGATACTTGCTTTAGAGAGAGTGTGTGACAGCGGGGAGAATGCACGTAAGTGTTGTAAGGTGGTGACCCTTACAGTAATGTAAACGGTACTTGGTAATAGCTGTATTATAAATTCTTATTTCGGCCGTCACCGTCTAAATTCTATTTGGCATTAATTGTTTTCCTTGATCGTTTTTGTATTAATACCATGCATAGTTTGTTTGACGTCTCTCCCCGTCTGGTCTACAGTCTTCGTTAGGACTTGTTTTTTCGTAATGAATTTAATGTATTAATTTGTAAATTTTCCTTTTATATCATGCCTTATCATGCTTTACAGTAAGCTTATACCGCCTAGTGTAGGTTAGGCCGCGGTCGCCTGCATGTTCATTTGACGTTTTTGTATTCTCTAATGAGGCATGTTAGTGTTCATTATCCTTGTGTGTAAGCGTTAATACTTAATTGTAAAATTTCTTTCAAGTATTTATCAAGTTAATATTATGTATTCTATCAAGCATTTAATCCTAAAGAAAATATAGATATGCGTTCACGTATTTTGCCGTGGCATGTGTACTAGCTCTATCAGTATTAAGCAAGTATTAATTATATGTGAAAGAATGATGTATTTGTATGATAACCACGTGAGGCCTTTGCCCATGATTAAACGAACTAAGTTAATGTAACTATTTGCTACTTCAACCTTTGCATCCATCCTTGGCTATAATTGTTAGATTACCTCTTTGAAAACCTTTTATTCAGCATAATTTATTCAGTATTTTTAGGATAGTGTTACACGCAGTTGAAGGTTCACGTGAATGTACTTCACCTGTTTACACTGTCCCATGAAGCTCATGGAAGCCTTCAACTGCGCAACTCTGCTGTGTTATGCTGACTATTAACGTTTTTGTTTTTCTCTTTTGTCTTGCATGCACCATGGGGTCACCGGTCACGGGATGGGTGTATCGTCTACGCCGTGACGAGCTGGTTCAAATCCTCTCCGAGGAGGGCGTTTCCTTCGAGGAGGGCGCTACTGTTGCTGTTTTGAGGAGCCTACTCGTCCAGCATGTTCGTAACTCCTGGGAATCAGCTGATGAGGTACCGTCTCGGCAGTTCCCACCCCCTTCTGGCCCCGCCTTGAACTCAAAATTTAACACAAAAATATTTTTTTCTAACCTTAAGCTTCTTCCTCGGCTTGATAGCTGCGAGCCACGAGCTGTTTTGGATTTTTTAAGTGCGGCATCACGTCTTGAAGGGCTGAAATTAGTTAGTGAGGCAGAATTGTTAAAGGCCTTGCTAAGTCTCTGTGGAGCCGCATTTCTGCAATTACTTACTGACGCAATTACTCAGAATCTTTCTTTTGCTCAGTTCAAGAGCTCAGTTTTGCAATTTGCCTGTCCTCCACGTGTGCTTGAGAGCTGTAAGCGTGACTTAGTATTTAGGTTTCAATTGCCTAACGAGCCCACTCTTCAGTTCATTAATTCCGTGGCCAATTATGCGGCCGTTCTTAATTTAAACCTCACAGAAACTGAGTTAGTACAAACTATATTAGGGAATGTCTCTCCGCTTGTGCTTCAACATAGCGCCATGCTTAGTCCTCCCACTACTTTGAATGCTTTACGCAAGTGGAGCTCTGAAGTGGAGAATCGCTTGCTCGCTGTTAGAAAATATAAGGAGGAATTCCCCATTTCATCTACATCGCGGTTTTATAAGCCTAAAAACTTAGAATTTCAGCCTGCTGTGAAAGTTTATTCTCAGTCCGCTCGTGCTACGCGCGCGCCGCAGCTCGTTGATTGTGCGGTTAGTGTAACCGAGCCCCTTGTCGGCGCCGGCCGCGCTACCGACAGGCGCTCCCCTCCCACTAATGCGCCCGGCCTTAAGGCCAGCCGGTCTAGGTGTGCCAACTGCGGAAAGTTCGGTCACGCGGTGTCTGAGTGCACGCAGCCCGCTGTGAGCCGCGATTTACGCAAATGCTTTAGGTGCAACCGCGCAGGGCACTATAGGGACCAGTGTCCGGGAAACGGGCCCCGATCAGGGCGTATGAGCGGTCGCCGCGATCGTCGTCAGAGAAAAGCCGCCTTTCATAAATTTTACAATTTTGTTCATGTTAATTTGTTTAGTGATATTGTCCCGGCTTTAGTGGATTCCGGAGCCACTCGTTCTTTGTTGAGTGCTGATTTTTTTGATTCCTTATGTAATAAATTTCCTGCATTGCAGAGCCGTGTGACTACGTGCCCTGACGTCATTATTTGTGTAGCTAACGGAGAAGTAGTACGCGCTAACAGGACAGTTGAGCTTCACATTAAAATTGCCGGATTTTCCTGGAACTGGCATTTTTACATTATTCCTGGTTTGTGTCATTCACTTATCCTTGGTCTGGATTTTCTGGGGAAAACTCGTTGTTTGATTGACGTGGCTAATCAGCATCTTGTTTTTGGCTTTCGCCCTTCATTAAAAATTAAATTAATTCCGCAGAATGCCGCCCCTGAAGTCATGTCTTGTCCTGACATGAGTGACGTGACCTTCAGAGACTCTCTGATTTCGGACGTTTTCAGTCGTTATCCTGACGTAATAAACAGTCGTATAGGTAGGTGTGATGTATTGCCCCATCTATTTCTGATTTTAGCTCGCCTACTTTTCTAGTTCCTAAAAAGGAGGCTGGAGAATTTCGCTTGGTTCACAACTTCAAATCTCTAAATGATAAGGTCATTCAGGACTCTTACGAATTACCGACGGTAGAGAGCGCTCTACAACACCTAGGAGAGGCAGCCATTTTTTCCGTCATCGATTTGAACGCCAGTTTCCATCAAATCCTCTTGCATCCTGATTGCCGTAAATACACCGCATTTTCTACCCCTTGGGGACAATTTCAGTTCAATAGGGTGCCCATGGGCGTTTCTTTTGGTAGTCAGGCCATGAGCCGCGTGCTGGACCATATTCTTTCTGATTTGAAGTATAAATTTGTCTTTAACTATATTGATGATATTATTGTTTATAGCGCTAGCTTAGACGAGCACAAACAACATCTAACTCAGGTGTTTGACCGTCTTCGAGCGGCTGGGTTAACTGTTAATCCTGACAAACTTCGTTTGGCACAGGACCATGTTAAGTTCCTTGGTTACATTATTTCTAAGGGTAAGCTCATTATGGACCCTGACAAGGTTTTACCCATAGTTAATTTTCCGCCCCCTAAAAACGTCAAGGGAATTCAGAGATTCCTAGGCATGACAGGTTACTATGCACGCTTTATACCGGACTATGCTGCGGTCTGTGGTCCGTTGAATAAGCTGCGCAAGAAAAACACAGCCTTTGAATGGGGTGACGCGCAACAGAAAGCCTTTGATAATCTTAAGGCCCTTGTGTCTTCTCCTCCCGTTTTGATCCTTCCGGATTTTCAGCGTAGGTTCGCACTTCAGGTCGATGCGTCTAGTATTGCTCTAGGAGCCGTCTTAGGTCACCTCGAAAATGATAGATTACGCCCCATAGCTTATGCTAGCCGATCGTTGACAGACGGAGAAAGGCGTCTCGGCGTGTATGAGAAGGAGGCGCTTGCATGCTTGTTCGGCGTTGAGAAGTTCGCCTCGTACCTGGACTGTCAGGAATTTGACCTGTACACTGACAATCAGGCACTTAGCTGGTTATTTAACCACCCTAACCAGCTAGGGAAATTAGGGCGCTGGGTGTTACGACTGTCCCGCTTTAACTTTAAGCTACACCATCTTAAGGGTAGTGACAATGTGGTCGCTGACACGTTGTCACGGATGTTTACCCCTGAGGAGTTTGACACCAGTGCCTTGCCAGTATCTTGTTCTGAGCCGATTAGTGCCGCGGTGTGCAAGGTCTTCCCAGAGTCTTTTCTTAGTATCCGTGATTGTCAGAAGGATGACCCGCTGTGCGTTCACATACGCAGAGATTTGCATCATGGCACTGTTACGCCCTACGTAGAGGAACAAGGTGTAATTTATTACACAGGGAAGTCTGGCAAGCAGAGGAAGGCAGTGGTCCCTGCCTCCCTTCGTCCGATGGTTCTTAAGTACTTTCATGACTCATTGTTGGGTGCTCACTTGGGTATCGAAAAAACGTTCCGCCGCATCAGCGCGCATCTGGCATGGCCCGAACTACGTGCAGACGTGCGTCACCACGTGAGGTCCTGTGTAGACTGTCAGGTTTCTAAACCCCCGCAATGTGCCAAGGTTGGCCTGTATTGTGCGGATCCCCCGGTTGCTCCATGGCACGTTCTGCATATGGATATTTTTGGCCCCCTTACACGCTCCAAAAAGGGAAATATTTGCATTCTAGTGGTTCTGGACATCTTTTCCAAATTTGTGTTACTACTCCCCTTAAAAAATATGAAGGCGACTAGTATTGTTAAAGCCTTAAGAGAGCAAGTGTGGAAATTTTTTGGTGCTCCTGCTATGATAACCTGTGATAATGCCCGTTACTTCCGGTCTGTATTATTTAAGGATATGTGTTTTGAATGGGCTATTAAACCCATTTACAGTAGTCCCTATTGCCCCCAGGGTAATCAGTCTGAACGTGTAAACAAGGTGCTTAAAGCCACTCTAACTGCTTATTACAGGGATGACCAGTCATTGTGGGACAGTGACCTTGAATTCATCAACGTGGCGTTTAATTCTGCTGTCCACATGGCGACAGGGTTTCCCCCTTCCATCCCCTTCATGGGCCGTGAGTTGACCCATCCCTTGCTTAACTCCTGGGGACTGCCGCCTCTGGAACTCGCCTCTGACAGTGATTCCCTGGAGGCCATGCTTGACGATGTGAGTTGTAATCTTAAGAAGGCCCGCGAGGCTGTAGCCGCCTCTTATAACGCTACGCGGAGACCTCATGGTTTTGCTGTTAATGACTTGGTTCTCTTAAAGAATTTTAAATTGCCAAAACTGGCTGATAATGTTAATTCAAAATTGATTTCTGCTTTTGTTGGGCCATTCGTGATTGATAAATTTTTGGGAGACAACACAGTCCTATTGCGTAACCCTTCTGGTAATAGAAAATATAAAAAGGCCCATGTGGGTCAATTAAAGAAATTTCATCAATAATTTTTTTTTTCCTTTTTTTGGACTTAGTTTTTTTTGTTGTTGTTTGGGTGTTCGTGTTTCCTTCTCTTTTTTTTTTTCCTTTCCTCCCACCGTTGCTCCTGCCACGCCCAGAAGAGGACTTCGCGCCGCAGCGCACCCGACGCTCCTCGCCCTGCCCGAGATAGCGTGACCGCAGCCGCCCGCCGGGTTCGTCGTGTCTGCAAGGTCACTTGCTTGCTGGGACGTTGGTCGCCGTCACGTCACCGATGAGGAGCGGTGGCATGGAGTCGCCGCCGTCTCCTGCCCGTGAGGGGCCGTGACGCGTGCGGAGACTGACTCTTCTGCAGCGGCCGCTTCAGATGGCCCTGCCTGCCAGGCGCCGAGCGTGGGCAGGCGGTGGGGACGCCCGCCGTTCTTGCCCTGGGTTCGCGCTGGGTGAAGGCATGCTGTTCCTGCTACTCTGGGATGAAGAAGATGCTGTCCGATATTGAATTTATTAGGGACGTCCCGTACTCTAAACTTTCTCTTCAGCGCTGAAGAGTCTTTATTTCAGTGGAAACGCTGAAGACTCTTTATTTCTGTGGATACACTGAGAATCCTTGCTAGGTGTCCTACACGGAAAATTATACCAGTCATGAACTCACTTCAAGAAATTGTTATTTAGAAACATTGGTTGTATTTGTATACACATAGACATGTGTTGAACTCACTTCAAGAAATTGCTAGTTAGAAACATTGTTTGTATTCATATACACAGAGAAATGTGTTGAACTTACTTCAAGAAATCATCAGTTAGATATCAAGAAATTGTTATTTAGAAACATTGTTTGTATTTGTACACACATGGAATTGTGTTGGCTTGACATTTGAGTTACTTCAAGAGTTGTGACCGGACCTGCAGTTCCTCGTGTCCTTGTAACTTGGTTGGCGAGGCTCGCGGTTGCGTTCGTCAAGGGTGGGGGAGTTGAAGTGGTCGGTGCGCGTCACTTGAATTTCGCGCCGCGCGGCGGACTTCGGCGCTCCTTCCCTTCCTACTTTCCCCCTCCTATCTGCGTCCAGTGCTGTGTTTTGTCTTCCCCTCGTGAGGTGTCCGCGCATGCGCGTGGCGCCCTCTTGCTTAATTAAAACTAGGTGTAATGCCTTGAAGGCTCTTGTTCGTTAGCAGTCAGTCGGTGCTGGTCGTGAATTAAGCATGTAGTCTGATACTTGCTTTAGAGAGAGTGTGTGACAGCGGGGAGAATGCACGTAAGTGTTGTAAGGTGGTGACCCTTACAGTAATGTAAACGGTACTTGGTAATAGCTGTATTATAAATTCTTATTTCGGCCGTCACCGTCTAAATTCTATTTGGCATTAATTGTTTTCCTTGATCGTTTTTGTATTAATACCATGCATAGTTTGTTTGACGTCTCTCCCCGTCTGGTCTACAGTCTTCGTTAGGACTTGTTTTTTCGTAATGAATTTAATGTATTAATTTGTAAATTTTCCTTTTATATCATGCCTTATCATGCTTTACAGTAAGCTTATACCGCCTAGTGTAGGTTAGGCCGCGGTCGCCTGCATGTTCATTTGACGTTTTTGTATTCTCTAATGAGGCATGTTAGTGTTCATTATCCTTGTGTGTAAGCGTTAATACTTAATTGTAAAATTTCTTTCAAGTATTTATCAAGTTAATATTATGTATTCTATCAAGCATTTAATCCTAAAGAAAATATAGATATGCGTTCACGTATTTTGCCGTGGCATGTGTACTAGCTCTATCAGTATTAAGCAAGTATTAATTATATGTGAAAGAATGATGTATTTGTATGATAACCACGTGAGGCCTTTGCCCATGATTAAACGAACTAAGTTAATGTAACTATTTGCTACTTCAACCTTTGCATCCATCCTTGGCTATAATTGTTAGATTACCTCTTTGAAAACCTTTTATTCAGCATAATTTATTCAGTATTTTTAGGATAGTGTTACACGCAGTTGAAGGTTCACGTGAATGTACTTCACCTGTTTACACTGTCCCATGAAGCTCATGGAAGCCTTCAGTATAACTATTTGTATTTTAGCTTATCGTGAAGTGAATTCGCGAATTTTTCCGGTCTCTAACTATATACAACATATATGATTAAAGTAGTGTATGTAAAGTGGTTACACAACTGTCTTGGATTCCACTGATATGTTTGGTGTTCTGTTGGTCTCCGTGTGTTCAAGTCTTCTAGGCGGGGAAGGGGGGGAGGGGGGAGAGTGGTTCCCCGTTAAGGGTAGCTATGTTGTGTTGATCGTGGTCTCTCGGCAGTAGCGGCGCCTGCCCCCCCCCTGCCCCCACCTCCACACCAGCGCGTGTTGTGGAATTATTCAAAGCAAGCTTCGCTGGGCCGTGGGGTGAGGGAGGCATGCAACCCGCAATACAACCCCTTCCCCCCCACCCGGAGTCGCTCAGATCGATACCGACGCTCAAGGCGGCTCAAAAACTTCAGGAATGTCTCTCTACTCTTTTGCACAGCAAAAAAAAAAAACCCTCCCAGAAAAAAATATTCATATTTTTTTTTTTAAGGTAAAGTTGGAATCCATTTCGGCTCTTTAATTTCTTTGCAGTAACTTAAACATGAGAATGTTCTCAGAAAATTTAATTTCTTGGAATTATGCAGAACAAATTAATAATATTACTTTCAAGATTCTCTTCATTTTCTGGCACAAGGGTACACTAACATATTTGTACCTTGTCAAAACGGTGTGATTTTTAATAGGCTTTTGTCACGTTGCACCTGTTGTCCTGGTTTTTTTTAACGACTATGTCACACTTGTGTTGCAAGTTTAGTGTTTATTTCTGGTAACACATGGCAAGTCAAATAAACCCAACAACCAATATATTATAACATATAGTATATAAATATTATAACATATATTATAAAAATATACAACACTTTGTGTTCTAGTCTGTTGTCAATTAATAATGTGGAAAATGCAGGCCCCTAGAATTCTTTATTATAACGAAATACATTGATTAAAATATTAAAGTAATCATTATATGTTATTGGTGAGCATTGACTCCCCATTAGGAAACATTGTGTGTAAAACGATTATAGCGCTTTTTTTTTAGGGCCAAAATAAGAGGTTCAAGTAATGTATGGAAATTTTAACATGGATATTACCATTTTTCAAGAGACATATTTCTTATAAGTGAACAGACATACAGAGTAGCAAAAAAAAGTTAGGGTCTCGTTAACCTGTGGGAATTTAACAGTAATAAATATTATATGAAAATAAAATTGACTTACCTCTAAAGAGAGTACCTTGAATTTCGCATTATCACTTGTTTTCAGGATAAAGTTAATAATAAAAATTGGTTGTCTGTAAAGTCGGTTTACAGATGATAGTATAACGTGACAACGTCATAACAAAACATTGATGAAAAATGATTGCAAAGTTTTATGAATAAAATTGAATCATTTTTATTGAATTATCACTATTTTGTATGGATACAAAGAAGGAGTGAAATGAAATCTACAATTTAATTGATTTTTACTTTTATTTGCACTCATTAATTCAAATATGTTTATTACTTTAACGAAGATATTATTTTAACTATAAATTTTTTACATGTTTGCTATTTAACTTCTTCCAATCTGTGTTATTCTGTTAAGGATAGGACGATGATAGGAAAAGTAGGAAATGAATGGGAGTGTTTCAAGTTTAATGTGCCTCGAAAAAGGCCAAATGGACGGTTATTCCAATCTAGTGGAAGAGAGATAGATGCGGCGCAAGCGTACAATGAGCGTAACGGGACAATGTGCGTTACGGGACACTTTTTAGTGCGTGCAGTCGGTGTTCATCGATTTAGTAGACGTTGTCACGTCAAAAATGCAAAGCATCTTTTCCTTTCGAATGGTTGACATGCCTTGGCACTTGACTGTAGCCGGCTTAGCTCTCCCACTACGGATGCAAAGTTATACATGTTTCCAGTCTACCTTTAAACAAAAAAAAAACGCAAAATTTTGGGTCTCTACTTTTTAAGTCGTTGTTATTCAAGTTAATTTATTCATTGTCAGTCAGTAAGTAGTTTATATATATTTAATTAAATTTATATTTTTGAAAAACCTGTTAAATTTTTTTCTTTGCTAACTTTCTGATCCGCTAAATTTCTGAGGCAAAGTTTTTTTTTATCTGTCGCGATATGCTGTACACAGTTATCCAGTCAATAATCGATTCCCCTACATATCATCGTAAGTGACATCAAATTTTCATTTTTTTACAAGCGGCTCCGCTTGAACCAAGTGAAAGAGGAGGGGGGGGGGGATAAAAAAGTAGGTATGCCGGGCTGACGTGAAAAATCGTTGGACTCGAACGCACCTTGGTTAGTTGACTCTGACGGCAAACAATGTTCACCGCGTTATTATTTTTTTTTTTTAACGCCGTGCATGGAAACTCGAAAGACGAACCTGGTCGTAGCGTCAAAATGAATATAGAATTCGTCTTACTGTCAAATAATCTAGTGATTGTATTTTAGCAGTATAAGTAGAGACCGGAAAATTTGCGGATTAATTTCGTGATAGGCTGTAATCCAAACACGTGTACAATTCTGCTGGTTTTGCTATTGGCTCGCAGTTTTACTTGAGCTCTCTGGGCCAATGAGAGATTATCGACCAAAGAATCATCGAATCACAAGCTACCTAGTGGAGACGCCTCACAAGTTAGCACCCAATGAACACACGTGTTTGCTTGAAAAATGCAGATGATAATGGAGGCTATCATAGAGGTAATTTAATCCGCGATTGTTTCCGGTCTCTATGTATAAGTATAAGCGAGCTGCTAGGTATAAATTTTCACATGGACTGTAAAAATTACCCGTAGGCTAAACTGTATTCAGGATGGCGCAGGTTGGTGACCATTTGCTGAGACTGGGTAAATTCGGCAGTTTTATTTCGCGACCGGATGAAATTTTAAACTCTTATACCTCAAAGCTGCTTCAGCAATTGGCTCACATTTATATAGCAGAAAATTTTCGCGGATTAATCATGCTTACGGAAAGAATTCAAAGTCATATTTGTTCTCAACCCATTTTCCTTCTCCATTTGCCGATTTCTTAGTGAGAACCTGCAGCTAGTACTAGTATAAAGTATCGCATGTCTTCAAATAAAAATCGCGAATTGGGCAGGGTCCTTGTATATAAATCACGATCTGTAAACTAGAGTTGATAGCTAGTGACTGGAAATATTCGCGGGTTCACTGACCCACAGGATGGAATCCACAGTGCTCTGCACTCTCGCACAAATATTACACGGTCATTGGATGCTCACTCGTGAGAACGTATCAACCTGTTAGCCTGTGATTCGTTAGTATATTGGTTGAGGGTTTCTGATTGGCCCAGAGACCCCCAGATGAACTGTGAGCCGATTGCAGAAGAAGCACAAAGCTATGTGAGTTTGAATTATAGTTAGAGACCTGAAAAATTCGCGGATTCAATTCGTGAAATGCTACAATTCAAATAATTATACCTTAGTGCTGCTTCTGCCATTGGTTCACTGTTAATCTGGAGTAATGACAATGAGGGCCAATTAGAGATCCTCACTCGTAGAAGTGTCGAATCACAAGCTGCCCAGTCGAGACGACTCACAAGTCAACAGCTGCCCGAGAGTGTAGAGGATAGTGGAGTCTATCCTGGAGGTCATAGATCCCGCGAATTTTTCCAGTCTCTAATTATAGTTTATCGAGAAATTTATCAGTAATTTTTTTCCGGTCTTTATTAATAGCGAGTCTTTGGGGACGTACAGTAGGTATTGACTATATGCCGTGCTAAACAAAGATAGTTTTAAGAGACTTCCACGACAGTTAAAAAAAAGTGGCTACATGTTCCGTGGCAGTCAGGTTGAGACATTATGAGCCGCTCGTACCGACGGAGACCACTATACGGCTGAGAGGCCATATCCGCTGATAGCTTCATCAAATCCTGTGCTTACTTTCGAGAATAACTGAGTCCTATACGACAGATGAGATATTTAGATAAGTAAAGCCCGAGTCATTGTTATCAGCCTGCCACGTCCTAATGGCTAGTGTAATCCACCACTCCGTTCCTAGAGGCCTGACAAATTTCATTTACTCGATAGGCTAAGGTTCAAACCTGTACGTGTTTTGCTGCAACTTCCAGTGTCGCGCTCTGCCTGCGGAGAGCTCTGGGCCAATGGCGAACCAGACAAGGAAGACGTGTGACGAATCACGATTAATCTTCTGGAGAATCTCACAAGCTCAGCAGCCAATGGACACGTGGCATTGGGCCGAGCAAACAGAGGACAGTGGAGTACATCCTGCATGCCATTGAACTCGCGAATTTTTTTTTCAGTCTTTGTCTGTTACCTATCACCAGGTGTTACTTGTCACTAGGGGATACCTGTCACTTGGGGTTACATATCACTAGGGGTTACCTGTCACTAGGGGTTACCTATCACTAGGGGTTACCTATCACCAGGGGTTACCTAACACTAGGGATTACCTATCACCAGGGGATACCTGTCACTTGGGGTTACATATCACTAGGGGTTACCTGTCACTAGGGGTTACCTATCACTAGGGGTTACCTATCACCAGGGGTTACCTAACACTAGTGGTTACCTATCACCAGGGGTACCAGGCACTAGGGGTTACCTATAACCAGAGGTTACCTGTTACTAGGGGTTACCTATCAGTAGGGGTTACCTATCACTAGGGGTTACCTGTCACTAGGGGTAACCTGTCACTAGGGGTTACCTATCACCAGGGTTTACCTGTCACTAGTAGTTACCTGTCACTAGAGGTTACCTGTCACAAAGGGTTACCTGTCACTAGGGGTTACCTGTCACTAGTGGTTACCTGTCACTATGGGTTACCTGTCACTAGGGCTTACCTGTTACTAGGGGTTACCGGTCACTAGGGGTTACCTAGCACCAGAGGTTACCTATAACCAGGGGTTACCTATCACTAGGTGTTACCTGTCTCTAGGGGTTACCTATCACCAGGGGTTACCTGTCACTAGGGGTTACATATTACCAGGGTTTACCTATCACCAGGGGTTAACTATCACCAGGGGTTACCTGTCACTAGGGGTTACCTGTCACTAGGGGTTACCTGTTTCTATTGGCTACCTATCACTAGGGGTTACCGATATCTAGGGGTTACCTGTCACTAGGGGTTACCTATCACCAGGGGTTGCCTATCACCAGGGGTTACCTATCACCAGGGGTTACCTGTCACTAGGGGTTACCTGTCACTAGGGGTTACCGTTCACTAGGAATTTCCTATCTCTAGGGGTTACCTGTCACTAGGGGTTACCTATCTCTAAGGGCAGTTATATTTCGAGAATAAACCTGAACGCCTATTAGACTGCAACAAGAAATATCTGCATAACCAGTTTATTCCTTCTGACTGGCGGCCGTCTGCGAGAGAAGTTGATGCCTTATTAGATCGAGTCACTCAGGACGCGTTTGCTTCCGCACTGACTTACTGTGATTGGTGTTTTAAAAATCGTTATGTACGTGAAAGAAACACACCCAATCACGGAATACAGAGGATGCTACTGTGTTTTAACTTTCAGCTGGCCTCGGTTTCTTTTCGCGAATTAATGCATGGCCATACCTATCACTAGGGGTTCAGCGACCTCCAGGCTGTACTTCACAGTGTGTGCTCTACACACTAGGGCAAACATCGCCTACTCGTCGACTGCTGAACTTGCGAGAGTATCTAGTAGTTTTATTGTGGTGCGTTATTTATTTAATGGCGCGTTTCCCGTTGCCCCAGAGTCCTCCGCTAAAAATTTTAAATTTTATCTATTATAATTTGTATAAATATACTGAAATAAAATTTTCATAACATGTAAATTTACACAATGCTTGTCTTACTCTGGCTTGTTCAATTGGACGACATAACCTCACATGGCTGTATATGTTTTAAGACTGATCCCAGGCATATAAACCTAAAATCCTGGTCATGATTATTTCCTAAATAAGTTTTAAAAAAATTTTATATCAAGGGTAAAAAAAAAGTAAACACCAACTCCTTTTTTAAGAACTTAATTCACAGTCGTATATCTGCTGAAAACATTCTTAAAAAAACATCCACTATTATCGTCCTGATGTGTGTTTCCTGTAGTGCAGGGTCTACTTTCTATGTACATCTCACCAAGCTAAGTATTTATTTGTGTTTGTTATGCAAAGAAATAAGGGAGACTTTTGCTGGCATACTGCGTGTACGCCCGGACGTATTACTTAGTTATTTATGAGGCCTGTAGATATAATATTAGTATTTTTAATCATAAGCGTAGACGATATGTTTTAGTTCTCATTTATAACTTCACATGACAGAAACAGTTGTATTTTAAGGTTGTTGGTGTCCATAAGAGTTAAAATTCACTAACGCACAAACCTAAGAAAAACGTGAAAGAAAACGCTATTTATAATTAAAAAATTAATAAACATAACTGGCGACTAAATTATTTATTAAATTTTTGTTTCCATAGAGTCCAAATATTGAATTAAATGCTGTATAAAATCAACTATCACATTATAAAAGTAAATTTACGATTTTTTTTGTAAAACCTGACGCTTTTAAATGCTTTTTTTTGGGCTTTATATAGTGAATCGTAATGCTTTAGTTGCTGTTTTACTGGATCAACATAAATAAGGGTTCATTATATTTCTGATTATTTATGAATTATTGTAACTTTTGCTTTCGAGATTTTTAATTTTTTATAAACACAAACATTAAATATTTCCATTAAATTAAGACACGCTATAATACTTTTAAAATAAAACTATAAAATATTCTCATTATTTTTTTTTAAAGATTAAGTTGCATTCACAGTTCGGTATTGTTCGTATGTCCTACCGACCATGCAGAATTCTGAATGAATTAGTAGCTTGCATAAACAGAAGAATAATTTGCAGCCTAGATTTACACAGTAGTAATGACTAAGGGCCAAAAAAATAGCATATTGCTATATATATATGCAATTTTTTGCTAATTTATACTTTAGATGCTATTTATTGCTAATTTCCAACAAAATTACTATTTCAGATATTTTTTTCAAAATAAATGCCTTTTTCAGCTAAATTAGTTTAAAATGTCATTCAATTGTAAAACTATCCTATATAAAATATTACTGCTTTATATATATTTTGATAATTTTGAAAATCGTTCTACAAAATGTATCTTCTGACACTTAGAAAGAAACAACCCTTTGTATAGATTTTCATTTACCTGACTCACCTAATATTTATATTTTCTGTTTCTCTAGGACACACGCGCCACTTAAGAATTATCAATCAGCTATTAAGTTCATACAAAAAAATCCCACCATTTTTGCCGCAGATTTTTTCATATCTCAGGCGAAAGGTGTATGCTAATAATATGAAAACCTAACAGGCTGCATTTTCTTGCATTTATTTTTAGCGGGAGTGTGAAGTAAACCACATAAACACTAGAAGTACCTTGGCATTCTCCCAAATGTTACACTTTACCCATGTGGTGAGTTTCTATTGTTCTCTACAATATATACGTCGTGATATTACCATGTCTCCGAGATTCAGCCAAGTTACATGCATTCTTAGATAACGTCAACATATTACCCTGCTCAATTAATGGACTTGATATGTAAATTATTCTTTGAATTAAACTTGAGACTTAATGTTTACCGGCATATTGCACTACTATATTACAAATTTTTTTATGTAAAATACACATTTATATAATTTATGTGGTTTTAATCTAGGAAGGCATGGAAAATAAATGTAAATTTGTGTATGTGAATATTTATTTAACAAACATTTAAAATGTAAATATTAATTTTTAAATAAGTTGCATTTAAAATGCTTATTTCACAATAACATTGGATAATTTATATATAAAAAAGGTGCTAATTTTTCCAGCCCCTAGTAATGACAATAATTTAGAAATTAGAAAATACTAAAATTATTTATTGTATAAAGATATATTATCTTTTAAATATGTGCTCCATATTTTTAAGCCAATACTGTGCTCAGATAATTTTTAAGACTCCTTCATAGAAATATACAACAATTTCGGGCTATCTTATGTTTTGTAACAATTATGGCGTTCACAATTTTACGAAGAATTTAACGGCAATGAATTGAGATGTCGCGGCGGGTAGAAACTCACGGGTGTTGTGAAGATCTCATCGCCCCCTCCGGACGCCCAAAGTCGCCAGCCGGTGGGCGGTGCGCCGCCTCTCAGCCGCCCCTAGCCGCCGCCGGCAGCATGCCGCCTCTTGCGGGCGGAGGGGGAGCGTCCAGCCGTCGTGCCGTCTGTCCTGCCCCGGAGGCGGTCAGGGAGCTACTGGCGCAGCCCCGCGCCACAGGCCTGCCGGGCGGGCTGCCTACCCCTCCCTACCCCTCCCTCCCACTCCTTCCCGGCCGAGCGGACCCGAGATCACCCGAGCGGAGCCGAGACGGGCAAGGAGCTACTGGCGCAGCCCCGCGCCACAGGCCTGCCGGGCGGGCTGCCTACCCCTCCCTACCACTCCCCTCCCACTCCTTCCCGGCCGAGCGGAGCCGAGCGGACCCGAGTGGAGCCGAGCGGAGCCGAGGCGGGCAAGGAGCCACTGGCGCAGCCCCGCGCCACAGGCCTGCCGGGCGGGCTGCCTACCCCTCCCCCCTTCAGAGCACCCGGAGGGAGCCGAGAACTCCCGAGCTCACCCGAGGCGGGGCTGACGGCAGTCGATACACGAGGGGTCTGTCCGGGCACGTTCAGGGCTGCTGTCAGGGGAGAGAGGGGAGGGAACATCCTCGCTGCTTCATTGTGGCAGCACGCCCCTCGCAGCCTTCCGAAACTGTTGCACGTAGCGCAAAGTACGCTCCGAAATCTCACAACTTCATTAAAAAACTTTTCAGATGTTCATGTACATCAGAGTTTCTAAATTAGCTTTAAAACAAAATATATTCAAACATGAGAGGTTTACATATTTAACTATGTAAGTTTTGAAAAGTTGTTACTGTTTACCTCAAGTTTACTTGGGCTGTCATAATATTCAAAATCACTAACAAGCTTACGAGGTGGCTTGGTGATGTTCACTGGATTTGCTTACCTGATGTCCCTTAGCTGTGATGCGTCTCTCTTTACAACTGCATTGTGATCGAATAGAAGTAAAAAAAACAAAATAATATATTTTCCTAGGCCTTGCCTAAAAGTCCAAACCACTTACGGCGTGTGTTATTAGTAGGCCTACTAATGGGATACATTCTAAACATAAATGTAAGAAACCAGTCTTAATTAACAAACCCTGTTTTATGCATTCCTTTTTTTTTTCTTAAAATCAAGTGGATTGAGTGTTATTGCCTTTGATTATAAAACATTACATAAATATTGACTCGCTTAGTAGTTAGTAAATCATGTATTTTTTTTAATATCAAAGATTTCCATCGAAAATTAATTCCGTACAGTGACATGGAGACAAGTTATGATATATATAATATAATCAAATAAAAATTGACACTTGTATTTACTGTAACATTTTTCTCATGTATGCTATAAGCTAAGTGTCTTCATGAAAATGAAACTCAGGTACAAACAAATTTTTAATCATCGTCAGCACTAACTGTTAGTGAAATGTCTTACAATCAGCACGCTGGTTGAAAATGCACCACGAAGTTGATAAATATTTCCCTTCCACAACTGAGCTGAATATCGTCTCCAAGGGTGGCCGCTTCTGCATGAATACATGGCAATGGGTGGAGATGTTTCTTTGTATCAGTTAATGGTCTGCACTCTATTGGTTGAACACACAATACACTGGATGAAGTGAAGTGTCTTCATTGTGGAAACAGTTATAAATAACTTTATATTATGGAAGTAATTGTGTTTAACGACGGATATTCTAATTCACACTTACTAACCATCATCAGACTTTACCGAGAAGCATTTCCGAAATGTTTTCGGGGTTCACAATGTGACTATGAGCGAGGTTAAGAAGTGACTTCAACTACGTATTAGCACGCCGTCTCCTGACATTTCCAATGTTTCTTACAAAATGATACCATTGGTAAAAATATTCAATACTAGCTAATCAAGAAATGCTTTCCAATGCCTCGATCATTTTTTAAAATGTAATTTGTGTGAAGTAAGTTTACATATACAAAGCATCTATCCCTCTCGTTAATTCTCTATCTTTCTATCTCTATATATCTACCTCTATTCCTCTCTCTCTATATCTTTGTACGTCTCTTCTATATACTTATTTGTATATATATATATATATCTATATATTCCACTCTCTAAAAATGAAAACATGTAAAAAACATATTTTTATCTATCTAGATTTAGGTATATATATATTTTTTACCTGTCATAGGTGTGAAATAGGTATATAATAACACGCGCGTATTTTAATGAAAAGTTGTGTCAAAATTTCAAAGCAATCGGTAAATTACTTTCGGATACGTAAGATTTTTAACGAACGAACATTTACATTTTGAAGTGACAACGTCTAATAAATCGATGAACGCCGGCTGCATGCACGTAAAAGTGTCCCGTAACGCACATTGTTCCATTACGCTGTGTCCCGTTACGCTCATTGTAAGCTTGCGCCGCATCTATCTCTCTTCCACTCGATTTGACTTTTTCGAGGCACATTAAACTTGAAACACTCCCATTAGTTTCCTACTTTCCCTATCATCGTCCTATCCTTAACAGAATAACACAGATTGGAAGAAGTTAAATAGCAAACATGTATAACAGTTATAGTTAAAATAATCTCTTCGTTAAAGTAATAAACATATTTAAATTAATGAGTGCAAGAAAAGGTAAATTTATAAATTAAATTGTAGATTTCATTTAACTCCATATTTGTATCCATTCAAAATAGTGATAATTCAATAAAAATGATTCAATTTTATTCATAAAATATGCAATCATTTCATCAATGTTTTGTTATGACGTTAATCACGTTAAACTATCATCCGTAAACCAACTTTACAGACAACCAATTTTTTATTTATACAGATGCTGATGTTTCAGATTGTAAGATGCGAATGCAAAGAGGAAGGTGCAGAAAGAGACGACGGTTGAACCTCTTAGGCACGTGACACGGGTGTTGGGCTAGAGGAGGGAGCCGCGCCTGACGAGGTGCTCGCAACGTCGCGCTGAAGCGGCAACACTGTTCTCACCCTCGCGACAGAAGGCATAGGCTCGTCACATTGCTTCGCGCGCCCATAATGTCTTGATAGCTAGAGACCAGAAAAAATTCGCGGATTCAATTACCTCTATGATAGCCTCCATTATCCTCTGAATTTTTTCAAGCAAACACGTGTGTTCATTGGGTGCTAACTTGTGAGTCGTCTCCGCTAGGTAGCTTGTGATTCGATGATTCTTTGGTCGATAATCTCTCATTGGCCCAGAGAGCTCAATTTAAACTTCGAGCCAATAGCAAAACCAGCAGAAATTGTACACGTCTTTGGATTTCAGACTATCACGAAATTAATCCGCGAATTTTTCCGGTCTCTATTGATAGCTTCTTGTGACATTTTACAAACTATAACCATGTTAATCACATAACCGCAAGACATTTTTAGTCAGCGAGTAGTAAAATATAAAATCACATAAACGCACTTGTAGTATGGCCTTAATGTGGCGTGTGAAGTTATTTTTCTACATAGGCTCTGCGGCATCCTCTGTGTGACAGGGAGAGGGGGTCTTGTGGAGCAGATGTGGAGTTGAGACTCCAGCACATCTGCAGCTGGCGATACGACACACGTAAGACTTAAAAAAAAATGATTGTCTGTAAAGTTGGTTTACGGACGATAGTTTAACGTGGCAACGTCATAACAAAACATTGATAAATTGATTGCATACTTTATGAATAAAATTTAATCATTTTTATTTTAATAATAAAAGAATAAATACTTGAAATTATACTAGTAATCATATTTTTAAAGTGCAAGAATAATTAACCTTTATTGCCGAAATTGTTGTTGTTATAAGCAATGAGAATACATTAAATATTTCACTTTACTTTATAAACAGTCGAGTGGAAGATAGATAGATGCGGCGCAAGCGTACAATGAGCGTAACGGAACAATGTGCGTAACGGGACACTTTTTCGTGCGTGCAGCCGGCGTTCATCGATTTATTATACGTTGTCACGTCAAAAAACATGAAAAATTCCGGACCTGTTAAACAAATTTTACCTTGGTTTGTACGTAATAGGAAATGGTATATATTTTATAAAACAACATATATATTTAAAAAATGGATAACTTTTACAATTTTTATTAAATGAAAATAAAACTATATTAAAAAGCACAGTGAACGAAGACAAATAGGGAAATATTTTTTATGAAGGCAGTTATTTATTACTGAAATATTTATTCACTGCTAAATTTTAAAGTTGAATATTTTAATAGTTAAAACAATTTTATTATTTTATTAAAAATTCTCACGCCTGCAACAAATATAGTATAAATTATCCTGTACCTAAATTGAATTTTTTAAGTATTCATTATCTTCTTTGATATTTGCTAACAACGAATTATGTTCATTGGATTTTAATTTAACTTAATTGTGAAATCAATGGATAATATTTTGCAAAATATTTTATAATTTAATATAAGTATGTTACTCTAACGAAAATTTTGTTTTATCATTTTAAAGTTTTGTAAAATATCATGGTTAATTTTTGTAACAGAAACGAAGAAGAAATATATTATGGAAAAATGCAGGTTTGGAATATATATATAACCTTTTAAGTCGAGAATTACCAAGCCATTTAGATGAGAATTTACTAATATATATGTATAGCCTATATAAAGCGTGAGTCACACTCCGCTGCAGATTCATCTCGAACAAATAAGTAGAAAATATACACGATTCTTATGGTCTGAAGTGATTTCCAAGGCTGAAATATGCCTTTGTAGTTGGAGCTGATCAGTTTATTATTATAAATAATAACGTATTTAAGTTGGAACACTCAGATTATGTATATACAATTTAAAGTTGAAGGAAATTATACAACCACCGCAAAAATGCTGATGTAAATTATTTCATTGAAATGACCCGGAGTTACTAATTTATGCCCTAAATCTTTCTGACGAGTTTTTTTTTCTAAATTCTCGACTTATTTTTTCGTGATGAGATTGCATCTAAATTTTGTAGTTCGAATTCTGAATCTCGCTGTATAAAACCATGCTGTGAGTCATCTGAAATATAAACGTAGTTAGACCACTTATACTTATGCTTTAAATTAATTTTGGAGTCGTTAACCGTTTATAAGATTTTAAAATGACTGAGTTATATGAAAAAAAAAGAAAAATGAATTATTAGAAGGTATATTATAATTAATTATATGCTATATACCATACAAAAGAAAATTTAAAATATATATTATTTTATATATATTTTTCCGCCTATGATTCAACCACTGGCTTACGTTTTGAAAATTTAACCGTCAAAATCAATTATGTAAACAATTACACATCCATTTGTTTACCTATGGTGCTCAAAGAGATAACCACATTTTTAAAAATATTGAAACCCGCCTTCCGGACAAATTGGAAGGGGGGTCCCGTCCCCGACTCACCCTGGGTAACAATCAATACAAAAAACAGGGAAACCCAAAAATAGGTAATTCACTCCAAAAGTTGCACCCGGGCGGTCGAGCTATGAAAGGGAGAATAATTACGAACGTATACAGCAAGACTTTGGCTCATTTCAAAAATCAAACAGATTAAGGCTACTCAAAATTTTATTATTAATAACATTTTCAAAAGATTCATAACCAAAAAAATTAAACCTTTATGCATAGCAATTACCTGAACCAAATAACCTATATAATCAGAAAATACAAATACTATAAAAATACTATATAATAAAACAATTAATTATAAAAGTTCCAAAAAGAGTCCTACTGGGAGCCGGATTTATACACGTGCACGACCATCAATATTTGCACGTCTAGCTTCCAAGAATCAAACAGCTGATAACCGTGACCTTCAGAAAATGCGTTGATATAGTTCAGTCAAATGTACCATGGAAAATATCACTCAGTCAGAACGAGGCGGCTGCACTAAAAATGTTTTAGTTCTGAGGGCAAATCTCGCAGGTAAACCTAATTTAAATTATAAGTCTCTTCAGGGCATAACGGCAATTTCTACACTCCATATTTATCAAAGTCAAGCAAAGTAGCATTTACCCATTTTAATAAACGGGAGGGTCTAATCAATAAGCTTGCACAGTTATACGCAGTTCATATAAAAGTTCGCCTCGCAAAACTATGCTTCTTTTTAATAATAAATCTTGATCCACAACCCGCTACCGCCAAAGCTATGTGTCGCCTCTTTACCTTAGCGTAGCTTGCGAATATCTTGCCGCTGAAGACGTCTCTGGGTAAGGCAAGGCACCCTCTCAGCAGGCCCCGGGGAGGACTGGCCGGTGCAGAGTCGAAAAGCCGTGTTCCCTGCCTCGCGACACACGTCCGGTCGCGGCGACTCCCAAAACCAACAGCCCGCGGCGCACAGTTCAGTCCGCCCCCGCCGGCACTCTACCGCTCATGACGTCATCGGTGCATCGAACCCGCGCTCCCAGTAGCCGGCCATGAAAACACAATCGATATATATATATATATATATATATATATATATATATATAGAATAACAATAAAACTAGAACGAAACCAAATCAGAATATAAATATAAAAGGAAACAATCACAATAATTAAATAATTAACAAAAATAACATTAAATAAGATTTTACAAAAAAGAAATCATCTAAAATAGAAACAATTCGTAAAATCAATAACAACTAAAATAAATAAATAACATAAATGTGGCCTGGGGGCCACTATATATATATATAATGTAATATAACAACAATCAAAGTGCAAATTGCATTATACTATTCGCGAACAACCAAACACCACTTTTTATTTTGCATTAAAACTGGGACGTATAAAGTGAAGAGAGGTTTTATAACATTAAAAATGTGCCAACAACTTCCACCACGACACATTTATTGACAAGTATACTGGCAAATAAGGCGTTCAGTCAAAGGAAAATAAATCTTTAAATGCTCAGTTTGCGTGAGTAGTCTAATTTATAATTTGTCTATAGTTTAAAATTTCAACATATATATTACTGTGAGCCTTCATCCTACTATTGTTGGTAGGAGTTGCTGCTCCGTTTATATCTTCTAAACTACCAGGGGCTGATAACAAATGAAGTCACATGATCTCTTATAGCTAGAGACCGGAAAAATTCGCGGGTTCAATGACCTGCAGGATGAACTCCATAGTTCTACGTACACTCGGTCAAATGTCACCCACTCATTGGCTGCTGTGTTTTGAGACGTCCCAACGTAGCAGCTTGTGATTCGATACAGCTTTAGCCGGGCGTTTCTCATTGACCCAGAGTCATCCAGGTGAGTTGTGAGCTAATAGCAGAGGCAGCACTGAGGTATAACTATTTGTATTTTAGCCTATCGCGAAATGAATTCGCGAATTTTTCCGTTCTCTACCCATAACCCAACGTCAAACCGGAAACAGTTGATAGGCCACTAAAATAACAGTTCTGAATCAAAAACACCAAAATTAAAAAAAGTGTCGTATTTCTCTAGTAATAATAATTTTTTTTTTCAAAAGTTTTATTTTTATAATCCCCACCCTGCACCAAGTGATTAAATACTGTGAGTTTGCTACGCAATCATAAATAACCTTACTATTGATATAGTCTGGTCAATCTAGACATCCGAAGATACATAAATTCACAAAAAGCTTAAAGTCGTTAATATTATTCAAAACATAATTATAAATAAAATAAAAAGTCCTCATCGATCCGGTAATTGGAAAAAAAAATTACTCGTACTTATGCATATTATG
This sequence comes from Bacillus rossius redtenbacheri, assembly GCF_032445375.1. NCBI lineage: Eukaryota > Metazoa > Arthropoda > Insecta > Phasmatodea > Bacillidae > Bacillus > Bacillus rossius. The sequence continues at coordinate 6,631,092 of NC_086330.1, read as the reverse complement.
ACGATTACTACTTTTCCAACTTTTTAAATCGTTTTATCTCAAAAACTGTGGCTTTTAGAAAAAAAAAAGGTATTGATACATACTTTATAGATAATTACATGATCTACAATTTTTGTGTGGGCTAATTTAACGAAAACAATTTACCGTTTTGCTGCAAAATTGCGAAAAACCCATTTTTTATAGCGATAGTTGGCAAGTCTTAGTCACAGCCACGGCAGTTTGCTAACTCCGTGCTCGATGTCACGTGGTTTCAACAGTTCCGGTGGCGAGCAAGTCTCGCCCAAAGTCCGGCCCAACTCGCTCTCTCGCCTCGCCCTGGGTCGGGCGTGCGGTCGCATATCGATTACTATCGCGGTGCGAGGAGACCTCACCCTGACTTAGGCGAACGGCAGTGTATCGATTACTATCGCGGTACGAGGAGGCCTCACCCTGACTTAGTCTCACGGAAGTGTATCGATTACTATCGCGGTACGAGGAGACCTCACCCTGACTTAGTCTCACGGAAGTGTATCGATTACTATCGTGGTACGAGCCGGCTGTGCGCAGAAGTGACACCACAACAGCGAAGTGTCCTGCGGATTCTTAGATACGAACTTGACGCGAAAAACCAAAACTAGACTACTCGCCCGTCATTATTAAATTAACCATGAAGTATAATTAACATGCACTATAATTTTTTTTGAAACTAGTAGATGTAAAAATCCGATTCAATCTTTGGCTCAAAAGTCAGGAGTTTAGCAAAGGAAGATAAACGTATAAACAGTGACCTAAAACCTCTGAACAGTCACTCATAAGATTAAAAAGTCTCATCTTCAAGGGGGAAAAAAATTACCTTTTCAAGAAAAAAATTTCCTTATGAGCGAAGTTTTTTTTTGAGAGACAATATCTCGTTTTATTCAACAAAAATGTTGGTAACTTAAAACTTCCACAAAACGGCAAAAATTTCTATACACTAGCCACCCCATAAGTAAACCCTTCAAAATGCTCAATAGCTTCACAAAAATACCCAAACGTTTAGGCTTCCAAGTGAGGAGTACGCCATATGGATGACCTTGATCTTCCCTGGCTGTGACATCGCAGCCTGGGACCACATGGCTGTGAAATCGCACGTATGGGGCCACTTGGCTGTGACATCACGTGCCTGGGACCACTTATCTGTGATTTCACATGCCTGGGGTCTGGTGCCCGCGGCCGTGTACATACTTTCACTTTCAGTCGCGAGAGGCGTCAGCGGGGCTTGCGTTGTGACGTCGTGCGCTCCGACAATATTACAGTGTGGGGGGGGGGGAGCTAATGGTTCGGATCCCAGTGGTGCCAAGATGGCAGCTGTGACATCACTTCCCTTTTCAATCCCGATTCTCTCGATACTCTACTTCGCCTACCCTATAAGGCTACAGCATAGGTAGAGACCGGAAAAATTCGCGAGTTCTTTTCGCGAAAGGCTAAAATACAAATAGTTATACCTCAGTGCTGCCTCTGCTATTGGCTCACAACTCACCTGGATGGCTCTGAGCCAATGAGAAACACCCAACCAAAGCTGTATCGAATCACAGGCTGCTACGTTGGGACGTCTCACAAGACAGCAACCAATGAGTGGGTGACATTTGACCGAGTGTACGTAGAACTATGGAGTTCATCCTACAGGTCATTGAACCCGCGATTTTTTCCGGTCCCTAAGCATAGGTGGCATGGGGGAGCAGGAGGGAATTTTCAAAATGGCGGTTGGGGAGTGGGGGTATGGATGGTGTTGATATTAACGGAACGCGCCACGTCCAGGGAGTGCCTAAATGTGTTTTATGCGAGGAATAAAGGTCATTTACGATGAGCAAGGTAATCGAAGATGGCGGAAGTGAATCCTGAATACCGAGCCTGCAGCCGTTGTCCCCAAACCTACTATATATTTCTACTCTTGATTTTTTTTTTTAAATTACAGCCTACGTTCATTTGGAATAATGCAACTTTATTAGTCAAATAATTTTTTTTAAATAGGACAAGTAATTTAAGAATTTTGGTTATCAAACACCAATAAACAAACTCACGCGCTCTCTGTATAATATTATAATAGATAGACGCTCATATAAATAATAACCTTAATGAAATCACGAGGCGTGCAGATCGCTCACCTGTGTGAACTCAACTCCTGTCGCTGCGTCAGCACGAAAGCAACTATGCGGCTCCCTTGCGAGTATCGATTCGCGCCGAAAATTTAATTTCCCGGGCATTTATGGATATGCGATAGGCGTTTGGCGGTGTGTTGGTGTTTAACTTGCGAGAGTAACTGGGGCGAGTTTCTGGCTGTTCAGAGGCGAGCTGGCATCGCGCGCGGACACTACAGTGTTAGCCTACACTCCGCAACTCGTTTCCCCAACCACTCCTCGTTAATTACACTCGTCCGCGCTTGTTGCAGAGGAGGGTGCAGTCGTGTGTGTTTCAACTTTTGTTTTTCGCAGGTGCAGACATTAAATAACACACATGCATGAACTTGCACACAAATGTGTTCGGAAACTTTAAACGAGAGATAAAAAAAAAGGTATCATGTGAGATTACTAGACTAATATTTATTCACACAAAAATTGTAATTGCTAATTGTTTTTCACAATAGTATGGGCTCTTCTTTACTTCATACGTGTTATTATCTAGTTTGGATAACCAAAAATTAAATAGGGATTTTTTGCAGTTTCACAATAACTGCGCTTGAAACATCTATACATATTAAAATTCTTAACATTGACATACAACGCACAGCCTAAACTGTTGGGTATAGAATCTTGAAATTTTGCACAGAAGTTACTTCCAAACGTAGTTGAGAACTAAGAAATATTTTTGAAAATTAATTCCCTAAGTGAGTGAAAAGGGATGGTAATTTTTTTTTTAAATTATTAATATTATATCTCCGAATAATATATATTGGGTACCAATATCAATCATACGAAAGCTACCAACCAAAATTAATCTATTTTGCGAAATTCAACCCCTAAGAGTTAATTTAGGGGTTAATACGGTTTAAATGTAATTAATTATATATTCGAATATAATAAAACACAAGAAAAGATAAAAATGCATATTACCAAAATAAATTTTACCTTTATGTGAAATGCAAACAATAAAGGGGTTAACAAGGGGTAAATATATTTTTAATGTAATTAATTACACCTCCAAATCTGATAAAGCATAAGAATATTCATTAGGTACCAAGAATAAGTATATGTAGGGACCGGGAAAATTCGCGGGTTTAATGACCTGTAGGATGGACTCCATAGTTCTACGTACACTCGGTCAAATGCCACCCACTCATTGGCTGCTGTCTTGTGAGACGTCCCAACGTAGCAGTCTGTGATTCGATAAAGCTTTGGTTGGGTGTTTCTCATTGGCCTAGAGTCATCCAGGTGAGTAAATAGCAGAGGCAGCACTGAGGTATAACTATTTGTATTTTACCCTATCTCGAAATGAATTCGCGAATTTTTCCGGTCCCTAAGTATAGGAAAGCTGCCAACCATAACTGTGCCATTTTGTGAAATTAAGCCACAAAAAAAGTGAAAATTTAAAATATGTGCTCAATATAAGAATATATATTAAGAAACATCAATGAATATACAAAAACTACCAAAAAAAATTAATTTTGCGAAATTCACCCCTAAGAGGTGAAAAGGGGGTAACTACGTTTTCAAAATAATCTTCTATACCTATAAAATAGTACAGTGACTGACTGATTGATAGACAACTCACAGTCTAAACAGTTGGCCCTAGATATTTAAAATTTAAAAATTTTTTTTATTGCATTGTTGATACTTTATGTGCCTTCTGGTGACGTATTTTGCATTTTTTACTCATTTTTAAAATATTATTAACTGCCAAAGGGGCTTGCGGGGACGTTAAAGATCAAAATTACTTGTCTTTCAAATTCATGTTCTACAGACATGAAAATCTTCATGTTTGTTCTTTATATAACATACACAACAACTGAGCTCGGGGTTTTCCTCAAATCAACCACCAAAGTGGGTTTATGGGGGCGTTAAATATAAAATTTACTATTTTTCATGTGTACATACTAAATACTTAAAATTCAGCAGGGATGTTCCTAATGTAACATAGGCATAAACTTAGAACGAGATTATACTAAAATCAGCTCTCAATGGGGTTTAGCCCGGGCAACGCCGGATACATAAGCTAGTATTCCTGATAAAATTTATTTCTCCAAGAATCATGATTGAGTGACAGTCCAAGCTTCAAATTTTTTTCGCGTTTCTCGTGAATTAATTCTCTTATTCGGTAGCAGTCTGTTAGAAATCCAAACTAGAAAAGTCTGAATCAGTAGTTAAATGACGACACTATCAAATCAAATCTACTGAATGTTAAAATGGTGTACTCCAAGTGTACAGTTAAATAAACAAAACTATGTATTTCGTAGTCACAAACACGAGATTTAAGTTTGACATAAACGTCACAGATCTTAGCAAAATATTAGCTGGCGACTACATAATAACTTGAATTGTAGCTGCAGTCTGGTGTCAGAAATTATCAAGACATAACGTTATTTAAATGATTCATGCAATTGGTAATTTCGGTTTAAACAATTTTTCAGACATATGTCATTACTAGAGACCGGAAAAATTCGCGAGTTCATTTCGCGATAGGCTAAAATACAAATAGTTATACCTCAGTGCTGCCTCTGCTATTGGCTCACAATTCACCTGGATGACTCTGGGCCAATTAGAAACACCCGGCCAAAGCTGTATCGAATCACAGGCTGCTACGTTGGGACGTCTCAAAACACAGCAGCCAATGAGTGGGTGACATTTGACCGAGTGTATGTAGAACTATGGAGTTCATCCTACAGGTCATTGAACCCGCGAATTTTTCCGGTCACTAGTCATTACTAGAGACCTGCAAAATTCGCGGTTTCGATGGCCTTCAGGATAGACTGCACATACCCCTGTACACTCGGGCAAATAACGCAAGTTCATTGGCTGCCGACTTGTAGGTCGTCTCAGCTGGTTTGTCTGTGATTCGAACCTTCTTTGGTTGAGGGTTTATATATGGTTAAGATTCATCCATATGAACAGTAAGCCAATATCAAAATTATCTAAGTGTTATATGTGTTTGAATTCTAGCCTATCACCGAATGAATCTGCGAATTTTGCAGGTCTCTAGTCATTACAGTTTTGCACTGTTTGTCATTTAATAAAATAATTGAAAATAATGGTAAATATGTAGTGTACGGATTAGCACCAAACAAAATCGTACAAACATAAAATAACTTTCATTATATGCTCTTTTACGTCCTCTTTTCATAACCGCCTGCGTAGATAAGAAATTCCAAATACTTTATGAGATATCGAAATTTTTAATTTTCATATTTGGGCAATATTTGTTAAAAAAAAAATTTAAAATTCCAAAAATACCTTTATTCTGTGCTCTTTAACTTCCTCTTTTCATTAAACCCGGCGGAGATCAGAAATTCCAAATACTTTAGGAGATATGGAATTTTTTAATTTTCATGCTGTGCACTGATGCGGCGTTAAGTAGGAAGCCTACGATTCACTCATCCTTCTGGACATACCCGAATACTCACGTTGGCAAGTCTTCTTTTCTTAAAATTAGCAAGAAGTAATTAAAAATACTTTAAAACATTGTGGATGGTTGGTTATATTAGATAAGTATAGCTACATTAAAAAAAACTGTAAAATCATTTTATGGTTGCTTAGCAAATAACTTTTTAATATGTAGCTATCCAGCGCTAGGAAACCGTTTACATGATTTCACAGTATTTTTAATGTAGCTATCCTAACCAAATCAACCATCCACAATGTTTTGAAGTATTTATAATGTAGCTAACATAACCTAATTGACCATTAGTTTTCATGAGTTGCATATTTATTTACAATAAACAAAAAAAAAACCGAAGATGCACGATCGGGCGTTTGCCTCTCGACTGTTGAAAGAAGGCTTGCCAACGTGAGTATTCGGGTATGTCCAGAAGGTTGAGTGAATCGTGGGCTTCCCGCGTTCACCATTGTTGCTTGTTTACAAGTATGATAATTTATTTTCGCGACGTAGTTGAACGACTACATCACGTAAAAAGAAAATTACGTGAGTTCCTACTGTTCATCCTTTTTCCCGGTTTGTTAGGTCTGGTCAGCTACATTATAAATACTTTAAAACTAAACAACCATTAAAATTAATTTTTATTATTTTTAATGTCCGTTCAGTTTCAAAGTATTTATACTGTAGCTGACCTGACCTAATCTACCTTTGTCCCGTTTTGTTAGGTCAGGTCAGTTAAATTATAAATACTTAAAACTATACTAGTAAAATTAAATGATATTATTTTTAATTTCCGTTTATTTTGAAGTATTTATAATGTAACTAACCTTACCTAATGGAAAATTTCTGTTATTTAGGCATTCACGCGCACACGGCAAAATATAAAATGGCGTCTGTTGAACGATTACATAGGGCTTGTATTGCAAAATAAGAACGGCGATATCTCCAAAAGTAATTGGAATTTGTTATCTCCGCAGGCGGTTATGAAAAGAGGACGTAAAAGAGCATATAATGAAAGTTTTTTTATATTTGTACAATTTTTTTTGGCGCTAATCCGTACACTACATATTTACCAAAATAATAAAAAAAATTAAAACATATAGGTAGGTCTGTGCTTGATTTCGGAAATAGATGCCAGTTCCAAATACGTCGCAACTATATTAGTCGGTGTTTTCGTCGTTGTGTTGTCCGTAATTAGAGACTTGAAAAATTCGCGGATTCATTTCGTGTTATGCTAAAATTCAAATAATTATACCTTAGAGCTGCTTCTGCCATTGTTTCACTGTTAATCTGGAGTAATGAGGGCCAATTAGTAGGGACAGGAAAAATTCGCGGGTTCAATGGCCTGTAGGATGAACTCCATAGTTCTACGTACACTCGATCAAAGGTCACCCACTCATTGGCTGCTGTCTTGTGAGACGTCCCAACGTAGCAACCTGTGGTTCGATACAGCTTTGTCCGGGTGTTTCTAATTGGCACAGATTCATCCAGGTGAGTTGTGAGCCAATAGAAGAGGCAGCACTGAGGTATAACTATTTGTATTTTAGCCTATCGCGAAATGAACTCGCGAATTTTTCCGGTCTCTACCAATTAGAGACCCTCACTCATAGAAGTGTCGAATCACAGGCTGCCCAGTCGAGACGACTCACAAGTCAGCAGGCAATGAACAGTTGGCATTTGCCCGAGTGTGTATTGGATATTGCAGTCTATCCTGATGGTCACTGAACCCGAGAATTTTTCCGGTCTCTATCCATAAAACTTAGGGACCGGAAAAATTCGCGGTTTAATTTCGTGATAGGCTGAAATCCAAACACGTATACAATTCTGCTGGTTTTTCTATTGGCTCGAAGTTTAACTTGAGCTCTCTGGGCCAATGAGAGATTATCGACCAAAGAATCATCGAATCACAAGCTACCCAGTGGAGACGCCTTACAAGTTAGCACCCAATGAACACACGTGTTTGCTTGAAAAATGCAGAGGATAATGGAGGCTATCCTAGAGGTAATTGAATCCGCGAATTTTTCCGGTCTCTAATAATACTTGTTAAGTTTCATCGTTTGGCCCATCTGTTCGGCATCAGCTGATCTGGGCTTCTTCTCTGTGGGTTTTTGTATCCATTTTCATTTTTTACTAGCCTCATTTTTATTTCCTACAAGCTAATGCCTGGCATGCATTGCAATGCCTTAATAATTTTCTTTTTAAATTTGTTTGAAGTAGGTACACATATACAAAGGATATCTTTATCTCTCTCTAATTCTCCTATCTCTCTATATCTCTCTATCTCTCTTCTCTATGTACCTATATCTATATTTATCTCTATATATCTATATACGTCACTCAGTAGCAATGAAAATATTAATAATATCTGTTTTTACATATATATTTTTATCTATGTTTTTACCTGTTACAGGTGTGACATAGGTATATTAAAACTCGCGCGTATTAGAATTAAACGTTTTGTCAAAATTTCAAAACAATCGGTGCAGAACTTTCTGAGATTTATTATTTGGAACTTAATAAATATTAAAATTTTTATTTATATAGATAGAAGATATATTTCGCATTATTTAATTATATCCATGACAAACAATGTGAAACTTTAATGGCATTATGTCCAAAACAAATTTTGTATTAAATCTACTGTGACTTGATTTGCATGATGTTTTCAGTCATTTCAGTCGTTCTCTTTCTCTTGTGTGCTAGTGGAAACAAGGGAACGAATAGGTCTGACATTCGAGCGAAGAGAAGTCGATATGAAGCCAACATGACGAAGCGGGAGAGACAACATCAGCTTGTGTGTGTGTATGTAGGTGTGTGTATGTGTGTAGGTGTGTGTGTGTGTTTGCACTCGATACAGCAGCGAGTTTGTTCTGACAGGTGTATTCGGTTCATCAAAAAGCCGTCCTTGTGACGTCAAACAATGCTGTTCGTTGTCTAAAGGTAAATGTTTGACCGAGAATTGCAGAGCAAATGGGAGCCCTGGGTTCACATATATTTCAATACATCGAGCGTCGAAATTTGGCGATAACCTTTTTGTATGTCATTTATAGTACAGGCAAATAGTATTTATTTCCATCATTAACTAGGCCACTTGAATTTAACCTACCTTCGTCTGCATATCGCCAACATGGGAAATGTAATCTAAAATGATATATTATGTTATATCACATCGTTGGTTACACATTAACATGTTGTGTTTTAACATTTTCAGTATCAACATACAGAATAAACATGTAAAATTTATACCATTGCCAAAAGTTAAAAACGACATGAATATCATTAAATAAGAAATTAACTGAATAAGAAAGTCACCTAAGCTATCCGAGACCTATGTCAAGCTCAGAGCTCAGTTTTTAAAATGTTCCAGTTTGTAGGTACTCCCGTTTGGAATTTTACTATTACCTTGTTAGTGATAGCCAACTATTGATAGACAAATCCAACAGTTTTATTACCAAAACTATGTGTATATAAATATATGTAATTTTTCTGCGAATTATTATGTGGGAGCAACATAGGCAGTCTTCATAATAAAAATAACACAAATTGTAATAATCAATCAGAGTGTAAAAATTGCTTAAAGTAGTGTAGCAAATATCATAAACAATACTTATGTCCTCTCTAAAATATGTACAATGATACTGCTTTTCCAATAATTTACTTATTTCCTAAATGGAACTTATAAACCAGTTTTGTTGCCGACATAAAATTTTTATTGAACTCTCAAAAGTTTGTTTACTTCTGTTCCCAAACTGCAATTTTCAGGACGACTTTACTACGAGTAGATAAAAAAAAAAACACGACGAACATTCTCTGAAAGTGAATTTCTAAAAGTTTCTGACGATCGAAATGTCGTACAGATCAATATTTGAGAGAATGACAAACGAAAATAAAATAAAAAAAACCTGAAAGCTGTTTGCAGCAGTCTAAACTTTAAATAGTATCATGTTATAGCTATAACTTATTATTACTGCTGTAATTTGTTTACCGAAAAAACAGCAATAACGTACTTTCGGAAACTTATTCGAACGTTTGTTACACTTGTTCGTCCCATAATAACCCTCTCTCCCACTTCCGCCTCTCAGAGTGCACAGCCGTGCATGTGTTGCGTACATAAAAAATAACACACGTAGTTTTATATTGAGTTCAGATTACTTAACTTCAAGATGAACGGTCGGAAACGCAATTTTTTTCTATTTCGTTTATTTTTGACGTGACAACGTCTAATAAATCGATAAACGCCGGCTGCAAGCACGAAAAAGTGTCCCGTTATGCACATTGTCCCGTTACGCTGTGTCCCGTAACGCTCATTGTACGCTTGCGCCGCAACTATCTCTCTTCCACTCGATTTGAACAACCATCGATTTGATTTTTTCGAGGCACATTAAACTTGAAACACTCCCATTCGTTTCCCACTTTTCCTATCATCGTCCTATCCTTAAAAGAATAACACAGATTGGAAGAAGTTAAATAGCAAACATGTATAAAAGTTATAGATAAAATAATCCTTTCGTTAAAGTAATAAACATATTTGAATTAATGAGTGCAAATAAAAGTAAATGTATCAATTAAATTGTAGATTTCATTTGACTCCTTCTTTGTATCCATACAAAATATTGATAATTCAATAAAAATGATTCAATTTTATTCATAAAAGTATGCAATCATTTCATCAATGTTTTGTTATGAAGTTGTCACGTTCAACTATCGTCCATAAACCGACTTTACAGACAACCAATTTTTTATTATTATTTTCGTTTTATTCCTCGATTACCTCGAGACGCCAGGCGACAAGTTATTATATAGTCGCCAGTTAAAATTTTGCTAGAATCCGTGACATTTATGTCAAATTTAATCGCCGTGTTTGTGACTATGAAACACGTCGTTTGTTGATTTAATTCTACACTTGAAATACACCATTTTAACTTTCAGTAGATTTGTGTTGATAGGGTCGTCATTTAAATACTGATTCAGACTTTTATGGTTTAAATTTCTAACAGACGACCAGGCGAGGACTCAGTCATGGCTTCGTGGCCGTGCGATTACTTTTTTTTTTCCTAACCTAACTAAAACTAAGTGTATTTTGGAGGGGTCCGGGTTAGGGAGGGACCTAGGTGCGTCTCAGGCCGAAGCCTATACACCTAGTCATGCTGGGATTAGCCCTGCAGGGAGAGGGTCGCATGCATCATGTGCTAGGAGGGGATTGGCCAGCCATGGCAGCGATTGGCGCCATGACTAACTCCCCTCACTCTTAAATATAGACTATAACTAGAGATAGGTTGGGCCCAGGTAAAACCTGCATAGACACAGGGAAAACCCTGGGAACATTCATGCGGGATGCAAATTGGCATGCATTACGTGTAGGAGTTTACAGGAGACAGAGGATGGTCTGGATGAAGTGTTGGACAGAGTAGAAAAGAGTCTACCATGCGGGGGTTGGGAACTTGGACTCGTAGTCCGCTTTGCTTTTTATCCAGGACTGGATTTAGTGACCAGGGACGCAAGCGCCCCTGGTGGTGAGTGGTTGCACTGACCACTCACTCCGCCGCCAGTCAGCACCTAAAAAACTAAGAAACTAAAACAGAAAAAAGATAAATGACTTACAAACTAGGCATTTCGTTACGAAATATGCAAACACCCAACTCAGGGATGTACGTGCAGTGCTTAAGATAAAAGTAAAATAAGAACTAAAAATATATATATTTTTTTTAATTTTTTTTTAGATTTTTTATTATTATTTTAGATATATATTTTTGATGACTATTACTTAGTATCTAGGACTTATTACTAATTTACAAATCTCTAATATCTACTACTATACTACTAGTTAAATATAGAGGAACTGTCGGTGTATAAAGTTACAGGTGAATTAAGTCAAGACCTATTCGCATTCTGGCATTGTTGCAAGCTTGTAATTCAAAATCCCATGTCTTTCAGAAACACAACCGGCACTGGAGGTGAAGCCTGCCAGGCGGGCCATGCCCATCGTACATAGGGAGTCAGCCCTAACACAACAGGCAGTGAACTCCCGGGAGCCGAACCTACACCTGCGTGCTTCGGACCATTTTGAATAAGAAAATTATTCGTTAATGTCTATAATTTAAGTTTCAACTCGCGGGAGACTGATTGGCCGATCGCTCAGCCAGCCACAGCACACTACGGAGGTCTGTGAGCCAAGATTGAATTTGGAATTTTATATTTTCCATGCAACTCTGGATCTTGTTCGCCCAGTGATGAAATATATGGGTTTCTGCTTATGGCACATTTATCATAGAATTTTTGCGCAGTTCGGAAATAATAATGTTTTAAAAGTTCGAGTTTGAGCTCTCTGTGCATAGCCCTTACGGGGCAATACACAGGCGCATCTGTCGCAATACGAATACTCTTATTCTGAATTCTCTGTAGCTTGATTAAGTGAGATTCCGCTGCTGTTGCCCACACCGGCGCTGCATACGTGATTATTGGTTTTATTAGTGCGTTATAAATTATTATTCCGTTTTTAACAGAGCTACCTAAACGTCTGCTCATGACGGGGTAGAGGGTCATGAGCCTAGTGAAAGCTGTTTTTCTTTTCGCCTCTATGTGATCGCGCCATAGTAGTTTCCTATCCATGTGTACGCCTAAATATTTAACCACATTTTTGTGAGGAATTTGCTCATTGAAAAGTGTTAGTCGTGGTCTATCTTCAAGTGGCGGGAGATGTTTACGCGTAAAAACTATAGCTTCTGATTTAGTAGGGTTTACCTTAATTCGCCATTTTGTGCACCACTGTTCTATTGAATTTAACGCGGTTTGTAATCTGTCTGCTGCGAGTTCTAGAATACTAGATCTGCTAAACAATACCGTATCGTCCGCGTAGTAGCCAAACTGAACTGATCGGTGTGCGGGCTTAGGCATATCGTGGATATAAATATTGAATAAAACCGGCCCCAAGATGCTGCCTTGTGGGACTCCTGCTTTAATTATTTTTAAATCGGACTGTGCTCCTTCTGTCGTGACTCTAAACGATCTATTTTCTAAATACGAGGCCAGTAATTTAATATAACAATCGGGGAAGCCAGTTTTATATAATTTATAAATTAAGCCTTCATGAAGTACTCTATCAAAGGCTTTTTCTATGTCCAAAAACGCTGCGAGATTATAGCTATTCTGATTGAACGCAGTTATTATTTGTTCTGTCATACGGACCAGTTGATGCGTTGTTGAATGCGCGCTGCGAAAACCAAATTGTTCGTCCGGCAATACGTCATTTTCTTTAATGTGAGTATTTAGTCGCTGTAGAATTATGCATTCAGCTACTTTTGACAATGTACTCAGCAGACTAATGGGCCTATAATTTTGGGGCAGTGTCTTATCTTTTCCGGATTTATGAAAAACTATCACATTCGCTTCTTTCCACTGCGATGGAAAATACTGTAGTTTAAGTATTCCATTTATTAATTGTGCTAGGTATTCCAAAATTTCATCGGGCAGTTTCTTAAGGACTACTGCCTGAATGCCATCGTTTCCCGGTGCCTTACGTGGTTTCATACGCCTGATAGCCTGTTTAACTTCCTGAGATTGAGTTAAGTAAGGTTTTGAGGTTAAAGGCTGATTAAGTTTAATTGTAAGGTCTCTGTATATTCTGGCATTAAATTGCGGGTCACAGGGTTCGATATTAGGTTGAAAGGCTAATTCAAGGGTATTCGCGAAGGCTTGTGCTTTGTCTGTCGGTGTAAAAGCGAACCCAGTGTGTGTTTTTAGCGGAGGTATTTTATCTATCTTATGAAGGAATCTCTTTGTCATACTCCAGGTGCTACCACCTTGCACCTGTAGCTGAGAGACTTTCGTCTCCCATTGGCTGCTCCTCCATAGAGTTATTTCATCGGAAATTATTTTCTGTAATTCATTAATTCTCGCTTTAATGTCGCGCTGCCTACGTCGAGTATATTCGCGCCTTAATCTATTTTTCTGAGAAATTAAATCCCTAATATACACCGGCAGTTCATCTTGCTTAAATCTAACCACCTTTTCTGGGATGCACGAGTTAATTGCAGTTTGAATTTTAACTGTAAGTTCAGTGACTGCTGATTCGATGTTATCTTTTGTTTTGAAGTTGGCAGCATCGGCTGCAGGCAAATTATCGACTAAATACGTCTGAAAGCCTCTCCAGTCGGCTTTCTTGTAGTCTTTAATTTTTCTCGGAGGACTGATGTCAGTGTCCACGTCATCGAATAGTAGATGTACTGGAAAGTGGTCAGACGACATTTCGTGAAAGACTCTGAGTTCGAATCCCGTTTGAACTCTCTTATTTAATGCAATATCTAAAATATCGGGGTTGTGCCTTAGTACTCCGCTATCGTGAGTGGGCTCTGAGGGAGCATGTACTTGATAATTTTTGTTAGACTCGTGTCTTTGCAGCAGTAGGCCATTGGCTGTATTGCTCCGACAGTTCCAGTCTTTATGTTTGGCATTAATATCGCCGACTGCTAGGAATGTGGGAGCTGAGCCATATAAGATGTCCAGCTCGTTTTCAGTTAGTGACCTGCCCGGTGGTGCATACATCGAAATAAGCACAATTTGTTGTTTATTGACTTTAAAAGTAATTGCCACAGCTTCTAATTTATTAAATTCAGGTAAATGAAATTCACTATGTTGTATACTTCTGTGGATTAGTAGGGCAACCCCTCCACTTCTGGTATCGCGGTCGCGCCTATAAATAGTGTAATTTAAGATAGTTAGACGATCTGTTGGAATTAAGTGTGTTTCGTTTATCGCCGCGATTCTAATATTATGTTTAATTAAATGATCGGTAAATTCGATTATTTTATTTCTAATTCCTCGCGCATTCCAGTAAAGGATGGTACTTAATCTACTGTCTACGGGGGTAGTATTAATGGCAGAACCTAAATTAAGGGTGTGCAGCATTAAAGCTGGCCGCTAATGCTGTCACGAAGCCCGTGGTGGCTTTTATTTTGTCCTCTATTGACTTGGACGGATTACACCAAATAGCCATTAAAATGCACATTGGTTCCAGGACGTGTGCCAGGTTAGGGTCCTGTGTAATGGCATCCGATTGGCCTACGAGCTTCAGAAAGTCGCTCGCGTCCATCGCTGGCTTCTCCGCGGGATTTAGCTGCGGTGAAGCAGTTGGCATTACTGTTGGTGAGTCAGTCTGCAACGGGCTGGCTTGTTGTTGCCCAGGCGCGACTTTCTTGGAATCACTGGGGGGAGTGGTGGAGTTGGGTGGCGCCTTAGTACCTGGCTGATCCGTCACTTGACCTTGCGCCCGGCCTTTACCGTTTTTGTGCCCCGAATGGTGTTTCTTCGGGGGCCTCTGGGGCAGGGGCTGGCCTCTAGGTCTGGGTGGGTTTGCCAAGACAGGGTATTCCAGTTCATGCCTATCGCTCAACAGTGAATATTGGTTAGGGCTCTGCCATTTGGGAGGGGGGGGGGGGGTAGCTCGGGGCTCGCCACGGCTGCCTTGGGGGCTGGGGGCAGTAGCCTGAGGGGCCGGCTTGTTGTGGGGGCGGGCGGACTTGAGCCGCGGCTGCTGCTCGCTTGTTTTCGCGCAATGCGCGTTTGGACTGCAGCTCTCTGTCTTTCCGCTCCTGTTG
The DNA here is from genome assembly GCF_032445375.1 of Bacillus rossius redtenbacheri. NCBI lineage: Eukaryota > Metazoa > Arthropoda > Insecta > Phasmatodea > Bacillidae > Bacillus > Bacillus rossius. The sequence goes on along the minus strand of NC_086330.1, from coordinate 6,615,955 downwards.
CGGGAGGTGACGCCAGTTATCCCTCTTGTAGGCCATGCAGCCTCTGTAATTGGCGCAATGCGGGCCTTCACATCGCGCGCACTTTGCCTTCGTCCTGTCACCTCCCTGGGGGCAAACCTCGGTTTTGTGCGCTTGGTTGCACCATCGGCACACAGGGGAGGCTCTGCAGCCTTTTGCGGGGTGGCCAAACCTCTGACAGTTGCCACATTGGAGGGGGCCTTTGGGGTGTCGATAGTCCTCAACACGAATGCTGAGGCCTCCGAATGACTTCAGGTCGTAAATCCTTTCTGGATTTACGGCCTTCGGGAGCTCTACGACTAACTTATTTATAGGCTGCCTTGTCTGCCTGTTGTACAGAAACCAGAAGTTCTGCACTGGAAGACCCATTGCGGCGAACTCGGCCTGAATGAATTGTTTGTCGGTGCTGCTATGCACTCGACAAAACACAAACTTGTTCGGGATCTCGTCCCGTTGCAGCAGCACAGAGTGTTGCACTCCGGCCTGATCCAGTGCACGCACTGCCCTGTGGTACTCCTCCACAGTGGCAGTGTGAATCATGAGCTGGTCATGGCCGCGACTGACGCACGACCAGCGCTCCTGCAGTGCTGCATCCAGCACTGTTTTAATGGCCGGGTAGCTGTGGCCAGAATCAACAAATACATACAGGGGTTTCACCTGCATTTTCTTTGCCTGAGGGGCAGGGTTTGGCGAAGCAGGGCTCGAACCTGCGGACGTGTTGGCGGCCGTTTGATTGGCCGAGTTGTTTGCCCTTCTGACGGGCTGCTTGCGAAGTCGCTCGGCCTGCTGCCTGGCGATCGCGGGGTTCGTCAGTGGGGGGCGCAGTCTTTCGTCCTTTCCTCCCGTTTTTTGTTTTTTTGAGACGACTGTTGTAAAGCCGTCGTCGCTAGACATTTCTTGTTCGTCGTCGCTCGGCAGGGGCACATCGATGCACTCCTGCATCACCTGCTCGTCACTTAACTGGTCAGTCATGTCGATAGTTACACCCTACAACGCACTAACACCCACTGACCACGCACCCGGTATTAAGCCGGGTTGTGGCTAGGCTGTAGGGTTAGCTACAACCCGGGTTGTTTTGCACGCTTACACTTCTTAGAAAAAACCTGGGAATACCACCTGGCCTGTGTGCGAGCAAACAGGCTGTTCCTGGAATCTCGCAGCTCCGCTTGACGCGTCCGTCCTCGGCCAAGGCTCGAAGCGAACTCGTGGCCGTGCGGTTAGCATCGTTTGTGGCGAAATTTATTTATTTTTTTTTTCTTTTTCCTAGCCTAAGTTAATTCTAAGTGTGTAGGGGAGGGTCCAGGTTAGGGGAGGACCTAAGTGTGTCTCAGGCCGAAGCCTATACACTCTACCATGCGGGTTTTTAACCATGCAGGACAAGGGCGCGTGCATCATGTGCTTATTGGGGTTTATTGGCCAGCCATGGCTGCAATTGGCGCCATGACTGACGCCCCATTGGTCGCCTAGCTTAAAAGCTAGCTAAGTGTGGCCCAGGTAAAACCTGCATAGACACAGGGAAAACCCTGGGCCGCTTCATGCGGGGATCAATTAACATGTATTAAGCAAGCAGGTAACTACTGGACAAGAGGAAGAAGGGTCCAGGTAAGAAGAGTTGGAGGGGCTGAAAAATCAACCTTGGTGGAGTTGGGTGCTTGGGCCTTGCGGCCCGCATTTAAGTTGGGAGCTCCTGGGTTATTATTAGCCAGGGGCGCATGCGCCCCCAGGGGCGGGCGACTTCACGTCAGCCCAGCCACAGCTGCCCAGGCAGCCACAGTTAAGACAGAAGCGGGCAGACGAGCCAGTAAACCGGCTCGAACTGCTGGCTCTCGGTGCGAAAGGCAGCCTGACGTTGCGCCATCTTCATCTTCCTTCTTCAGGTCAACAGCAGTACTTTTCAAGCCAGGGTGGGGGGAGGGAACCAACCTCGCCACCCAAAATCCCCGAGACGGTTGAAGGTCGCGCCGCTCGAGGCTACTGCTGCCACAGCTACAGCAGCCCCAGCTGAAGGTTCCTGATGTCTTCCTTCAGAGTTCCGATGCATTTCAATTCCGTTGCGCGCGCAGCAGTTCACAGCTCCGCAAGTTCCAGCCCGCAGTTCGTCTACACTTCGCATTTTTGCAGCACATCGAGCTCCCCTGCGGGCCTTCGCCGACGAAGCTGCTTCCTGCCACGCGCCGAGCTGCATTCAGGCTACCTGTCACCCCGACAGCCGTAATAACGACTCCGCAGGCCGGCCATTGGTCCGCGGACTGCTATTGGTTATTCACAGCCACCCCAGCGAGATTGCAACTCTCGAGCTGGGCTCCCGTATCCGCCACCCGCGGGACGCGGTCGGTAGCAGTTGGCGCTGCTAGGCCGCCCCCAGCACGCACACAAACCCCACACGAACTGCCAGCCTTCGGTATACCCAATAGGTCGCAGGGAACTCCCAGCCAACAGCCCGCGAGAGAGATGCGCACGCCCCGAGAGACGACCACCGACCGTTTGTGGCGCGACTGTCCATTCCGAGGCACGGACTGTTCCGAAGTTCTCCGAGGTTCTCCGAAGTTCTCCGACATTCTCCGTAGTTCTCCGATGTCCGCCGCCTGCTCGTGCAACTATTACAGTCGATCCATACGGCAGAACAAGGTATTAATTGCATTTGCTCGGAACAGCTATAATCCAGCAGTGTTTCTGGACATAGAATACGCCTTTGATAGAGTGTTTCATGCTGGATTCATTTATTAATTATATCGGACTGACTTCCCCGAGTGTTATATTGAATTACTGGCCTCGAATTTAGACAATCGGTCGTTTAGAGTTACGACAGAAAGGGCACAGTCGGATAAAAACAAATTAACCCTTAGCCGGAGACGTGAAAATATTTGACATATCTGGTGACGTGGTGCCCCTCAGAGTCCAAAATGTTTTGTAGAAGTTAACTGATTAGACATTATTTTTTGTTCCATGTAAAATTATTTAATACATGTTTTATACTTATTAATTAAATTAAAAAATAAATTAGTAAATAATTATTTACCAATTATAAAATACAATTTTTTCCATTGGTGTTTGCTGAAATAAATCTAAAAATGCCTATTTTTAATCATTGCTTTTTTTAAAAAAATAAGCAGATGGTAGCCTAAAAGTTTTATTTGCTATTCAAAGTATATAGTGACAAAATAAAATCTAGAAAACTTCTATGAATAATAAGACTTTTTCATAAAATCTACAACAGATAAATTTTCCCAAAAAAAGAAATTACTTTTTCCCCCTCCAAATATTTTTCTTGCATAACCAATGCTTAAATCACAACAAAATATATAATCTAGCTAACTAGAAAGCACATGCATACTTATGTATTTTGAAAATTGCATTTTTACATAAAATATATTAGCCGAACATTGTTTGAAAAAAATTAAATTTGTACGAAAAGTCACTCTGTAGTAGAGTATTTGTTTGCTCTGCAATCATCACACATTGCTTTTCCACATAAACTTTGATCACTTAAGTCACTAAAAATATCTTTCAACCACTTAGAAATAGTTTCGTCATAATCTGGATGTTCGTTTAGAAGCCTTTTTATCACTTCTGAGATAGAAACATAACTGGTGACGTGGTGCCACTACGACCCCAAGTTATCTTTGCGACCTGATATCTAGCGCCAGACAGCGTAAACAAATCTGACACTGCAGGAGGAGACTATGTGATATCCAAGCGAAAGGTAAATGGTACCACAAGCAAGTGCCTTGAACTGCACATAGATGGCAGCAAGTTAAAGTTTTGCTGGGGTCACGGAGACCCCACGTCTCCGGATAAGGGTTAAAGCAGGAGTCCCACAAGGCAGCATTTTAGGGCCGGTTTTGTTCGATATTTACTACCATGATGTGCCTAAACCCGCACACCGATCAGTCCAGTTCTGCTGCTTCGCGGACGATACAGCCTTGTTCAGCAGATCTGGCAATTTAGAACTCGCTGCATACAGATTGCAAACCGCGTTAAATTCAATAGAAAAGTGGTGCACAAAAATGGCGAATTAAGGTGAATGCTTCTAAATCAGAAGCTATGGTATTTACACGTAAACAACTTCCACCAATCCACGAAATGCCACGACTAACACTATTCAATGAACATATTCCTCACAAAAAATGTTGTTTAATATCTAGGGGTGCACATGGATAGGGAAACTGCCATGGCGCGATCACATAGACGCGAAAAGAAAAGCAGCTTTCACTAGGCTCGGGACCTTTTACCCCGTCATGAGTGGACGATAAGGTAGCTCTGTTGGAAACGGTATGATAATTTACAACGGGCCAATAAAACCAATAATGCAGTACGCGGCGCCGGTTTGGGTAACAGCAGCTGAAAAAGCATTTAATAAAGCTGCAGAGAATCCAGACCAAGGGCATACCTACAGTGGCAGATGCGCCTGTGTACATATTGCCCCGTCAGAGCCACGCACGTCAACTTCTGAAGGATTGTTACATCATAACTGCTGAAAACCATTATAAGAAATGTGCCATATGTAGGGACCGGAAAAATTCGCGGGTTCAATGACCTGCAGGATGAACTCCATAGTTCTACGTACACTCGGTCAAATGTCACCCACTCATTGGCTGCAGCCTTGTGAGACGTCCCAACGTAGCAGCCTGTGATTTGATACAGATTTCGTCGGGTGTTTCTCATTGACTCAGAGTCATCCAGGTGAGTTGTGAGCCAATAACAGAGGCAGCACAGAGGTATAACTATTTGTATTTTAGCCTATCGCGAAATGAACTCGCGAAATTTTCCGGTCTCTATCTATAAACCTTCTATCACTAGAGTAGCAATTGGATTAGTGGGTTTTTAGTATCTAAGCCCTAGCTTACAAAACAAAAATACGAAAATAATAAATGTAGTTTTAGCATAAGTACTATATTTACGTCCTTTTCAAGCAATGGTCGCCCACACCTCGGCTAAGAGCTCTGCATGTCATAGAAACTAATTTCTCGAGTGTCTAATATGTAAGTTTGTCTACTTTTCTTTCTTCTCTACTTCCAGGTGCTGACTGGCAGCGGAGTGAGTGGTCAGTGTAGCCTCTCACCAGAGTGGTCAGTGTAGCCACTCACTAAAATGGTCAGTGTAGCCATTCACCAGAGTGGTCAGTGTAGCCACTCACCAAAGTGGTCAGTGTAGCCACTCACCACCAAGATGTAAGCGTCCCTGGTCAATAATCCAGCAATGGATTTATTGGAATCTCTTTATCTTATCGTCACCAATCAAATATTGTACAGCCATGCCTCACCCGGGACTCGAACCCGCGACCGCGCCGCGGGAGCTGGGCCGCAGCTGTGTTCTTGCGCGGCGCGAGACACCGGCTCGTTAATGCGGGCTTAGTGCGTATTACAGCTGCAGCTGCAGCGGTAATGCGCGAGCGGCCTCGTTAATGACCGCCCCAGACAGCGCTGCCTCTGAGCCCCAGCTAGCTCGGGGACACGTGTGACCTCCGTGACCCCGCTACCGCCCCCTTCAGTTTCAGGCCTGAAGACGCACATCTTTCAGCGCATCGTGAACTACACCACGAGAGCGGATTTTTTTTTTCGATGCCCCGTGGTTCGTACAAATAATTTATTCCTAGAGACCTGAAAAATTCGCGGATTCATTTCGTGAAATGCTACAATTCAAATAATTATACCTTAGTGCTGCTTCTGCCATTGGTTCACTGTTAATCTGGAGTAATGACGGCCAATTAGAGACCCTTCACTCGTAGAAGTGTCGAATCACAGGCCACCCGGTCGAGACGACTCACAAGTCAACAGCCAATGAACAGTTGGCATTTTCCCGAGTGTGTAGAGGATAGTGGAGTCTATCCTGGAGGTCATTTAACCTGCGATTTTTTCCGGCCCCTAGTAATCAGTAGAGACCGGAATAATTCGCGGGTTCAACGACCTCCAGGATAGACTCCACTATCCTCTGGCAAATGCCAATTGTTCATTGGCTGTTGACTTGTGAGTCGTCTCGACTGGGCAGCCTGTGATTCGACGGTTCTATGAGTGAGGGTCTCTAATTGGCCCTCATTACTCCAGATTAACAGTGAACCAATGGCAGAAGCAGCACTAAGGTATAATTATTTGAATTGTAGAATTTCACAATTTGAATGCGCGAATTTTTCAGGTCTCTACCCCTGAAGTTATTGCATGTATGCATTTATTTGGAACTGTTATTAGTCGGGTCAATTTAGCACCTAAAATAGGAGTGAAGATACTTAAATTCACAAAAAGCTGAAAGTCAGTAAAATTGTTCAAAACATAATTATAAATGAAATTAAAAAAAAAGTCCTCATCTATCCGGTACCTGGAAAAAGCCTTTACTCGTGGTCAAAGGTTAAAAAATGGGTTTTTCGCGATTTTGCAGCAAAACAGTAAATTTTTTTCATTAAATTAGCCCAGACAAAAAATTGTAGATCATGTATAGAGCCACGGAAATTTCGCGGATTCGTTTAGTCGCAAGCTAGAAGGCAAACCTCCACACTGTCGCACTGTGTTCATGATTGGCACGCAGTTATCTGGACACGCCCCTCTTCGACTGTGAGCCAACGATGTCCAGCTAGGAGAGAAGTAAGCGAATCAGATAGTGCCAAATAACAAGGATAAAAATGTTCGCTAAGAAATCAACCAATGGGAAAGTAAACATGGGTCGAGCACATCTATAACTTTGAATTCTATCCTGAGGCCAGAGGAATCCGCGAAATTTCCGGGACTCTAATCATGTAATTATTAAAGACCGGAAAAATTCGTGGATTAATTTCGTGGTAGGCTGAAATCCAAACACGTGTAAAATTCTGCTGGTTTTGCTATTGGCTAGAAGTTGAGCTCTCTGGGCCAATGAGATATTATGGACCAAAGAATCATCGAATCACAAGCTACCTAGTGAAGACGCCTCACAAGTTAGCACCCAATGAACACACGTGTTTGCTTGAAAAATACAGAGGATAATGGAGGCTATCCTAGAGGTAATTGAATCCGCGAATTTTTCCGGTCTCTAGTAATATTATCTATAAAATATGTATCAATACCTTTTTTTCTAAGAGCCACAGTTTTTGAGATATAACGACTTAAAAAATTGGAAAAGTAGTAATCGTCATAATATGCATAAGTACGTGTTAATTTTCTTCCAGGTATCGGATCGATCAGGACTTTTTATTTTACTTATAATTATGTTTGAACTATATTACCGACTTTCAGCTTTTTGTAAATTTATGTATTTTCGGATGTCTAGGTTGACCAGACTATATCAATAGTAAGGTTATTTATGATCGCGTAGCAAACTCACAGTATTTAATCACTTGGTGCAGGGTGGGGATTAAAAAACATTTGAAAAAAAATATTATTATTAGAGAAATACGACACTTTTTTTAATTTTAGTGTTTTTGATTCAGAACTGTTATTTTAGCGGCCTATCAACTACTCCTGGTTTGACGTTGGGTTATGGGACATTCTGTATACTCAGCACCAGAATGAGACAGCCGGGGGTTTCCTGTGACTATGTAATCAGACTTTAAGCTACTTGCACCTGCCTATGTCGCCGAATATCAGCGGAGCTCAGAGAAACTCCGGTGATTTAAAAACAGGTCAAGACTTCTGAGTGGCTTTTTGACGTGATAACGTCTTATAAATCGATGAACGCCGGCTGCACGCACGAAAAAAGCATGACTCATTGTCACGTTCCGCCTGAGCCGAGCGTGCAAGAACCGCGCAACCACCGTGCGAGATAATCTTCTATAATATCAAACAGGTTAAGGCGGGCTTTTTAACTAATTGTTCGTGATTATATTTAAACAAATTATTAAAATTAAATTAGAAAAAACCGTAAATAATATTTGAAAATTAAAAAGGATGTAATTTTTCATCAATGTTTTCACATGGCTTTATCACGTAAAATTATCGACCGTAAACTGACTTTACACTTTTTTTTATACAAAATAGCTAAGAAAATTGCGAGTCATAATGGTAAATACGTTCTCTAGTTTTTTCTCGCCGATGTTTACGTGCCTCTGTATATTGTTTGAGAGTGAATATGATTAAAAAATGCAAAATTTTTTTTAAAATAAGTTTCATTTACATAGACTGCGGTAACGAATATTGAAGAAAAAATAGATGGCAGTATCTGTCTATGTTTTCGCACTATGGAGTGCTAGGATCACCACTGAAAGCTCCAATAGTAGAGACCGGAAAAATTCGCGGGTTCAATGACCTCCAGGATAGACACCAATATCCTCTACACACACGGGCAAATGCCAACTGTTCATTGGCTGTTGACTTGCGAGTCGTCTCGACTGGGCAGCCTGTGAATCGACACTTCTATGAGTGAGGGTCTCTAATTGGCTCTTAGTCCTCCAGATTAACAGTGAACCAATGACAGAAGCAGCACTAAGGTATAATTATTTGAATTTTAGCATAACACGAACAGAACCCGCGAATTTTTCAGGTCTCTATCCATTAGTTGGGCTTGAATGGCGGGAAGACATCGCGCTAGCTCTTAGCCTCAGAGCTAGGAAACGAAACATCTCCATACTTGCGATCAATGACCTCTTTCACCCCGCTATCTACATATTGCAGGTGGCCACGCGGCCAATCCGGCGAATGTCGAGGCTGTGTCAGCCAATAGGACGCGAGCACCGGCTATTGGCCCTGAATTATCCAGCCCTAATTGCGCTCGTAAACTATTGAAAGACACCCCCCCCCCCCCTCTTTAGCGGTTGCGAGAGAACTCCCGCGCGGCGCGGTACCAATGAGGAACGCCCACTGCGCTCCGAGAACACGGCTGCTTTTTTGTTCTCAGTGGCGACCTCGTTACCGGATACTAGGGAAGACCATGTTTCATCCACCTCGCGGAAATCATCTCAATAAATAATCTTAAATATAGGTCTGCAGTTCTCCGCTACTGAAAAGTTTTACAAAGAGATTTATATCATTAGGGACCGGAAAAATTCGCGGGTTCAATGACCTGCAGGATGAACTCCATAGTTCTACGTACACTCGATCAAATGTCACCCACTCATTTGCTGCTGTGTTTTGAGACGTCCGAACGTAGCAGCCTGTGATACGATACAGCTTTGGCCGGGTGTTTCAAATTGGACCAGGGTCTTCCAGGTGAGTTGTGAGCCAATAGCAGAGGCAGCACCGAGGTATAACTTTTTGTATTTTAGGCTATCGCGAAATGATTTAGCGAATTTTTTCGGTCTCTATATATAATAACTTGAGTGCCTGACACACTTCTCACTCTAAATAGCCATGTAATGACTGGTGGAAACAATTTTTGAATGTATACTTTTTTTGTTAGGAAAAGAAGTGTTATTTTTATTAAATTTTTTTTTGTCATTAAAACACAGGGCACACAATAATATACATATATATTTCGAGACTATTTACATTCCCTATTTTTTAGTATAGTTACAGTCAGAGTGTTTCATAAAAATTAATTCATTACTAAACTCTGAATGTTCAAAAATGGAATAATACTAATTATAATATAATCAAACATTTAATTAAATTATGTACTACACGTCAAGTAAATAAAGTATTTTGTAGTACATAAGATAATTATTGCAATAATATTGCTCCATTAAAGTGTACGAGTTAGCCTAATAAATATCACAAATCAATGACTCTTAGATGTATTGCCAATGGAGTCACCATAGTTTTTAATTCTTTTTATCATTTGTGAAGTTAACGACGAGTATCTATTTATGCACGCATCTCCACTGCATGTAATATAAACTGCTATCGTTAGACGAACTTATCAACCTGCAGACTCCTTAAATAATCTTTCTACACAAAATATAACATTGTTTATAATTTAATTTGAAGCCGTTTCTAATCTCACGCGTTCCAGTTATGAAGCTCTATACGTCTGTTGCACTGCAATATCACCAGGGTTATAGAAATTAACTAGTATTTCATATTTCCTTACAAACATACACTAGTTTGCAGTGCTTTAATTTTTTTAGCAACACAGAAGAAAAAATTATAATCACTGGTGTGATCTATGAGCTTATTCGTCACTCGATGCATTTAATCTTCAGTCATTCACTTATAGGTACATATGTATTTTAGAAACTATTAATGCCAGCGGTATATTTGATTTTTTTTTTATTTGTAGCCTCTCACGCACCAGTCAAGGAAAAGTCTACCATTCATTCTCTGGTAACAGCCATTTATTTTCATTGTAGAAATTTATAACCATACTGATCTCGGTTGCTAAATGATCACCATTGGCCAATAGCATTTCGGAGAACAATCAGCATTATGACTAGCTCTCGCACACCATTTGTTTATTTGAAATTCTTGTAATTCCTATTGTTTAAGAGCTTTCCCTGTCAGATCACGATACCGCTCTAGCATATTATGTCTCGACTCAAAATTTCGAGTCAGATATTTATTAAATTTTATCTAAGTAAATTGTCATGCAAGTTTTTATATATGCATATTTTTTTACAAAAATATCTGTTGAGAAAATTTATAACCCAAAAACATATGAGAGATAGCTATCGGAACACACGAAAAGAAAATTAAATAAATAATTTAACAACTGCAGAACGAAAGAAGCGAGAATACAGTACAGACAAAGACCGAAAAAAAAAAAAAAAACTGAATCGCTACATCACAAGCTCCGGGCGCATGTTTCAACAGATTTCTCACGTGAGCCGGTGCTTTATTTAATTCCCCCGAAAAAAAAAAAAAAAAAAACACGCAGCAATTTATTGTATGACGTTTCAGAGAGTGGAAGTCTGGTCGGAGCCCTATCAGGCGTCAGTAGGGGCTGGTGTGTGTGTGTGTGTGGGGGGGGGGGGGGATATATGCTTTTAAAAAAACCAGAGTTGATTTCCCTGCGGCGCGGACGCTTGCCGGAAGTGCTGACTATCGAATCGCGGTGAACTGACGGTTGAAACTGAAACGAACGTCGTAGCTTCTCCGAGTCAAAAGTTATACTAAATGGAAATCTCGAAACGCAGCAAAATGTCATCAAAATGGTGGCGTTTCCCTCTCCACCGCGCGCGATGCGTCACAGTCCTCACTTAGCGTAACGAATTTATCTGATCCCTTAGCTATCCAGTGGTGTAAATTAAATTTTTGGATGGAGATGATAGGTGTGTAGCTGCAACACCAAAACTGTATTACCCCGATTTTGTAATCATTCGTTTTTTTTTAATTGCCTCCCACAATGGAAGAAATTTTAAAGACGTGTTCACGTCTTAAGAACAGTATTCGCAGAAGCGTGGTTATTCAGTGGCTAGGTAACGCCGGCTGGGAGACTCTGGGGGGAGGGGTCCAATAGGGCCTGTCTGGACGCCCTCCTAGCGAGCTAGCGAGCTAGTGAGCTAGCGCACGGCAGCGCGGCGCGGCTAGTTTAATCACAGTCGGCCGAGCTGTGTAATCAGCGCCCCGGAAGCAGCGGCGACGACCCGCGCGTGTTGTGAGGGGCCTTAATTAGGGACGGACCCCCCCCCCCCCCCGCCACGGGTGCAGCCAGGCCTGCAGCACACAGACTGCTTCGCTCAACAAACAACATCAGTGGTTCCAAACAGCTATATTTTCCACTCCGTCATATTTCATTTGCCTTGACAAATTATTTGTTGTTGTAGTTTGATTCAGGTAAATTTTCACATGTTGTTTAAAAAAAAGGGGGTTGTCTGTAAAGTCGGTTTACGGACGATAATTTTACGTGATAACGTCATAAGAAAACATTGATGAAAAATTGCATTCTTTTTAATTTTCAAATATTATTTACAGTTTTTGCAAATTTAATTTAAATAATTTGTTTAAATATAATAGCGAACAATTAGTTAAAAAGCCCGCCTTAACCTGTTCGATATTATAGAAGATTATCTCGCACGGTGGTTGGCCGGTTCTTGCAAGCTCGGCACAGGTGGAACGTGACAGTGAGTCGTGCTTTTCGTGCGTGCAGCCGGCGTTCATCGATTTATAAAACGTTATCACGTCAAAATGTTACTCCGTTTGCTTTTGCTTCAAACATGATGGTTCAGTGAACCGGAGTGCGGGACATGTATTCGGCGACGTTTACCGAATATGTATTTAGGTGCGTGTGTACCTACAGGATGTGTCTGCATTCTGTCGTCAAACTTCAGCTGTGGTTTCATCATGACAGAATCAGACGGTTTAAAAGTGCTTCCCAAAGATGGCGCACTTCTTTGAAGCTGGGGCTTAACAACATTTTTATTGTAATTACTACAGAAAGTATTTAAAAAAGAAAACTGAAAGTCTGGATTATTTTCAATTGAACGAAGCAAATTTTTTCCTTGTAGTAAATTATTTAATTGAAAGAATTGAGGATATCACTTCGATTTTCAACATTTATTTGTAACGTGTTACTAACCTAATTATTTCAATTAATTAACTGTGCCACAGCGAGAAAATTCTCCGTGGCTGTAGTACTTCATTCAATTAAACATATTGCAGACGCTCAAGTATTCTATCTTTAATACTTTTTGTATTATTTATAATATCTTCAAACACGTGCAATTTTGGAGTTTTTAAAATACGTGCAAGGCAATGTCCGCGCGCCGTTGCATAACGGAATATTTGATCCCAAACGAAATTGGTCACTAAGAGTCTCTCATTAGTCATCAGTGATATGTGTGAGATGTGCCCTGGGAAGCACTTTAGACCTTAAATCGTATATATGTGTTAAATCGTTTTGTCGTTATGGAACTGGAGCAGAAGGTTGTCTATCCAATCCAGACTCGTCCTCTATACACATGCACACTGACACACACACCAACATACACACACATGTAGTGTAAGCTACCTGACAACACTAGTCACTTACCAACATTCCCGAGTAGCCTGAGATGTACATCAAGTTCTGTTCCTGCCCCAACACGCCCGAATATTCACCTTCGGCCAACCTCGGGATTTGTTTTACTTTCGCGCAGGAAAAATGAATTCAAATATTAAAAGTGGTCGGTTAGGTTAGCTACATTAAAACACTTTAAAACACTATGGACGGTTAGTTAGGTTAGTATAGCTACATTAAAATAAACAGAGAAATATAAATATATATAAATAAACACGAGGTTGGCCGAAGGTGAATATTCGGGCGTGTTCGGGCAGGGACAGAACTTGATGTACATCTTAGGCTTCCCTACATTCCCCAAATCGCTGTACTTGAGTAGCATGAATGTTGTACATATTTACTGTTGTTGAATTATTCTGAATAACTGGAAGCACCAAAGATATGTATAAAATATTAGTTGCAGAAGAGCAAGGGAAAAAAAGAAGAATAATCACAATAGAGTGAAAGGCTGAAAGGAAAACGAGTTAATCTGAAGTTTAATACACGTAAAAGTTTCAAGAAAAAGTGAGCACAAGCAAGGAAAACCGTGGCTTGAAAATGTTTCTGTGCAAAAATAGATTAAAAAGAACACGAATAGAAAGTACGATGTTTGGAAAAGCATCTTATGAAGGGAGTGTCCTAGATTATTTGGTTTCTGATGTTTCGTGTTTTTTCACATGACATTAATTAAATTCTTATTATAATCATATTTAATTGCTAAGGCTTGTTAGAAGGCATTCGTTAGGACTTCATTTTTTCATCAGCCTTGGTCTTAACCCCAAAGAATCCAATGATACGTAAAAATATATTTTACTGTTGTGAAAAGTTATTTCCTTTTAATAAACAAGTCCTGGTAAATATGTAGTGTAGCGGTATTTGCCAAAAAATGTTAAAAATCCGAACATACTTTTATTATATGCTCTTTCACTTCATCTTTTCATTAAACCCGGCGGAGATAGGAAATTCCAAACACTTTAGGAGATATAGAATTTTTTAATTTTCATAGTTAGGCGATATTTGCTAAAAAAAAATTAAATCGAATTTTTTAATTTTCATCACAATACCTGTGCATTCATGCGGCGTTGAAATATTGTTTCTTGTTTACGAGTATGAATTTTTTTTTTTCGCTACGTAGGTGAACGACCACACAATTTTCTACTAATGGCAAAGGAATTGTACCCGCCTCTAACTTAGGTGAATTTTTAACGTTTCAAATTTTAGTGTTTTATTTGTTTTTTTGGATATTGTTGCACAAGTAATAAGTAAAAAAAAATTACGTGAGTTCCTACTGTTCATCTTTTGTCTCGGTTTGTTTGGTCAGGTCAGTTACATTATAAATACTTTAAAACTAAACAACAATTAAAATTAATTCACATTATTTTTAATGTCCGCTTAATTTGAAAGTATTTATAATGTAACTGACCTGACCTAATCGACCATTTTAATTAATTAGGCATTCACGAACACACGGCAAAATAAAAAAAAAATGGCATCGGTCGAATGATAGCACAGGTCTTGTATTGCAAAATAAGAACGGCGATATCTCCTAAAGTATTTGGAATTTCTTATCTCCACCGGGTTTAATGGAAAGAGGAAGTGAAAGAGCATATAATAAAAGTAATTTCGGATTTTTAACACTTTTGTTTCGCAAATACCGCTACACTACATATTTACCCAAGTCCTTATTTAATGGTTTTTATGAATTTAAAGGCAATTTTTTATGTCAGTCCCAACATGTACTGAAAGAAATATATCATGTGGTATACAGTTTTTGATTAACCATTCGTTGGAGGCTTTCGTCTTAGAACTATTTATTTTTAGTACCTATATCATTCACAATTCAACAAAAATTAGAATTTCCCAAAATCATATAAACCTGATTTAAAACTTTATAAACACATGCCATTGCTGGTGTTCACTAAGTGTCGTAGAGAAATCACAAGAATGGACACGAAAGATGAATACACAAACATACAGGGAAAAAAAGCCAAAATCAGTCGTTGTCTAATGTTAAATGAACTAACACAGAGGATTACGTGAAAGGAATTAGTCAGAAACAATATCACAGCACAGACGAACACAATGATCTGAAAACGTCTGTCCGTGAAGTATTTTCCTGACGAATTATTTTCACGGTATTCTCTGTGCTGTCAGTTCATTTAGAATTGGACATCGACTGATATGGAATTGTCATTTCTGTTTTTTTTTTTTTTTTTTTTTTTTCACATTTCTTGTCCATTCTTGTGGTTTGTCTTTGACATAAAGTGCAAACCAGCAAATGGCTTATGTCCTTAAAAAAAAAAAGTTTTAAATCAATATTCCCAATTGCAAAAAAAAAAAAAAAAATCAAACATTTGCTTAGAAACTTGAATTTTTCAGTTACAGTTTTACAGAAGAAATTGTCGTGTTTTTTGGTCCTTAAGAGGGTGCCTCCCGTTTCAGGTCATAATTTTTTTTATTTATATTATTCACTGATCACCTTTTAGACTTTTTCAATTGTTTAAGTGTCACGAAATGAAAAATATATACAGTGCATACGTTTTGTATAATTAGCTGTCAAATTTAGGTACATTTTTAACGTTTTTGGTTTGTACAAATAAGGAGAACTTAATGTATTGCAGAACTGAAACTTTTTAGATTTAACTGCAATGCCACTGGCTACTTCAAGAAATGGTTTGAATTTCTTTCAGAAAATATCAATTAATTTTACCTGGCATTCCATAAATCTCAAATTTTTTACTATTTTGACAGGCAAGAAACATGAAATGAGTTTTTGTGATAGAAATGCAAACCATATCATGAAGTAGCCAGTGGCATTGCAGTTAAACCCAAAAAGTTTCAGTTCTGCATTAAATTAAATTCTCATTATTTGTGCAACCAAAAAAAAACGTTAAAAAGTAACTTTGGCAGCTAATTATGCAAAAAGTATGCGCTGTATACATATTTTCATTTTTCGTGAAAGTTAAACAATTGAAAAAGTCTACAAGTTTATCTGTAATTACTAGAGACCTGCAAAATTCGCGGTTTCGATGGTCTTCAGGATAGACTGCACATACCCCTGTACACTCGGGCAAATAACACAATTTCATTGGCTGCCGACTTGTAAGTCGTCTCAGCTGGTTTGTCTGTGATTCGATCCTTCTTTGGTTGAGGGTTTATAACAGGTTGAGATTCGTCCAGATGAACAGTAAGCCAATAGCAAAATTATCTAAGAGGTATATGTGTTTGAATTCTAGCCTATCACCGAATGAATCCGCGAATTTTGCAGGTCTCTAGTTACAACTGTAAATATAAAATCTTGACCTGAAATGGGAGGCACCCCCTTAAGGAATCGTCGAGTGTAACTCACGACCACCACATTGGTAAGAGCACTTGTCCGGTGTTAGCCTGGGAGAGCGCGCTGCAGCGGCGAGAGAAGATTATCACCGGGAAGGGGTTGATGGGAGACACGTGAAAACCCAGACTGCGGCTCATCGGAAGATCCACCCAAGGCAGAGGACACTGTCCAAGGACACACGGTCTGCCCGGGACCGACCTCCAAAATAGACTCCACTATCCTCTACACACTCGGGAAAATGCTAACTGTTCGTTGGCTGTTGACTTGTGAGTCGTCTCGACTGGGTGGCATGTGATTCGACGCTTCTACGAGTGAGGGTCTCTAATTAGCCCTCATTACTCCAGATTAACAGTGAACTAATGGCAGAAGCAGCACTAAGGTATAATTATTTGAATTGTAGCATGTCACGAAATGAATCCGCGAATTTTTCAGGTCTCTAGTTATGGCAAATTGTGAGGGTGCAGCAGTACGGTGACCACATTCTCATTGGCCCCGTCAAGAGCGGGACGACACCTCTCACCGACCTCAGCCAATAACCACAGGAGAAAAGCTACAGTATTTTGTGAAATATCTAGACACGAAATGTATTCGCGAAATACTGGTGTCCCTAGTAATCAGCGTTCTTCTTAAATTCAAGGTGAAATTCCCTTTTCAGCGTGTCTGCCGTGGAAGTATTGATGTTGTCGGTGGGATTGAAGCGCGTGGCCACATTGCAGTTAGGCCCTCCGTGTGGGCATGTTCGGTCCTGCATGCCTCTCTGACTGGAGGCCGCGCGCTGATGCTGAAGTCTGAAGGCCATGGCTCGGCCGGGCTGTTATCTGCTCGTCTCTGCAGCCGACGTATCACCCCCTCGTGCAATCAACCCCCTCCCCCTTCACAACCCCGTCAGGTACAGGAGTGCGGGGAGGGGGGAACACGACACACAAGTGCCCGTCGGGAGGCGCGGCCCCTGATTGGTCCGCACCACGCGTCACGCGTCGGAAACACCTCCCTCCCCCTCACCCTGCTCCCTGACTTCATGGTGACACGGCCTGCGATCCACTTGCCGTCAAACGGGGTAAAAAAAAAGAAAAGAGAACTAAAGCAATTCGCGTCGGCGAATGTCCCGTCCTTCTGTCCATCATGCCGGACGACATTTCCCGTGAATATAACGAACAGCTATTTAAAATAAAAAGGGGTGGTTGTCTGTAAAGTCGGTTTGCGGACGATAATTTTACGCGATAACGTCATAAGAAAAACGTAATTGAAAAATTACACACTTTTTAATTTTCAAATATTATTTACTGTTTTTTGCAAATTTAATTTTAAATAATTTGTTTAAATATAATCACTAACAATTAGTTTTAAAAAACCGCCTTAACCTGTTTGATATTATAGAAGATTTTCTCGCGCGGTGGTTTGGCCGGTTCTTGCACGCTCGGCTCAGGCGGAACGTGAGAATTTTTCGTGCGTGCAGCCGGCGTTCATCGATTTATAAGACGATATCACGTAAAAAACAGCAATGTCATCAAGTAATAACTACCCGCAAGGATATTGTAAAAGATTGTAAGTTAGCGGGTATCAGCAGCGAGCTGCCTAGAGCTCCTGTCCGTGTGCACTAGTGATGGGCAGAACGGGTCTTTTGACCGAATTGGTTCTTTTGGATCAGTTCCGTGAAATGATTCGTTCATCTCGTTCATTTCGTTCATTTCTGTGTATGGGATCTGGCTCTTTTATCAGGTGTCGTAACTCGTTCATCCTTTAGAGTATTAGCTACGTATTTTTGTATTTGAACATTGCTTTTCGTAACCAGTGAATCACAGTTGCGTATATGAAACAAGATTATTTATATTTTATTACTTTTAAAGTTACAAATATTAATATACAGGCTATTTACACTCTAGTGACAGTAAAGTGTTTACATGTAGACCAACACATTTAGAGAAAAAACGACAAAAATTTAATACTACTACTGCGATTCAGTACCGTATGAAGAGAGACAAATGAAGTGCATACATTAATTAACCCAAAAATGGTAACGTTTGTAGTTACTTTCCCTGTTTTTTTTTAATTCATACGGCTTTTATTAGTTTTTTATTTCCAAATTTGTGTATGTGAATGTGAAAAAGCAATTTTAAGCCACTACTTAACAGTTGACATTTTCAGGTATAGATACTTTTCATGTTAACCTATTTTATTTGATCAGTTATCGTTTGCTCTTGTGAACATGCTCACGCTGTGATTACTAATTCTTCAGACTCCTGACGTCATGAATCATTTCACGAACGAATCAGACCGGGCGCGTGGCCGGTTCTCTCATCTCGTTCTCTCGTTCTCTCCGAGTTTTCGTTCTTCCGAATCTTTCAAGGTACCGGCTCTCAAAGAGCCGGTTCTTTACATCGCGAATGAATCGCAAGATTTCGTTCTCTCAAAAATTCGTTCTTTTTGAAGGAATCGTTCACGAACGACCCATCACTAGTGTGCACTATAACAAGACGTTTTGATGAAGCGCAGCCGCGGCTCGCGATTGAAGAGCTCGAGGAGGAACGAGACAATCACTTCTTGCAGCGAGTAGACGGTTCAAAACCGAGACACGAGGGGAAATGTTGGAAATCCTTCTTTTCACAGACGAGAGAGCCAAACGCCCGATCGTGCATCTTCGGTTTTTTTTTTTTGTTCATTGTAAATAAATATGGCAGTGTTGATAAAAGGATACTAATGGTCAATTAGGTTAGTTTAGCTACATTATAAATACTTTAAAACATCGTGGACGGTTGATTTGTTTAGGATAGCTACATAAAAGATACGGGGAAAAAAGCATGAACTTCGGGGAACTTCCGGTTTTGGCTCTCTCGCCTGTGAAAAGAAGGCTTCCCGGAAATGTTCAGTTGCTTCCAAAGTGTAACAAATTTACCAACACAACAAGATAAACACACTCTATCTCATTCGAATGAAAAATAATCAAGTCCATATCTCCCCCTGTGCTCAAGGCATGTTAGTACAGCGAAGCAACATTCACTATCAGAGATTCAGTATGGGTAGAGACCTGAAAAATTCGCGGATTCATTTCGTGAAATGATACACTCCAAATAATTATACCTGAGTGCTGCTTCTGCCGTTGGTTCACTGTTAATCTGGAGTAATGACAATGAGGGCCAATTAGAGATCCTCACTCGTAGAAGTGTCGAATCACAGGATGCCCAGTCGAGACGACTCACAAGTCAACAGCCAATGAGCAGTTGACATTTGCCCGAGTGTGTAGAGGATAGTGGAGTCTATCCTGGAGGTCGTTGAACCCGCGAATTTTTCCGGTCTCTAAGTATGGGGTATTGACTTTCGTGTATAAACTGGTATTCACGATCATTACCTTAACAATCTTTTTATTTGTACGTCCTTATGATTTTTAAACTTACATAGTTCAAAGAATCATCACGTTGGGTTGGAAGCAGCTGCTTGATATTGAATTGTGATGTGACTTTTTATTTACATTTAAATCTATTTGATATTTACTTGGTATTACGGTATTTTTAACTTCCAATTCAAAATTGTGATTAAATCAGAGTCGGTAATAAAATCATGAACTCTTGTAGAAATAACGTCATAATTAAAACAAACATAATAATTCATTATACAATCATGCCAAAACATACATCCAATTTAAGTTATTATTGAAAGCATAAAATAAATAAATCCAAACAACTGTCTTTAGTTTGTTGACTATCGAACGATGTATTTATAAAAAGTAAAATAATACACAATGTTCTTTTAATTTTTTATTTATATTATGTATTATACACAAGAAATAAATCGTGAAGAAATTGAAGAAAGGAGAAGAGTATTAAAAATATTATTTTCCTTAACAACCACTTGAATAATGTTATTATCATGATGGAAAAATCTTAATTGTTTTGTCTATACAAAAATACACTTTAAAATAAATTATAATAGTCTTGCATAAAACCAAGATGTAACTTTTATTAATGTGCATGTTTGAAATATTGCATGTACAGTGAATACAAATATAAATGTCAACATTATTCTTGCTGCATTCAAATCAAATGGTGAGTGCATAATAAACCAAGTGATATTGTTTCATGGATTACAAACTGCTCTGAACACAACAGGTCGTATTCAACCCCTCTATATATGTTGGACTCAAAATCACTAATTAAAAAAAAACACGCTAAAGAGCTTCGTTTGTGAAATATGAGTATAAATATAATATCCAAACGAAAGCAGATGAGCATATCATTTCGCGTTTAAATTGGTTTCATCGCTACCATTCTATAGTTTAAAAACCTATACTGAATCGAGCAGAGTTCATTATTCTGTTGTTGTGGCTTTCTCCTGCTATACTTGTCTATTTTACGAATATTAAACTAAACCACCAGTGAGATAAGTTTCTGTTATGATGTGGCCGGCAGGGCCACATTTTTACGTGTAATTTATTTTTGTTGCTGGTCTCTAGTTTTACATGGTTTTTTATTTCACGTATTTATACGCCTTTTTTAATTAATGTTAATTTATCTGTAAATTTTTTTAATTATATTTGTTTCTGTTAATTAGTAATACGCCGTTTGGTAGCTATCGATTATGAGTTTAAGAACATCGATTGTGTTTCACGTAAATACCACTTGGCGAGCGCCCGGCGGTTGGCGGATGACGTCAGACATTCGGCTTGCCGGGAGTGAAAATCAGCTGGGGCCGTGAGGAGTATGTGGCCAGCGACCGTCGAGGACAGAGCCATGTGACGGCGCGGACTGGTGTGCCGGACGGCAACGGGCGACGAAGAGTATTGGGCTGGAGGCTCCACGCTGGGTGACAGGGCAATGGTTTGCCCTGTGATACAGAAGTTATCAAGGTAAAGAGAGGCCGCGATTTTGATTTTTACCCTCGTGGTGCTGCACTGGTTTTTGGCAAACCTAGTGAACTGTGTATTTTCCCATACTAAATTTTATTTGGACGGAACTTTTATTAGCCTGTTTGGTGAAGAGGCCCATTTGTTTCACACGTTGTTCCAGTGTGGGATTTTTTAAAAAGGTCGCCCGTTTGCCTGTAGTTGTAATAAAAGTATAAGTTTGGAAGAAACGAACATTTTGCAATTTGTTTTTAAGACTTTGTTTTCGGAATTTGCATACTTAAAGTTGGCTTTAGCTAATACAATCAGCTTGTGCAGTATTATTAAAAGTGTGCGATCGGTATTGGACTACATGCGCAGCCTGATGTTGGTTGGTGCGGCCATTCTACATTTTTATGAAATCATTGGCAAGTTAATAAAGAAGTAAGACTTTGTTTGAAGTAGATGATAAATACTTCTGTGGTAACATAGTTATGTTACGTGAAGAGTTTTTGCTACGTTTTCCTTAAAAATAAGATAATTTTTTTTTGATCATCGTTCACGCCTTTGTGAATTCGTACCTATGGCCCGGCGTGGCATTAGACTCTGGAGTTGGTGAGGAAGGTCAGGAAGCCAGCGCACGCCTAGGATATTAACTTTGTTTTTTGGCAAGTCTTTAGCAACGAACATCTGAAGAAAGACTAAACCGTTGATTGAGAGTTTAAGAACTTTATTTAAATAAATTTTTTGTACTTCAGTATTATTTTTGTAGATTTTTTATATATTTGTATTGATTGTCTTGTTTGAATTTTTGGTATTAGGGCAGTCAGTAAATTTTGATATTTTATAGTGGCCACGCCTCACGCCCATATATATTTTTATACTTGTTGTTATCAGTATTTATATTTTTATGATGTTTTAAAGGTTATTGTTAGTATCGCAAATGGGGATAAGATGCTGCCATTATTAGCGTCAGCTTTTGTAACTAAGCTTGTATGGTTATGTATAGTAAATACTATTTTTGCAAATTTCTATTTTTTAATAACATACGTCCAAAGTCTTGCCTCTTGTTTGTTTAATGGTTACTCTGCTATTATATCCTTTGAAGTTTTTGGCCTGACCCCTGGGCAGTGGTGTGGGGAATTTATATTGTTTAGCTTTTTATGCCTGGTTTTAATATTTTTTTTTCCCTTCGCGCCCAGAGTGAGTCGGGGACGCAACCCCTCTTCCAATTAAGGAGGAAGAAGGGTTTCAATGAAAAAAAGTCATTTATCGCATAGTACATTGCATAATTTATAACTTAAAGAATTCTAGCAAAAAAAAAACCTCCACCAAGGGTCAGGAAACAGTTTGTTTACGTAGCTTTAAGGCTTGGTATTATACGCCATTGATAGAGACCTGTAAAATTCGCGGATTCATTTCGCGATAGGATAGAGTCCAAATACACTCTAAAAAAAAAATTGTACTTTTACAAGAGAAATTCTTGGAAACCCTGTTGCCAAGGATATTTCTTGCAAAACTACAAGGCAGAGCCTTGCAAAATCGCACATGGTACAAAGCTCTGCCTTGTAGTTTTACAAGAAATATCCTTGGCAACAGGGTTTCCAAGGATTTTCCTTGTAAAATATACGAAAATTTCTTTCAGTGTACTTTTGACATTATTTTGCTTCAGTGATTGGGCCACAGTTTATCTGAAGGACTCTGGGCCAATGAAAAATCTTTATCAGAAGAATTAGCGAATCACGATCATTCCAGTCAACAGGTGTCACGAGTCGGTAACCAATAAGCAGATGTAATTTGCACGAGTGTATAGAGGATCATGGAGTCTATCCTTTAGGGAGTTGAAATCGCGAATTTTACAGGTCTCTAGCCATTGATGATTTTTTTTTCATAATTATCATTTGAGAGTTTTGTTTAAAATATTGACTTGAAACCTCCCCGACATTTGTTTCTGTGCAACAGATATTCACTCACAGTTTATATTTATATATATGTATATATATACATGTGTGTGTGTGTGTGTGTGTACAGATCCGAAAATTTCGCGGATTCAATTACCTCTAGGATAGCCTCCATTATCCTCATCATTTTACAAGCAAACACGCGTGTTCATTGGGTGCTAACTTGTGAGGCGTCTTCACTAGGTAGCTTGTGATTCGATGATTCTTTAGTTGATAATCTCTCACTGGCCCAGAGAGCTCAAGTTAAACTTCGAGCCAATAACAAAACCAGCAGAATTGTACACGTGTTTGAATTTTAGCCTATCACGAAAATAATCCGCAAATTTTTCCTGTCTCTATATAGGCCTATAGGTTAGTTTCTGCGCACGTATCTGTGTCTCCGTCTAACAGATTGTGACGTCACTCAGGAACGGACATGATCGTTTGCTTCGCCCCTGAATATCCCGCCAGGGGAGACCACGTCTGCGTAACTGCATGGCAACTGTATGACGTCTTTTACTTTTCAGCTAATTGTTACGCCATATTTCGTTGGACGCCCAAAATATTGGCAGAAGTATATATATTTTTAATTTCGGAAATAGTTTTAAATTAAGTTTTTATAAAAGTGCCCGATATCCTAATCATGTTTTACTTACCATCATCAGACGTTATTAATAGGGACCGGAAAAATTCGCGGGTTCAATGACCTGCAGGATGAACTCCATAGTTCTACGTACACTCGGTCAAATGTCACCCACTCATTGGTTGCTGTCTTGTGAGACGTCCCAACGTAGCAGACTGTTATTCGATACAGCTTTGGCCGGGTGTTTCTCATTGGCTCAGAGTCATCCAGGTGAGTTGTGAGCCAATAGCAGAGGCAGGACTGAGGTATAACTATTTGTATTTTAGCCTATCGCGAAATGAATTCGCGAATTTTTCCGGTCTCTAGTTATTAAGCACTATATGCGCGTTGTTTTTGCGGTTGTTAAACGACTGCAACCACGTAGCGGCATGCCGTCTGCTGACTCCAAGTGTCCTGCGGTCTGCTGCACAGATACAGGCACACAGACTCAGACGCACAGTTGTCTGTGCCCCGAGCTCCCCTCACAGAAGTCAAGAAGTCGACCCCGCTCCACGGCGCTCCAGATAATCCGGGCTAATTACGCTCGGGTCAGTGACCTTATCCCCCCCTCCCCTCCTGTTCACACCCCTTCGCTCCTCTGGAAGCCTTTATTTCACAGACGAAAGAGCCACACCAGAAGTTCCCCGAAGTCACGCTCGCATTTTTTTCCCGTTCTATCTCATTGTATAAACCGGTGTGGCATTAAATTCCGCGGTCGATTAGGATAGGTTAGCTACATTATAAATACTTTAAAACATTGTGGATGGTTGGTTATATTAGGTAGGTATAGCTACATTAAAAATACTGTAAAATCATTTTATGGTTGCTTAGCAAATAACTTTTTAATATGTACCTATCCAGGGCTAGGAAACCGTTTACATGATTTCACATTATCTTTAATGTAGCTATCCTGACCAAATCAACCGTCCACAATGTTTTAAAGTATTTATAATGTAGCTAACCTAACCTAATCGACCATTAGTTATCATGGGATGTCCAAAATAAAGAAAAAAACCCGAAGATGCACGATCGGGCATTCGATTCTCTCGTCTGTGAAAAGAAGGCTTCCCTTCGCCCCTCAGCTATAGTCCGTCCCACTCTTGGATTGCAGTGCAGGTGAAAGGGCGTTCACCGTTGCCATAGCGACACTCAGGGACGAGGGAAGTACACAGATGGAGCGTAAGATCCGCTTATAGACGAGGGGGGTGAAACCAAAAGGGAGGGAGATTTCAGTGTACTACACTCACCAATAAGGCGGCCGTTTTTAACAAATGTTTCAGCTGTACGTACACCTGCAAAATTCGCGGATTCACTCAGTGATAGGCTAGAATTCAAACACATATACCTCTTAGATAATTTTGCTATTGGCTTACTGTTCATCTGGACGAATCTCAACCAGTTATAAACCCTCAACCAAAGAAGGATCGAATCACAGACAAACCAGCTGAGACGACTTACAAGTCGGTAGCCAATGAACTTGCGTTATTTGCCCGAGTGTACAGGGGTATGTGCAGTCTATCCTGAAGGCCATCGAAACCGCGAATTTTGCAGGTCTCTACAAATGTTCAATATGAGCACATTTAGTTATACGGCACACATTTAACCTTTAAGTCCAATTCTTCCCACATTTTGGTTAACACGTCCGTAGTAATAAAACTAACAGCCACTTCAATTCTATGTCTGAACTCTGGAAAATCATTAGGTAGCGGTGGAACGTATACACGATATTTTATAGAGCCCAAAAAGGAAACATTCGATTATATTATGTCAGGTAAACGTGCAGGCTAGCGAAAAAAAGAGCTCTGTCGTCTCGACCAATACGACCAATCCAGCTGTCAGGGACGTTGGCAGAGAGATTCCGATGGGGAGGGGCTCCATCCTGTTGCAAAATAAAGTTTACAGGTTCACCCTCTGCTAATTGCCGTTTTTCTTAGGAGAAAACAACAAAGCAGTACTCACGCATCCACTTATCTAAAACAGCTTGAGTCACTCTTTAGTTGCGACTTTGAAGCAACACTCTAAATCGACTAATGTTGATGCTATTGATAGGGACCGGAAAGATTCGCGGGTTCAATGACCTGCAGGATGAACTCCATAGTTCTACGTACAGTCGGTCAAATGTTACCCACTCATTGGCTGCTGTCTTGTGAGACGTCCCAACGTAGCAGCCTGTGATTCGATACAGCTTTGGTTGGGTGTTTCTCATTGGCTCAGAGTCATCCAGGTGAGTTGTGAGCCAATAGCAGAGGCAGCACTGAGGTATAACTACTTGTATTTTAGCCTATCGCGAAATGATTTCACAAATTTTTCAGGTCTCTAGCTATTGAATGTTATTTATGGACACAGTGTATTGTCGGATTCCCTGAGGTGCTACAGTTGGACGGCCTCTGCTCGACCACAGAGAAACATCAGTGTCTCAAGAGATGGCGGGTTCAGTCACATGGGCCATCTGGGTCGTGCAACACACGGAGCGAACCTTCGACTCGCCTGAACTAGGACGTGTTTAGATACCAACAAGGAACTTCAGCACAGCGGACAATTCTTAGTAATCACCATTAGAGACTGGAAAAATTCGCGGGTTCAATGACCTCCAGGATGGACTCCACTATCCCCTAAACACTCGGGCAAATCCAAACTGTTCATTGGCTGTTGACTTGTGAGTCGTCTCGACTGGGTAGCCTGTGCGATTCGACACTTCTACGAGTGAGGGTCTCTAATTGGCCCTCATTACTCCAGATTAACAGTGAACCAATGGCAGAAGCAGCACTAAGGTATAATTATTTGAATTGTAGCATTTCACGAATTGAATCCGCGAATTTTTCAGGTCTCTAATTCATCATATTATGAACACGTGGCCAACACGCTTCTGTCACGTGACAGGCGCGCGCGCCCTGCCATCGGACTCGAAGCTGTGCCATGATCCTCATGTCCCCTCAGAGCAGCGGGGCATGATCTGAGATGCCAACCAGGGTTGCTGTCATCACTTAGGAACACTTAACTTAGAAACATACAAGATATAATTTTTTAAGCCATGCCTGAGCTAAGTTGTGCGTTTCTAAGTTAAGACGATTCTAAGTTGTATGGTTCGGCGTTGTGTGTTTCTAAGTTATGACAGTTCTAAGTGGTGTGTTTCTATGTTATGTTTATTATTAGTCGTTGTGTATTTCCAAGTTACGTGTTTTCTAAGTTATGATGTTTCTAACATGTTTATTATTCGCCGTTGTATGTTTCTAAGTTAAATGTTTATAAGTTATGGTAGTTACAAGTCGTGTGTTTCTAAGTTATGACAGTTCTAAGTTGTGTGTTTCTTAGTTACCTATGTTTATTATTCGCCATTTTGTTTTTCTAAGTTACGTGTTTTATAAGTTATGATGTTCCTAACATGTTTATTATTCGGCGTTGTGTGTTTCTAAGTTAAATGTTTATAAGTTATGGTATTTCTAAGTCGTGTGTTTCTAAGTTATGACTAGAGACCGGAAAAATTCGCGGATTCAATTACCTGTAGGATAGCCTCCATTATCCTCTTCATTTTTCAAGCAAACACGTGTGTTAAATGGGTGCTAACTTGTGAGGCGTCTCCACTAGGTAGCTTGTGATTCGATTATTCTTTGGTCGATAATCTCTCATTGGCCCAGAGAGGTCAAGTTAAACTTCGAGCCAATAGCAAAACCAGCAGAATTGTACACGTGTTTGGATTTCAGCCTATCACGAAATTAATCCGCGAATTTTTCCGGTC
Organism: Bacillus rossius redtenbacheri; assembly: GCF_032445375.1. NCBI lineage: Eukaryota > Metazoa > Arthropoda > Insecta > Phasmatodea > Bacillidae > Bacillus > Bacillus rossius. The sequence goes on along the minus strand of NC_086330.1, from coordinate 6,588,673 downwards.
TCTAGTTATGACTGTTCTAAGTTGTGTGTTTCTAAGTTGCGCGTGGATCCCTGCCGACGAGACAAGCTGGCAGGAAAGAGAGTTGTTCCTCGTGTCCAGCTCAGAACCCCAGGGCCATGGACCGCGCTCAGGTTCAGGGTCGGTTGCCGTGTAACCCGTGACGCACTGAGCGATGTAACTTCCCTGGAGGATGCCTGGAATAGCTGCGACGATCTTCAGCGCGACGTCAGAGCCCCGTGAAGGAGGAGGAAGAGATAAAAGAGGAAGTTAAAAAAATTTAATTTAAATATCGGAATTTTTGAGGTAGTGTGGAATGTACTTCCTCACCATTCGTTGGAACACAAAAAATGTGAAAGAAAACAATTTGTATTAAAAGTTTAATTTTTAGTCTAAAAGTAGCGATTAAAATGTTCAGTTTAGATCAAATTTCACGGTAAATAAGTCTTCTTCCCCAGGTAAATATTCATGTAGACAGTTTTTTTTTTACCTCGCGGAATGATGATGTGAAAGTCTGCACAGGAGCAACATCTCTCCGATTGGCGGGTCTGTCTCTCCATTCGAGTCTCTTGGGGGATCCGGGGACGCACCGCAACGCCGAAATACCACAACGCCGAAATACACTAACGCCGAAAAATGTCATTGCAGGACTGCCACAAAGGTTAGGTTAGACTAGGTTAGGTTAGACTAGGTTAGGTTGGACTAGGTTAGGTTAGGCTAGGTTAAGTTAGGTTAGGTTATATTACGCTAGGTTAGGTTATGTTATGTTTGGTTAGGTTTGATTGTGGTATTTCGGCGTTAATGTACATTTAAGAAACACACACAAATTAATTCAGTTGTTATTTCGGCGTTGTGGTACACAGCAGTTTTCTAGCTGTAGGCGTTGTGGTCAATTTTGACATTCGGCGTTATGGTATTTCGGCGTTGTGGTCAATTTAGACATTCGGCGTTATGGTATTTCGGCGTTGTGGTGAATTTCGACATTCGGCGTTATGGTATTTCGGCGTTGTGGTGAATTTCGACATTCGGCGTTATGGTATTTCGGCGTTGTGGTAACGACCCGGGGGATCCAGCCAGTGGAGGGGAAGAGATCAGGCGCCGATGTCACAACTTATATTGATACTGAATAATGGCCCATATAATTAAAACATTTATTTGTTGTGAGTACTAGTGAAATAAATTGTATTTATAAACTTTTTCAAGTGTATTGTCAAGTGCATTTATATAAGTGAGATTACAATCACGTATGTATAACTACGTCAGGTTATTTTTAAGGTTCCAATGTCGCTGACAGGGTTTGTCTGTGGAAGGTTTAGTATCCTGACCGTTTTCACGGGAGTTTTTGTGATGTTAATTTCCCTTATGTATAATTTATTTGCATTAATAATTATTACTTTATTTTTTGATAAATAATTATAATAGATATTAGTAGAGACCGGAAAAATTCACGAATTCATTTCGCGATAGATTAAATACAAATAGTAATACCTCAGTGCTGCCTCTGTTATTGGCTCACAACTCACCTGGATGACTCTGAGACAATGAGAAACACCCAACCTAAGGCTTTATCGAATCACATGCTGCTACGTTGGGACGTCTCACAAGACAGCAGCCAATGAGTGGGTGACATTTGGCCGATTGTACGTAGAACTATAGAGTTCATCCTACAGGTCATTGACCCAGCGAATTTTTCCGGTCTCTACCAATATCTCACATTCTACATCATTAGCTTCGGATATATGAATGTTTTTTTTGTTAATTATAATAACAATCTTACCCCCATTTCGCCTTCTAGAAGTGTTATTGTAAAACTGAAAAACAAACCTTACGTAACTCGTTATGTATGTAATTATGCTCAGTCCTTAACCTTTAGCGTATAAATTAGGAACAATAGAAAGCGAAGTAAGTAATTTTATTTTGTTACTTACACATTCCCAATATCTGAACTTCAACTTAATTATTTTTGGATAAATGATTTTTGTTATCAACTAAATATAACCTCTTAATCACCTCATTAGGGGGTATTTTATAAAGTGGTAAAAAGAATCAGTAGTTTTTGTGTGTGTTAATTATTAATACACAATATCTTACCTTCTATAATTGTTTCACCATACAATCACTATACAAATAAAATAACCACATTTTCGTTCTTTTAGGGTTGGAATTCTATAATTATACATATATTGGTGAAATATATATATATATATATATATATATATATATATATATACTAGCTGCCCGACCCGGCTTCGCACGGCTATACTAATGGAAAAAAATTAAGCCACATCACCCATTTACAGTAATGGTAAATAATAAAAAAATCAGTGAAAATTTATTACAATGCTGTATAATGTACCGGAGAGAAAATGAATAGCACCGATGGTTTCCCGACTCGTGCACGCAACGTACAACTGATGTACCCGTACTTCGCTACGGCAGTCTACAGGCAGATCACTCTTGCGCCGCTCATTATACATGCCCCTCCTTGTGGGTACGCCACTGCCGCGCGATGCCCGTTGCCATGGAGACGCAGAAGGCATGAACAATGCAAAATCCTGTTGCCTTGTTTTAACCACCCATGGGATCTAATTTTCGGAAAATGTCATCCTGCGTAACGTAAGGAACATTACTGTGAAGTTTCAAGTCTGAAAAATATAAATACTTGAAAAAAAAGGGTAATTTTTGATATTTAGATACCAGCTAAATTTCAACGGTGATGACTGCACTAACAATGAAATAGTCGTTGTCATAGAGACGAATGAAGCATCAACAAAGCAACAGCCGTTGCCATGGTGATTTCCTACCAAAAAATGGAAATTTTGATATATTACCCCCCCCCCCCTCCGAAACTCCCCTTGGGATCGGATTTCCGCAGAATCCGTTCTTAGTGAGCGTCTACATCACAAAATGAATAATTATGCTAAATTTCAAGTCAATTGGGTTTATAGTTTTAGAGATCTCGTGATGAGTGAGTCAGTGAGTGGTATTTCGCTTTTATAAATCGCAATAAATTAAAATTGCGACTATAATTTGAGATTTAAACTATCCTATCTCTCAAGTTGGATCGAACTGCACATGGTGTGCGAATTTTATTATAATCGGTTAAGTGGTTTAGGAGTCCATTGAGGACAAACATTGTGACACGAGATTTATATATATTAAGATATATATGAGTAAATCCAGTGAGTGGAACACATCTTTTCTAAATTTTATTCAAATCGGTTTAGTGGTAAAGACGTGATTAAATAATAAACATCGGAAGTAACACATTTTTATATTAGTAGTATATTTTCAGTATGGTATATAATACACGAACATAAATATAATTAATTGTATCCATGAGTAATTAGAGCAAGTATATTTCCGCTGTTTGCGGTAGTGACAATTAACCAGAACTTTGCATATTTTAAATCATCTTGCTAGTGACTACTAATTCTGATATGATAATGCCATCCCATTTATGTTACTTTTGAACAAGCTGTAAATTATGTCTGCATTGCTTACACCTTGCGCAGGGCAATTTTTCTTTTAGATTAGTTCACTTGCGAATCATGAAAACATTGCTCTTGTGATAACGTATTATGTATAGTTTATTTTTCATGGCGATAGTGTATTGTACACGTCTAAATAACAGTAAAACTAAGATAATAACGTGACGATGTAAACAGAAAAAAAATAGTCTTAGTAGAATGCAGAATTCTCGACTGTTGTAGCTTGCAGTTAAATTTCTCTACAGGGATGTGTGAATTAAACAACTTCCGTTAGAAAAAAAAAAGAATGTAAATTTCTCAAACCCAGAAAAAAAGAGCAAATTCATGCTTTGCCAAGTCTTTCTCGAGTTCGAAAGGCATGAATTAATTTTTGGCCACTTACAGAGCGCGCATTGTGGTTTTATGGTCCGTATGCTACACACATTCTGGCGCAGATCTTTGAAATACAGATTACGACCTCCTCATAATCATACCTATAAAAATGATGACCAGTCATTAGGTTGATTGGTATGCAATAAAATAAATTAAAGAAAAAATATTAGATCCGAAAATTCTTAGCCTACAACTGTAGCAAAAATGTAAAGCAACAAAACCAACAACTATCCTTAAGTAGACTATACTTATTAGTGATTCACCGCTATCTCCTAATGGAGTGTATTTATTGTTTTAAAAGCAGATACTACGAGAATGGATACAATCAAGTAATTGAGAGACATTTGGTGCTTGAATATAAAATTAAATTGCCTCCATAAAGTATTATGCTTGTAATTTGGGTCAGTAAGATAATTATTTTCTATTCATACTGTGCACTGAGGGAAATCTGATTTTTTTTTTAATCGAGGCAAAATTAAAATTGTGCAAATAATCGATATTAGGTGGCATGTAAAATGTCTGGAAAAACCTTTACATTAGAAATTTTCTGGTATACCTAAACAATGTACAAATATAAAGTTAATGATGTATGAGGAATAGTCAATCTATTACTTGAAACAGTTAATCTAAAATTAATTCTTTATATTAATAGACATAAAGACTCATACCCAAACTACAAAAACATATTACTACGTTTTTAGTAGTTTCTAGTACTATTTTTGTGAATTTGCATCAAGTAACAGTACCAAAAAAAAATATTTTTATTGGTGTTTAGAAAAAAAAATATTATGTACACTTCTAAGATGATTGCGCGCGTTTCGAAATTCTGCAGTCTTGACGTAACGTGCATTATAAACCCACTATGAAGTTACCAATCGTCACATTATTATTTGTATTGTATTAAATTAAAAAAAAAAATCATTTGCGATATGTTATTGTCAGATATAGCTACACTGAGAGTAAATATTAGGTTGTCAAATGAAATGTGGCATATTCTGCACATGAACACATGAACTATAAATTCTAACTCTAAGCACAGATGTTTCCCACGCTGATGGTGCACAGCTGACGTGTGAGGTTGAGGTTCCAGGCAGTTCCCTTCGAGCAGTTCTTCCACCAGGACCGCCAACCGCCTGTTGACTTTGTGGCCATGCACGGGTTGCTTGGACTTGGCGAACTGCGTCAAGTCCTCAGGTGTCCAGATGCCAGGCTTGCCAATCGCGGGCGCGATATCCAAGCCCTCCAGGACAATGTATAGTACAGCGTTCCTCTACGGTGCGCCTCCTGGAAGGTCTTCAGGCTGAACTCTTCCTCCAGTGACTCTGGACAGTCCAGTGACTCTGAGAGTAACTCCACTGCACCCTCACGGTGTAACATACCATCAGTAGAGACCGGAAAAATTCGCTGATTCATTTCGCGATAGTCTGAAATTAATATACCTATACCTTTAAGCTGCTTTTGATATTGGCTCACTGTTCGTCTGGGCGCAAAATGGCCAATGAGAAACCTTAAACCAAAGAAGTAACGAATCACGGGCAAACCAGTTGAGACTACTCACAAGTCAGCAGCCAACGAACTGGCGTTATATGCCCGAGTATACAGAGGACTGTGTAGACTATCCTGAAGGTCATCGAAACAGCGAATTTTTCAGGTCCCTAACCATCAGTTTTATTAATCTGTTATTGCAAAAATATAATTCTAGAAATGACATTATGATGATATAAATTTTTTGCTGTTCTAGTTAGATGACAAGTGACTTTTGAAGGTCATATTGTAAATGCATAAAAATGTTATATATATATATATATATGTATATGTATATAAGTGGTAAAACATTATGTTATTCACATTAACATTTACTTTAGACCCACTGAAAAATGTACAGTCAAATATTTTTGTGTGTTGATACGATAAATAATTTATTAAAATCTAGTTATTAATCTATATTAATATACTATGCCAGGTGAGGAACTAAGGGAGAAGGTTAAGTAAATCAGCCTCTCATTGAAAATACAAAGCATTAATAAATTAGGATTGTATCAACTCAGTGACGATTTAATTTACTTTTACTTTTATTTTATTATTTAAAGGCTCGACGTAGTAAAAATATTTTAAAATGCAGCGATAATTTTAATAAATACTGCTAATAGTTGTTATGGATTACTACAACATTGGTGTGGTTGCAGTAGTTTCCAATTTTTATTTATGAAAAGATGAAAGATTTTAATAAACTCACACCCATGCTACATAATTCAAAATAATATAGTTAAATATTAACATGCTCGGAATGAAAGTGTGCACTAGCCAACAGACCTATACATGGATACCACAAAAACCCACAGAATTTTGTGACAGGCTTGACTTAGAATACACTCACGTACACATAATTTAATATAATCAACTTAACATTGTTGAAAAAAGATATGGAAAATTCTTAGGTAATAATAAGTTCATAGAAAAAAAATGGGTGCGTGTACTTATGTACGCACGTGAGAAGTTATACTTCTTTGGCATCATTAAAAAATAGTTTTTAATTGCATGCAAATAATTAATTACAATAAAATAATAAAAGGGCTGGAAAAATATAGCCAACACAGTCAATAAAGTTCAGTTTAAATTTGAAAAATTAAATAAATAAATTTAGAGAATAATAAATATATATGACATAATTTGTACTAAATATTATAATATTCTTAATTTTAAATATTTTTATTGATTATTTATTATTTTAAAAGAAAATAAATAAATAGAATAATAAATTAAAAAAATTAAATTTATTTTATTAATTTTTAAAATATTTATTATTTTCTTAATTTAATACTCACTTTTAATTTTTATCAAAAAGTTTTCATTAAATTTGTTCATTCATTTTTATAAATTTTTATTATTTATTCAATTTAATAATAAATATTAAAAATTAATTTTTAATTTGCTGTTCGATTTTAATTTTTATCACAATTTTTTATTAAATGTTTTTTTTAATTTATTCATTTATTTTGTAAATATTAAATAACCAATAATAAATATTTAACATTAACAATTTAATAATATTTAGTATTAATTATATTAAATAATAATATTTTAATTTATATGAATAAATAATAAATACGGATAGTTAATCTCAATTATATTGGAGCACTTGAAAAAGTATAAAGGCATAATTTTTTTACTAATATTTACGAATAGTAAATAATATTAATCAAAATATTCAGTTTAAAACACTACAGATTATAATTTATTAGCACATATATAATTCGCAATTGTATGAAACTAAAACATGTGTTGTGAATGTAGAAACTAGAAACATGTGGATAAATATTATAAATATGAAAACAGTAATCAGAGGCGACGAGCGTACCAACATGCGCGACTTATAGAGGTTCTATTTCTATTTTGTTGGTAGCCTTTTTTTCGAGACTTAATGAGCGGTTTAGTGGGCAGCTTCAACCTGTTAATTTTGTGTTACAGTGATGCGCGCGCATCTTAAATTTTCATTCTCGTCATTCTTTCATAACGCGCCTAAAGAAGTATAACTTCAAAAATATACATACGACTCATTTCAAGACTTACATTTTCTTCTCGTCTTTAAAGCTACCACTAAACATAGGACCACGGTACAATTTTAGACACGAGAGATTGAGCCTATGCTCATCGCTGAATATTTGAAATTTTAAGGTCTCTAATAAATAGGCATGCGTGTTCTTCATTCGGGTGGCTGAAGATATGAGATGAGAGGCTCTAGGTAGTTGCTATCCAGCACTTCCTTCACCAAAACTGCTAGTCGCCTGTTGACTTCCTCGCTGTAAACCAGTCGCTTGTCTCTCAGGAACTGTAGCACGTCCTCTGCTGTCCGGGTGTCGCTACTCCCCAGCACAGGGATGCAACCAGGGCCCTCCAGCGCGGCTTGCGTGAAGAAGGAAGCCACGCAGAAGCCGTGAAGCACTCCTCTCCGGTACTCCTGCTGGAAGGCCTCCAGGCCGAACTCTCCCTCCAGCGACTCCGGAGGACAGTCCAGCGACTCCGACAGCGACTGCACCACGCCCCCGTGGTAGGCGGACAGCATGTCGGGCAGATGGGCCGCTCTCAGCTCCGGGGAGGTGTTGATGCAGATGACGGAGGAGATGTCCACCACGGGCGATGAGTACCGAGACATCTGGAAATCCACGAACTTGACGTCGCTTATCTTCCCGTCCTCCCCGTACCTGAACATCAAGTTGTTCCTGGTGAAGTCCCCGTGGCAGACGACGGCGAGAGGACTTTGGGCGAGCGCAGACGACAACATTTTCGGCAGGCTGTCGTCGATCATCTGCTTCAGCGACTTGATGGCGTCGGAGTGTTTGTCGGCCTCTTCGGGGAACCGCGTCGAGAACAACTGAATCGCGTGCAGAGAAGACTCTCTGATGATCATTCCCATGAAAAACTGGGTGTACTCGTCCTTGAGCGCACCGTGTATTCGGTGCACTATTTCCTGCAGGAATTTAGGCATATCTGTCTTCTTCGCGGCGTAAGAAAGGGCGTGGAATCTCCCGAGGGCCTTCAGGGAGAAACAGATGTGCTCCAGATCCATTGTCCTGGGAGCGTGAGTGAACCCTTGCAGCGACAGATCTTCCATGAGTATCACACCTTCACCTGGTTCCGCCATCGCGCCGTAGCACTTTGGGATGAAAGGATGAACCTCGGGGTGTCCTCCCAACAGGCCTGGAAGTACCTCCTGGTACATTCTAGACTCGTTGATGAACATGTCCGCGTAGTAGTCGAATCTCCAGTTCAGCAGTGTCTTCACCATCAGGTTGTACCTAACCCGTCCGGATTCTACCACTGCTCGGAACATCGACGAGCAGAGACCATCGCTGTTCAGCAGTTTCAAGGAGCTCGTCACTGGTCCTCTGTCCCCTGACAAGAACCCGCCCCTCTCCAAAAGGTCCAGGAGTTTGGCCTCCACCCAGTTGGGAATATTTCCGTCCGTCGCCATTACTTGTTCTGCAGTCGGTTGCGCCTGATCGACTGACACCGCCCGATGCCCCCGTGTGCTCACCTCATCGCTGTAGGGAAGCAGTCACAACTCGTATCATGCTTTTTATATGGTCGTTGGCGCGAGTCAACTTGTTAAATGGAGGTGCAATTTGTATCTTGTTTTAAATTACAGCTGCTTATCCTCGACTCGTGTTTCTCGTTTTTCATGCATTTGACATTAGCAGTGATAAAGCATGTGGGCTGCCATAAACAAAGCTAAGTTTATCTTCAAATGATAAGTTCAGGAAATGCATTTTAACAAAGCAAAGTATCTTGGCTCTTTGAAACAGATAAAATAAATGTCTTAGTCGGTGGTTATATAAGATTTTCACAGGTAGTTCCTCAATGTTATTAGTGACTTAAAATTTTAGATTTACTAACATTTTTAGAGGCACTTCACAATGGTTGCCACGAAAATTTTATAGACATTGAGCATTCATATTGTCAGGTACTTTATGATGTTAAATAAAATATAACTAGAGACCGGAAAAATTCGCGAATTCATTTCGCGATAGCCTAAAATACAAATAGTTATACCTCAGTGCTGCCTCTGCTATTGGCTCACAACTCACCTGGAGGAATCTGAGTCAATGAGAAACACTCAACCAAAGCTGTATCGAATCACAGACTGCTACGTTGGGACGTCTCATAAGACATCAGCCAATGAGTGGGTGACATTTGACCGAGCGTACGTAGAACTATGGAGTTCATCCTACAGGTCATTGAACCCGCGAATTTTTCCGGTCCCTAAATATAACATCTCATGGTATTTAAATCTATACCAGTACTAGTACTCATTAAGGCATTGTGTACATAACATTCTAATTATTCACGAATATTAACATAACTTCACTTTTTGTCCCATCAACATCAATTCGTTTTTGTGTAATGCTACAGTTTTAGAAAGAACTGTGCAAAGACATATTTATAGCTTAATAGTACAATTTTTTCAACATTATTGGGATAGGAAAAGAATCACTTAGAACAAAGACAAAAGTGGCATTGAATAAATTAGTAAAAATACAAATCTAAACAAACTGCTATGATTTAGAAACAGAAAGAAACAGAAGCTTGTAACACTGTACAACAAATTTGAAATTTTTTCTGTCCTTTATATAAAATTATGTGATTCTGCATAAACAAAAAAGTGCTTGATTCATACATCAAACCCAAAATGGTCCATCACGTACCGTTTTATTAGGAGATCTACTGCTTATATGTATACAGTTTGGTTACAGAAAAATGTAACAAAGGCTTGATTTTATAGAACACAAAAACTCTAAAATGACTCTTTTTTTGGCCGTTTCCTCTTGTAGGCACATATTATTGTGTCCCTGATAACAGTCAAGCAATATTCAGCTAGCATACTTCAATGCCATCGTCCACTGAAACGCTTTTAAAACATAGAGATGTCCTGGCGAAACCTATCCTCATGCTCATCATTAATTGTGGCAAGGTTTTGAGGAAAGAAGTCCAGATATGAGTCAAAAAATTATAGTTGTAATGACATATTGAAACCTATAACACAAACTATTTCTGTATGTCACCAACAAGATCTTCGTAGTTTTCAGCTTTCTCATTTCCAAGGAAATGTGAGTACACATAATTGAATGACAGCCAAGCTGCTTTTTCTGCTTCTTACAGTTTATTTTAAAAGGCTTCATCATGAAAGACTTCTTTAATTTGTGGGCCAGTAAAAACTCCTTCTTTTACCTTTGCCTCACTTAAATTTTGGAATTTGTTCCTGTGATGCAAGAAAGCCACTCCTTCTCTGTCCAAAGCTTTTACGGATACTTTCATCAAACCGAGTTTAATTTGCAATTGCAGAAGAAATACACATTGCGGATTCACAAGTGGTTCATGTGATATGTGTATGGTGCCAGGAAGGTAATATTTTCTTGGAGGCCACTGTTTACGGATGTAATGGTTTTCTTCTGTCTTGACTGTCCCATTCCCAGAGAGCAGCCGAATTTAGTGCATCCCTGTCGCATTCCTGTTAATATCCCAATGACTTTCAAATCTCCACAGATTTGCCATTTGAATGTAGTGTACTCAAAGAACTTCAGTATAGCACCCATAACTTCGTAAGCTTCCTTTTTAGCTGTAAAATATGCTACAGGAACAGACGGACAAACACTGACTATAAGGAGGAACACTGCTTTGCGACTAATGTTGGAGAGTCAATAAACAGGCGCCACTCTGCTGGATTATGTTCATGTCCCAATGCCTGTCCCAATAGGACATTCACATCACAGCAATATAACATGTCTTCTTTCTCCGCAAAATGGTCTACAAAATGACTTCGTCGTCTTATAAATGAACTTATTTTTACAGCTTACTCTAATATATTCCAATCTTGAAGCCTAGAACCCAGAAATTCTGAGTCTGTTTGAGAGAGTTGTAAGACCCGTGCAAGATTGTTTAGTTCTGCCTGTGTGATTTCATGATGTGAAATTGTCAAAAATGTAAATGGTTGAAAGTCAGGATCTTAATGGTTTGGGTCATCGAAGGTGTCTTCCTCTGAATCAATAGTATATTTATCTGGATCTGCAGATAAAAGTTCTTCAGAATGAGGAACTGGTCACATAGCGGAGTGTAAGTTTGGATACTGAATACAATGTTTGGATTTTGAAAATAACCACTTGACCTCTGTCAAACAAACCAAAATAACAATCCATTACACGACTGGTCGACTCGCTCCGAACCATAGGTACTGAAAATTTCCATCTATTACGTTTTCTTTGTAATCAGTTTATCAGATTCCTGGAACACGAATTGCAGCATTTATGTGGAGTCCAGGACTTACCCTGGTCCCCAATTCTACACCCAAAGTACAGTTCATAAGCCTTTTTAACTAATGGTGACAAGCTACAATGTAAATTCTTCACACAAATAACAAAATAAGTCCATCTTATTTTTACACTCACGAATCATTACAATGCACTGAACGTTACAATACTTGAACACTTCACACTTAATGTCACTAGAATTTTCCAACCAGCAACACTCCAATCAGCAACATAATACAGTGGGAAGAAACATCTGAAAATAAAGAAAAATATTCTCTCATTTCTCAGAACTGCTTTCAGTTAGTTGGCATGTCCGTTATATAGGTTATATAGGTTATATAGGTGAATTCTCGGTGTCTTGGCCTGTGTTTTATTTGTAGAAAATTTTCTTCCGGACTCGGAATTAATTGTTCGGACTAGAAAACCCTTCCCAAAAGTGCATGGCTGGAGAAAACAATTTAGAATTACGAAGAATTCGTTTAAGAATGCATGGAAATGTTTCCGAGGTTTGCCCGCCTAATTTGTGAACAAAACTGCAAGTACAGTGAGTATTAGTGCGTGTGGGACTTGTCAACTATGTGAATTTCGGCACTTAACTGGAAATGAACAGTTGATTTTTATTCCCTATGAAACAATTCTGTTGATCTGTCTGATAGCAATCTTGGAATTCTTTCCCCGGCACAGAGAGAATACGTAAAAAAGTCAAAATGTGGATTTTTGGGAAAATAGTGCGTGGTTAATTAAAAAAAAGGGGGTTGTCTGTAAAGTCGGTTTACAGACTATAATTTTACGTGATAACGTCATAAGAAAACATTGATGAAAAATTGCATACTTTTTAATTATCAAATATTAATTACAGTTTATGCAAATTTAATTTAAATAATTTGTTTAAATATAATCACGAACAATTAGTAAAAAAAGCCCGCACTAACCGGTTTTGATATTACCGAAGATTTTCTCGCACGGTGGTTGGCCGGTTCTTGCACGCTAGGCTCTGGCGGAACGTGGCAATAAGTCATGTTTTTTCGTGAATGCAGCCGGCGTTCATCAATTTATAAGACGTTATCACGTCAAAATAATAATAGTTACAGATAATTTATTTTCAGCCAAAATTACACAATAAACAAATATTTTCATCTAAAGGACTTTTTTTTTCCATGTTGTACAGTGTAATCGTTAAGGACCGAAAATATTCGCGGGTTCAATGACCTGCAGGATGAGCTCCATAGTTCTACTTACACTCGTTGAAATGTCACCCACTCATTGGCTGCTGTCTTGAGAGACGTCCCAACGTAGCAGCCTGTGATTCGATAAAGCTTTGGGTCAGGTGTTTCTCATTGGCCCAGAGTCATCCAGGTGAGTTGTGAGCCAATAGCAGAGGCAGCACTGAGGTATAACTATTTGTATTTTAGCCTATCGCGAAATTATTTCGCGAATTTTTCCGGTCTCTAGTAATCGTTGGTCCAATGACGGAGGCGGCTCTGCCAGAGAGAGTAGGTAACGGAGAATCGAAGGAAGGGATTTCCAATACTGGTCCCACCACCACCAACACCACCAGCTAGCCCGGAGTGTCCGCGGACTTCGAGCAGACTTTTTTCAAAGCCCCGACTCTCCCCCCCCCCCTTCTCTTCTGCCCCGGTCAGCGGGGGCGGACGTGACGTCACCGGCCAGGCGCAGGCAGCTCGCTCCGCGGGCGACAGTCGATACCAGCCCCTCGAGAGCTTCTCGTGCGCTGGAATTAATCGACTAATCGATTACCTATACCGACCCCCACTTCCACCTCCGTGTGCAGGCCAAACAAGATAACCACTCTTCCGAGGGAAATAAATTCCTCGATAGGCGATATTCTTTTTTAAAACTGTTTAAAATAACACGGAGATTGGCCACAAATATTCGGTCGTATCGCAAATCCGGACCTACCTTCCAGGGTTTAACAAACATGCGAAGACAGAACAAGACAGTTATTGCAACTTCGGAAGGATTATTGTAGTCTACTATAGTATTTCATTCACATTATATTCCGTCAAGCGGTAGGAATTGTGTGTCCAAGAAGTCTACAGTTTGTCCATAAAACTATTTTAATAGTATCAACTGAAAGCGTTGTAGAGTGCTGGTTCAAGGTCACAGTTAAAAAGTAACTCAGACAGTTTTAGGAAAAGCACATGCGCGAGAACTGGTTTGTTGTTTTCTCGCTTGCAGCGCCACCCACGCAAAATGGAGGCTCTTGATGTAAAGCGTTTTGTCGTCTACAATTAGAGACCGGAAAAATTCGCCAATTCATTTCACGATAGGCTAAAATACAAATAGTTATACCTCAGTGCTGCCTCTGCTATTGGCTCACAACTCACCTGGAGGACTCTGAGCCAATGAGAAACACCCAACCAAAGCTGTATCGAATCACAGACTGCTACGTTGGGACGTCTAAGACAGCAGATAATGAGTGGATGACATTTGACTGAGTGTACGTAGAACTATGGAGTTCATCCTACAGGTCATTGAACCTGCGAATTTTTCCGGTCCCTTTCTACAATTTTCTAAGAGTTAATCTGTAATTACAGTCCAACGTTCGTTCTCCAGTTCAACGTTCGAGAGTGGTTGAATGTCGAAGCCCTGGGCGTTGGATTATTATTATTAATGATCGAGATGACAGAGCACTTTATCTCTGGCCTCCATTCGCCAGGCATAACGCCATGGGATTATTTTTCATTTTACGCTTTATAAAAGATCGTGTCTACGTTCCGTCGCCACCTAATGATTTTCCAGAGTTGAGACACCGCAGATGTGGTAACCAAAGTGTGGGAAGAATTGGACTTTAGGTTTGATGTATGCCATATAAACAAAGGTACACATATTGAACATTTGTAATAAAAACTAAGTTAGTTAACTTTTAATTGTATGTATCATTTGTTGTTAATAACTAAATGAAATTCTTATAATATACAATTGAAACTGGGAAATTCTTTTATGAACATCCTGAATATTTTATGCCCGTTTGCACACGTGTTACTGCAAGCATATCTTGCATTCAAACTGGCGTGTGTAAGATATTATATCTAACAACATCAATACACATGTATCGGCTTAAGAACAAAGTAATACAATATAATTAAAAAAAAATCCCAAAATATTAAACTTCATTTATCCTTTCTCAAGCAAAATCATTACTTAAATTTGTATGTGTACACAATAAAGTTCTGAAAGTCCACGATTCTTAACATTTCAACTATAAAGAAAACTTTGTCATAAAAATGTCATAGTTACACTGTACTCCATCCTTCATAAAATCCTGGCTCCAATCGTGACCAGGAAGAATATGTGTTTCTTCTTACATTGGAAGTTTTCAAACTTCTTTACATCATTCGATCATAAAATTTTGATAATCAAATAAATGGACACTTTTCGCATTAGTATAGAATATTTTGTATAATTCTTGGATACCTATATAGTGTGTTCTCTGAAAGTATAAAAATTTATTTTGTTCATTGCTATATTCTAATCCCTTCTTTTTAGATTTGTAATGCACCCCCTCCAAAAAGAAGGACGGATTATAATAAAATTAAAGTAGTGAGATAGATAACACAAAATAAAGATTCAGTAAGGGACAGTAAATAAAAATATTTACAGTTGAACGAAACCTGGGACTTGAATCTGACTTAGAAGACGGGCCAGGTGTTGGTAGGTAGGTTTGATTAATATAGGGGCTGGGACCGGAGGCTCGGGATTCCAAGGATTCGCGGCGGCCATATTGGATTATGTAATTTCCGGTGACCATCTTGGATGAAGCAATCCTGGCGGGCATCTTGGATTACATCATTTCAGGCAGCCATCTTTTACATTTTCCGCCATTTATGTTTTTATAGAAAATTCCACCATTTTGAATTATTTTGTCACGTTCGTCATTTTGTTTTATAGAACATTTCGCAGCAGCTTCAAACACACCTACACAAACATTCTATCGCTTGAAAGACACATTAATAAAATACTACTTGTGGGTGACGACTCTGAAAAATTTCTGTTCCATGTGTATAAACTCGTGTATAGTCTATGATGTTAGAAATAATCAAAAAAATAAATAAAATTAATTCAATAAAAGAAAAAGTCAATTTTCTAAGTATTTTTATTTTAAAAGTATTATTACTTTATAACAAATTTCAATCATTGCATCCACAATTGTGAGAACATCAATTTAATATGTGTTAACATATATCTGATTGCTAGAGACCCGTGAATTTCGCGGATTCATTTCGTGTTATGCTAAAATTCAAATAATTATACCATAGTGCTGCTTCTGTCATTGGTTCTCTGTTAATCTGGAGGACTGAGGGCCAATTAGAGACCCTCACTCATAGAAATGTCGAATCACAGACCACCCAGTCGAGACGACTCACAAGTCAACAGCCAATGAACAGTTGACATTTGCCCGAATGTGTAGAGGATATTGGAGTCTATCCTTGAGGTCATTGAATCAACGAAATTCACGGGTCTCTACTGATTGCTACTATGCATATAGATATTATTATGTCTTTAAGAAAAAAATGGGTATTCACAAACACCTACATGACCAAAATGGCAGAGGATTTTAAATAATTTGATGTTTTTTTTTAATGTAGATATTTGTGATATATAAGGTTCATAATAACACTGGTAGGAAATAGATCTTCAACCTTATATGCATAAGGAAGAGGAGACTGGCACTCTTTAGGAACAAACACCAGAAACAACTATAGAGACATCAGCAAATGAAAAGAATATGGTGAATGCCACCAGTGAAAAGGAATATATTGTGAGGTGTTCGTTAATGATATCATTATTATGAAAGGTAAAATGTGTGCCGGAAATTAGGGATTTAGGCACGTTTTATTTAAAATTTTGTTATCATAAATATATTCTGGAAATTTATTTTGTTTACTCATCTTATTGCTTTACGACCATGCCCTCAGCCTCTGTTCTCAGAGGCGAGCTGATTTTTTTTCCAGCCTAATGCTAGCTTAGCATTCTGGTTAATATTTCTCCCGCCTGTAGACACGTCGGGGGCCGGTAACTTAATTTCTCCGCATGACTACTTTTGCCTACAGCAGCTCGTGGAGCAGTGCTCAGCCCTGCTAACTCTGTCACGAATCGGTATAAGGTTCACTAGCAGCAAGACACGACAGGAGGATCCCGTGGGCCTTGCGTCCCACAGACCATGCGTTTTTTGAAGCCACCCCCCCCCCCTGCTCCCCCACCCATTCTTCTCAGAATTGAAGCCAGGAGCGATAACCGCTTGTGAACTCACGGGGACGGTAACCGAATTCAAGGCCATCTCAGGCTTGACAGCCGAAGATAAGATTCTGGACTTTAAAGACATCTAGTGACGGCTGTGGTCACTAACGCCACTTGTGGCCGTCGGCAGCGCCGACACCAGCGCTTTCGCGCGGAGGCAACGACAACCTTTATCCTCCTTATGTCTCTGGCCACTAGATGGCAACACTTGTTGCTCCTTAAGCTCATATCATTGACACACTCGTCGGCCACAAGTCGATTTATTAGTACTTCTTCTCGCCACCAAAAGATAGCGCCTCAGTCGCGCAGTCACTCCAGTAAGATCTAATATTTTTTATGCCGGACACCTTCGGGTGGGCTCGGTAATTTTCGGCTCAGAGCCTAACCCCCCTCCCATTCTCTAGAGATCCCGCGCTTATAATATACTGACGATATCCCGCGCTGAACTTACTTCGGTGCGCGCCTCCTGACTGACTGGTACCGTTTGTATCTGCGATCTTCGGCGAATCATCGGCTTCGCATCTCGAATTATGTAGTCTTCTCAGACTATAGGGATGAAGTCCCTAGCTGAAAATTTAGATTAGCCAGTCAGTAGATTAGTAAAACAGTAGAGAAACTTAGTATTTTTTTATATATATTTTTACTTAAATCATGAAAACTTCCGTGTCTACCACGCATCCTTGGTTCGGATTTTTGGAGACGAGACGCCCTCTCCTGAGCGCCAGGACCAACACCATGTTTTGGTAAGTCTTGACGTCATACCCCCTTTTAAAATTCCCTCTATTGGCCTTTTGCGCCATTTAAGTATACTGTCTGGAAACAGGTCTGATTCTTTGGAATTTGGACTTCTGTTTCAGACAGGGTTCCAAGTTTGGGGCAGCCAAATTCCTCTGCCAGAACCTCTAGAATCGGATCCTGAGCAGAATCCACCATCTTTAGGCCCACTACCTTGATCACCGTCTACCTACAGCCCCGGGTGATACCCGCATCATTCTATCATTTTCTTTACGAACTCAAAAATAGTATAACCCAGTTAAGACAGCGGACAGTTAAAGTAGTTCGAGGAGAGGAAATTTATATAATATTTTGCAAGGAGTATATGTACAACCTGTAAAGTTAGCGATGTCAATTTCATTCTTTTCTTTAAATATTGTTATTTTTGTTAAACATTCAGGGCCGGACCCATCGTAAATAAAGTTAAAGAATATAATATAATAAGTGTAATTGTGAAGAATTGATGTAAGATCAATTATCAATGAAAAACAAATGTTACAAAGAAAAATTTAATTTATAAAAAAAGAAAGAACAATGAGTAATAAAATAAGGAAGTTTATAGACGTAACTGTTGTTTTTATTTGATTAATCTATAATAACGATCCCTTTATCTCCCTAGTGTTCGTAGGGAGTTTCTAAATTTGCTTTGTTTACTCCTAGTGTCGCCTCTGTTGTTGACTTTTTATAGTTATTAATTGAGGGCCCCAGTATTCAGAGTTTCCAAATCTTTTTACCTTCTTATTTATTTATTCTTTAAGACACTTGGGGTATTACAAATGCCTTAGAGTGGGGCATATGGTTCTAAAATGGCGAAAAAATTTAGAACTGTAGCATATGTGACATCATAAGTCAAAATCGCAAAAACATCTAGAAAATAAAAATAGTGGAACATAAGATGGTCGCCAGAAATGGCATAATCCAAGATTGTCACCGAAAATGAGGTAATCCAAGACCGTTACCGGAAACGATGTAATCCAAAATGGCCTCCAGAAATGCATAATCCAAGATGTCTGCCACGAATCCCTAAATACTGAGCCCCTGGCCCCTGCCTCCAAATGAACCAAATCTTCTTACTAATACCTGGCCCATCAAGCAGGAATATAGACCTAGATATTTTTTCCCATTGTATAAAGCTTAATATATATATATAAGTATATGTTATAACCTACGTGAATAATAGGTAATGTCTACAAACAATTTATACAATTAATGTTGAATTAATTAAATTAAAACATAAAATACACTTATGAAAACAACTGAAATCTACGAGCAAATATAAGGGAGTAAGTTTTATGTGTGTGGTCTGGTTTGCCGTCTGTTTCATGACTTAATTTTTAACATGCGTTTTTTTACTGCAAAAAAGACTAAATGTTTAATTTTTGGATGATTTTAGAGATGAAAAATAATTTAGGTATGCACTGAAAGTCCTTGTATTTAATATTCCACCTTAAATTATACAAGGACCACTTAGCTTCTACTAAAGGCCTGTGTTGAACGAGAATATAGCGCTCCAGTACAGTGCCTACCATGCTGAAATATAAGGCTAATCACTAGCACACAATCTTCTCATCATGCATAGAACAATTATGACATAAGAAGTAACCATATGATTATAACTTATGGTGGAGAAATGAAGATAAATGTTGTAAAGAACGTCTCTCAAGTATTTTCAAAATTCTCTACCGGATGTTTCATGCCTAGTAATCATTCTTAAAAATGTGTAGGAGCAATTTTCGATTTCTCGAAATATGTTTTTAAAAACAAATTTTTTAAAACAGATACACTCAAATGCTTTTCGAAAATAGACCACACTCGAATATATTGAGCAGTTTTCAAATCACGTGATGTTTTCTGAAGCTCTGCACACTGCATGTGCGCGCGGAGGCCTTAGAGAGTGGGCCAAATGTCCCCTCCACAAGAAACGAACCTGCAGCCAAGCCTGAAGCCATTTGTGGCAGTTCACTGACTATACTCTGGGTTCGTAAGTTGAACCAGAAGTAAACATCCTGTATCACTGTCATACAAACATTGTCTCTGGTGTAATAATGCATGCAAATTCAAATAAAAAAACTCAAGGTTTTCAATATTTTTTTTTATAAAACACACAAAAAATTGTTCATTGTTAAAGAGTAAAACTATGCCCTCTTACATTACTGCTGAGGTATTGCAGAACAGAAAAGTAGTTCATTTTATCTTGTCACTTCTTATTTAATTCAGCTACGAAACAAATATGTGTTTCTCACTGCAAAAACAAGTTCATTCTGCTACATCAAAGACCTTCCGGGAAAGCACCAGAATAGTAGAACAACAGGCAATTGAAATGATATTAAGAATGCTGCAGCTTGAACTGTCTCTCAAGCTTAGTACCAAGTATATAACATTTGAAAAAAAATAAGACCGTAAAGATCGAAGTAATCGAACCCAATCTTTAATGCCACTGAGGAGCCCAATTGTTAAATTATATTAGTTGACTGTCCAAAATCTGTTTCTTCCCCAATCGACCAAAGATAATCAGCTGAGGTGCATTAAGTGCCATAAATTGCTACAGCATCACCTTATCGGTGAGTGGACAATCACATAGAAAAACCCTCTCGAAAGGCTTCGATCATTGAAATTTTTTTTTTGAGATGTAGGATCCAAAGTATTGTGCCCAAAATCTGACCAAACGATAACACAAGACTAACAACTAGCAAAACATAAAATTGTGTTTAAATCTATTTTGTTGCTAGTTCTTCTGCATTATTACAGCTGCGTTACCCTGTCCAAACTTGATGTTCCATAATTGTCCACGATCAGCCATCCAAGAAAACTCGGCACAACTCCTGCCTCCTCTCAGCGAGCCAGCGTGCTCCACAGAGAGGTACTCCCGGTCCCACTGCTGGCACTCCTCTTCTGTCCACGAGACTCGCCGCTTGCTGCAGAGACATGGCCTCTCCCGGGGAACTGACGAGCTGCAGGAGGCTGACAGGACACTCTGGGAAGAGCTCGGCACAACTCCTGCCTCCTCTCAGCGAGCCAGCGTGCTCCGCAGAGAGGTACTCCCGGTCCCACTGCTGGCACTCCTCTTCTGTCCACGAGACTCGCCGCTTGCTGCAGAGACATGGCCTCTCCCGGGGAACTGACGAGCTGCAGGAGGCTGACAGGACACTCTGGGAAGAGCTCGGCACAACTCCTGCCTCCTCTCAGCGAGCCAGCGTGCTCCGCAGAGAGGTACTCCCGGTCCCACTGCTGGCACTCCTCTTCTGTCCACGAGACTCGCCGCTTGCTGCAGAGACATGGCCTCTCCCGGGGAACTGACGAGCTGCAAGAGGCTGACAGGACACTCTGGGTAGAGCTCGGCACAACTCCTGCCTCCTCTCAGCGAGCCAGCGTGCTCCACAGAGAGGTACTCCCGGTCCCACTGCTGGCACTCCTCTTCTGTCCACGAGACTCGCCGCTTGCTGCAGAGACATGGCCTCTCCCGGGGAACTGACGAGCTGCAGGAGGCTGACAGGACACTCTGGGAAGAGCTCGGCACAACTCCTGCCTCCTCTCAGCGAGCCAGCGTGCTCCACAGAGAGGTACTCCCGGTCCCACTGCTGGCACTCCTCTTCTGTCCACGAGACTCGCCGCTTGCTGCAGAGACATGGCCTCTCCCGGGGAACTGACGAGCTGCAGGAGGCTGACAGGACACTCTGGGAAGAGCTCGGCACAACTCCTGCCTCCTCTCAGCGAGCCAGCGTGCTCCGCAGAGAGGTACTCCCGGTCCCACTGCTGGCACTCCTCTTCTGTCCACGAGACTCGCCGCTTGCTGCAGAGACATGGCCTCTCCCGGGGAACTGACGAGCTGCAAGAGGCTGACAGGACACTCTGGGTAGAGCTCGGCACAACTCCTGCCTCCTCTCAGCGAGCCAGCGTGCTCCACAGAGAGGTACTCCCGGTCCCACTGCTGGCACTCCTCTTCAGTCCACGAGACTCGCCGCTTGCTGCAGAGACATGGCCTCTCCCGGGGCACTGATGAGCTGCAGGAGGCTGACAGGACACTCAGGGTAGAGCTCGGCACAACTCCTTCCTCCTCTCAGCGAGCCAGCATGCTCCGCAGAGAGGTACTCCCGGTCCCACTGCTGGCACTCCTCTTCAGTCCACGAGACTCGCCGCTTGCTGCAGAGACATGGCCTCTCCCGGGGCACTGATGAGCTGCAGGAGGCTGACAGGACACTCAGGGTAGAGCTCGGCACAACTCCTTCCTCCTCTCAGCGAGCCAGCGTGCTCCACAGAGAGGTACTCCCGGTCCCACTGCTGGCACTCCTCTTCTGTCCACGAGACTCGCCGCTTGCTGCAGAGACATGGCCTCTCCCGGGGCACTGATGAGCTGCAGGAGGCTGACAGGACACTCAGGGTAGAGCTCGGCACAACTCCTTCCTCCTCTCAGCGAGCCAGCGTGCTCCGCAGAGAGGTACTCCCGGTCCCACTGCTGGCACTCCTCTTCTGTCCACGAGACTCGCCGCTTGCTGCAGAGACATGGCCTCTCCCGGGGCACTGATGAGCTGCAGGAGGCTGACAGGACACTCAGGGTAGAGCTCGGCACAACTCCTGCCTCCTCTCAGCGAGCCAGCATGCTCCGCAGAGAGGTACTCCCGGTCCCACTGCTGGCACTCCTCTTCAGTCCACGAGACTCGCCGCTTGCTGCAGAGACATGGCCTCTCCCGGGGCACTGATGAGCTGCAGGAGGCTGACAGGACACTCTGGGTAGAGATCGGCACAACTCCTGCCTCCTCTCAGCGAGCCAGCGTGCTCCGCAGAGAGGTACTCCCGGTCCCACTGCTGGCACTCCTCTTCTGTCCACGAGACTCGCCGCTTGCTGCAGAGACATGGCCTCTCCCGGGGAACTGACGAGCTGCAGGAGGCTGACAGGACATTCTGGGAAGAGCTCGGCACAACTCCTGCCTCCTCTCAGCGAGCCAGCGTGCTCCGCAGAGAGGTACTCCCGGTCCCACTGCTGGCACTCCTCTTCTGTCCACGAGACTCGCCGCTTGCTGCAGAGACATGGCCTCTCCCGGGGCACTGATGAGCTGCAGGAGGCTGACAGGACACTCAGGGTAGAGCTCGGCACAACTCCTGCCTCCTCTCAGCGAGCCAGCGTGCTCCGCAGAGAGGTACTCCCGGTCCCACTGCTGGCACTCCTCTTCAGTCCACGAGACTCGCCGCTTGCTGCAGAGACATGGCCTCTCCCGGGGAACTGACGAGCTGCAGGAGGCTGACAGGACACTCTGGGTAGAGCTCGGCACAACTCCTGCCTCCTCTCAGCGAGCCAGCATGCTCCGCAGAGAGGTACTCCCGGTCCCACTGCTGGCACTCCTCTTCCGTCCACGAGACTCGCCGCTTGCTGCAGAGACATGGCCTCTCCCGGGGAACTGACGAGCTGCAGGAGGCTGACAGGACACTCTGGGTAGAGCTCGGCACAACTCCTGCCTCCTCTCAGCGAGCCAGCATGCTCCGCAGAGAGGTACTCCCGGTCCCACTGCTGGCACTCCTCTTCAGTCCACGAGACTCGCCGCTTGCTGCAGAGACATGGCCTCTCCCGGGGCACTGACGAGCTGCAGGAGGCTGACAGGACACTCTGGGTAGAGCTCGGCACAACTCCTGCCTCCTCTCAGCGAGCCAGCATGCTCCGCAGAGAGGTACTCCCGGTCCCACTGCTGGCACTCCTCTTCCGTCCACGAGACTCGCCGCTTGCTGCAGAGACATGGCCTCTCCCGGGGAACTGACGAGCTGCAGGAGGCTGACAGGACACTCTGGGTAGAGCTCGGCACAACTCCTGCCTTCTCTCAGCGAGCCAGCATGCTCCGCAGAGAGGTACTCCCGGTCCCACTGCTGGCACTCCTCTTCAGTCCACGAGACTCGCCGCTTGCTGCAGAGACATGGCCTCTCCCGGGGCACTGACGAGCTGCAGGAGGCTGACAGGACACTCTGGGTAGAGCTCGGCACAACTCCTGCCTCCTCTCAGCGAGCCAGCATGCTCCGCAGAGAGGTACTCCCGGTCCCACTGCTGGCACTCCTCTTCCGTCCACGAGACTCGCCGCTTGCTGCAGAGACATGGCCTCTCCCGGGGCACTGACGAGCTGCAGGAGGCTGACAGGACACTCTGGGTAGAGCTCGGCACAACTCCTGCCTCCTCTCAGCGAGCCAGCATGCTCCGCAGAGAGGTACTCCCGGTCCCACTGCTGGCACTCCTCTTCCGTCCACGAGACTCGCCGCTTGCTGCAGAGACATGGCCTCTCCCGGGGAACTGACGAGCTGCAGGAGGCTGACAGGACACTCTGGGTAGAGCTCGGCACAACTCCTTCCTCCTCTCAGCGAGCCAGCATGCTCCGCAGAGAGGTACTCCCGGTCCCACTGCTGGCACTCCTCTTCCGTCCACGAGACTCGCCGCTTGCTGCAGAGACATGGCCTCTCCCGGGGAACTGACGAGCTGCAGGAGGCTGACAGGACACTCTGGGTAGAGCTCGGCACAACTCCTGCCTCCTCTCAGCGAGCCAGCGTGCTCCGCAGAGAGGTACTCCCGGTCCCACTGCTGGCACTCCTCTTCAGTCCACGAGACTCGCCGCTTGCTGCAGAGACATGGCCTCTCCCGGGGAACTGACGAGCTGCAGGAGGCTGACAGGACACTCTGGGTAGAGCTCGGCACAACTCCTGCCTCCTCTCAGCGAGCCAGCGTGCTCCACAGAGAGGTACTCCCGGTCCCACTGCTGGCACTCCTCTTCCGTCCACGAGACTCGCCGCTTGCTGCAGAGACATGGCCTCTCCCGGGGAACTGACGAGCTGCAGGAGGCTGACAGGACACTCTGGGTAGAGCTCGGCACAACTCCTGCCTTCTCTCAGCGAGCCAGCGTGCTCCGCAGAGAGGTACTCCCGGTCCCACTGCTGGCACTCCTCTTCAGTCCACGAGACTCGCCGCTTGCTGCAGAGACATGGCCTCTCCCGGGGAACTGACGAGCTGCAGGAGGCTGACAGGACACTCTGGGTAGAGCTCGGCACAACTCCTGCCTTCTCTCAGCGAGCCAGCATGCTCCGCAGAGAGGTACTCCCGGTCCCACTGCTGGCACTCCTCTTCAGTCCACGAGACTCGCCGCTTGCTGCAGAGACATGGCCTCTCCCGGGGAACTGACGAGCTGCAGGAGGCTGACAGGACACTCTGGGTAGAGCTCGGCACAACTCCTGCCTCCTCTCAGCGAGCCAGCATGCTCCGCAGAGAGGTACTCCCGGTCCCACTGCTGGCACTCCTCTTCCGTCCACGAGACTCGCCGCTTGCTGCAGAGACATGGCCTCTCCCGGGGAACTGACGAGCTGCAGGAGGCTGACAGGACACTCTGGGTAGAGCTCGGCACAACTCCTGCCTCCTCTCAGCGAGCCAGCATGCTCCGCAGAGAGGTACTCCCGGTCCCACTGCTGGCACTCCTCTTCCGTCCACGAGACTCGCCGCTTGCTGCAGAGACATGGCCTCTCCCGGGGCACTGATGAGCTGCAGGAGGCTGACAGGACACTCAGGGTAGAGCTCGGCACAACTCCTGGCTCCTCTCAGCGAGCCAGCGTGCTCCGCAGAGAGGTACTCCCGGTCCCACTGCTGGCACTCCTCTTCAGTCCACGAGACTCGCCGCTTGCTGCAGAGACATGGCCTCTCCCGGGGAACTGACGAGCTGCAGGAGGCTGACAGGACACTCTGGGTAGAGCTCGGCACAACTCCTGCCTCCTCTCAGCGAGCCAGCGTGCTCCGCAGAGAGGTACTCCCGGTCCCACTGCTGGCACTCCTCTTCAGTCCACGAGACTCGCCGCTTGCTGCAGAGACATGGCCTCTCCCGGGGCACTGATGAGCTGCAGGAGGCTGACAGGACACTCAGGGTAGAGCTCGGCACAACTCCTGCCTCCTCTCAGCGAGCCAGCGTGCTCCGCAGAGAAGTACTCCCGGTCCCACTGCTGGCACTCCTCTTCAGTCCACGAGACTCGCCGCTTGCTGCAGAGACATGGCCTCTCCCAGGGAACTGACGAGCTGCAGGAGGCTGACAGGACACTCTGGGTAGAGCTCGGCACAACTCCTGCCTCCTCTCAGCTAGCCAGCGTGCTCCGCAGAGAGGTACTCCCGGTCCCACTGCTGGCACTCCTCTTCTGTCCACGAGACTCGCCGCTTGCTGCAGAGACATGGCCTCTCCCGGGGAACTGACGAGCTGCAGGAGGCTGACAGGACACTCTGGGTAGAGCTCCTCACAACTCCTGCCTCCTCTCAGCGAGCCAGCGTGCTCCGCAGAGAAGTACTCCCGGTCCCACTGCTGGCACTCCTCTTCAGTCCACGAGACTCGCCGCTTGCTGCAGAGACATGGCCTCTCCCGGGGCACTGATGAGCTGCAGGAGGCTGACAGGACACTCTGGGTAGAGCTCGGCACAACTCCTGCCTCCTCTCAGCGAGCCAGCGTGCTCCGCAGAGAGGTACTCCCGGTCCCACTGCTGGCACTCCTCTTCTGTCCACGAGACTCGCCGCTTGCTGCAGAGACATGGCCTCTCCCGGGGAACTGACGAGCTGCAGGAGGCTGACAGGACACACTGGGTAGAGCTCGGCACAACTCCTGCCTCCTCTCAGCGAGCCAGCGTGCTCTGCAGAGATGAATTCCCGGTCCCACTGCTGGCACTCCTCTTCAGTTCACGAGTCTCGCCGCTTGCTGCAGAGACATGGCCTCTTCCGGGGCACTGATGAGCTGCAGGAGGCTGACAGGACACTCTGGGTAGAGCTCGGCACAACTCCTGCCTCCTCTCAGCGAGCCAGCGTGCTCCGCAGAGAGGTACTCCCGGTCCCACTGCTGGCACTCCTCTTCAGTCCAAGAGACTCGCCGCTTGCTGCAGAGACATGGCCTCTCCCGGGGAACTGACGAGCTGCAGGAGGCTGACAGGACACTCTGGGTAGAGCTCCTCACAACTCCTGCCTCCTCTCAGCGAGCCAGCGTGCTCTGCAGAGATGTATTCCCGGTCCCACTGCTGGCACTCCTCTTCAGTCCACGAGACTCGCCGCTTGCTGCAGAGACATGGCCTCTCCCGGGGAACTGACGAGCTGCAAGAGGCTGACAGGACACTCTGGGTAGAGCTCCTCACAACTCCTGCCTCCTCTCAGCTAGCCAGCGTGCTCCGCATAGTTGTACTCCCGGTCCCACTGCTGGCACTCCTCTTCAGTCCACGAGACTCGCCGCTTGCTGCAGAGACATGGCCTCTCCCGGGGAACTGACGAGCTGCAAGAGGCTGACAGGACACTCTGGGTAGAGCTCCTCACAACTCCTGCCTCCTCTCAGCGAGCCAGCGTGCTCCGCAGAGTTGTACTCCCGGTCCCACTGCTGGCACTCCTCTTCTGTCCACGAGACTCGCCGCTTGCTGCAGAGACATGGCCTCTCCCGGGGAACTGACGAGCTGCAGGAGGCTGACAGGACACTCTGGGAAGAGCTCGGCACAACTCCTGCCTCCTCTCAGCGAGCCAGCGTGCTCCGAAGAGAGGTACTCCCGGTCCCACTGCTGGCACTCCTCTTCAGTCCACGAGACTCGCCGCTTGCTGCAGAGACATGGCCTCTCCCGGGGAACTGACGAGCTGCAGGAGGCTGACAGGACACACTGGGTAGAGCTCGGCACAACTCCTGCCTCCTCTCAGCGAGCCAGCGTGCTCTGCAGAGATGTATTCCCGGTCCCACTGCTGGCACTCCTCTTCAGTCCACGAGACTCGCTGCTTGCTGCAGAGACATGGCCTCTCCCGGGGCACTGATGAGCTGCAGGAGGCTGACAGGACACTCTGGGTAGAGCTCGGCACAACTCCTGCCTCCTCTCAGCGAGCCAGCGTGCTCCGCAGAGAGGTACTCCCGGTCCCACTGCTGGCACTCCTCTTCAGTCCACGAGACTCGCCGCTTGCTGCAGAGACATGGCCTCTCCCGGGGAACTGACGAGCTGCAAGAGGCTGACAGGACACTCTGGGTAGAGCTCCTCACAACTCCTGCCTCCTCTCAGCGAGCCAGCGTGCTCTGCAGAGATGTATTCCCGGTCCCACTGCTGGCACTCCTCTTCAGTCCACGAGACTCGCCGCTTGCTGCAGAGACATGGCCTCTCCCGGGGAACTGACGAGCTGCAAGAGGCTGACAGGACACTCTGGGTAGAGCTCCTCACAACTCCTGCCTCCTCTCAGCTAGCCAGCGTGCTCCCAGAGTTGTACTCCCGGTCCCACTGCTGGCACTCCTCTTCAGTCCACGAGACTCGCCGCTTGCTGCAGAGACATGGCCTCTCCCGGGGAACTGACGAGCTGCAAGAGGCTGACAGGACACTCTGGGAAGAGCTCCTCACAACTCCTTCCTCCTCTCAGCGAGCCAGCGTGCTCCGCAGAGAGGTACTCCCGGTCCCACTGCTGGCACTCCTCTTCAGACCACGAGACTCGCCGCTTGCTGCAGAGACATGGCCTCTCCCGGGGAACTGACGAGCTGCAGGAGGCTGACAGGACACTCTGGGAAGAGCTCGGCACAACTCCTGCCTCCTCTCAGCGAGCCAGCGTGCTCCGCAGAGAGGTACTCCCGGTCCCACTGCTGGCACTCCTCTTCTGTCCACGAGACTCGCCGCTTGCTGCAGAGACATGGCCTCTCCCGGGGAACTGACGAGCTGCAAGAGGCTGACAGGACACTCTGGGAAGAGCTCCTCACAACTCCTTCCTCCTCTCAGCGAGCCAGCGTGCTCCGCAGAGAGGTACTCCCGGTCCCACTGCTGGCACTCCTCTTCTGTCCACGAGACTCGCCGCTTGCTGCAGAGACATGGCCTCTCCCGGGGAACTGACGAGCTGCAGGAGGCTGACAGGACACTCTGGGAAGAGCTCCTCACAACTCCTTCCTCCTCTTAGCGAGCCAGCGTGCTCCGCAGAGAGGTACTCCCGGTCCCACTGCTGGCACTCCTCTTCAGACCACGAGACTCGCCGCTTGCTGCAGAGACATGGCCTCTCCCGGGGAACTGACGAGCTGCAGGAGGCTGACAGGACACTCTGGGAAGAGCTCGGCACAACTCCTGCCTCCTCTCAGCGAGCCAGCGTGCTCCGCAGAGAGGTACTCCCGGTCCCACTGCTGGCACTCCTCTTCAGTCCACGAGACTCGCCGCTTGCTGCAGAGACATGGCCTCTCCCGGGGAACTGACGAGCTGCAAGAGGCTGACAGGACACTCTGGGAAGAGCTCCTCACAACTCCTTCCTCCTCTCAGCGAGCCAGCGTGCTCCGCAGAGAGGTACTCCCGGTCCCACTGCTGGCACTCCTCTTCTGTCCACGAGACTCGCCGCTTGCTGCAGAGACATGGCCTCTCCCGGGGAACTGACGAGCTGCAGGAGGCTGACAGGACACTCTGGGAAGAGCTCGGCACAACTCCTGCCTCCTCTCAGCGAGCCAGCGTGCTCCGCAGAGAGGTACTCCCGGTCCCACTGCTGGCACTCCTCTTCAGTCCACGAGACTCGCCGCTTGCTGCAGAGACATGGCCTCTCCCGGGGAACTGACGAGCTGCAGGAGGCTGACAGGACACTCTGGGAAGAGCTCGGCACAACTCCTGCCTCCTCTCAGCGAGCCAGCGTGCTCCGCAGAGAGGTACTCCCGGTCCCACTGCTGGCACTCCTCTTCTGTCCACGAGACTCGCCGCTTGCTGCAGAGACATGGCCTCTCCCGGGGAACTGACGAGCTGCAGGAGGCTGACAGGACACTCTGGGAAGAGCTCGGCACAACTCCTGCCTCCTCTCAGCGAGCCAGCATGCTCCGCAGAGAGGTACTCCCGGTCCCACTGCTGGCACTCCTCTTCAGTCCACGAGACTCGCCGCTTGCTGCAGAGACATGGCCTCTCCCGGGGAACTGACGAGCTGCAGGAGGCTGACAGGACACTCTGGGAAGAGCTCGGCACAACTCCTGCCTCCTCTCAGCGAGCCAGCGTGCTCCGCAGAGAGGTACTCCCGGTCCCACTGCTGGCACTCCTCTTCTGTCCACGAGACTCGCCGCTAGCTGCAGAGACATGGCCTCTCCCGGGGAACTGACGAGCTGCAGGAGGCTGACAGGACACTCTGGGAAGAGCTCGGCACAACTCCTGCCTCCTCTCAGCGAGCCAGCGTGCTCCGCAGAGAGGTACTCCCGGTCCCACTGCTGGCACTCCTCTTCAGTCCACGAGACTCGCCGCTTGCTGCAGAGACATGGCCTCTCCCGGGGAACTGACGAGCTGCAGGAGGCTGACAGGACACTCTGGGAAGAGCTCGGCACAACTCCTGCCTCCTCTCAGCTAGCCAGCGTGCTCCGCAGAGAGGTACTCCCGGTCCCACTGCTGGCACTCCTCTTCTGTCCACGAGACTCGCCGCTTGCTGCAGAGACATGGCCTCTCCCGGGGAACTGACGAGCTGCAGGAGGCTGACAGGACACTCTGGGTAGAGCTCGGCACAACTCCTGCCTCCTCTCAGCTAGCCAGCGTGCTCCGCAGAGAGGTACTCCCGGTCCCACTGCTGGCACTCCTCTTCTGTCCACGAGACTCGCCGCTTGCTGCAGAGACATGGCCTCTCCCGGGGAACTGACGAGCTGCAGGAGGCTGACAGGACACTCTGGGTAGAGCTCGGCACAACTCCTGCCTCCTCTCAGCGAGCCAGCATGCTCAGCAGAGAGGTACTCCCGGTCCCACTGCTGGCACTCCTCTTCAGTCCACGAGACTCGCCGCTTGCTGCAGAGACATGGCCTCTCCCGGGGAACTGACGAGCTGCAGGAGGCTGACAGGACACTCTGGGAAGAGCTCGGCACAACTCCTGCCTCCTCTCAGCGAGCCAGCGTGCTCCGCAGAGAGGTACTCCCGGTCCCACTGCTGGCACTCCTCTTCTGTCCACGAGACTCGCCGCTTGCTGCAGAGACATGGCCTCTCCCGGGGAACTGACGAGCTGCAGGAGGCTGACAGGACACTCTGGGTAGAGCTCGGCACAACTCCTGCCTCCTCTCAGCGAGCCAGCATGCTCCGCAGAGAGGTACTCCCGGTCCCACTGCTGGCACTCCTCTTCAGTCCACGAGACTCGCCGCTTGCTGCAGAGACATGGCCTCTCCCGGGGAACTGACGAGCTGCAGGAGGCTGACAGGACACTCTGGGAAGAGCTCGGCACAACTCCTGCCTCCTCTCAGCGAGCCAGCGTGCTCCGCAGAGAGGTACTCCCGGTCCCACTGCTGGCACTCCTCTTCTGTCCACGAGACTCGCCGCTTGCTGCAGAGACATGGCCTCTCCCGGGGAACTGACGAGCTGCAGGAGGCTGACAGGACACTCTGGGTAGAGCTCGGCACAACTCCTGCCTCCTCTCAGCGAGCCAGCGTGCTCCACAGAGAGGTACTCCCGGTCCCACTGCTGGCACTCCTCTTCAGTCCACGAGACTCGCCGCTTGCTGCAGAGACATGGCCTCTCCCGGGGAACTGACGAGCTGCAGGAGGCTGACAGGACACTCTGGGTAGAGCTCGGCACAACTCCTGCCTCCTCTCAGCGAGCCAGCATGCTCCGCAGAGAGGTACTCCCGGTCCCACTGCTGGCACTCCTCTTCAGTCCACGAGACTCGCCGCTTGCTGCAGAGACATGGCCTCTCCCGGGGAACTGACGAGCTGCAGGAGGCTGACAGGACACTCTGGGAAGAGCTCGGCACAACTCCTGCCTCCTCTCAGCGAGCCAGCGTGCTCCGCAGAGAGGTACTCCCGGTCCCACTGCTGGCACTCCTCTTCTGTCCACGAGACTCGCCGCTTGCTGCAGAGACATGGCCTCTCCCGGGGAACTGACGAGCTGCAGGAGGCTGACAGGACACTCTGGGTAGAGCTCGGCACAACTCCTGCCTCCTCTCAGCGAGCCAGCGTGCTCCACAGAGAGGTACTCCCGGTCCCACTGCTGGCACTCCTCTTCAGTCCACGAGACTCGCCGCTTGCTGCAGAGACATGGCCTCTCCCGGGGAACTGACGAGCTGCAGGAGGCTGACAGGACACTCTGGGAAGAGCTCGGCACAACTCCTGCCTCCTCTCAGCGAGCCAGCGTGCTCCGCAGAGAGGTACTCCCGGTCCCACTGCTGGCACTCCTCTTCAGTCCACGAGACTCGCCGCTTGCTGCAGAGACATGGCCTCTCCCGGGGAACTGACGAGCTGCAGGAGGCTGACAGGACACTCTGGGAAGAGCTCGGCACAACTCCTGCCTCCTCTCAGCGAGCCAGCGTGCTCCGCAGAGAGGTACTCCCGGTCCCACTGCTGGCACTCCTCTTCTGTCCACGAGACTCGCCGCTTGCTGCAGAGACATGGCCTCTCCCGGGGAACTGACGAGCTGCAGGAGGCTGACAGGACACTCTGGGTAGAGCTCGGCACAACTCCTGCCTCCTCTCAGCGAGCCAGCGTGCTCCACAGAGAGGTACTCCCGGTCCCACTGCTGGCACTCCTCTTCAGTCCACGAGACTCGCCGCTTGCTGCAGAGACATGGCCTCTCCCGGGGAACTGACGAGCTGCAGGAGGCTGACAGGACACTCTGGGAAGAGCTCGGCACAACTCCTGCCTCCTCTCAGCGAGCCAGCGTGCTCCGCAGAGAGGTACTCCCGGTCCCACTGCTGGCACTCCTCTTCAGTCCACGAGACTCGCCGCTTGCTGCAGAGACATGGCCTCTCCCGGGGAACTGACGAGCTGCAGGAGGCTGACAGGACACTCTGGGTAGAGCTCGGCACAACTCCTGCCTCCTCTCAGCGAGCCAGCGTGCTCCGCAGAGAGGTACTCCCGGTCCCACTGCTGGCACTCCTCTTCAGACCACGAGACTCGCCGCTTGCTGCAGAGACATGGCCTCTCCCGGGGAACTGACGAGCTGCAGGAGGCTGACAGGACACTCTGGGTAGAGCTCGGCACAACTCCTGCCTCCTCTCAGCGAGCCAGCGTGCTCCACAGAGAGGTACTCCCGGTCCCACTGCTGGCACTCCTCTTCAGTCCACGAGACTCGCCGCTTGCTGCAGAGACATGGCCTCTCCCGGGGAACTGACGAGCTGCAGGAGGCTGACAGGACACTCTGGGTAGAGCTCGGCACAACTCCTGCCTCCTCTCAGCGAGCCAGCGTGCTCCGCAGAGAGGTACTCCCGGTCCCACTGCTGGCACTCCTCTTCAGTCCACGAGACTCGCCGCTTGCTGCAGAGACATGGCCTCTCCCGGGGAACTGACGAGCTGCAGGAGGCTGACAGGACACTCTGGGTAGAGCTCGGCACAACTCCTGCCTCCTCTCAGCGAGCTAGCGTGCTCCACAGAGAGGTACTCCCGGTCCCACTGCTGGCACTCCTCTTCAGACCACGAGACTCGCCGCTTGCTGCAGAGACATGGCCTCTCCCGGGGAACTGACGAGCTGCAGGAGGCTGACAGGACACTCTGGGTAGAGCTCGGCACAACTCCTGCCTCCTCTCAGCCCGCCAGCGTGCTCCGCAGAGAGGTACTCCCGGTCCCACTGCTGGCACTCCTCTTCAGTCCACGAGACTCGCCGCTTGCTGCAGAGACATGGCCTCTCCCGGGGAACTGACGAGCTGCAGGAGGCTGACAGGACACTCTGGGAAGAGCTCGGCACAACTCCTGCCTCCTCTCAGCGAGCCAGCGTGCTCCGCAGAGAGGTACTCCCGGTCCCACTGCTGGCACTCCTCTTCTGTCCACGAGACTCGCCGCTTGCTGCAGAGACATGGCCTCTCCCGGGGAACTGACGAGCTGCAGGAGGCTGACAGGACACTCTGGGTAGAGCTCGGCACAACTCCTTCCTCCTCTCAGCGAGCCAGCGTGCTCCGCAGAGAGGTACTCCCGGTCCCACTGCTGGCACTCCTCTTCAGTCCACGAGACTCGCCGCTTGCTGCAGAGACATGGCCTCTCCCGGGGAACTGACGAGCTGCAGGAGGCTGACAGGACACTCTGGGTAGAGCTCGGCACAACTCCTGCCTCCTCTCAGCGAGCCAGCGTGCTCCGCAGAGAGGTACTCCCGGTCCCACTGCTGGCACTCCTCTTCAGTCCACGAGACTCGCCGCTTGCTGCAGAGACATGGCCTCTCCCGGGGAACTGACGAGCTGCAGGAGGCTGACAGGACACTCTGGGTAGAGCTCGGCACAACTCCTGCCTCCTCTCAGCGAGCCAGCATGCTCCGCAGAGAGGTACTCCCGGTCCCACTGCTGGCACTCCTCTTCTGTCCACGAGACTCGCCGCTTGCTGCAGAGACATGGCCTCTCCCGGGGAACTGACGAGCTGCAGGAGGCTGACAGGACACTCTGGGAAGAGCTCGGCACAACTCCTGCCTCCTCTCAGCGAGCCAGCGTGCTCCGCAGAGAGGTACTCCCGGTCCCACTGCTGGCACTCCTCTTCAGTCCACGAGACTCGCCGCTTGCTGCAGAGACATGGCCTCTCCCGGGGAACTGACGAGCTGCAGGAGGCTGACAGGACACTCTGGGTAGAGCTCGGCACAACTCCTGCCTCCTCTCAGCGAGCCAGCATGCTCCGCAGAGAGGTACTCCCGGTCCCACTGCTGGCACTCCTCTTCTGTCCACGAGACTCGCCGCTTGCTGCAGAGACATGGCCTCTCCCGGGGAACTGACGAGCTGCAGGAGGCTGACAGGACACTCTGGGTAGAGCTCGGCACAACTCCTTCCTCCTCTCAGCGAGCCAGCGTGCTCCGCAGAGAGGTACTCCCGGTCCCACTGCTGGCACTCCTCTTCAGTCCACGAGACTCGCCGCTTGCTGCAGAGACATGGCCTCTCCCGGGGAACTGACGAGCTGCAGGAGGCTGACAGGACACTCTGGGTAGAGCTCGGCACAACTCCTTCCTCCTCTCAGCGAGCCAGCGTGCTCCGCAGAGAGGTACTCCCGGTCCCACTGCTGGCACTCCTCTTCAGTCCACGAGACTCGCCGCTTGCTGCAGAGACATGGCCTCTCCCGGGGAACTGACGAGCTGCAGGAGGCTGACAGGACACTCTGGGTAGAGCTCGGCACAACTCCTGCCTCCTCTCAGCGAGCCAGCGTGCTCCGCAGAGAGGTACTCCCGGTCCCACTGCTGGCACTCCTCTTCCGTCGACGATGGCCTTTAACATTCATTCATTGTGCCTAAAGTTGTCGTGAATATTGTCTATTTTGCAACAGAACCTTGCATAGGTCCATACACTCAAACAAGGCACTAAATATTTTCACACACTCTCCTCTTCTTTAGTGTAATGTAAATGTTCCCTTAAAATAACTTCGGGAGACTGGTGGATCTTTTAGTTTCAATTATAATAACAAAAAGTGCAATTTAGTCTTAATTTCTGTGCCTCTATATTTATTTTACCTAAAAAACATGTTCTAAGTCAACTGGTTAAAAAGTAACTTAACTTACATATATTATTTGCCAAATATATTAAAATTATATTATTGGTTATATGGGTTGACATATGTTAAAACTATATCATTTGAAGCACGAGCCGGCCCTAGTTAGAATATTAATATTAGGTTTCCCTTTGGCATAGTTAAAGTGAATCAGAAACAATAACATATTAAAATAAACAATCCCAGTTTTTTAATTTTTTAGTGCTTAGAGTTATTAAAGTCCCATAAGTAATAGTTTCGGATGTTCTAGTCTCTTCAACACAGTAATCAATTTGTCACATTGTAGACACCACTGAGAATTTAGAAGTATGAAAATGTGTGGTTAGCTGGTCGAAGGTGGTGTGTTACAGGCTACCAGGCGGCCATAGCCGTCCTGGGTCCCAGAGGAAGGGAGCGAGGAAGCGGTCTCCATGCCCGCTTCAGGCTCTTGAACCCTGTCAAACAGGGGGTGGCTCCTAGCACTCCGGAAGGTAGCCCGCCAGGAGGGGCGAGGCGATGACAACCGCCGAACACGCGTGGTTGCCACGGACATTTACATAAATTAAGATAATTAGGAATTTAGCAAAGTATTACAAATTTTTACTAGGCACACAGACTGACTATTTATTGGTTAATAAAGAGATTAGGAACAACATCCCTTGATTAGCCGACTACATTTTCGTACGACGACCGACTGAAGTCTGGCTGTGTGGTCGCCGATGAACTGAGGTGGTCGGTCTGCTAGTGCGGCGTGGAGTCCCTGCGGGGTGGCAGCGACTCTTAATTCCGGACCGAAAAGATCCGAAGATCTCCAAGGGGGTGGTCGAGAAATACTACATCGATATCTCGATGTTGGTGTTAGTGTCCGATCGCAGCGCAACCTACTGAGGGGTGTCCGAACAAAGAATCGACAAGAGCATGGAGCTTACGGAGGAGACTAGTGCAGCGCTCTGGTGGCTTGGAAATGAAATACATGACACTGCTTGTGGCGTGAGGTGCCAGGGGGCAGGTGTTTAGTGGGCGTTCAAAAACTCAGGGGAAATCAATCGCGAATCCTCCACGAGAAAGCAGAGGCGGTACTTTCGAAGAACGATGCCTTCGGCCGGGGTTGGTGGCCGGTCAGTGCCCTGGGCATGGTTCCCTGAAAGGTGGGAAAAGGAGGAGGTGTAAACTGCACGATGGTGGGAAATTAAGCACTACAGAGGCCAGGGACGTTGGGTGAAACGACTCGCGAGTGTGCCTCTAGGTGCTTGCCTCAGGAGAGCTCCGAGAAAAATAGGCCCCTGGAAAAACGCAGGTATAAGCCGTCTTCATCACGGCTCGGAGGAGAATTACAGGCGATGGGCGTGCATCCAAGCGGGGATAAAATGATATACAGGCTGATTCGCAAAGACTCGGCAAAATCAGATCTAGGGCTGGGAATGGATTGAGGAGACTGGCCAGACAAAGATTAAATGGGAGTGTACAAAGAGTGGAAAAGGTTTAAGTTTTGGCTGCAAAATTACTGGTAAAATTAGTGGTTCAAATTTAAAACATGTATTTTTAAGTAACTTTGTGCTTGGAGTAATCCTATGTATGTCGATATCTTGTGAACAGATTTTATGGACACAGTATAAAACCGAAAGCTTACTGAAATAGTGGCCAAAAAAGTGATATTCGCCAATATCTTACATCATAAACTTTGAAATTGTCAATTTTATAATGATTAATATGCAGAAAATGAGACTAGGATATCCAAGGTGGATTGTTTTATGTTTGTTTATTGCATTTTCTGTTTGAAGTCACATTTTTAAAGAATTCTACAGTCCAAGAACTAAGCATTTTCCCCATTGTCTCAGAGCTGTATGGGTTCAGTCATGGGGACTGGATAGCGGTTAAAAACCGTACTGAAATTAACTATGGATTATAAGGCCTCTTTTGATGGTTGACGAATAGCTAGGGCACCGGAAAAATTCGCGGATCTAATGACCTCTAATATAGCCTCCATTATCCTCTGCACATCTCAAGTAAACAAACGTGTTCATTGGGTACTAAATTGTGAGGCGTCTCCACTGGGTAGCTTGTGATTCGACGCTTCTTTGGTCGATAGTCTCTCATTGGCCCAGAGAGCTCCAGTTAAACTGCGAACCAATAGCAGAACCAGAAGAATTGTATACATGTTTAAATTTCAGCATATCACGAAATGAATCCGCGAATTTTTCCGTTTTTACGAATAGCCATTAGGTTGTACATAGTTCTGCATCGGACTGCACACAACCTGTGGAATGGTTGTCTCACCGCTTTACTATGAAGCGTCTACCGACTGAGGTTTCAAGTGGTTCATGCTACGAGCTATGAGACTTTCCAGACAAGAGGAAGCACAGCACGTCTGCCACATTTCACCAGCTGCCATTGATTTGTGAGATTCTGTGGCATCATCATGTCACTGGCCTATTCATCTCAGTTGTTGTTCAATGCTGTTGTATTAATTTTAACATATTTTAATTTTTCTTGTTTTTATAAAAAATGTTTTCTTAGCGATTTTAATTTATTTTATTCTATCTTTTGTATTTTCTGCTACCATTTTACTTCCACTTTTGTTTACCTAAGTTGGCTATAGCACCGGAAGGTGACACTAGATTTATAATTTGTAATTTTAACTAGTGTGTATAATTTTAACCTTTTATGTCAGTCTTTTAAAATGATTTGATTTTATTTCCTTACGACTGCCCAAGATTGAGATTTTGTTCCAGAATTTGAATGGGGCTAAATACTTTACGGTCTTTGACTTGAATGCCGTATTTCAACAAAACGTCTGAACCAATTTGTCCATGATTCGGCACTTTCTTGGTTTAGGTTTTTCCATTGGCCCGAAGTTCCCCAGATAAAATGCGGGCCAATCGCAGAAGCTGTACGAAGTTATACTTTTTTGGATGTCAGTCTATCGCGAAATGAACTCGCGAATTTCTCAGGTCTCTACTAATTGGCCCTCATTTCTCCAGATGGCAGAAGCAGCACTAAGGTATAATTATTTGAATGGTAGCATTTTACGAAATGAATCCGCGAATTTTTCAGGTCTCTTGTTATATCTCATCACTAGGGCCAGGCATTTTTTTCACGAATAAATCTGAATGCTTATTAGACTGCAACAAGGTATATCTGTACCAGCTGTTTCCTCGTTGTGATTGGCGGCCGTCGGCGAGAGATGTCGTCGCCTCATTTGGCCGAGCCACTCAGGACGCGTTTGCTTCCGCAGCGAATAGCTTTGATTGGTGGTGCGTGTACATAAAAAAAAATAAACCCACCCAATCATGACACGCAAAAGATGCTACATTGTTTTAACTTACAGCTAGTCTCGGAAAATTTTCGCGAAATGAGCATGCCCCTACTCATCACTATGCCAATTTAAAATCTTCTACAACAATTTACAAGCTAACATCCGATAGTTTTAACAAAAACACTATTTTTGTTAAAGTTTCGCAGGCAAACAAACGCTTGTGGAAGCTAAACTTGGAGGGAAGCCTTCTTTTCACAGACGAGAGAGCCAAACGCCCGATCGTGCATCTTCGGGGTTATTTTTGTTCATTGTAAAAGGTTAGGTTAGCTACATTATAAATACTTTCAAACATTGTGGACGGTTGATATAGTTAGGATAGCTACATTAAAGATACTGTGAAATCATGTAAACGTTTTCCCAGCGCTGTATAGCTACATATTAAAAAGGTTATTTGCTAAGCAACCATAAAATGATTTTACAGTATTTTTAATGTAGCTATACTTACCTAATATAACAATCCATCGACAATGTTTTAAAGAATTTATAATGTAGCTAACCTATCCTAATCTACAGCAAAATTTAATGCCACACCGATGTATACAATGAGATAGAACGGGGAGGGGGGCGAGCATGAACTTGGGGGAATTCGGGTGTGGCTCTCTCGTCTGTGAAAAGAAGGCTTCCCAAGCATGGAAGTGTCGGCCGTGATGGGCGAGGAGTGGTCTGCTCTGTGGGTGGTACTGACGTGAGCAGCAGGTGCAGCACCTCGCCGACGTAGCCGCTGTGCGCGCCGACGGGCGCCCACGCCGCCTCGCACACCGCCCTCAGCAGACACGCGTGGCCGTCCATGCCGACCCTGCAACACACGCCAGCCTCATGCCTAGGGACCTGCTGGCCACGTCTGCGTCACGACACGGTTAAACCGTTTATTTTCCTTCAGCTAATTGTTAGGGACCGGAAAAATTCGTAGGTTCAATGACCTGTAGGTAGAGACCTAAAAAAATTCGCGGATTCATTACGTGATAGTCTAGAATCCAAAAAACGTTTGCCTTTTCACTGCATCAGTGATTGGGCCACAGTTTATCTGAATGATACTCGGCCAATGAAAAACCTTAAACAAAAGAAGTATCGAATCGCTAGCGTCCCAGTTAACAGGTGTCACGAGTCAGTAGCCAATGAGCAGATGTAATTTTCCCGAGTGCATAGAGGATCATGGAGGTCATTGAAATCGCAAATTTTTCCGGTCTCTCTACCTGTAGGATGAACTCCATAGTTCTACGTAAACTCGGTCAAATGTCACCCACTCATTGGCCGCTGTCTTGTGAGATGTCCCAACGTAGCAGCCTGCGATTCGATGCAGCTTTGGTTGGGCGTTTCTCATTGGCCCAGAGACATCCAGGTGAGTTGTGAGCCAATAGCAGAGGCAGCTTTGAGGTATAACTATTTGTATTTTAGCCTATCGCGAAATTATTTGGCGAATTTTTCGGTCTCTACTGATTGTTGCGCCATGATGGTTAGACGCCCAGACCATTAATTGAAGTGTAGTGTTTGCATTGTGGAAAAAGTTTTAAATACCTTTTTTTTATGAAAGTGACCATGTTTAACGATGTACAGTCTAACTCTTACTTACTAACCATCATTCATCAGACGTTATCAAGCACCATTACCGCAATGTTTTCGGTGGAACAATATGGTGATGGCGAGGTTAAAAACGGACTTCAACTTCGTCACAACATG
Source organism: Bacillus rossius redtenbacheri (assembly GCF_032445375.1). Lineage (NCBI taxonomy): Eukaryota > Metazoa > Arthropoda > Insecta > Phasmatodea > Bacillidae > Bacillus > Bacillus rossius. Next base: position 6,548,643 of record NC_086330.1, on the reverse strand, counting down.
CCGTCTCTTGACTGTCACTAATGCAATGTTCACATGTTACAAATTCAATGTTTATTGGCATTAACTTAACACTCATTAAACATTTAACATAGAGTATTTTTTTTGTATTAAAAACATTTGGAAATCGATAAAAAAAAATTAAAAAAAGGAAAGACTTTAATGCTGTAATTTTGGTGTCATCATTTTAAAATCAATGTGAAACCAGCGGTGAAGCCCTCACGACGCTAGTTTCACACAAGGCAAGCAACTGTATAACCCTGCATGTTCTGAAATCAAAATCGTTCTAAACATGATTGTTTATTTTACCATCACGTGGTTGTTATCTCTTTAGCACATTCAATGACATTTTCACATTCACTACAGGAACTTGGTTACATATTTTTGCACAAAAAATCAATAAGAAAGTTACATGTTAATACAAAAGTCACAGATCGTGCGCCGCAAAATACTGTTCTGTAAATTTAATTTCAATATGACGTTACAAAATACGTTTGCTGTCTCTTTAGGTTCAAGGTTACGCAGACAGTGTGTCTGTCGCAACCAACCACGTACACCACACAGAGTTAGCTACATTCTCAAACAACATGTGCACCTCTTTAACCTTACAATAGCTTTTACAAACGTGTCAGTCACGCAACGTGCTTAACAACTTTCATGAAGCGCTTAACCCAAACGGTATTCAGTTGTGAACATGCTTGTGCAGTTTGCTAAATCTGGACCGTCCACAGACTCGCTAACTCAGTTTACGGCAGAAATAATGCCCTGAAATCTAATCGCAAATTCATTATATCATATTAACTGTACTAAACACATCATTAAGTCAATTTCTAAGTGCGAGCCGAAACAAAGTGACTAGATAGAAAAAGTAGAAGTATTCCTAACGATCGTTACTTACGCTGAGTGCTGCCCACGCACCCGCCTGCACTAGCGACCAGGGTTGGTCTACAACATTTCAATTCAAAAGTACGTCGAAGAAGACCGAGTTAACCAAATTAACGTCTTTATATAGCCTCGACATGTAGGCGCATGCGCAGCGTGGACAGGTCCAACTCAGGGAGTTTCACGCGTTTTTTTTTGCGGCAAATTCAAAATTGTTTAAGGAGGATTAAGTCCTGAAAATTGTTTTGTTTCATGTTTTTGCTAAAGTTATTATTTCTAATTACATATCTATCACAATGCTTTGGCATGTCAAGACATAAATCATAACTCCCGAACCTTCTGTACCTTGTTGCCATCACATATTTACTAACCGGCTCTAGTCTGTAAGCGCAGCTAGGAAATATTATTTCACGCCTGCTATTACAATCATCATTATAATCACACAAATCCATTGGTCCCGGGTGTATCTCGGCGTATTCCTTGTACGATAAGGCGAGGTCCACGCACCCCCTCCCCTTTTCTCACCGCACTTACTCCTTCCTCGGCGCTTTTCCATTGAACACTCAAACACCCTGGATAAGTCTGCGAGCTCCCAGAGGCCGCCTCGTTAAGTAGCGTAACTAGAACGCCATTATTCTCGGAACTTCGAGCGTCGGTGTTGAACCTGATGACGTCAAAAGGGGTGCGAGAACATTCCAGAAGGGGCGACACCGGTCTCCAATTGGCGAGCGATAACGGGCGACGAGCGATGGGCCTCGTGTGCGGAGACTGGCGCATCGGGGACTGTGTTCGCAGCGCGGATGAGCGAGTAGTGAGAGGCAGTGTATCTGGACAGAGGTGAGCGGTAATATGCGAGCGGCAGGGAGAGCCACTGTCGAGCCGAGTTCCAGAGGTTGAGAGGGTAAACTGTCGGCTATCGTTTGCGTACCTTTTCCCCAATATAAAAGTTAGACAGAGCTGAAGTCGACATTTTGTGAACTCGTGTAGGTATTGCCGTTGTGACTGATCGCGTGAAGTGATCAGTAGAGACTGGAAAAATTCGCGGGTTCAGTGACCTCCAGGATAGACTCGACTATTCTCTACACACTCGGGCAAATGCCAACTGTTCATTGTGAGTCGTCTCGACTGGGCGGCCTGTGATTCGACACTTTTACGAGTGAGGGTCTCTAATTGGCCCTCATTACTCCAGATTAGCAGTGAACCAATGGCAGAAGCAGCACTAAGGTATAATTATTTGAATTGTAGAATTTCACGAAATGAATCCGCTAATTTTTCAGGTCTCTAGTAATCAGTTACTAACTACCCTCCCGGTGCGACGGTGCTGTCTGGAGCCTGACACAGTGAACCTCACTGTGACGAGATGTGAAAGCTTGGGATGGTCACGCCAAGGTTTTTGGTTAGATAACTATAAAAAAAAGTGAAAAGAACAATTTAACTTAACATTTTCTGAATAGTGCTACAAAACGTTAATACATACACATGTATTTATTTTTTTTGTTGACATAGCATAAAAAACTACGAAGTAACCATTTTTTTTTCACTCTGGTTCCTGCTCGCTCATATTCGATAGGTATAATAATGTCTCACGGAGTCCTTCCTGCATGATTTATGTTACATGCAATGTCACCGCGAAAAAACAATTATTGCCTCTACTAGTTTACAAGCTCTAACAACGAAAGTTGCTGCATTTATTTTTTCCTCACTGTGCATTTTAAATTTTAACCAGCGCGTCTAAAAGAGCTGAACTATGTTGTGTTAGTTTTCCGAATATGAAAAAAAAAAAATGTATTTATTCCGTATAAGTGTTTCACTCGGTTGTCGGATGTAAACAGGAGGAAACCCGCGGCGCCTTCGACGTGCAATAAAACTTTGTATCGTCTCCGAAGCCACGCTGACGGGCGCGTGTGTGTGGCATCATCCCTCACGGGCCGGCGTCTGGCGCGCTCTTATCTCCCCGGCGTGCCTCCGGGCTGTCGGAGCCTCCATCAGTCTCCAGCGGGTCGATGGATATTCCATCAAGCCCGGGATCCGTCACGGCGGTCCTTCGTGGCGGCTCACTCCGTGTCACTCGCGCCTGTCCCAAGCTTTCTGCTCGTCGAATCTCAATCCTTCAGAGGTGACGACGAGGGGGAGCTGAATTGTTGCCCCTTGGAAGGGCAGCCCTTCAGGATTTTTCTGGCAATGGTTAGTTTAAGTTAGGTTAGGTTAGGTTAGGTTAGGTCACTTTACAAACTAACCACTGTCAGAATAATCCTGATGGGTGCCCTTCCAAGGGGCAACAATTCAGACAACCTTTTAAAAAACACCACTGTTAAAGATATATTGACGGGCTGCCCTTCCTAGGGGCAACAATTCAGACAACCTTTCAAAAACACTACTGTCAGATAAATCCTGAAGGGCTGCCCTTCCAAGGGGCACCATTTCAGTCACCCCGACGACGATCCTCTTTCATTCGCTGAGCCGGTAAGCAGTACTGCCAACAGATGCCTTCAGAGTTCAGCTGCTATTATTTTGGAAACGACGTTAAGTCACGGGTAGTCATGCTAAGTCAAGAATAATTAAAAACATTCCTGTTAGCCGTATGGATATTGCCAAACCTATTTTTTTTGCCACTCCTTACTGATGACTAGGGACCGGAAAAATTCGCGGGTTCAATGACCTGCAGAATGAACTCCATAGTTCTACGTACACTCGGTCAAAAAATGTCACCCGCTCATTGGCTGCTGTCTTGTGAGACGTCACCAACGTTGCAGCCTGTGATTCGATACAGCTTTGGCCGGGTTGTTTCTAATTGGCCCAGAGTCATCCAGGTGAGTTGTGAGCCAATATTGGAGGCAGCACTGAGGTATAACTATTTGTATTTTAGCCTATCGCGAAATGATTTCGCGAATTTTTCCGGTCTCTAGCAATGGCGTATGTCCAAACAAACTGTATTAAGCCATGACTAGAGACCTGTAAAATTCGCGATTTCAAATCCCTGAAGGATAAACTCCATGATCTTCTATGCACTCGTGCAAATTACATCTGCTGATTGGTTACCGAATCGTAACACCTGTTGACTGGAATGATCGTGATTCGCTCATTGGTCTGTTAAAGATTTTTCATTGGCCCAGAGTCCTTCAGATAAACTGTGGACCAATCCCTGAAGTGAAATAATGACAAAAGTATTTGGACTCTATTCTATCGCGAAATGAATCCGCGAATTTTACAAGTCTCTAGCCATGACGGTACAAGTGTGCCGCACGGGTTGGCAGCAGTGCTGTACCTGTGCAGCAGCGACTCCAAGGCGCCATACAGGTCCCAGCGCGACAGCCCGGGGCAGGCGGCCTCCCTCGCGGCACGGGGCGGCAGGTAGTAGCTGGAGTTGGTGGGCACCTGGTAGTTGTACTTGAGCTTGAAGCCCGCCGTCAGACTGTGCTCGGCCAGCGCTATGGGCACGCCGACTCCTAGGATCAACTGTCCCCCCGAAAACCCCGCAAGTCAGCGGCGGGGAAAAGTCTTAAATCGCGGCTTTTCCGCAAATCTACAGTAAAATTCCGGAAATAATTTTTTTTCGAACGCTAGAGATGTTCACGTATTTACCCTGAAAAAAGCGTTGATAAAATACCTACTGGTTTTTAAGAAATCACCGTTTATACCGTACATTACAATACTTTTGCATTGACGCAGCCGTCGCCATTTTTTTTGCCCCCCGGTGTTGGTCCCTGTGTTTATGTTTTGTGCATCTTTTATGGGCGTTTTTATCCGTTACTGAAGTAGCTCGTGCGAGCTACAAACTCCAGTAACCTTCGTGTGAACTTTGGAACCGTTCGGGCCCTTGACTGGACTTGTGTGAACGTTGCGATTCCCAAGCAACCGTTAAAAAAATGTTTTACAGTATTTTTTAATGTAGTTGTATTAACCGGTTAGCTAGCCTAATCCAAACAAACCATTCTCAAGATGTAACTAATTTGTAATATTTATACTGAACATGTACAAACGCGGCCTAGGTATGGACTGTTGTGAATGTTAGGTTTGTCGATCCTGTAATTCTCCATATATAATAATAGCTTGAACGGTGATTTCTAGAGAAACCAGTAGGAATTTAAAGAAGCTATCTTAATTGTAAATAGAGTAACTTCTTTTGTGTTCAAAAAAAAAGTACTTCCGGAATTTTATTATCAATTTCCAGAAAAGCCGTGATGTAAGAATATTACCCGGTGATGGACCAACACAAGCTTGTCACAGAGCACATGCGGTGTGCACGGCGCCATTACTGCTCATTGCAGGGCGTGGTGCGTTTACGAAGAGCATTCAAGAACTCGCTGAGGATGGATAAGTAGTTCAGTTTGTGTATTTCTATTTTATCCTGTATTTTTATATGAATCAGCAATGCTAAATTTGCCTCAGTCACAAAAAATGGCAAAGTGAGTTAAGCATGAAAATCGCATGTTACAGGATAGCTTCAACTATCTATGCTAAAAGGGATTGAGTCACACACGCGGGGTTAGCTAATATCAGCTAGGGAAATTCTTAACGTACGCTAAAAGGGTTGCTTAGAGACAGATTTATACGTTTTTCTCGAAACTGGGTTGGTTGGACTGAGGCCCTTTTAGCATGTGCCGACTAATATGAGTGAAAATGGCTAAAAAAAAAAAAAAGTGTTTGCAAGGTAATTTTAAGGCATGGAACATCCGGTACAGTTCTTGATAACACTAAGGGACATGCATTACACCCTTATCTTCATTTCCTTTCAATAAAATTTTATGGTTACCGATCAGTACTCATAGTCGGTCCACGCACGACGAGAAGACTGGCGCCAGTCCTCAGCCTTACGCTTAGGGGAAGCCTTCATTTCACAGACGAGAGAGCCACACCCGAAGTTCATGCTCGCTTTTTTTTATTTTTTATTTCACAGTATCTTTAATGTAGCTTTACTAACCAAATCAACCGTCCACAATGTTTTAAAGTGTTTATAATGTAGCTAACCTAACCTAATTGACCATTAGTTATCATGAGTTACAATTAACAAAAAAAAAACCGAATATGCACGATCGGGCGTTTGGCTCTCTCGTCTGTGAAAAGAAGGCTTCTCTTGCGCTTAGAGGCGGTACCGTGCTAGAAGCAGCAGTGAGCCGGGAACACTAAATGGGAACACGTGGAATGTAACCCGCTATGAAACAGGAAACACTGAACTAAAATGATAACCGACAGTAAGGATTAACCCTGCACGGACTATAGACGCTGGCGGCGCAGTGCTGCGATCTAGCAGCCGAGGGAAACAGACTGAATCTCCCTAAATCAAGCGCGGCTCCAGAAGGGGGGCGGTGGGGGCGATAGCCCCTCCCGAGACTAATTTTATTGATTAGTGTATATTTATGTTTACTTAAATATTTAATTTCATATGTTAAACTTTTATCTCATCAAAACTTGCATGGAGCTACTAAGGTTCTGTATTTGAAACCTGTAATTTGTAAATAATATTCCAAAGCCAATATGTGACCACTTTCATTTTTTGCAACTACGACCTTTCTTTGTGCGATAGCCCCTCCCGAAAAGTCATCCTGAAGCCACCATTGCCCTAAATATATATTTGTACGGGATTGTTGCCTGATTACGTGATGTGTAGAACCGTAGGATGCCGAATTAAATACCTTTCATTGTGCAGGGTTTGAAGGCTCGATGACAGCGAGGGCTTTACACGCGACAACATAACAAACAATTAGGGGACAGTGGAGGAAGTCTCCCGTATCTCGGCGTGTCAAACTCCTCATGGGGAAAAAATATATATTATTGACACTAGTATAAGAAAAAAAAATCAGGTGCTCTTAAATAAATAACTATATTGGAAAATTCCAGCTAATCCTAACAACTTTCAATTTATTTTAAACTTAAAATATAATAATATTGACCCAAAAATTAACGGCGTTGTTCAGAAGGATAATACGACAGGTGGCAGTTATGAAGCTAGATTTTTTGGAACAGCAAGTATATATGACTGTCAGAAATTGATTCTAAATTTAAAGATATGCTAAAAGTACTATGTGCAATGAATTTAATAATAGCATTACCATTTAACCTGAAAATAATTGACTCTGTAATTCATTCAGGTCACTTATTGGCAGTTACCCAAAATGATGAAAAAGGACTTATAAAATAAATTATGAAAAAAAAAGTAAGACAATTGTTTTATTATATTGAAAATTACCTCACTTGAAGAGTTTTGTAGATAATGTATAGGCAGAGTCACAATTATATCAGTCCAGGCTAGACTCAATTTGCCTACACATATCCAAGCATACTTAGAATGCCCATTGGTCGATAAGTTACCTTCACTGGCCGATCACACGTGATTGGGTTACCACTCCTCCTCCTGGTTTATAACTGTCTCAGGGTCTTCACTGTGGACCAATCACCAACGTGAAGCAGATGTAAGAGGTGTGCTCAAAAAGTAAAGGGGAATTTTGTAATTTCGCGAGTTGTATCAGCCAAATTCGCGCTATTGTACAATTGCTGTGAGGTAAACATGTCTGAAAAGAGAGAGAACTGAAAAATTCGCGTATTCAATTCGTGAAATGCTACAATTCAAATAATTATACCTTAATGCTGCTTCTGTCATTGGCTCACTGTTAATCTGGAGTAATAAGGGCCAATTAGAGACCCTCACTCGCAGAAGTGTCGAATCACAGGCTGCCCAGTCGAGACGACTAACAAGTCAAAAGCTAATGAACAGTTTGCATTTGCCCGAGTGTGTAGAGGACAGTGGAGTCTATCCTGGAGGGCGTTGAACCCATGACTTTTTACGGTCTCTTTAAGTATGTGTACGTTGCTACCCATATTGGATGTTTAGTTTGTAGTTTATTTCAGGTGCATGCCTACTGCCACCCAGTGCGGAAGCAAACACGTGCTGACTGGCCCAAGCAACAGGGCAGACGGCCATCAGTCACAAGGGTACAGTCTCCTGCGCAGGTACACCCGCGGCTAGTGCAGGCGAAGAGAGCGGAGCAGTGGCCACTGAGCTCTCACCTGGGTCTTGCTGCCGTCTGGCGGGTACACCAGGTACCGCCTGCTGCGCCCCGCTGAGCACCGCGCCTGCTCCCAGCAGCTCAGCAGCAAGGTCAGCACACCCACGGTCCACCTGCCGGTCCACAGCCACTCAGCCCGCCGGTCCACAGCCACTCTCAGCCTGGTCCACAGCCACTCTCAGCCTGGTCCACAGCCACTCTCAGCCTGGTCCACAGCCACTCTCAGCCCGCGGTCCACAGCCACTCAGCCCGCCGGTCCACAGCCACTCTCAGCCTGGTCCACAGCCACTCTCAGCCCGCGGTACACAGCCACTCAGCCCGCCGGTCAACAGCCACTCTCAGCCTGGTCCACAGCCACTCTCAGCCTGGTCCACAGCCACTCTCAGCCCGCGGTACACAGCCACTCAGCCCGCCGGTCCACAGCCACTCTCAGCCTGGTCCACAGCCACTCTCAGCCTGGTCCACAGCCACTCTCAGCCCGCGGTCCACAGCCACTCAGCCCGCCGGTCCACAGCCACTCTCAGCCTGGTCCACAGCCACTCTCAGCCTGGTCCACAGCCACTCTCAGCCTGGTCCACAGCCACTCTCAGCCCGCGGTACACAGCCACTCAGCCCGCCGGTCCACAGCCACTCTCAGCCTGGTCCACAGCCACTCTCAGCCTGGTCCACAGCCACTCTCAGCCCGCGGTACACAGCCACTCAGCCCGCCGGTCCACAGCCACTCTCAGCCTGGTCCACAGCCACTCTCAGCCCGCCGGTCCACAGCCACTCTCAGCCTGGTCCACAGCCACTCTCAGCCCACCAGTCCACAGCTACTCACAGCCCGCCAGTCCACAGCCACTCTCAGCCCGCGGTCCGAGCCACTCTCAGCCCGCCGGTCCACAGGAACTCTCAGCCCGCGGTACATAGCCACTCTCAGCCCACCGGTCCACAGCCACTCTTAACTCGTGTTTCACAGCCACTCGGTGTTTATTTATGTTACTAGCTAATACACGGTATGCGTTGCTATGCCTCTTTTGATTTTTTGTTGTAATTTTTTTAAATTAGCTACCCATGTATAAAACATGTTTCTCTATCTCTCTGTATAAATCCCTCTATAAATCTAACTATATTTATCTCCATATATAAATCCCTCTATATCGCTCTATATTTCTCTATCTTCTTATATACATCTCTATCCATATCTCTCCATATCTATTTTACTCTATCTCTATATATATGTTTCTATGTATATATCAATCAATCTCTCCAATCTATAGCTTTCTAAATAATTTTTAAATATCCTCGCTTTATCTTTCTATCTCTGTAAATTTGTATATCTCCCTCTCCCTATCTCGCTATACCTCTTTATACCTGTCTATCTACACGGAAGACGAACATACCAACATTCATTTACATATTTATTTATTTACGTATCTATATTGTTATTTATATTTTTATCTGGCACAGGTGTAACATAGCTATAAGAAAACACGGGCGTATTCGAATTCAACGTTGTGTTAAAAATTTCATAGCAATCGCTGAATAACTTTCTGAGATTTAAGATTTTATTATCTTTGAAAGATTTGTGCAATGGGAGTGCATGACTTGGTGTAAGCTTTTGGACATACGCCATTGCTAAAGCACATGTATGTCTGTAGAAGAAAACTACAAAAAACACAAAAGACAAGAACACAAATTAAGCAAAAAATTACTGTTGTCAACAGGATATAAATACCACATAATATTCCATTACAGGAATATGGTCAACAAACAAAGAAAAACCAATAAAAATGGACTAACAGAACGAAAAAAAACCATACAAATGATGTCAGCAGAAAAAATATTGAACCCAAAAAAATTCAGCACAACAGTTTAAACGAGACAATAACACGACAAACGAAAAGACGAAACAAACACAAAAGTTTTCTAAAACAGAAACAAGCTACGTTTCGGGAACTGCTATCTAATCCCGTCCTCAGGCAGAGACGCACATGGTACGAAAACACAGGTGCGACGAACGAACGAACATTTACGTTTCTAAACAAATTTTTATAATTTTCATATATTTAAAAAAAAAAAATGTAATGTTGGTGTTGTTTCTCAGGCGCACAGTTAGCGCACGGCGGGAGCGGCGCACTCACCTCATGGCTGTCCAGACCTGGCCGCACTGCCGAGCCCGGCCGAGCGCGCGACGGAGACGGCCGAAGGCGCTAACTCCGCCACAATGGCCACAGAGGCCCGTTAGGCTCGGCAGAGCCGGGTCACCCACATCCAGCTGTCCTCTCCCCCCTTGGTCTCTTCAGCGCAAACACCGCTCACCCAGTTCCAGCGCCCTCGTGCGTCTCATTGTGCATTCATTATCATCTCTTCCCGGAGGCACTGCTCCTACCATCAGAAGTGTCATTGTGCCAGTTCGCTCTGTTGTCAGATACACGACGTAGATAAAGACCGCAAAAATTCGCGGATTAATTTCGTGATAGGCTGAAATCCAAACACGTGTACAATTCTGCCGGTTTTGCTATTGGTTCGAAGTTTAACTTGAGCTCTCTGGGCCAATGAGAGATTATCGACCAAAGAATCATCGAATCACGAGATACCTAGTGGAGACGCCTCACAAGTTAGCACCCAGTGAACACACGTGTTTGCTTGAAAAATGCAGAGGATAATGGAGGCTATCCTAGAGGTAATTCAATCCGCGAATTTTTCCGGTCTCTAGGCATGCATTATTCGCGAAAAATTCTGAACGCCTATTAGACAGCAACAAGATATACCCACTGCAGCGGTTTCTTCCTTGTGATTGGCGGCCGTCTGCGAGAGAAGTCGTTGCCTTATTTCACCGAGCCACTCAGGACGCGTTTGCTTCCGCACTGAGTTACTGTGATCGGTGTTGTAACAATCGACATGCACCTGAAAGAAACTCACCCCATCACGAAACACAGAGGATGCTACAGTATTATTTTTAACTTTAAGCTACTCTTAGAATCTTTTCGCGAAATGTGCATGCCCCTAGTCATTACAACTAGTGTGTCGACAGTTGCTGTCCCGTCTCTCCTGATTGGCAGTTGGACGTAAGGCAAACCCGTCGCAGCGATCCTTCCGTCGGTAAAGAGAACTAACTCAGGGGTGAGCGAGGAAATGATCTTGTAACACGGTCACGTACCGGGATGCGGATAAACTGTGGTGGGGCGGGTTTACACGGTAAAGTTCCTCTCCATCCCGGGTTACAAGATCGGGGTTTAAATAAGCGGCTCGCAGGTCTGCCTGTTACGTGATCTGCGTTCAAACACGTTATGTAAACGTAATTACTACACGAGTTTAGTCTTCCTGATTTTTTTCTTAGAAAAAACATTTCCGGGGACGTAAATATTAGCAAAATAAGAATGTGAAGTTTCTCCAGTACTGGTTTTGAGAATAACCTGTCGAGGTATGAATGTTATTACTATATTTTATTAAATTTTTGAATAAGATAAAGGAACTCACATAATAATAAAATTAAAAAAATAATTATTAAATTTTGTAGTTTTAATTATGTAATTTTTTGAATTGATATTTACTTGACTAGTCACAAAACTATGATGAACTGTAATAAAATAAAAAAAACGAAATGATGTAAGCATTTTTTAAACTTAAAACTCATGTAAATAATCATATGCCAACTCTTGCTATAACCTTGACGTCAAAGACAGATAAAAACATGAAGTCTTACTAGTAAAGATGATATACTTGCGAGAATAATTTGCTCCTAAACATGTTGCAAAATAATGTAGGTTATCCTTTCTCTCGTGATTGGTAGAAATATTTACAACATGACACAGCAGTAGCGTTCACGCACGATTTGTTATTGGTAGAGACCTGAAAAATTCGCGGATTCATTTCGTGAAATGCTACACTTCAAATAATTATACCTTAGTGCTGCTTCTGCAATTGATTCACTGATAATCTGGAGTAATGAGGGCCATTTAGAGACCCTCACTCGTAGAAGTGTCGAATCACAGGCTGCCCAGTCGAGACGACTCACAAGTCAACAGCCAATGAACAGTTGGCATTTGCCCGAGTGTGTAGAGGATAGTGGAGTCTATCCTGGAGGTCGTTGAACCCGCGAATTTTCTCAGTCTCTACAGATGCGGCGTGTTATAAATGGAAAATATTTTTTACTGTAGCAATACAAAAAAAAATAATTTTTGGCATCTATTTTTATACTTTAACTAGCTGCCCGATCCGGCTTCGCACGGTTGGGGGAAATGAGACCAAATCTCTTATTTACAGTTAAAATAAATGAAATAAAATGAAAATTAATTAATTTTGACAAAAATTTAATACAATGCTTTGTAATGTACCGAAGAAAAAACGAATAGCACCGATGGTTTCCCGACTCTCGAGCACGCAACGTTGTCATGGAGACGAAGTACCCATTGTTTCCCGGGCTTAAACACCAATCAACATTGATGATCAGTTTATTATTAATAATAAATTTTTAAGACCATTGATCGAAATAAAAACTACCCTATCTCTCAAGTTGGAAAAAATTACACATAAATGCCCATTTTCATCGAAATCAGTTGACTTGGTGAAGGGGACCTTTTTAGAAATCAGATGTAGTTAGTAATTGTCTTCTTAATTTGAATAATTTATATCACTTTCAAATCCCGACCGACTTTGTTCTACCAGTGTATAGTTATTTACCTGTATATATCTAAAAATTGGTGGTCTGTATTTAATGAGTGATGAGGACTACACTAACAATGAAATAGTCGTTGCCATGGAGACGAATGAAGCATCAACAATGCTACAGCCGTTGCCGTGGTGATTTTCTGCCAACTCATACATACATCACATTAGAAAACTCTAAAATTATAAGATTAAGACCATTAATCGAAATAAAAACCATCCTATCTCTCAAGTTGGAAAATATTACACCTAAATGCCAATTTTCATTGAAATCGGTTAAGTGGTTTAGGAGTCCATTGAGGACAAACATTGTGACACGAGATTTATATATATTAAGAAGATATGTCTGTCAGTAGCTCGAGACGCGGAGACGGTGCGTTGCAGAGCCACGCAACTTGCTGCGTGGATTCTTCAGGAGAAGTCAGTCTGCAACGCGAAGAGATTTCTTTAAAATACGTCTCAATTTATTTTGAATTTTATAACGGTTTTAGACCAAGGTTTTTTTTTTTCGATGATCTTCACGATAACGGCCGTCGCATTGTTGGTGCTTTCATCGTCTGCTGGCATCGGCTTTTGCATTGTTGATGCTTTCTTCGTCTGCTGACATCGGCTGTTGCATTCTCTTTCGGATCTTAATTCGATTAAGATTATCTTTTATATCGTACTGACAAGGAATAGTTGGTTAAATAAAAGGCAATTTTAAGGCCATTAGGAAAATTTCTCTTTCTTTAACTTAAGGAAAAATTCCCATATTTTTTCTCAATAAAATCTAAGGGGGAAATGTGAAACTTTGATGGGGATTCTGACCAAAATTACTCCTTTCTGAGAGAAATGCCCCTCCACATATTTTCGAGGAAAAATGTGAGAAATGTTTCCCAAAACGGGAAATTTTTTCCCTTGAAATAGGTGAATTTTGTTACTATTTGAAGATTTTAGAGCCTTTTTAAGCAACTTAGTGTAACTTTTCCTTAAAAATCCTAGTTGGCAGTCAGTCATTGCTCCGAATTCTAAATTCTGTGCGAGATGTCTCCAAACCCTACTACTCAAGATGGCTTATTTGCAGAGACCGGAAAATTTCGCGGGTTCAATGACCTGTAGGATGAACTCCATAGTTATACGTACACTCGGTCAAATGTCACCCACTCATTGGTTGCTGTCTTGTGAGACGTCCCAACGTAGCAACCTGTGATTCGATACAGCTTTGGTTGGGTGTTTCTCATTGGCCCAGAATCATCCAGGTGAGTTGTGAGTCAATAGCAGAGGCAGCACTGAGGTATAACTGTTTGTGTTTTAGCCTATCGCGAAATGAATTCGCGAATTTTTCCGGTCTCTACTTAATTTGGTTTATATTTCTCTTCTTATTGTATTTCTGTACTTATTAATGTTATATTTATATTTTTTTCTTAATGTTTGTCCCTGGATTCAGACTGCCGCAGCGAAGCAGTCTCCTTGCAGAACACACGCTCCATTCCTTTACCGCGGCTGAGTCAAGGAAGAAGGACGACAACCCGCGCAAGCCAATCGCCTAATGCAGCCGTTATTCATGAGCCGCTCGCAACAGCTCGTTTGTCTCAGCCCCAGCCGAGACAGCTCCTTACCGCCCGCGGCTCTGAGCACTCGTCACGTGACGACACCCGGGCTGCAGGTGCCTCGCACAGCTACAACAAGGTTGCAAACCTTTTGGAAAAAAAATTGGTTGTCTGTAAAGTCGGTTTACGGACGATAGTTTAACGTGACGTCATAACAAACCATTGATGAAATGATTGCATACTTTTATGAATAAAATTGAATTATTTTTATTGTATTATCACTATTTTGTATAGATACAAAGAAGGAGTGAAATGAAATCTACAATTTAATTGATAAATTTACTTTTATTTGCACTCATTAATTCAAATATGTTTATTACTTTAACGAAGAGATTATTTTAACTATAACTTTTATACATGTTTTCTATTTTACTTCTCCCAATCTGTGTTATTCTGTTAAGGATAGGACGATGATAGGAAAGGTAGGAAACGAATGGGAGTGTTTCTAGTTAAATGTGCCTCGAAAAAGTCAAATCGATGATTGTTCCAATCGAGTGGACGAGAGATAGATGCGGCGCAAGCGTACAATGAGCGTAACGGGATACAGCGTAACGGGACAATATGCGTTACGGGACACTTTTTTGTGCGTGCAGCCGGCGTTCATCGATTTATTATAATACTATAAGAAATATACTGTAACTTTGGACAACACGTGTTATGGTTATTTTCTCACATAGGAATTACGTTTTTTCGAATTAACACTGAGTGTTTTATACGAAAATTGGCTCATAATCAATCATATTTATTTTATAAAATCATGGGGAAAAACTGAATATAGAACGATTTCAAATTTTTTTGTGGTATCATGATTATTATGTGCGCAATTAATCCTGGAAAGCTATTGAGGGAACGGTTTACAAATAACTTTAACTATTGGAGGTAGTGGAACACAAAAACCATAAATGGCCGGTTAAGAATCCGAACCCAGTATTACTGAGAGAACAATTTTTCAGAGATACAATATTGTTTTCATGTAAATGTACCAATTTACAAATATTTGTAAACACGTAGTTTCCGCACCCGCCGCTAGAATTTGCTGCCGGAGCAGCTACGTCATCAAATCATACGATTTGCAGAGCGCAATTTCAAACTATGTATGTGATGAATAGGCCCCAATAAGAGCGAAAGAGACTTGAAGAAATTTTGCCGGCAGCAAGAAGACATTTATGAGTGTGACGTCATCGCGAAGCGAAACATGAATCTTCCCTCCTTCATCCTCTCCTTCTTATTGCCCCCTCCCTGATGGTCTGTACTGCCTCCCCTCCTTTTCCCCTACTCCGGTCTTAATTGTATTACATGAATTGTTCAGTATATTACATCTGCATGATATAAGTTTAGTCATTCTTATTGCAACTGTACTCACGAGTTTTATTTAATGCTGTTAAGCTTTGTTTGATCATGATATGCAGGAAACTTTATTGTATTGCATGTATTTTTCAGTATATTGCATCTGCATGATTTAAAGATTAGTCATTGCTAGAGAGCTGAAAAATTCGCGGATTTATTTCGTGAAATGCTACAATTTAAATAATTATACCTTAGTGCTGCTTCTGCCATTGGTTCACTGTTAATCTGGAGTAATGAGGGCCAATTAGATACCCTCACTCGTAGAAGTGTCGAATCACAGGCTGCCCAGTGAAGACGACTCACAAGTCAACAGCCAATGAACAGTTGGCATTTGCCCGAGTGTGTACAGGATAGTGGAGTCTATCCTGGATGTCAATGAACCCGCGAATTTTTCCGGTCTCTACTTATACTTAATAATAAACTCAACAACCAAATATAACGTAGAATTCTTAACAATAAATTCCGCGCGTTATGAATATAAGAAAAGTATACATTTGAGGAATAAATCGTGTAGAAATGTTCCGCTTTTTTAAAACCTCACTGCTCTTCGTCGGGCGGTAGTGGACTCTCGAACGTGTAAGTGATTTAGAGCTTAGCCCGTGGCCTTATACTTAGTCTCGAACAAATGAATACAGTCTACTGGGGGCGCGAACCGCCGTGAACTATCGTGAAATGCGCCGGTGTGGGTTTCAGAGGCGCATAACCGGGCAGGGAGGCGCGCCCCTGGGGGTCCGCCACCCTCAGCGCAGCGCGCGGCTGCTGCGCCTGGCGAGAGAGAGGAGAAGAGAGGAGTACAAGGATAGAGAGAGAGAGAGAGAAAGAGAAAGAGAGAGAGCAGGTTTGAGTGTGTTTGAGATAAGCCACTGTGGTACGACTACCCGCGTACCCGTGACGCAAGAGTTCTCCCCGCCCCTACACTCGGCCGTGATGCTACCCGCAGAAGCATCGCTGACTACTTATAATTAGAGACCTGCAAAATTCGCGGTTTCGATGGCCTTCAGGATAGACTGCACATACCCCTGTACACTCAGGCAAACAACGCAAGTTCATTGGCTGCCGACTTGTAAGTCGTCTCAGCTGGTTTGTCTGTGATTCGATCCTTCTTTGGTTGAGGGTTTATAACTGGTTGAGATTCGTCCAGATGAACAGTAAGCCAATAGCAAAATTATGTAAGAGGTATATGTGTTTGAATTCTAGCCTATCACCGAATGAATCCGCGAATTTTGCAGGTCTCTACTTATAATTAGTAGGGGCATGCAGACTTCTCGAAAAGATTTTGAGACTAGATGAATACTATAGCACCGCCTATTTTTCGTGATTGGGTGAGTTTCTCCCAGGTACATATCGATTGCAACAACACCAAATTACAGTGATTCAATGAGGAAGTAAACGCGTCCTGATTGGCCCGGCCGAATAAGACAACGACTTCTCTCGCAGACGGCCGCCAATCACAAGGAAGGAAAGCACAGGTGCGGGTATACCTGGTTGCAGTCTAATAGGAGTTCTAATCTCTCCGCGAAAAATACATGGCCCTAATAATTAGAGACCGGAAAAATTCGCGTATTCAGTTATCTCTAGGATAGATAGCCTCCATTATCCTCTGCATTTCTCAAGTAAACACGTGTGTTCATTGGGTGCTAACTTGTGAGGCATCTCCACTAGGTAGCTCGTGATTCGATGATTCTTTGGCCGATAATCTACCATTGGCCCAGAGAGCTCAAGTTAAACTTCGAGCCAATAGTAAAACCAGCAGAATCGTACACGTGTTTGGATTTAAGCCTATCACGAAATTAATCTGCGAATTTTTCCGGTCTCTAATTATAATCACTGCTACTTATAATCACGCCACTTCCCGGCGGGGTTGGAGGTGGGGAAAACGTCGCGGTCGTTGCAGGGCCTGAATGGTTTTCTCGGGGTTATCCTGTTCCCTCCACCCCAACACACCCATCTGCTTCCCCCTCATGTCCCTGCAGACAGGCCTGTATCTCGGACAAGACAGCCGGCTGCTGTGAGTGTCGGCCCGCTTCCATCCATGCAGACCCTGCCTCGGGCGGGACGCTGCGAGCCGATCTCCGTTTCCATTACGTCTTACCTATCACCTGCCTTCCCACAACATGAAGCTGAAGATTGTCGTCTCGGGTTTTGCTGATGCGTAGCCATGATGCACCGAGATTGTGCAATGAACGGACCTTAAAATCAAGATTTCCCGTTTTTCAAGTGTATGTGCTACAAATTTGAAACTCGGTAGTGATGTTTCTTATATTATGATGTGTTCAGCCCGGGAAACTCCGGGTACTTCAACTAGTATGGTATACCTAAATGTGTAACAAATTCTTAATTTGTACATAAAAAAATCCATTTGTTATGTGGAAGTCTACAAAACTTTAATATAAGTTTGGTTTGAACAAATACGTTTGACTTATGAATGTTTATTTCAGCGTGTACGTAGAAAGGAAAACCACAGTCATTAACAAGTGTGTATCGACTTAACATGCAGTCCTATCACAGAGGTTTTAAGACATTTGTAGAAGAACGTATGAGATTAAACTCGGCTCGAATGAAAAACTCAATTTTAATCAATAAATATATAATAAAAATCTCATGTTTTTTTAAGTAGTTTATAGGGGTAGTTGGGAAATAATAACACGGAATAATTTTAAAGTTTTGTGTAGCATTTTTAATATTTTCACCCTCCTCCAACAAAGAAGTAAAAAAAAAAGTTTTTTTTCACATATGGAAATTACCCTTTAGTCTTTGAGGTTTAAAAAACGTAGAGTTAAAATTTGCATCGTAGCTTCAAATGTTTGATAATTAGCTTGATTGCTATTAAAAAATATAAAATATTGATATTAAATTTTATATACTGTATGCTACTATAATAATTTTTAGCATAAAATATTATTTTTGCTTTTTTTTTCAGAATAATTTTTACTAAATTCAAATATTTTGTTTTCCTATCCATCAAAAAAACTTCATCGATCAAAAAATTATCTAATGACATATCATTTTCATATCAGCAAATCGAGAAGGCCAGACTATTCTGGAATTTATTTGGACATAACAATCAATAAATTTGTTATTTTATTTGTTTTTGGATTCAGACTATTGCTTTGTTATTTTATTGATTCATCCTGACATTAATTTAAAAGAATTTCTCTGGTCTGTTACTGGTTATGTTCGCCTTTTGTTCTCCAGTTAATTGGTTCAAGGGTAAGCTGAAGATTAAATAACTACTAACTTTCAAGATTCAATTAATTTAATTAATTAGGAATTCTTGCGAGACAGAAACAAGCGATCAATGCGAACGAATATTTAATGCGATGGGTTCAGCCTCCCCAAGGCAACAATAGCTTTCTAACCTCCTCTTTTTTTACTTCTGAAGCGCCAGAAAGAGAGACCGAAAAAGTTGATGTTCAACTTCCGCGTAACTTTGAGATCACTCTTACTAATTTCTTAAATGCTAATTGGTTCAATAATGGTTCCAAAAAAATACTATTCTGTGTAATTTTTCTCATTTATGAGAGAACATAAAAAAAGTAAAGATCTTTCATATTTTAAAGCTAAACTCAGAAATATGTTTCAGAAAAACTTAATATATTTAAAAATTTTGCAGTGAGGTTAAGTTATTATTTTATACTCTTAGATCACTGCGTTAGCATGGATTTGGAAGGATCCTGAGTTTCATATATAAAGGTAAATATTTACATTTTTTCAAATCAAAATTTTTCTTTATTCTATCTGTAAATATAGTTAAATTTTCCACATATTTTGCCGTTATGTATTAAGAAGCTAGGAAATATCGCATCTAGGATGTAAAAAAAACAATAATACAATCTGAACGACTAGATAGAATACTATGGCTTTATTGGCTAGATTTTTTCATTAAGGAGTATGACTATACAGAAAAATTCAATAGAGTGTAAAGTTTTAAAATTTTCGAAGGTTTTCTTTATAAAATAAGGGATTTCAAAAAATTAAAAAAAAAATTGGTTGTAAAATTATTTACAACAAATAAGAAAGATCGCAATAACTAACCAAATCTTAGAAGAATATATATATATATATATATATATATATATATATAAAGGATTTACTTTTACAATTGCATCATAGAATGTTTAAAGAAGTTAAAATTAGTTTAAATTCGTTATATTATATTTTTCGCTATAATTTTTGGTTGTTATAGAGAGTTTTCTTATGTGATATAAATAATTTTACAACCTTTTTTGGTTTCAAGCCTTTATTTTATAAAAACAACTGTTTAATTTTTTTTTAACTTCAAACTGTTGTGAATATTTGTGCACACTCATTTTCTCCGTAATGAAAATATCTAGCCTACAAAGCAAACCCCATCGAATTTAATCAAGTCGTTCATAGTCTATTATTGTTTTTATATTCTCGTCATTCCTATCCTCTTAATTGTGTTACTGAATTTAGAAATAATAATATTTGGTGGTCTTTTTTATTTATAAGTTTACATTTTACATTGCAGTCTCCTCCTTACGCATGTTTTATATTATTTTCATTCTTCTTCTTTCCACTTCCTGATGCTCTCCAATTATTTGTCCTTAACCATCCTCGAGTTTACTATCCTTAAATGACGCAACAAAAATTTAAGTCTTTTCACATTACCATTTATAATTACTCCCTCCTTCTACGGTAAAATCAATTTAAATTCTTCAATGTGATTTTTAATTAAGTTTCTTTTTTTTTTTCTCTACATACGTATCTCGAAATATCTCAGCTTTTACTTACATTTCCATATCACAGCTTTTTTGGAAAGAGAAATATATTGCACAAACGTAACTTTACAAGTAATTCTCGCTTATTTAAGCATTATTCATAATTATTAATCTCTTCCTTTCTATAGCAATATAGATTTTTTATATCATATGAATGAAGAGAAATATGGTACTTACATTTTAATCCAAAGAATTTCCAATAGTTGCTAGTTATTTCAGGCCTAGTAATAATTTTGTTTACAAACTTTACTTCTTGATGATATAATGTTAATTTCTTTAAAGTGTTCTAAAACACACAGTCATGCAGTGCGTTGTGTTTTCGTGTCTACGCCAATATAAAAATAACTGATACTCGAAGTTTAACAATAGAATAAACAAACTTATTGGCGCATAAATTAGAAATTGTTATAATTATGGGCATGCGTTTTTCGCGAAATAATCTGCTCGCTCGTTAGACTGCAACAAGGTATGCCATTGTTCCCTTGTGATTGGCGGCCGTCTGCGAGAGAAGCCATCGCCCTGTCTGGCCGGGCCATTCAGGACGAGTTTGCTTCCGCACTGGACGGCTGTGATTGGTGCGCCGACAGTAGACATGCACCTGGAATAAACCCAGCCAACCACGAGACACAGAAAATGCTATAGAGTTTTAGCACACAGCTGGTCGGAAAATCTTTTCGCGAAAATCACATGGCCCTAGTTACAATAGAAAAATTAAATAACTGCCGTCCAAAAATTTTTTATTTTTTTTTTCAATTTATCACGTGATAGCTGAAACTTACGAAAATTTGTTCCGTTATGACGCGGCATTGTGTGTGTTTAAATTTGGTTACAATTTGAATTTTAAATGTTAAATCAAATACACAATTCACAACATGTACTTTTATCAGGGAACACCTAATTTAAAAGTAGTAAGAATCTTAAAATAAAATTAGTAATAAAATAAAATGAAATATATTTGTTCCTTTAAAATTAAAACATTTAGAGGGAAAAGCGCACTTTTTTCGATTTTTCCTGTTGTCCTCTAACGCCAATAAACATGCGGGGTAGACATCACAATATGTTTAAGATGGCTGGCAACTTGGGCACCCCAATATATACGTAGTGTGTATTAATTTATTAGCAGTAATTTTCCTGTCACCACATACATGCACAAAAGTTGGATTATAAAATAGGTATTTATAATACATTGTAAACTAAAACATTCTTCATCACTAGGGGCAAGAATTTTGTGCAAAAATATCTTAACGCCCAATTGACTTGTAATATAGTATGCCTGCGCCAGCAATTTCTGCCTTGTGATTGGCGGCCGTCTGCAAGAGAAGTCATTGCCTTGGTTCGCCGGGCCATTCAGGACGCGTTTTCTTCTGCGCGAATTGCTGTGATTGGTGTTCTAACACTAGACATGTATATTAAAGAAACTCGCCCAATCATAATCACAGACGATGATACAGTGTTTTAACCCTCAGCTATTCTCGAAATCTTTTCGCGAAAAGACAGATTCTCAGCAAAAATGGAGCAGTGAAAATGATTGATAAACTTCGACAAACACCAAAACTAAAAAAAAAGTTACTCAATTTATTCATTTTATTGCATAGATATGAAAATGCTTAAATCGAATAATTAAGTTAACTTTGATGGAAAAAAATATATCCCCAGATCTCTTAGGAAGCCGCAAGAGACTAATCTACGGGGAATGGAAGAAATTCTCGTTTTTGATGACCTCTAGGATAGACTCCACGATCCTCTATGTATACGGTAAAATTACACCTGTCCATTGGCTACTGACTCGGACATATGTTAGCTGGGATGCTTGTGATTCATAGGGACCGGAAAAATTCACGGGTTCAATGACCTGCAAGATGAACTCCATAGTTCTACGTACACTCGATCAAATGTCACCCACTCATTGGCTGCTGTGTTTTGAGACGTCCCAACGTAGCAGCCTGTGATTCGATACAGCTTTCGCCGGGTGTTTCTAATTGGACCAGAGTCATCCAGGTGAGTTGTGAGCCAATAGCAGAGGCAGCACTGAGGTATAACTATTTGTATTTTAGCCTATCGCGAAATGATTTCGCGAATTTTTCCGGTCTCTACGTATCCACATGCATGGTGTGGCGCCCTTAAGCCCTACCACTAGGATACCCTTTCACCTTCCCTTGGCAAGAGACCACGTGTCGTCTCGGCCAGCTACACACGTGGACGAAGAGGGTGTGGAGGCGTGATGTAATGGGAACATGAGAAAATACACTCCTTAAACATTATTGCAAAGCAACTGACAGGGTCTCCTGAGCCATTGTTAAGGGGCAAGTATTTTTTTTCACAAAATATGTCCTGTACGCTCTTTAGACGACTCGTTCCATTGTCTTATTTGACCGGACTTTTGCAGAAACATTGTGGTGGTTCTTGTGGCAAAGGTATAAATTTACCTGAAAGAAACTCCACTAATTTCCGTCTATGAAATTAAAAAAATATATACATATACACTTTCCTGCAGTAAATGATACCCATCCCTCCCTCCTTTTAATAATACAAAAATACAGTGGTTTCCAGGTCTGAGTCCCACGGCAACCCTCATTTGAAGAAACGTCTGGCGTTAAGCCCACCGCAGCTCTGTGCGAGTTCTCCGGTTAGCAGAGTGCGCTAGTGTGTCTCTCCTCCTTCGCAGGCGAGATGCTCTGACAGTTAGCAAACAAGAAATGTACTCGAAGGCGCAGGTTTCTATATATATATATATATATATATATATATATACACACACACACACCTCGGGTTGACTTCAGTTTTTATTTATTTTTTTAAAAACGACATCATTAACAAAACCCAGGGAGAGAAAGTCCGAACGTTAACGAGCGTATTTTTCACGCAACGTTTGATTTGTGATTCGACCCTGTGAGTACATGCCGAGGCTGGAGAGGAGTTCTATCCCCTCTTATTAACATTTTTTTTCCCCCTACACCCTCGGGCGACTCTCTCCGTCCTCGTCTTCGCAACAATTTGCATTCCTGCCGCTCCCCTCGGGCGCTGGCGACTGCCTTAAGAGCCGCGCTCCGGCCGGCCAGGTTGCGCGGCGCGCTGCGGGCTGCGTCGGGCAGGGGCGGCGCTGCGCGCGCATGCGCGAGGCCCCGCCCCCTCCGCCGCGCGCTATCCCCTCCACCGCGCGCTGCCCCCTCCACCGCGCCCGACGGCGGCGGCCGGTGCAGCGCTGGCTGCGGCTCGCCCAGGGGCCGCCGGGCCACAAGGCGTCGGGCGGCCCTCACGTGACCCGGCCATGCCAGGATGGCGCCGGCGTCGCTGCTCGTGCTGCTGCTGGTGGCGGCGTGGGGGCGGCGCGTGCACGCCAACCCGGACGCCAAGCGCCTGTACGACGACCTGCTGAGCAACTACAACCGCCTCATCCGCCCCGTCAGCAACAACACGGACACCGTGCTTGTCAAGTTGGGGCTGCGGCTGTCGCAGCTCATAGACCTGGTGAGTGTCACTGCCGCCACCCTCAGGGTTATGACTAGGGACCGGAAAAATTCGCTGGTTCAATGACCTGCAGGATGAACTCCATAGTTCTACGTACACTCGGTCGAATGTCACCCACTCATTGGCTGCTGTCTTGTGAGACGTCCCAGCATAGCAGCCTGTGATTCGATAAAGCTTTGGTTGGGTGTTTCTCATTGGCCCATCGTCATCCAGGTGAGTTGTGAGCCAATAGCAGAGGCAGCACTGAGGTATAACTATTTGTATTTTAGCCTTTCGCGAAATGAATTCGCGAATTTTCACGGTCTCTAGTTATTACGTTTCTTAATTTTCTGCTTCCATGTTGCACGCTACCTTCGTACTGGTTTCAACGAGACATTCCCTTGTTTTTTTGCCAGTTTGTTACTGGCATCTAGTCGACAAGAAGTATCAAGTAACACATGATTCAACAATAGAGGGTATTGATGCGTGTAACAGTTTCGGGCCTAGTCTACTGTCCTCACAGAGGGTCAGTAATTTGTAGCGATCCGTGTGTCGGCAGGTCAAGATGACAGCAGCCAAATCAATTAAAAAGTGTTGAGATTTTTGGTCTAGCTTGTAAACAAATTAATCTGCAATTTTTCCTTGCATCTAGTTATTCCACTACTTTAAATATTTAAGGCAGAAAACTTACAATTTCATGTCATATTTAACCTCTTTCTCTGTTCTGAATGTAGCATAACAACTCAAACAGTTCATTTGCTACATACCTTTGTGTGATAAAGGGTTTTTGGTGCTTGTTAATGTCAATTGTTACCATATGTCACCTCTATATTGGTAGCTTACTTATTTCCTAGTCTAATGAAAATTTTTAATTTGTCAGGAGCATGAAGGCTAGAATAAACAATTTAAAGCACTGCATAATCATACACATATTATTTTTAAATTTTAAGCGAGCCCATTATTTGTTATGCTAGCAGCAGATAACCGTATTATCACAGAATCCCATTAATACTTGTGTTCTTCTAGGTGATTTATAACTTGGGTTTTCACAATCGTTGTGTAAGGAAGAAGAGAAACGAAAAAATATTTGTTCTATAAGAATTTAATAATAATTTTAGTTAGAAGATGTTACACTAAAAAGAGTCTTTACTGCAAGAACATTAATCTAAGTGCCATGCTAAACCTGTCAACTATACGTACAATTTATGAACAAAATATGTAATGAAAAAAAAAAACTTTGTTAAATCACCAAGAGGCTTTTTGAAGTCCAGGGTCTCTCGCTTCAAGATTACGTCCCAGACGATGACAGAGCGCGGACAGGCGACGAAGCGTGTCACTGTCACCTTAGCAACCTGTCACCGACTAGGAACTACTGAAGAGAGGTGGATGCTTTGAAAAAATTTACAATTCAACAAAAGTAATCATGATTTTTGTTGAAGAACAAGATTATAAAAAATAGGTTATGGAAACACGATAAAAATCTGCAATCTGAATTATTTTTTACAACATATGTTGAATAACACATTTTCTTTCGTGAAATATTGAGACTAAGTTTTAACCTATTACATCCAACAATACAGCACTTTACTGTGTCAGCTATGTCTGTACGCGTCTGTTCGGAAGAAAACAAATAACGCTAGCCTAATATGATCGGATCATCAACTACACGACCAAAAATTCCACGTTCGTGCAAATTAGAAATTCTGCTTTCTGGTAATAATAAATGTATTTTAGTATTTTGAACGTGGCTGACATAAACCAACCAACGTTTATGTTATGTTTTCCTAGACCTGCGAACAAAAGAAAAAAAACAAGGTTTAAAAATTGTATTCTCTGAGCCTGAAGATCTGTGAAAGTTATGCTACCAGTGATATACGACAGAAATATGTAATTGTCATAGAACGCGTATTGATTTTACCCAACGCGGAAAATTTTTGTAGAAATTTTTTTATAAGTTATGCTCCACGCATGTAAAAAAACAGTTCAAAAATGTATGCATTAACTTGGAAGATTTAGTTGCAAAGAGCTCGTTAAGGGAAACATTAATTTACTTTTGTAAGTTTATACATGACGGCGACATAGGTCATTCTTTTTGGGATTTTAAAGCAACCTTTGTTAAACTTTAAATTAAAATGGCTATTGTCAGACTTTTAATTACACTTTCTATTCGCAGGAAATAATGGACGTGCGGTCGCTGAACGTTGTTAGTTCTGACGCGCTGGGCGCTGGAGGGATCGAATAAGCAGTGGCCTTGTCGGCTTGACAAGTCGTCCATCATGCAGCAAGTTTGCTAGTCACTTGAGACTCCCGTTTGCTTGTCTCTCGCACTTTCACACTTCTATGATGTTCGCAAAGTGCCTTCGTCAGCCAGAGATAACAAGCTGGAGATGAAGGTTACCAAACAATGTTCGGCTCAGTTGAAAGAACCACAAATTTGTAATTAGTAGAGACCTGAAAAATTCGCGGATTTATTTCGTGAAATGCTCCAATTCAAATAATTGTACCTTAGTGCTGCTTCTGCCATTGGTTCACTGCTAATCTGGAGTAATGAGGGCCAATTAAAGGCCCTCTCTCTTTGAAGTGTCGAATCACAGGCCGCCCAGTCGAGACGACTCACAAGTCAACAGCCAATGAACAGTTGGCATTTGCCCGAGTGTGTAGAGGATAGCGGAGTCTATCCTGGAGGTCATTGAACCCGCGATTTTTTCCGGTCTCTAGTAATTAGCCAGCGATACAAAAAATTCGCCAAATCTTCTCGGGTTTACAAAAAAAAACTAAAGTATAACCCCAGCCCAAAATTTATTTGAAAAATAACATCTGGGACTCTAATGTAACGAAAAGTCCTTATGCAATATACAGGTTCCATCAAAATTTTAGTGAGATCAACAGTAGATTTAAGATTATAATGTTTTGTTTATAAATTTATGGTAAAAGTTACTTATTGATTTTAATTACTCAAGATTATAAATACATTTGTTATTAAATAACTAATTACCTTATGATTTTAGTTAGTATTTCCTAAACAAAAAATTAGAATTAGGCTATAGAAAATATTTACTACAGCAGATGTTATTTTATATTTTCGAAGTAATGGAGATGGTATGATTTTTTTATGTATTTGGACAAACCTGCATATACTTAAACTTTTCAGTATATTCGTAAACTGAAGAGGATGATTAATGTCTGAAATATTCATGGATTAACTAAACTTTTAATGTGTGGGCCATGGTGTAGCTGACATACTATTTGACATCATTCTTTAAGGCTATGAAAAATATGTTATATTATTTTTAATATAAAAATTTTGTATTAATATTTATTACAATTAGAACTCAAGATTATTATTAGTACCTAAAATATACAACAATTATATTTTATTTAAAATTAAAAAATAAAATATATCATTGGAAAAGACAAATTGTGAATGAAAAAGTAAATCCTACCTCTCCACTAATACGGTGAGTAGGTTTGAAAAATCGTGATTGACAAAGAAAGTTAGGTAAACTAATGACAGTCCAGAGGAAACATTGCTTAGTGGCCATTAAAAAGAAGTTTTTAAAATTTTAATGCCATTAAAAACAATTTATTTAAAAATGTGAACGAAATATTTTTATATTATTTTTTCTTGAATCCGGGTCTCACACTTCATGAATTATTTTCCACATTAATATTAGTTTTTGACTGTATTTTTTTTTTGTAATTTTGTCTCTATAGATATCATGCATTTGTTTTTCTGTAACAAATATTTTCGCGGATATTTCCAAAGTGTAATAGAATAGATGTGAAAAATCCCGAATGTGTTCGTAATTTACATCATTTGCGTGACATTATACACCCATTATATTGCAACGGGGTTGGAGTAGATAACAATAAGTATCAGATGACGACACACATTTTAAACCGAGGGGGGAGGGTTTGAATAACTAATAAATAAAAAGTGGTGGCTTTACCAAATGTAATGGGATAGTGTTTATAAACAAAGACAAACCGACTCTCAATAACTATTATCTGGTCAATAATAAGTTATGAACTCCTTAATTTGGTGGAGATTATACAGAACACTTAATAAATTCGTTTTTAGAATAATAGAAATAATACCTGAATACTTGGCCTGCATCGATTCGATAGAGGAACGCAGTGTGTTAAATATTATTTTTTTAAATAGGTAAGTTTTACATGTAATCTTGCTTGATACTTTAATCAAGTTACATCAA
The DNA here is from genome assembly GCF_032445375.1 of Bacillus rossius redtenbacheri. NCBI lineage: Eukaryota > Metazoa > Arthropoda > Insecta > Phasmatodea > Bacillidae > Bacillus > Bacillus rossius. The sequence continues at coordinate 6,520,771 of NC_086330.1, read as the reverse complement.
CCTCAGATCAGTTTAGACTGGTCCTCTCGCCCTGAACTAATGCCAGTGAACAAACTATAGGCTAGCCTCTAACCACTTTCGTTAACGTTAACTAATTTCTCAAATCTACTTACGAAATTTTAGAATGTTAAATGTTTATGAAGTATTCTGCTCTTCGTGAAACAACTCCGCTGATACTTTCCCCTTCACCAAAGAGTGTCCATGCTAAATAAAATATCGCAGGTTGTCGCGGCCACTTTCTGGAGTTGCTTGGCCTCTGCGTTGTAAATGCGTCGAAGGCGAAAGTTTCAGCGACGTTTCGGTTGACCTCACAGTCGCCATCATTAGAGACTGGAAAAAATTGCGGGTTCAACGACCTCCAGGATAGACTCCACTCTCCTCTACACACTCGGGCAAATGCCAACTGTTCATTGGCTGTTGACTTGTGAGTCGTCTCGACTGGGCGGCCTGTGATTCGACACTTCTATGAGTGAGGGTCTCTAATTGGCCCTCATTACTCCAGATTAACAGTGAACCAATGGCAGAAGCAGCACTCAGGTATATTTATTTGAATTGTAGCATTTCACGAAATAAATCCGCGAATTTTTCAGGTCTCTAGCCATCATCATGGTAGCAGAAAGTGACAACAGATACTTCGACGCGGCTACAACCCACAAGCCAAGTAACTCCAGTTTTTATACATTTTCGGGTACTTTTTTCTCTTTGCGCACTGAATGTACCACCTCGTTCCCAAAGATCCAGGCCCGTGACTGTGCTGTTCATAGAACAAGGATAGAGATATATACTCGTAGAAATGCTACTGTTACAGTGGAAACTGAGAGCTTTTGGCGCTATCTGTTGGACGGGCTCGCAACTACTAGCAAAAACCACTCGGGCGGGAGGTTGTAATCCAAAGTGTTGCTAAATAATACGAAAAAAAATAAACATAATGCTATTTTATAATTTGTAATAATAAAATAATGTTCTATATAAACGGTATGCCACACCTCAAAACATGTTGTCACCTAATTTGAAGTGAATTAATTTTAGCTGGTTTGTTTGCCTGATAATAGCTGATGAATTACTTCTCACAACGTAGTTATGTTGAAAATATATTATGAAAGCTACTATCTAGCGGGTGAGCCCAAAATTACTTTTAAAAATACGAGTCTCAGCCTCGGCATTTAAGAGTTTCTCCCCCGTGCTGCTACTCGCATGTTCAGCGAGGGAGCTGAGCGACGTGGCAACAGCGCCTGTCTCCCGCTGGGGCAGGGGGGAGGAGGAGGAGGCCGAGTCAGCAACAGGGCGGATCTACCTCGCGGCGTTGCCATTTACTCTCCGCCTCCATTGTGCTCCCGTCGCAAAGAGAATGGGATCGGACACAATGAAGGCAGGTGAGATGGGTTCTAGCGTGCTCGCTTCAGGCGACGGGAGCTTCAGGAATACGGTCTCTAGAAATAACAAACCACTTTCTGGCTGTTGACTGGAATGATCGTGATTCGCTGATTCTTCTGTTAAAGATTTTTCATTCGCACATAGTCTTTCAGATAAACTGTGGCCTAATCACTGAAGCAAAATAATGTCAAAAGTATTTGGACTCTATTATATCGCGAAATGAATCCGGTCTCTATCCATTGAAGATAGTCTGCAAGACGGAAGAAGCCCTTGCGAGCAAGCAACGAGCAAGTGTCTTGTCGCTCGCCACCCGGCCGTTCAAGGACCGAGGCGGTGATTGGCTGTTCCGACCACTTCCCCCCCCCCCCCCAACACCTGGTCACCGTAACACGTCACTCTCCCCACTCGCCTACTCCGTGCTTCTTTCCCGCACTCCAGCCGTTCAGAACGGGGCGTGTAAACAACCGTGGTTCAACGAGGATAGTGAACTGTACATATTACACAAAAAAATTGGTTGTCTGTAAAGTCGGTTTACGGACGATAGTTTAACGTGACAACGTCATAACAAAACATTGATTAAATGATTGCATACTTTATGAATAAAATTGAATCATTTTTATTTTAATAATAAAAGTATAAATACTTAAAATTATACTAGTAATCAGATTTTTAAAATGCAAGAATAATTAACCTTTATTGCCGAAATTTTTGTTGTAATAAGCAATCAAAACCACATTAACGTTTCACTTCACTTTATAAACAGTCGAGTGGAAGAGAGATAGATGCGGCGCAAGCGTACAATGAGCGTAAAGGGACACTGCGTAATGGACACAGCGTAACGGACACAGCGTAACGGAACAATGTGCGTAACGGACACAGCGTAACGGAATAATGTGCGTAACGGGACACTTTTTTGTGCGTGCAGCCGGCGTTCATCGATTTATTAGACGTTGTCAGGTCAAAAAATTTCTTTGGAAAACAGTTAACAAGAAATATATTGTAACTTTGTACAACACATGATTATGTTTTTTTTTTGCATACATAAATATGTTTTTCGCGATAATATCAAGTAAATATTATGAAAATTGGCGCATAATTTTATATTTTAATTTATGTCTCGGTCATGCATAATTATTTTAAACCATGGAAAAGGTAATCGTATATTGAAGCAACTGGACTTTATTATTGTTGTATCATGTGCGCAGTTTATACTGGAAACATATCCAGGGAACGGATTACAAATTACATTAACTACTAGAGTTACTGGGATAACACGAAGCCTAAATGTCCAGGTAAGATCTCAAACTCAGTACAACTGCAAACACTGTTTAGTAGCGATTCAGTTGTTTTCACGTGTCAGTGTAAAAATTTACAAATATCTTTAATTTTAACATGAATTTTTCTATTCCGTTTACAAAAAAAAATACAGTGAGGTGTATTTCATTGAACAGTAAACTCCCGATTATCCGCGCATGCTACGAAAAAATACAGCACATACATAAATCTGTATTTTATTACAAGTGATCAAATTTGAACTCTACTGACGAGTGTGTTGTGTGCAGTATACAGTAAAACGCCACAGGCCTTCTCGGAACTCACGCAGTAGGCTGGCATGCGTTGCTATTTTTGTCTCTGTCGTGCACTGTTTCTAGTCATATGGTTGAGCACTTTTATGTTTACATTACTGAGATGTATTGTATGTTAATTATTCAGTAAAATACCAAAATTTTAGCATCCTTTAAAATTTTTTACCGTTAATTGTAACTTTTACTGTACATAAATTTTTTTTAGATTATTAAGTTGAAATTAATGTTTCCTTTTTTTATTTCCCATTTTCGGCTCTTTTGCGGAATCTCCGCGATTTTCACTATCCGCGGTGGCCCTGCCACTTAATTTCGCGGATAATCGGGGGTGTACTGTATTTGATAAGGTGGTGACACGTGGCACGGCCATACATGGGGCTTAAGCCGACGAGGCCTCCAGATGCATTGTGGGTAGAGACCGGAAAAACTCGCAGATTCAATGACCTCTAGGATAGCCTCCATTATCCTCTGCATTTCTCAAGCAAACACGCGTGTTCATTGGGTGATAACTTGTGAGGCGTCTCCACTGGGTAGCTTGTGATTCGATGATTCTTTGGTCGATAATCTCTCATCGGCCCAGAGAGCTCAAGTTAAACTTCGAGCCAATAGAAAAACCAGCAGAATTGTTGACGTGTTTGGATTTCAGCCTATCACGAAATTAATCCGGAAATTTTTCCGGTCTCTAATTGTGGGCTGAGACCCGCTTCAACGGACTCGGTGCTCGTAGATTTGGGCCACGCCAGTGTTGGGTTGAACCCACGACCCTGGCATCCTGAGGGTGACACAAGCACCGCCATGAACAACCAGTGGTGGCACGAGACATTGCACGAGGTCTCCTCACGCCCGCCCAGTCTTCAGTAGATACCTGTAAAATTCGCGGATTCATTTCGTGATAGGATAGAGTCCAAATACCTATTGACATTATTTTGCTTCAGTGATTGGGCCACAGTTTATCTGAAAGACCCTGGGCCATTGAAAAATCTTTAACATGAGATTTAGCGAATCACGATCATTCCAGTCAACAGGTGTTACGAGTCGGTAACCAATCAGCAGATGTAATTTGCACGAGTGCATATAGGATCATGGAGTCTATCCTTTAGGGATTTGAAATCGCGAATTTTACAGGTCTCTACTCATCAGTAAAGACCGGAAAAATTCGCGAATTCATTTTGCTATAGGCTAAAATACAAACAGTTATACATCTGTGCTGCCTCTGCTATTGGATCACAACTCACCTGGATGACTCTGAGCCAATGAGAAACACTCAACCAAAGCTGTATCGAATCACAGTCTGCTACGTTGGGACGTCTCACAAGACTGCAACCAATGAGTGGGTGACATTTGACCGAGTGTACGTAGAACTATGGAAATCATCCTACAGGTCATTGAACCCGCGAATTTTTCCGGTCCCTACTCATCAGCTACTTTAGTATAAGCAATCCCCGCTGCCGCAGGCAAAGTCTTTCATCTGGGAGAAACGCCCGCACATGATCCTGACGTACTTGGTTGTACAGTCTTCAAGACCGTGACAATCGCCGAGACAAGACACAAGTGCGTGTTCTTGCTGTCCGAAAACATAAAACTAAATCTGTGTACTTCTTTTGTCGACAATATTGTTGAAGTATCGAGAAAATACGATGTGCCAGATCTCTTTAAGATTATTCTAACTTATATTCTAATAGCTTAGAACAACTATCTCCAGCATAGACGTTCTTCACGTGCAGAAAAGAGCTTCCCCCGCCCGTTGCGTGGATAGAGCACAACTAGAGAAGTGAGGCTATAAAAAAAAAATTAGTTGTCTGTAAAGTCGGTTTACGGACAATAGATTAATGTGACAACGTCATAACAAAACATTCATGAAATGATTGCATACTTTTATGAATAAAATTGAATCATTTTTATTGAATTATCACTATTTTGTATCGATACAAAGAAGGAGTGAAATGAAATCTTCATTTTAATTGATAAATTTACTTTTATTTGCACTCATTAATTCAAATATGTTTATTACTTTAACGAAGAGATTAATTTTTTAACTACAACTTTTATACATGTTTGCTATTTAACTTCTTCCAATCTGTGTTATTCTGTTAAGGATAGGACGATGATAGGAAAAGTAGGAAACGAATGGGAGTGTTTCAAGTTTAATGTGCCTCGAAAAAGTCAAATCGATGAATGTTCCAATCGAGTGGATGAGAGATAGATGCGACGCAAGCGTAAAATGAGCGTAACGGGACTCAGCGTAACGGGACAATGTGTGTTACGGGACACTTTTCGTGCGTGCAGCCGGCGTTCATCGATTTATTAGACGTTGTCACGTCAAAAGCTTTATAAACTGTTATATCAAAAAAATCATATCACATTCAATAATGTCTTAAGGTTCCCACACGCCATAATAACCAGCTGCTATTTCGGACTGCTCAGTCTGAACTGACAGTTTGGACTTAACTGAAGTAATACCCACACACGATCAGTCTTGTGGTTGCTGTTGCCGTTGGACGTATCGTTTCATCGTATAGAATTTGGAAGAAACCTGCTGTGTTCGTCAGTGTTTTCGTCATTGAGTTGTCCATAATAACTGTTCATCTTCATTGTTGTGTTCATACATTTGCTGCGTTTTCCATGTTTGGTTGTCTGTCTTCATTTACTAACATTGTTGAGACTGTCTGGTCGTTGTTATCCCGCTGTGTTCATCTGCGCTGTAACTATTTTTGACGTGACAACGTCTAATAAATCTATGAACGCCGGCTGCACGCACGAGTAAGTGTCCCGTTACGCACATTGTTCCGTAAGGCTGTGTCCCGTTACACACATTTTTCCGCCACGCTGTGTCCCGTTACGCACATTTTTCCGTTACGCTGTGTCCCGTTACGCTCATTGTTCCGTTACGCTGTGTTCCGTTACACTGTCGGTGAGTGCAGTAATAATAGGTTATGTTACAATTGACTAAAAAATTATGGTGATTCATATAATTGATGATAGAAATTTGATTACAGTTTATTTATATGAAAAGTTGTTCATAAATATATTTAAACTTTATAGCTAAACGCCAGTTTTTAAAATTAATTAAAATCATTTACACGTGAACTGTTTTGTCAACTGTTTATAAAGTGAAGTGAAAAGTTAATGTGGTTTTCATGGCTATTTACGACAACAATTTCGGCAATATAGGTTAATTATTCTTGGATTTAAAAAAATCTGATTACTAGTATAATTTCAAGTATTTATTCTTTTATTATTAAAAAAATAAAAATGATTCAATTTTATTCATAAAAGTATGCAATCATTCCATCAATGTTTTGTTATGACGTTGTCACGTTAAACTATCGTCCATAAACCGACTTTACAGACAACCAATTTTGTTTTTTAATGACTAAATTCCTTCTACGGAATTCTCGTGCTGCCACAACATTCAGCCAATGGACTGACGGTTTGGACTGGCAAGACGCTGCTGCCACACAATACAGTATGGACTGAGAGCTCCAGAGCCCACAGTCCGATTATGTGGCTAGCCATCATTTCGTCCGTCCATCAGTATGGGCAGGTATTTTTCGCGAAAAGATCTGAACGCCTTTTAGACTGCAACAAAGTATACCCGCAACTGTGGTTTCTTCCTAGTGATTGGCGTCCGTCTGCGAGAGAAGTCGTTGCCTTATTTGACCGAGCCATTCAGGACGATTTTGCTTCCGTACTGAATTACTGTGATTGGTGGTGTAACAATCGACATGTAACTGAAATAAACTCACCCAATAACGGAACACAGACAATGCTACAGTGTTTTAACTTTCAGCTAGTCTCGAAATCCTTCCGCGAAATCTGCATGCCCCTATCCATCAGTTCCTACTGATCACACGAGAGTTCCGGTACCATTCAGTTCCGACTGATAAGACCTAATCGAAAGGATTGACTGATTGTGTGTGGGGATCTTTAAGGATGTTGCCTATTTGACACTGGAAATTGTTTCATACTACGTTACGGATATTTACATAATCGAAACTGGCTATGTACGACAAAAAAAGGGGGGGAAGGTTGTCTGTAAATTCGGTTTACGGATGATAACTTTACGTGATAACGTCATAACAAAACATTGATGCAAAAATTGCATACTTTTTTAATTTTCAAATTTTATTTACAGTTTTTGCAAATTTAAATTAAAATAATTTGTTTAAATATAATCTCGAACAAATAGTTAAAAAGCCCCGCCTTCACCTGTTTGATATTATAGAAGATTTTCTCGCGCGGTGGTTGGCCGGTTCTTGCACGCTCGGCTCGGGTGGAACGTGACAATGAGTCATGCTTTTTCGTGCGTGCAGCCGGTATTCATCGAATTATAAGACATTATCACTAGAGACCTGTGAAATTCGCGGATTCATTTCGCGATAGGATAGAGTCCAAATACTTTTGACATTATTTTGCTTCAGTGATTGGGCCACAGTTTATCTGAAAGGCTCTGGGCCAATGAAAAATCTTTAACAGAAGAATTAGCGAATCACGATCATTCCAGTCAACAGGTGTTACGAGTTGGTAACCAATGAGCAGATGTAATTTGTACGAGTGCATAGAGGATCATAGAGTCTATCCTATAGGTATTTAAAATCGCGAATTTTTCCGGTCTCTAGTTATCACGTCAAAAAAATTGTGGTGCATTTACTAGTGATTCTACTACTTGTGTGTCATCTCGACAAGACAGAAGGAAGAGAGATCCTGGCATGGCGACACATGAGTAGAGACCTGAAAAATTCGCGGATTCATTTCGTGAAATGCTACAATTCAAATGATTATACCTGAGTGCTGCTTCTGCCGTTGGTTCACTGTTAATCTGGAGTAATGAGGGCCAATTTGAGACCCTCACTCATAGAAGTGTCGAATCACAGGCTGCCCAGTCGAGACGACTCACAAGTCAACAGCCAATGAACAGTTGGCATTTGCCCCGAGTGTGTAGAGTGTAGTGGAGTCTATCCTGGAGGTCGTTGAACCCGCGAATTTTTCCGGTCTCTACACATGAGCGGTTATTGACGAGACGACACTACAAGCCTTGCGTCGTGGCTTGGACGGTCAAATGCTCCGACGGTGGTCATGTCCTGCGCTCAGTGAAGCACAGGCCAATATGACTCGTGTATTCTCCCGAGCACACGTTGCCAACTCCCGACATCACGACACATCAGTACATCACACGTGTCGGTCGCTGGAACTAGACTCTCCCCACTGCTCGTGTACGTGACTTCACGCTGACACACTGTAATAAAGCCAAGTGACCAAGTCCATGTGCGTCTCTGCCTGAGGACGGGAGCAGATAGCAGTTCCCGAAACGTCGCTTGTTTCTGTTTTGGAAAACTATTGTGTTTGTTTCGTCTTTTCGTTTTTTTTTTTTTGTGTTTTTGTCTCGTTCCAACTGTTGTGCAGAATTTTTTTTTTTTTGGGGTTTAATTCATCATTTGTGGGTTTTTTTTTCGTTCTCTTAGTCCCTTTTTCTTTGTTTTTCTTTGTTTGTTGACCATATTCTTGTTATGGAATATTATGTGGTGTATATCCTGTTGACAACAACAATTTTTGCTTAATTTGTGTTTTTTTTGTCTTTTGGTTTTTTGTAGTTTTCTTCCACAGACATGCATGTGCTTAGCAATGGCGTATGTCCAAAAGCTTACTTGAAGTCATGCACTGCCATTAAACAAATCTTTGAAAGATAATACAAGTGATCAAACTTTTAAAGTTTTTAGTCATAGACTGATTGTAAAACTGAATGCTGGCACGCGCCTGCTGAGCTTGGCTCTGGGCGCTAGGACGGACTGCTGGCCGAGGTAATTATAGACGACATGCAGAGCGGCCCCATTGATTCCGCGCTCCCCCGCCTGGAGTCCGGCCACAGCGGCGAGGGCGGCCAAGAGGTACTCAGGTCGATACACGCGAGGCGGGTCAGAGGTCAGCCCTGCTCTCTGTGCCCTTGCAGGGACACCCCCACCCCTCCTCCCCGCACCACGGACCACCGCGCGACCTTGCGGTCGGAACTGCCGCGAGTTGGTAACAGCGTCTCGCCGGTCCAAGACAGTCGGTCCGACAACGTCCGCAGGCTTTCACGGGCCATCGTCCGAAGTAGCTCGGCTTCTGGGTTTGTAGTCGCGTGTCCTCGAGCGAATGATAAATTCACCAGACGTTTCTGTCAACATTGCAGTCGCCATCATCAGAGAGCAAGTTGTTTCGGGCCGAAGCCCGGCCTGGCCTCACCACATGCTCCTGGGACTGAACCCGTGAGGGTACACCAGGAGCACTACTTCGTCTGTTCGTCCAGATGTACACCGGTGGTTTGCTGGCCTCAGTTGTACCATGTGCCAATATTAGAATGGTGTGCACAATTCTTTTGCCTCAACCAGAAACAACTTATCCATTCTGTTCATCAGGGAGCACTTATCTATTGCTATCTACTGTAGATAACTGCTCCCTGGTGATGGCAACTGCAATGTCGACCGAAACGTCCGGTGAATTATTATTCGCTAAAGGACACACGGCTACAACCCAGAAGCCAAGCTACATCAGTCAGTCCCAACAGCCGAGTGTCGTGGCATACGAATTCGTTTGTGCTCTTTGGTTGCTTTGCTATTTTAACCCCCCTTTTTTTCTAACGGAAAGTACAATTGCAATTACAACGTCAAAAGTTTCTTCAATATTCTAACGATTAAACGGTACGTCCAACAGCAAATTGCAACCACAAGAGTGAGCGTTTGTGGGGAAGGTTTCAGTTCAGTCCAAACTGTCAGCTCGGACTGTTCGATCCGAACTGAGCGCCTGGTCTGCACACTGAGAGAAAGGTTTGTTTGCCTCAACACAACATTTGTTTGTATATGAGGAAATAGATATATTTTGTTAATTGAAACAAATATTTTGTAGTTGGAATGATTCTGTTCACCCAACAAAATGATTTTGTCAACTCAAATGTACATTTGGTTAGGTGTAACAAATAATTTTTGTTACTTACTGAGTTTGGTTAAGCTAACAAAATATTTTGTTCCTCCAATAAATATTTGTGTCGCCATATATGATCAAATATTTGTTTGATTCAAACAAACCTTTTTCTCTGTGCAGAAGGGCCTCAATACAGTCCAAACGATCAGCTCGGAAAGAGCAGTCCGAACTGGTAGCTGGGCTGACCGTGTGTGTGTCTCTTCAGGCATGGACAAAGAGTCCCGCCTGTCCGGGCTCTTTAACACGACGTGTATAGAGCTCAGGTGAAAACCAACGTGAACTCTAAAAACTGCAAAGTGGAATCTTTATCTCCAAGCACCCGCAGTTCTGGAAGTGAAACATTCGGAGGAACGTTGATTCCTACAGACCTGAAAAATTCGCGGATTAATTTCGTGAAATGCTACAATTCAAATAATTATACCATAGTGCTGCTTCTGCCATTGGTTCACTGTTAATCTGGAGTAATGAGGACAAATTAGAAACCCTCACTCGTAGAAGTGTCGACTCAAAGGCCACCCAGTCGAGACGACTCACAAGTCGACAGCCAATGAACAGTTGGCATTTTCCCGAGTGTGTAGAGGATAGTGGAATCTATCCTGGAGGTCATTGAATCCGCGAATTTTTCCAGTCCCTATTGATTCCACGGTCGGCGGCGTCTCTTTTCGGGAACACAGATCCCTTTCCCCCTCGTCATTACTTGAAGTTGCAAGTTGCAGAGAAATGTCACGCGGCTGTCTCTCTCTCCCCCCCCCCCCCCTTTCTCAGCCCTGATGCGCGCGGGTCGGGAACTCGGGTGATTAAAAGTTCCGCAAATACTCCCAGGCGATCACGATGAATGAAAATAACAACTTTTGTGTAGGGTTTCCCCGTCGCGAGGTTTAGCAAAAGAAAGACTTGGGACGACGGGAAAGTTTCGCATTTAAATCTCACGACATGCCCAAACTCTGTGTACTTAATACGTTTGTTGTTAGGTCTTCGTTTCACTTTACTATTTTTTCATTCTATCAGGCTCCGGAATAACTCTAAACCGATAATAATTTTACAAAAAAAAAATTGGTTGTCTGTAAAGTCGGTTTACGGACGATAGTTTAACGTGACAACGTCATAACAAAACATTGATGAAATGATAGCATACTTTTATGAATAAAATTGAATCATTTTTATTGAATTATCGCTATTTTGTATGGATACAAAGAAGGAGTGAAATGAAATCAATTTATTTGATAAATTTACTTTTATTTGTACTCATTAATACAAATATCTTATTACTTTAACGAAGAGATTATTTTAACTCTAACTTTTATACATGTTTGCTATTTAACTTCTTCCAATCTGTGTTATTCTGTTGAGGATAGGACGATGATAGGAAAAGTAGGAAACGAATGGGAGTGTTTCAAGTTTAATGTGCCTCGAAAAAGTCAAATCGATGGTTGTTCCAATCCAGTGGAAGAGAGATGGATGCGGCGCAAGCGTACAATGACCGTAACGGGACACAGTGTAACGGAAAAATGTGCGTTACGCGACATATTTTATTGCGTGCAGCCGGCGTTCATCAATTTATTAGACGTTGTCACGTCAAAATTGTCGCATATGTCGGCAGGTTATCACCACGTGACCGCGAGAGAGCTGGCATTGGCCAGCCCCCGAGAACATGAGAGCCGCTGATTGGTTGGCATGATGTTCTTATCTTCATCCCAGCATGTGGGGGGGGGGGGGGAGAAAGGGGCGGGAATTTTCATATTTCGGATTCCATTTAGTGTAGGCATACATATGAATCAACACTGAAGTAAGATAACCAATTAACAGAGACCTGCAAAATTCGAGGATTCATTCGGTGATAGGCTAGAATTCAAACACATATACCTCTTAGATAATTTTTCTATCGGCTTACTGTTCATCTGGACGAATCTCAACCAGTTATAAACCCTCAACCAAAGAAGGATCGAATCACAGACAAACCAGCTGAGACGACTTACAAGTCGGCAGCCAATGAACTTGCGTTATTTGCCCGAGTGTACAGGGGTATGTGCAGTCTATCCTGAAGGCCATCGAAACCGCGAATTTTGCAGGTCTCTACCAATTAAATATTTTTAATCTACTTTTAAAATGAATACGCAGTATTATCGAAGTAAACAGAAGCATACCAAGAAAGTTTACAAGGGGAAGATTTCATGATATTCATTACGTTAGTAAAGCCAAATTAAATGGAAGCAAAGATTTGGAATATGGCATAATCTATATTAAAAAGGAAGTGTTGTGTGTGTATAACCATTATTTAAATATTAACAATAATGGAGTAAAATAGTGATAATCACTAAAACGTGTTATATAACTTTTTCTTTACTTATTTGTAATTGGCAACTGACAAAACACATTAAAAATAATCATAACCCACTCTCATTTTTCATTTAATTAATTGTTACAATATTTAGTAGGCTTTGTTTATATCGCGCCAAAGACAAACTGAAAGAAAAGTGTTCGCACATGAGCGAAATGGTTTTCTTTACAATGTGCGAACTCTTTTCTTTCAGTTTGTCTTTGGCGCGATATAAACAAAGCCTACTAAATATTGTGAAATTATATAAATTGACATAAATCTTATTTTGAAAATTGAATAATAGAATAATCTTATCAAATTAGTGTATTGTCATCGGTCCTCGATATATCTACAACTTTGAATGAAATTAGGCCCTTTAAAGTGGGTCAAAATCGCACCCAAAGGAGTCGGTTACAAACATATAAACAAACTAACAAACATACAGGTGAAGCTAATATAAAGCCTGCAATAAACACGCCTGTTTTTTACCAGTTAAGAAAAATCTATCCTTAAATTAATTTGTTATGAATGAAAAGTTACAGGCCTACAGACCATCAGTAGAGACCTGCAAAATTCGCGGTTTCGATGGTCTTCAGGATAGACTGCACATACCCCTGTACACTCGGGCAAATAACACAATTTCATTGGCTGCCGACTTGTAAGTCGTCTCAGCTGGTTTGTCTGTGATTCGATCCTTCTTTGGTTGAGGGTTTATAACAGGTTGAGATTCGTCCAGATGAACAGTAAGCCAATAGCAAAATTATCTAAGAGGTATATGTGTTTGAATTCTAGCCTATCACCGAATGAATCCGCGAATTTTGCAGGTCTCTAACCATCAGACATTTGATTTGCGTGTGTTTTTTTCATTTGGGGAGGTTTTTGGTGATAGACCACACGCTGTTGTTACACAATGTCCTGGAACTGGCGCGTGGGTGGCTGACAGCGCGCTAGCCCCTTGTTCCTCCGAAGCGGAGAGGCGTTCGGGTCGCGGTCCCGGCTACTCCCCGGCACTGCGAGTGTTCGGCTCGTTGGCACTCGCTGCCCCCCCCCCCCCCCCAACAACCACGTGACGGGAGAGAGCCGCGGAATGCCGGCTAGGACGCGAGGCGACGGGAATCGATAGGGCTTCCGAGTGTCTCCGTCCGCCCAAAAAAAAATAACCCCCTCCCCCTTCCCGTGGCGCCTCTCCCCTCCCTTTCCCCCCTCTCCGATCCAGCATCCCTCGCGGCGGGGATCTCTCTGCGGAGATGTTCACAGGCGGCGGCGTGTCGGCAGAAACATCTGCACCTTTCAACACGAGTAGTCCGAGGTGTCATCATCGCCAGAGACCGGAACAATTCGCGAGTTCATTTCGCGATAGGGTTAAAATACAAATAGTTGTACCTGAGTGCTACCTCTGCTATTGGCTCACAAACTCACCTGGATGACTCTGGGCCAATGAGAAACACCCGGCCAAAGCCGTATCGAATTACAGGCTGCTACGTTGGGACGTCTCACAAGACAGCAGCCAATGAGTGGGTGACATTTGACCGAGTGTACGTAGAACTATGGAGTTCATCCTGCAGGTCATTGAACCCGCGAGTTTTTCCGGTCCCTAGTCATCGCTCACGTCTCTGGCTCGTCCCGCGCTCGGCTGGCCAATGAGAACACAGCTGTGTCGCCTGCAGTTACACAACACGTTCGCAAGCGCTTCTTCCAACTACGAACGAGAAATTAAGGACTTCTATATAACTATGAGCCCCCTTTTTTATGAATAATTTTCAAATGAATCTTTCAAGTGTATTCTGGTTGTGCAAAAAAAATTGGTTGTCTGTAAAGTCAGTTTACGGACGATAGTTTAACGTGACAACGTCATAACAAAACATTGATGAAATGATTGCATACTTTTATGAATAAAATTGAATGATTTTTATTTTAATAATAAAAGAATAAATACTTGAAATTATACCAGTAATCAGATTTTTAAAATGCAAGAATAATTAACCTTTATTGCCGAAATTGTTGTTGTAATAAGCAATGAAAACCACATTAACTTTTAATTTCACTTTATAAACAGTCGATGAAATAGACTTGTAATTAATTTTAAAAACTGGCGTTTAGATGTGGCGCAAGCGTACAATGAGCGTAACGGGACACAGTGTAACGGGACAATGTGCGTTACGGAACACTTTTTCGTGCGTGCAGCCGGTGTTCATCGATTTATTAGACGTTGTCACGTCAAAAAAATTAACTCGTGCGAAAAATGTTCTTATTGATAGTTTTAGTTTAGAGCATACCTGCTTCACTTTTCTACAAATTTACATTCATTTCCAAGCACTTTTGACAACGCCTCACGAGTTTCTTTAACCCCTCTGCATATGCATATGTTCTTCGCCTGGTAATGGAACAGACGCCTTGGCAATAGGAATCACGGGATACAAACACGCAATGCGTGTAGCCTAGGTACAGGCTCTCAGTAAACATTTCTCCGCACTCGAGTCGAAAAATGCTACCTTTTTTTTTTTTTTTGGGACGAAAAGGGCGTAATTTTGGTATCTTTCATGAAAAAATGGTTTAAAAAATTTACAACAAATATTACAAAAGTACGATTGCCAACTGGTATAATTCCCAGGCGGCGAACTTCTATGCAGAGAGGTTAAATAAACTGGTGCAGCATTGCGAAAAGTGTTTGGAACTGAATGGGATTGCGTGGAAATGTTAAGTAGATATGCAGTAAACTAAAACTGCTAGTAAAAACGTTTTCGCGTGAGTTAATTTTTGACGTGACAACGTCTAATAAATCGATGAACGCCGGCTGCACGCACGAAAAAGTGTCCCGTTACGCACATTTTTCCGTTACGCTGTGTCCCTTTACGCACATTGTTCCGTTACGCTGTGTCAGGTTACGGTCATTGTACGCTTGCGCCGCATCTATCTCTCTTCCACTCGATTGGCCTATGCGTCCGAGGAGAAGAAAGACAGAGGCAGCACACAACTTACATCTACACGTCAACTGTTTCGTCGACTGGTTATAAAGTGAAGTGGAACGTTAATGTGGTTTTCATTGCTTATTAAAACAACAATTTCGGCAATAAAGGTTAATTATTCTTGCATTTTAAAAATCTGATTACTAGTCTAATTCCAAGAATTTATTCTTTTATTATTAAAATAAAACTGATTCAATTTTATTCATAAAAGTATGCAATCATTTCATCAATGTTTTGTTATGACTTTGTCACGTTAAACTATCGCCCGTAAACCGACTTTACAGAAAACCAATTTTTTTAATGGCCAAACGGTCGTTAGTTTCTGGCTAGTCCTCGTAGGCGATAGCCTTTTTCCTGTCCCAATATTGCTTGTCCATATCTCTGAGTGTTACCGTATTAATTACCTCACCGTCAATGATATGTACACTGGGAAAGGAAACCACGCAGTGTTGGTCGATGGACAGAAAAAAAATCAAAACAAACAGCGAACATCAACATTTAGATTGCGAATGGTATCCACGTACGCCGGTACGCGAAGTTGGCATAGCAGGGTTCGATAGGCGAGCGCCGTCTATTTCGGCTGCCGTATTTACCCCCACCCCCCACCCCGCGTCCAGCAGCCAGTGAGATGCTCTTGTTTCCAGACGGGAAGCCTGGTATTGGCAGTTTTGCCTTGCGGCGGGGGGGGGGGGGGGGGTAAAGGAGAGAGGCGAGATTCCTGACGGGTAGTGGTGAGGAGGGAGGAAGGGTAGTAGAGTGCGGCAGAATCACTCTTCATCCTCTACTTGCTCTCGCGCACGCCACGTCACGGGGTTACTCTGTCGACGAGCCAGGTCGCCGCTCCAGGGACACAGAGGCAGGAGAATGGAAGTGGTGTTTTTGAAGTGAAACTTCTTTGTAGCGACGAGAGTAAAATTTCAAGCCCGTAAATCCGTGTGAAACTTTTTCCTCCGCGAAAAAGGTCAGAGTATGGGTACTTGGCCAAAGAGACATAAAGAGATAACCAAACTATATATATTGCTGTGCTCGTTTTCGTCCTCCACTTTTGTGCGAGGGTAATAGATGAACAAAGAATAAGACAGAGAGTGTGAGAAACCGTTTTTTTTTCGGAAAATAGATATAGGTATCCTATACAGTCAGCTGTGAGTGCCTTGAATTAATTTTTTTGCTACCAGCGCGCGCTCGCATTCCTCCTTGTTCAACCAGCAGCGTAGAGAGCGTTGTCCTGTAAGTTCCTGCATTAACCCGCGTAGATAGCGCCACCTGTTACGAAAGTCGTATTTCGTTCAAAGATTTTGCCTGTTCCGAATGGCAGAATTGTTTGAATGAACAGTGACACGCACTGTTTGAATAACCAAAGAAGTTTCACTTCTGTCGCGTGTGCTGAGTTAAACGCGCTCTTTATTTTCCCTACCCTAGCTTAATTCTGAATGTAACGGGTTGTGGGGGGGAGGGAGGTTCCGTGTTAAGGAAGACTCCGAGTGAGTCTCAGGCCGAAGCCTATAAGCCTGATCGAGCGGGGGTTTCAGCCTTGCAAGAAGGGTAGCTTTCATATTGGACTTGATCTGTTTGTTCTGTAAAACCACTTCCACGACGGCAAAGATAAAAAAAACGGTTGCCTGTAAAGTCGGTTTACGGACGATAATTTAACGTTACAACGTCATAACAAAACATTGATGAAATTATTGCATACTTTAATGAACAAAATTGAATCATTTTTATTGAATTATCACTATTTTGTATGGATACAAAGAAGGAGTGAAATTAATTTTACAATTTAATTGATAAATTTACTTTTATTTGCACTCATTAATTCAAATATGTTTATTACTTTAATGAAGAGTATTATTTTAAACTATAACTTTTATACACGTTTGCTATTTAAGTTCTTCCAATATGTGTTATTCTGTTAAGGATAGGACGATGATAGGAAAAGTAGGAAACGAATGGGAAAGTTTCAAGTTTAATCTGCCTTGAAAAAGTCAATACGATGGTTGTTTCAATCGAGTGGATGAGAGATAGATGCGGCGCAAGTGTACAATGAGCGAAACGGGACACAGCGTAACGGGACAATGTGCATAACGGGACACTTTTTCGTGCGTGCAGCCGGCGTTCATCTATTTATTAGATGTTAACACGTCAAAAAAATAGTGAAATTTTCGGAACCACGGCCTGTACTAATAGTTGATTTTGCTGAATGACAGAACGTAAATATATAGTTTTAACAGTGAAGCAAAAGCAAAATAGTATTCAGTAAATTAGTATTTTAAA
This sequence comes from Bacillus rossius redtenbacheri, assembly GCF_032445375.1. NCBI lineage: Eukaryota > Metazoa > Arthropoda > Insecta > Phasmatodea > Bacillidae > Bacillus > Bacillus rossius. The sequence continues at coordinate 6,503,303 of NC_086330.1, read as the reverse complement.
CTGTTTTCAATTAGCGGCTCCACAGAAAGAAGAAAATTGGATGAGAGTTACTGTCTAAAAAAAAATTCTCCAATGTTACACTGCGTCCGTTATTTCGATCTCAGTTCTTCAAGACAATCTGCAACGAACTCATGTTCGTCACAGTCTGACCTTCGTCAGTTTCCGGACATGGTCGGCGTCAGAGTCGTGTTCCTACCCCCTCCCCTCCATTTCCCGCTTGACCCTCCTTCCCTCTCCAGTATTCCCGTGACCACTCCTCCCTTCCTTCCGCAGGGATTATTTTCTTTGTTGCGGGGTCTTACTCCACCTATCTTATATTACTAGGGACCGGAAAAATTCGCGGCTTCAATGACTTGTAGGATGAACTCCATAGTTCTACGTACACCCGGTCAAATGTCACCCACTCATTGGCTGCTGTCTTGTGAGAAGTCCCAACGTAGCAGCCTGTGATTCGATAAAGCCTTAGATTGGGTGTTTCTCATTGGCCCAGAGACATCCAGTTGAGTTGTGAGCCAATAGCAGGGGTAGCACTGAGGTACAACTATTTGTATTTTAGCCTATCGCGAAATTAATTCGCGAATTTTTCTGGTCTCTATATATAAGGCCATGTTAGCAAACCTCTGCCAATTACATCACACTGTCAAGCCCCTTATGCACACCAACACGAAACTACATCACGCCAGTTAGCCGATCTAACTGGTGGGGAGCTTCACTCCCCCGCCGAATTAGGTACACGTAACTTCTATAGCATTACACAACCTACCAGCGCGCACACAGGCCCGTGTGCCAAACCTATCCCACAAGACACGCACCCTCGTCGTCGATTCAAATGATTCTACACCAGTTTGGGGTGCACCTGAATTACAATAATGCACTTTGCGAGTTGTGGAAACTCCGATTTCTGGCCTCGCCCACACTTACTGCCACGGATGGTGAAATGATGAATCGGTAGAGACCTGAAAAATTCGCGGATTCATTTCGTGACATGCTAAAATTCAAATAATTATACCTTAGTGCTGCTTCTGCCATTGGTTCCCGGTTAATCTGGAGTAATGAGGGCCAATTAGAGGCCTTCACTCATAGAAGTGTCGAATCACAGGCTTCCCAGTCTAGACGACTCATAAGTCAACAGCCAATGAACAGTTGGCATTTGCCCCGAGTGTGTAGAGGATAGTGGAGTCTATCCTGGAGGTCGTTGAACCCGCGAATTTTTCCGGTCTCTATGAATCGGCGGCCTCTGCCGATTCTTCCACTTCAGATCTTCGGACGAGCAACTTGTCACGACCACACCAGGGGTCGATCATGGGCGAGTTTCTTGATTCGAGTTCGCGACTTGATGGTATTAGTGGCACTCTAGACCCTTGTTAGCTATTTGCCATGATTTATTTGGCGTGATAACTAGGGGCATGCTTATTCCGCGAAAAGATTTCGGGACTAGATGAAAGTCAAAACACTGTAGCATCGTCTGTGTTTCGTGATTGGGTGAGTTTCTCCCAGGTACATATTGATTGTAACAACACCAATCCCAGTGATTCAGTGCGGAAGCAAACGCGTCCTGAGTGGCTCGGTCAAATAAGACAACGACTTCTCTCGTAGAAGGCCGCCAATCACAAGGAAGAAACCACAGGCGCGGGTATACCTTGTTGCAGTCTGATAAGTGTTCAGATATTTTCGTGAAATCTGCATGCCCCTAGTGATAACGTCTTATAAATCTATGAACGCCGGCTGCACGCACGAATAATTGTCACGTTCTGCCTGAGCCGAGCGTGCAAGAACCGGCAAACCACCGTGCGAGAAAATATTTTATAATATCGAAAAGGTTAAGGCGGGCTTTTTAACTAATTGTTCGTGATTACATTCAAACAAATTGTTTAAATTAAATTTTGCAAAAACTGTAAATAATATTTGAAAATTAATACTTATGCAATTTATCATCGATGTTTTCTTATGACGTTATCACTTAAAATTATCGTCCGTAAACCGACTTTACGGAAAACCCCCTTTTTTAAATTCTATTTCACTGCCATGTTCCAAATTATTTGTTTATTTTGACGGGTTCTAACATGATCGCCACCCAGTTGGTACGTATCGTTGTTTATTCACTTACGTCATTTTAGCTGCTACATAAAGTTATTTTGTACACATAATTTCAGTATTATTTATCCTTTTATAGTTATCCAAGTCCAAACGAACACAATCGCATATTCTTATAATCATATTTACTTATTCCCTGTAGAGTATGTGTAATTCACTGCATTAAGTAATTATTGAATGTGTAACTTGTGTGTGCGTTCAATGCGCTATGAATATCGAGGCTAACTATTTTTCTAAGCACTCGTCTACATTTAATCAATTTTTCAATGTTATTGCGAGGTACACTATACGCATAACCCGTGCGTCTTGTATTTGATTGAATGCTCGTGGAGTTTATCTCCCGTGTTATGTTTTCACTTTAAAACTGTTGATAAAAAATATATGTTAATGAATAATTTCTCTTTTTTTTTGCTGAAACATTAAACTGACAAGGTACTAGCGACACATTTGCCTCCTACCTCGAGGGGAATGTTCGTATTTATATCCGTCACAGGCTCTGGAGCTACCTTTGACGGGGATACGTCTTTGTATGCTTCAAATCATTACGGAAACAGCTCGCTATAAAACAGGAAACACCGTACCGAAATATAAACTGACAGTAAACTATAAACTATAAACGGCGGCAGCGCAGTACAGTGCTGCTACCTGGCGGACAAAATCTGAACGCGAGCGGATTGATTGGTGCCGGTTTACAAAGAGTCCCGAACCACAGAATGCCGGATTAAAGACCTTTCAAGAATACAACATAATGTTTTGTTTACATCGTACAAATATGATTAACATTGAACATAGTGTATGTACGGTCTTCGCGCGCCTGCCATAGAGGCGAAGATGCGGCCAGCGAAAGCTTGTAGGTGGACCTTGAAGCCATCCTCGCCATTAGAGGTCACTCGGGTCTGCCACTAATTTTAGTTCCGATCCACCTTCCGCCTTATTGCCTTTTGAGTTGCTCGCCGATTTAACAAGTTTTATGATAAAAAAAAATAAGTTTCCAAAAGTGAAACAATAGAACAAATTTTGTATGAGCGCCCACAAATATGTTAAAGACATCAGTATTTTATGGTAAAATTTTACTGCCCATTCAATGTGATACGATTTGTTAATTTTAGATAAAATAATAATGGTATTTATTATTAGATTAGCATAGGTGTAAAAATATTTTAAACAGTTTAAAAAATCTCTCTTTAAATTTGCGACACGTAAAATGTCAAATTTCGTATTAATTTTTTCTATTTGCCCTTAAAAATGAATGTATTTTTCAAACCAATACTGCGGCAATAATAAAAGCCAGCTAAAAACCGAAAGACTTACATTATTTTTAATGATTATTGCAATGGATTATATTGATTCAACACAATGTCTTGGACATACACATTGCTGATTTACGCTGGTTGTCTTAAAATAAATGTCAGGGATAAACATAAAATAATAAATATAAGTATACTACAAAACACGTGGAGAACAAGACAACATCAACTGATGTCAAAGTTACATGCTTGGACTACACAGAAAATTCCGGGGGAGTAATTTGGTAATAAAAGTTTACAGCACAGACCAACACAATAACACGACAACGACGAGACAGTTGAAACAAGAATAGCACATACAGGAAAACAAAAAATCCTGACAACACAACGACGACAGCACTCGTAAACACAGTGTGTTTTTTTTTATGAAGGAAAAATTTTCTACGTTTCGGAAATAGACATATTGCTCCTATCATCAGGCACAAACCAATCGATGAGTTTTACCCCCACTCCCGCGATGGCCCGTGAATTTCTAGCACGCTTATAATTGGCTGCGCTACTGAGAGCAGATGAAGTTTGTTGATTGGAAAATTTTTGTACAGGATGTTATTTATTTTCTTAATTAAATGTATCCGTATTATTTTAATTCAATACTTAGACGACTGACGAAAAAGTAAATTTATTTATTCAAGTAAGTACATCGCAGGGGGTGTCTACTTGTGAGCTCGGGTTACAAGCTACCCACAAGCTAGGATAAGGCTGAACTTACTCCTACGTTGCTGCATTCAAGTGGCCTTGCATTTTTTCCAGGGCAATTCATATGAATGTTCCAGAATAAAAAATACCTCACTTGGTTTCATGTTTTGCTGCGGATATTTTCACCAGATATTTTCTATTCATTATCTCATATTTCTACAAATTCCGAGAATTATTAATGATTAAAACTTTTGCTGTGAATAATTGTAAGAGATTCTATAATCTCCCAGTTTATTTTACCATCAGGTTGCCCTTAAAAGCTCTAAGGGTTTCGTTTCCACTCTAGCTGGTCTAGACGCCCTCAAAGACTCCCAGCCAGTGGTTAGCATGTGTGCGAATTACGGGTGACTCAAGACAACTACGATGTTTGAACGGTAGCCTTAATATTCAATGGCGGAGAAATGAAGATGAAGTTGTAATACAAGTCCCTTGGGTGCTTTTTAGAATCTGTTCCGGGTGTTTAGTGCTTAAAAATTATTCTTAAAACACATGTTTCAGTCATTTTAGCTCTTCTAAAAATACAGTAAAAAAATGCCGTAATACGATCTTTTTAAAAATTACCATTTGGATACCTCGAGCATTTTAAATTCGCGTGTTTTTTTTTATTCCTTAAGCTCTGCACGCCGTCTGTGTGTCCATTGAGAGGAGAGAGTGCGAGAAGTGCGGCAGAAACAGCCTCATCCCTCTACTTGCGGGCGAGCGGCCTCCCACGTCAACGGGAGCCAGTCCTCCGCCCCCGCAACAGGCGGGGGCGCCCACGCCTCTCCGCTCCGGCCGACCGGACAAGAGGGCTTCCTTGACACGTGGGAGGCGTCGATCCTCGCGTCTCTTGCGGCTTCCAGGCCGTGTCACAAGCGACCCGAGTAACGCATGGACGCGACAAAGCAACACGCAGCCACTGTCGTTCATAAAGCACGCAAGTCGCAAGACGTCAAGCCTATAACTGGAGACCTGAAAAATTCGCGGATTCATTTTGAGAAATGCTACAATTCAAATAATTATACCTTAGTGCTGCTTCTGTCATTGGTCCACTGTTAATCTGGAGTAATGACGGCCAATTAGAGACCCTCACTCGTAGAAGTGTCGAATCACAGGCTGCCCAGTCGAGACGACTCACAAGTCAACAGCCAATGAACAGTTGGCATTTGCCCGAGTGTGTAGAGGATAGTGGAGTCTATCCTGGAGGTCGTTGAAACCGCGAATTTTTCCAGTCTCTAGCTATAACTTAACAACTGTCAAACTTCAGAAAACAAAACGTATACGTCCATACCCCGATTTACAAACGGGACAAACGGGCATTTGCCCAGAGTGCCGGTTTTTTAAGGGGCGGAAGAATTTAAGGTTGGAAAACAAATTAAATTAAAAATTGAGGGACGGGAAAAAACTTTTTTTTTAACCTATGGTAATGATATTATATCCAAAAATACATGTCAAGGCGAATTTTTAGTTTATACTAGCTATTTCAGTACGCTTACAAATTATTAAGCTTTAAACCAAATGCTTCAGAAATATATTTATAATTAATTTAACCATATACTGTCGTATTTTATTATGGTATTTATAACAGCCGTATGGAACTGCATTATTTGCATTAAAACAAAACAAAGTTTAATTAATTTGGGTTACAAGTATTATTTTTTTTATTTCACTGTATGACAGTTTAACAAGTGCAAACATGTATATATAGGGACCGGAAAAATTCGCGGGTTCAATGACCTGTAGGATGAACTCCATAGTTCTACGTACACTCGGTCAAATGTCACCCACTCATTGGCTGCTGTGTTTTCAGACGTCCCAACATAGCAGCCTGTGATTCGATAAAGCCTTAGGTTGGGTGTTTCTCATTGGCCCAGAGACATCCAGGTGAGTTGTGAGCCAATAGCAGAGGCAGCACTGAGGTATAACTATTTGTATTTTAGCCTATCGCGAAATGAATTCTCGAATTATCCCGGTCTCTATGTATATATGATGAAAAAAATCATATCCTGCTCTTTTATGCGCATAACGTAGGTCTCTTTAAAAGTATTCGGAAAGCTTATGTTCAAATACTGAATTGCGTCATTGCACCTTGCGTAGCTTGCAAACCAGGCCTTACACATCCACTCTGTGTCTCTGGAACGTCCTTCCTGCATAAGTCCTTCAAGTAGAGAACGTGTCGTATTTCTTTCCGACACTTGACTCCGAGAATGTAAACGTTACCCCTGCTTGTGATAGGCATGTGGTTAGAAACTGTCACGAGATGACATGTACTGACGTAGGAAACCTCATGAGATAAGGTTCAATACTCATCACTAGGAAAAAAATTATTTAACTTTTTTGAATAAAATTACAATTTAATAATAATGTTAACTCAGCTCGATACGGTTAAGCCCTGTATTACAAGACACAAAAATAAGACTTTAGATTATTTAATATGCTAAACCTGTACCCTAACCGTATTCCTAGTGCACTACTATAGGACTCGGCCAGTCGCTCATGCAACGAATTTTAGTGTCCTATCCGTTTACGTTCTGTTTCTCAAATTACACGCATGCGCAGAGTACCTGTACTTTATCGCTGATTTCGCCGTTAACTTGTATATAGTCAGTTTTGTGATAATCGGGGGATGTACCTAGCGTGTTGGTGTGCCAAATGAAACTTTATGATAGCGAAACTATCCTGGAACACATTCTACACATAAAATAATAATTGCAGCATTAAAAGTACTTGAGAAAATTATAATCACACAATTCAATTCGCACTATAATGCTGCTATCTGTAGGATATTTGGCGTAACAAATGGATCGATGGTTGCCAAACGTCTTCTAGAATGATTGTAATCAGTTTCTAGCCTCGTGCGGGGCACAGTTTATTAAAACGGTTGTTTTTTGTTTGGACACATACCATACCCGAATGTCTTGGAATACTGCCCTTAATGTTTCTTTGAAGATAGTAATTACAGAATTATATCAGTCATTTAAGCAAAACCAAATATAAAAAAATGGTTGTCTGTAAAGTTGGTTTACGGACGAAAGTTTAACGTGACAACGTCATAACAAAACATTGATGAAATGATTGCATACTTTTATGAATAAAATTTAATCATTTTTATTGAATTATCACTATTTTGTATGGATACAAAGAAGGAGTGCAATGAAATCTACAATTTAATTGATAAATTTACTTTTATTTGCATTCATTAATTCAAATTTGTTTATTACTTTAACGAATAGATTATTTTAACTATAACTTTTATACATGTTTGCTATTTAACTTCTTCCAATCTGTGTTATTCTGTTAAGAATTGGACGATGATGGGAAAAGTAGGAAACAAATGGGAGTGTTTCAAGGATGATGTGAAGGAAAATGGCTTACCCAACTCCAAGATGCAGTCAAAAATAATATATTTGAGCCACGGAATCTGCAGTAATGCTAGGAGGAACGGGTTGGCAAAGAGCAATGAAAATATTACATTGAAATTCATGAAAACAGAATTACGCCACGGACTCGGTCGCAATGCTTGGAGGTTCAGGTTAGCAAAGAGCAATATAAAATGAGCGTAACGGGACACAGCGAAACGGGACAATGTGCGTAACGGGACACTTTTTCGTGCGTGCAGCCGGAGTTCATTGATTTATTAGACGTTGTCACGATAAAACGTATGCTTAGTGTTAAATTTGTGTAGTAAAATTTTTAGGTTAATATTTTAATAATACAATAGTATGACTTCTAACGAGTGCGGAAACTTGAACTGTTTAGTGAAGTGTATGATTATCATTCAGAAATTCTGGTATTTTAAAATTGACTATTATATTTTTAGTTTATTTATCACCATCGCCATTATTTTAAAGAAGTTTGCATTAAATTTCGTATCTGCAACATGAGAACACATAAACTTGCTCGTTACAGAGGTAAGATGTTACACATCTCTAACGAGTAATGAAATACTCGCTCACGTGTTTATTTCATATGCCAGAAGTTATCACGTGTTAGTGACAAACCAAACTGCCTTTAAACTGCTGAAATGACATCTAGTAAACGTAATTAATACTGCAGGTCACCGCTCTACCCTCTGGTTCTGGGGCAGACCTTGAGTTCACACGTCACACTAAATTGCTGAGGTTTGAAAGCTTTCCCTGTAAATTCATCACATTTAAGTTAGTCTCTAATCTTCTAAATTGGGGTAATAACAAAGGAGAAAATGTGCGGGCCGACAACACGTGCATGAGGGTTTACCTGCTGTGCTCCCAGGTGTGTGTGAGTGTGTGTGAGTGTGCCAGTGGACAGCAATGAGGGCAAGTGAACAGAAGCTCTGCGCGAGAGACACGACACATCCCGGCGCCCCGGAGCGCAGAGAGAGATAGGGGAAAGAGGGGTGGGGGGTTCAGTCGGCCGGGGTGGGTATCGATCCAGGCTGGGGTCGCTGGTCCAGAGCAGGGAGGCTGCGCCCGGACGAGATCAAGCACTCGTCTCAGATCACGTGGGGCGCGCCACGTTTCGGCCAGACATTTTCATCCAACACTCTATCACGTTTATGCAAATGGTAGATTGAGATACAAGGCAGGTTTTTTGACGTGACTACGTCTAATAAATCGATGAACGTAGGCAGCACGCACGAAAAAGTATCCCGTTACGCACATTGTCCCGTTACATTGTGTCCTGTTACGCTCATTGTACGCTTGCGCCGCATATATCTCTCTTCCACTCGATTGGAACAACCATCGAATTGACTTTTTCGAGGCACATTAAACTTGAAACACTCCCATTCGTTTCCTACTTTTCCTATCATCGTCCTATCCTTAACAGAATAACACAGATTGGAAGAAGTTAAATAGCAAACATGTATAAAAGTTATAGTTAAAATAATCTGTTCGTTAAAGTAATAAACATATTTGAATTAATGAGTGCAAATAAAAGTAAATTTATCAATGATTGTAGATTTCATTTCACTTCTTCTTTGTATCCATACAAAATAGTGACAATTCAATAAAGTGATTCAATTTTATTCATAAAAGTATGCAATCATTTCATCAATGTTTTGTTATGACGTTGTCACGTTGAACTATCGTCCGTAAACCAACTTTACAGACAACCATTTTTTTATGTGGTTGTAGTACGGAAAAAACTATTTTCAATAACATAAATATAAATTATGTTTTTAAGCTTAATAGTGTACAAAATTTTTTAAGTAGGGTAGCTTATCTGAGACTAGCACAGGTCGCTAGGCTGAAGATCTGGCTAGACGCCAATTTTAGGTTTGAATTCTTTGGCGGCCGGTTTAGTTGAACTTGACCAGGAGTAACGGACAATTTGTAGTGTGGTAAAGCTAGTGTAATTGGGTACCTTGATAAATTTATTTTATTTGTATTTATTTAGTTATTCATATATATTCAGATATTACAGTGGAGTATTCAAGAAGTACTTGGAGACCACGTTTTAAATGTTTATTGGTCACTGCCAGACGATTTTGAAACAGCCAACCACCGTGCGAGAAAATCTTCTATAATATGAAACAGGTTAAGGCGGGCTTTTTTAAACTAATTTCTCGTGATTATATTTAAACAAATTATTTAAATTAAATTTGTCAAAAACTGCAAATAATATTTGAAAATTAAAAAAGTGTGCAATTTTTCATCAATGTTTACTTATGACGTTATCACGTAAAATTATCGTCCGTAAACTGACTTTACAGACAAAACATTTTTTTTATACATCACAAATTGGGTAGTACGCTAGTAAAAATACCAGATTTTAAATATTCAACGGTATACATGTGTGTTAATTTTCTTCTCTGTTCGATTACAACTATATTTAAGAGGCCACTCCAGTGTTTCAGGGGCACTACGCAACCCGCGTTAACCTCATAAGATTCAATGATATTTTCATTTTGCTTATAACTTATTAACTGATATAGATTTCGAAATGATGCTTGCTTGATATGTAAGACAATGATGCTCTTATTAAAGCCCCTTTCTTAAAAAACGTGCATAAAATATTGTTCAAACCTAGACAATACACTTATGCATATTAGTAAAGATTAGTATAAAACCATAATTTAAGCACGTTTTTGAAGAAAGGGGCTTTAATAAGAGCATCGTTTTCTTACATATCAAGCAAGCATCATTTAGAAATCTATATTAGTTAATTAGTTATAAGCAAAATGAAAATAGCATTGAATCTTATGAAGTTAACGCGGGTTGCGTAGTGCCCCTGAAACACTGGAGTGGCCTCTTAAGTAGATATGTTTAGTAAAAATGAATCTGCCCTGGATGCGGCGCCCGGGGCAACATGCCCCGCCTCACTAACCCCCCCCCCCCCCGCCCTTACACGCAGTTAAGACCCTGCGAGGTCTCGGGTCTTGTCGACGCCTGTAGTACCCCCTGTGTCCCCGTGAGCGATGCCTCGCTCGTCTGACGCGCGGAATTGAATCATGCATCATGGATGCGCCCAGGCGCCGCGGCGCCAGCTAACTAACAGAGTTGCGCCTCTCCTCGGCCTACTCTCTCTCTCTCTCTCACCTTCTGCCACGCCTCCCTGCCCATTGGCTGACCTCTCTCTGCCCGCGTGGTAGTCAGGGAAGTCTTCATTTCACAGAGGAGAGAGCCAAACCCGAAGTTCTCCGAAGTTCATGCTCGATTTTGTTTTTCCGTATCTTTTTAATGTAGCTAACTTAATCTAATTGACCATTAGTATCCTTTTATCAACACATTTAAATTGAACCAAAAAAAAAAACGAAAATGCGCGATGAGTAGAGACCTGAAAAATTCGCGGATTTATTTCGTGAAATGCTACAATTCAAATAATTATACCTGAGTGCTGCTCCTGCCATTGGTTCACTGTTAATCTGGAGGACTGAGGGCCAATTAGATACCCTCACTCGTAGAAGTGTCGAATCACAGGCTGCCCAGTCGAGATGACTCACAAGTCAACAGCCAACGAACAGTTGGCATTTTCCCGAGTCTGTAGAGGGTAGTGGAGTCTATCCTGGAGGTCATTGAACCCGCGAATTTTTTCGGTCCCTAACGATGGGGCGTTTGGCTCTCTCGTCTGTGAAAATATGGCTTCCCTAATATTTAGGGCTACAGTACACCCAAACTCTCATAAGCAGGTGCGCAGCAATTCCGCGAGTTTATTAGGCCGTCCTTCCTGTGAAGATATACACCTTGCTTTTCCAATGGATCATATAAAAAAAACTTATATTTTTCCAATTATGTTACATGCTAGCAGAGTGGACTCAGTTTTTTTATTTGAAATAGTTGTAACCGCATCAAAACTGTGAGATTTTTCAAAATTATGATTAAATTATTCGCTTTTATCTGTGTTTGGTACATTGTGTGATTTAATTAATTAAACTACTGAGTGACACTGATTTTCCAGCGATCTCCACTGATTTTCTGACGAATTTCACAGCTGTAAACACAGTTTAACAGCGTATTAATAAAGACCGTGGAATTTAGAGATTCCAATTTAATTGGGGACTACATTAAACTCTTACGCATTGAAATCAGTTTGGAAACTGAAGCCAATGTTTTTTTGGAGCTTATACATAGAGACTGGAAAAATTCGCGGGCTCAACGACCTCCAGGATAGACTCCACTATCCTCTACACACTCGGGCAAATGCCAACTGTTCATTGGCTGCTGACATGTGAGTCGTCTCGACTGGGCAGCCTGTGATTTGACACTTCTATGAGTGAGGGTCTCTAATTGACCCTCATTACTCCAGATTAACAGTGGACCAATGGCAGAAGCAGCACTAAGGTATGTTTATTTCAAATGTAGCATTTCACGAATTGAATCCGCGAATTTGTCAGGTGTCTAGTTATTGAGTTTCGTTATCATTGGAAAAGAAAAGCCTCCCTGGCCCGACTACCCCTGGCTGCCAATCCGGGTCCCGAGTGTGGAGACGAGGGACTGCCTCCCTCCCTCCCTCCCTCCCTCCCTCCCTCCCACCCTCACGGCTCCGCGGGGTGTTTGGAGAGACCCTCTTGCGACTTGGCGAGTCACCCCCTCCACCCCCTCCAAGCCCTCAGGAGGAACAGCCAAGTTGTTGCCGGCGATGTTGACTGCCTCGTAGGAAGCCCTCTGCTGGTCGATACCGAACAAGTGCTGCCTGATGGCCCCGCGCACACTCGGTCCGCCGTGCGCCGGGCTCCAGACCACGTCCGCCGTCACTCCGGCTACTGCTCGACGTATCAGAGCGGCGCCTTTAAGAGTGTGCCGAGGGCGCTGTTAGCTTATTTTTTTTTTTTTTAAACTGTAGTTTTAGAAGAGAGAAGGTGGCTAAAACGCGTGTTATCAGAATAATTTTCAGGCATGAATAGAGACCTGAAAAATTCGCGGATTCATTTCGTGAAATGCTACACTTCAAATAATTATACCTGAGTGCTGCTTCTGTCATTGGTTCACTGTTAATCTGGAGTAATGAGGGCCAATTAGAGACCCTCACTCATAGAAGTGTCGAATCACAGGCTGCCCAGTCGAGACGACTCACATGTCAGCAGCCAATGAACAGTTGGCATTTGCCCGAGTGTGTAGAGGATAGTGGAATCTATCCTGGAGGCCATTGAACCCGCGAATTTTTCCGGTCTCTATCAATAACCAGTTTAAAATGACTGGTGTATGATTCAATTCATGGCCAATGAACACGTCTAAATATAATGTTTCCTTTTATTTAATCATGTATTACTTTATTATTTATGATTTTAAGGTTTTGATTTAAAAAAACGCTTAAGGTTCCTCAGATATCTTCAAAACGTGTTTAAAGCATATACTTAAAAGAAAAAATTCCGGAATTAATAACAATATTGCAATATCAATAATTAAAAATATTATCATAAAACAAATAACAAGATGATTAAAAATTATGAAAAACCATTAATATTTATATTTATTTATAGTTATGAATACTTAAGAATATTATTCGTTTTGCAGCTCTGTAAAACATTAATTATTAAATAAATTTAAAAATGTTTAAAATAAAAATTGTTCCTTAAAACACCATCTATAAAAATGGTCTGATATAATTTTTTTGCAAAATGATAAGAAAAATGTTATATCGGCAAATAAATTTTTTTTTTCAAAGAGTTATGGATTTTCACTTATAACTTTTTTATTTATGGTTCTACGACTAAATGTTACTGAGAAACAGTTGTAGATAATTTTATTTGCAACACAATTTGTTAAATAATTTTTTTTGTGAGACCTGTAGTTTGGCAGATAAACCGTAAAAACCATTTGAACCTCTTTTTCCAAGATGGCGGCCGTGGGACAAGGGTTGCAACCCCACAAACTTGGATTTAACTTTGCACTAACCCCCCCCCCCCCCCTTCATATTAAAAAAATAAATTGCGTCCTCGGACAAACGCAACCCTAAATGTAACTTTTCAATGAACTACTAATATTGCTCTTGCCATGCTTGTACGACCCAATTAAATCTTCTAGTGACCGAGGGCGAATTCAGCAGACGTCAGGAACTACTTCTTCCTTCCAAAGTGGAAAAAAAAGTAAACTTAGGAGCAAGGAGCTGTAGTTAGAGAAAATAAAATCAAATATCCGCAAACTTTTTTTTTTTAAATGAATGTTTTTCCTCTTGTTATTGTTCAAGATGTTGTGTTCCGAAAATCACACATCCCCCCCCCCCCCTCATCTGTCTGATTCGGAAAAAAATATCTTCCTTTCTCTTTTGATCTGTATACGAATTAACGAGTGACTATAACTGTGTACATAAAACGTGCTTGAATGTTTTTCGAAGCGCTGTAGCTCCGTACTGAAGAACTTTCCCCACTGATTGAATGCCATCTGTTGCGATTCAAGCAAGACTAGTAACTAGAGACCTGCAAAATTCGCGGATTCATTCGGTGATAGGCTATAATTCAAACACATATACCTCTTAGATAATTTTGCTATTGGCTTACTGTTCATCTGGACGAATCTCAACCAGTTATAAACCATCAACCAAAGAAGGATCGAATCACAGACAAACCAGCAGAGACGACTTACAAGTCGGCAGCCAATGAACTTGCGTTATTTTCCCGAGTGTACAGGGGTATGTGTAGTCTATCCTGAAGGCCATCGAAACCGCGAATTTTACAGGTCTCTACTAGTAACCCAGTCACACAAGTAGAAGAAACTGTATGCAGTTGTACGTCTACGTGAATTGAAACGCTAACAAGGGGTGATATATTTCGGCTCGGACTGTAGCTCTGAGACAACCACAAATGCTGACCGACTAGTGTGTTCTTCCTGCTACCATAAGACACTCTTGCACTAAGTAAAGTAAAAAAAAGGTGAAAATTTTGGAGCATGTAGCTGAAACCTAAGGTTTTCACAATCGCACGAAACAAACCCCGCCAGATGGTTTCAGAAACACACGTGAAAGCAGAAACTAGATAGTCCTGCTCCAAAAATCAAGCATGAACCCACAAAAAAATCTAAAGTTTAAAACGGGCAAATTACATTTATATATGTACATACAAAATATGAAAACAACTTTAAAGGACTTGACAAAGACAGCTGACTCAAATAATGTGGGAGAGTATCAGAGAAATAGGAACTAAAATAGAGATTAAAACCATTAAAAAAAAGTAAGCATGTAAATGAAATCAAACTGGCTGATCAATTCCCGTAAATTATATGTTACTATTTATAGTGTTATGATCGCTAGTTATCCAGTCAGTACCAGTTTTGCACTTACTGGTTGGTCGGATACTTAATTGTCTTTACAGGGAAAGTCATTTTAAGACACCTGAAAAATTCGCGGATTCATTTCGTGAAATGCTACAATTCAAATAATTATACCTGAGTGCTGCTTCTGCCGTTGGTTCAATGTTAATATGGAGTAATGAGGGCCAATAAGAGACCCTCACTTGTAGAAGTGTCGAATCACAGGCCACCCAGTCGAGACGACTCACAATGAACAGTTGGAATTTGCCCGAGTGTGTAGAGGATAGTGGAGTCTATCCTGGAGGTCAATGAGCCCGCGAATTTTTCCAGTCTCTAGTCATTTTTGTTAAGCAGGAGATTCACAACAGCCGTGAAGAAGCAGTAAAATGCGACAAAGCGGTTCTTGGAGGGGCATCAAAGTTGCGGACTAGTAAAAAAAAATTGGCCGCTGATGAAGATAGCATCCACTATTGCTTTCCTCTGAGGACCATCATCCTTGTCACGCGCCGGTCGTAACGCCACCTTATGATCCCCTCCGGCGATGGCTTCACAGCCGCCTGCACGGGCGGGAACTGCTTTATGGGGGCTTGGATCCGCACTGCGCGATCCCCCAATCCCCCGTCCTGCTGGGGCAGACCTCCAGGCATCGTCCGCAACCTGCGACGCTGTCAACCCGACGACGCATTTGCGTGTCTACTGGAGAAATGTACGTCTCTCCCTCCACCCCTCCCACACACGTGGCCAGGGCGTGACTGAGATTCATCAGCCTCCAGTTGTATTCCAGTAGTTCTGATCTCCATGTCCTCACAAGAGAGGGTTATGAACGGAAATACTCCGTATTGATTTTACCAGAGTTCGTGCCTCAACAGTCATTTTAAGTTCGATATGGAACACTTTCCTCCATTAAGGCCCCCGCCCCCACCCGGGCACACACAAGGCGCGCAGAGCTTTAGGAAAAACAACGCGATTTCCAAACTACTCAAGATATCCGAGTGGGGTCTGCTTATAAAAGCATTTAAGAGTTCGCTGAGGGCTGAAAAGTACTTTTGATTTTGGATTAAGTTTTGAAACTGTATTTTTAGAAGAGTTAAAATGGCTAAAATGAATGTTTTCAGAGTAATATTTAGGCGTAAAAGAACCTGTACAGATTCTTGAAAGCACTTAAGGGACTTGCATTACACCTTTATCTTCATTTTTTCGCCATATAATGTTACGGTCACCGCTCAAATTTCACAGTTATCCTGTGACGACGAGAAGACTGCACGCCAGTTCAGAGCCTTCCGCTTAGAGGCGACACCGCGCTAGAAATACCAGAGAGCGTCAAACTTATCATCCCGGCTCACTAACACACACACACCCTGACGAGGCGGGCCCCTTAAAGCAGATATCACACCCTAAAAGAATTTTTAATACCGTAATTATGATTATTTTAATACCGTAATTATGAGTCTATCGAAAAATATCATAACAGTTTTAATAGTAATCGTTTTAATAGTTACCTTCAATAACTTGACGGTGGAAAGTATTTTATCAGGCACTCACTGACAACTTCAGGCATATATTAATTGTTAAGCCAAATTTTGAAAATTCAACGACTGAAAATTGTCATGGCTTAAAATCCGTCAAAACCAAGATGGCGCCTTTTGGTTCCTGTCTCTCCCCTTTAAGGCTTGGTCTCACTCGTTACGTTGAATTTTTCGTTCACTTGTAATTACAATCAAGGGCTAACCCTAGTATTTGTTGTACTCTCACCAATATTTGCAACGGATATTCAATAAGTGTATTATTTATGGTTGCAAGAGGTTACATTGGTCTTCGTAATTGTTATTCAATTGCGTGAATTTTTAACACCGATATGTTACTTTTGATAAATATCTTTTGAAAATAATTGTTACAGAACAGCAAATGCAACAACGGTGTAGGATTATAATATTTTGGAAACTCCTTTGATTGATAATAATCGAGATAAAATAAAAATAAATAAATAAATAAACGTGGTGTGTGTAACCAAGCCTTTGGGCAGATCAGTGTGATGTAAAACCCTTAAAAAAAAAAAAAAAAAAACCCTCCCCGTAGCAGCTCTTGTGTATGTAGACCCAGAGGTGACTTTCAGATATTGTGTCATGCAGTAACTCCAGTTGCAACATAGACCACTCCACCTGTGGAGTTGGCTGTAGTACTGACTGACTTCTAGCGCATGGCAAATCTGATCCAGTTGTGAATCACCCCGGGCTACTGACAGCTTTTAGCGACACTGATGTCATCTCCTGCGGGGCTATACTTCTCTCAACCTCCAGGGCAGTTAACAGTCTTCTCCTGGACTTTGGTACATGCGTCTCGTCATGATGACAGCTGTCGTCTGTCATTCAGTGCCAGCTGCCCCGAGAGACAATCATTTCAGGCTCTATGACGTGAAGACAGGGGCTTGAGGCGTCTGACCTCCAACAAGCACGCAGAAAATACAAGGAAAGAAGATACCCGTAGCAAGAATATATGAGATCGTTTACGCAATGAATCAGTTTGAGTACGATATCTGGAAAATTCAAAATGAATTCATGCACGATTTCTTAAGAAGGAAAAGAAAAGTTCAGTTAAGAATAAAAATATAGTTCATGAATGATAAAACTTTTAGAACTGAAACATAAAATGCTTCCCTCTCAGCTACCCGAATGAAAAACTAAGTACGTATATTAAAGATAAATTATTTTAAGGTATACAGAAATGAAGATAAGGAAATAACATATTTAAAAATTCCACCCAATATAGAAAGGTTCTGAACTGGGGTTGACAATTCACAAATGCTAACCAGATTGGATTAAATCGGAACATCAAGATTTGAACTAGAGACCGGAAAAATTCGCGAATTCATTTCGTGATAGGCTTAAATACAATTAGTTATACCTCAGTGCTGCCTCTGCTATTGGCTCACAACTCACCTGGATGACTCTGGGCCAATGAGTAACGCCCGACCAAAGCTTTATCGAATCACATGCTGCTACGTTGGGACGTCTTATTACAAGACAGCAGCCAATGAGTGGGTGGCATTTGACCGAGTGTACGTAGAACTATGGAGGTCCTGCAGGTCATTGAACCCGCGAATTTTTCCGGTCCCAAATTATAACGGGCTCCCAACCAGTTGGGTGCGTAACTTTGACCCTCCGGGATGTCGGACTCGACCACGACCTTGAGGGGATCAAGGCCAGCCAGCGAGGACCATGGGGGTCGCTGGAGACATGCGCAGTGGACGCAGGGCGGGGAAGTTGAGGACGTAACTGACCACGTCCCATCACAGCCTAGGCTTTGAGCGATCTCCAGAAACCTGTGCTCAGCTGAAGATGTGATGCCGGAGCCTGTGTTCCAACCCGGGTCTTCAAGAAGGAAAGCCCAGTTTCACATCTGCTCCTTCTATAGTTTGAAAGGAACTGAACAAGTTAGACACTAAATCTAGTGGGATTGTCTTGATGTAAGTTTTTGGACATACGCCATTGCTAAGCACTTTTTCTGTAGAAGAAAACTAAAAAATACCCAAAAGATAGAAAACACAAATTAAGTAAAAAAAAATTGCTGTTGTCAACAGGATATAAACACCACATAATATTCCATAACAGGAATATGGTCAACAAACAAAGAAAAACAAAGAAAAATGGACTAAGAGAACGAAAAAAAACCACAAATGATGACAGCACAAAAATATTAAATCCCCCCAAAAAAAGTAAAAAAAGAAAAAGTGCTTAGCAATGGCGTTTGTCCAAAAGCTTACATCAAGTCATGCACTCCCATTGCACAAATATTTCAAAGATAATAGTGGGATTGTGTTTTTTTGTTTACACTATATTGTGAGTATATTAAATACCTACTGACCATCACAAACTTGTTATTTGCTCTGTACACATGGTTTTATTTACTATTATGTACTGGTTTTTACAGTTATGTAAATACATGTATTAATTTTCTCGGCTTCCGGCTAGCTGAGTGGAAGAAAGTTACTTTGCTGCTCTCAGCAATGCGTCTAACTCAAGACGTTTCCATAACGGGAAGCCTAAGATGTACATCAATTTCTGTCCCTGCCCGAACACGCCCGAATATTCACTTTCGGCCAACCTCGGGTTTATTTATATGAATTTATACTTCCATGTTTATTTTAATGTAGCTATACTAACCCAACTAACCGTCCATAGTGTTTTAAAGTATTTTAATGTAGCTAACCTAACCAACCATTTTTAATATTTGAATTCATTTTTTCCTGCGAAAAAATAAAACAAATCCCGAGGTTGGCCGAAGGTGAATATTCGGGCGTGTTCGGGCAGGGACAGAACTTGATGTACATCTTAGGCTTCTCTTCCATAACAAAACCTTAATATAGCCACGCCGTATGTGACAGTGTTACGTCACAGCCGTGCGTTCATTCAGAACACGTCCTCAGAAGCTGTCAGAGCTAGTCTCGTTCGTGGTGAGACGGAAAGATTCCTGTTATCAACACAAGACTGGAATTTATTTCTGCTTCTCTCAGGCGTAGGTACACGCACATACATACCTAGTAAGCAGTGTTTCTTTTGCCTTCCTCCGGCTAATTTCCAACGAAGTTTTAGTTTAAAAAAAATACTCTGCATGCATTTCTTCGGAATGAATTAATTCATCGTCTTTCTTTTTATTTGAGTTTTGAAGATTAAATAACGAGAGCAGTATTAACGTTGGTGCGAGTGGAGAGGAAAACATGATAAATAAAAAAAAGGAAAGGGGAAAACAAACTACGTCGAGGATCGATCCCTCGAGACAGATGTCTGTTTAATTGGTTCGACTTCTAGCTGCAGACTATTTTAATTGCCGGCCGGTGCTCGACCCGTAAAAAAATAAAAGGCGCCCGGTGTCAGCGTTTGACGGAACATTAATTCTTATGCGACGAGGTCACACGCTCTCTTTGCGTCATCCCGGGCGATATTCCGTTTCTTTTTTCCCGCCATCTTCTCCTTTCCTCCCGTGTGAGCTCTGTGATTGGCGGGCTCGCGTCCCGCGTGGCGGTGACGTCAGAGAGCGCGCTGGGAGCTAGAGTGGCACAATTGCACCGCACGTGAGCTACAGCTGAGCTGTCTCGACTACCGTTCAACCATTCTGTTGTATTTCACAACAAATTTTGTGTTTCTATGGCAATTTTCAAATGCGTGTCAGTCGACCAGCCTCCAAACAAGCCTCCCTGGTTTCGAGCTTCAGTGGAACTACGTGGCGGCCGTTTCCCTGAGATCTTGTGAGTTTTTTGAAGTGACAACGTCTAATAGATCGATGAACGCCGGCTGCACGCACGAAAAAGTGTCCCGTTACGCACACTGTCCCGTTACGCTCATTGTACGCTTGCGCCGCATTTATCTCTCTTCCACTCGGTTGGAACAACCATCGATTTGACTTTTTCGAGGCACATTAAACTTGAAACACTCCAATTCGTTTCCTACTTTTCCTATCATCGTCCTATCCTTAACAGAATAACACATATTGGAAGAAGTTAAATAGCAAACATGTATAAAAGTTATAGTTAAAATAAACTGTTCGATAAAGTAATAAACATATTTGAATTAATGAGTGCAAATTAAAGTAAATTTATCAATTAAATTGTAGATTTCATTTCACTCCTTTGTATCCATACAAAATAGTGATAATTCAATAAAAATGATTTAATTTATTCATAAAAGTGTGCAATCATTTCATCAATGTTTTGTTATGACGTTGTCACGTTAAACTATCGTCCGTAAACCGACTTTACAGACAACCAATTTTTTGAAGTGAAAACTTATTTACCCGCGTTGAGCGATATTCGGTAGGGGAAAAACTTATGGGTTCGCGTCACCGACATGCTAGTGACGTGTAGCGCCAGACTGGCGAATCGCAGCGGCCTGTGTACATATACGCACATATACACGAGTACACTGTGTATAATCGACGGTATCATGTGCGTGTTGGACTCTTTTTTTGGGTGGGTAAAATATTTTGAGTTCGCGTCACCGACATGTTGTAGTAGCAGTAAGTGAAGTTAAATTGACCACGTGAAATTTTAATCTGTGTATACTGTGCATTTTCCAGTGAACACATGACTTTGGTAAGTCATAGCTAGGTAATGAATTTTTACGTAATTTTGACACACCACTGACATATGTTGTGACTAAAAATTGATGTAAGGATAAATTATATCTTGGTGACATCAGACTGATATAATACAAAAATAATTCTCTTGCGTACATTTGACGTAGAAATGATGTCATGTTAAACGTCTTAAAAACAAAGTTTTAAGTTCTCACGTCTGTCGACAGTCCCAATGAGTCCCATTTTTTTTTACCTGGTATACGCCTGTTTCCTTCACCACCAGAATTTTACCGTTTCTCCGTTCACGACCCTATATATTTGGATGGTTTTACTTCCGCCTGTTTTACTTCCGCATTTTTTACTTCCACCGTGCTGTGCAGTGTCAATACCACAATAGAGTACTTTGTGACGTCCCTCCGCAGGTAAGCTAGCTTGAGGTCACGCTATTCTAACTCCAGATATGTTTAGTAAAGACAGTTCAAGGTTTTACTAAACCACTTTTTAAATTTTAGTATGAAATATGTTTTTCAATTAATAGAGACCTGAAAAATTCGCAGATTAAATTCGTGAAATGATACAATTCAAGTAATTATACCTTAGTGCTGCTTCTGCCATTGGTTAACTGTTAATCTGGAGTAATGAGGGCCAATTAGAGACCCTCACTCGTAGAAGTGTCGAATCACAGGCTGCCCAGTCGAGACGACTCACAAGTCAACAGCCAATGAACAGTTTGCATTTGCCGGAGTGTGTAGAGGATAGTGGAGTCTATCCTGGAGGTCATTGAACACGCGAATTTTTCCGGTCTCTACCAATTAAACGCAGACTTATTCAAACTATTTACCCAATAAACACAATCAATAAATGTGGAAGAATGGTTTGATCTCCAAACGACATAGTAAGATTGTAATTATCAAAATAGTGTTGTTAAAATAGTATTTGTTCTATAATTACCGCTTTAATAGGAAGAGATTTATGGGTCTTGTTATTGACTGAAATACGTTCTCTACAGTTGCATGGCTTAGAAAGAAATGGCTGATGAATTTATTTGTTAAAATTCTAGATACTTCTGTATGTTTTACGGACTTCAATTCCGTTCATGAAATTTCCAGAATAAGCTTGGTGTTTAAGTAACCTCGCATGCATAAAAATAAAGACGTAAAATTAATAAACACTGTAATTCCACTAAGGTTTCTCTATATACAATATCTTAAACGAAAATAAATCTATTTTATCTCAAATAAACGTTTGCAATTGATATTAACATATTTAGAACATTTTTACCGTGAAAAAATTTATTTTAAATAAGCTAATGGTGCTGTGATTATATGTTGTAGATAAGAAATCTATAACACGAAATATGTTATGAATGTTTGCAGACACTCAGTTTCTAAATAAATAAATTAAGTCATAACAACATTAAACGTAATAAATAAATGATTTTAGTTCTGACAGAGACGTATAGTATGCGAAGTTTTGACTTCTACTAGTTGATAAGAAATGGAAAATTACCTCTTGTTATATTAAAACAAAACATAGTGTTATAAAAACTGTGTACAGATGACTGCATGTGCAAGTATTATCAATCTGACTTGATGTAAGCTATTGGACATCCGCCATTGCTAAGCACATGTATGTCTGTAGAAGAAAACTACAAAAAACAAAAAAGACAAACACAAAAGACAAAAACACAAATTAAGAAAACAATTGCTGTTCTCAACAGGATATAAACACCGCATAACATTCCATAACAGGAATATGGTCAACAAACAAAGAAAAACATAGAAAAATGGACTAACATTTTAACATTTTGTCTTTTTTGTCTTTTGTGTTTTTGTAGTTTTCTTCTAGAGACATACATATGCTTAGCAATGGCTAGGGACCTGCAAAATTCGCTGATTAATTGACCTCTAGGATAGACTCCACAGTCCTTTAAATACTCGCGGAAATGACACCTGTCCATTGGCTACTGACGCGCGAGACGTCTCAACTAGACTGTCCGTAATTCGGCACTTTCTTGGTTTAGTGTTTCCCATTGGCTCACAGTTCCCCAGATAAAATGTGGGCCAATCGCAGAAGCAGTACGAAGGTATAGTTGTTTTGATGCTAGCCTATCGCGAAATGAATCCGCGAATTTTGCATGTCTCTAGCAATGGCGTACCTAAATCCAAAAGCTTACATCAAGTCATGCACTCCCATTGCACAAATATTTCAAAGATGTCACCAGTCTATTTCCCTGGCAGCCTGTAGTGCTAGTACCAGTGTCCCTGAAACAAGATGGCGCCAGGTGCCGGCGCTTCACTGGTCGCTCGGGCTGGCCCCGTGTCACGTGACGACTCTCAGTGTGTGCGTGTGTTGTGTGTTGCAGAACCTCAAGGACCAGATCCTCACCACGAACGTGTGGCTGGAACACGTGAGTTCGACAGTTTTCTTCGCCAGTTCTTCGTGCAGCTTCCAGGAGTGCAGTTTTAGGCGATCTCCTTCGATGTGCATGTTCAGTACTGTGATGTGCTTGTGCAGTACTTGGATGTGCAAGAGCATTACTGTGATGTGCATGTGCAGTACTGAGGTGTGCATGTGCAGTACTGTGATGTGCATGAGCAGTACTGTGATGTGCATGTGCAGTACTGTGATGTACATTGCAGTACTGTGATGTGCTTGTGCAGTCAGTGGCGTAGCCAGGATTTGCGTATGGGGGGTGTTAAGAAGCATGGCCCCCCCCCCCCCCCCCGTATTAAAGCGGTGGGTGGGGGGGTCCTCCCCCGGGAAAATTTGGATTTTAAGGTGTATAATAGTGCTATTTTAGCAGTTTTCGGTACTTAAATTTAAATATTGTAATGGTAAAAATTTTATTAATTTTAATATGAAATTTGTTTGAGTGATGAATAAGAAATTAATTAAAGATTTGGAGCTAAGGGGGGGGGTTCGAACCCCTAAAACCCCCCCCCTGGCTACGCCCCTGTGTGCAGTACTTGGATGTGCATGAGCAGTACTGTGATGTGCATGAGCAGTACTGTGATGTGCATGAGCAGTACTGTGATGTGCTTGTGCAGTACTTGGATGTGCAAGAGCATTACTGTGATGTGCATGTGCAGTACTGAGGTGTGCATGTGCAGTACTGTGATGTGCATGAGCAGTACTGTGATGTGCATGTGCAGTACTGTGATGTACATTGCAGTACTGTGATGTGCTTGTGCAGTACTTGGATGTGCATGAGCAGTACTGTGATGTGCATGTGCAGTACTGAGGTGTGCATGTGCAGTACTGTGATGTGCATGAGCAGTACTGTGATGTGCATGTGCAGTACTGTGATGTACATTGCAGTACTGTGATGTGCTTGTGCAGTACTTGGATGTGCATGAGCAGTACTGTGATGTGCATGAGCAGTACTGTGATGTGCATGAGCAGTACTGTGATGTGCATGAGCAGTACTGTGATGTGCAGTACTGAGGTGTGCATGTGCAGTACTGTGATGTGCATGTGCAGTACTGTGATGTACATTGCAGTACTGTGATGTGCTTGTGCAGTACTTGGATGTGCAAGAGCATTACTGTGATGTGCATGTGCAGTACTGAGGTGTGCATGTGCAGTACTGTGATGTGCAAGAGCATTACTGTGATGTACATTGCAGTACTGTGATGTACATGTGCAGTACTTGGATGTGCAAGAGCATTACTGTGATGTACATTGCAGTACAGAAGTGTGCATGTGCAGTACTGCGATGTGCATGTGAAGTACTGCTATGTGCATGTGCAGTACTGCTAGGTGCATGAGCAGTACTGCTATGTGTCACACCTCAAGTCGAGTCGTTGCATTTACAATTCATTATTTTTTTACGAAAATTCCCACCGACGTTTCACTGATGAGCGTTATATGTTCTTTTTCTTCCATTTAGAATGCGTCTCCACATGCAAGTTACGCGTTATCAGCTGTTTTTTTTAAAGTTGGGAATATTTATCCATAACTGGACGGCTTTTATATAAAAGTTACCAATTATGTATGCATGGCACTAAGAAGAACCTGGTGTTAACTTACGGTTGTTGTATTAAAAATAGCTAGAGGGTGGTTTGTTCAAATTGACTGCACAAGGTTATAGGAGTTTGATTCTATGTATAAATACATTAAACGTTTCTTATGCGCTTATTTTAGATAAACAAATTTTTTTATAAAATTCACTGGGTTTTTTATATATAAAACACCCAACTTAATTTTTATTTGAGTTATTATATTATGTGTTTCTTAAGCTAAGCGTGTCAGTCAAGTAAACTTCTATAATAAAATTATTACACACATAGTTCATCATATAAATCTGTAATTAAAGAAAAAACTAGAAACTCAAGACAGCAGTTTGATATAAACCCCTATTTGTTCCATTTATGTATGCTTACCTTGCAGTGTCAAGTGGTTTAAGTCATGGCCTATTCTTGTTTTGTTCCAGTTAGACTCATAGTTCACTTACCACGACTTATAACTGTCCCAGTTAGTGCAGGAGGCCCCGAGATCAGCAGTGACGTGACAGTGATCTGTGACAACCGTTGTACTTTTCAAGTCCATCCGATATCACTAATAAACTTGAGAAAATTCATTTATCGTTTCAGGCTTCAAATGGCTTCAAAGAAACATTAGTCGCGCATATGTACGTATTTGTTGGTTTACTTACCGCTGGCTGTGTTAAAATGACAACAACAACAACAACAACAACAACAACAACAACAAAAACGGGTATTTTCAAGTAGGTTTTTAGATATCAATATTTTTATTACATAACATCGTGAAATAAAACAAAAAACTGGTTGTCTGTAAAGTCGGTTTACGGACGATAGTTTAACGTGACAATGTCATAACAAAACATTGATGAAATGAGTACATACTTTTATGAATAAAATTGAATCATTTTTATTTTAATAATAAAAGAATAAATACTTGAAATTATACTAGTAATCAGATTTTTAAAATGCAAGAATAATTCACCTTTATTGCAGAAATTGTTGTTGTAAAAAGCAATGAAAACCACATTAACTTTTAACTTCACTTTATAAACAGTCAACGAAACAGTTCACGTGTAGATGACATGTAATTAATTTTAAAACTGGCATTTAGCTATAAAGTTTAAATATAATTATGAACAAGTTTTCATATAAATAAAATGTCATAAAATATCTATCATCAATTATATGAATCACCATAATTGTTTAAGTCAATTGTAACATAACTTATTATTACTGCACTCGCAGACAGCGTAACAGAACACAGCGTGACGGAACACTGAGAATAACGGGACACAGCGTAACGGAACAATGAGCGTAAGGGGACACTTTTTGTGAGTGCAGCCGGCGTTCATCGATTTATTAAACGTTGTAACGTCAAAAGAGAGCTAAACACAAAACTTTTGCCTACATAAACGATATAGTATTAAAACACTACAGAAGGTTTTTGCGTGATGCTGAAGGGATAAGGTATCTAGGATGGCTATCGGTGGATAATCCTGAATGCGCCGACGCCCGAGGTGGATCTCTGGATCTACGTTGCAGAGACGTCTCTGAAGACCGCCTGCTACCAGGGCTCAGGCGACTATGTTCGGCGCCCGGCCGTGAAGTGGTTTTATGTCCCCGACTGCCCGCCCTAATGCCCGCGGAGGAGGGAGGGGAGTTACGACTCCTCTACCCCCTCCGCGAGCCGGTGGAGCACAGACAGTAAAGCAACAGAGCTCGTAAAGCGCGATGACTTTAGCCGCGCCCAGATCCGTCGTCGTCTCCCGGCCTGAGACCCCCTCTTCTGGCCGGACGAGGAAACAATGGTCTCGCGGTTTGATGACTCTCCCCCCCTCCTGGTTCTCAGGGGAAGAGAGTAGGAGGGCGTAACCCACTTCGGCCTGATTCGCCGGCGCATCCCTCGCGGCTCCGCTCTGAAGCCCGGACAGCCGAATTGCCTCTGCTTGCCTCTGATTGGTCTGACGAGAACCTCTGAAACCCCCCCCCCCCCCTCCTTTTATCTTTGTGCTAAATTTTTTTGGGTTCAATATTTTTGTGCTGTCATCATTTGTGGGGGTTTTTTCGTTCTCTTCTGTTTTTGGAAAACTATTGTGTTTGTTTCGTCTTTTAGTTTTTGCTGTGTTTTTGTCTCGTTTCAACTGTTGTGCTGAATTATTTTGCGTTCAATATTTTTGTGCTGTCATCATTTGTGTTTTTTTTGTACTGTTAGTCCAGTTTTCTTTGTTTTTCTTTGTTTGTTGATCATATTCCTGTTATGGAATATTATGTGGTGTTTGTATCCTGTTGGCAACAGCAACTCTTTGCTTAATTTGTGTTTTTTTTTTGTCTTTTGTGTTTTTTGTAGTTTTCTTCTACAGACATACATGTGCTTAGCAATGGCGTATGTCTAAAAAGCTTACATCAAGTCCCCCCCCCCCCTCTCTTGCCTAACACTGCGTGGGGATTTTACAACAACAAAAAATACACGTAAGCGAGTTTTTCAGTACTCGCCAGAGATGTGCAACTTTTTTACCCCCGCCAATACATGACTCGACATGTCCATCACCAGTAAAAATTGTATGTTTCACATGTTTCGAGATCCCTTTTTGCCCAAAAACCCATACTTAAAAACTTGTAAATGTCTTGGACATGTTGGGTTTTGTATCGTCGTGTCTTGAGATGGTAGTGTTCTTCGTCTCAGAAAAAGGGTCTCAAAACACGTGAAACATACATATTTACTGGTGATGGACATGTCGAGTTTTGCACGATAGCTCCTCATATATGCTTAATGTCGCACATATACTTATAACACGAATATAGGACACCGGACCGGAAAAATTGGCGGGTTAAGTTACCTACAGGATGAACTCCATAGTTCTACGTACACTCGGTCAAATGTCACCCACTCAGTGGCTGCTGTCTTGTGAGACGTCCCAACGTAGCAGCCTGTGATTCGATACAGCTTTGGCCGGGTGTTTCTAATTGGCCCACAGTCATCCAGGTGAGTTGTGAGCCAATAGCAGAGGCAGAACTGAGGTACAACTATTTGTATTTTAGCCTATCGCGAAATGAATTCGCGAATTTTTCCGGTCTCTATTCATGACGCGTTTGCTTCCGCGCTGGACTTACGATTGGTTTGCCGACAGTAGGCATGTGCCTTAAATAAACTAGCCAACCACGAAGCACAGACAATGCTACACAGTTTTAACAACCAGCTGGCCTGGAAAATATTTTCCCGAAAAGTAGATGGTCCTAGTGATAATGTCTATTATTAGAGACCTGAAAAATTCGCGAATTCATTTCGCGATAGGCACCTGGATGACTCTGGGCCAATTAGAAACACCCGGCCAAAGCTGTATCGAATCACAGGCTGCTACGTTGGGACGTCTCACAAGACAGCAGCCAATTAGTGGGTGACATTTGACCGAGTGTACGTAGAACTATGGAGTTCATCCTGCAGGTCATTGAACCCGCGAATTTTTCCGGTCCCTAAATATAGGTATATAGAGGTGAGAGATAGAGAGAGGTAGATATGTATATATGTAGCTAGAGATGTAGAGATACACGGAGATACACGTAGAGAATAGAGAAATACATAACTAGAGAATAGTGAGGATAGAAAGATGTTATATGTACCTAATTCGAACAAATCGCAAAAAAAAATTGATTGGAGCATTGCAACGCAATCCGGGCATTAGAGTGTGTGTGTGTGTGTATATATGTGTGTGTGTACATATGTACACACACATATATATATGAGTATTGGAAGATGAAGCACGGCCTTAATGTCAAACAACGATGAATCATAAGGACGAAACTGGCTCACTCTTCACGTTCCTTTTCGCCTGCAAGTGTCAAGCCTGTGACTGCACTGGTAGCGCCTGGAGATATGCAACGTGCAGCACACTTGCAGTTGCGTGTGCAAGGGTTGTTTCCTTGAGGCGACCTTTCCAGCTTGTAAGTGAGAAATAATAGTCTTCAGTCAATCACAGTGCATCTACGCTAATATGATAACTTTGGAAATCAACCTTTCGAAAAAAAATTCCCTGACCGTTTCTGCAAATGAATGCACATATATACACGTACATTTGAAACATCTCAGAAAAGCTAGGAGGTGACAGACGTTTTGAATTATTGACGTGATAACGTCTTATAAATCGATGAACGCCGGCTGCACGCACGAAAAACCATGACTCATTGTCACGTTCCGCCTGAGCCGAGCGTGCAAGAACCTGCCAACCCCCGTGCGAGAAAATCATTCTATGATATCAAACAGGTTAAGGCGGGCTTTTTAAAAGCAGCAATTTAAAAATTTGGTTTTATTTGTCTAATTTCGTCATTTAAAATTATCAATTTATTGACGTTGATTTCATTTCAGTTTATTTCTATAACAAATTGTTCGTGATTATATTTAAACAAATTAATTAAATTAATTTGTCAAAAACTGTAAATAGTATTTGAAAATTAAAAAGTATGTAATTTTTCATCAATGTTTTCTTATGACGTTATTACGTAAAATTATCGTCAGTAAACCGACTTTACAGACAATCCTTTTTTAATATTTTTTTTTAGTTTATTACTATACATTTCACATCACCAATAGCAGTACATATTAGTTCATTAAATATTGATAGTAATTAACTTCAGTATATCTTTTCTTCTGTGTAACCATTTTGACAGTGAGAAACTCATCCTAAGTTGCATTTAAAAACGTTTTAAAGAGAATGTATTCAAAATATTTGCATGTTTGTGTTTTTAAAGCTTCAACCGTTTCAAGTGATTTTCTCTTGGCTAGAAATAATTAAGAGTCAATTCACGCTTGTATGAAACCTCTTGAAATCAACCTTTGAAAAAAATATATCAGTGCCAATGAAGTAGGACAATTACACGCCCAGTTAGGGATTGTACATTCAAGGAGTAATTTCCTAAATGAACGTCTTATAAAAACATTTTTTTTCCACATAAATACCAGTAAAAATGGGTTTATTTTAGTTTCTCGCACTGTTATAAAGCATTTCAAGTAGCTAGGTTCTTAGCAATGTTATTAGCCAAGTGATAGAATCGCACTCAAAGAATATCTCACATAGGATTTCCAAAAAAGGTAATTTCAAATAAGAACAAGAGTTTGAAATTTTCATGATTAGAAGTTGCTACTTATTCCCAGTTCCTTCATTCATCATAAAAAAAAGATCTGTTTATAGTTAAATATGTTTTCTTTTCGTACGTTCTTTAAATGATTCATGCAATGAGTAATTTTGATTTAATGCAGTTTTACACTTTTTGTCACGGAAAAATTCCTAAAATAAGAATAATTTTTTTATCTTCTTAATTTTTATTTATTTTTAGTTTTCGGAATTTTTTTAATGACAAACAGCGCAAAACTGCAATTGCGTACGTCCAATAAAAACTACATTAACTGTTTCTTTCTTACTCATTACAATTACAGTTCTAAGGCAATAACTTTAAAGATTCCAAAGATACGCTATGTTAGAGACCGGAAAATTCGCGAATTCATTTCACGATAGCCTAAAATACAAATAGTTATAACTCAGTGCTGCCTCTGCTACTGGCTCACAACTCACCTGGATGACTCTGAGCCAATGAGAAACACTCAACCAAAGCTGTATCGAATTACAGGCTGCTACGTTGGGACGTCTCACAAGACAGCAGCCAATGAGTGGGTGACATTTGACCGAGTGTACCTAGAACTATGGAGTTCATCCTAGAGGTCATTGAACCCGCGAATTTTTCCGGTCCCTAGCCATGTGTATCGCGGTAGGTTGGTAAGCTCGTGTTGTTCGAACCTCGCCTCCGCGCAGCCAGTGAGCCAGTGAGCCAGTGAGCGCGCCCGCGGACCGCGGCAGTGGCGCACGCCGGGATTGTTGCAGGAGTGGGTCGACCACAAGTTCCGCTGGGACCCGCAGGAGTACGGCGGCGTCACGGAGCTCTACGTGCCCTCCGAGCACATCTGGCTGCCCGACATCGTGCTCTACAACAAGTGAGTAGAGCACACTCCCTCCAGTGTCCAGCAGGCGGCGCGCAGTCCCGGTAGCGACCAAACAATTGTCACCAGATCTCTCACCGCCCACCCATTAGCTGAGAGTTGGAACCCGGCGGAGTTGAACCCGGAGTGGGTTGCATGAGGGGAAATTTTCAACGTTACCGTGAGCCGGTAGTTTTTCTCGAGGCAATCCATTACCCCATCAACAACTCACCAAGCCCCATCAACAACTCACAAAGCCCCATCAGCAACTCGCAAAGTCCCATAAGCAACTCACCAAGCCCCATCAGCAACTTGCCAAGCCCCATCAGCAACTCATCAAACCCCATCAGCAACTCACAAAGCCCCATCAGCAACACACCAAATACCATCAGCAACTCGCCAAGCCCCATCAACAACTCACCAAGCCCCATCAGCAAATCACCAAGCCCCATCAACAACTCACCAAGCCCCATCAGCAACTCACCAAGCCCCATCAGCAACTCACCAAGCCCCATCAACAACTCACCAAGCCCCATCAGCAACTCACCAAGCCCCATCAGCAACTCACCAAGCCCCATCAGCAACTCATCAAGCCCCATCAACAACTCACCAAGCCCCATCAGCAACTCACCAAGCCCCATCAGCAACTCACCAAGCCCCATCAGCAACTCACCAAGCCCCATCAGCAACTCACCAAGCCCCATCAGCAACTCACCAAGCCCCATCAGCAACTTGCCAAGCCCCATCAGCAACTCATCAAGCCCCATCAGCAACTCACAAAGCCCCATCAGCAACACACCAAATACCATCAGCAACTCGCCAAGCCCCATCAACAACTCACCAAGCCCCATCAGCAAATCACCAAGCCCCATCAGCAACTCACCAAGCCCCATCAGCAACTCACCAAGCCCCATCAGCAAATCACCAAGCCCCATCAGCAAATCACCAAGCCCCATAAACAACTCACCAAGCCCCATCAGCAACTCACCAAGCCCCATCAACAACTCACCAAGCCCCATCAACAACTCACCAAGCCCCATCAACAACTCACCAAGCCCCATCAACAACTCACCAAACCCCATCAACAACTCACCAAGCCCCATCAGCAACTCATCAAGCCCCATTAACATGTCATCAAGACCCATTGTATTTCAATAACTGCTATATCGACGATCCATAAAGCGCAATACATTAATTTCCACTCTGTGCGGGTATTGGTTCCACTCTGTGGGATTATGGTTCCATCCTGTGGGATTGTGGTTCCACTCTGTGGGGTATTGGTTACACTCGTGGGGTAGTGATTATTAAACTGTTGATCATGACCTTATCATCATTCTAGCCACCGATAAACAACACATATCAGGGATATCGTATTGTGAGGGACCTCCTCATTGTTTACCTGGATAGTTATTTCGAGAAACCGCAGGATGGCAGAACAGGAATACGAAATCTAGTTGTCTAGAATAAGAGGTCACTGCGTTACCCGCTCCATCCATTGTTTTTAAGTGTTGTCTTCATCTGTCGCTTGGGCTATGGAAAAATTGAAATTGTTGAGAAAACTTTCGTATAGTTTTTTTTTATTATTGTATAATGAATTATTGCTTATTCTTAAAATAATTATTTTTCCGTATTTTGTACCTACCATATTAAACACAATGTTATGAATTCCCCATGTTAGTAGTAAAATAAATTCAATAAAAGAAAAAAATTTGTTCTGCAAACAGGAAAGTTTTTTCGAGCCTATTTAAAAATTTTTGTTGATGCAACTAAATCTGAGTTAGAACTAAATGAAGTTACTAGTAACAATCATCCGTAAACGGCAGACGATGGATAAAATGGCGGCCATTGTTTTCGGAGCGACGGTGGCGCGTTCTGGCAGCGAAAGGTGGAACTAAGTTGGCGGACGTCAACTAGATGGCGGCCTCGAGCAGACTTGTGTGGGGAAGCCTAAGATGTACATAAAGTTCTGTCCCTGCCCGAACACGCCCGAATATTCACCTTCGGCCAACCTCGGGTTAATTTATATATTTAAATTTCTCTGTTTATTTTAATGTAGCTATACTAACCTAACTAACCGTCCATAGTGTTCTAAAGTGTTTTAATGTAGCTAACCTAACCGACCACTTTTAATATTTGAATTAATTTTTCCTGCGCAAAAATGAAACAAATCCCGAGGTTGGCCGAAAGTGAATATTCGGGCGTGTTCGGGCAGGGACAGAACTTGATGGAAATCTTAGACTCCCCGTGCTGTTGGCAGCGCCGACGGCGAGTACGTGGTGACCACCATGACCAAGGCGGTGCTGCACCACACGGGCAAGGTGCTGTGGACTCCGCCCGCCATCTTCAAGTCCTCGTGCGAGATCGACGTGCGCTACTTCCCCTTCGACCAGCAGACGTGCTTCATGAAGTTCGGCTCGTGGACCTACGACGGCAACCAGGTGCGTGGACAGCAGGGTTGCAGCGATGCGTGGTGTGCCCACGCCTTTCCCGCTGCCCGATAGAGACGGAAAAACAATTGGTTGTCTGTGAATTCGGTTTACGGACGATAGTTTAACGTGACAACGTCATAACAAAACATTGATGAAATGATTGCATACTTTTATGAATAAAATTGAATCATTTTTATTGAATTATCACTATTTTGTATGGATACAAAGAAGAAGTGAAATGAAATCTACAATTTAATTTATAAATTTACTTTTATTTGCACTTATTAAATCAAATATGTTTATTACTTTAACGAAGAGATTATTTTAACTATAACTTTTATACATGTTTGCTATTTAACTTCTTCCAATCTGTGTTATTCTGTTAAGGATAGGACGATGATAGGAAAAGTAGGAAACCAATGGGAGTGTTTCAAGTTTAATGTGCCTCGAAAAAGTAAAATCGATGGTTGTTCCAATCGAGTGGAAGAGAGATAGATGCGGCGCAAGCGTACAATGAGCGTAACGGGACACAGCGTAAGGGTATAATGTGCGTTACGGGACACTTTTTCTTGCGTGCAGCCGGCATTGATAGATTTATTAGACGTTGTCACGTCAAAAAATATTATAATGGACGAGCGGAATATTGTAAAATCGCTCTGCAGCTGACGGTCGGATGAGGTGTTGTTATTCTGGCCTAAGGTTTATGCCCAATATTTTAAGTCATCTTTATAGTTACGTTTTAAAAAAAACTTGTAGAAGATGGCCGCTTCTTTTAAGAAAAAATCCGAAAATTGTATTTTTAGTACTACCTACTTATGTTCCTAGATTTCTAAAGGGTCTTTTTAAAATCCAACTGTTGCTGAAAAAAGTTAAATACCTAGTGTAAGAAATTAATTTTGAATGAAATTTTTTTTACAAAATTTAAAAAAAATGGAGGCTAAATAAATAAAATAAAATAAATAAACTGGTGCCTTAGGTGTAAAACCTCTTAAATATTTTAACACTGTGGGTCATTTGGCGGTCTAAATAAAGTTTATGGTGACCCCCATTTTGAAATTCTTAAATTTATATTTTTAAGAAGCTATAATATTAGCGTTATACGTGTGTTAAAGACAAAAATCTTGCTCCTAGTATAACTTTATTACATCTGGAATTCCGCGAGGAATTATTGATAGGACACTTAATAATTAATTAATACCACACGATATCAACATAGATTAAGATTAGAAATATATATGATTACTAGCAGACCCGGCCACGCGTTGCTGTGGCTGAGTGATTTAGAAAGGATTTAAAAGACAAAATTTAACACAGATTAACATAACGTTTTCAATTCTATTTTATTATTAAGTACTCTTATTACCTTTACTTATAATAAATCACAGTTCATTTTATTAATAAATACTCTGATTAGTTCTAACTATAATAAATCACAGTTAAAGTTTAATGAAGCGCCAATCGGTGTACAATATTTTTGGTCAACCTATCTTTTGTTAACACAAATAAACTTGATTGTCTTCCTGCACGTGAACATGCTACGTATAATTGCCCATGGGAGAAACATGGATTTTTTAAGTCTAATCCGCAAATAGACATTGTTTGGCCTTGTGATTTATTTATAGTCATCGCAAAAGCCAAACTTACGATTAATAACACCAATCAACATTGATAATCAGTTTATTATTAATTATAAATTATTTAGACCATTAATCTTAATAAAAACTATCCTATCTCTCAAGTTGGAA
Organism: Bacillus rossius redtenbacheri; assembly: GCF_032445375.1. NCBI lineage: Eukaryota > Metazoa > Arthropoda > Insecta > Phasmatodea > Bacillidae > Bacillus > Bacillus rossius. The sequence continues at coordinate 6,468,369 of NC_086330.1, read as the reverse complement.
AAAATTACACATAAATGCAAATTTTCATATAAATCGGGTTGACTTGGTGAAGTGTTCACTGGAAACAAACATCAGGACACTGGATTTATGTATGTTAAGATTGTTCTTCTCGTGGCGACAGTGTGGATCAGTGCTGCGTGGTGAATGCGAGCTTGACGAGGACTCCAGGTGTTGAGGGATGAAGAGTGCGGGAGCTGGGGAGGTGTGGATGTCAGCGCGGATATGGGTGGCTTCCCGGAGCCGGGCGGTTCCAGGGCTGCTCCGGGGGGGGGGGGGGGGTGGAGGGGTGGAGGGGCTGGAGGGGCGGTGTAATTGGCCGCCGGATATGAGCCGTCGTCGCCAGGGGAAGCCGAAGAGAGGGCAGGCCCTGCAGAAGCGAGGGCGACGACGCGCGTCAAGGGTTCTGCGGTGACGTCTCTGGGGGGGGGGGGGGGGGGTGGCTGCGGCGAAGAGTGGTCACTCAGGGGCCTAAACTGACCCGGTGGCCGAGTTAACACTCCGCCTCGCTCGGAGGCGGCTCCAGGAAGTCGACTTATCGGGAGGGGCTATCGTATAAAGAGGCGCTCAGTTGCTCCCTTCTAAATAAGTCTGAGATATTATCTTTAAAATATTTGTGCAATGGGAGTGCATGACTTGATGTAAGTTTTTGGACATACGCCATTGCTTTGTTTTTTCTTTGTTTGTTGACCATATTCCTGTTTCGGAATTTTTGTGGTGTTCATATCCTTGTTGACAACAGCAATTGTTTGCTTAATTTTGTGTGTTTTTTTGTATTTTTTGGGTATTTTTATTTATTTATTTTATTTATTAGTTTTTCTTCAACAGAAAATGTTCTTAGCAATGGCGTATGTCAAAAACTTACATCAAGTCAAGTCTGAGATATGCTTGCAATATTTACAAATGTATGTTATCAAATACGTTATTTAATACTTTCAAATAACTTTTGAAAAATAAAGTTTAACACGTGAATTAATAGAGACCGGAAAAATTCGCGGATTCAATGACCTCCAGGATAGTCTCCACTATCCTGTACACACTCGGGCAAATGCAAACTGTTCATTGGCCGTTGACTTGTGAGTCGTCTCGACTGGGCGGCCTGTGATTCGACACTTCTACGAGTGAGTGTCTCTAATTGGCCCTCATTACTCCAGATTACCAGTGGACCAACGGCAGAAGCAGCACTAAGGTATAATTAATTATTTGAATTGTAGCATTTCACGAATTTTATTCGCGAATTTTTCAGGTCTCTAACTATCAGGCCAACGACATCCTTTGTTAAGAAAATGAAAATATTATACCTAGTCTAGCCTTAAACTGATGTGACCCTGGAGGTCGTTGAACCCGCGAATTTTTCCGGGCTCTACTGATAGTTCAAGCAGGCGCCGATAGAACACGCAAAGGAGGCCTGTCACGTGACCAAGTGGGCGTTGATTGTCGGATAGCTCCAGCGGACAAGATGAAGGGGCGTACCACCACCCCCCTAGTGCACCATTCAGAGCCTCGTGCCTGATGGGTCAGCGAACTCGTTATCTCCGAGAGACACTGATTAAAAAACAAAAAGCGAAGAGGGTCCTTGACCCTTGAAGAGCTGACTGCACCCTCGACAGCTGAAGAGCGAGGGAGGGGGGGACACTCCTGTCAGTGGAAAGAGTGGTTGAGTGGGGGGGGGGGGGGTACCAGCACTGAGCCAAGTGCATCACGGCCCGTCACACACAGGACGCATTATTTATTATCTTTGAAAGATTTGTGCAATGGGAGTGCATGACTTGATGTAGGCTTTTGGACATACGCCATTGCTTAGCACATGTATGTCTGCAGAAGAAAACTACAAAAAAAAACACAAATGACAAAAAACACAAATTAAGCAAAAATTGCTGTTGTCAGGATTTAACGCCACACAATATTCCACAACAGGAATATGGTCAACAAACAAGGAAAAAAAACAAAGAAAAATGGACTAACAGAACGAAAAAACCCCCACAAATGATGACAGCACAAAAATTCCGAACCCAAAAAAATTCAACACAACAGTTAAAAAGACAAAAAAACACAGCAAAACGAAAAGACGAAACAAACACAATAGTTTTCCAAAAAAAAAAAAAAAAAAAAAAAAAACTAAAAAAGAGAAACGAAAAAACCCCCACAAATAATGACAGCACAAAAAATATTCAACCCAAAAAATTCAGCATCTGTGTTTCCGTACCATGTGCGTCTCTGCCTGAGGACGGGAGCAGATAGCAGTTCCCGAAACGTCGCTTGTTTCTGTTTTAGAAAACTGTTGCGTTTGTTTCGTCTTTTCGTTTGGTCGTGTTTTGTCTCGTTTTCACTGTTGTGCTGAATTTTTTGGGTTCAATATTTTTTGTGCTGTCATCATTTGTGGGGATTTTTTCGTTTCTCTTTTTTTGTTTTTTGTTTTTTTGGAAAACTATTGTGTTTGTTTCGTCTTTTCGTTTTCCTGTGTTTTTTGTCTCGTTTCAACTGTTGTGTTGAATTTTTTTGGGTTCGGAATTTTTGTGCTGTCATCATTTGTGGGCTTTTTTTCGTTCTGTTAGTCCATTTTTCTTTGTTTTTTTCCTTGTTTGTTGACCATATTCCTGTTGTGGAATATTGTGTGGCGTTAAATCCTGACAACAGCATTTTTTGCTTAATTTGTGTTTTTTGTCATTTGTGTTTTTTTGTAGTTTTCTTCTGCAGACATACATGTGCTAAGCAATGGCGTATGTCCAAAAGCCTACATCAAGTGACGCATTTTTTGTACTTAAAACAAAAGATTCCTTTGAAAACCGTTTGCCAAGAAGTAATATCTAATGCTACAAGAACACTACCATAAATTTTTAGAACACATCACCATGGTCGTTTTAATGAATTAATTAATTTTTGGAGAAAATCTACACTAACATTATACAGAGGAAAGATTTGTATTTTTGTGTGTATGTTTGTAATGAATAAACTCAAAAACTACTGTGCCGATTTCAAACATTTTTTCACCATTAGAAAGTTACATTCACCCTGAGTAACATAGGCTATATTTATTGCTAGAAAATATAAGGAATCCTTACTAAAACTTTAGTAACGTAACCCAAGGTGTAAAAATAATGCCATAAAACATCTTGCATCGCATGCGCTGCGGAAAATATTGATGATAGAACACAAGTATGTACTACAATATTAAAGAACATATCAATAACTACAAAAAACTTTGCGATACTATATGTCCAACTATTATCGTTATGTCACAATAACCTCTTTTTAAATTTTAAATGTTGATAGACCATGTTATTCATACTGCTGTTTAAAACGCTTTAATTGTTTTGCAATGGAGGTCGGGATGTCGCCTGGCACAGACATGCACGCGACGCGCGCTATGGTTATCTATGGATGGTAGGTTTGTTTACGTTTGACGTGGCACGAGGCTCTTTCCTCTTTATACTGAATATATAAAATCGCACTTACGAAAATTGTTAAGATATTTATATATCTTTAATGCAATCATAATATTTTTAAACCACGGAAAAGATAATCGAATATTCAACAATTGGCCTTTACTTTTTTTTATCACGCTTATTAATGTGATCAGTTAATACTGGAAAGCTCTTTAGGGAACGGTTTTAAAATAACTTTAACTGATGAAGCAACTGGAACTACACAAAAAATAAATGCCCGGGTAAAATTCTGAACAAAGGTTTTTCCATTTTTTTTTAATATGGTAGTAAAATAAGCCACTTCAGCAGTAAACCAAAAGGTTAAAGTTTTTGGAGTCTTGAAAAATGTCAACCGTATTTGCCATAATATATTAAAAGATAATAAAGTGTAACATTAAACATTGACTTTAGTTATAATACATCTTATTTTCATATTACATTTTGGCTAACACTTAAGATTAGTAATGCTAATAATAATTTAGGCGACACAGGAGACTACTAGAATTTTTTTTTCATTTCCCTTTTCAGAGGCCAACACCTAAAGGAAAGTGTTGTTTACGCCAGAACCTCCACCAGCATCACTCACTAGTCTACTCACTAGTCCCCGTGTTAGTCCCCTCGCTAGGCCCCTCGCTAGTCCCTTCGTTAATTCCCTCGCTAGTCCCCTCGCTAGTCCCCTCTCTGGTCCTCTCGCTAGTCCCCTCGCTAGTCCCCTCTCTAGTCCCCTCGCTAGTCCCCTCGCTAGTCCCCTCGCTAGTCCCCTCGCTAGTCCCCTCGCTAGTTCCCTCGCTAGTACCATCGCTAGTCCCTTACTAGTCCCCTCGCTAGTTCCCTAGCTATTCCCCTCGCTAGTCCCCTCACTAGTCCCCTCGCTAGTCCCCTCGCTAGTCCCCTCTCTGGTCCCCTCACTATTCCCCTCGCTAGTCCCCTCGCTAGTCCCCTCGCTAGTACCCTCTCTGGTCCCCTCACTAGTCCGCTCGCTAGTCCATCGCTAGTCACTTCGCTAGTCCCCTCGCTAGTCCCCTCGCTAGACCCCTCACTAGTCCCCTCACTAGACGCCTCACTAGTCCTCTCGCTAGTCCCCTCGCTAGTACCCTCGCTAGTTTCCTCGCTAGTCCCATCGCTAGTCCCTTACTAGTCCCCTCGCTAGTTCCCTAGCTATTCCCCTCGCTATTCCCCTCGCTAGTCCCCTCGCTATTCCCCTCACTAGTCCCCTCACTAGACGCCTCACTAGTCCCCTCGCTAGTCCCCTCGCTAGTCCCCTCGCTAGTCCCCTCTCTAATCCCCTCGCTAGTCCCCTCGCTAGTCCCCTCGCTAGTTCCCTAGCTATTCCCCTCGCTAGTCCCCTCGCTAGTCCCCTCGCTAGTCCCCTCGTTAGTCCCCTCGCTAGTCCCCTCACTAGTCCCCTCACTAGTCCCCTCACTAGACGCCTCACTAGTCCTCTCGCTAGTCCCCTCGCTAGTCCCCTCGCTAGTTCCCTCGCTAGTCCCATCGCTAGTCCCTTACTAGTCCCCTCGCTAGTTACCTAGCTATTCCCCTCGCTATTCCCCTCGCTATTCCCCTCGCTAGTTCCCTCGTTAGTCCCCTCGTTAGTCCCCTCGCTAGTCCCCTCGCTAGTCCCCTCGCTAGTCCCCTCTCTGGTCCCTTCGCTAGTCCCCTTGCTAGTTCCCTAGCTATTCCCCTCGCTAGTTCCCTCGCTAGTCCCATCGCTAGTCCCTTACTAGTCCCCTCGCTAGTTCCCTAGCTATTCCCCTCGCTATTCCCCTCGCTAGTCCCCTCGCTAGTTCCCTCACTAGTCCCCTCACTAGACGCCTCACTAGTCCCCTCGCTAGTCCCCTCGCTAGTCCCCTCGCTAGTTCCCTCGCTAGTTCCCTAGCTATTCCCCTCGCTAGTCCCCTCGCTAGTCCCCTTGCTAGTCCCCTCGCTAGTCCCATCGCTAGTCCCTTACTAGTCCCCTCGCTAGTTCCCTTGCTATTCCCCTCGCTATTCCCCTCGCTATTCCCCTCGCTAGTCCCCTCGCTAGTCCCCTCACTAGACGCCTCGCTAGTCCCCTCGCTAGTCCCCTCGCTAGTCCCCTCTCTGGTCCCCTCACTAGTCCCCCCGCTAGTTCCCTAGCTATTCCCCTCGCTAGTTCCCTCGCTAGTCCCATCGCTAGTCCCTTACTAGTCCCCTCGCTAGTTCCCTTGCTATTCCCCTCGCTATTCCCCTCGCTATTCCCCTCGCTAGTCCCCTCGCTAGTCCCCTCACTAGACGCCTCGCTAGTCCCCTCGCTAGTCCCCTCGCTAGTCCCCTCTCTGGTCCCCTCACTAGTCCCCTCGCTAGTTCCCTAGCTATTCCCCTCGCTAGTTCCCTCGCTAGTCCCATCGCTAGTCCCTTACTAGTCCCCTCGCTAGTTCCCTAGCTATTCCCCTCGCTATTCCCCTCGCTAGTCCCCTCGCTAGTTCCCTCACTAGTCCCCTCACTAGACGCCTCACTAGTCCCCTCGCTAGTCCCCTCGCTAGTCCCCTCGCTAGTCCCCTCGCTAGTCCCATCGCTAGTCCCTTACTAGTCCCCTCGCTAGTTCCCTTGCTATTCCCCTTGCTATTCCCCTCGCTATTCCCCTCGCTATTCCCCTCGCTATTCCCCTCGCTATTCCCCTCGCTAGTCCCCTCGCTAGTCCCCTCACTAGACGCCTCGCTAGTCCCCTCGCTAGTCCCCTCGCTAGTCCCCTCTCTGGTCCCCTCACTAGTCCCCTCGCTAGTTCCCTAGCTATTCCCCTCGCTAGTTCCCTCGCTAGTCCCATCGCTAGTCCCTTACTAGTCCCCTCGCTAGTTCCCTAGCTATTCCCCTCGCTATTCCCCTCGCTAGTCCCCTCGCTAGTTCCCTCACTAGTCCCCTCACTAGACGCCTCACTAGTCCCCTCGCTAGTCCCCTCGCTAGTCCCCTCGCTAGTTCCCTCGCTAGTTCCATAGCTATTCCCCTCGCTAGTCCCCTCGCTATTCCCCTCGCTAGTCCCATCGCTAGTCCCTTACTAGTCCCCTCGATAGTTCCCTAGCTATTCCCCTCGCTAGTCCCCTCGCTAGTCCCCTCGCTAGTCCCCTCGCTAGTCCCCTCGCTAGTCCCGCGAGGCAGCTGCAATAAGGTTCCCGCAGCAATCCCGGAGGAAGGTCTCGCGAGAGATGGGCGTGGAGCTCGCGTGTAAATGACTTACCTGAGTTTATCCGCCGCTGGTGCCGCATCACGGCGGGTCGTTAATTGCGCGCTCGCGGAGGAATTTGATTTGCGTTTAGTTTCCTGCAGTGAAATATTGTTTAGAGGCAGCCGGAGCCAGGGGGTGAGGCAGAGTTTATTAACTTATTGGAGAGATTATTCATGCCGCTTCGTTAAGACGTTAACTTTGACGAGTTTTTATGGATTTAGAGCAACCAATTTTCTTCCACAGTTTATTAATTAAACATTTAATCTAATTTTTTAGGAGTGGCAGGCTAAGACCATAGTATGTTACACACACGAAGGCACCAACACTAAAAAGAGAACTAGAGAATTCTTTTTTTTTTTTTTTAAGTGAGGGCGAACGTACTCGCATGTGTACTCTTGTACTTGTTAAGTACTTTCTCGCCAACTTAAACATGTGCACCAACAGTCGTCTTTATGACGTCAGCGCACGAAGTGCTTGTCGCTCCAGACTGTATGCAGTTAGTGTGGAACTTCTGTCTATGGGTGCGAATTGATATCCCTTGCTGCAGTTACGGAACAACTTGTTCTGCTCGTAGTGCATGAGAACAGGAATAAGGAAATGTTAATCAGGATACGAAGTTTGGTCATGTGCTTCCCACAGTTTTAGGTTCCCACGCTGTACAGATGGAATAGTTGTCTCAGTTATGTACGAGCATGCCCCTTACTTAAAATGTTCATTACCCGGCGTTAGAAAAGAATCAATAAAATTCGACGGTTAGAAGCACTCGTAGACTATTATTATTTTTATTATCCACGTTTCTCAATTTATGCAGTTTGAATAATTGGAAAGTGGCTTGGAACTAAACTATTCATACACTCACAATTAAAAATGATGTACACATTTATATGTCCTACCAAGGATGCAAACCCAGAATACCTTACATTGAAGATTTCTGGGATTTCAGTGAACCATGTCAGAAAAGTTCCAACCTCATATTGACAATGCTGGAATCAACATCTCAGATAAAGAATGACATTTGACTAACGCTGTGGTGAACTGAAGGGTAAGTCGTCTTTCAAAACTTGCCAAAAAGTGAATTTAATTGGTGACGGTAAATGTAAAGAGTGTTATAGTGGCCTCCTAGCCACTCGATATTTTTACTCAGTGTTCATAAATTGAGTTATGTCGGGAGTTGTGTTCCAAAATATGAGTGTGATTACTCGATAATCATGATCACCCTCAGACCAATCAGATTATAATACTTTGTCTCCAAACACTATCACGTATGTTAGTAAAATCATTGTAAATGTATACAGAACGGGCAAGCCCAAAACCAAGTTGCAATGGCTCACCGATACAAATGTCGGTGGATAATCCCATAAAAGTAATTTAAAAAAAATAGTTAATGTTTTATCTCTAGGCATTGCACATTAAGTACAGATCCCATAGACAACCGCACTCCCGTACCGTGACGAGGCATGAAGCCCATGCGATTAAGCCATGATGAAATTCATTGGCCAGGGAAACGAGGCTACCCCGAGAAGATTTAACATCTACAACAGTCGGGCTTTCCACATGCGAATATCTGGAGAACCCTTTTTTTGTCGTCTGTGAAGTATAATCTAGACTCAGAAGTAGCTTGTGTACCTACCTCATATCATCCATAAATTTCCCATCGTTATTTTTACACTAGGCAATATGTAGCATGGAATAGCTTGGCTTCTGGGTTGTAGTCACGTCCTTGGCGAATAATTCACTGGCATTTCGGTCGATATTGCAGTCGCCATCATCAGGGAGCAGTTACCTACTGGTAGGTAGGTAACTGCTCCCTGACGATTAGGTAGGTAACTTCTCCCAGATGATGGCAACTGCAATGTCGACCGAAACGTCGGTGAATTATCCGCCAAGGACGCGGCTACAACCCAGAAGCCAAGCTACTTCAGACAATGGCCGTGAAAGCCGGCGAACATTAATATGTAGCATATTTAACTTGGATGAGGAACACAGGTCAATTACATTCTCTATTCAAAATAGTGTCAAATGTTAGCCAGTTGCGAGAAACCAGCATATATTTTCGCATGAGCAACTGCGGGAAAATGATGGACAATGTTTCCATAGGACGGTTGGTACAATCTACCGGCTGTTGTGTTCCTTCCCCAGATCGACTTGAAGCACATCAACCAGAAGTTCAGCGACAAGGTGGAGGTGGGCATCGACCTGCGAGAGTACTACCCCAGCGTCGAGTGGGACATCCTGTCTGTACCGGCCGAGAGGAACAAGAAGTTCTACCCATGCTGCAAGGAGCCCTACCTCGGTGCGCCAGAGTTGTCCACCAACCACGTCACAGCAAAGCTTGTAGCCAATCATTAATAATATTGTTTCTGGTATAACAGATTTTTGGGAGATTTTTAAGTGTGCCTATTTCACTGGGAAAAAAAACCATTGAGATGGCCCTTACTTTAGGATATAATCCCAAAGTCCACCTTCATTTCATTTTTCAGAAATTTCTTTACTGGAAATACAGCAACCACTTCTAGCAGCCATATATATATTGACATGTCTAGCAAATGACCAAGGTAAATCACATGAGTTAGATGGGTTTTTAAATAACAAACCAAATTTTTATATTGGCAATATTTTCATTAGGTAAAGGTACGTTTATTTTCGTGTAATGCGAGTGTGACAGGTGAGTGACACACTCGCCTGGCTCGAATAGGATTATTTTTAACTTTTTTGCTTTTTAATTTTTTGTTACTTGGAATTATTGTATATTGAAGCCACGTCTATTTCCACTGGTAGGAAAACGATAAGTCTGCGTCGCTGGCTCACTTCAGACGTTATAGTCGGAGGTTCTTATCAAAGTTCAGCGGTGGCTCAGCATTCAGCCAGTGATTGACATCAGCTGGTAGTTCCTGGCTGATAGATGCATTGGCTGAAATACTGTCCGCATCTGTGATTCAGACCTTATGTTGTTGTGACTCGCGTGGTCTCACTGCTTGAAAATTAAATTGTAGTGTTCAGTTAATTCATAAAACAATGTTGACTTGAGGTTATTTTTGTACCGGTTCCCAACTTGTGTCCACAATATGAAGAGCGATGGATGCTTATCATAAAAGTACTAGTGGAATGTTGGCGATCACCATTGTCTGGACTAGCTATGTTTCCCGTTCACCCCGCTGGAGTACAAGTTTGAAATTTTGGCACCTGCCCACAGACATTTTCTTCAACATCACGCTAAGGCGCAAGACGCTGTTCTACACCGTCAACCTGATCGTGCCGTGCGTCGGCATCTCGTACCTGTCCGTGCTGGTGTTCTACCTGCCCGCCGACTCGGGCGAGAAGATCGCCCTGTGCATCTCCATCCTGCTGTCGCAGACCATGTTCTTCCTGCTCATCTCCGAGATCATTCCTTCCACGTCGCTGGCGCTGCCACTGCTCGGCAAGTACCTGCTCTTCACCATGCTGCTGGTGGGGCTGTCCGTCGTCATCACCATCATGGTGCTCAACGTCCACTACCGCAAGCCCAGCACGCACAAGATGGCGCCCTGGGTGCGCAAGGTGTTCATCCGGCGACTGCCCAAAGTGTTGCTCATGAAGGTGAGTCTGGTGTTGCGTTCTGATACCATCTTCAACTACTAACAGCTGTGTGGTTGTTCCAATTATGTTTTAAGATTTTTTTTTGTGGACATGCGCCATTGCTGGTTGCACTGTGTGGCATAACCTCAATAACAGACAAAAAAATGAATATTTAAACACATAGAAAACAAGCCAAAATCAGCCAATTTCAAAAAATTTAAAGAACACATACGAGGGTTGTCTGAAAAGTTTCCGACCTCAACATGAAGATGACAGCACTCGTCTACGAAAATTGGGGAATCTGCATAGTCATGTTTTGGAGTATACTGTCTGAAATTTCAGCCATTTTGGACTAGCAGTTGTTTTTTAACAGTGGTTTGCGTGAGTCTCTGCATAATAGTTCTTTACGAACGTGATGGCCTCCACATTCAACAAAAATGTATGTCCTCTGAGTGCAACCTTTAGCCTAGGGAACAATTGGGTTTAGATCTGGTGAGTTAAGAGGGTGATCAAGCAGTTCAAACCGCAATTCGTAGATTTTCACCATGGAAATCGCTGAGGTGTGAGCTGGTGCATTGTTCTAGTGAAACAATTTTTTTTGTTTCTGCAAATGTGACATTTTTCTGCAGTTTCTGCCTTCAGCTTGTCAAGTAATGATGTGTAGTTATGTTATTATTTTTCAAATATAATTTATTAAGACAATTCCATGACTAGCCTAGAAAACAATATCTCTGTTTTTTCTCCGGCCAAAGGAACAGTCTTTGCATTTTTTGGAGCTGATTATCTCTTCGCGGTGTTTGGTGTCGCAGACTTTCATCGTCACCCCAGATGGTGTGGCCATGCTTGAATTGAGCTGCCCGAAATATCCCTGTGGTAAATGATGGCGCAGAGTAGCCGTGCACACCGTCCAACGCGTCTTCAATTAGCGTAGGCATATTGCCTTTCAAAAACAAATATTTAATGACACTTCGATACACATTTTTTTTCCCACAAAAATATGCACATCGACTCACGAAAACGATGGTTAAAAAATCAATTCACGTCCAAAATGGCTGAAATTTCCGACAGTATATTCCAAAACATGACTAAACACTTTCCCCAATTTTCGTTGACGAGTGCTGCCATCTTCATGTTGAGGTCGGAAACTTTTCAGACAACCCTCGTACATCAAAGAGAATTCCGTGGAAGGATTATTACAGCACAGACGAACGCTGGGCTAACAACGATGCAACAGTTACCGCAAGGATGGTAAATAAGATGGTAAAATGACCTTGGACAACACGATGTCAAGCAAATGAACCAAACGATGATACTTCACAAATAATGTGAACAACGCGACAACACAGAGAATCATAGGAAAACCTAGTGATGAGATGTCACTGAATTATGCTTTGCTTCACAACCCATGAAGAGCTCCTGCCAAATGGCAGAAAATCATCTTAATATTACACGAATTTAGAATAGGCCGAGAGATTTTTACAAAGGAGGAGATATATTTTAAAACTACGACAGACAGTGTAAGCCAGCAATAGTGTATATATCCATGAAATTATTTTAAAATTAATTTAGAATGATCATGCTATGAATCAAATTATGCCTAGCATATCCAACTGCCAACGAAAAGTTGTCGGTTTTAAAGTTTTGAAAATAAATTTTAAGTCTGTTTTGATTGTAATGTACTCTAAGAAAATGTTAGGGTTCTAATTAAAGTCTTCAGCTTCAGAGCCTGTTCGATTCCAATCAACATTGAATTCAAGTTGTGATTAATCAAGTCCCGCGGAAAAAGGTGAAACTGGGCGTACCCATGGTTGTTATTTTCTATATGCTCCCATTTCCCAACCAATATATTTAACCACAGTTCCCATTAGGTTCAGTCCATGTCAACCTTTTTTGGGGATTGGGCACCTACAGACCTGAGTGAAAGTGTGTGCTGTGAGAAGGCGAGGATGTAACGAAATTAAGACAAACTTTCAGGGAGACCACTTACTCAGTGTTATTCACTATATGCTCCCATTCCCTAACAAATACATTTAACCACATTTCCCATAAAGTTCAGTCCATGTCAACCTTTTTGGGGAATTGGCCTGAGTGAAAGTGTGTGCTGTGAGAAGGCGAGGACGTAACAAACTTAAGACAAATTTTCAGGGGGACCACTTACTCAATGTTTTCTCTATATGCTCCCATTCCCCAACAAATACAGTTAACCACAGTTCCCGTAAGGTTCAGTCCAAGTCAACCTTTTTGGGGGATTGAGCACTTGCAGCTCTGAGTGAAAGTATGTGTTATGAGAAGGTGCATGTCTACCTTTTGGGGGGATTGGTCACCTACAGGCCTGAGTGAAACTGTGCTATGAGAAGGTGAGCTCTTTCAGGGGGACTACTCACTCAGCGTGTGATGTCTTGATCGCCCCAGGAATGTCTACGTGGCCTGTTAGTGAGTCGGTGCCGAGTGATGCCCACACGGAAGGCACGGTGGTGTGGCAGGTCCCCGAGCAGCTGCTGCAGGACATGGCCGCCAACAAGAAGTTCCTGCGCTCCAAGAAGAACAAGATGAACGCGGCGGCGGCGGCGGCGGCGGCGGTGGCGGCGGCGGCCGCCTCCTCCTCGGTTGCGTCGTCGCCCGACTCGCTGCGCCACGTGCACCAGCGCCCCGGCGGCTGCAACGGCCTGCACGCATCCGCCAGCGGCGCCGCCGTCAACCGCCTCCCGGGGGGCTTCGCCGGCCTGCCCGTCGTCGCCGGGCTGGACGGCAGCCTCAGCGACGTGGCCGCGCGCAAGAAGTACCCCTTCGAGCTGGAGAAGGCCATCCACAACGTCATGTTCATCCAGCACCACATGCAGCGCCAGGACGAGTTCGACGCGGTAGGCCTGCGCGCATTGGCGTAGCTGTGTTCATAAAGTTGGGGGGGACAAATAATGATTTTGATGTCATGTAAACCCATTCCCCTCTTACTAAGACGGGGGTCCTGGTGTCCTCCACCGGAAAATTTTGATTTTAAAAGTGTAAAATAGCGCTTTTTAAGCAGTTCTAACCATTGGATACATCGATGTTAAAATTATTATTGTTTCCTTAAGATAAAATTTGAGAGTGAAGAAATTACAAATAAAGTTGGGCATAATAATATTATAAAATAAAAATATCACGGTCTAGAAAGTTGGGGGGGGGGAAGTCCCCTCCACCCAAAAAGTTCAGGGGGACACGTCCCCCTGTCCCCCCCCGGTTCCTACGCCCCTGCCTGCGCGCGCCGTCGGTCTCTCAGCCTCAGTCGTTCACTTCGTGGGTAAACCCTGAGAGCGATGACAGATCCAGAAGCTCATGAAGGTCTAGGATCGAGCTCAGAATCTAAAAATTAAAAAAATATATATATTCTTCAAAAATGCCAGTATGTTCAGTATAAATGATCTGTCCTTCCAGATCCCCTTCTTCCCTTCTTGGATCTCCCTCTGCCTGCCATTTGCAAGATGTCCGACGAACTAACTGCGGATCTTCTTGGTTAGAGGTTTTCCAATCACAGATGTGTGGCTTCACTCGAAAAAGAACATGCAGTGCCAGGCCGAGTTTTATGTGGCATATGCGCGCATTTTCTAACAGACATGTGCAATCGCGTGCCTCGGCTTGCACGTGGAGTGTGCGATGCATGTGAGTGATGTGAGGGAAGTCTTGGGTTGTAATAAGCGGGAATTCATTGAGCGAGCCCAATGATTACAATATCCGAGGAATTTTGACATTGATTATCTTGACACAACTTATATGGCTCCTGTACTGGGTGTTTTGCTTTCAGGCAGTCTTCTTGCAAAAGCAATCTTTGCACCTTTAAATGCCACTCTTACACTTACCACAAATTCTGCTGCGAAGTAAACTACAATGCCATTGCAGGAATGGTTATTATACATTTGTATTATAAGTATGATATCAATGTATTAACATACCTTGTTTTCCCTGAAAATATTTTACATATTTTTTTTTATAATTACATCTATAGTAAAATACTAAACATGTCATGTGTAATATTGCTTTTTAATGAATGATGTTCGGTAACCACGGTAATGTCCATAAAAGATTTTTCTTGGATGTAAATATATAACATCCAGCCCACTGGTCCTTATTGGCTCTCATTTCTTCACGCTTCAAGCGGCAGTAAAGGTCTAATCCATGCACCCAGGAGTATCTCACTCCTGTGGGAGATGTCCCACCCAAAATTGTTATTTCATATTATGTGTTTTTTTTTCTATTTATGTCACAGTTTATTTGTTGTCAAAATATGGGTACTGAACTTGTATTCCAGAGGAACCTGATTGGTGAATTCCGAGCCAGCCACCGAGATTTCAGTTTTTCTTTCCCTGAAGTCATATAAAACCAATTCTGGTATCGTTCCCTACCAAACTTCAAAGCTGATTTCTTCCCCATTTCCAATTATTTGTTTTGCGGTGTGTCTGTGGCCCTGTTCACAAACCGTGAAGTCATCTGTAGAGCCACGATTATTGCACAGATTCATTTGGTAGCAAAGTAGACTCGAAGTACACATACATCTGCTTCGCGTTGAACTTTGGACTAGAGTGTTATCGACACCACATGTTTGACGACCCTGGGCCAGTTATAAAATAGTGGTTACCTCATTATGTGTAACCTGCCAAAGGATATATGTATTATTGACTATTGAACATTTTAAAAGTTGAGTATATGCTCTTTGAATGATTCTTGTAATGGGGAAGATTGATTTCAATCATTTTTTGAATGTACACCATTGATAATTTACACTATAGTTTGTGCATTCTTCAGGTTTTCTCTATGACACGGCATAAACTTAGAATTGCATATGTCCATAGTGTGGAGATAAATATATTCACGAATTAATCATGGCTCCAATCATTGGAATCATTGGAGAATAGAGTTATCATCAGTTGACCATATTGTTCTTCCGGACTGGATCGCGAAGACAGATGCATTTCTTCGCCCGTCTTTTGCAGGAGGACCAAGACTGGGGCTTCGTGGCCATGGTGCTGGACCGCCTGTTCCTCTGGATCTTCACCATCGCCTCCATCGTGGGCACGTTCGCCATCCTGTGCGAGGCGCCCGCCCTCTACGACGACACAAAGCCCATCGACATGGAGCTGTCGTCCGTCGCCAAGTTCCAGTGGCCGCCGGGGCTCGACTACTAGGCGACGTCTTCTTGGACTCGCAGCCTTGCACCAGCGGCGTCGTCGTCTGCTCGACACGCGTCGTCACCGTTAAGTACAACCTCGGGCGCGTGGCCTCGGAGGTACGGCCTAGGAGTTCCAACCTTGGATGTAACGGGATTGTTTGGATGCACGACAAAGGTTGGACCTTGAAGTTTTGAACCTTGGATGTTTGGCCTTGGAGTGCGCTGACTTGGAGGTGCGAATTTGGGGATGCGTGACCTCTGACTTGCGGCCAAGGAGGTGCGACTTGGAGTTCATGACATTGGATGTAACGGGATTGTTTGGATGCACGAAAAAAGGTTGGACCTTGAAGTTTTGAACCTTGGATGTTTGGCCTTGGAGTGCGCTGCCTTGGAGGTGCAAATTTGGGGGTGCGCGACCTTTGACTTGCGGCCAAGGAGGTGCGACTTGGAGTTCAGGACCTCGGATGTACGGGATTGTTTGGATTCACGACAAAGGTTGGGCCTTGAAGTTTTGAATCTTGGATGTTTGGCCTTGGAGGGAGTGCGCTGCCTTGGAGGTGAAAATTTGGGGGCTACGCGACCTTTGACTTGCGGCCAAGGAGGTGCGACTTGGAGATAATGACCTTGGATGTACGGGATTGTTTGGATGCACGACAAAGGTTGGACCTTGAAGTTTTGAACCTTGGATGTTTGGTCTTGGAGGGAGTGCGCTGCCATGGAGGTGCAAATTTGGGGGTGCGCGACCTTTTACTTGCGGCCAAGGAGGTGCGACTCGGAGTTCACGACCTTGGACGTGCGTCGAGGAGAAACGTCCTCACCGGCCCAACCCTCGTCCCTGGACGAAGCCGCGCTGCTGCGAGGCTAGCGCCGGCTCCTCGGGAAGACGCCTGCTGAGGTCGGCGTTGCTGAGGTTCCTTCGTGCCCTACCAGACTGACAGACACCGACAGACTCCCGTCTCGCGCCTGCAAGAAGAGAGCCCTCCATGAGCCCGAAGGAGTGCCCGCCCGAACTAAATGCCATGAGCGCACGTGTGCAGTTCAGCATGTCTGTTTCATGTGCAGCATTGTTTCCGCACAATCAAGGGCTCTCAGTTCATTCATGATTCTAAAACTATGGATTCCCACTTTTTTTTAGAGACTTTTCGTTTCTTACCACAAGCCACGCGTGGCTATACTTGATATTATGGAACATAGATGTTAGGTAAGTGATTTGGAGGATGATACAAAAATACATCTTAAATGCTCTGCATTTTTATATCAAAAATTAAATACATATATAAAAAAATAAATCTTTTTAAGAACACTGATGAATCCTACTAAAATATTTAAAGCAAAATGTAACCTTTGGTTTTTTTTGCAAACTTTCTGAACTAGTTTTCAGTGGTGCCTAACTGAAAACATTTCAACAGGTGTTCAATCAGGTTGGTCCACAGAAATTTAATGAGGAACTCTAATGTGATATAAATGTAATAAACTGAAAGCCCTGCCATGTAATTGGAAATGTGTGGTCGTTCGCGCATTGTTAATTATTAAGTCACATACGATTCCAACATATGAATGTATCACATTTGGTGTAAGCACATGTGATCTTTTTACTATACCATTGATATTACGACAAATTAATTTTATGTTTTGGAGATTAACATTACGCAACCGGCCTACGAGAAACCAATAAAATTATTTCCACACTCACTGAAAGAGCTCGCTTAAGTCTAGTATGAAACAGAATGCACCGTAAAAGGCATGTGAAAGGTCATGTACATAGATTACAATCTTACATCAAGTACAAACAGTGATTAACCAACTTGGGACTAATTTGTAGTCAAAATTATCAATTTTGCTAAATTCAAGAAGAAAATGCGTCCATGCATTATTTTCGGTCTCTCTTTGGGGAATAACTCACAAAATTACCTAACATTAATTGTAGCCCCCAAAGGTTTCCTGAAATAATATAACTCACAAAATTACCTAACATTAATTGTAGCCCCCAAAGGTTTCCTGAAATAATATAACATGTTGGGATCGTATGAGTGAATGTGGCTTGTACGGAAATGGTCACCGAAACAGCTATGCGTGCTCAACTTGTGCCCCGAACTTGCGGAGACATGGGAGGGTCACAAGGCTTCATTTTAAGCAAGTGTCGCCCGTGTGTAGGGAAGTGTTGTGTTTTTATCTCCAGTTGCGTGTGACTTCAGCACGGCTGATTTGTAAACTGCTGAGATGTCTGGCGCGTTGAGTGGCTTTCAAACACTACCTCGAAAACATGAAGTACGTTCCAGCCTAAGATATGTACTGCAAAATATTTTGTCTCTCATTCCACAGCGCTTCATCATGTTAGGTTTCCTGTGATTGTTTAGAGAAGGGGACTGTTTGAAATGACTGATAATATAAATATTAAAATATTAAGTGCTGCATTGCAATGGAGTTCTAAATATAAGAAGGCATTTCAAAATTTGTGACTAAATTCTTCAGTGGTTAAGCTCGTCGTTATATAAATTAAAAATTAGATTTTTTTGGTTAAAGCTAATTTTAAATAAAAATACATCAAACTTTAAGCAAAACTAAACAAAATTAATTTGTATTTTCCACTTGAAGCAAACAACAGCATATTGATTCTGTTAAGAATATATTTACATGTTTACGTTGGATAGTTGTCAAAAAAGGCACTAGGTTGACATTTCATTGAGAGGGATCCACTACAATGGTGACTTGTGCAGTCCAACGTGCATTCTGCTCATTTTTTACGTCCCAGATGCACATGCAACCTAGCTGGTGTATCCGTGGTCCTCATCATAACTCATGTTTATGAGGACAGAGTCTGTTTCCGAGGGATCAGACACCCAGCTCTGTTGGAGATTCTAAACAGCTCAAAGCGTCATGCAAGCCAAAGTACTGTCTTTTCTTTCGTCAGTTGAGACCCGGAAATTCGGGGATTAATTTTGTCGCAAGGTAGACTGCAAGCATGTATACCTTTGCATTGCTTTGACAATTTGATCACAATTGTTTGGACATCTTCTAAGACTGTGGTCAGTCAACTACCAGCTAGTAATACAGTGGTTGAATCACACCGACCCACCCCAAAGAAGGGTAGATTCTACGGTACATTTCAGCAAATAGGAAAACAAACGTGGATAGAGTTTACACAGTGCTGTAAATTTTTAGCCTGACGCTTAATGAATAGGCGAAATTACCGGGTGTCCATGAACCAAACATTCTTTAAGGTTTTACTGTTTCACACACATGACTTGTATGTGGTTTCGTCATGATAACCAAACAAATCACAATCTTACAGCTTTCTTAATTGAATAACCTTTTTGAGCACTAACTACACATAAACAACCACACTTTTACTGACACAGCTAACAAGTTTATATTATTTTAATATAATGATTTTTAGTAGCTCTATGTAGTTTCTTATGTTCTAATGATATTCCTCATAAAGGATAACTTTAATTCACTTATCTACGAAGTATAAACTATTTAAATATTTAATGTAGTATAAAATTATGACTTCAAACAAAACAAATGCAGTTTTCAAAATTCTCACTAATAGCGTCTTCTCCCTGGACAGTATTTCAAGACAATATTCAACAAAGAACATGTAGCTTCTCAACGTCTTGAACGTAAGAATCGATGTGCTGTTGGTTTCTGGAGCACTGAGGCTATAAAAGCAATTTGTGGTTTTCGTCTGTCTCAGCGCATGATTTATTCGCAGCATCGATAGAAAAATATGTCAGTTATATCATTTGTTGTATCCAAATGTTTGGATATTCTCAATTTTGATGTCTTGTTGAAATTTTTGAATATATTTTTTTTATGTAACTCGTACAATATATATGATGTAACTGTAATGCTAACACATTTTCGACCTCAAGATCGTTTTGCCAATTTTTATTCGTAATTAATTTTTCCTGGACTTATTAGATATTTGGACAACTATATGCTTGTAAAAAGTAAACATTTTTATTCAGGTCTCCTGATTTCCTCTACCATTACTCAATAATCAAGCTGTCTGTACTTTAAAATTTTAACTGGGCGTACGAACAAATGGGATATTGTTGGGTCAGAATTGTAAAATTTCTCGTAATTTTGTTTTAAATGGAAATTTTCACTAATACGCAATAAAAATATTAATTACTTAAAATTTGTTTTCTTCTGTGTGTAAAGTTTACTGTTTACCGATGCGACATTTTCTTTTAATCACATGTGTCTTTACGACTGTGAAGATAAAAAAAGTGCCGAATTTTCATTAAATATTCTAAAAAGTAGGTCTAACGTCCATATTTATGACTCATGTGCTCGATCTTTTAGATTGTGAACATAGCTTAAATTAGAACCAGTCAAGTGCAAGTTTTGCACTAAGGATTCAATGCCACTTTTAATGTTGTTCTTCACTTGTTAGTATACGAGATAGAAGTATGGTTTAAGTATATGAAGTTATCTTTAATTTCTTATTGATAGCTACCGCTGTTTTCCTGTTCAAAACTACTTATTACATCTAACAATGACAATAACAGTTTAAAATTCACAACTGAGAAGTTTTCTCGTGTCTGAACTTCATAACACCAGCACCCCTCGTGCTTGTTTCTGTACCCGTGGTGAATGCATGGATTCAAGGTTCGAGCCGTTGAACCTGTGAAGCTGTAAGCATTATCTCTCGCCTCATGACGAGCTGCGGCCTGGGACTTGTGCAGACGCGGTGAGGAGCGCCTGCTGTGGTGCGAGTAGGCCGCCCGCGCAACGGGCGTGTGTCGCGGGTTGCGCGAGGGCGGCCAGGCAGGGGCTGCCAGAGTCGCGGCAGCGCGCGCGGGGGAAGTATCTCGGCAGCACGCAGCATCCCGGCCGAGATCAATACAGGAGCAACAGTGAGCGAGGCGTGGACGGCCGCCAGCCGCTTTGCCCTCAAACAACATCTCCCTCCGCCCCCCCCCTCCCTTCTCCTGCTACCTGGGCTGAGACGAGCCTCGATCACAGAGCAGTCTACCGCGCAGAAGCGCACAAGATGAGCCGTTCAGGGGCTTCGTTCCACCCGCTTCGTCGCTCTAGTTGATTACCACGCTAATTAAGGCCCCTGCTGTCATGCTGGTTATACTTATTTTTAATTATATGTTTCATTGAGGAGTATTGATTTAAAACCTTTTTGACTTGAATACGTCTTTAAAAATTGCTTCCATAGTGGGAGGCAATTAAAAAAAAACGAATGATAACAAAATCGTGGGATACAGTTGGGTGTTGCAGCTACATATCTATCGTCTCCATTGCACCACTGGATAGCTAAAGTATAAAATAATTCGTTACGCTAAGTGAGAACTGTGACGCATCGCGCGAGGTGGAGGGGGAAGCACCGCCGTTTTGAGGTCATTTTTCTGCGTTTCGAGATTAACACTTAGTATAACTTTGGACTCGGAGAAGCTACGACGTCCGTTTGAGTTTAAATCGTAATCTCTCGTCAAAATATATCGATTGCATGTATAAAACATTAGTGAAAAATAGTTACAGTGAATATAGATTTTTATCACACACACAGTTTTATTTATTACCACTACTTGTCACTTACAAATAATTTTCTAAATTGGCAAATAATTAATTACACTTAAAGAAATGTCAATTCCCCAGTCACTCGTTCCGCACACCTCGCTGGGCCGCACTTCCGGCGCAACTCTCGCCGCAGCACCCCTCGTGGGCCACTGCCGCGGGACTCCGTCGCCGCACTCCGCCGCCGCCGTCACACCCTTCGCCGAGATCCCACACGACGACTCGCTCGCAACTTCACTCGGGACTCCACCGCGCCCACGACTCTATCGCCCGGAAACTCCGCCGCGGGAAAACTCCCGACTCCACTGAACTCACTCACTCCCTGCCCTGGAACCTTCGTCCAGGGACTTCGCCACTCTGCCGCACCCGCGGCACTATCGCCCGGAAACTCCGCCGCGGGAGAACTCCCGACTTCACTCCGAACTCCACTCTGACTGCCTCTCTCGAGGCCGCCGTCCTCGTTTTATCTGTCAGCCGCCATTTCTGGAACTCACGAGAGCGGCCGGGGCCAGTCGCGTCATTCCGCGCCGTCCCGACGGCAGAAATCTCTCGAAAACACGTGTCGGCGGCTCGCGTAACTCCGCAGCTGTCCGGTGTCAGTTACGTGTCAAAGGCAGGGCGCCGCGCGGGGATAGGTGGGAAGGAGGGGGGGAAAGCGACAATCCTTGCTATCTTCCAGGCGCGCGCGGCACATATCATGTTGCGGCAGTCGCCAGCCAGCTCTGCACCTGCACGTGTCCCGGCCAAAGTCACGTTCGTAACAATTTTATATGGTGTTAAAATAAAAACATGGAAACCCGAAGGATTTCTTAGTGTTCAAACATGATTATAACATACATAAAATAGCGTATTTTATATGTTGTATATAAAATATTACCTGTTACGTACACGTATTCACATACAACACACGGCCGTGTCCATGACACTGCCACGCCCCATTTTCTTTGACGTACGCTTACACCGTATGCCATGGAAAAATTCTCAAGAAGGGACAAAGTTACATAAAGCGATTTCATAAATGTAATGCAGGGACAGCGCAGAGATCTCCGTGGCAGAAATTATTCAGTAAAAAATTGGTTTTCTGTAAAGTCGGTTTACGGACGATAGTTTAACGTGACAACGTCATAACAAAACATTGATGAAATGATTGCATACTTTTATGAATAATATTGAATCATTTTTATTTTAATAATAAAAGAATAAATACTTGAAATTATACTAGTAATCAGATTTTTAAAATGCAAGAATAATTAACCTTTATTGCCGAAATTGTTGTTGTAATAAGCAATGAACCCACATTAACTTTTCAATTCACTTTATAAATAGTCGACGAAACAGTTCACGTGTAGATGACTTGTAATTAATTTTAAAAAACTGGCGTTTAGCTATAAAGTTTAAATATAATTATGAAAACACCATAATTTTTTAGTCAATTGTAACATAATCTATTATTAGAGACCGGAAAAATTCGCGGGTTCAATGACCTCCAGGATAGACTCCACTATACTCTATACACTCGGGCAAATGTCAACTGCTCATTGGCTGTTGACTTGTGAGTCGTCTCGCCTGGGCAGCCTGTGATTCGACACTTCTATGAGTGAGGGTCTCTAATTGGCCCTCATTACTCCAGATTAACCGGGAACCAATGGCAGAAGCAGCACTAAGGTATAATTATTTTAATTGTAGCGTTTCACGAAATGAATCCGCGAATTTTTCAGGTCTCTACCTATTATTACTGCAGTCGCCGACAGCGTAACGGAACACAGCGTTACGGAACAATGTGCGTAACGGGACACTTTTTCCGTGCGTGCAGCCGGCGTTCATGGATTTATTAGACGTTGTCACGTCAATATCACAGCTCGGGCGCACACAGCGGACTGGCAAAGACGATACACTTGCAACAAGGACCGTCAACACAGACGAACTCAACAACCGTCTGATGATCTGGACAACACAACGAAAGCACAGCTACATAACAGCTGCGACGTTTCGGGAGCCGGCGTCTCCTGCCGTCGTCAGTCACAGACAGCCTGATCTTAACCTCGGCACTGCGATCCCCCGCCCATGCCGCTTATAGCCTGTCCCGCGCTTAGATGGCAGTGCAGAGCGATGGTGCCCTTTGTTGCCACTTCATACCACCCGGCTTGCGAACATTACAATTATCATTTTGTGCACCATCACTAACTATAATAAATTTTAGTATATTTTTAATTTTACCTGTGTGTTGATTTCTCTAATACCATAAAATAGTTTAACTACACTTTCATTGGAATATTTGGAAAGAAAGACAAAATATAAATTATAAACACCAATTAATAATATAAAAGAGACTATCTGTAGCAGCCGACCACTAGTAATACTAATAACACGGAATTCCGTTAATTATTTCCTACAGTCAAACAGAGCCAAAAAGATTATTATTAAAATATAAAAAAAAAATTAATGACAAAAACTGTTGAAACCAAGTTGGCGTTTTCTGTTACATTTCCTTAGAAGATAGAAAAGAATATTATCAAACGATATACTCATGGTGAAATGCAACAAGAAAATATTTTTCTAAAATTGTCATTCCAAAATATTCTCTTAAGAGTAAAATTTTTAGGTATATAGTAAAAATTTTTCAATAAACTGTAAAGTTGTGTCGGAACGTTTTGTGCTGTGCGAGTACATCTGGCAACAGAGCGCGCTGAAACCAGGACAGCGCTCAGAGTATATATTGGGAAGAGAGATGCACTGAGGGTGAGACGCTCTATGGAGACCACACGTGACGGGAAGATCGCTCCGCAGAACCGCGGGTTCCAGCACCGGGCCAGCCAATCGCGATGTCGGCTCTCCGGATGGTATTCCAAGACGTTGGTGGTGAGGTAGCGAACAAGCACTGCCTTGCTGGGAAACAACGGTAACCTAACTCGCGGTCCGTATTCCAGAACGAACGTGTCCAAACCGAATCCCAGTAAGGGGACAGAAAAAAAAAACTAGCTGTGTCCGAATACCAGCCTAATGGATCCCTTAGCTAAGAGATCCACTAAAAGTGCATCGTATTGGACGCGGCCATCTTTGCATTGCTTCATAATTTTCACAAGGGTTATCGATGCACCCCTTCATCCGTCAACTAAATAGTGATTTTTAGAGATGCGGCACTCTCATCCACTGATACGCCCCTACATCCATTAGCTTGGAATCCACTAGAATGTTTTGAAATCAGTTTCTAGCCTCGTGCAGGGCACAGTTTATTAGAACTGCTGTTTTTTTTTTCGTTATCTGACAGGGATTGCATTTGCAAATGTTCTGGAATATGGTCTGCGAGTTCGGTTACAGTTTTATCCCAACTAGGTAGAGCTTATTCGCTACCTTACCCGAATGTCTTGGAATACCGTCCCGTGTGACATCATTTGATGATAAACCCATACTGTATTGCTGACGCGAACCAGATAAATAATGAAATGGCAATTTCTCAGACGTTGTGGTGTACTTTTCTATGAGAATGATTTCAAATTATGTTCGGGATGGCTATAACACATGCATTAAAGCAGCAATGAACTATCTGGGTGGAGGGCTTGGCTTATTGACATATACAGCTCATCACGATACAGCTGTGGGGCGCAAAACTGTAGTATTAGCAAGGAGGGGGGTCAT
The DNA here is from genome assembly GCF_032445375.1 of Bacillus rossius redtenbacheri. NCBI lineage: Eukaryota > Metazoa > Arthropoda > Insecta > Phasmatodea > Bacillidae > Bacillus > Bacillus rossius. Next base: position 6,443,900 of record NC_086330.1, on the reverse strand, counting down.
GGAAATTCACACGGGGAAAGGAATAAGGAAGGCCCCGTACCCCGAAATTTTGGCACGTGAGTTTTAACCAACGCAAGTTATCTCTGGATTGGGTGCTTGTATGTTTTATGCACTTCATATGTCGGCCTTGTATGCACTCTATAAGAAGAAAACTTTAAAATACACAGGAAGTTTCCATAAAACATAGTTTTGACGTTTATGTTTATCAACCCCGTTACACAGTCGCAGTTTTGCAAGCTGAAGCCCCAACTAAGGGATCTACGCCAATGGTCCCACGCACCGACTACCCATCCCAGTAAAACAGTATTGACTAATAGAAAGTACGAGTTGCATCATTGTAAACAAGAATACGTCACACTTTTATTTAAAACAAACATGTCACAGTATGCAACTCGGTGGTGAAACACTATGGACTCTTACAATTGGAAATTTAGCATCGCAAGCGCGGGGATGTGCTGGTTACAAATTGTCGGTGAGAATGTTAGAGACTATCTTGAGCACGGAGCAGAGCACCAGCACCAGCAGAAGAGTGGGGAAGCTCGTAGTGCAGGTGTCGGGCGCCAGATGGCTCGTGTGCCCGACGAGAGGCGCCGCTGGGCTCGCGGGCACCAGAGCGTCTGCAAGGGGCACTTGCCGCGCGCTGGGGGGTCTCGGGACTTCAGGGCCTCCCCCGAGGGACCGGCCGCCCTCCGAGCAGACCTCGAACACCCTCATCCTGGCGAACATCTCCCGGCGCTCCCTCACCACGCCCCTGGGGAGGGTCCTGATCTCGCAGCTGCGCGCACGGCGGTCCGCCAGCTCGGGCAGTTCGGGCGACTCGGGGTCCGCGCCGCTCAGGTACTGCTCCAGCATCTTCCTCACGGCTCCTCTGGCGCGAGCCCTCTCCTGGAGCGGGCTGGAGACTTCCTGGCACACGCTGGCCACCAGCTCCAGCAGGAGTCCCTGCACCACCTCCTGCGCCGAGCAGCCACCAGCTTCTGCCTCGAGCCTTGCATCCTGGTAATTCTCCTGAGCCATGGCTGGTTCCAAGCCTCCCACCTGGATGCCAACCGATGTGCCCGTTAGTATCTCCTTGTCGTTTCTTTCAAGTACATCATTACCGCAACTCACATCAAGCTGTTTTGTATCCGTCTCCTTCACAGCTAGCAGTGTAGTTAAGTTTTCTTCAAGAGACTCCGGTTGATCAGGTGCGGTCGCTGTTACATTTCCAGTTTCAACGTCAATTCCTGTTGTCGTCATCCTCGAGGCCTTCTTGTCTGAAGACTGGTCTCTCTCGCTTTCCGAGCTGACTGGTTCTCCTGCTCGACATGGAGTCCCTTGCTCTGGTGCGTCATGACGCTCGATGCTCAGCATCTCAGCACAGCAGTTCAGAGGAGGTTGTGACGATTCATCACTAGTTTGTTTTGAACCATCCTCCGAACCGACGAAGAACCGAACCGATTCCTGGTTGACAGCGGAGTTTCTTTCAGGTAGATCCTTGCATGTCTCGTTACCTCGCACTTCGGGGAAAACGTGCCTTCCTCCAGTGGGTTGTGGTGACTTCGTCTGTAAGTCCAGGGATTTGGTCCTCTTTGGTACACCTGAGATATCTTGTTCACATAGTGGCGGACCTGTGCAGTCACGTTCTTTTGAGCCTGCGTCTCCGGAGCTCCGCTCCCCAGACAACTGTGCTGTCAGTCTCGTGCGATGACCCACCTTGAGACCAGCCTGTCTGTTCTGTCCAGGAGGACCTTCTGATAGGCTTGGGTGGACTCTACAGCAATCTGGCAGCTGGCTGAGACAGGGACCAAGTTTAGGTTCACTGTGGCTCTTTATCATCTTCCTGAAACACACATGGACCACTTTTAATAGTATTCCCTTTTTGTGTAGTATTTCGTTCCTATAGACACTGTGACTTATTACGTGCTGACACTGTACACGTATTTCAGGTTTTTGTTTTTAGCTTAAATAAGAAAAATTGTTTTTAAAATATGAGCAAAATATTTGCACTGAAAATAATTTTCAACATAAATAAAACATTTTTTTTTTTGCCTGGATTCGCTTTTAAATCTCACTTGAGAAAAGTTGACTAGGAACTCCGTGGAGTTTGAATATTTTAATGTCTTCACTTCAGTCAGTTTTTTATTTGAGGTATTTTTTATAAAATAATGCATAAGTTAATTATTTGCAGTTGTATCATTTACATTTTCACAAATGAGAGTCTTCTCCGAATAAATTAAATCAGGAAGACGATATTATTGAAACTGCTACACATTACTTTTTACCACAGACTAGTTATGTGAACCTTTACTTCTAGATTGATGGCGGATTATCTTTCCTTTGCTTGCAGAACCCAACATAAAGTTCCAACTTTGCTTACACTGCGATGCAGTTCGAATGAAATTTATAGTGTATTATAGTCTTCGGATTCAAAACTCGTTTGTTTGCATATATTCATTATTAAAACAGAGTGTTAATTTTTTGATGTGATATAGTCTTATAAATCGATGAACGCCGGCTGCACGCACGAAAAATGTCACGTTCCGCCTGAGCCAAGCATGCAAGAACCGGCTAATCACTGTGCGAGAAGCGAGAAAATATTCTATGATATCAAGCAGGTAAAGGCGGGCTTTTTAACTTATTGTTCGTGATTATATTTAAACAAATTATTTCAATTAAATTTGCAAAAACTGTAAATAATATTTGAAAATTAAAAAGTATGCAATTTTTCATCAATGTTTTCATATGACGTTATCACGTAAAATTATGGTCCGTAAACCGACTTTACAGACAACCTCCTTTTTAGCTAGTTTTGTTACCAACTTACATGTTCTTCGCTACAGACTTTTGCTTCTCCTGCAGTTCGGGGCTAATAAGGGCTTCCCTCAGGGTGCACAAGTAGAACAGCCGGAAAAAGTGGCTGCAAAAAAATATTCACAGTCTGGAAATGTTTCAAAAAAAAGTTAGAATGTCAGCAGTTATTGTAAGCTGTGAGGTAAAGGAAGAGCGAGGTACCTTGGTCTCGTTCTCAAAGTCCTCCGAGCAGGTAAAAGCGGCGTGGCTCGACCTCCCTGAGGTCTGCACGGCTGTCCTGGACTCCTTCTGGAGGTCGGCTCAGCGCCTCCTTTGACGCCTCGGGGTGTTCTCGTGGGCGCGACGGAGCTTGTCTCAGCTCTTCCTCTGGAACTATTCTGTGGCCTCACTTGAGTTTTCCTCCCGTGCCTGTCGTTAGCTTTCCCACGCGTGTTTACTTGGCCAGCCTCGTTGGCGAACCGTGTCTCCTCTGGTGGTTTCGACACTGTTCGGGAGAGCTTTCTATCTTTCCCACTCAATTTAACGTCGAGGATCGCAGGGGTGAATGCTCTGCTGACCACCAGCTGACCCGGAATGACTTCGTCTTGACCTCGCTCCATAGTGTTTGCAATCACGCCTGCGTTAACGTTACTTCTCGAACGCCATCTACTTCGTGATTTAATTTTCGCACGAGCCGCTAGGAAGGTAAGCTCGGAAGATATCGTAGCGCACTGGTCAGCGCTGAGAGACGTCTTCAGTTTCGTGTCCTCAAATGTTAGATGGTTTGTTTCCGTGCCTTTTCCATTTCTCAAAATTTTTGGCACGAATCTGCGTTTCTTGCATCTCTTGGCAGACAATTCTGACTGTACGCTATTGTTGGTGTGTGTAGTCTGTGCGTGTAGTGACAGTCGAGACCTGTGTCTCAAAATGAAACGTATGAAATGTTTATTAGTTTGATTTAAGTTTTTCATCAAATATTTGCAGTGATCGTTGTTTGGTAAAATTTTTTGTATCTTGGTTATCATAATACTCATTTCCAAAAGAAAGCTCCTACTAATTGTCATTTGGGGATTCACTTTTACTTTACAATACAAGAACTCGCCATATTTTTGCGTGAAATCTTTTATGGTTGATAATGCATTTGCGTTCACTTCGTTATCAGTAACATGATACAAATCCTGATGGTTGATAGTCGTTGGCAGTGGATTAAGACTTGCTAGATAGTTCACTTTATTAGGTTTTACTATATAATCTATTGATTCCATATTTTCTGGGGGTTCGTGTTTGTATACAGTTGAAGATATATGTATCCCTTCAATTCTTTTACACCATCCAACCATTGGATTTGCACTCCCAGTATTCAATGCAGTTTCAACTAAGTTTTCTCCTGCGTGAACATTCAATATCTTAGTTAAGTGCTCTTTATTCGATAACATACATTTGCTTTGGTTTCCTCTGTTGACAATTACTCTAAAGTCACAACCACTTTCCCTTGGTTCAGTCAAAAAGACGTTCTGCGAGTCAATTCCATCTGCGTGTTGTGCCCTTTCGGCCTCGCAGTCAAAACAAAGGTAGTTCAATTCCGTTGGCGGTTCTGTTCGGTGGGTTTTGGATAGGGTGTTTTCTTCGTAGCCAATGTACACGTCTGCTTCCACTCCAGCCTTTAGTTTCACAGGCAGTTGGAAATCAGTGTCACTCTGCGTTATTAAAAGCTCTCGTTTCTTCGTTGTCTTCGGCTCGGAAGGGGTGCTGGTCTCGGGATGGACGTGGCATTCCGGCGGAATGTCGTCTTGGTATGTTCCGCAAGCACAGTGGCTCGGGGCCGGTGGTTCTCGGGCTTGCGGGCAGTCCCTCTGACGGGAGGGGCTCCGGGGAGTGGTGGCCGCCGGCGCGGACCGCCGCAGCAGCCGGTCGTAGGCGGACATGAGGAGGCGGTGCTCCAGGTGTCTCTGCGCGCCGAGCAGCTCGCTCTCCCGGCAAGAGGGGCCTTCGGGGTCGACCCCGCCCCTGAGCGGGCCGCGCCCCGCCGCCGGGGGCAGCGGCTCGCCGCCGCCGGAGCAGCGCAGGTGCGCGAGGATGGAGGCCCGGTCCAGGTCGAGGTCCAGGTCCCTGGAGGGCAGCCTCGGGGGTGGGGACTGCGGGGCTCCTCTGGGCCTGGGGCGGTGCTCCGGGGCCGCTGGCCTCGTCTCCCCGCGCAGCACCCGGCCCAGGGCCTGCCGCCTGGCGGGGCTGCACCCGGGGAGCAGTTGAGCTGTCCTCGAGTCCATCAGCCCTGCACGCGTCCTGCCCGGAGCCACCTGCAGGGCCTGGCGGCGATCACACGAGGGTGGAGCGTCCACGCAACCCTAAATCCCTACAACCCTACAACCCTACAACCCTACAACTTAACATTGTAAAACAGTAGAAAACATCAATAATGTTCGCAGGCTTTCACGACCATTGCCTGAAGTAGCTTTGGCTTCTGGGTTGTAGCTCAGTAGGTAACTGCTCCCTGATGATGGCGACTGCGATGTCGGCCGAAACGTCGGTGAATTATTCGCCAAGGACACGGCTACAACCCAGAAGCCTAGCTACTTCAGTAGAAAATATTTTTTTTTTTCCACAGGAACAAAATATGCAATTTGATTTAAAAGTGTTATTTTCTTTCACTGTCTGTAAAAATGATATATATATAACAAAGGTCTTCTATGCACATAATGTCTGCATATTTAAATGTTTTCGGAACAATCCTCTTCAAATGTGGCGGTCGGCTATGCAAAGCCAAAATGCAAGAAAGGTGGAAGTTGGACAATGCCTGCGTTGCATTGCCACACCTTGTGTAGTTTATGAACAGGTACTTTATCAAGTGGTTGCTGAACATTTGAATTAAAATCATGGCCGTAGTAATGGTAGAAATAACATGTCCACTTATGCATGGAAGCTTAAGCTTAAACAATAACTAAATGCAGAAAATGATGAAATAACTGACATTTGCAAAAAAATAAAATTAGAACACTCTTCACTTAAAGGTTATACGAAACTGAATCTCTCATAGAGGTATGTGGTCGCCATAAATATGGGACAGTTAATAAATGTGCAGACACATATTTTCCAACTAAAACTAAATGATATTCTAGAATGTAAATAATGTAAAATTATGAAGATTTATTTTCAAAAAAGTCTACTATAAGATTTTTTATGAGCCATAATAACAAAAAATAACCATGCTCTGCTTCCATTTTATGCTGCTTCACTTTACTATTTGCTATAGGGCTTCTGCAGATATTAAATATTGGAGATGTACTGGTAAATATTGTTACGAACACGAGAGACAAGACCGTGGTGGATGCATTACATAATGAATTGTATGGATGCATTTGGCTTAGAACGTATTGCCAACAGCCATATTAGAGTTCGTCGTGTTGTGGTAGGGTTACCTACGCTCTAACCGGATTTGTCATGTCATGTAGATCGTGCATCATGACTTCAGCTTCACACCTCCATTGTGGCAAACTTGAGTGGCGTGAAAAGGCATGAGAGTGCTAGAGACCAGTATGTGATACCCAATGCGATAAAGGGATGTATTTGTGAGCAAGTCCAGTGTATGCAAACAGGACATTTCAGATGTACCTCTATGAAAACCTAAAACAGCTTTTGTAAATTCCAGCTGTACTCTGAGGAACCCACGTTTATAGTTTAAAAGGTGCCCACTGCCATTTAGTGTTTTATTGCGTAGACAAGACATTTTTCAACGTGAGATATCATTAATCCTGTTGTTGCCAGCCTATTGTTTACTTGATACTAGCTCTGCAACCTTGATCCTGTGGTTCTCCAGAGAGCCTTATGAATGTAGCGTAGCCAAGGCTGTTTTCAAAAAAGACAAGGAGGTTAAATGTCAGTACAGCGACCACAATCAGGGATGTATCTCGTGGTCAACAGTCTTAACTGCGCTATTAAATGACAACATAAATCTACGTCACTTAGCAAGCACACATGACACCCGCTCTACTGCACTGTCTTGATAGTTTCAATCCCGAAAACACATGTTAGATTATGTACAGACTATTTTAATTATTAACACAAACCACGCTTGAAACAAACAGTACCATAAAAGATTACCTACTTAGGGGCTATTTTCTTAGTTAGCTACTACAAATGCACACTTGACACAGGAAAACAGATGCAAACAGTTTAAAAAAAATGGTATTAATACTATACTGAAGTCACTACACCATTCGCCTTTAAGTTTCAGGTGAATTTATGGAATTCAGAAAAAAAAATTTCAAATGCTGTTTTTAAGGAAAATAGAAGAAGGAATCTAGTGTTTAAAAACACCACTTTCGTTTGTTTTTCTTTTTATGAAAAAGCCGCAAACTTATAAATCTACCACATAAATATTATTCACAAAATACTATGATATATATTTTTTAAACATATTCTGCTATAATAACTGGAAGTCTTACAGAAAGTACTTAATCTTGTACCGTGGGTTGTCATCTACATATCATGATTATTAGAAAGAACTGGAATTAAGTGTTCCCTTTCTTGTTCGCCTTTCCTGTTATCTTTGACGCTGAAGCAAAAGTCCCACACATATTCGACTTTAGTTTACTTCAAAACTATGTTTAATGAGCTCGCTACATTATTGATAGAATTCATGTTTGAAACTAAATAAGTAATCTTTATTTAATTATATTTTTGCACCATGTAATTACTTCACATTTAAATTGTGTATATACCTGGCAAACCAGGTTGTCATCAGCGCTGAAACTTTCTTTGAAATTCTCTTGCTTTTGAACCAGATAAAACATATAATTTTTAACCATGTAGAAATTCAAAGCATTTATTATTAAATATTTTATAACGGTTGGAACCACTAACCAAAAAGTGACTGCTAAACAACCACACAAGCATAGATATAATATACATTATAAGTTACACTCTGAGACATCGTTGTTGGCAATATGCAAGCCGTACGGGACCAACGAATTTCCATAAACGTTGAATGTGTTTTTACAAGCCAAAGAGTTGTATTTAAATTATATTAGCATAGTGTGCAGTACGAACTGAAATTGTGTTGTTTATATCACTGAAATAAATATTTATCGGTATTTACGTGTACTATCCAAAAATATTAATGCGTGTACCATAGAGGTAATAACATCTCTTGGTATATACAATGTCTGAACAAATTTTAAAAAATTAGATATACTAAGGTGGCAACCGAATATGAAAATATGAAAAAGTATGTATGTACATATAAACAAATAGAGAGAAGTATTAATAAACACTGGGAAATTTCGTAAATTCCGTACATGCATTTTTATATTTTGTTCCAGTTATATAATAAATTGGTTTCAGTTGGTTTCAATGGCTGTTACTTACACGTAATTTAATTAGGAGTAGTTTTAAAAACCTCAATATATATATTTTTTTGGTTTTACCCCTTGAATTAAATGTCAAGCTGATATTTGTTTCACTAGCACAGGAAGTCTGTTATACAAGGGCGTCGCCAGCCGATGGCCTAGGGGTGGGGGGGGGGGGGCAAGTTGTGGGAAAAGTATGTACTTTTTTGCATTTGGCTACATTTTTTTTAATCTCTAGGGCTCTAGGGGGGGCAACTCCCCCCCCCCCTACTCCCCCAACCCCTGGCGCGCCCTTGCTGTTATATTAATTTAAACTTTTCTGTTTTTTTGGACAATGTGGCCTATTCTTTTCATATAGGGCTTAACTGTTCACATTTGCGCACTGACATACTGACATTTCGGTAGCTCCTCAAACTCCACCTCACCCGCTTCAACGTCTCGAGGCTTGCAGCTGTCGCGGCTGATTTGTGCACACAGCAAGAGGTGGGGGGGGGGGGGGGACAGCTCGGTAACAGCGATTTTTTTCTAACCTAACTAAAACTAAGTGTATTTTGGAGGGGTCCGGGTTAGGGAGGGACCTAGGTGCGTCTCAGGCCGAAGCCTATACGCCTGGTCATGCTGGGATTAGCCATGCAGGGAGAGGGTCGCATGCATCATGTGATACGAGGGGATTGGCCAGCCATTGCAACGATTGGCGCCATGACTAACTCCCCTCACTCTTAAATCTAGACTATAACTAGAGATAGGTTGGGCCCAGCCAATCAAACAATTCTCCCGGAACCTCCCGAAGATCACGTGACCGGAATCCACGAGCAGGGCTCAACTCCTTTCTCTGCCGAAAGTTTCGTTCCAGTGAAAGTTTTGATCCCTTCCAACAAAACCTTTCTGTAGTTCTGTATTCCTTTTTTTTTTTCGTGTCTGTGAATTCGGAGAGCCAATTCTTTTTAATAAGATTATTTTTAAAATCTTGGTAGACCGTTTTTTTTTTTTTCAAGCACCCTGTTCGAGGCTGCTCCAGAGGCGAGAGGGTATCAAAAGTTCATGTTTTGATTTCGATCAGACAGCACAAGAATTCCGTTGTATGAACCTAATCATAATTTTTTTCTAAACAAGTATTATGGACAACACAACGGCGACAGCAAGGACAAACAAATAGAATCGGGGCCTGTACAAACAAACGATTTAAAAATAATACGCCTTATATGTTTAATCAGAAGAGTATTTCTCTTTCTGAAACAAAAAAAACCCTTCCAAAACCCTACACTGATAAAAAAAATTGGTTGTCTGTAAAGTCGGTTTACGGACGATAGTTTAACGTGACAACGTCATAACAAAACATTGATGAAATTATTGCATACGTTTATGGATAAAATTGAATCATTTTTATTGAATTATCATTATTTTGTATGGATACAAAGAAGGAGTGAAATTAAATCTACAATTTAATTGATAAATTTACTTTTATTTTCACTTATTAATTCAAATATGTTTATTACTTTAACGAAGAGATTATTTTAACTATAACTTTTATACATTTTTGCTATTTAACTTCTTCCAATCTGTGTTATTCTGTTAAGGATAGGCCGATGATAGGAAAAGTAGGAAACGAATGGGAGTGTTTCAAGTTTAATGTGCATCGAAAAAGTCAAATCGATGGTTGTTCCAATCGAGTGGAAGAGAGATGCGGCGCCAGCGTACAATGAGCATAACGGGACAACGAGTCATCCTTTTTGTGCGTGCAGCCGGCGTTCATCGATTTATTAGACGTTGTGACGTCAAAACATATTCATCCTTTAAATATCTGACAGCACAAGAATTCCGTTTGAAGGAAAAATAATATAACAACTCAGACGAAAACGGTGGGGTAACAACGACGAGACATATTATATGCAGGCAGGCAAATCTTATGCTGTGTGATATTTAGAGGTTGAATATTTTTTGTCCGTGCTGTCGTCGTTGTGTTGTCAATAATACTTTTTAGTTTCATCGTTGGTTCCGTTTGTCCGACATCAGCTGATTCAGTCATTTTTATCATCATATTTTTTATTTGCGGAGTTTTTCCATGACAAACAAGGCAAAACTGCAATGGCGTATGTCCAAGAAACTGCATTAAATCATATTTGTAATGTGCTATCTGGGGCGTAGATCTGAGGGGTAGGGGCCCCAGAGCCCCCTGAAATCAAAAAGCTCCTCTCTAGCGGGGCCCGCATGTACTTGCAGAATTGTAACTGTGAAAAGGATACGATAAACAATATCCTCACAAATTTCCGCCCATGCCTTGATACACAACTTATGAGTTGGCAGTTTTTGGATGTCTATTATTCATTTCCAAATAAAATTTTGTCTTTCCTTCAAAGTTAAGATTTTCGAAACTTTAAATGAGAAAATGTGCATAAAAATTGGGATAAACATGACTCATGAATTTATGCGAAAGCTAATTATTTTTTACTATTTTTCGTTTGATTGAGATTTATCATTAGCATTGTGGAATGGTTTTTCTAAAATTTATCAAAATAATAAAGAAACAATATTTTTGCAAAACTCCGCGATCCCGGAGAAACCCCCGGAATGGCCACCGCATGGGGAGCCCAAGAAAAGAAACGGGCTCCCCATTTGGAAGCCACCTGGAAGGTTTTTTTCTGTTCCACCCACCGTTTCTTTGGTAGCCTGACTTGTTACAAGGGATTGTATTCCTACCAGAGAAAATACCACCCACCATTTTGTCTGGGCAATCCGCCTTGGAGGAGCCGGGGCGCGAACCCGGGTCCTACAAGTCACAAGGCAGGCGCTCTATCCCAGAACCAGAGTGGTAGAGCAACTACTTGTAGTCTTCGTAACACTGACACGATGTTATTCCACGAGTTTTTATGTAGTTTGTTTTTTTAGTTACACAACAATCATGGACGTGTGTAGGTAATTTGTAATCCATACTGATGAATAAAACATTTTAATATGTACAGAACAAGGCAAGTTAAGCTGTTAAATAGTGTACGGATCTCAGAAGTACAAGAAGACAAAGAAAAGTTTAACTTTAATCCCTGAAAATATAAAATAACGACGTCCTTTAAAGTCGATGAAGACCTAACTTCGCAGGTCCACTGTAGCCAAGCCGGAGGACCTATCAAAATACAATTTGTATTGAATTTGGCAAGGTCAACAATGTCGGCTCCGTGATGTTTTGTCTTATCTCAATTTGTTATACCTTAGTGGAGCAACATTCTTCGATCAAGGGAAAATTTTGTGCACTTTCACTTAATGTTCGTTTATTTTACAGTCTTCAAACTTGACCGGCCAAACCCATTTGCAAAGATCTAAAAATTATTATCTTGGGGCTTTTTGTCGTAACTCCGTTGGTTATATCTAAGATAGAGTTTTAGTGCACATTTTTACATTTTCGTTTGTTGTTTTAGATCCTGATTGGGCAGCTAGATTAATCGTTGACAAATATGATGAATTTAAGTAAGTAATATTTTTTATTTATTAATCAGTGTACATATCTATATTTAAAATCCCATGTGGGAGTCTTTTTTACGAAAATATTTAGGGTCAATATACCCAATGAAGTTTCTTTCGGGGTGATGAACCTAATTTGTAGCAGTTTGGCAGTAAAGCCCCAAACCCTTGTCACTTCTAGGTCAATTTTGTATTAAATTAATTTTGTATCAATTAAATATTAAGGCGAAGCCCTCAACAGGGGCCGAAGCTTCAAAGTGAAGTATTTTTGTTGCGAAGCCCCAACGCCTAGAAGTTTAGGTACGAAATACTTACGAGGGGATTTTTTTGTACAAAGCCTCCATCGGGGGCATAGCTCCCCTTGGGGAAAGTTTGGGGTTGATTATATCGATGAGTGGGTGTTAGGGGCAAAATACTTTCAAGGTGACATTTTCAGGCGAAATTCCCATTTGAGTGAAGCCCCATTATGTGGGAGCTCGGAGGCGAAGCCCACAATGGTTGGAAGTTTGGTGTGAAGCCCCCAATGGGGGCAAGCCTCAATAGCATCATCATTGGGGCGAATCACGCAAAGAGTGGAGTGTGTGAAGCGAGTGTGTATATGAATATATATTTATGTGTGTGATACCATTGGTTCAAACATTCTACACCTGGTGATAAAGACCAAACAGGACACTTCGTGCTAACTCAGTTTTGCTGCACATCAATTGATGTTTTCCCAAAAAAACATCCGAGGTAGCTTATAGAATAATTGGAAGATTTTTTTTCTCTCCGTCCAATCCTCCAGATTCCACGGTAATTTTAAAGACCAGTCAGGGAGACCTATCAAATCAAGGGTGATCATGCATGCAGTACTACATGGACACTGCGTGAAGATGCTCTCTCTCTCTCTCTCTCTCTCTCCAAATAATGAACCGTGCCATGTTTTCGGGACGCCCAAAACATTGGCCGAAGTGTAGTGTTGGCATTTTATGGCAGTGGCTGTGTTTAACGATGGGAATAGGATTTCGCAATGTTTTGGAAGTTGCAATATGGATATGGTGACGTAAAATGTTACTTCAACTACATCACAGCATGCAATGTCCGAACGATTGCTATCTTCATGTTTGAACCACTGGGCACCGCCTTACGTTAATGTGTGATGCTGTCACATCTGTGGATTCCCAACCCTTGCGGCTAGTGCCACCAGTCTGTATCACTGACCTACAGTGCCGTTTCCCTCCGTGTCACTTACTAGACCCACCTCAGGAGCTTTCCTCGGGCTGACCTCACTCCACTATCATAACTTTTTCTTTACTTCACTCTGCTGCTTTCATGATGTAACATTACATTAATGTGTACACTCATTTTGACGTATGGCTTTTGCTATGCGTGGTTATATGTACATTATTCACCATCTTACAGCACTAAGTGTGCTTCAGATGATTTTATGGAAACTACATTAATTTACTGACATATTGTAGCTTTTCTGAAATATATCATTCAACGAGTCTCAATCTTTTGTGGTGTATGGGATTACTTTTATTCCTGGTATATTTAGGAAGAAATAGAGTAAACCTTTAACAACTTAGATGGGTAAGGCTGTATTTCCGAAATTCTAGTACAATGTTTTTGGAGTGTAGAATTAGAATAATTTTAGATAATGTTTAGTAAATATGTAAGTAGTTCGGTAATTTAAGTCCTAGATGGTTGAGGATGTGTAGCGAGGAGCCACTACTGAGTGCCTCGACGTGGTCAGGCGAGGTCAGGCGAGGTCAGGCGAGGTCAGGCGGGGTCAGGCGAGGTGAGGCGAGGTCAGGCGAAGTCAGGCGAGGTCAGGCGAGGTCAGGCGAGGTCAGGCGAGGTCAGGCGGGGTCAGGCGAAGTCAGGCGAGGTGAGGCGATGTCAGGCGAGGTCAGGCGAGGTCAGGCGGGGTCAGGCGAGGTGAGGCGATGTCAGGCGAGGTCAGGCGAGGTCAGGCGGGGGGCCGGCGGGTGTGTCGCAGGCCTCCAAGGTGGCGTCTAGCCGCCGCCTCCTGTCCTGGAACTGCTGGTACTGGAGGGCGGCGCGCTGCCGCCACTGCTCCCACGTGGCGTCCGCCTCGCCGGGCCGTCGCCGCGCCGCCTCCGCGGCCTCCAGCACCCAGCCCACCCACTCCTCGGCCAGCTGGCCCGCCTCCTGCCAGCGGTCCTCGCAGCGGTCCTTCAGTGTCACCTGCCGGCACATCACACCTCTCACGTCTCGGCGACCTGACACCTGCCGGCACGCGACACCTCTCACATCTCCGCAACCTGTCACGTGCGGGCACATCACACCTCTCACGTCTCCGCGACCTGTCACGTGCGGGCACATCACACCTCTCACATCTCGGCGACCTGACACCTGCTGGTACGTGACACCTCTCACGTCTCGGCGACCTGTCACCTGCAGGCATGCGACACCTCTCACGTCTCGGCAACCTGTAACATGCAGGCATGCGACACCTCTCACTTCTCGGCGACCTGTCACGTGCGGGCATGCGACACCTCTCACTTCTCGGCGACCTGTCACGTGCGGACACATCACACCTCTCACGTCTCGGCGACCTGACACCTGCTGGTACGTGACACTTCTCACGTCTCGGCGACCTGTCACCTGCAGGCATGCGACACCTCTCACTTCTCGGCGACCTGTCACGTGCGGGCATGCGACACCTCTCACTTCTCGGCGACCTGTCACGTGTGGACACATCACACCTCTCACGTCTCGGCGACCTGACACCTGCTGGTACGTGACACCTCTCACGTCTCGGCGACCTGTCACCTGCAGGCATGCGACACCTCTCACGTCTCGGCAACCTGTAACATGCAGGCATGCGACACCTCTCACTTCTCGGCGACCTGTCACGTGCGGGCACATCACACCTCTCACATCTCGGCGACCTGACACCTGCTGGTACGTGACACCTCTCACGTCTCGGCGACCTGTCACCTGCAGGCATGCGACACCTCTCACGTCTCGGCAACCTGTAACATGCAGGCATGCGACACCTCTCACTTCTCGGCGACCTGTCACGTGCGGGCATGCGACACCTCTCACTTCTCGGCGACCTGTCACGTGCGGACACATCACACCTCTCACGTCTCGGCGACCTGACACCTGCTGGTACGTGACACCTCTCACGTCTCGGCGACCTGTCACCTGCCGGCACGCGACACCTCTCACGTCTCGGCGACCTGACACCTGCTGGTACGTGACACCTCTCACGTCTCGGCGACCTGTCACCTGCAGGCACGCGACACCTCTCACGTCTCGGCGACCTGTCACCTGCAGGCACGCGACACCTCTCACGTCTCGGCGACCTGACACCTGCTGGTACATGACACCTCTCACATCTCGGCGACCTGTCACCTGCAGGCACGCGACACCTCTCACGTCTCGGCGACCTGTCACCTGCAGGCATGCGACACCTCTCACGTCTCGACGACCTGTCACCTGCAGGCATGCGACACCTATCACGTCTCGGCGACCTGTCACCTGCCGGCACGCGACACCTCTCACGACTCGGCGACCTGTCACCGGCAGGCACGTGACACCTCTCACGTCTCGGCAATTTTGACGGCCTGTTCCAGCAGGCTCAAACTGTGCGGAGTGACTCCGTGAGGCTAAGGGAAACCAGCATGTGGATGACCGGACTGGTATTGGATATCGGGTTCTCTGGAAGGAGGACCGCTCTTCATGACTGGCTTTCTTAGGGCCCCCACACACGATCAGTCCAGCTCCCTGTTCGGAATGCTCAGTTTGGGTTGGATTGATGAGTCCAGGTGCTCAGTTAGGACCGAATAGTCCCAACTGACAGTCTGGACTGAACTAAAGCCTCCCACACACACAATCATCCTTGTAGTTGCTTTTGCTGTTGTGTGTATCGTTTCATCATAAAATATGGAAGAAAAATTTTGTATGTTGCCAGTACATTTGATTATATATTGATTGTTGATATTGTGTATATAAATAAGTACTGATATTTATTTTTTATTATTGTATGATTGGTAGTTTGATTCTGACTACATTATAATTGTAGTAATCAAAAAGGAAAACAATTTAGCATAGCAACCAAAGAGTATTATCAAAGATGTCTGCCATGACACTCGGCTGATGGACTGATTGCTCGGACTGGCGAGACGCTGTTCCCACACACGGCAGTTTTGACCGAGTCAGATGTGATAGGTTCTTCAGTCCACCAGTTCCGACTGATCAGTCCACCGTCCTTGCACACGCACGAGGCAGTTCGGACCGGTGAGTTCCAACTGGTGATGCCGAACTGACAGTTCTAACTGATCGTGCATTGGGGCCTCAACAGTTGACGGTGGGTCGATCTCCAGCCATCCCCTCGGGCAGATGACCACATGGGGCTATGACACAGGCGAAGCGCTCCTTTCGATGGTTCGTCGAGGCAGCGCGGAGGTGACGGGTTTGACAACGCCCAGAACCTGTAACCGCTGACACAACTGTTCTTCCAGATGGCAATGGTCGTTTTCCATGGGCTAACATGATTAACCTAATCAACTATATTTTCAAATAACTTGCTAAGCTAGCAAAGTAATTTTTTTTTTATCTTATGCGTGGTCAAATCTACCTGATATTTTGTTGTCACATGAGCTTACAAATAATTTTTATCCTTAAAAGTATAGCATGTTTTAATTTTAATTTTGAACTGTTATCGAAAGTAGGGTTATATGTAAATCCGTAGCAGTTTATAATAATTTGGTGGCGTGCCGGGATTAAAATATTGGTAAAAATAATTGCCTCTAACTCGAAAACTATGACACTTTTGAATTTTTTTATTCAGAACCGCAAATTTACTGGCCTATCAACGGTTCTCGGCTTAGCATTGAGATATGGGACATGTTTTAAATAACAAAGAATTATGCTTACCTCATCGAGAATTTTTTCAAAGATGTCTGCGATGCGCTCGGACACTGTATCAATCACAGCTGTCGTCGAGTCATCCACCTGCTTGCCTGCCTTTAGCATGGCGTCGGTCAGTTTAGATGCTACGATTTTCTTTACATCAATTCTTTGCACTACAGGTTGCATTCCGCTACTCTCAGTCACCATTTCCTCCATCTGTTCACTACCCTCTCTCTTCTGATCACCGTTTGCCTCGATCTGTTTGTCACCCGATGCCTCTTGATTTGTCTCTTCATCGCCTGGCTTGCTGACCAGCTCCGCTTTAAACGCACTTGTTAGAACCTTCGCCACTGTGGCGGGCATGGTCCAGACCTCGCCAGGTTTCCTAGGCATGGCTAGTTCTTCAACGTAGTACATATCACCCTTGTCCTTTACCAGGTAAGTCCTCTCCTTGTCCACCTTCGCCGATCCGAAGTCAAGCTCCGTGAAGCCGGACAATTCTGAGGACATCTTGTGCTGATCGTCTCTTGGAGGAAGCAAGATTTCCACTCCCTTGGCACCCTTATCCAAGAACACCTCTGTCCCATCGGCTTCGAAGAGTCGAGCTCTTCGCGTGTCTGTTTCGTCTGGACTTGGGTTCAGAATAACCATTTCCGTATGTTCAGGATCTACGTAATCTATTTCCATTAAACATTCCTCCGTGTCACAATCGACCTCGTCCAGTGGTATGATTCCACCGTAGGCTGCAAATTGGTCTTCAAACACCTGAGTCGTCGTCGTCGTCATTTCAAATTCTTCTGTTATCTCGCCAGCTCCTTCTTGTTCTCCATCTTTAAGTGCCTCACCATCTTCCAGTCCGTCTCCGTCTTTGGATTTGCCATGCTTGCCTTTCTTCTTCCCTCCACGTCTCTTCCTCTGTTTCCGTTCTTTGGCTTCCCTCCTTTTTTTCTCGTCCTCCTCCGCGAACTCGTCCGCCTCCGCGGCCACGCCCAGGATCCAGCTCGCTATCCTCTCGGCGAAGTTCCTCCTGAGCAGCTTCACTTGCCTCTGGTTCTCCTTGCACGGCCCGCAACCCGCCTCCACCATGCACCTGGTCTGCCTGCTGTCCTCCCACATGTGCTCGGCCAGCGCGTCACCCAACCACACCACGTCGTCCGTCCTCTTCACCTTCTTCTTGGCCTGGCCGTAGTCGTAGAGTCTGTGCGCTAGGTTCTGCGTGATGCGCTCCAGGTACCTGCGGCTGTACAGCTTCTCGCGCTCCTCGGCGGCGAACCTCTCCAGCCCCAGCGGCCTCTGCGGCACCTCGGTCAGCGCGTCCACCTCCCTGCCGGACAAACCACGAACTTGCAACCCACATCTCTGCCGGATACACGGCGACCTTGCAACCCACCTCTCTGCCGGACACACCGCAACCTTGCAACACACCTCTCTGCCGGACACACCGCGACCTTGCAACACACCTCTCTGCCGGACACACCGCAACCTTGCAACACACCTCTCTGCCGGACACACCGCGACCTTGCAACACACCTCTCTGCCGGACACAAAGCGACCTTGCAACACACCTCTCTGCCGGACACACCGCGACCTTGCAACACACCTCTCTGCCGGACACACCGCGACCTTGCAACACACCTCTCTGCCGGACACACCGCGACCTTGCAACACACCTCTCTGCCGGACACACCGCGACCTTGGAACACACCTCTCTGCCGGACACACCGCGACCTTGCCACCCACCTCTCTGCCCGACACACCGCGACCTGGCCACCCACCTCTCTGCCGGACACACCGCGACCTTGCAACACACCTTACTGCAGGACACACCGCGACCTTGCAACACACCTCTCTGCCGGACACACCGCGACCTTGCAACACAACTCTCTGCCGTACACACCGCGACCTTGCAACACACCTCTCTGCCGGACACACCGCGACCTTGCAACACACCTCTCTGCCGGACACACCGCGACCTTGCAACACACCTCTCTGCCGGACACACCGCGACCTTGCAACACACCTCTCTGCCGGACACAACGCGACCTTGAAACACACCTCTCTGCCGGACACACCGCGACCTTGCCACCCACCTCTCTGCCGGACACACCGCGACCTTGCAACACACCTCTCTGCCGGACACAACGCGACCTTGCAACACACCTCTCTGCCGGACACACCGCGACCTTGCAACACACCTCTCTGCCGGACACACCGCGACCTTGCAACACACCTCTCTGCCGGACACACCGCGACCTTGCAACACACCTCTCTGCCGGACACACCGCGACCTTGCAACACACCTCTCTGCCGGACACACCACGACCTTGCAACACACCTCTCTGCCGGACACACCACGACCTTGCAACACAACTCTCTGCTGGAAACACCGCGACCTTGCAACACACCTCTCTGCCGAACACACCGCGACCTTGCAACATACCTCTCTGCCGGACACACCACGACCTTGCAACACACCTCTCTGCTGGAAACACCGCGATCTTGCAACCCACCTCTCAGCTGGACACACCGCGACCTTGCAACACACCTCTCTGCCGGACACACCGCGACCTTGCAACACACCTTACTGCAGGACACACCGCGACCTTGCAACCCACCTCTCTGCCGGACACACCGCGACCTTGCAACACACCTCTCTGCCGGGCACACCGCGACCTTGCAACACACCTCTCTGCCGGACACCCCGCGACCTTGCAACACACCTCTCTGCCGGACACACCGCGACCTTGCAACACACCTCTCCGCCGGACACACCGCGACCTTGCAACACACCTCTCTGCCGGACACACCACGACCTTGCAACACACCTCTCTGCCGGACACACCACGACCTTGCAACACACCTCTCTGCTGGAAACACCGCGACCTTGCAACACACCTCTCTGCCGGACACACCGCGACCTTGCAACACACCTCTCTGCAGACACACCACGACCTTGCAACACACCTCTCTGCCGGACACACCGCGACCTTGCCACCCACCTCTCTGCCCGACACACCGCGACCTTGCCACCCACCTCTCTGCCGGACACACCGCGACCTTGCAACACACCTTACTGCAGGACACACCGCGACCTTGCAACCCACCTCTCTGCCGGACACACCGCGACCTTGCAACACACCTCTCTGCCGGACACACCGCGACCTTGCAACACACCTCTCTGCCGGACACACCGCGACCTTGCAACACACCTCTCTGCCGGACACACCGCGACCTTGCAACACACCTCTCTGCCGGACACACCACGACCTTGCAACACACCTCTCTGCCGGACACACCACGACCTTGCAACACACCTCTCTGCTGGAAACACCGCGACCTTGCCACCCACCTCTCTGCCCGACACACCACGACCTTGCAACACACCTCTCTGCCGTATACACCGGGACCTTGCAACACACCTCTCTGCCGGACACACCGCGACCTTGCCACCCACCTCTCTGCCGGACACACCGCGACCTTGCAACACACCTTACTGCAGGACACACCGCGACCTTGCAACACACCTCTCTGCCGGACACATCGCGACCTTGCAACACACCTCTCTGCCGGACACACCGCGACCTTGCAACACACCTCTCTGCCGGACACACCGCGACCTTGCAACACACCTCTCTGCCGGACACAAAGCGACCTTGCAACACATTTCTCTGCCGGACACACCGCGACCTTGCAACACACCTCTCTGCCGGACACAACGCGACCTTGCAACACACCTCTCTGCCGGTCACACCGCGACCTTGCCACCCACCTCTCTGCCCGACACACCGCGACCTTGCCACCCACCTCTCTGCCGGACACACCGCGACCTTGCAACACACCTTACTGCAGGACACACCGCGACCATGCAACACACCTCTCTGCCGGACACACCGCGACCTTGCAACACACCTCTCTGCCGGACACACCGCGACCTTGCAACACACCTCTCTGCCGGACACACCGCGACCTTGCAACACACCTCTCTGCCGGACACACCGCGACCTTGCAACACACCTCTCTGCCGGACACACCGCGACCTTGCAACACACCTCTCTGCCGGACACACCGCGACCTTGCAACACACCTCTCTGCCGGACACACCGCGACCTTGCCACCAACCTCTCTGCCGGACACACCGCGACCTTGCAACACACCTTACTGCAGGACACACCGCGACCTTGCAACACACCTCTCTGCCGGACACACCGCGACCTTGCAACCCACCTCTCTGCCGGACAAACCGATACCTTGAAACCCACCTCTCTGCTGAACAAACCGCGACCTTGCAACCCACCTCTCTGCCCGACACACCGGGACCTTGCAACCCCTCTCTCTGCTGACACACCGCGACCTTGCAACCCACCTCTCTGCCCGACACACCGGGACCTTGCAACCCACCTCTCTGCCGTACACACCGCGACCTTGCAACCCTCCTCTCTGCCGTACACACCGCGACCTTGCAACCCCTCTCTCTGCTGGACAAACCGCGACCTTGCAACCCACCTCCTTGCCCGACACACCGGGACCTTGCAACCCACCTCTCTGCCGTACACACCGCGACCTTGTAACCCACCTCTCTGTCCAACACACCGGGACCTTTCAACCCACCTCTCTGCCGTACACACCGCGACCTTGCAACCAACCTCTCTGCCGTACACACTGGGACCTTGCAACCTACCTCTCTGCCGTACACACTTTGACCTTGCAACCCACCTTTCTGCCGGACACACCGCGACCTTGCAACCGACCTCTCTGCCGGACACACCGCGACCTTGCAACCCACCTCTCTGCCGGACACACCGCCACCTTGCAAACCACCTCTCTGCCGGACACACCGTGACCTTGCAACCCACCTCTCTGCCGGACACACCGCGACCTTGCAACCCACCTCTCTGCCCGACACACAGGGACCTTGCAACACACCTTTCTGCCGGACACACTGAGACCTTGCAACCCACCTTTCTGCCGGACACACCGCGACCTTGCAACCCACCTCTCTGCCGGACACACCGCGACCTTGCAACCCACCTCTCTGCCGGACACACCGCGACCTTGCAACACACCTCTCTGCCGGACACACCGCGACCTTGCAACCCACCACTCTGCCGTACACACTGGGACCTTGCAACCCACCTCTCTGCCGTACACACTTTGACCTTGCAACCCACCTTTCTGCCGGACACACCGCGACCTTGCAACCCACCTCTCTGCCGGACACACCGCGACCTTGCAACCCACCTCTCTGCCGGACACACCGCGACCTTTTACCCACCACTCTGCCGTACACACTGGGACCTTGCAACCCACCTCTCTGCCGTACACACTTTGACCTTGCAACCCACCTTTCTGCCGGACACACCGCGACCTTGCAACCCACCTCTCTGCCGGACACACCGCGACCTTGCAATAAACCTCTCTTACGGACACACAGGGACCTTGGAACCCACCTCTCTGCCGTACACACCGCGACCTTGCAACCCACCTCTCTGCCGGAAACACCGCGACCTTGCAACCCACCTCTCTGCCGTACACACTGGGACCTTGCAACCCACCTCTCTGCCGTACACACTTTGAACTTGCAACCCACCTTTCTGCCGGACACACCGCTACCTTGCAACCCACCTCTCTGCCGGACACACCGCGACCTTGCAACCCACCTCTCTGCCGTACACACTGGGACCTTGCAACCCACCTCTCTGCCGTACACACTGGGACCTGGCAACCCACCTCTCTGCCGTACACACAGGGACCTTGCAACCCACCTTTCTGCCGGACACACCGCGACCTTGCAACCCACCTCTCTGCCGTACACACAGGGACCTTGCAACCCACCTCTCTGCCGTACACACTGGGACCTTGCAACCCACCTCTCTGCCGTACACACTTTGACCTTGCAACCCACCTTTCTGCCGGACACACCGCGACCTTGCAACCCACCTTTTTGCCGGACACACCGCGATCTTGCAACCCACCTCTCTGCCGTACACACAGGGACCTTGCAACCCACCTCTCTGCCGTACACACTGGGACCTTGCAACCCACCTCTCTGCCGTACACACAGGGACCTTGCAACCCACCTCTCTGCCGTACACACTGGGACCTTGCAACCCACCTCTCTGCCGTACACACTTTGACCTTGCAACCCACCTTTCTGCCGGACACACCGCGACCTTGCAACCCACCTTTTTGCCGGACACACCGCGATCTTGCAACCCACCTCTCTGCCGTACACACTGGGACCTTGCAACCCACCTCTCTGCCGTACACACTGGGACCTTGCAACACACCTCTCTGCCGGACACACCGCGACCTTGCAACCCACCTTTTTGCCGGACACACCGCGATCTTGCAACCTACCTCTCTGCCGGACACACAGGGACCTTGCAACCCACCTCTCTGCCGTACACACTGGGACCTTGCAACCCACCTCTCTGCCGTACACACTGGGACCTTGCAACCCACCTTTCTGCCGGACACACCGCGACCTTGCAACCCACCTTTTTGTCGGACACACCGCGATCTTGCAACCCACCTCTCTGCCGTACACACTTTGACCTTGCAACCCACCTTTCTGCCGGACACACCGCGACCTTGCAACCCACCTCTCTGCCGGACACACCGCGACCTTGCAACCCACCTTTTTGCCGGACACACCGCGATCTTGCAACCCACCTTTCTGCCGGACACACCGCGACCTTGCAACCCACCTCTCTGCCGGACACACCGCGATCTTGCAACCCACCTCTCTGCCGTACACACTGGGACCTTGCAACCCACCTCTCTGCCGTACACACAGGGACCTTGCAACCCACCTCTCTGCCGTACACACAGGGACCTTGCAACCCACCTCTCTGCCGTACACACAGGGACCTTGCAACCCACCTCTCTGCCGTACACACTGGGACCTTGCAACCCACCTCTCTGCCGTACACACTGGGACCTTGCAACCCACCTCTCTGCCGTACAGACTGGGACCTTGCAACCCACCTCTCTGCCGTACACACTTTGACCTTGCAACCCACCTTTCTGCCGGACTCACCGCGACCTTGCAACTTACCTCTCTGCCGTACACACAGGGACCTTGCAACCCACCTTTCTGCCGGACATACCACGACCTTGCAACCCACCTTTCTGCCGGACACACCGCGACCTAGCAACCCACCTTTCTGCCGGACACACCGCGACCTTGCAACCCACCTCTCTGCCGTACACACAGGGACCTTGCAACCCACCTCTCTGCCGTACACACAGGGACCTTGCAACCCACCTTTCTGCCGGACACACCGCGACCTTGCAACCCACCTCTCTGCCGTACACACAGGGACCTTGCAACCCAACTCTCTGCCGTACACACTGGGACCTTGCAACCCACCTTTCTGCCGGACACACCGCGACCTTGCAACCCACCTCTCTGCCCGACACACCGCGACCTTGCCACCCACCTCTCTGCCCGACACACCTGTTTATTGTTTCTGATTCTATTTTAATTGTGTCCAATGGTTAATGTTAATTTTCTAATTAGGGCTGGCCCATTCTTTTATAATGTAATTTTAAATCCATGTTATATGATTTAATAATTAAAATATATTTGTCTTAGTCCACCAGTTACACAAGTCATCAGTAGAGTGTGAAGTGTAACAAAATGTTAGCAGATCTTAGGTTTACTGTTTACTCTGTTATTACTATGAGTAACAGCCGTTAAGATTTTTAATTATTGGCAGTTCCTATTTGCGGTTGCTTGAAATTAACGAGATATCAACATGTTCCATACCAAGATACTCGCAAGTGGTTGCCATAATTTGAAGTCTTGAAGGAAAATAACTTATATTATTGCCTCATGTCACTGCTACCTGAAGAGAAAGGCTTACACCATTGCCCGCCGGTGTGTGAGCTTTTAGGGTAGGCGAGGGAATATAAGGTCCTGGGGGAAAACATTCTGACGTGCCCTTTCCCCATTACTTAATGTACAACTTTTCAAACCCCAACTTTAAAGAAGAAAAAAATTACGTATCTTTACTTCGTAGGCACAAAACGCTAATTTCACTTTCATCCATAAACTTGACGTTCTTTATAGTGGCATACAACACTAAGATCTAAGATGTATCAAAAAATTGACATATTTTGAATACAATATAGTTCAGTAAATAAGTGAGGTACTGTTTTCAAAAAAAATAACTGCTTTCTTGAAAAATATGGTTATATGTAACTTGATTTGATGTAAGCTTTTGGACATACGCCATTGCTAAGCACATGTATGTCTGTAGAAGATAACTACAAAAAACACAAAAGACAAAACCACAAATTAAGCAAAAAAATTCTGTTGTCAACAGGATATAAACACCACATAATATTCCATAACAGGAATATGGTCAACAAACAAAGAAAAACAAAGAAAAATGGACTAACATAACGAAAAAAAAACCACAAATGATGACAGCACAAAAATATTGAACCAAAAAAAATTTTCACTTTAACAGTTGAAACGAGACAAATACACAGCAAAACGAAAAGACGAAACAAACACAATAGTTTTCCAAAAACAAAAAAGAACTAAAAAAATCCCACAAATGATGACAGCACAAAAAATATTCAACCCAAAAAAAAATTCAGCACAACAGTTGAAACAAGACAAAAAAACACGACAAAACGAAAAGACAAAACAAACACAATATGTATGTAGTTTTCTAAAACAGAAACAAGCGACGTTTCGGTAACTGCTATCTGCTCCCGTCCTCAGGCAGAGACGCACATGGATCGAAAAAACAGGTGCGACTCTCTTGTGTAACTTACCTCCGAGGTACATATCTTAAAATACTAAACTGTGCCGTGGCCATATCTGTTATGGTTATCTGCGCATATGGCATATTACAACAGACTTGTAATTGTACTAAAATCAGAGCAAACACGAGCAACTGTGCTCTGTCCGGGGTCCGGGCCAAAAGATCCCGTCTCTAGACACTCGAAGACCCTTTAGACATCTGCAAGGCTGGGTTCCCAATAGCAGGCCATGGTTCACAATTGAAATCTTACTGTTGATTTCAGCCATTGAAACTTCGCGATGTATTCGACAGCCGTTGGCAGTGCTAGAAAGTAAACTATGTTAACTACCAAATGATTATCCCGTGACATCTGACCAGCAATTTCTGAGCACAGTTTCTCAACATAAATATAAAAAAAGGGTTATATCGTTTTTTTTTTTTTTTTTTTAGCTAACCATTCTAACTACGGAATTTTCTAGTGACTTGTAAGTAATAAGTTTAATTAATTGCACCTGATAATTTTAATATATCGACAATTTCTCGCCACAATGTGATTGATAAACATAAACAGTTCTCTAGTACCGCTAAAATGGCTTCTTACTAGAGACCGGGAAAATTCGCGGGTTCAACGACCTCCAGGATAGACTCCACTATCCTCTACACACTCGGGCAAATTCCAACTGTTCATTGGCCGTTGACTTGTGAGTCGTCTCGACTGGGCGGCCTGTGATTCGACACTTCTACGAGTGAGGGCTTCTAATTGGCCCTCATTACTCCAGCTTAACAGTTAACCATTGGCAGAAGAAGCACTAAGATATAATTATTTGAGCTGTAGCATTTCACGATTTGAATACGCAAATTTTAAAGGCCTCTACTTCATGCTCTACTCTCATTGGGGGTTGCACCTTGCGTCCGTAACAGAAATAAAAATTCCTATGTTCATTTCCCTCCCGCGCGCTGTTGTGAATCAGCAGTAGGTTGGGGAACATGGCGGTCAACTCTGTTTCAACTGTGCACCCGTCCTACCACGCAGCCGCAGGGAGGGCGGAACAAGATGGCGTCGCGCTCACCTCCTCGTCATGTTGTACTCCTTCATGAGCATGTTCTTGAGCATCTCCACGCTGTTGAGGTCCAGCACTGGCCACATGTCGCGCAGCACTGCCTCCAGGTCCCTGGGACACAGACACATACACACATTTTTTTTCCTAACCTAAATTAAAACTAAGTGTATTTGGGAGGGGTCTGGGTTAGGGATAGACTCTAAGTGCGTCTCAGGCCGAAGCCTATATGCTCTAATCATGCAGGGGTTAGCCATGCGGGAGAGGGTGCATGCATCGTGTTTTAGGAGGGTATTGGCCAGCCGTGGCAGCAATTGGCGCCATGACTAACTCCCCACATACACACGTGACCTCATCCAGGGTCAAGGGCACGCGGTGCACGGAGCTCCAGGGGGAAAATATCAAAATAAAAAAATTGGTTGTCTGTGAAGTCGGTTTACGGACGATAGTTTAACGTGCCAACATCATAAAAAAACACTGATGAAATGATTGCATACTTTTATGAATAAAATTGAATCAATTTTTATTTAAATAATAAAAGAATAAATACTTGAATTATACCAGTAATCAGATTTTTAAAATGCAAGAATAATTAACCTTTATTGCCGAAATTGTTGTTGTAATAATCAATGATAACCACATTAACTTTTCACTTCACTTTATAAACAGTCGACGAAAAACGTTCACGTGTAGATGACTTGTAATTAATTTAAATACTGGTGTTTAGCTATAAAGTTTAAATATAATTATGAACAAGTTTTCATATAAATATACTTTAATCAAATATCTATCGTCAATTATATGAATCACCATAATTTTTTTAGTCAATTGTAACATAACCTATTATTACTGCACTCGCCGACAGCGTAACGGAACACAGCGTAACGGAACAATGAGCGTAACGGGGCACAGCGTAACGGAACAATGAGCGTAACGGGACTCAGCGTAACGGAACAATGTGCGTAACGGGTCAGCGCCGTGATAAGGAGGGGGGAGAGGGAGAGGGGCTGTGGCCTCTGTGATAAGAGATAAGGGGAGACGCTGGACATGTGTGATAAGCCAGGTCAGGTTCTGCGTGGCTCGGGGCTGAGTGCTGGAGGCATCTCCCGCCTTCACGTGCGTCAGCGCCGTGTTGAGAAGGGGGGGAGAAGGAGAGGGGCTGTGGCCTCTGTGATAAGAGATAAGGGGTGACGCTGGACATGTGTGATAAGCCAGGTCAGGTGCTGCGTGGCTCGGGGCTGAGTGCTGGAGGCATCTCCCGCCAACATGTGAGTCAGCGCCGGGATGAGGAGGGGGGAGAGGGAGAGAGAGGCTGCGGTCTCTGTGATAAGAGATAAGGGGAGACGCTGGACATGTGTGATAAGCCAGGTCAGGTGCTGCGTGGCTCGGGGCTGAGTGCTGGAGGCATCTCCCGCCAACATGTGAGTCAGCGCCGGGATGAGGAGGGGGGAGAGGGAGAGAGAGGCTGCGGTCTCTGTGATAAGAGATAAGGGGAGACGCTGGACATGTGTGATAAGCCAGGTCAGGTGCTGCGTGGCTCGGGGCTGAGTGCTGGAGGCATCTCCCGCCAACACGTGAGTCAGCGCCGTGATGTGGAGGGGGGGGGGGAGGCAGAGAGGCTGCGGTCTCTGTGATAAGAGATAAGGGGTGACGCTGGACATGTGTGATAAGCCAGGTCAGGTGCTGCGTGGCTCGGGGCTGAGTGCTGGAGGCATCTCCCGCCAACACGTGAGTCAGCGCCGTGATGTGAGTGGGGGGGGAGGCAGAGAGGCTGCGGTCTCTGTGATAAGAGATAAGGGGAGTCGCTGGACATGTGTGATAAGCCAGGTCAGGTGCTGCGTGGCTCGGGGCTGAGTGCTGGAGGCATCTCCCGCCAACACGTGAGTCAGCGCCGTGATGTGGAGGGGGGGAGGCAGAGAGGCTGCGGTCTCTGTGATAAGAGATAAGGGGAGATGCTGGACATGTGTGATAAGCCAGGTCAGGTGCTGCGTGGCTCGGGGCTGAGTGCTGGAGGCATCTCCCACCAACACGTGAGTCAGCGCCGTGATGTGGAGGGGGGGGGGGAGGCAGAGAGGCTGCGGTCTCTGTGATAAGAGATAAGGGGAGTCGCTGGACATGTGTGATAAGCCAGGTCAGGTGCTGCGTGGCTCGGGGCTGAGTGCTGGAGGCATCTCCCACCAACACGTGAGTCAGCGCCGTGATGTGTAAGGGGGGGGGAGGCAGAGAGGCTGCGGTCTCTGTGATAAGAGATAAGGGGAGACGCTGGACATGTGTGATAAGCCAGGTCAGGTGCTGCGTGGCTCGGGGCTGAGTGCTGGAGGCATCTCCCGCCAACACGTGAGTCAGCGCCGTGATGTGGAGGGGGGGGGGGAGGCAGAGAGGCTGCGGTCTCTGTGAGAAGAGATAAGGGGAGACGCTGGACATGTGTGATAAGCCAGGTCAGGTGCTGCGTGGCACGGGGCTGAGTGCTAGAGGCATCTCCCGCCAACACGTGAGTCAGCGCTGTGATGTGGAGGGGGGGAGGCAGAGAGGCTGCGGTCTCTGTGATAAGAGATAAGGGGAGATGCTGGACATGTGCGATAAGCCAGGTCAGGTGCTGCGTGGCTCGGGGCTGAGTGCTGGAGGCATCTCCCGCCAACACGTGAGTCAGCGCCGTGATGTGGAGGGGGGGGGGGAGGCAGAGAGGCTGCGGTCTCTGTGATAAGAGATAAGGGGAGATGCTGGACATGTGCGATAAGCCAGGTCAGGTGCTGCGTGGCTCGGGGCTGAGTGCTGGAGGCATCTCCCGCCAACACGTGAGTCAGCGCCGTGATGTGAGTGGGGGGGGAGGCAGAGAGGCTGCGGTCTCTGTGATAAGAGATAAGGGGAGATGCTGGACATGTGCGATAAGCCAGGTCAGGTGCTGCGTGGCTCGGGGCTGAGTGCTGGAGGCATCTCCCGCCAACACGTGAGTCAGCGCCGCGATGAGGAGGGGGGGAGGACGGTCACCTCTTCTTCGGGGTGGACAGTCGCTCGTTCCTCTCCGCCCTGTCCTTCTCCTTCTTCTTCCTCGGCTTCTCTCTGCACTCCTTGTCCTCGTCGTGCTTCCGACCACGTGACTTCCTGTCCGCCGGGGAGCCTGCGCACATGACACACGCAAGGCCCTGTCACCCCTGTCACCCCTGTCATCCCTGTCACTCTGGCAAACACGTGTCTCCAGAAAAGTTTCACTTCCAATATTCTCCGTCTAACATAACCTCTAATATGTGTAATATGTTTTAAATCACATCACACCATCAAAGTTTATTTTTGTTCTGATCCATCTCAAACATTTTTCTCTCTCTAATTTGAAATTAAATAATTAATCGCAGTGATGGATAGTGTTCTTTTTATACTTTTGTTATGTTTGTGCATTTAAAAAAAGGGAAGGAGGTTGTCTGTAAAGTCGGTTTACGGACGATAATTTTACGTGATAACGTCATAAGAAAACATTGATGAAAAATTGCATACTTTTTAATTTTCAAATATTATTTACAGTTTTTGCAGATTTAATTTAAATAATTTGTTAAAATATAATCACGATCAATTAGTTACAGAAATAAACTGAAATCAAATCAATGTCATTAAATTGCTAAATTTAAATGACGAAATTGGAAAAATAAAACAAATTTTTTAAATTGCTCCTTATAAAAAGCCTGCCTTAACCTGTTTCATATTATAGAAGATTTTCTCGCACGCTTTAAATTTTTATCAAAAGTTTTCATTAAATTTGTTCATTAATTTTTATAAGTATTTATTATTTATTCAATTTAATAATAAATTTTAAAAATTAATATTTTAATATTAAGTTCGATTTTAATTTTTATCACAAATTTTTTATTAATTTTATTTCTTTATTTTGTAAATATTAAATAACCAATAATAAAAATTTAACATTAAAAATTTAATAATATTTATTATTAATTATATTAAATAATAATATTTTAATTTATATCAATAAATAATACATATGGGTAGTTAACCTTAATTATTATATTGGAGCACTTGAAAAAGTATATAAGCACATTTTTTTACGAATATTTATGAATAGTAAATATCAATCAAAATATTCAATTTAATTCACTACTGAATATAATTTATTAGCACAAATATAATTTCGCACTTGTATGAAACTAAAACACGTGTTATGAATGTATAAACCAGAAACATGTGGATAAATATTATAAATATGAAAACAGTGATCAGATGCGACGAGCGTGCCAACATGCGCGACTAATAGAGGTTCTATTTCTATTTTGTTGGTAGCTTTTCTTCGAGACTTAATGAGAGGTTTAGCGGGCAGCTTCAACCTGTTAATTTTGTGTTACAGTGATGCGTGCGCATCTTAAAATTTCACTCTCATCATTTTTTTTTAATAACTCGCCTATATAACTTCAAAAATTGTGCAAAACTTGTGAGATTAAAAAAAAACTACGGTATTTTTATAATTACGTGGGTATATTAATTTTTGTTTGGTTTGTTTACCTTTCTCACAGTCTGAATTCTCTTTCGCCGGAGCTGTCTTCTTTTCCGGTGGAGGCGGCGCTTGCGCTGGCGGCGGTGTCTCTTCTTCCGGTGGTGGCGCCGCTTCTTCCGGTGGTGGCGCCGCTTCTTCCGGTGGTGGCGCCGCTTCTTCCGGTGGTGGTGCCTCTTCTTCCGGTGGTGGTGCCTCTTCTTCCGGTGGCGCCGCCTCTTCTTCCGGTGGCGCCGCCTCCTGACCATTCTCGTCGTCTGCCATCGTTCAAGCGGGGCTGTCCTCAGGGGCGGGTCTCAGAACCAGAGATGTTGTCGGCTGTGGCTCCTCATGTATGAAGTTTGGAAAACACCTTCAAGAAATACACACCTCGATGAACACTTGCACCCGATAATATATGTCGAGAAGTGCATGAAAGTTAACATTAACTATAAAGACTGGAAAATTTTGATGGTTCAACGACCTCTAGGATAGACTCCACTGTCCTCTGGCAAATACCAATTGTTCATTGGCTGTCGACTTGTGAGTCGTCTCGACTGGGCAGCCTGTGATTCGACACTTCTATGAGTGAGGGTCTCTAATTGGCCCTCATTACTCCAGATTAACAGTGGACCAATGGCAGAAGCAGCACTAACTTACTGTATCCGGCAGATAACTTGGCGTCTGAGCTCCCTAGTCCTGTCTGTGGGAAAGGGGAGGGCGAAGAGAAAGCGATACCCTATTGTCAAGGTCAGCGGCCAGGTTGTACTAGCAGAACAGACTTCCTAGCGTGACTTCCTACACTACGTAAGTCTGTATCCACGCCCGTGGGGGCCCCAGGGCGGTAAGGCCTTTTGGCCAAGAGCGATGGGTTACCAAACCAAAAGTGAGAAATCCTATGAATTGTACTTGTACTACATAAGTGTAACATTGTGTAAATTGCAGTGGTTGTGCTCGAATATTTGTACTCATCTGTCAGGATAAGTAACAAACTATTATCTAAACCTGCAACGTTTTACTTTGTCCCATCAAATATACTTACGGTGACTATGGACCGTTCACTCACACCCGTGTACTTCGCTGCTTTTGCCGTCGGTCTCTGTAAAGGCTCGAGCAGAAATTTATTTTTTCTACTTCATCACAACACTGCATCACGGTTTTTATTATTTCCCGTTCTTCGCTATGTATCACTTTACCGCGCCTCTGCGAGCTGCCACCTTCGCCTTCCATTTTCGGGTATACACTGAAGGGCGATATTTTCCTGACAGCCACTACACGGCTCTCGGCTACGTGTCGCCTGCTTACCCCCTCTTCTTTCTCCGGTCCCGCTGTCCCCGCACCCCCGCGCTGAGAGACGCTAAGATAACTGCCGGGCACAGTATAATCATTTAAATTGTAGCATTTCTCGAAATGAATCCCCGAATTTTTCAGGTCTCATCTCAGGTTTCCACACGTTCCAACTGACGACACATTAGGACCAGAAGTTTAAACTTATATAATATTATTAAATGAAATAAGCCTCTAGCATAGATTCTGAAATGCTCTCTTTAACTGAAATATACTGTACGTAAAAACAATCTCACAATAGCAACATCCATCTGATGTTCTGGGAAAAAAAAACATTTAGGTAGTTATTCCGTATCCCTTTAACCAAGTTTATCCCTTGAACCTGATGGCATGATCCTTTATATATTGATCATCTCTTACATGATGCTTGCTGTTTTAGTTATGTCGAGAGACCCTGGACATAACATGAACTCGGAATCACTATTTATGTCGGGGTCTGTGGATTTTTTTTTTTACTTTCGTATATATTTTACAAATAATTCGTTGTTATATCACAAGTTTTTTTTTGTTATGCACAGGATCTTTCGACGTACTAAGTTAAAACAGCAAGTTTCATGTGCCATGGGATCAACGTATTCTAAATCATGCCATCAGGATCAAGGGATTAAACTTGGATACGTGATACGGAACCAAGGGCGTAGCCAGGGGGGGGGGGTTAGGGGTTATAACCCCTTCCCCCTTAGCCATTATTTTTTTTCTTATCTGAAAGCAGTTTAGCTAAACGTCTGGGTGCCTTACTGCTATCACCGGCCACTGCACTGGAGGGGAAGGGTAAGCGAGCCCTACCGATTCCCCTTCCCTTCCCCTACCCCTGTCGCGAGCAGAAGCTATAAGGTTGTGACGCCGTGACGGGTCCCAAGCTTTCAAATATCTTACACCTACTGTATTTAACCAGCGCGGTAATTATAAGCAGGTGGTGACTGGGTAACTCTTCAAGCTAAAGCTAATTGTTTCCAGGAATAGGCCAGTTCTGCCGAAACCCAGCCATTTTTATTCCTTTTTTTTACTGTCGAGCTTCGAGCATGATTTATGATTTTGAGTGGACGTGGACAAGGCACTTGGATTGATTAAAATATCTTTAATTAATTTCTTACTTCATCACGCAAACAATTTTTTTATTAAAAAATTAATAATATTCCTACCATTACAATGATTAAAGTTAAGTACCGAAAACTGCTCAAATAGCACTCTTTTACACCTTAAAGTCCAAATTTTTACTCCCCGCTTTGCTTCTTAACCCCCCCCCCCCCCCATACACAAATCCTGGCTACGCTACTGTACGGAACTTTTACCAAATCTTGAAGCAGGCAATAGCGGATGCAAGAGATGGCTAGGGGGTGTCATCTTAGCTCTTCCTCCACCCCACACGCCGTGTTGGCAGGGTGTCAGTTTAGACACCAAGAAGCTGATAGTTCGGTTCGGTGGAGACGACGCCATCTTTGGAAGCGCGGCAGGTGTTGCCCGCCAGATGCTGTCACAGCCCTCGCTTGTGCCCTGGGGCTTACACATGCAACACGAGCTGGGACTCGAACCCAGCGCCCCCAGGTTCAGAAACCCTGGTGCGCTTGAAACAACTGACAACCCTGGTTATATTTGTCTTACAAACCATTTACAACGTACATACGTTTACAAACCATCAGTCCTACTGGTTTGAATCACTCGGGAAATTTTGTTCTTCGCCAAACATGGTGAGTGTAGATGCTTTAACCTAAAATTTAGTTTCTAAGTAAACATTTATGCCGAATGGTGGTGTTCTTTTGTTGGTAACAAATAATAACACAATTTCAAGACTGCAATACTTTATAACATCCATGGTTCGTTTTCGAGATATCGCAATAAAATTAATTGAAGAAATCACATTCATAATGCCAGAATTTCCTATATTTGTAACATTTATTTTAATAATTTTGCTACTACTAAGCATTTTAAACATTACTTCAGTAAAAAAAATTTAAAACTTTGTTTGGCTAAGCATTTCTACGTAATAATTTTTTTTAATATTCATAGTTTAAAACAATAAGGTAGCAATATTACTAAAAACTGCAAAATTATTAAATGTTTATTATGGAAGAACAATATACATTATTTCATTCCAAATAGGGTTGAAATAATCACCTAGAATTTTATTACGTGATACCACATAGAGAGCAAAACCAAGATTCAATCGAACTTCACTCAAAGAAGCAATTGTTTTCTTGAGGTCCCTTGTCACCGCTGGGGAGATTGCAGTAGCGCGAATCTTTATTAATCCGTTTTGTTTTTGACGTGAATACGTCTTTAAAATTGCTTCCATAGTGGGAGGCAATTCAAAAAACGAATGATAACAAAATCGGGGTATAGAGTTTGGTGTTATAATATATATCATATCATCATATATAAATATATCATCTCCATGCAAAATTTAATTACACCACTGGATAGCTAAAGGATCAAATAATTCGTTACGTAAAGTGAGGACTGTGACCCATCACGCACGGTTGAGGGGGGAAGCGACGTTATTTTGAGGTCATTTTGCTGCGTTTCGAGATTTCCATTTAGTATAAATTTTGACTCGGAGAAGCTACGACGTTCGTTTGTGTTTCAATAGTCAGCTCTCGTCAAAATCTATCTATTGCATATATAAAAAATTAGTGTAAAACAGTTACCGTAAATATATACGATGTTAAAATAAAAAAATTATGACATACATAAAATAGCGTATTTTATATTTTGTAAAGAAAATATTACATGTTATGTACACGTATTCACGTACAACACACGGCCGTATCCATGACACAGCCAAACCCCATTTTTTATTTTTTTATTTTATTTTTTAATTTATTTTATAGACGAACCAGAAGATTCCACTGAAGCCTTGCAGGTACGTTGTCTTGCGTCTGTGTATAAAACGTGAGAATCACGACAGTAATTCTACTTGTTTATGTATTTATTCGACTTTTGTTAGGCGCAGTTACGGCGAGTGTGCCTTCTCTTAAAAGTTTATAATGGCTAGTTGCTCCATTACGTAGGAACCGGAAAAATTCGCGGGTTCAATGACCTGTAGGATGAACTCCATAGTTCTACGTACACTCGGTCAAATGCCACCCACTCATTGGCTGTTGTCTTGTGAGACGTAGCAACGTAGCAGCCTGTGATTCGATAAAACCGAAGGTCGGGTGTTTCTCACTGGCCCAGAGACATCCAGGTGAGTTGTGAGCCAATAGCAAATGCAGCGCTGAGGTATAACTATTTGTATTTTAGCCTATCGCGAAATGAATTCGCTAATTTTTCCGGTCTCTATCCATTAGAGTTCAAGGCGTGATCTCGGTTCAAGATCATGGTCGAATCACATTTTCTGTTTTGAGCGCTGAACTAGGATCACTGGTAATCTTGAGATGAACAACGGTCGTAGCTACGCATGACGATTATGACGGATCGACACAGTGCGAGCGGGGGGCGCAGAAGACTACCATAATGGAAGACTACCATAATAACAGTATTCCGCCTGGCCTCTTCGAAAAAAGGCTGAAAAGTACCGTAACGGAAATCTGCCATACGTTCAAAGGACGAGACGGAATTCTGCCATATTTTCGTATACACTCCATGGAAAGAGTACCTACAGCGGCATTGCCCTCGAAGTAGTGCATATAGAATACTCGGTAGGTAGCGCTGTCAACCCTCTAGCTGTTTCTCCGGTGAACTTTAAAACTTACAGATAGTTGCAACTACAAATAATGTCCAGATCGCGGACGAGAAGAAATTTTTCCAAAAATGGTTTATAGGGAGCAGCACTGTATTCTTATTACGACGATTTAAAAAGAAATACATATGATAGTTAGATACGAAGGAGAATTCTGCCAAAAGTTCTTATACATTCTACGGAATGAGGAAATCGGCCTTACTCATAAAATCGTAATGTAACTAGCATCATAGAATTTACATTTTGGCACACTGGAATACTTGAAGTAATTGTACGTCATTATTGAAAGAGTGCAAATCCAACGCAAATATTCAACGCAATGTTTCTTATGTAATATTTTCATTTTTAGTGTGACAGAACACAAAAAACTCAGATATTAAGTTTTTAATGTCCATATTAAATTATTTAAAGTCTACAAAATGTGTTTTTAAGATGCTGAAATGCGAGGGAAATATTTTTGTGTAGTGTAGTTTGTTGGCACAGGGTAAGCAGCACAGGCGCTCTAGGGGAGACATAGGCTCGACGTACATGGAATGTTGGTGGCTTGCAGTCTTTAAAAAATAGACTCTGCTGAAATTTAAGTATGTTTTCTATTAGTAAATAAAAAATGTTACTGTGCGTAGCATATTATTCTGCTTCTTTAAAACTGTCAGATCAAATTGAATTTAATTTTTTTTTTCCTTACAACACTTATAAACGAAATATGATAGATACATAAAAACATAGGCACATAGAATAACAACCAAAAACCCATTAACACAAGACATACACTGATACATATCAATAACTACGACAAAATACGAAATAACACAGCACACGTAAAATAAAGATTGATAAAGTTCATATAAACTAATTGGTTACTTTGGTTTTCAAAAAAAATCTTAAACAGAAACTAAAATGGAGTATACAAAATAAATATGTAGATTATAAATAACTTTTTGCTTAAGTTTCTAGATTATTCAAAAAGAGTTATAATTTTTGACGTGAAGGCCGGTAGCACGCACGAAAAAGCATGACTCATTGTCACGTTCCGCCTGAGCCGAGCGTGCAAGCGAGAGCGCGGAACAAGCGATAGAGAGGCACGATCGGCTTGTGACGCATCTATCTCTCTTCCATTCACGTTATCACGTAAAATTATCGTCTGTAAACCGACAACCCCCTTTTGTACAAATTTTATAGTTACTAATGGTTTTAAAAGTGTCACTAATTCTATAATTGCAAGTTGAAATTCTTAATCCAAACCGAGATATTATGTCTGAAACATCAAAAATGGTAATAAAACGTATGTAATAAAATGTGTAGACTATCACTGATTGAACGTCTCGTAAATAGAACATGCAAATTAAATTTATATATGAATGTAGCATATTTAAAAGCCTGAAATGTTAAAATAAGAATTTTTTTGCTGCTTACTTTCAAATTTATTCCATCAAAATTAGTTATTTAATTCCAAATTACGACACAATATTCTACTTCATAGCTAATCAATTTGAAGAACAAAGTATACAATCAAGTATTGATGCAGAGAAAGTTATAAATTTAATAAGACCTACGATCTTCAAGTGCAACTAATAGTATTGGTGAAAAATAAAAACTTGGCATCCACTATAACTCGAAGGTATTAAAAGTGGACACTATGTATAATGTCATTTCTTACTATGTGATAATTCTAATTAATTTAATTAATTTTTCTTTACGAAATGTTATACAATAAATGTTATCGTAATTCAGAGACGTTTGTTAACTTGAAAACCAAATCTAGACAGCTGAAATATCTTGCTGAATAGTTTCACAAACATATTCCCTTTTTTTTCTTCAGCATCTTTTCTTAATAAATTCCGATTACAGTTGGAATATCATTTTTTAAATATTAAAGAGTAGTTGAAATAAACTACTACTTTGAGGAACATCTAATACCATGAAATTGCATTTGCAAATTTGACTGCAAAGCGTCTATTTGTAAGATAATTAAAACAAATAATATGTCCCACGCATTGTTTGATGAGGCCTAAAATTTATAATTTTTTTAATAATAAAATTGGGTTGGAAAGTATAAAAGGCTTTGATCATGTTGAAATAAATAGAATATTTTATTTATATCTGGATGTTATACGGGCGCGCACGTACAAACATATATATATAGATAAACTACTTTGTGGAACACCTTATATCATGATATTTATTTTT
Organism: Bacillus rossius redtenbacheri; assembly: GCF_032445375.1. NCBI lineage: Eukaryota > Metazoa > Arthropoda > Insecta > Phasmatodea > Bacillidae > Bacillus > Bacillus rossius. The sequence goes on along the minus strand of NC_086330.1, from coordinate 6,405,963 downwards.
AAGATAATTAAAACATATATATATATGTATATACGTACACATAATACTGTGTGTGTTTAAGACGATCTTCCTGATTAAAAACTACTGTTGTTGTAGTTTTTTTTTTTTCAGAAATAATATTTTTAGGAATAAAATTCATGTGCCTATAAATATTTTTTCGTCAAAAACATCTAAAATACTACATAACAGAGGTATTGGTCAATATTTTGTGACTAAATATAACTGTCAATAATACTTCAAGAAAATATATAGGCCTACCGATAAATGGTTGAACTCACTGACTGATACACAAAAGCAAATGTTTGTTTGAGCTTTATAAATAACATGTTGGAATGATAATGCTACAGTTACTAAAAACTAAAACGCTACAAAACTAAAAAAATACATTTTTGCAAAACTCCGTTCCCCCGGAGAAACCCCCGGAATGGCCACCGCATGGGGAGCCCAAGAAAAGAAACGGGCTCCCCATTTGGAAGCCACCTGGAAGGTTTTTTTCTGTTCCACCCACCGTTTCTTTGGTAGCCTGACTTGTTACAAGGGATTGTATTCCTACCAGAGAAAATGCCGCCATTTCGTCTGGGCAATCCGCCTTGGAGGAGCCGGGGCGCGAACCCGGGTCCTACAAGTCACAAGGCAGGCGCTCTACCCCAGAACCAGAGTGGTAGAGCGGATACTGGCAGTCTTCTTAACACTGACATGATGTTACGAGTTTCGCGTGTCATTAACACGTGCAGTACGTGTAGTAACATCTAACCTCGGTAACGAAATAATTTATGTATTCTTACGTTCTTCGTTCAACATGAATTGTGTTAATTTCATAACAGTTAAATATAATTTGTATAACTAGTCTGGCAATTTTTTTGTTGATTTTCTGCAAACAAACATACAGTCCCTCCCGCTGTACAATAATTATATAGAACTATAGACTAGTAAAAAAATATGTAAAGAGCTCGTTCTGTCGATGGTAAAGTTATTTTGAAATAAATGTTGGATATTAAAAGAGTGTGTTTAGTTAAAATATGTGTGTGCTTACAAGCATGACGTGATTCTATAACATTTCAATTATTTTGTTTTAAAGTAACAGAAAAGTTAACCTTGTATATCACTTTTGGCTTTTTTTGTTTTACCGTTCTTAATATGCGCAGCTAATACTGGAAAGCTATTCACACAACTGTTTGCAAATAGGCATTTTCAAAATCTTAAATTAAGTAATAAATCAACGATAGTGTTGGGGATGTCAAATTAAAAGATACATTTCATACTGACATCGCCGGAATTTTAGGCAATGATAGTACTGACCTTAAATCGATCAGTTTCTGAAGACTAAGAATTTAGATGACACTAGTTTTGTGAGATTTGCTTACTTATTGAGAAATATTCACATTATTTGAATACAACTATATTTTATTGGAACTTACAGTACTCCTGAGTACAGAATTCTTGGTAATAGCTTACATCAGGGTTAAGCAGGAGCATAAATGTTTTATTTCATACAATGAAACCCTCAGAAACTTAATTAAATGATCGGGATTATTAAACATGAACTTCTTTGAGTATACAAGTACAGAAAGTTTTTATTTAATATTTGTGCACATCGCAGTGACATCGCTATTTAATTATTTGTAATTTTAATTGTAACAAAAATTGGAATTCGGTGTTTTCATTTTGGATGTGTAATATTTCTACGTGTAATAGTATAAAACATGTATTATGTTTTAACTGTTACAATATCAAAAGTTATTTTAATGGTTGTGTATGTTTATTTTCGTACCTAAAAAAATATCCTACAAGAGATTTTACTTTTCTTATAATATTGTTGTTTTCAATTATTATTATTAGAACCTTTCCTTCAGTTCAACAACTTAAGTAGATATATTAATTTCGTTATTAAATTTAATTCTCCATGCATACTACACTTGCTATTTTGAGATTATTACGAAATAATATATCATTTTATTTTAAATACATTTTTTTTGCAAACGTACGGGTTTCAAATACCAAATAAATACTTTGATTTCTCTTCTTTTTTTAATGGTTCTTGCAATTGGGGATATTGATTATAGCCCTATATAATATAATTTAGGACATACACCATTGCTGATTACACTGGTCTGCAGAAAAAAAACATTTTCTCCTCATTGTTTTCATGCATGATTACATAATATTGGGGGCTCTTACCACGGAATTTAACATGCAAAAAAATACAGCACATAGATTTTAAATATAATGTCTATTTAATTAAAAAAAACGATATTATTTTAGTAACAATAATTTTAAAAAAATGAAAAAAGACTACGGTCTAAGTTTTACAACGAAAAATGATAATTTTACAGTTACAAGTTATAGAAATATCAGTATATTTATCCAATTATGGTAATATAATTCAAGTTATTTTGTAGTTTTTTTTTCTTTTCATCGTTTCCATCGAAGTCTCCATTCGTCAGAATTTTCTGGGAAACTCAGTTCTTCAAGAAGCCCTGCAGCATCATTACAATATACTAAATCATTTTCTTTGGAAAAGTAACTCGTAAAATATTCTTGTCTTGTGCGAAAATATGACTCTCTTGTACTTTTATCCAACAAATTCCACTGTTTCAATCTTGATCCGAGTAATTGAGCCTTTGATATTGATAGCACAAAAGTCTCTAAATGAGATCATTTAAATCAGGTTGTTTAAGAAAATAAGGTTATTTTGATGGGCTTGAAGATCCAGATAAAGCGTATGATGATGAAGATGTACAGGTAGAAATAAAACTCGATTGAGGCTGTAGACCAGAAGTATTTTTATTTTCCATCTTCTCGCTATTTTTGGAGGTACTGGAGGTGAACTGCCTACACCACGAGGAAGTGGTCTGTTTGCAGATGCGGTGTTTGGATATACAATCTTGTTTTTTTTTTTTTTTTCAAGAATCCCTCTTTTGATGTCATGCAGAAATAACAGTCATTTTCATTATTCTGAGGTTCACTCCAAAGCATTGGCATCGTAAACGGCATAGATTTTTGACTTCCTTCAAGCCAACCTCTCAACGTTCTTGAACAACTTTTACAGCAAATTTTTGGGAACCAACTTTTATCCCTCTCATCGATAGAGAATCCAAAATAAAGCTTATAAGCTTTTTTTTAACAACATCTGTTATCGCATTTCGCTGTGTTTTTAGAGTAAACTCACCACAAATGTAGCAAAAACAGTCGGTAGAATTCTTACAAGTGCGCGGCATTTTATTACCTAAAATTGAATGGAATTTATTTTTAAAAAATTTTAAATTTCTATTTTATATTTATTATCTCTGTTCATAAAAAATGGATAACCTACACATAAAATACATGTATAACATGAATTTTGTGCAAAACATACTAAAGTATTGATATAGAACTTAAACAATTAAAAGACAAGTTTTCAACTAACTGTTGTAAAGTCACAGTGTATACTGCGCAGGCGCATATGTACTACCATAGAAATCACTTTCGGCACTTTCCTTCTTTCTCTTATAACTAGCAAAAACATATCGAAAAATCTAGACGCGATAGAAAAAATTGGCCATAGGGAACAAATTCAGAGCATCAAAATCTTCATATTTATGACATAATTTTTTGAAGGAGGATTTTGTTGCAGACCAGTGTTATAATGTATGTCATAAGAAACCTGAATAACAGACAAGAAAGATAAATGTGCAAACATACAGAAAACAAGCGAAACTCAGGGAATTACGTCGAAAGAATTGGTATATACATTATTTCAGCACAGACGGACACAGTGGCCTAACAACGACGAGACATTAGCAACAAGAACAGTAAATAAAGACGAAAAATACTTTGGACAACTCACAGAATTTATTTTTCAGTACTTTTACAAAAGATTATATTGGAAAACAGTTAACAAGGGATAGTTTGCAATACTAAAAGAAAGATATTATAACTTTGTACACCGCATAGCTTTGGTTATTTTTGCACATCTGAAATACAGTTTATCGAAGTATAACTGAGTATTTCTTACAAAAATTGGCTAATAATGTTATACTTCAATTGATGTGTACATTCGGCAATTGTTTTTTTAAACCGTGGAAAAGATAATCGATCAAATATTCAACAATTTGGTTGTGTTTTGTTTTACCGTGCTTAATATGCGCAGTTAATACTGGAAAGCTATTCAAACAAGGGTTAACAAATAACTTTTAAATATTGGAGGTACTGGGGCAACGCAAAACATGAATGGTAACACTATTTTGTAGTGATACAGTTCTTTTTAAAAGAATGTACAAATTATCAAATATCTAAGTTTATATGAATATTAATGTTCCATTTACAAAGAAAATTTACTGTGCACAACGGCAAACAGAATAACCCAACGATGAAACTTAAGAGATAAAACATTAAAATATAAAACGGCTATACAGAGACGCACAGGTGAACCTAGCGATGTTACAAAACAGCGACCACAGCACAGACGAACACCGCAAGCAACAGTTGAGCAACAAAACAGATATTTTGAAAACCACAACGATGGTAGCACAGAATAACACAGTATGTTTTTCCCAAGACAACAGTTGCGACGTTTCTGGAGAGAGATCTTAAGGCACAAACAGACTGAGGTTTCTCATGACATACAGTTTAATGAGTAATAGTGTATGTCCAAAACTACATCCTGAATTAATTTACCTATTATTTAAAATGTTGTTGGTCGGTTGAAATTTTATTCAATAAACTAAGCGGTATTTGAAATTCACTTAGATACTGACTTTCTTTAAACATATTTGTATTTTGTTTAGTTTTATGTGTATATTTGTTAACACTTATGTTAAAAAGGCACAGGTATAAGTGCAGAGAAGCTTACTCAAAAGAGGAACCTGTTTCTGTAACAATAAGTGTCAAGAACGTAGAAAAAAAAGAGGGGTTGGTTAGGTAGGGTGGCCCTATTTGTTTAGACAAAAAAAATAATTTTACAAAAATTACAATGGCAGGAGTTTCAAAAGCACTTAAGGGATCGTCAAATAGCCTAAACATGTATTTTCAAGCATTATCTTTGTAAAAGAGTTCCCGGAGGAGTGACTGGCTTCTGTCTTCCCCTTCCACAAATACGGTCTACACCCATGGTAAATGTGTAAACAAAATCACATGTAGTTATACACACTAGTACAGGTTATACTCAAAATACGTGAAGTAAAATTTTCGTGACTGTAATTTATTATAGTTGTACTTATAATATTAGATGTCAATAATTTTTCAAGACATGTGATGATAGCCTACATGGAGTACTATAGTCTGAAACTATGTATTTGTAATGTTATGCAATTATCGGACACTCACGCCTGTAGCATGAAGCATCACTACAAGGCAATCTGAAGATGAGAAAAGATACCCTATCGATTTTTATGGACCGAGTCGTAATACACTAGATTAGTATCCCAGAGAACACTGTTTAAAATCCCGGCTGGCCATTGTCGTATCGTTTTGACGTGAAGCGTCTTAAAAATCACAGCGAAACATATGGGTAACAGAACAAACGAAAAGGTCTGTATCATATTTCTTTAACATTTTCCTAACTGTATAGACTTCGGCCTGAGACACATTTAAGAATCTTCCCTACCTAGACCTCCCAAATACCTACACTTAGTTTTAATTTAGGTTAGGAATAAAATTCTGTTCAGTGTAGCTCACGACTCAGACGTGATAGCGCGGTGATTCGTGTGTTTGTGTATAGAGAACCGACAACACTGGGCAATAGAGAGTGTAAGTTCACCAGAAAAACGATAATTTTGATATTATGCCTTCGGTATCTCATTTGTCATATCTCAGGCCAATGTTAAACATTTTCGTCGAATATTAATTGAAATGAATAGTAAGCTACCATTTAGTGTCTGTTTTGAATTAAAATATTTGGTACGTAGACAATGTCTCGTTTTATTATTTTTATTTTAAACTATTACACTAAAAGCAACTCTCTGACATAGAAGTTCCACGTGAAACCAACGGCCGTGACTCTCGATACAGCTCCACCGATTTTTTCTAGAAAATTGGTAGGATGTTTCCTTACTTTAGGTCATGGCTAAATCCTTTCATATTGTCGCTCTACTGTGGCGTTGTGTTTTGTCGTCTGCATTGACCTCGCTATTAATATTTTTACGGAAAAGCAAGCATTTCAGAATAAAAAATAATAATATCGAAAATAGGCTATTCTCCTGGTAAACAAATATAAAATCGAATTCAAGGCTTTCATAAATCAATATTCTGAAATAATTTCGTTGTCATTGACGCAGTTAAAATATAGGCCTAATGTCACAACTACTTAATCAATAAAACTTAAACAGCAAACTTGAATCGCTCTCACTATTCCGTATTCACATTTGTGATTGCTTTGATCTATTCTTAATGGCAGTGGTTTTTCTGTACATCTATATGTTAACATACTTTTCTAATGGTTTTCACAGTACATGCTAAAAACATAATGCTGGAATCACTATACCCTGTAACAGCCCCGAGATGACAAAAACAACACCACAGCCATTAAGAAGTAAGGTCGTGGTGAAGTCAGCCCACGAAAAGTGAACCCCAACAGCCCATCAGAAACATAATGTGGGTTTTATTAAAGATGTAACATAAACATTTTTTTGTGAAATAATTCATGCTTAATTTAGTTTATTGTTCTTTTGATAGACATGTAAAATGAACTCAATTGAATTGCCACCTCAGTAGACTACTATAGATTGGTTTTCCATTAAGGAAGCTGAGGCCAATAATATTCGCCGTGATTCTAATCACAGACTATACACCTGATGGTGATAATCTGTCGTGGAATTTCAAACATATGAAATAAATTATGCATTATTTTACTTACTTAACCGTCGGTTGTCAGGTAATTGTGATTTTCGGTCACTAGATTGCATTTAATTTCAACTAATGACCTGGAGTTAAAACATCAATTTTTAGAATCACAGGACTTTGTATGCTACTTATTTATACAAATTATTTCTAAGATAATAGACATAATTTAATCATGTCGTTCGAGTATTAGGACTGTATGGTCGCGTTTTAACTTATGATATTTTTACATTATGGCACTTATCCGTCGCCCCCCAGCGGAATTCTTCGATTATGGTAGTCTTCCAATATGGTAGTCTTCCAATATGGCAGTCTTCGGGTATGGTAGTCTTCCAGTATGGCAGTCTTCCGTCGACCCCCGTCAAAACAGGAGGAAATGTGCCATAATGGAAAACTATCATATTTTTATTTTTAAAGATCGTAGTTATAAGTAGCCTATACAGTGCTGCTTCCTATAACCCATTTTTGGAAACATTTGTTTCTATTAGTGCGCGATCTGTTGAGTTAATTTATGATTGGAACTACAGAAAGTCACCGTCAGAAGCGCTATCTGTAACTTAAGTTAACCTAAGAAACATCTAGGGGGGTTTACAGCGCTACCTAGCGATGTATTCTTCACACTACTTCGAGAGAAACGCAGCTGTACTCATTCCATGGAGTGTATAAGAAAATATGGCAGAATTCCGCCTCGTCCTTTAAAATTATGGCAGTTTTCAGCTATGGTACTTTTCAGCAGTGGCGTAGCTAAGGTGACTGGCACCTCTGGCCAGACTTGAAAATGGCGGCCTCTTCTGGGTTTAAAGAAAAGGGGGGAGGGTTCAGTAACCGCGAAACCGTCGTGGCGAAAAAAAAAAACCCACCCCTCCTTTCCTGCGCCGGCGCCCCTGGCGGGGACCACCCCTGCCACCTGCTTGCTACGCCACTGCTTTTCAGCCTTTTTCGAAGAGGTCAGGCGGAATACTGTCATTATAGCTGTTTTCCAGTATGGTGGTCTTCCGTTGCCCCGCGCGAGCGGACATGTCCGGAATTTATTTTTTTGCCTTATTGCTGATTATTACTGTAATCACACGTAAATATTAAAGAATGTTTTACAAAATGTCAGATATATAATACATACGTATATAATACGTGTAAGAAAAATGCTGCAGGTTGATATCCTGATAAGAGGCCCTAGAATGGTCGGTTAAGGCTGCAGTTGTGTACTTGCAACGTTGCGTATTTCACTTGCCCTTGTGGTGTACAGGGTGACGTCGTACCTCCGTGCCTTGGGGTAAAAGCCCGGATCACAGCCCTGTCCGCAGCGCGCCGCGGCTTTGGGAATGACGTCACTTCCGCTCCGTGCGCGCGAGAGCAGTACGCCGGCGTCCTGGCAGTGTCTCCAGATTGGGTTTTTTTTTCCCCCATATTGGGGAAAAATATTTTTTGGGGGGAAATTTTGGGGAAAGTAGATCCTTGGGGAAATTTTTGGGGAAAAATATTTCGGTAACGGGGAAAAATGGGGAAGTATTTAATCTGCCTGCTTAGTATTACTTCTAATGCCATCTCTAATCCTTTTATCAAACAAAACACGTTTAGTTTTTTAAACACTCACTTTATTGAATGGTTTTAAAAAGCAGCTAGCTACGATGGCCTTGATTTAAATAAGTTGATAGGTATTGGTGTTCTCGAATGCTAGTGTAGAAAGAGCATTCTCCATAATGAATGTGGTGAAAAACAAATTGAGAAATAGAATGCATACAAGCACAGCAGATCACATAATTAGAGTGCGGTACAGTTTGAGAAACGAAGGCTGTAATAAATTTGAGCTAAGCATTAAAAGGCTTGCCAAGTTTAAGTCAGAGGATGTATATAATAATCATAACGATGTCGGTGTCATGTTTCTTTTGGCATAAGTATGGTTGTACTGACATTATTGTTGTTTTATTCCAGTATAAATGATATATAGTGTTTACATTAGTAAAATAGTTATGTATAGTAATTTCACTTAATTTCATTCGTTAATTGTACTATGTAACACAATCTTTTTACTATAATAGGTCAATCTACTGTAATATTTATGACAGAGAAAATATATATTTTGTGTTGGTATATAGGTACTCAATATTATCAAAAATTAATAAATAAAATTATGCTGCTGTAATTTTACTTTAGTCAGTCATTAAACCACAAATTAGCTCTCTTGTATACAATAAAAAAAACCATCGTGATCGGTAAATCAATAGAACAAAAAAAATCATAAAAAAATCAAAAGTGACGCCCGTGCAGCAGGTTTTATTATTTTTTTATTTTTCTGGTTAGACGAATTTTTTTATTTTTATATAAAAAAAATAATTTATATACTTTGATTCTTGATACGTACGATAGTTTTACAGCTCTCAACATATAATACCACACCTTTAAGCGGCCAACACTGATAATAAATAATATTTTAAAGGAATAGGTAGATAAGGTAGGTTAAAGATTTTTGGGGAAATATTTTGTCTGTTTTGGGGAAATTTTGAAAACTCAATCTGGAGACCCTGCGTCCTGGTCTCCAGTCCCGTGCGAGCCACCTTCGAGGCTAGACGCGGCCGCGAGACGCTCCATAAACTCCCCGCTATTATAGCTCTTGTTTTCTATTATAAAGTATGTTATCATCTCTTTTATCGTGTTCTTTACCGTGTGCATGAGTGTTGTTTTTGTATCTGGCGTGTCCGCGGGCTAAAACAACTAGCCTGCACCGCACATTTCTCCAGCGCGCGAGACGCCCCTCGGCAGCTACCAAAGGCGTAGGAACCGGGGGGGACAGGGGGGACGTGTCCCCCTGAACATTTTGGATGGAGGGGTCTATCCCCCCCCCCCCCCAACTTTCTAGACCGTGATATTTTTATTTTATAATATTATTCTGCCCAACTTTATTTGTAATTTCTTCACTCATCAAATTTTATATTAAGGAAACAATAATAATTTTAACATCGATGTATCCCATGGTTAGAAACAAAAATTGCTTAAAAAGTGCTATTTTGCACTTTTAAAATCAAAATTTTCCGGTGGAGGACCCCGGGACCCCCCCTTCTTAGTAAGAGGGGAATGGGTTTACATGACATCAAAATCATTATTTGTCCCCCCCAACTTTATGAACACAGCTACGCCAATGGCAGCTACACGGGCCGGACGGTCCACCCCTGCCTCCCCGCAGGAGGCTGCTCTACGCGAGAGCTGGCGCCGGGCAATACAAGAAAACGGCCGAGAGACGTCCGCCACGTCTTCACGTATTCTACGGAGACGGGTACGCGACAAGAGAAGCCTTGTTTTCATAGACGAGAGAGCCAAACGATCGATCGTGCATCTTCGGTTTTTTTTTTTTTTTTTTTTTTTTGCTCATTGCAAATAATAATGGCGGTGTTGATAAAAGGATACTAATGGTCATTTAGGTTAGGTTAGCTACATTATAAATACTTTAAAATATTGTGGACGGTTGATTTGGTTAGGATAGCTACATTAAAGATACTGTGAAATCATGTAAACTGTTTCCTAGCGCTGGATAGCTACATATTAAAAAGTTATTTGCTAATCAACCATAAAATGATTTTACAGTATTTTTAATGTAGCTATACTTACCTAACATAACCTCTCTCGTCTGTGAAAAGAAGGCTTCCCATGAACATGAGCTTTCATTCCATAGATATCATAGCGTTCCGAGCGGCTCACGATTCGGTGGGAGGGCCTTTACCGAGCTACCAGCCCGCTGTCTCGAGCCTCGTGGCCAAGAACCATCCCAGAGAGAGATCTCTTGTACCAGAGCGAGTTACACCCCGCTATCCGCAACCGACCATCTCTACATCAGCCCAGGCAGGTGGGATGATGTCAACATTATGTGTAGTTGTATTTGTTGCATCAATTTATATATAGGCTATATATAACTATGTTTTGTGCCATCTTGCGATATCTGCATGACGTAAGAGCTGACTGATTGGTTTGTAACTGCTTGCGGGAAGTGCCTACCTGCATGGACTGCTTCTTGTAGGCAGTGGCGGATCCAGGGGGGGGGGGTGGACCACCAGGGGCAACTGCTTCCCCCCCCCCACCCCCACCGAAAAACCAGTTAACTGCTACATTAATATTGCCGACAAAAAAATGATTGTTTCTGAAACCAATGAAATATTTTAATATAAGTAATGAATTTCTTGTAGAATCATAAAATCTGGTGGTTGGATGTTGTGTGTAGTGTGAGTAGATTAAATACAAATTTAGTAATTTTAAGACATTTTTTCTCTGGCTATTCTGAAATCCTAGTGTGCCCCCTCCGAGGTGAACCTCTGGATCCGCCACTGCTTGTAGGTGGTGTCCACTGTGTGTGGTGCTTTCTTGCGGTGCATGGCTACATGCAGTTTCTATATCTCTTGTGCATTTGAACATTTGTCTTTTTTTGTGATACCTACTTGTTTGTTTTGACATTTTTTCGTGCCCACCATAAAAGTGTGATAAATGTCAGTGGGCATGTCACGAATCTTAATAAATAAAATATTAACAAAACATTCTCAAATCTTAAATAACATAAAATTACTAAACTTTTTTTCTTGCACATTAAAATTAATATTACTGCAGAGTAGTAGGAAACATCATAACCCAGGCCAGCTAAATTGGTGTTTAATACCATTAAAAAAAAATTGAGCTATAAAAGCCTACCTTCTTTAAAAAGATATAAAATGGGGAGATATGGGGGTGTAGTTTGGGGAAATGACCCCGAGGAAACAAAAATCACTTGATTCCTTGTGAGCCTAAAGGTTTAAGTTTGCTCTGTGGCGGTATCTTCATTCTTCACGAAAAGCAGAGGTGGTCCAGTGGTCAGATCACTCGCTTCCCACTGAGGGCAATCTGGGCTCAGTTCCCGGCGGGGTCAAAGCCAAGAGTTTTTTACAGATGTGTACATGATCTAATGGGACTCCAAAGTACCCACAAATTAATTAATTTGCTGTTCCAACTCAATGGTTCACTCCGGATCCATTGCCAATTGACCTCTGTTGAAGAAACGTAAAAGGAAAAACATGATAATATAATACAATTCCCTCCCCCCCCCCCCCCCCCCCCATGTAAGCAATTCCTATCCAACTATACTACAAGGTAACACTCAGAACTTGATCATAAATAACATTTAATCACAGCAATTCTACTTGTGCCTACAGCTGAAATTAACCTGTAAAAAGTGCAGTGTTTTTGTGATTGAACTGTGAACTTATTCTGGTGACAATCAAGTTTAAGCCCAATTGTTCATTATTAACACCACCATCATCAATCTATGGAGCAGGGCCGGAACTAAGGGGGGGCATGGGGGGCATGTGCCCCGGGCGGAAAATATCAGGGGGCGGCAAAATATGAAAAGTGGTTCACTAAAACAAAATGAAACTAGTCATTAAAAAAAGTTTTGCAAGTGTACATATCGCAACCAATAAGTTAGCCAAGAAATTAAGAAATTCTATTTAACTTGATTATTCATAATTTGTAAATATATTCGTACTTCAAATGCGTTACTTCACTCTAAGAAACAAGTATTACCATAATTCGTGGTCTGGAGTGAGTAAAACCACTGCGATGAGAGCTGGCATCTCAAGGACCCGTTGCGCGGGTGATCACTTGGCTGAGCAAGATGTAGCCCTTTCTCTGATAAATACCCTCATTTTTCCAGCCCCTACTCAGTCGCACCTGTGTTTTCGTACCATGTGCGTCTCTGCCTGAGGACGGGAGCAGATAGCAGTTCTCGAAACGTAGCTTGTTTCTGTTTTGGAAAAACTATTGTGTTTGTTTCGTCTTTTCGTTTTGTCGTGTTTTTGTCTCGTATCTACCATTTTGCTGAATTTTTTTGGGTTCAATATTTTTGTGTCATCATCATTTGTGGTTTTTTTTTCGTTCTCTTAGTACATTTTTCTTTGTTTTTATTTGTTTGTTGACCATATTCCTGTTACGGAATATTTTGTGGTGTTTATATCCTGTTGATAACAGCAATTTTTTGCTTAATTTGTGCTTTTTGTCTTTTGGTTATTTTTACATATTTATTTTTTTATTTTATTTTTTATTTTTCTTCTACAGAAAAAGTGCTTAGCAATGGCGTATGTCAAAAAAACTTACATCAAGTAATGTTGGAAGTCATTGACAGATTAATTATGGAACTGAGTAACAGTTTTAAGGCTTTGCAGAACATAACAAAAAGTTTGGATTTTTAAGTGGTGTTCAAATTCATAAAATGGAAGTAGAAGATTTAAATTCAAAGCAGCAGAATTAGGAAACACAGTGCCGATCTTAACAAAAAAGAATTCGTATTTGAAATTGAAAGTTTTAAGCACCATGCATTAACAGTAGACTATGAATTAAAAGATGCTACAGCATCAACAATGTTGAGCCTTATATACAAAAATAAACTGGAGGAGGCACATCCTAACATTACTACTGCTCTGAGAATGTTTCTCACCCTTTCAGTTACAATTGCTCAGGTGAAAGAAGTTTTAGTAAACTTAAACGTATTAAAAGCTATTTGAGAAGCACGATGGGCTAGCAGAGATTAACAAATCTAAGTATTATATCTATTGAACACAAACGACCTGCTTTGATCAATTTTGATGATAGTATTAACACTTTTGCAGCTAATCATGCTCGAAAAATTAAATTTTTAATTAAGTTTCTTTGTATGGTTATCAATACAATATTATACTTAATTCATAATCACATGTTCCTTATGTAATTTTAGTACTTAATAAACTTATTGGTAAGACATTAATTTTCACTGTTGTGCAAACAATAAACAATAGTTTGATAACAGTATATTTCATTATAATAAAAAATGTAATTGTATTAGTTTTCCAATTAGTGTACTTGATAAATAAAAGTTCTCAATTATGTATAAATGAATGGTATCATTTCAACCACCGCTTCTAACGAAAAAGGGTATTTTATAATGTTGGTAAGGAGGGGGCGGCAAATTAAGCTTTGCCCCCCCCTAACGAATCTCCTAGTTCCGGCCCTGCTATGGAGACATAACCGAGATTTGTTTATCTGAATTACCTACCTCTAGGCCTAAACATTTCTAAAAGCCTCACCAATGCCTTTTCCATTGGTTTAAAATATTCATTTTATAACTCTGTTTTTTGGAGGACATTTATTAGTTGTTTACATCTCATTTGCCGGTCTTGAAATGGAAGTGGTCAGTGTTTCCGACAGCTATTCCTAAAGTGTGTGGAGCGCTTATTGAGCAGAGACTTTGACTGTAGATAAAGAGATGCTGGGAAGATCAGAACAATAGGAATGCATTTTATATGAGGAGTATGTTGCAGATACGAGGCGAGACAGGATCAAGAATGAGATAGTGCAAAGCCTTGAATGAGATCATTGGAAAAGCAAGAATGAGATGGTACAGCCATGTCCAGAAAATGTGGAAAAGAGAGGCTGCCTAGGAAAATGATGAAGTTGAAGTACACAGGAGAAAAGGCCCCAAGTAAGACCAAGGATGAGGTGGGAAGAGTAAATAGTTAAAGGAGTGCAATAGAGAAGAAGACTGGAATAGAGTGAAGAATGAGTGTTGGTGAAGTGACAGAGAAAGATGGAGGCATTTACTTTGCTGGTCCAGCCTCAGGCTAGAAGCAGATGATGATGATGATGATGACTCCTAGGGATGTGAGTACAAGTCATACTTTGGACACGAGTGATTTTAATATTAGTTGGTTCCTAAGCTAACTTAATATAAATGCATTGAAAAATTTTTTTTGTTAACCATTGGAGGTTTGAAAAAATAACTGCACGGGCCTGAAAGCGATAAGACACTTTGATTGCTGCTTGTGCAGACTACTAGTTTTTAGCCTACATTTACAGAAACAAAATAAAACATCAATTTTTATTATTTTCAAACAGTTATGGGCTAACTATCCTCAAATAAACCCTCCAGCACTCTGCAATGCATTTAATTCAGTTTCACAAAGCTTTGAACTGGGCAGTCTTTCTGTTCGCCACTAACAGCAGTGACAATATTTACCTAACTGTAGTAATTCTGTGTGCAAAGTCAGACACAAATTCCTAAATATGATTTTTGTTCATTCACAAAGTATGGTTAAAGAAAGGTCCAAAAAATAAGTAGCTAGTAGAGCTTATTTCTTCTTAAGTTTTCCAAAATAATGTTTGTGATGTTGCCGCCACCCGTCCCTATGGAATAGTTACGGGGAATGCCTAGCAGGCTAAGGGCGTAGCTTTAGATTCGTTGTCCGGTGGGCGCCAGGCTAGCTTGGAAGAACTAGACCGTGAGGAGGTTCGTGGGTTCGCTGCCCCAGCGTGCCCCGCTAGGTACGTCGGCTTACAGTGGTGATTGGCTTACTGAGTGGATACAGGATGCGCCCTAGGCAGTGTAGGAGACTGCATACCTATACATGTGACACTGAAATTACACACGAGTTGGACTGAATTATTTTAATAATGCGCCGTTATGCACGATTGACACACAGCACTGGTACACGTTTATGACATATCACTACATAGCACTACATGATTACGTTACTCAAACTACCCCAATCTCCGCGGCAGTCTCGCGGGTCGGTATGGTTACCGGAGGCGGCCAGTACCGTGAGTTAACCCGTGACGCGGTTGCGCGGGGTGTTTGTTAAGGCGGTCGGGATAGGCCCGGCTCTGCCGAAAATGGTCCGGGGACACGTGAGCAGCGGTAAAGCGAGGTTGTGATATATTTACTTACTGAACATAAAGACTTATCGGTGCACTTAAAATGTAAGCTACTCACGGGACACACGTCCGCCCCGGCCGCGAGTGTTCGAAGACTGCCGAAGATGGCCGCCACGCGGGGGCGGGAGGACTCGTCCACCCCCCCCCCCCCCCCCGTGCCACGCGCCAACACCTTTATTTTATCTTAGTTATAATTTTATATAATACATCCTTCCAGGTACTTAATTAAAAATTAGTACCTGGAAACTGTTTGCTGAGGGCTTAATATTTCTATCACTAATAATTAACTGTTTGAAAATATAGTCACATGGAAGACTTGTTTACAAGCATTAACACTGATGAGATCCTGGATTTTATTTAATGGCACTGACAAATATCCTTGTAATTAGAATCTTATGTTTTAATTGTTACGTAGGTCAGGTAGCGAATCCCTCACTTGACTCGTTCCGGATGTGGCTGGGGTCCTCTCCGAACGGGAGGGTCACTGATCGGGTGAGAACCGGCTGAAGGTAGCATCGGTACGACGTCAATGTGCAAGAAATTTTTATTAAAGTGGTTATCCAAAATAATTTTTCCCCCCATAGAAACCAGAATGCAAGGTTTTCTAAAAGTTTGTTAAATTCAGGTTAAAGCTGTGTGACATTTTCAAGGTGACATGCATACAATCAATAGTTAAATCACAAAACAAACGTGAGAAAATATTTGCCTAACTTGAAATATTAAATATGCAAATTGTCTAGTCAAGTGTTGGTTAATTTTTGTTTATTACTACTATTGTACGCCTACTGGCCTACAGAAAAAACAGCTTATTTAGGCCTTTTTAAAGAATGAATTGTGAATAATCTTAATCAAAAATATTTTACAAATGTTATACCTATTGGGAAAAAAAAAAGCTCTCCGCAAAACTAATTAAGAACAGAAAGAATGTGTTTTTGAATACTATTTGGGTTAAATGTTTGTAATAATTTTATTTTAAGATATAATTTTTGTCAATGATGTGAATTGACAGCATATCTTACCTGGTAGCAGTTTCATAAGGTTCTATGGCAACCGTGCATGGCTACCAAGAGTTTGTTTACAAGCTAAGTATAGTTTTTCAAAAATCGTTGGTTATTTCAAAATAAGACACTTCTGTGGCTGGCTAATATGGATGTGTGATATTTTTGGTGATAATTGTTCAATTTCCCAGTTTACTTTGGTTATCTAAACATTCAGTATTTAATTTTTAGAGCCGAAAGAGTTTTGAAGAATAGTGAGAGGATCAGAATTTAAAAAAATTTTGAACTATAGGCCAATTTATCAAAGTTTAAAAGTGGTGAATTTTTACCAGTGCAACTTCTAGCAGGCTATGCATCCTAATATGAAGCCTATTATATTTTTATGTTGGTGAATCACAGTAGTGAACTGAAACTATTTTTATTTATTATCTGGTAACATAATTTATTATTTCAAGCAAAAATTGATGAAAATAACTTTGAATTTTATTTAAATTACAACATTAACGCTTAATAGTGTCAAAATCATCCATCTTACCAGGAGTCTTGTCTGCAGTTTCGCCTGCAAACCGAAAGACTAAGCCAAGGTAATTTAACCAACTGATTTAAATATTAACTAGTGATAGTTACTGCAGATATCATCTTGCGAACCACCTCAAATTATTAATAAAACATTTGTTTTATGATTGTTGCCCTTCCTAATAAAATATTCAGATATTTGTTGCTATATGCATGTGAATCTAAACAAAATATAATTGTTTTAATTAAAAGAGAATTGCGTGTGTTTCTAATTAGATATTGGTGCAAGTGTTGATACTGCCTATGTATTGTGTTACTGTTATTTTCCTATGATTAGTCAGTTTTTCGTTTGTTTGCTATTGAAGTTGAATAAAATAAAATAATTCAACAAGTATTGGGCAACAAAGATATCTGGTATCTGTAGCATTATCTACTCTGTAGTGTATTACACTGCACTAATATGCTGCTCACTATTTCAGAGGGATTGCTTCTGTCTCCAAGGCTCGAACCATCCGCACCCTGCCAACTGCCGTCACCCCAAGCTATCGTCTATCCTTTGGAAACCGAGGTAGTGCAGAAAATAAGAGAATTTTTATACTTAAAAAAACACTTTTCCAACACATGTATTTTATTTTTTTCTTAATTTTACTATTAACAAAACTGAAGAGAGTTGAAGCCGCGTGAAATAAGAGAACATCAAGCCACTAGGGAATAACACGACTTTTACGGGAGATAAATAAAAATTCTGAAACTCTTTTTCGATTGCAAAGTAAAAATTTCATTTTTTTCTGTCACAAGGAACCGATTAGTCTTAAGCAACACAGAACTTTGGAAATTCAATAATTTTCTCTGTAGCCTTTTATAGTTAAATATTAAAAAAAATTCAAGCACAGTATTTTTTTTTTTTTTTTTAATGAAGCTTTCGAACACACATTCATTTGGATTTATGAAAAGATTTTTTTTTTTTTTTTTTTTAAATAAACGCTGTCCGTGTGCAGTCCTGCTCCACTGGGGACAGAGGAAGGCTAGAGGGGGCCCGGGCCCAGCGAGCCGCTGAACACCAGGTTGATGGCCGCCTGCACGTCGCCGCCCGTCGCCTCCAGCGCCTGGATGTTGACGGCGTCGTCCGTGAGCCCCAGCTCGCGCATCTGCTGCAGGTGCACCGCCCAGCCCTCGCCCGCCGGCCGCACGGCCGCCGCCTGGGAACCACACGGACACGCACTGCCTTCCCCCTCCACGCGTTCACACGTCGCACGATAGGGACGCCTGCGTTTTGCGATCTCATTTCGTGTCAAGGTATTTCACAAAACACTGTAGCTTTTCTCCTGTGGTTATTGGCTGAGGTCGGTGAGAGGTGTCGTCCCGCTCTTGACGGGGCCAATGAGTAGACACACCTGTATTTCGCGATTTCATTTCATGTCAAGGTATTTCACAAAAACACTGCAGCTTTTTCCAAGAGTCGTGGCAAATTGCGAGGGTGCAGCCAGTACGGCGACCACATTCTCACTGGCCCCGTCAAGAGCGGGACGGTACCTCTCACCGACCTCAGCCAATAACCATAGGAGAAAAGCTGCAGTATTTTGTGAAATACCTTTGACACGAAATGTATTCGCGAAATACAGGTATCCCTGGTCATACGGATTCCCTCCGCTTGAAGCGCGTGCCAGCCACCGCCACAACGCCGAAGGGCAATGTCGTCAACGCAGGCCACCCCGGAACCATCGTCGCGGGAGCCCGGGTTACTGCGAATACTGAGGTTGGATCAACGAGTAATAGTTAGGGACCCGAAAAATTTGCGGGTTCACTGACCTCCAGGACGGACTCCACAGTATTTAACAAACTCGGGGAAATGACACCTGTTCTTTGGCTGCTGACTCGTGAGATGACTCAACCAATTTTTCCATGATTCGGCACTTTCTTGGTTTAGGTTTTTCCATTGGCCCGAAGTTCCCCCCAGATAAAATGTGGGCCAATCGCAGAAGCTGTACGAAGGTATACTTTTTTCGGATGTCAGTCCATCGCGAAATGAACTCGCGAATTTTTCAGGTCTCTAGTAATAGTATAGCCCCAAGGTGGACACTTAGGACGATAGGAACTTTGGTGAAATAAAAATAAAATAATAAAGGCCCCGATTGTAATTTGCAGATGATAAATAAAGAAACTACTATTTGTCATTTCGGCTCTGAACATATGTGTCATTCTGAGGGTTCTTTTAGTTAATTCCGTTAAGTGGGCTGACATGGGTGCGTGGCCACCACGCACTTTAGAAGTGAAACCACTCAATCAGAGCAACACGTGAAGAGTGTCTGAGCATGCAAGGATGAAGGTGAGTACACAGTTACGAACGTGTTTAAGAACGTACGACTGTATCCCAAGTGCGGGAGCCTGCGAGTAAGCAAGTATGCGACTGAACAAGTATGCAAGCAGGCTACGATAATACGTCATCAAGTGCTGCTGTTGCCATGTGTGTTTACGGCATTTAACTTGACAGACGTGATACATAAACTATCCACCAATAAAATACGTGGATTAATAATGTGACTGAATCAACAATAACGGAACATGTTGCAGGTTCACAATTTTAACCAATATGATTACAAAAAAACCTGCAGAGTATTACAGTTATTTTGTGACAGGCGCTCACCGGCTCGTCGGCGGGCAGCGGGGACTCCTGGCCGCCGGAGGAGCCCACCGTGGCGATGGCCTGCTCCATGGCCTGGCTGAACATCTCGGGCGTGATGACGGGGCCGGAGCCCGACGGCCCCGGGTTGGAGGACGTCGACGACGACCGCGTGGGCGGGAAGATGCCTGCAACAGCGGAGCAGCGCGCGCCACGCCGTCACGGCGATCCGGGGCTTGCAATCGGAACGTCCGAGAAACTCGCTCTTCCAAAAGTTGGGGCAATTAAGAGTTCTAATCTTTAAAGTAAAAAAAAAAAAATTGGTTGTCTGTAAAGTCGATTTACGGACGATAGTTTAACGTGACAACGTCATAACAAAACATTGATGAAATGATTGCATACTTTTTTATGAATAAAATTGAATCATTTTAATTGAATTATCACTATTCTGTATGGATACAATGAAGGAGTGAAATGAAATCTACAATTTAATAATTGATAAATTTACTTTTATTTGACCTCATTGATTCAAATATGTTTATTACTTTAACGAAGAGATTATTTTAACTATGTATAACTTTTATACATGTTTGCTATTTAACTTCTTCCAATCTGTGTTATTCTCTTAAGGATAGGACGATGATAGGAAAAGTAGGAAACGAATGGGAGTGTTTCAAGTTTAATGTGCCTCGAAAAAGTCAAATCGATGGTTGTTCCAATCGAGTGGAAGAGAGAGAGATGCGGTGCAAGCGTAAAATGAGCGTAACGGGATAATGTGCGTAATGGGACACTTTTTTGTGCGTTCAGCCGGCATTCATCGATTTATCAGACATTGTCACGTCAAAAAAAAACTCTATTACGGCATCCATTGTCAAGTAAATCACCAATTCCTATACACCCCCTCTCCTCGAAGTAATGCTGTTTGATTTACACAGTTTAGATGTAACAACGCCAATTAATTATGGCATGATTTAAAGTAGCTGGCCATAGACTCAAAGTAGTGTAATTTTTTTTTCTTTTACGTTAATTTTTTATTTCCAAAGGTGTAGCATTGAATACAATGCAACGGATTAAGAATGTGATGAATCAACAAACAATATTTTGTCTTTCCTTAAACAGCTATTCACTTCCTTCATTACATATTTATTAGAATGACGCCCAAGCATTCAGTCAACATTCATGTTACGCCATCCCGCATGTTAGCAGCATCTCTGGAGAGAAGCCAGAAGCTTTCAGGGCTAGTTTACCTCACGTCCACTAGGATACACTAGTGGCCAATCACAGCAGACACTCATTAAGTAAACAACAGAGTAGGTAATAACGTTAACAGGTTAAATAATCCTTCTAATAGAAAACCTTTAGTGTATGATTTTATAATCTTTAGAATTGAAATATATCTCCTATATTAATATGTAGCATTATTATCTTTTAAATCAGTAATGTTGTTAGAGCCTTGTAGATATGTTATGTCCAATACCTGTTATGTAAATAAAGTGGTCCGTGAATGATTTGAATTTAATTTCTGGTTGTTTAATCTCAAATGTTACTCAACATTTATTTTAATGTACTTCAAATGTATTTATACATATGTTAGAACGATAATCGATTTGAGTAGTGTCTTTATTAAAATGTTTTGTCAGCAAGCACACTTACATCATTGGAAAACACATTATTTTAATTAACATACACTGGTGTAAAAAAAAAAGTATTTGATTAGCGCTCCGTTTTCCTGTAAAGAATAAGGGTGCTACTTCAAGGGGCGGGTGTAAAAGCATGGATCAAGGTACGTTTCGTACTTCATTCCTCACAGGTTGAAAATGTTGCAGACACTGTGAGCTGGTTAATTTTATCACATTCTACGGAGCACTACAGTAATACAGTCATCAAGAACAAGAACAAATTTAAATTCCTTATTAGTTTTTCCATTAAGGCAATAAGAGGTCACTTACAATACTATTTTGTTTTGTTCAATTTGTGAATTGTGTTAATTGATGTACATATGTACTGTATTTTGAAATTAGTGATCTGTTTAATTTAAAGTAAAACTGATTTAACAAATAATAACTATTATTTAAATTTTTTATAACGATTTTATGTATAATAAGCTTGGAAACCATTGCTTCTGCATACATTTAACGAGGTCTGTAAACAAATCCCACATCTATTGTTTTCCTTCCTGCATGCATTGTTTTTTTCTGCTGGTCCTTTGAAAAACGATGGATAGAGGTTTCACTGTATTAGATTACCTCTCCTAATACGAAGTAACCTGTAGTGGGTGCATTCCCCATGCTAAGATTTAACACACATCTGGCCATTAAAATTCCAACAAATGGAAGGAATCACCTGAACGACCTCTCAGTGGGAGAATGGATGGACCGGGGTTGGACAATGACATGATTAGTTCTTCAACAGAGAGGGGCAACACTTGACCACTTGCGACACTACGGGCGGTATAAAGCGGAGGACGCTGAGAGTAAGTGGCACAGACAAGAGTTGGCTTGGCCGTGTTGGAGGACGTGACAACCATGCAAGCAGGTTTCGGTGATTGGCTGCAGGACGATCGTGGCCTAACAAGATTGTGGATCACCTGAACGTGAAACTGGTACGAAATGCAAGCACAGTCACACGGATACGGGACGAATGAGTTGAGCAACGGGACAGTCACGCGACATGCAGGAAGGCAACGGCCCCGTCGCACTAACGAGTGCAAAGACAAGACATCTGGTGTGCGTAACACCTTCCCTCGGGAGATCAATCACACATGTGGTACCTCAACCTGTGTCCACGTTAACTGTTCATCGCTGTCTGTAGTGCCAGGGCATGCGTAATTTTCCAGGTGCCCATTACTGGAGCAGTCACCGACTGCTCGCCACAACTACACGAGACTGCGCTGATCCGTGGAATGTTGTGCCTAGAGAGACGAATGATGAATACTGTTCCTACTTGAGTTTCAAGTCGCATCCAGATCTGGTAACACTGTGGCGCACGCCTGGCCGAAACATGCTTGAAGCGCCCAGCACTGGGAGCAATGGTGTGGGGTGGCGTCAGTTTCAGTCCTGTTCGAACCTAGTTCACATCGATGGTACAACCGTCTGATCATGAAGTGTTGAAGCACCTTCTTGTCTCACAACTTCAAGCACTGTCTAGGGCCCCCAAGTAGACTCCTCTGACATTTCATGGGAAATCACAATGTCACACAGCTTCTTTGGCCTGTGGTAGGACGGCAACTCATGAACACAAATGATGAATCTTGAGCACGCATAGGCTGAGACACCCTAGATGGATATCCAATGTCTCTTCCTTTGAATGCCATCAATGGTGAGGCTACAGTGCTGATGTGTCAGTGTTCTGTACGTCATACAGAGCTGCAAATGTAATTATAAGTATTTCATGCAATAAATATGTTTGTGCTAGCTTAAGTATTTTTGACGTGACGTCTAATAAATAAATGAATGCCGGCTGCACGCAAAAAAAATTTTCCCGTTACGCTGTGTCCCGTTACGCTCATTGTACGCTTGCGCCGCATATATCTCTCTTCCACTCGATTGGAACGACCATCGATTTGACTTTTTCGAGGCACATTAAACTTGAAACACTCCCATTCGTTTCCTACTTTTCCTATCAGCGTCCTAGCCTTAACAGAATAACACTGATTGGAAGAAGTTAAATAGCAAACATGTATAAAAGTTATAGTTAAAATAATCTCTTCGTTAAAGTAATAAACATATTTAAATTAATGAGTGAAAATAAAAGTAAATTTATCAATTAAATTGTAGATTTCATTTCACTCCTTCTTTGTATACATACAAAAAGGTGACAATTCAATAAAAATGATTCAATTTTATTCATAAAAGTATGCAATCATTTCATCAATGTTTTGTTATGACGTTGTCACGTTAAACTATCGTCCGTAAACCGACTTTACAGACAACCAATGTTTTTTGCATTTGCAGTTTCTAATGCCGGCAACATGCACTCAGGTTGAGAACACTCGGCCAGGAGGAGGCGAGGGTTACCCGTGGCGGAAGCGAGGGCGGCGGCCAGCTGCGCGGCCGTGATGGTGGAGTAGGAGTGCTGCCGGGACAGGCTCTCCCCCCGCGGCATCGAGTCCGACGACTGTCGACAAACCACACCGGTCACATCGCGACACCATCGCCAGCTGCAGCCGGTGGCGGATCCAGAGGCTCACCTCGGAGGGGGCACTCTAGGTTTTCAGAATAGCCAGAGAAAAAATGTCTTGAAATTACTACCGTATGTACCTGAATCTAAGACAACCCCCAAACTACAGCCTCATGTTTTAAGGAAAAAAAAAATTTCATTGTATTAAACACATGCCAACAAATTAGATATAAAATTGAAAATATGAATGTTACAAAGTAGTTCAACCACCACTTTTGAAATACCTACTGTTAACAGTTTATGTACAAACAGAAATAAATACCTATATGGCTGGTACTGTAACTGTTGGAAACTGTTAAGAGTTTCATTACGCTGATACATCATCTTCATTGTTGTCAAAAAAATAATCACAGCAAGGAAGTACTGTATAACCTACATTAATGTTTTTGTACAAGAAACTAGTCTATAAGATGGGCGCCATATTGTGGTATAGAAAATTCCAAAAACATCGGTCGTAACATGTGCAGCCAATAACTACTACACAACCCGAAAACATTAACCCAAAATAGGTAGGTTTACCTAAAAATCAGTGTATCTGAATCTAAGGCGACCCCTTTGTTTTGAATTATAAATTATGGTAAAAAATGTCGTCTTAGATTCGGGTATATACGGTAAATTTGTATTTAATCTACTCACACTACACACAAAATCCAACCACCAGATTTTATGATTCTACAAGAAATTCATTGATTATATTAAAATATTTTACAGAAACAATAAATTTTGTCTGAAATATTAATGTAGCAGACAATTGGTTTTTCGGTGGGGGGGGGGGGGGGGTGGAGAGCACTTGCCCCTGGTGCCCTCCCTTGGATCCGCCACTGGCTGCAGCTGTGCCACATACAGCGTTCCCACTCGATTTTTAACAACTTTATTCCTGTTTCTTTTTCAGAAACTATTCATTGAAGCTGTGCTAGAAATATAGATATTAAAAAAAAAAATTAGAAAAGATCTTTACAGCAATTTTAGGGTAGTGTCTCCTCCTACGTAAAATATATAAAAAATATTCACTAGTTACTTCATCACACACAGTTTTAGGCAAATAAAAATTAATAAAATATAATTTGGACTACAACAAAAAAAAACTGATTTCAGAGGATTTTTCCCAATTTTTCTTTCACATACATGATCTAATCACAACATTACCGGTTGTGATTAGAGCATGTAGGTTTTTGTACATCACTCATCAGGTTTTTGTAACACAAATGTGTGTTTTATTGTGAGATTTCCTACGCTTTCTACTGCAACATTTCATTCATGACAAAAAATGCTGTTAAGAGCGTTCTTGTTTTTATTGAAGAAACTGACAAAAAAATTGACAAGGAAATAAGCATTATTTAAGTTATTTAAGCATGTAGTCAACCACAACAGAGCAATCTTATTTTTTTTTTAAATCCAAAATGGAAATTTTTGCATACGGATCGCAGTACATTTTATTAACCTAAAAATCCACATAAAATCTGCAATCCATACGCGGGTAAATATGGTACAATAAAAATGTTGTGCATCCCCATATTCAAAGACGTACAGCAGCACTGGGAAGCACTTTAGACCACAAGTCTATTTCAACTTTTGTCATGATTAACCTGCAGCAGAAGTTTGCCTGTTAATTCAAACACATCCTGTACATTACATAAAAACCAGGCGAAGGGCCTGCAGTAAACCACACAGAGAGGATTCAGGGTGTAGGGGTGACCCCATCACTAGAGACCGGAAAAATTTGCGAGTTCATTTCGCGAGCCGATAGGCTAAAATACAAATAGTTATACCTCAGTGCTGCCTCTGCTATTGGCTCACAACTCACTTGGATGACTCTGAGCCAATGAGAAACACCCGGCCAAAGCTGTATGGAATCACAGGCTGCTACGTTGGGACGTCTCAAAACACAGCAGCCAATGAGTGGGTGACATTTGACAGAGTGTTCGTAGAACTATGGAGTTCATCCTGCAGGTCATTGAACCCGCGAATTTTTCCGGTCCCTACCCATCGTCTATCAAGGAAAACAAATGCTACATTGATGCAAATTACCAAGAAATTGAGGTGTATAGTGAAGGAGGAAGGATGAAAATATTTGGAAATAGTACCCCTCCCCCACCCACCCGGAGAGATTTGGCAGTGCCCATATCCCTTGGATGTACATATCTTTTAAATATTTTTGTAATATTTGAGGAGGTGTATGGACTGTTGCAGGCAAACACTGGGGTGGGTCCCAGCCGAGCGAGGCGACGGACCTGGGAGGAGTCCATCTCGTCGTCGTCGCTCAGGGCGTCCACGGAGTACGAGTAGCCGGAGGTGGAGGCCTGGCTGGTCGCCGTGCCGGCCGCCGCCTCCTCGTGGACCGCAGCCGCGATGTGATTGGCTGCCTCCACTAGGTGCGGGTGCTGCTCCGCCAGCCTGCGCACACGGCACCTCCGACCCTACCAGCAGCACCGAGCCTTGCGGGTAGCCTAAACTTTATTGACGACAGATAGAACAGGCGCAAGATTCGAATGAGTATCCGAAACTGTTTTGTTTCTTTTATTCTGTGTTATTGCGCACAATTTTAGATAGATTTGTTATAAAGATATTTATTGTTACAATTGTGGGTAACCGAAACTTTATTGACAACAGAAAGAACAGGTGCAAGATTCGAATGAGTATCCGAAATTATTTTGCATCTTTAATTCTGTGTTTTGGCGCACAATTTTAGACAGATTTATTATAAAAATATTTATTGTTACAATTGTGGGTAACTGAAACTTTATTGACAACAGAAAGAACAGATGCAAGTTTCGAATGAGTATCCAAAATTATTTTGCTTCTTTAATTCTGTGTTTTTGAGCACAATTTTAGATAGATTTATTTTAAACATATTTATTATTACAATTGTGGGTAACTGAAACTTTATTGACAACAGAAAGAACAGATGCAAGTTTCGAATGAGTATCCAAAATTATTTTGCTTCTTTTATTCTGCGTTATTGCGCACGATTTTAGATAGATCATATTATATATTTACTGTTACAATATGATTTTTTCTACAAAACAAGTCTTTATTTTATGGTTCCTATAAACTTAAAGGACAAATTTTTGTCAGTCATAGCATGTGATGAAAGCATGAAATCATGTGGTGTAGGGATTTTGTTACCACTCACCACCTCTGGCTAGCTCAAATTTGGTGATGAGTGGAACATATAGGTTGCAGGTCACGAAGAAATACGAAATTTATACACAAAGTTCGATGTATTACCTGTTTTATTTATTCATTTAAAAGTCAAACTATATTCCGTACGATGGAGCACACAAAAAAAAAGTTAAACTGTACCTCAAAAATATATAAAACACTGAGCCATCGCCCAACCACAGCCTGCTCGGCCCGCCGCCCGAACGACCGCTCGCCCGGTGCTCGGACAATGACTGATATTACAGCCTTCCTTCCCTTCGTGCGGGCAGTGTCCTGGGCTCGCTGACGAATTTTTCAGCCAACCACGGTGCATGGCAACACAGGCTTCCATGAAACGCTTACTTCTGTTCCCACGACGCAGCGATTTTGTCTCTCTCTAACACACTCCCGTGACCGTGACTCACACGCCTAGCGTGTGAAACAAAGCCTCGGTCGTGGAAAAATGAAGAATTACGTCAGCACGCCTTCCCACACAAAGAAGACCGCAAAAAAAAAAAATACTTCAAAAATAAACATATGAATTTTAAAAATAAAAACAATAAACCCGGAGAATTACGTTCACAATAACTTTGAAAGGAAAAAATTTTACATCTAACCCGAAATATGAAAAAAATTTATAACAAATGATTATTACTGGATTGCATGAGGAAGGCTGTAATTTTGGTTGTTACAATTTGGATTAATCATTCCTATATAGGGTTCATCTCAGAACTACCTATATTTAAATCATTCATTAAATCTCTAAAAATCAAGTTTTCCGAAAAAAAAAACCTCAAAAAAATCTGATTTCTAAGACTTTGGGAAAACCTAAATTGTATTTAAAACAATTTTATTTAGAATTGTCACAAACTGATATTAAGATTAAGATGCCTGTAGCAGAATTAAAAAAAATCATCAAGGGGAAGGACGACGGCCATGAGCTCGGCTCATGAATTAGTGCTCGGCGATGTTGGATCAAGAAAAAAAACCTTCTCTTGGCCCCGAACCTTGTTTTCGATTTTCGACAACCTAAAGAGCCATAGTGGTTTGATCACCGGCCTCCCATCAAGGTGATGCGAGGTCAAACTTAGATTTTTTTTTGCAAGCTGTCAGTTGTGGCGTGAGCCTTTAGAAATTTATCTAAGTCGTCATCCCTTCCCATCCCACCGGCGTTCCATTCTCCCCCTTCACCTTCATCATCTCTAGTGACCCCAAAGTCAACGAATTTCATGACTGATTAGTAGAGACCTGCAAAATTCGCAGTTTCGATGGTCTTCAGGATGGACTGCACGTACCCCTGTACACTCGGGCAAATAACGCAAGTTCATTGGCTGCCGACTTGTAAGTCGTCTCAGCTGGTTTGTCTGTGATTCGATCCGTCTTTGGTTGAGGGTTTATAACTGGTTGAGATTCGTCCAGATGAACAGTAAGCCAATAGCAAAATTACCTAAGAGGTATATGTGTTTGCATTCTAGCCTATCACCGAAAGAATCTGCAAATTTTGCAGGTCTCTACTGATTAGTTTATTTATTCAAAACCCAGGAGGGTAGGGTCCACCCATGCACAGCACACACGCAGCGGCGAGGGGGCCTCACTTGCGCACGGTGGTGATGTCCTCCAGATGCACCAGCAGCTCCGGGTCCTGGATGATGCCCATGGCCACCGGGTCCTCCCGCAAGGACGGCGTCGCCATCAGGACGTTCTCCAGCACCTCCGGGCGGGTCAGCCGCTGCAACACCACAGTCGCGCCACGCTTACAAACTGTCCATGCCATGCTTACAAACTGTCCACGCCATGCTTACAAACTGTCCACGCCATGCTTACAAACTGTCCACGCCATGCTTACAAACTGTCCACGCCATGCTTACAAACTGTCCACACCATGCTAACAAACTGTCCACGCCATGCTTACAAACTGTCCACGCCATGCTTACAAACTGTCCACGCCATGCTTACAAACTGTCCATGCCATGCTTACAAACTGTCCACACCATGCTTACAAACTGTCCATGCCATGCTTACAAACTCTCCACGCCATGCTTACAAACTGTCCATGCCATGCTTACAAACTGTCCACACCATGCTTACAAACTGTCCATGCCATGCTTACAAACTGTCCACGCCATGCTTACAAACTGTCCACGCCATGCTTACAAACTGTCCATGCCATGCTTACAAACTGTCCACACCATGCTTACAAACTGTCCACACCATGCTTACAAACTGTCTACGCCATGCTTACAAACTGTCCACATGGTACAAATACACATTTATACTGATATTACAAGTCTCTAGCCAATAGAAATGGTATGTAGTGTCAATTTCACTAGAGCTATGGTTGAGTGACAACACATTATGTACGTTACTACCCAATGACCATCCTAATGCACTAATTTTGATACTTTCCATAATTTTATTCATGACTATCCTACGCATCTGAAGTTTATGGTACTCTATCTAAGTCAAATTCAAAAAGAAGTAGGCTTCAACAGAAAAATATGCAATAGCAGTAGGGTTCTCTAGAGTTTTGCTTTGAAACATTTCAAAGAGATATTTTAATAGCAAAAATTTATGAACTGAAATTAATTTAACGACTTCTACAATTCCATGTAATTTACAATTATTTAAAAATTTAATATACTAACTCAATAAAATTAAATTATTTGGAAAGAAATGGAAATAAAGTGTGAGAAAATTATATTACGTATGTAGCCTGTTGATTAAGTGTAATCAAACTCTCTATGACATATAAGGTAAGTGCCCCAGTACTCGTCACTGCTCCAATGGTCGTCACTAGCAACTTCAAATGTAAATAATAGAGAAGTAGCTCAATATATCGCCAACTTAAATATTGACAAAAATTTAGTCGACGTTCTAGCTGAAATTACCACAATAGTTTTCGGAACAAACACTATTTTCAATCAAAAAAAGTCCGTGCATCAAAAGTTCGTAGAGCAGTGAAGATAAATAGGGGAATTCCTATACTAAAACACTAAGGACGTTAGTGCACATTTTTACTTCTAATTCTGTAATTTTTCATGTTTATTCGTGATGTTTTGTGCTGAATGTGTTAGTTAAATGTTCTTGAAGAGGTGAAAGTGTTTATTTAAAAAAATTCGTTTTCTTTGTATGATTTAGTTAGGGTGACGAAAACTGGATCAATAAAAACCTTGTATTGCTAGTGTTCGTCATACCTGACGAGCACTGGTACATTTAATATTTTATTTAAAGTTGTGCTAAGTTACACCCTAAAGTTCTTAAATAATATTGGTTCTTTGTTGTTAATAGACAAAGTACGTTATTATGATCAGATCCAGTAGTCGTCACCTATGACGACTTCCGATGCATGTGTATGACGACTTCTGGGTCGGAAATTACTTTACTTTATTGATTGCAAAAATTGTGTAGGCATTGTTGTTTACATTAATTTAGGGGTCATTCGATATATATTTTGACATTAATAAGTAAACTAAACATTGTAATGTGTCTCGTTCTTTAATTACAGGGCAAAATGCCAAAACGGAAAATACTGTTGTATGAAGAGTCAGCCATGGAAGCTGCTCTTAAAGATGTAGCGAATGGTATGAGTATAAAATGTGCAGCGGAAAAAAATAGTGTGCCAAGGAACACATTGTCCGATAAACACAAAGGCAAATCGCCCTTGGGTAGGAAGATGGGCGGGCCCTGATTCATTTTTATATTTTACTTGTGATACCGCATAACATGCTATGTTGCAGCAACGAATTGAGTCGTATTGCGTACGCGTACAGTATGACGTCGCGTAAATAATAATAAATATAATATAAACAATTAACAATATTTGATAATTAAACAGTTTTTGTTAACCAAGAAACAATTAAATCTCATTAGAGTGGCTTTATTATATCTCTTTTAAGATAAGAACAAAAAAAAACGTGAAAATACGCGATAGTGAAAAACAAAAACATACATATTTCTAATTTGTAAAAAAATACTTTGTTACGTTGTTTCTGTTCCAATCTCAAACTTTGTCTACACACATAATACCTTTAATAAACAGTAAAAAAACTTAGACGAGGAATTTCCAAATTATACTTTATTAATAAACAAACATCGTTCTTTGTATCGTAAATTCATTGAATATGCGCGCACATGCGTAAAATATACAAGAAATGCGAGTAACAAAATGCAGCCGTGTGTAACGTTTCGTTACTCGTTACTAGACGGCACACCCGTTACTCAGTAACGAATACATTCGGTTTGCTACAGCTCTATGTGCTGTCCCTCTTTGTTCCGTGAGTGCTGTAAGTAAATTCAAAATTTAATGAGGATTATTCATTATATTACTGAACGATCTTTATGAAATGCCATTTTGATGTTTAAAATATAGTACCAAATAAAATTTGAAGCCCAAATAGTACAATACTACCATTCTGGATCCATGAATTAAAACTAATGCAGCCGAAATCGCACATGACGACTACTGGCACAAACATGTGACGAACACTGGCAAACACGAAAATTTGCATGACGACTACTGGCTCGAAATCACACTTTTTTCAAAATTATAAATCTACAAAAATAATTTGTGTTTATCGAAGAGTGTTGGATAGCATTGTAGAGTAAAGTTTGAGGTTAAGAACAAACATGTAGGGGCAGTAATACATCTACAAGGTTATGTACACAATTTTTTTTTTTTATAAAACTCTTCTTAGCATGACGACTACTGGTACATCTACCTTAATGGAAACCAGCATTGACATATATGTCCATAAATACGTTTTAAATCAATCTGAACCTTTGAAAGAATACATCAAAAAACGTCTGAATGAATTATCTGGCATTTAATTATTTTGTTAAATTTTAGGATTTATTCAATTTGACTTGTAGCTTCAAAAGAAAAGAAAAAAATTGGTTAGTCTATAAAGTCGGTTTACGGACGATAGTTTAACGTGACGTCATAACAAAACATTGATGAAATGATTGCATACTTTTATAAATAAAATTGAATCATTTTTTTGAATTATCACTATTTTGTATGGATACAAAGGAGTGAAATGAAATCTACAATTTAATTGTTAAAATTTATTTTTATTTGCACTCATTAATTCAAATATGTTTATTACTTTAATGAAGAGATTATTTTAACTATAACTTTTATACATGTTTTCTATTGAACTTCTTCCAATCTGTGTTATTCTGTTAAGGATAGGACGATGATAGGAAAAGTAGGAAACGAATGGGAGTGTTTCAAGTTTAATGTGCCTCGAAAAAGTCAAATCGATGGTTGTTCCAATCGAGTGGAAGAGAGATAGATGTGACGCAAGCATACAATGAGCGTAACGGAACACAGCGTAACAGGACAATGTGTGTAGCGGGACACTTTTTCATGCGTGCAGCCGGCGTTCATCGATTAGACGTTGTCACGTCAAAAAGTACCATTACGAAAGTAGCTAGGCTGAAACACCTCACGGTGCAGAGTGCCTATGTACCTGCAAGGCGCTCCTCAGGCTGTGGTTGCGGGCGAACGACCGGAACGCTGTCACCAACTCCTGGATGTCCCCCTCCGTCGGAGACGGCCTGCCGTGGACCATCGTCTCTGCACACGCGTCCATACAGAACCAGCGAGTGGGCTTATCTTTGAAAGATTTGTGCAATGGGAGTGCATGACTTGATGTACGCTTTTGGACATACCCCATTGCTAAGCACACATATGTCTGAAGAAAACGTTTTGGAAAACGATTGTGTTTGTTTCGTCTTTTCGTTTTGTCTGTTTTTGACTCATTTAAACTGTTGTGCTGAATTTTTTTTATGTGCTGTCATTATTTGTGAGGGTTTTTTCAATCTGTTAGTCCATTTTTCTTTGTTTGTTGACCATATTCCTGTCATTGAATATTATGTGGTGTTTATATCCTGTTGACAACAGCAATTTTTTGCTTAATTTGTGTTTTTGTCTTTTGGGTTTTTTGTAGTTTTCTTCTACAGACATACATGTGCTTAGCAATGGCGTATGTCCAAAAGTTTACATCAAGTCAGCAAGTTGGCTTAGACTTTCATACCAAGCTCACCCTCAAAATCCTAAATGAACAGATGTCTATGATTTCCTCTTTTTAGGGCATCCAAAAATGTGCTAATACACACATCCATAAATGACAACCACAGTGTTCAAGTGGACAGATCACTTGTCTCCCACAAGCAATAATGTTGTACTTGATGCGGGTTTGATTCCTGGCTAGGTCACTCACAGTTTGTACCCTCAAGTGCAAACCAAGATTAAGGACCTCTTTACTTCATCACCTTCACCACTTTCAAAATGGTAAAAAAAAATTTTAATTACAATACACTCATAATATTAACTACTTAGGAATAATTGAGAATTGTTTTCATTCTGTATTTGTAGAGATTGCCGCTTAGTGAGCCTCCATCTAACTTGGAAAAAAAAATTTCATATTAACATTTGATCTATAACTACTTACCACAGAACAGTAAATATTTTAATTGGTTTTTTTAGACAAAAGTTTTCAAAAATATTTATAAAGTTAAACAAAAATAAACATAAATTCGATAATAGTACATGGCAGGGAAGTTTTATTCATTTTCTTATTTCAACCTCAGGTTTCTTCAATCCTTAGCAGAAGTGGTTTTTATTATCAAAAACTTTTTCAGACAAACATTTTAGATAAAAATTACAAGATTTACAAACAATGTGAATGGATTTGATGGTATGCCTACTAAGGGAATTATTAATATATTTTTATATTTTAACATCTCTTTATCCATATGTTTCAGCAATAGTTAGTTGTACCTATTACAAATTATTTCAGACAAAAGTTTTGATAATAATTATAAGGTTTAAAATAATTTGAACAGATTTGACAAGTGTGTATACTAAGGGAGTAATACATTTTTTTGTCATTCAACCCCTGATTATTCCATCCCTTGCAGAAATGGTTGGTTGTATAAAAAATTATTTCAGACGAAAGTTGTAGATAATAATTAAAGGTTTTACAATAAAGCAGAAGAAATTTAATAGTGTATATGGTTCAGAAAAAAAAATATATTTTTTTTTTAAATTATTCACTTTATTTTTTCAACTCCCTGCAACAATGGCTTGTCTTATCACAAGTAGTTTCAGACAAAAGATTTTGATAAAAATTATAAGATTTACAAACAATTTGAATAATCTACCAAAGAAGTAATGAATTTTGTTTAAATTTTACCCCTCATTTTTTCAACCCCTTGCAGAAATGGTTTGTCTGATCAAAAATCATTTCAGACAAAAGTTTTAGATAAAAATTATAAGATTAACAAATTTGTGCAAATTTATAGTTGTGCCTACGATATAGTTTGTACTCTATAAGCCTTGTTTTTTCAACACCCTGCAGTTAAGGTAGGTCGTATCAAAAATTTATTCAGACAAAAGATTTTGGTATTACTTCTATGAGCAATATGTTCAAACAAACCATTTTTCCATATTATAGGAGTTACAGCAATATTTCTGTTTTTAAAATAATCTTCTCCATTTCTACCCTTTTAGTCGGATATTGCCCATTTACGATATTCTACTACTAGTTTTTACGGTTCAGTTTGGAAGTGATTTGTGAAAA
Organism: Bacillus rossius redtenbacheri; assembly: GCF_032445375.1. Classification (NCBI taxonomy): domain Eukaryota; kingdom Metazoa; phylum Arthropoda; class Insecta; order Phasmatodea; family Bacillidae; genus Bacillus; species Bacillus rossius. The sequence goes on along the minus strand of NC_086330.1, from coordinate 6,371,413 downwards.
ATTGTGGCCGTTATTGTGTCCATTCAATTGTGATTATATATACACACACAAATAATTATTACGTTTGAAACAGTATGGACTCGCATAATTTTTTTTAAAGTTATTATTTATGTTACATTGAGTTGCAATACCCAAATCAAAAATATACAAATGGTAACTACAAACAATAATTTTTCAGAAACCAGTAGAAATTAAGAAACACTGTTTACAGGGTAAATAGAGGAACGACTTTGTTAGAAACAATTTCATTATAATAAATTGTAAAACAATCATAATATTAACTACTTTGATTATTAAAGTAATGCCTGTATTGACAAAAGTTCTCGTAAACAAACAAACAGACCCACACTGGAAAGAAATAAATGGTGACAGCAGTACCAATGCACAGGTATAGTAATGTAACCAACAAATCCAGTATGAATTTAGGTACGCTGTTTTCAGGGTGAATACTAATTACACTAAAGAAGTTCAAAAAATTTTTCTTGTAATTTAATAATTTATTCACGGAAAAGCCGTTACGTAAGAAAATTACTATTAACGTTAGCGTCACCATATTGTCATCAATATTGTTATGGTATTGGGATCTAGACAACTCCCAAATTTTGTTACAGCCAAAAGTAAAATGGTTAGTTGGTAAGTTACCTTTTGACTTGAGAACGTGAACCATTACCCCAGGTTTTAATCCGCACGATCTCAGCGTCACACCGTCATTAAGAACATTCCCACAATAAATAAGCACTGAAAACAAAGAAACATTATTTGCTACTATCTAAGAATAATTACAATTACTAATTAAAATAAGCAGCAAAAAAGAAAAATTAACCTAATAATTGTTTCGGTACACTGGTTTGCTTTGACACTTCTGCTCTCAGATGATCTACTTTACTGTCGAAATTAATCCCGTCGATTTTAACTCGCTGGAAAGAGTTCAATGACAGTCGTACTCCAAGCACTAAACTATTATTATCCATTATGCTTTACGCTTTCACACAACCCGAACGAAACACTCTCTCATAGCATGAGCATACATAACCTAAACAAAAGTGACATTGCAGTTGCTATCGACGAAAAAAAAAACGCAAGTCAACAACTTATATCAACTACAGAAACAATTTTAGTGAGTAAATAACATGTAAACCTGCATTTGTCATTGAAATAAAAATGTTTTGCCTTGCTAAATTATTATGAAGTAAAACAATGTAATTATGAGCAATATAATTTATTATTATTGTTTTTTTTATAAAGTAAAAGCTGGGTTCTTTTAAAGTGCACTGATGCTACTACTACATTTATCAGTTAACGTAAAACGCAATTGTTTTTTTTACAACTTTCTGCAAAAACCACAGTAGTCTCGAGCTGACTATTATTTTTGAAATGTTTCCGAACCTGCAAGTATGAGGGCGGGAGCGACCGTTACGCCATCTAACGCCATAACCTTACATTAGCAGCGCAGCGGAGCGGAGCTGGTCTGTTTGGACGCTCACGGCACAGGCGGGTGAATCGGGGGGTCGCGTAGCGCCTGGGGTGTATACACCAAGTGCGGTCGTTACTGAAAAGGCGCGATGGCTAACTGCACCGGGCGAAATTAAAAGAAGAAAGAAAAAAAACTGATTTTTTCGAGCGGAGGAGGTGTTTAGCTGGAAGGCAAAATGACCGTAGTCAGTTCTTGTGCGAGTTTTCAGTGAGGATCGAAGTGTTTTTTTTTGTAACGCAGTGTGGATACTTGAGTGTTGGAAACTTTGCTGCATAACGAAGATAAATACGTGGAAGGAGCTGTCAGCGGAGCAGAGACGGTAGGTGAGGAGGCTGGGTAGAGCGAGCGAAGGGTTACCTACCTGGCCTGCGGGACCAGTTGGTCGCAATGGAATGTAGCGAGGCCATGCAGATGGAGCTGATCTGGGCGGTTGGGATGCTGCGGCCACTTGTTCAACGTCGTGAAATTCCTTTTTTCGTCATTTAAACGTGTGCTTTTCTCGACTGTTACCGTAGGCATCGCCTGGTGAAGGATTCCATTCTGAAAAAATACCGCATTTAGTTCCACGACAATTGGTTTTAACATTTGAAGTTAACAGGAGTAAGTTGTCTTGACCTCTCAGGGACAACGGCCAGTTATGTCAGCATTCCTGCTCGTGCATACAGTCGAGCTACCAGTTCTCGTTACGGAACGATGGTTTTCCGAGAAAACCGTTAGTAAGTTAATGCGTATCCTCGCCTTCAGGGCTCGTCATTAACAGCGTTTTTTTTTTATTCGGAGAAATGTTATGCCCCTTTACACGAATACTTATTTACATTTGTTTCTTAAGTTTTTTCCGTTTTTTTTTTTGTAGAAGGGGTTATTAAATAATGTGTTACCCTAATAATATATAAACGTGAGCGTATGAATGATTGTTACTCAATCACGTAAACGCACAAAAACATGATTTCTGCGGTAATTAAAGGCTCTGCGGATTGTATTGAATAAATAATTATTCAAAATAATATTATTTGGTTTTGGTTAAACTTAAACATCCTAGGAGGAAATACGATGGGAATTAATTACAAACAAACAGTAAGTGTTTTTTTCTCCAACATGTGAAGCTGTTGTTTATACAAATAAGTGATACAAGCAGTGCGATCATTATAAGTACCTACATAACATTGGTATTTCTATGTGGTTATTAGGTAAAGTAGCGTGACTAGTTACACTAACACGATAATAATTACATTTATCCTCGTTATTTCAGTGATTTTCCACAACTTGAAATAATTTTAACAAAGCTTCATACATATTTAATGTTACGTATCATAAATATATATAGAATCCTACACGAATAATATATTTGGTCAAAACTAGTAAAGAAACATTAGAAGAAACCCAATATTTTTATTACCTCAATTGTTTACATCAAGAGAGTATCCGGATAAAAATGAAGAAAAAAAAGCGGATGTGAATTTTTCCCTACTAATTTATATAATTGCAATGACCCGATTTGTGTCCGACGGAAACTAATCTCCCTGGTCTGAATACATTGTCAACTTGAACTTTTTGTCCCTGACCGTGTCCTTCGGTAGCACAGTAGAAGACTAATTGTAATTTTGCTGTTTTTGGTTCCCGTTTCAAAATGTTAAACAGTAATAACGGACGGTGTGGTAAGAAGCCAAAAGTACCGAGACATAATAATGATCAGTGCTGTCCGTTTGCGACCGGCGCTTTTCAAAGGCCAAACACACGAATGAATTTTTTTTGCAGTGGACTTGTATTTCATTTATTAGCAATTACATTTGCTGTCTAAAATAAATATTATTGGATTTCTACGAATTTCACACTTTAAATTAATATTTAAAACTTAGCTGCTTACTCATTTACAATGAATAAAAAACAACCGAAAAACATTTATTTTGGCGCTCTATTTTACTGCGCTCTGGTGAGTACTTCAGAAATCAATAGATTCGGACTTGAGACATCGCAATTGTAGACAGGGCCGTTTTCCGTGCAACAATGTGTGACGTCATTCACATTAGGATAAGGACACGGACCGCCCACAGGTTCGGGCTATTGCAGACGGGTCTTTCTTTACCCAATGACGTCTTAACTACTCAGCAGATTTTGATAAAATTTGGAACAGAGGTGGCAGGTAACCCATATAGTGATTCAACACACATCCTATACATCATTACGAAATTCCATCGTAAGGGGTTGAAAAGGATTGCAAGTAATTTCGTAAGAGAAATAAACCCATCTTCGAAGCAAATTAAGTTGATATTGGGTATGAATAATGATGACCATCAAAAATTTACCAAATACTTTTTACTGTTTTCCTCAATTCTTCACTAGTGGATAAAATGAAGCAAAATTGTGTATTACCGTAAAAAATATGAAGCTATTGAAGTAAAATTTAAGATATTAGGTACAGGGCCGGTCCTAGGTATAAGCAAGCTACGCGGCCGCGTGGGGCGCTGGTCAAACGGGGGCGCCGAGCCGCCGAAGGCGGCAAACCCCCGGCCTTGTCCATGGTACATATTAGTACCTAGTTTACGTGACCCGGCCGGGAAGTGAACCCGGATCGCCTTGGTGGAAGGCGATCGATCTAACCGCTCGGCCGCCGCGGCCCCAAATATAAAATAATAAGCACTAATATCAAAGAGAAGAGAATATTTGTTAATAACAAGCAGTTACAGTAGAGTGTTTCTTCGTGGCATTACTTATTTTTTCTTGTTTAGTTTTCACATTCTCGTAACATACTGCGAAGGTGTTTATCATTAACTTATGTACCACGCCCTCTAAAGTGTGACGTCTCGTCGGAACGAATTTGATGGGCCCAACTTCACATCACGCAAGACGCATGGTGCAGCAGAGCACTGTAGAGCAGACGATATCTCTCTTTCTCACACATGTACACACACACCGTCAGGTGCCACACCACTTTTCCAACGCGTCTGTTAATTCTGAAGAAACATATGTTCATTACTTAAGCAAAAATATTCAAAATAAGTTTATTGGTATCTTGTCCACTAAAATCTAAGATCGTATTTTAAATTAGATAATACAGGCTACATATTATTCCATAATACTGGACTGTACACCCGATGTAAGTCACACTGAACAAATGACATTAGTGGTAAGGTTTGTTAAATTTGTAGAAAATGTAGAAGTGTCAATTAAGGAACATTTCTTAGGTTTCGTACCTATCACACATTCTACAGGCTAAGGCCTCACAGAAACCTTACTCAATGAGCTATCTACACGGAACATTCCTTTAAAGAACATGAGAGGCCAGGGATATGATAATGGCTCCAATATGAAAGGAAAGCATGTTGGAGTTCAGAAAAGGATACTTGATTTGAATTCTCGAGCATTTTTTTCTGCCATGTGGAAACCACTCCCTTAATTTAGTGGTTAATGATGCCGCTCTGTCTTGACCTTCTGCAGTTGACTGTTTTAGCATTATTCAAGAAATTTTTAATTTCTTCTCATGTTCAACCCACCGATGGAGTATTTTGATGAAACACACGCCAAATCTTACTGTAAAAGCTCTCTGCAACTCTCGATGGGAGAGTAGGATTGAGGCCTTATTGCCTCTAAGATTATTGAGGAAATATACGATGCTGTGTATGAAGCCTCTCAAGACCAGAAACTCGATGTATTTGGCAGAAACGCTGCTTTAGGAATCGTAAGAAAACGGCAAAGTTTCAAGTTTCTGTGTTGTTTAGTAATTTGGTATGAGATTCTGTTCAAAATAAACATGGTAAGTAAGGTCTTGTAAAAGGTTACAACTAACCTGCAAAGCTCAATGGATCTCGTCAAAAGTGTACAGAGATTTCTAGAGCAAATAAGATCTGATGAAGACCTGAATAACGTCATCACATATGCAAAACAGGTTGCAGAAAAAGTCGGTATTGCTGCTGACTTTGAAAAAGAAACTCAAGTCCGGTCCAAGGAAAACAAAAAAGCAATTCTCCTACGAGACTGAAGATGAACCTATTCAGGATGGGAGGACATCGTTCAAAGTTAACTTCTTCTTTGTAGTACTTGACACAGCAATATCTTCGCTTAAAGAGAGATTTTAACTCATGGAGAACCACAGTAAGAGTTTCAAATTTCTTTATGATATTACAAATTTACACACTTGGGATAGAAATGAGTTGAAGGATACTTGTAATTTTCTAGACAGTGTTCTAAGTGATGGAGCAGATCGTGATATAAACGGAGTTGAACTGTTTGACGAGCTACAAATTTTTGGACTTATGCTGCCGTCTGAAAGTTCTCCAGCTAATTCTTTGTCGTTCATAACCAAAAATGGTTATATGGACACCTTCCCAAACATTTTTGTTGCGCTGAGAATTCTTCTGGCTCTTCCGGTTTCAGTGGCCAGTGGTGAAAGAAGTTTTTCTAAGTTAAAACTGATAAAAACTTATTTAAGAACAACTTTTTCTCAAGAGCGTTTGAGTGGGCTGGCAACAATGGCCATTGAAAATGAGTTGCTTAATGAAATGGACACCGATTTCATATTCAATGAATTCGCAAAAATGAAAGCCAGAAAAATCTCTTTTTAATGATTTATTTTTAGTTTTGCCATACGTTTTTATAATGTGAGTGCAGTTATATTCATTTACATTCTCTATGTTATGTACAGTTATAACATAGGTCCGTTTTTTATTCTTGTAAAAATTGATGCAAGTTTGTAAATTATTTTATCTAATATCATGATTTAATTTATTAAAGTAGTGAGTGTAAAAATAATATTACAGATAGTAGTATATGAATGGGGTTCCGAGATCAGGCCTCAGGCGGTGGAGCCGAGAGCCGGCTCCGCCATCTTGGATTGTGACGTCACGGCGGCCATCTTGGATGGTTGTGACCTTGACCTTTGACCTTGACCTTGAATTTGATCCTCAAAAATCGCCAAAATCCGCCAAAATTGGGCAAAATTGCCCAAAATTCCTCAAAAATCGCCAAAATTTCCATTTCTGTGGAAAAAAGTTCCGCCAAAAAATCTCAAAAAATTCCACAAATTAAAAATTTCTCATTTCGAGGGAAAAATTTCCCGTTTCAAGGGAAAAATTCCAGTTTTTAGTCCTTAAAAATCCCAGCGGCTGAAAATTCCTAAAACTGGCTTAAGCATCCTTAACTCAAGCCTCAGTTAAGCCATTTCTAGGAATAAGGATACCATGACCGCCATCTTGGATTATGTCGTCACCGTTGCAATTTTCGTTACGGTCGCCATCTTTAACTTTTTTATTATCCGATTTCAATAAAAAAAATGAAAATTTATTAAAAAAATTCAAATAATAAAAATTTAATAAAAATATTTAAAAAGCATACTTTTTCGACACGGAGCTCGGAGTCCTCGGTTCGAACCCGACGAATGCAAAAAAATAAAAATGACGACCGATCCTTCCCTCGTGGTGGGTGCTGGCAGACTGACTCCCACCACTTTTTATCATCATCTAGTATGACGTCATGGCCGCCATCTTGTCTTCGATGCTGGAAGCCATCATCATTATATCGTCGGCTAGAGTGCGCCGATGACATGTTAGTTTAATTCGTATCCGCTAGAGTGCAGTAATAATTTATTACTGTGACACCCGCCATCTTGTCATTTGGCCGCCATCTTGAAAATCCGTAATTATTTAGCTAGAAATTCGGGAAAAATTCCAAAATTCATTAAATAAATTTATAATCTATATACTGATTGATTAGGTCGACTAAGGTCCTTGGTACGATCTAGGACGATGCAAAAAAAATATAACATCAATTTAACATAATATTAACAGGTTCGAGGAATTAAACACCACAAGTTCTTTTACAAACATAATATTTATTACATAATTTCTATTCTACTACAGGATCATTTTCGAAAGCCAGCAATCTTATAATCATTTAGTTCCGCAGCGGTGTGAAATGACTAATTCTTAGCTCCAATCGGTTTATACTAGACAGAGTCCAGCCAGAACCTTTACAGACATAGTCCACCTCTTCTTGACAGAGTTTCTGGATACCGTTTTTTTAACAGTTTGCTTCACATCGTTAGAACTGTTAATTACTGCAGCCGATGTCTTGAATGCACACTTCTTCACTTTGTCATCGAACGGATATGGCTTTCCATATATACAGTCCAACCACAAGTTATATTTCAAAGGTCCGTTTGTTGCTACATCATCAGTAAGCTGATTGATTATGTCCTCTCTGATATCATCAAGAAAATTACAAATGTCTTTCGACTCACCTAACGTATTTAAATAATAGTAGTCCTTCAATGTTCCACGAAATGCAGACTGCGCCAAGTAGAAGCCATTATCGTTCACTTGTAATGCGCCGAACACAGTTTTAGGTTTATTTTCCTGTTCAGACGTCATACCAATCGGTTGCTGCACATCGGTTTTCTTGCTTGTACGCTCACGAGCCTTCAACCTAAACCGAGGAGTCGAAATTTCTGCAGGTAGTTCAGCAGTAGGCACACGGACTTCACCTTTACAGTTTTTCGCATGTCGTCGCAAATTATCAATTCTAGTAAACCATTCATGACACTCATCACATCGAAACTTCATGCGAGATGGATTCTTCGTGCATTTGCTCCGCTCATGTCTTCGTGCATCATGAGCAAATGCGAACGACGTGTCACAGTAGCTGCAAGGATACCGTGGTGATGAAGACGAACCTTTCAGACCCGATCCAGATACTGACGTTGCTGCAGTTGCACCATCTCCAGGCATACTCTTATGAACATCAATGCATCGTTGTTGCGCCGAAACCTTTACTTTCTGCCGAACAGCAGGACCTTTGCATGCCTTCATGTGCGTTTTCATATTATCTTTTCTGGCAAACTGCTTATGACATTTCTCACAAACAAACATTTTACGATATAGGTTCTTGGCACATTCTCTATTCTCATGTCGTCGAGCATTGCTGTTGTTTGAGAAAATCTTGTCGCAGTAACAGCACCGATGTTCGCTAGTTGTCAAATCAGCATCCATTGAAGTCTCCATCGAGGTCGTATCGTCGATCGTCGTGGTTTCCTGCACATCCAGCTCAGTAGTCATTAAGGTATCTTCTGCTGGTGGTATCACATCTGTTGAAATCTCCTCCAATGTTGACGTCGTCGTCGTTGCCAACGAGATCTGCTCCACCATTGTCGTCGCTGACGTCAAGGTTCCCGTAGACGATGGTACAACGTCCATCGAGTTCGGCGTTAAAGTCGGTAAAGATGCCATCGAGTTCTCAAGAACAGGTAATTACGCGACTTATGCACCAAATGAAATAATTTAGATGATCCTTACACCGTCGTCGACAGTAACAAACTGAGCGACCTGCTGTCTAGGACTCGCTTATATACATGCACCGGATGGAATAATACGCTAGTCAAATCAAGAATCATTTACAATAATACTAGAGTCAAAACAACATTAAAAATAGAAGGACCATCAACGAAAAGGAAAAACAAAAGGAAGCACCGACAACGAAAAGGAAGCACATTTGGAAGCACCGACAAAGAAACGGCAGCACCGCCAACGAAAAGGAAGCACATTTGGAAGCACCGACAACGAAAAGACAGCACCGGCATCGAAAAGGAAACACATTTGGAAGCACCGACAAAGAAAAGGCAGCACATTTGGAAGCACCGACAAAGAAAAGGCAGCACCGCCAACGAAAAGGAAGCACATTCGGAAGCACCGACAAAGAAAAGGCAGCACCGGCATCGAAAAGGAAGCACATTTGGAAGCACCGACAACGAAAAGGCAGCAACGACAACGAAAAGGCAGCACACTTGGAAGCACCGACAACGAAAAGGCAGCACCGACAACGAAAAGGCAGCACATTTGGAAGCACCGACAACGAAAAGGCAGCACATTTGGAAGCACCGACAAAGAAAAGGCAGCACCGCCAACGAAAAGGAAGCACATTCGGAAGCACCGACAAAGAAAAGGCAGCACCGACAGCGAAAAGGCAGCACATTTGGAAGCACCGACAAAGAAAAGGCAGCACCGCCAACGAAAAGGAAGCACATTCGGAAGCACAGACAACGAAAAGGCAGCACCGACAACGTAAAGGCAGCACATTTGGAAGCACCGACAAAGAAAAGGCAGCACCGCCAACGAAAAGGAAGCACATTCGGAAGCACCGACAACGAAAAGGCAGCACATTTGGAAGCACCAACAACGAAAAGGCAGCACATTTGGAAGCACCGTCAACGTAAAGGCAACACATTTGGAAGCACCGACAACGAAAAGACAGCACATTTGGAAGCACCGACAACGAAAAGGCAGCACATTTGGAAGCACCGACAACGAAAAGGCAGCACATTTGGAAGCACCGCCAACGAAAAGGCAGCACATTTTGGATGCATCATCGAATAAGGAAGCACATTTGGAAGCTCCATCAACTAAAAAAGGCAAAAAGGAAGCACAAGTTACGAGATCTAAGTCTTAGTAAGAAATCATAATACAAGAAATAAAAACATTACATTCTTATAATTTAAATTATTTATTTTATTGCTTTACATTATACAAATGCAAGTAAAACAAGTCATTATTGTATGTAGCCAGCATTCCTCAGTTCCTTGAGTATGAAGGATATTTCTTTGATGCGCGAATAGTTTCCTGCACAAAGCGAACCATGTAGAAGTCTTAGCCGGTCAACCAATATGTTTGGATCTTTCCATGATGTGTAATCATTCTCTTCTACAACCATCTTCCTTGCACCTTTATAATAAATATTATGATCTCTGGTGTCTTCCGTTTTACCACCAACCGCATGGTAACTTTCATGTTTGAGACGGTGATCATCACAAGCTTGATCAGATTTATTTAATATATCACGTCGTTTCCATCGTTTCGGTCTCAGTACACCGCCACATTCTTCGATCTTGGCAGCTTTAGGTGCTTCATCATAGTCTATGTCTTTGTCAACAGCCTCAGAGTCACTGTAACAATTACCGTAGAAGGAATCGTCTTCACCCAATTTACCGTAATAATTCGATGTTGATGATGTTGAAGTGTCTTCATCCTCTTCATGCTTCCTTTTTAGGAGTCCATCATTTTTACAAAGTAGGAAAGATCTACTTGAATTCGGCTGGAATATATTCTCACTTTTCACGTTAAGGATTCTTCCATTGTCTTCATTCTTCCGTAAATCATCAACCTTCTTCAATTTAAGTTCTTTGTCGAGATCGGAAGAACCAAGAAAATTATTGTCATAATGCAGATCACTCTTCCTTAGGCTAGTAGATTCATCGTTGTCCTCTAGCTTGTACGCAGGCTTGGCGCTACAAGTTCTGCCATGTCTTTTTAGGCTCTCTCTCCGCGTAAACGACTTGCTACATCGAACACAACTGATCATATTGCGCAGGGGATTTTTAACACAGTCATTCTTCTCGTGTTGTCTTTTATTCTTTCTCAAGATAAACTCTTTACTGCAAAACTTACACCTATGTTCTTTCGATACAGCGGCAGATCCCAAATCGGAATTCATATTAGTTACTGAGACTAATACCAGATACCAATTAAGTGTTTTAAATTAGATTCAATACTTAAATAGAAATTTTTTCATATTTCATCAGCGAGAATTAATATATCTCATGCAAAAGTACTTTATGCATGTAGTTCTGCTTTTCAACAACAGATGTCGCCACATGTTGCTTGCAGGTAAATAATATTTAGTTCTTTTATGCGGGATGCGGGATGCTCACTAACGATCGCAAAAGAAGGATGGCTTCGCTAGACTCCAAGGAAAAGGAAGTTCGTCTTGCATGTTGGTGCTCCACAGATGTCTCATGGCGTAATATTAATTTGACTGAGTAATGATATTTGTTAATTCCACCTGATAAAAATATTGCAAGTTTTGATTTAGTAGCAGAAATTATCAAATTAAATGTAACTCCAAATAAAATGACATGCCTCATTAGACCAAAAAAAATCCATGCAGAGAGCGGTTTCTCAGAATAGTCAGAAACACTTGAAGAAACCACAGGAATGATTGCAAGAACACGGGGAAAAACCATCAAAATATTGTCAAGAATAATCAGGAGCACACTGAGAAAACCACCATAATATTAACAATAATAATCGGAAGCACACGGAGAAAACCATCATAATATTGACCAGATTAATCGGAAGCACACAGAGAAAACCACCACATGTTTTCTTTGATATCATAAAATTACAAGAAAAAATATTTAAAAATAAAAATAAATTAATAAAAAAATAAAAAAAATAAAAATGCATAAACAGTTTCTGCTAGCTTGTAAACTTATCATTGTTGAGCAAAGATAGAGTTCTTGTACAAGCCAGAAATTTATGCATTTTTATTTTTTTTAATTTTTTTATTAATTTATTTTTATTTTTAAATATTTTTTCTTGTAATTTTATGATATCAAAGAAAACATGTGGTGGTTTTCTCTGTGTGCTTCCGATTAATCTGGTCAATATTATGATGGTTTTCTCCGTGTGCTTCCGATTATTATTGTTAATATTATGGTGGTTTTCTCAGTGTGCTCCTGATTATTCTTGACAATATTTTGATGGTTTTTCCCCGTGTTCTTGCAATCATTCCTGTGGTTTCTTCAAGTGTTTCTGACTATTCTGAGAAACCGCTCTCTGCATGGATTTTTTTTGGTCTAATGAGGCATGTCATTTTATTTGGAGTTACATTTAATTTGATAATTTCTGCTACTAAATCAAAACTTGCAATATTTTTATCAGGTGGAATTAACAAATATCATTACTCAGTCAAATTAATATTACGCCATGAGACATCTGTGGAGCACCAACATGCAAGACGAACTTCCTTTTCCTTGGAGTCTAGCGAAGCCATCCTTCTTTTGCGATCGTTAGTGAGCATCCCGCATCCCGCATAAAAGAACTAAATATTATTTACCTGCAAGCAACATGTGGCGACATCTGTTGTTGAAAAGCAGAACTACATGCATAAAGTACTTTTGCATGAGATATATTAATTCTCGCTGATGAAATATGAAAAAATTTCTATTTAAGTATTGAATCTAATTTAAAACACTTAATTGGTATCTGGTATTAGTCTCAGTAACTAATATGAATTCCGATTTGGGATCTGCCGCTGTATCGAAAGAACATAGGTGTAAGTTTTGCAGTAAAGAGTTTATCTTGAGAAAGAATAAAAGACAACACGAGAAGAATGACTGTGTTAAAAATCCCCTGCGCAATATGATCAGTTGTGTTCGATGTAGCAAGTCGTTTACGCGGAGAGAGAGCCTAAAAAGACATGGCAGAACTTGTAGCGCCAAGCCTGCGTACAAGCTAGAGGACAACGATGAATCTACTAGCCTAAGGAAGAGTGATCTGCATTATGACAATAATTTTCTTGGTTCTTCCGATCTCGACAAAGAACTTAAATTGAAGAAGGTTGATGATTTACGGAAGAATGAAGACAATGGAAGAATCCTTAACGTGAAAAGTGAGAATATATTCCAGCCGAATTCAAGTAGATCTTTCCTACTTTGTAAAAATGATGGACTCCTAAAAAGGAAGCATGAAGAGGATGAAGACACTTCAACATCATCAACATCGAATTATTACGGTAAATTGGGTGAAGACGATTCCTTCTACGGTAATTGTTACAGTGACTCTGAGGCTGTTGACAAAGACATAGACTATGATGAAGCACCTAAAGCTGCCAAGATCGAAGAATGTGGCGGTGTCCTGAGACCGAAACGATGGAAACGACGTGATATATTAAATAAATCTGATCAAGCTTGTGATGATCACCGTCTCAAACATGAAAGTTACCATGCGGTTGGTGGTAAAACGGAAGACACCAGAGATCATAATATTTATTATAAAGGTGCAAGGAAGATGGTTGTAGAAGAGAATGATTACACATCATGGAAAGATCCAAACATATTGGTTGACCGGCTAAGACTTCTACATGGTTCGCTTTGTGCAGGAAACTATTCGTGCATCAAAGAAATATCCTTCATACTCAAGGAACTGAGGAATGCTGGCTACATACAATAATGACTTGTTTTACTTGCATTTGTATAATGTAAAGCAATAAAATAAATAATTTAAATTATAAGAATGTAATGTTTTTATTTCTTGTATTATGATTTCTTACTAAGACTTAGATCTCGTAACTTGTGCTTCCTTTTTGCCTTTTTTAGTTGATGGAGCTTCCAAATGTGCTTCCTTATTCGATGATGCATCCAAAATGTGCTGCCTTTTCGTTGGCGGTGCTTCCAAATGTGCTGCCTTTTCGTTGTCGGTGCTTCCAAATGTGCTGCCTTTTCGTTGTCGGTGCTTCCAAATGTGCTGTCTTTTCGTTGTCGGTGCTTCCAAATGTGTTGCCTTTACGTTGACGGTGCTTCCAAATGTGCTGCCTTTTCGTTGTTGGTGCTTCCAAATGTGCTGCCTTTTCGTTGTCGGTGCTTCCGAATGTGCTTCCTTTTCGTTGGCGGTGCTGCCTTTTCTTTGTCGGTGCTTCCAAATGTGCTGCCTTTACGTTGTCGGTGCTGCCTTTTCGTTGTCTGTGCTTCCGAATGTGCTTCCTTTTCGTTGGCGGTGCTGCCTTTTCTTTGTCGGTGCTTCCAAATGTGCTGCCTTTTCGTTGTCGGTGCTGCCTTTTCTTTGTCGGTGCTTCCGAATGTGCTTCCTTTTCGTTGGCGGTGCTGCCTTTTCTTTGTCGGTGCTTCCAAATGTGCTGCCTTTTCGTTGTCGGTGCTTCCAAATGTGCTGCCTTTACGTTGTCGGTGCTGCCTTTTCGTTGTCGGTGCTTCCAAATGTGCTGCCTTTTCGTTGTCGTTGCTGCCTTTTCGTTGTCGGTGCTTCCAAATGTGCTTCCTTTTCGATGCCGGTGCTGCCTTTTCTTTGTCGGTGCTTCCGAATGTGCTTCCTTTTCGTTGGCGGTGCTGCCTTTTCTTTGTCGGTGCTTCCAAATGTGCTGCCTTTTCGTTGTCGGTGCTTCCAAATGTGTTTCCTTTTCGATGCCGGTGCTGTCTTTTCGTTGTCGGTGCTTCCAAATGTGCTTCCTTTTCGTTGGCGGTGCTGCCGTTTCTTTGTCGGTGCTTCCAAATGTGCTTCCTTTTCGTTGATGGTGCTTCCTTTTCGTTGTCGGTGCTTCCTTTTGTTTTTCCTTTTCGTTGATGGTCCTTCTATTTTTAATGTTGTTTTGACTCTAGTATTATTGTAAATGATTCTTGATTTGACTAGCGTATTATTCCATCCGGTGCATGTATATATAAGCGAGTCCTAGACAGCAGGTCGCTCAGTTTGTTACTGACGTCGTCGGTGTAAGGATCATCTAGATTATTTCATCTGGTGCATAAGTCGCGTAATTACCTGTTCTTGAGAACTCGATGGCATCTTTACCGACTTTAACGCCGAACTCGATGGACGTTGTACCATCGTCTACGGGAACCTTGACGTCAGCGACGACAATGGTGGAGCAGATCTCGTTGGCAACGACGACGACGTCAACACTGGAGGAGACTTCAACAGATGTGATACCACCAGCAGAAGATACCTTAATGACTACTGAGCTGGATGTGCAGGAAACCACGACGATCGACGATACGACCTCGATGGAGACTTCAATGGATGCTGATTTGACAACTAGCGAACATCGGTGCTGTTACTGCGACAATTTTTCTCAAACAACAGCAATGCTCGACGACATGAGAATAGAGAATGTGCCAAGAACCTATATCGTAAAATGTTTGTTTGTGAGAAATGTCATAAGCAGTTTGCCAGAAAAGATAATATGAAAACGCACATGAAGGCATGCAAAGGTCCTGCTGTTCGGCAGAAAGTAAAGGTTTCGGCGCAACAACGATGCATTGATGTTCATAAGAGTATGCCTGGAGATGGTGCAACTGCAGCAACGTCAGTATCTGGATCGGGTCTGAAAGGTTCGTCTTCATCACCACGGTATCCTTGCAGCTACTGTGATACGTCGTTCGCATTTGCTCATGATGCACGAAGACATGAGCGGAGCAAATGCACGAAGAATCCATCTCGCATGAAGTTTCGATGTGATGAGTGTCATGAATGGTTTACTAGAATTGATAATTTGCGACGACATGCGAAAAACTGTAAAGGTGAAGTCCGTGTGCCTACTGCTGAACTACCTGCAGAAATTTCGACTCCTCGGTTTAGGTTGAAGGCTCGTGAGCGTACAAGCAAGAAAACCGATGTGCAGCAACCGATTGGTATGACGTCTGAACAGGAAAATAAACCTAAGACTGTGTTCGGCGCATTACAAGTGAACGATAATGGCTTCTACTTGGCGCAGTCTGCATTTCGTGGAACATTGAAGGACTACTATTATTTAAATACGTTAGGTGAGTCGAAAGACATTTGTAATTTTCTTGATGATATCAGAGAGGACATAATCAATCAGCTTACTGATGATGTAGCAACAAACGGACCTTTGAAATATAACTTGTGGTTGGACTGTATATATGGAAAGCCATATCCGTTCGATGACAAAGTGAAGAAGTGTGCATTCAAGACATCGGCTGCAGTAATTTACAGTTCTAACGATGTGAAGCAAACTGTTAAAAAAACGGTATCCAGAAACTCTGTCAAGAAGAGGTGGACTATGTCTGTAAAGGTTCTGGCTGGACTCTGTCTAGTATAAACCGATTGGAGCTAAGAATTAGTCATTTCACACCGCTGCGGAACTAAATGATTATAAGATTGCTGGCTTTCGCAAATGATCCTGTAGTAGAATAGAAATTATGTAATAAATATTATGTTTGTAAAAGAACTTGTGGTGTTTAATTCCTCGAACCTGTTAATATTATGTTAAATTGATGTTATATTTTTTTTGCATCGTCCTAGATCGTACCAAGGACCTTAGTCGACCTAATCAATCAGTATATAGATTATAAATTTATTTAATGAATTTTGGAATTTTTCCCGAATTTCTAGCTAAATAATTACGGATTTTCAAGATGGCGGCCAAATGACAAGATGGCAGGTGTCACAGTAATAAATTATTACTGCACTCTAGCGGATACGAATTAAACTAACATGTCATCGGCGCACTCTAGCCGACGATATAATGATGATGGCTTCCAGCATCGAAGACAAGATGGCGGCCATGACGTCATACTAGATGATGATAAAAAGTGGTGGGAGTCAGTCTGCCAGCACCCACCACGAGGGAAGGATCGGTCGTCATTTTTATTTTTTTGCATTCGTCGGGTTCGAACCGAGGACTCCGAGCTCCGTGTCGAAAAAGTATGCTTTTTAAATATTTTTATTAAATTTTTATTATTTGAATTTTTTTAATAAATTTTCATTTTTTTTATTAAAATCGGATAATAAAAAAGTTAAAGATGACGACCGTAACGAAAATTGCAACGGTGACGACATAATCCAAGATGGCGGTCATGGTATCCTTATTCCTAGAAATGGCTTAACTGAGGCTTGAGTTAAGGATGCTTAAGCCAGTTTTAGGAATTTTCAGCCGCTGGGATTTTTAAGGACTAAAAACGGGAATTTTTCCCTCGAAACGGGAAATTTTTCCCTCGAAATGAGAAATTTTTAATTTGTGGAATTTTTGAGATTTTTTGGCGGAACTTTTTTCCACAGAAATGGAAATTTTGGCGATTTTTGAGGAATTTTGGGCAATTTTGCCCAATTTTGGCGGATTTTGGCGATTTTTGAGGATCAAATTCAAGGTCAAGGTCAAAGGTCAAGGTCACAACCATCCAAGATGGCCGCCGTGACGTCACAATCCAAGATGGCGGAGCCGGCTCTCGGCTCCACCGCCTGAGGCCTGATCTCGGAACCCCATTCATATACTACTACAGATAACCACGTGGTACTGCTTTGTAAACCAAAATTATCAAAATCGCTTTTAATAAAGTTATCATTATCGATTTTTTAAATTTTTTTTTTGGGAGGGAGGAGGGCGCCAAAATGTTGTTCGCTTACACTTGAAAAATGTGTAGGGCCGGCCCTGATTAGGTACCCTATTAAACCTATAGGTAAAACTATGAACGTTGTATGTTGGGACGTATGTTATCAATCAGCGATGTCGTAGCAGACATTTGCTAGTAAAAATCACCGGCTGACAAGATCACAAGCCACACTAATTTACGGACGCATCATTTCTGTTTCTTTAAACTATTTACTTTCTATGTTCTTAGTTGCGGTGCAAATGCACCCATATGCAACTCGGTAATAATTGTAACATCCTAAATTTTTTCATCATTGTATTCGACTCATTGGAATAATAAATGAACACGAATAGGCAACAGATCACGTTACACTCAATCTGCTAAAGTAGAGTGCAAGGCCGAACCCCTACAAAAAATATGTAAATGCAACCCGTACGCATGCCAATGAAAATCACACACCCCGTTTAGAAAGTTAAGACTATTATTATTGTATCTGTACCCCAGAAGTCTATGACACCATATCACAAAATTGTAACTTTTCAGGAGAATTATTATTTTTTTTTTCTTTTTCAACATTGTTTATTTCCAGGTTTCTTCGCCAGTAGTAGGGATTGCTTTATGGAACTTAAACATAATATTTTTATGCTTATTTGCTGAACTAAAATAATTTTTTTAAGATAGTAATTTAATGTTTTCATTAAAAAAAAATTAGTAGACCTTTGTATGTATGCACTTCGGACATAATGGTGTGAGTGCTCTAATACCAATGCATAGAGCGAAACATATACTTAATGGATGTGGTGCTAACTATATTTATCTAAAAAAAATTGACGTGCTCTTTTCTTCCGAGATACAGATATAAAAAACATAAGCTAGAGGTCTTCGAGAGGACAGTTGCCCTGTCTGTAGGGATCCGTCGCCTCGTCAGGGGTGTGTGTGTGTTAGCGAGGCGGGATGATAAGCGCGACGCTCGCTGGTGCTTCTAGCGCGGTGTCTCCTCTGGACTGGCGCGCAGTCTTCTCGTCGTCACAGGATAACTGTGAGATCTGAGCGGTGACCGTAACAAAATATGCCAGAGAAATGAAGATAAAGGTGTAATGCAAGTCCCTTAAGTGCTTTCAAGAATCTGTACCGGTTGTTTTACGTCTTAAAATTACTCTGAAAACATGCGTTTCAGCCAGTTTAACACTTCTAAAAATACAGTTTAAAAACCTAATCCGAAATCGAAAGTACTTTTCGGCCCTCAGAGAACTCTTAAATGCGTTTCGTAAGCAGACCCCACTCGGATATCTTGAGTAGTTTTGAAATCGCGTTGTTTTTCCTGAAGCTCAGCGCACTGTATGTGTGCCCGGGTAGGCGGAGCCCTTGAGGGACGCTTTTTTTTTTTGGGGGGGGGGGGGGGGTTGTTCTCTGGCGTGCCACTGCCGTTCTATACGTCTTCGTGACGTAGCTGGGTGACGAGTAGAAGCAGCAGCCTGTGCAGTACTCGCGCCTCCTAACTTCCGTGTCTCATTGTCAGCTATTTGTCAAGCCTTTATTATTGATGTGTAAACATATTAGCTTTCGGTATACTTACGTGTAAATGAAACTGAAGTCGACGAACGTAGATGTGACACGACAGACGGAGGACCCACGTGTAGCAATATAAACCCGTGTATAGTCACTTTCGTAAACACTGGAGCACATACCAAACGTAGTGGCGTGTCAATTGAAACTATGTGATAGTGTGAAACTACCCCGGAAAATATTTTAATCTTGAGGTTTTAAATACCTGAGAAAATTGGCATTACAATGATGATGATGATGATGATGATACTAATAATAATAATATTCATTACAAAATACAATGTTTCAGACACAATTTTTTTTAAATCATTTCATTTGAAGTTTGTGACTAAAATTTATGTGCTCTCTGGCGTACATCTGGCAACAGAGTACATCAGAACAAGAACGACAGCGTAATGGCTAGAGACCTGAAAAATTCGCGGGTTCATTTCGTGTTATGCTGAAATTCAAATAATTATACCTTAGTGCTGCTTCTGTCATTGGTCCACTGTTGATCTGGAGTAATGAGGGCCAATTGGAAACCCTCACTCATAGAAGTGTCGAATCACCGAGTCGAGACGACTCACAAGTCAGCAGCCAATGAACAGTTGGCATTTGCCCGAGTGTTGAGGATATTGGAATCTATCCTGGAGGTCATCGATCCCGCGAATGGCTAGAGACGGGAAAATTCGCGGATTCAATTACCTCTATCCTCTGCATTTTTCAAGCAAACACGTGTGTTCATTGGGTGCTAACTTGTGAGGCGTCTCCACTGGGTAGCTTGTGATTCGATGATTATTTGGTCGATAATCTCTCATTGGCCCAGAGAGCTCAAGTTAAACTTCGAGTCAATAGCAAAACCAGCAGAATTGTACACGTGTTTGGATTTCAGCCTATCACGAAATTAATCCGCGAATTTTTCCGGTCTCTACTAATGGCATACATCGTGCATTGGAAAGAGACAGTAAATGCCCATTAAAATGCACACTGCGCGCTAAGGATGAGACGCAATGTAGGTTTGCTTCTTGCCCTGATAGGCCCGGGGCAAGGCGCATGCAGTGATGCCAACTCCTACACAGTGTTCCCCCTATGACCAACTTCAATTACCCCTAGATTTCGATTAAAAACCCCTAAAATTTTCATTGTACACCCTGTTTCAGAGCTAAAATTATTTTCTCTTGAACCTTACATTTCCTTATTTTTCTGCCCAAGCAGAGCATAATAATTTTGAAAAATAACATTCAGTATCTGCAATTTTATATATGTACGAATTTAATTTCGATTTAAAGAATACATGTTTACTATCCTTGAAGTCCTGGGTCGGTCTCCCAACATCTCGTATATTTTTACTGATATATATATATATATATATATATATATATATATATATATATATATATATTGGCATTTTGGAAAAGATTTGAACACGAATAATTAATTATTCTTGTTTTTTTTTATTCCTTGGCACCACAGTAAAACATAAACGACTTACTTCGCAATCCAATAAAACTCGCGAGTACACAACAAACTAACGGCTACAACCTCAACCAGACTACTATCAACGTGAAAGTGTTAAACGGTAAAAGTAAAAACGGAATTCTCTTGACCAGCAAGTTGTTTTGCTGTTCTTCTTTCACTTTGTTTTCAAGATATAGGTACACTTCAATTTCACGCCCTCAAAAAATTTCTTAAATAATGTACGCGCTAAAAAAAAATCCCCCTAAGAATCACCCTAAATAAATTTACCCCCTAAAAAAAAACCATTACATCTTGGTTCCCCCTAAATTTGGGGGGAAAACCCCCAAGTTGGCATCCCTGGGCGCATGTCTCTGCTCCCCGTCGGGATGTAAGATGTAACGGCGCTCAAACAGTGGGGTAGGGGGGAGGGGGAGGGTCACATGGTTCATTCTCACCCCCTCCCCCTTTTCCTTCTCTGTCACCATCCCGAAAACCTGACTTCATTGTCAATTTTTTTTTTAATTTAAAACGTTATAATGTACTTGAGTTGACTTGAAGTAAGCTTTTGGACGTACGCCATTGCTAAGCACATGTATGTCTGTAGAAGAAAACTACAAAAAAAACACAAATTAAACAAAAATTGCTGTTGTCAACAGGAAAGTATACAAGAATAATCGTATATGCTGCACTGATATGTTTTATTAAGAAACCAATACGTTAGTAGGCTATTAAAAACATAGTCAAGCCCAAAAAAATTTTTTTTGGTATTATCTATTATAGAGAGTAACCCCCCCCCCCTCCCCCCCTCCCCAAAAATAATTTTGCATCCGCCTCTAGGGTTGTTGCCAGTTCATGGAATGCTTGCTCTCTCGGTCCGTCAGTTGCGGTCCGGACATGGAACTAAACAGACGTGAATAAATCGCGGTGGTGTGTTTGCTTCAGTACAGACGGAGAAGAAAACGTTTTAGAACTGTTTGGGTTCACCCCAGTTTAGAAAAAAAAGGGGGTGGGGGTTCATCTGCATGGAGCATTTTGTTCTCTTTTTAGCGAAGAGATGATGACGTGATTTTTTTTTTTTAATTTTTTTTTTCCAAATTACTTTCGTATGTCTGTGCCCACATTTAATGAACTCCTAGTTAAAAGCTTCAAAGACAAGATACCATGATCAGTAGATCAACATCTAGCCTATTTATTCTGAAGGTATTTCCTTCCCAACCAGGAAAATGCTGTTTCGCGGTTACAAGTATCGTAACGTGATAAACTGTTCTGTTAAATTTAAAAAAAAAAAAAAAAAAAAAAATCAATATGTAATTTAAATAGCTTGACGTAAAAGTTAACTTCAGTAAATTCATTTGTGAGATAAAGTATAATCTAAAGTTGGTAGGACTGCAAAAGCACCGAACAAAAAACTGTCAATCAAAAAAAAAATTAGTTATCTGTAAAGTCGGTTTACGGACGATAGTTCAACGTGACGTCATAACAAAACATTGATGAAATAATTGCATACTTTTATGAATAAAATTTAATAATTTTTATTGAATTATCACTATTTTGTATGGATACAAAGAAGGAGTGAAATGAAATCTACAATTTAATTGATAAATTTACTTTTATTTGCACTTATTAATTCAAATATGTTTATTACTTTACCTTAGAGATTATTATAACTATAACTTTTATACATGTTTGCTATTTAACTTCTTCCAATCAGTGTTATTCTGTTAAGGCTAGGACGCTGATAGGAAAAGTAGGAAACGAATGGGAGTATTTCAAGTTTAATGTGCCTCGAAAAAGTCTAATCGATGGTTGTTCCAATCGAGTGGAAGAGAGATAGATGCGGCGCAAGCGTACAATGAGCGTAACGGGACACATCGGTACGGGACAATGTGCGTAACGTGACAGTTTTTCGTGCGTGCAGCCGGCGTTCATCGATTTATTAGACGTTGTCACGTCAAAAAAAATGTTAGGAATACAGAGACGGAAATGGCCGACAACACGACACATTTGTTTAAAGTCTTATCCTGTAAATGGGATCGGATATGGTTTAAGCCCAAATGTTTTTAAATGGTTGAATGTTGCTAAAGTAATTTTGTTTGGAAAGTTATGTAAAACCACTTGCTTTTAAAAATTCTTGTTGAAATAAAAACAGCTCAATGACTTTGAATTGTGTTCCCCGCTGAGAAATGTCGCCAAGGCTCTCTGTTTCCGCCGCAGTGAGGCTACTCTGTTCTTGGGTGAATGTGCAGTGTGCGTCTCAGCAGCGGACATTGAATCCCTGCTCCGCAATGAGATAGAACGGAAGAAAAAAAAAAATCGAGCATGAACTTCGGGGAACGTCGGGTGTGGAAAAGAAGGCTTCCCCCCCCCCCCCTTCCTGCTGCTGGGACTCCGGCCGGCCCCGCCTGTTCCTTTCACCCGGGGGTTACTCAATCCTGCCCGCGTCGCACTTGTCGCGGGGAACGGAATGGAATGCCGCCTCTCGCGAGTCATTGAGAGGGGGAGAGGGAGGTGTGTTCCGTTACGTCCGCGCGGCTGCCCTCGGCCCGACAGTAGGTACCCACGATAGACTGCGCTACTGTGGCCAGTCAGTTCTCAAGGCGAGAGAGCCACACCCGAAGTTCCCCCAAGTTCATGCTCGCTTTTTTTCCCCCCGTTCTATCTCATTGTATAAACCGGTGTGGCGTTAAATTTTGCGGTCGATTAGGATAGGTTAGTTACATTATAAATACTTTAAAACATTGTGGATGGTTGGTTATATTAGGTAAGTACAGCTACATTAAAAATATTATAAAATCATTTTATGGTTGCTTGGTAAATAATTTTTTAATATGTAGCTATCCCGGGCTAGGAAACCGTTTACATGAGTATCTTTAATGTAGCTATCCTAACCAAATCAACCGTCCACAATGTTTTAAAGTATTTATAATGTAGCTAACCTAACCTAATGGACAATTAGTTATCATGAGTTACAATGAACAAAAAAAAACCGAAGATGCACGATCGGGCGTTTGGCTCTCTCGTCTGTGAAAAGAAGGCTTCCCAGTTCATAAGGCCGTCAATACTTGCAACTGAATAATGTTTATTACTAGAGACCGGAAAAATTCGCGGATTCATTTCGCGATAGGCTAAAATACAAATAGTTATACCTCAGTGCTTCCTCTGCTATTGGCTCACAACTCACCTGGATGACTCTGGGCCAATTAGAAACACCCAACCTAAGGCTTTATCGGATCACAGGCTGCTACGTTGGGACGTCTCAAAACACAGCAGCCAATTAGTGGGTGACATTTGACCGAGTGTACGTAGAACTATGGAGTTCATCCTGCAGGTCATGGAACCCGCGAATTTTTCCGGTCCCTACCATTCACGAAACACAGACAAATGCTACAATATTTTAAAGGTACAACTTGTGCGAAAATATTTTTTTGCGAAAAATGCAATGCCCTGATGATGGAGAATTTCTTTGCTGACTGGCTATGATTCCCCGAAAAAAATAGAAAGAATTCACGTCGTTCTGTAATGGTTACGATTAATCACTTTAACTAATACATAGACATAGAGACTGGAAAAATTCGCGATTTCGATGATCTCTAGGATAGACTCCACAATCCCCTACACACTCGGGCAAATGCCACCTGCTCATTGGCTATTGACTCGTGACACCTGTCAACTGGGACGCTTGCGGTTCGATACTTTTTTTGGTTAAAGGTTTTTTCATTGGCTCAAAAGTCCTTCTGATAAACTAAAAGTCAATCACAGAAGCAATATAAAGATACAGTTGTTTGGAATATAGCGTATCATGAAATGAACCCGCGAATTTTTCCGGTCTCTACTAGAGACCGGAAAAATTCGCGAATTCATTTCGCGATAGGCTAAAATGCAAATAGTTATACCTCATTGCTGTCTCAGCTATTGGCTCACAACTCACCTGAATGTCTCTGGGCCAATGAGAAACACCCAACCTAAGGCTTCATCGAATCATAGGCTGCTACGTTAGGACGTCTCACAAGACAGCAGCCAATGAGTGGGTCACATTTGACCGAGTGTACGTAGATCTATGGAGTTCATCCTACAGGTCATTAAACCCGCGAATTTTTCCGGTCCATAGTCTCTACTAACACATGAAGAATGTGGTTGGAGTATTTGTTCTGATTATTAAAATATGATAGCGTTTTCTCTGAGTTTTACTGCAAAACGGTAATGGACGTTGCGTGAACTGTACAGTTAAATTTGCGTTGCTTATTCATTTTCAATTTGTTTGTGAAGAAAAAAATGTTGTGCGATACGGGATGCATGACGTCACGCTCCATATCCTCGTGAGATGATTCATCCAGCTTCAGGAGGAGTGAAGTTCTTCCTGACTCACGGTCCATTCCTGTTTATTAGATCACTTGCAGGAAGAAAAAAAAAACCGAAAACTGGAAAATAGTGTTAAGGAGAGGGATGGATATCGAAAGACGCCACATTGGTTTCAGAAGTTTTTTTGTGTCGTAACAATTTTTATATAATTTAATATTATTTGCTCTCGTTATGGAAGGGGCTACACATTTAAAGTTTAACAACTACAATAACATATTGTATATTGACATTATTATACCAGTTGTAGGCAAACGCCAGTGACTTCACAGGTTATATTATTTGTAGAGACCGGAAAAATTCGCGGATTGATTTCGTGATAGGCTAAAATTCAAACATGTGTACAATTGTGCTGGTTCTGCTATTGGCTTGCAGTTTAACTGGAGCTCTCTGGGCAAATGACAGACTATTGACCAAAGAAGCCTCGATTCACAATCTACCCAGTGGAGACGCCTCACAAGTTAGCATCCAATGAACACGCGTGTTTGCTTGAGAAATGCAGCTAGGAAAATGGAGGCTATCCTAGAGGTCATTGAATCCGCGAAGTTTTCAGGTCTCTAATTATTTGTAGTATTCAGCCATTATAAACTTCAGACATTCAACTAAATTATACACCCACAAGGTTTTAAAGTCTTTATTTAAATAATAAACACCCAATTTGGTGTGGCATACTAAGAAAACTAGCTTAACTTAGCGTTTTATATATATAAATATATATATATAAATAAAATAGGATGTTGGTATGTATGCATTAAATTGATGAACTCCGACGCCTTTAACCGATCGTCATGAATGTTCGTACATCGAGTTTTTCAAGGAAAAGATTTTTATGCTATTCATTTTTTTTGTAACTCGCCGCTAGATGACGCTGCAAAGCGCATTAACTACTAAACCGTTCCACCGATCGCCATGGATAGAGACCCGAAAAATTCGCGGGTTCATTTCGTGTTATGCTAAAATTCAAATAATTATACCTTAGTGCTGCTTCTGTCATTTGTTCACTGTTAATCTGGAGGACTGAGGGTCAATTAGAGGCCCTCACTCATAGAAGTGTCGAATCACAGGCTGCCCAGTCGAGACGACTCACAAGTCAGCAGCCAATGAACAGTTGACATTTGCCCGAGTGTGTAGAGGATAGTGGAGTCTATCCTGGAGGCAAGGGCGCCCATACCTATGGGCAGGGTGGGTCCGTGCCCCCCCCCCCCCCCTTAGCTTTCAGAAAAAGAAAAAAATTAGGTGTTCTTGAGCATTTTGGCAAATTTTGAGTTCTTTAAGGCCATTTTTGGCCATTTTTTTGTCATTTGGGATGGTTTGCCCCCCTCCCCCTACAAATTCTGCCCCCCCTTACAAACTTTCATATGGGCGCCCTTGCGCTGGAGGTCATTGAACCCGCGAATTTTCCGGGTCTCTAGACATGGGTAAACAGAAAATCATAGGTCATAGACTGATCGCTAGCTTCATCCCCTTGTGGCGGGGTCGTGGTTCGAACCCAGCAGAGACACATGCCCCGCTACGATCTGAGAGAGGTGTAGTCGCCACGCGCTGAGCGCGTAGCCGCGTGACGCAACTTCCCGCCAGGCAGACCGAGCAAACGAGCTCAGCAGCGGCGCTGCCGGCCCAAGGTCGCCGCGGCTGCGTCATGCCCGCCGCGGACTAGCGAGGAGGTTTCATAGACTCCACACACAGTATTTGAAGTGATGTAGGGAAGTTCAGGCAGCAATAAATAACAGGGTAACCGCTTCCAACGTGCCTACGGGGGGAAGACAGCTCGCCAGTTGCTGCCCGGCACGTAGAGGCGAAGATGCGTGTGATGCGCGAGCAAGTGTCGCCCTTAGAGCTCGCGCAGGCGCGGCAGGCATGTGTTCCCGAGGCGTGGAGCTGCTATATACCACGGAGCCCCACTCCAAACGGGTCGTTACCACAACGCCGAAATACCATAACGCCGAATGTCAAAATTGACCACAACGCCGACAGCTAGAAAACTGCTGTGTACCACAACGCCGAAATAACAACTGAATGAATTTGTGTGTGTTTCTTAAATGTGCCTTAACGCTGAAATACCACAATCAAACCTAACCTTACCTAACCTAACCTTACCTAACCTAACCTTACCTAACCTAGCGTAATATAACCTAACTTAACCTATCCTAGCCTAGCCTAACGTAACCTAGTCTAACCTAACCTAGCCTAACCTAACGTAGTCTAACCTAACCTAGTCTAACCTAATCTAACTTTTGTGGCTGTCCTGCAATGACATTTTTCGGCGTTAGTATATTTCGGTGTTGTGGTACGTCCCCCTCCAGAACTACTTTCGTAGCCGCGGCTCAGTGGCGGCTCGCGTCCAGTTACCATTCTTGTTTCGCGTCCGGTGCGTATTTTTGTTTTGCTTCCCTCCCCCCCCCCCTTACAATCCCCTTTTTTTCCTTCCTCTCTTCGGGTCAAGAGGTCACGGGCATCTAGCAAGTCTTCGGGCTCGTTATGTAAATAAAGGTAATTCCTGAATGAGTCCTGCTATAATAGCGAATACTGCACCTATAGATAGTACATAAAGGAAGTGAGCTAGGTTTTTAAGTTGCTTGATATTAGTCATTGGTTCACTGTTAATCTGGAGGACTGAGGGCCAATTAGAGACCCCCACTCATAGAAGTGTCGAATCACAGGCCACCCAGTCGAGACAACTCACAAGTCAGCAGCCAATGAACAGTTGGCATTTGCCCGAGTGTGTAGAGGATATTGGAGTCTATCCTGGAGGTCATTGAACCCGCGAATTTTCCGGGTCTCTAGTCATAACAAAACATTGATGAAATGATTGTTTACTTTTATGAATAAAATTGAATCATTTTTATTTTAATAATAAAAGAATAAATACTTGAAATTATACTAGTAATGAGATTCATTTTCTTACGTACATTTGACGTGAAATTATTTCATATTACACATTTATAAACTAAGTTTTAAGTTTTCACTTCTGTCGGTGCGGCGCAAGTGTACAATGAGCGTAACGGGACACAGCGTAACGGAACAATGACCGTAACGGGACAATGTGAGTAACGGGACACTTTTTCGTCCGTGCAACCGGCGTTCTTCGATTTATTAGACGTCACGTCAAAAAGGGTAAATAAGTTATTATTATTATTATTATTATTATTATTATTATTAGTTGTTGTGTCGAGTGTCACCGAGTGTGTGAGGGACTGCGGTGTCCGGGCCAAACGCTCATGTGATAGCCGAGTCATGTGGCTCCAGTACATTTTGGCTCGGTATTAGAATCAGAGTGAAAATGGTTTGCAGTAGAAAATATTTTTATGCGAATGCCTTCGCGTCCAACATGTTAGACATAATTTAGAGCAAAATGCACGTACAGCAAAGTTTTTTTTTTTTTTTGTAAAAGGTTAAGTTTCCGAGACTCTAGGATAACCGCTCTTAGCGCGTGTTAACAATGTTACACTGTTTGTTGCACGTGAGAATTTTTCTCACAATAACTTATTGACGTGCCAACGTCTAATAAATCGATGAACGCCGGCTGCATGCATGAAAAGTGTCCCGTTACGCACATTGTCCCGTTTCGCTGTGTCCCGTTACGCTCATTTTATATTGCTCTTTGCTAACCTGAACCTCCTAGCATTGCGACCTAGTCCGTGGCGTAATTCTGTTTTCATGCATTTCAATGTAACATTTTCATTGCTCTTTGCGAACCCGTTCCTCCTAGCATTGCTGCAGAGTCCGTGGCGCAAATATATTTTTTTGACTGCATCTTGGTGTTGGGTAAGCCATTTTCCTTCACATCATCCTTGAAACACTCCCATTTGTTTCCTACTTTTCCTATCATCGTCTTATCCTTAACAGAATAACACAGATTGGAAGAAGTTAAATAGCAAACATAATAAAAGTTATAGTTAAAATAATATATTCATTAAATTAATAAACATATTTGAATTAATGAGTGCAAATAAAAGTAAATTTATGAATAAAATTGTTGATTTCATTTCACTCCTTCTTTACATCCATACAAAATAGTGATGATTCAATAAAAATTATTCAATTTTATTCATAAAAGTATACAATCATTTTATCAATGTTTTGTTATGACGTCACGTTAAAGTATCGTCCGTAAACCGACTTTACAGACAACCAATTTTTTTTTTTTATATAAACATATTTGAGTAAATAAAATAATACCTACATACGACTTATTATTCATACTGTTTATAAGTTGTGCCCTAAAATGATTTTATAATACAATAACATAAACATAATATAAGTGGTTTCCTTTAAACTCTTAAGATTTACACCTAAGTATTGATTTAAGCCTGTGAAAATATAAGATTATACAAAATAGTTAAGTTTTTTTTAACCACACGGAATTTTTATGTTCTTAGGTTGGTCATATATAAGTAGGAACTTCTGGCTAGATGTTTTGTAATTTTTCACTTTTGTCGTTTCTGCGAGACAAAATTAATAGATCGAATTTAAGGAAGTATGTTTCAGCATAACTGCAACAAGAATTAGCTCAATCTGCAGTGTCAAGGTCACGATATTCATAACCGTCTCGCGTTTACAAACGCGACTGGTAGTCCGATGAGAAAGGTTCACACTACGCACAGTGCGTGATTCGTTGCAACCAATTCAGGTGTTGTCCAGTGAAAGTTGAAAATTCAGCTGGATGAAAGACCAAGGCTCGTCTTGAAAAACAAACCGAATTATTTTACGGTTTGAGAGAAATACTCATAGCGCGACCACTGACGCGTTAGGTAACCTGCGGTTTCAGCCAACTTTTTGACGTGATAAATAAATCGATGAACGCCGGCTGCACGCACGAAAAAGCATGACTCATTGTCACGTTTCGCCTGAGCCGAGCGTGCAAGAACCGGCCAACCACCATGCGAGAAAATTATACCTAATATCAAACAGGTTAAGGCGGGCTTTGTAACTAATTGTTCATGATTATATTTAAACATATTATTTAAATTAAATTTGCTAAAACTGTAAATAATATTTGAAAATTAAAAAGTTTGCAATTTTTATCAATGTTTTCTTATGACGTTATCACGTAAAATTATCGTCCGTAAACCGACTTTACAGACAACCCCCTTTTTTTTAACAATAGCCATTATGCTAAATACTCCTAGGACCAAAGTTTTAATCTAGGGCCTTGACATGGAAGTTTAATTAGTTACTTATGATAAAACTGAATATATTACTAAGTAGCACAGCGGGGGGAAAGGGGGGGGGGACGTTTAATAATTTAAATATAATAGCTTAAATTTTCATGATCGTCAATCTAATCCACTTGTACAAGAGAAGTGTTTGATGCTATGGCGGTAGGTGTGGTTTCGGGGATATTCTTCCCGCGCCGAGGACTTGTCGCACGCGCGCGCAGACAGTGGTCGTTGCGCGGTTGTTGCGCGGGCCTCTCTCTCTCTCTCTCTTCGCCCCCCCCTCCCCCCCCTCATGGGTCGGTGGGTCCCTGCCCAGGTCAAGCGCGAGTGTCTGGCAGGTGCTGCCCCAAACACCGTCTCACCCGAACCTTGTCCTCGGTTCAATTTTTTTCTTCCCTAACCTAACTAAAAACTAAGTGTGTTTGGGAGGGGTCCGGGTAGAGACCTGAAAAATTTTCTCGGATTCATTTCGTGGAATGCTACAATTCAAATAATTATACCTTAGTGTTGCTTCTGCCATTGGTCCACTGTTAATCTGGAGTAATGAGGGCTAATTAGAGACCCTCACTCGTAGAAGTGTCGAATCACAGGCTGCCCAGTCGAGACGACTCACAAGTCAACAGCCAATGAACAGTTGGTATTGGCCAGAGGATAGCGGAGTCTATATCCTGGAGGTGCAGTCTCTACAGATGTGCGCCCCTGACGGTGACCTGAGACCCGGTGGTCGCAAGAGTACCCGCACCACGTGGATGTTGTGCTCGAGCAGCGAGGGACAGCCAACTCGGCGGCGTGTCTTCGCGCGGGGAGGCCTTGGCGCTCGTCGCCGCTGACCTTGGCCCGATTTGGCGGCGCGGCGTCGCGTCGGACCGACGGCGTGTCTCTGCCTCCTGGGGGCGCGGTGAGGCGGGCCGATAGGCGCGACGCTCGCTGATGATGTCTCAGGGCTCAGGACACAGCCGACTGTCTGGTCAGCGGGGCTGAGGCGGCGACTATGCTGGGTTGGTGGCCCCCAGCCGCTGGTCATTGCCGAAGCCCTAGCACCCTCCCGATCAAACAACAGGGAGCGATCCCTAAGGTGTCGTCCATTAATCACGTGATGTTTTTTTAGCAAATTTTTAACCCCCCCTCCCCCCTAGTGATTTGTGGTGAGGTTTCAGACTTTCCCACCCCCCCCCCCAATAAATCACGTGTATTTTTTTTGCTACAAATTTTTTTTAAAAATTTCAGAATATTATCTTTAAATATAGGTATAATCTAATTTAATTCTGGAAAATTAAGCACAGCGTGTATTCCGCGCCAAAATCACAGTCTTACTGGCGACTGGCAAGCCGAGCCGGGTGGTTCATGTTGCGGCGGGCGGGGATATTGTTGCCTGGCTATGGCGAGTCAAGGTCACACGTCGCTTTTCAGTTTAGTAGAAATCGCGTGAAAAAATAAATACACGTGATATCTCTCTACACCCCCCTCCCCCTTGTGATATTTCGTGATTTTTTCCGATCCCCCCCCCCCCCCTTTTCGAGCCTCTCGTGATTAATGGACGATCCCTAACAGTTCTGTGCCTATATTAAAAAGCTCTGGTGTGTGGTGGCGGCCATGCGCCGAGCATATCCGCTAGTGTGTGGGGCGCTGAAGTAACGACCAGGCCCCCCGTGTGCAGAGACGCCTGACCGTGTAAGCCGCGCCCTGTGAAGGAACCCCCAGGCAGGTCAGGCAGGTGGCTAGCCCGCCAGTAATAGCTTCCGCCTGGCGCATAGCTTCCTGCTACCCCCTCCCCCCCCCCCCCCCTCCTCTCGCCATCCCACATCGACCCCTTCGCGTTTAGAACATGCCCTCCTAGCCTGCAGCACAGAGTGTTTCCACTGGCCGACATCCAGTAATTAATCGCGTGGCTTATTTGCATCGAACATTCCATTTAGTAAGCCATCATAAATTATATAAATTTTAAGATATTATTATTGAAGTTAGTAGATACTTTTTTTTAAGTACTTTATGAAAAAAAAACATGATGAGAGTGAATTTTTACGACCCTGCAACGAAATTTACGCAGGATAAAAAAGAGGCTACATGCAAACAAAAGTTATATATATATATATATATATATATATATATATATATATATATATGTACTAGCTGCAATACCCGGCGTTGCCCGGGCTGAACACAGGGTGAAGGGGACCTTTTTCGAAATCAGATGTAGTTAGTAATTGTCTTCTTAATTTGAATGTCAAGTGTGCAAAATAATTTATATTACTTTCAGATCCCGACAGACGTTGTTCTGCCAGTTTATAGTTATTTACCTGGTCTGTATGTAATTTAGTCTTTATAAAGCAATATAGAAAAAAGCTTAAAAATAAGAGATTACTAATATTGAAAAGATTCCATTATCTAGCTAATGCTCGGCCTGGATTGCAATGCCTCATTCAGTTTTGTTTTGTAATATGTTTGAAGTAGTTCCACATATATAAATCATCTATCCATCTCTCTATATATGTTTATCTCTATCTACATCTATATAGCCTACATCTATGTATCTCTATCTCTATTATCTCTTTATATCTACGTACCTATATACTTCCCACTATCTCTATATATTCTATATATAGCTCTATACATCTATAGGTATATCTCTTTATCTAACCCATTTCATTCTCTATACCTCGCTCTATCTCAACTTATCTCTCCGTCTCTATCTCACTATATATATATATATATATATATATATATATATATATATATATATATATATATATCACTCTATCTTTGTCCTCTTTTATATTTAAATTAATTGTGTCATGCGTGCGCACTTAGACAATAAAAACAGACGAAGTGCCGCTATATAAAATGAAATAAACACATTTTTTGACACGATTGGTGCTCCAACTATTGAAAAATAGTTATACCGTCTCAGTAACCTTCATGGGCATGCGCATAACAAATCACCAAAATTTAATCGCAATCAGATAAATGGTATAGGAACGCATACGGCACAAACAAACGATACTTAAAGACATGACAAATGCATCAAACGATGGTGCGTTTAAAATTCAAGGCAACTCTATCTATTGACGAAGTTAAGAACAAAGAGTATATAAGAACAAAACTGTTATTAGCGTCTTTATTTTGCTAGCCGCTGCGAGCTCCACTAAGCGGACTGGTCCCACCAAGGAGAAAAATATTAATTTGCCAGACCTTACTATGTGTATGATTATGTGTCAGACATAGAGAAATGACACTCACTCACTATTTGTATGTCTATGCTATGACCTATGATTTTTTTCTGTTATAAAATGAAATTATCACTTTTTCACTCCCTTAGGGATGGAATTTCATATTAATATGGGGTCTATGTGTTAATCCAGATTATACGCTAGCTGTAGGCCAAATTTCATTCAAATCCATTCAGTAGTTTTTACGTGAAGAGTAACAAACATACATCCATCCATACTTACAAACTTTCGCGTTTATAATATTAGTAGGATATGTGATTTTTTGAAAATCAATTACTTCAAAATGTCATTGAATACTTTACCATGTCATTAGAAACATTTATTTATTGTGAACTAGCTTAAAACCCGCGACTTCTCTCTTGCATTTCAGAGTATTTATAAAATCTTACCATTTAAAGAAATGTATGTGACTAATTCCAAACTTTTTTTTTCTAAATGAATAGACACAAAGTAGGTACCTACTCTGCGTAATTAATTATTTGCGTTATTTATGCCAAGAGTCTTACATCTAGCTTTGTTTGCTATGAATATATTAATGTTTTTTATGATAAAACATAACTTAACTTCCTTTTCACACCCTTAAAAGACGAAATCCGGAAAAATTAAATAATAAAAATTTTAACTCAATGGCTTAATGTTCATACTTAATTTCTAACCCATAGATATAGTAGATTCAGAAATAGCTATGCATTTTTTTTTAACTAAACTCAACCCCTTTACACCCCTTAGGGGTGGAATCTTGGACATAAGTTAAATATAAATAATAATTTAATTGTTTATTATTTTACCATTGATTTACGTCTTACTTAGTTATTTTTGGAGGTACGATTCTTTTTAATAAATGAAGAGGAACGCGTAGCCACGTACAGAGTCTTGCCTCAAACCAATATTTGATTTCTATAATTATGTATGTTTCAGATTTTATTAGTGTGTTACCTCCATGGACAATTATTTGATTACTCTTTGGACTCTAAAGTTTAATTTTGTTCATGTTGGCTATATGTTTATTTAATTTCTATCTGTGCACAATGTTTACTAATATTTTGTTTGAAGGTTAATGTGGAGGGCAAGTATTTTCAGAATTTTTATATTTAAATTTAGTCAGATTACTATAATTTGGTTAGGTATTAACGTATATTTTTCATCAGATACCAATGTATCAGTCAAGTTAATTAATCCCAGCCATATTGTTTATTTAGGCTAACAATCAATGTTTAAATTTTATAACAATTAGAGAGTTGAATTTCGTATGAGTGCAGGGAAGGATATAGAAGAAAAAAGTTGGGAAAAGCCATTGTTTGAATATGGCTTGATCGTATATTGAGTTCCACGAAAATGTGTTGTAACTTCAGAAAATGGTCTTAATATATCAAGAGTGGCAATTGATAGTAATCCTGTGAAGTTTGGCCACAAATTTAAGTATCAGTTGTTTTAATCAGGTTTGATTTAGCTGAGTTTTGGCCATTCTCAGTATTTGCAATGCCTCAGGCTTGATTTGGTTCATGAAGAATTTAGGTAAACCTGAACGATCTGATTATTTTGAATGTTAAAAAAACAACTATTCTTTGGCACAGATTAAACTGATATGTTTGAAATATTCACAACTTAAACTTTGTCGACAAGCTCAGAGGTAGAGGTGAGAATTTCGTGTGTAAACGATTGAAGCTAGTTTTGGGAAAATAATATCTATTAGGCCTATATGATTTTTCATCCAGACTGTATTATAGCTACATTAATATTTTATTTTTGTTATCAAATATAACTGTTCGAGTAAGATTTTTCTTTTGTTCAACATAAATGAGGCAATATCCTATGTAAGAGAATGGTTGATGGAAGTAGTTAATTTTATGGTTTCAATGATACATGTTAATTCGTTGGAAGTTATTTTGTCATATGATATTAAATTTAGTATTCTATATAAAGCCATGCCTATGTTGAATCTATTGAATTATGATCGATAAAGTTGATGGAAACACTACAATCAGGCTATATCACAGTTACTATATATATATATATATATATATATATATATATATAAATGTTTGTTCCATTTAAATATTATTTTTTATGAATAATAATAGGAACATGGCGCCCATTTAAGTAGAAGAAATTATATTTACAGTAGTGGTCACCACAACGTGGTGCCGTACACATCGAAGAAGGAGGTTGAGTTCACAGAAGTGGCTACCACAACTTGTTGCGGTAGACAACTGTAGAACTTCGGTGTAGTCGACAGAAGTGGCTACCACACGTGTGGCCAAAGTATACACCAGAAAGAGGATGCGACGACAAAGACTTGCCCCGTTTTCATCCCCATTAAAAAAAAATTGTGGCTGTTAGCTTTTGTATTATTATTTATACCCAATATCATGTAGGTATTCCGCTTAATTAAATTAGGAGATGTAATTGTTAATCTTAAAATATAATTACCATTTTTTTCCTCACAGAATTTGAATTTTGCACAATATAAAAATTGAAGTTGGGAGTTTTTGTATTGTTGGTACTCAAAATCATTTACTACCCTTAATTATATCCGGAGAAACAATTATTTATCTTAATAAAATATTTACCCCTTTTTCAACCCTTAGGGGTCGAATATCGCAAAATAAAAATTATTGGTTAATGGTTTTCGTATGTTTATTATTTGTACTCACTAGCATTTGTTACGCTTAATTAAATTCGGAGATATAATCAGTCTTAAAAACATACTACACCTTTTCACTCCTAAGGGGTTGAATTTTTCAAAATATAAAATATGTCGTTGTTTCTATTTGTATGTTTATTATTGGTACCCGATATCATGTATTACGCTTAATTAATTGCCGACATATTATTATTCATCTTTAAAACGTACTTACCCCTTTTTCACCCCTTAGGGGTAGTTTTTCGCAAAATGTAACCGTGTAGCCTCGGGGCAGCGGGCTTGTCGAGTCCCAGTCGCGCCTGTCAGGCCTAGCACTAGACTCCCTGTGCTACTACCAACCTAACCTACAAATAAAGTACCAACCCTTATCATTTAAAAGTTTGATTCGATAGGAACGAAAATAATTACTATCCTATAGTTAAAAAATCTTTCTTTTTTATTTAATGGTTATAAAGATAGGTATTTTAATTTAGTGTAACGAAATTATCACCTTTATTGAGTATAGGTATATGTAAAAACTAACCGAAAGGGTGGTCACACTGTTACACTTGATTTTTTTTTCTTTTTTTTTTCTTGTGGCAGATGTTTGTAGTCTTTACGTGCGTGAATACTTTCGTAATTTTTGTTGCTAGATAACTTCCCAATTTTAACTGAATTTGTTTCAAAAATCTCAAATGGGCAGTTAAAATGTTGATAGTGAGTTTTAAACAAACAAAAATCTTCCCGAAATGAAATATTTGAGAAAATGACAATTTTATGTAAGGGGGAAAAAAGAACGAAAATGCCGTCCTGCATGTCCGTAAAAAATACATTTGTTCAAAAATGGCCGAATTTAATTAACGAAAGACATTAAAGATTTAACACGAATGTATTAGTTATTGACATTGGTATGCGGGATATAAGCACTCCTGAATTTAATAAAATGCTTATTTTCTTAAATATTATTTTAATATATTTTTTTTTTTTTCCCCCGTTTTTAGACTGAAGTTGGTTCGCTTGTAGAGATCCATCCCCCCAACAGAGAATATCCAATAAGTAGAGACCGGAAAAATTCGCGGGTTCAATGACCTCAAGTATAGACTCCGCTATCCTCTACACACTCGGGCAAATGCCAACTGCTCAATGGCTGTTGACTTGTGAGTCGTCTCGACTGGGCGGCCTGTGATTCTACACGTCTACGAGTGAGGGTCTCTAATTGGCCCTCATTACTCCAGATTAACAGTGGACCAACGGCAGAAGCAGCACTCAGGTATAATTATTTTAATTGTAGCATTTCACGAAATGAATCCGCGAATTTTTCAGGTCTCTACCAATAAGGAACCTTCGCCAACATAGGAGTGACGTCTCTCTGTCTCTCTTTACTTACTCCGTGGTCGTCACTTCCCGACTCTGAGGATAGAAAAACTTGTCCAAGTATTCTCGGAAATGGTACAGGCGTGAATCAAGCGTTAATAGGTCCAGAATATTCCTGCGATTTCCAAGGAAAGGCAGTGCCTGGCTTTTTGTTTATAGTTATAGCCACGGTTGTTTGCGCCCTTGAAGAACCTGAGCGAGTTATGAACAAGGAGAAGTGGGGTACCCAATCACATGTAACCGGTCAAAGAACGTGACCTTGTTATCGACCAATGAGCACACTAGGAAGGCTTGAGCGTATAGGCAAGTTACTCTAGCCTGCAGCGAAACAATCGTGTCTCAATTTATAGTTCAAGGATAGGAAAAGGCAATTGTAACATATCAACCGTATTCCAGCTTTTACTTCCTATACGTATATTTGTTTTTATAACTACTTTGTAAATGGCGTTTAAAAAACATGTCATTTTAGAAACTCGACTCATGGAGAATAGCAATACTTTGCGAATGAGGCGTGGAGAACAGCGATGCTTTGGTAGGGTGGAGTGGAGGGGTGTACCTCACAATGAACAAACATTCTCTAATGTTATTAAACAGTAGTCAATAAAACTATTTACAAACTTAAGGAGTTTTATTAAAGCGACGACGTTTCAAATTGATGACACTTTTGATCCCAATCCGTGGTGTAACTCTTTTTGATTTGTAAGTCCCGGAGTTGGTAACCAAGGATTTGGGAGCCCACTAGCATCTTGAAGGTCCCGTTTCATCGCCCAGATTTTTCGTGCATGTAGCCAAGAAGACGCAAAAGCCTCTTACTCAGGCACTAAAGTGAACACTGATATTCCGATTCAAGCCGTAGCATTCAATTGCACCGTTAGTTTTGGGAACAACTGACGTGCGCCGTCCTTACGGGCATTTTTTATTGGTTGACCTTACGCGCAGTCCACGTCTTCACAGCTGTGAGTTACAAATATTTACTACAACAGCTAGGGCCGTGAATTTTTTCGCGGGGAAAAAAAAAATCCGAATGCTCACCAGACTGCGATAAGTAGGGACCGGAAAAATTCGCGGGTTCAATGACCTGCAGGATGAACTCCATAGTTCTACGTACACTCGGTCAAATTTTACCCACTCATTGGCTGCTGTGTTTTAAGACGTCCCAACGTAGCAGCCTGTGATACGATACAGCTTTGGCCGGGTGTTTCTCATTGGCCCAGAGTCATCCAAGTGAGTTGTGAGCCAATAGCAGAGGCAGCACTAAGGTATAACTAGAGACCTTAAAAATTCGCGGATTCATTTCGTGACATGCTACAATTCAAATAATTATACCTTAGTGCTGCTTCTGCCATTAGTTCACTGTTAATCTGGAGTAATGAGGGCTAATTAGAGACCCTCACTCGTAGAAGCGTCGAATCACAGGCCACCCAGTCGAGACGACTCACAAGTCAACAGCCAACGAACAGTTAGCATTTTCCCGAGTGTGTAGAGGATAGTGGAGTCTATTTTGGAGGTCGTTGAACCCGCGAATTTTTCCGGTCTCTAGGTATAACCATTTGTGTTTTAGCCTATCGCGAAATGAACTCGCGAATTTTTCCGGTCTCTAATAATACCTAAATGATTTAAAATTTGAAAAAAAATGTGAGTGTAAGTGAAGACGAAGGGGTTCGCCCGCCGCGACAGGGACTGAAGGAACTGGTCTCCCCACTCCCCAGGAGCCGCCAGGCGCCGTCAATGACTCCCCTCACCCTGTCGCTCGTCCACAATGGCCGCGGTGCGCAGGCTTGCCAACCCCCGCGCCTCGCCTCCAGGGCGACGCATCCCAGCACCGAGTGCGCTTTCCTCGCGGGCGAATCTTTCTTAGCACAGCACATTCTTCCGTCTACTGAGAGCTTCCTGGATGTTCCCCCCTTGTGGGACGTCGAAGAACATTTCCGAGTGTGGCCAGCAGTGCTGATAAAGTCTTAAGGGCTCAGGACACAGCCAACTGTCTGGTCAGCTGAGCGAGATACAGGGCTGAGGCGGTGACTGTGCTGGGTTGGTGGCCCCAGCCGCTGGTCATTGCCGAAGCCCCAACACCCTCCCGATCAAACAACAAGGAGCGATCCCTCACAGTTCTGTTACTTAAGAAGCTCTGGAATGTTTATAAAAGAGAACTGGAATGCTACTCCCACCCTACCCTGATAGGGCGCATATGTGGGAGGGGACAGTGAGAATGCCTGTTGTAGGTTGGAACAATCTGTAGCCGTGTGAGATTTGGGCTGGTGTTCTAGCACGAGGGAATCCAGGGTGTGGCACGAATTCGTCTGATAAAAAAGAACTTTAATTTTGCATGCAAATAATTAATAGAAATAAAATTGCTATTGTGATATTATAAATACGGTTGTTAAAGTGTAAATTCAATCATTTTTTAAAAAATCTAAATAAAAACTCAGTATTCTATATTAATATAAACACGTTTATAAAATCAATTATTTAATGTAGTATTATAATCGAGAGTTACTTCAGACAATGGCCGTGAAAGCCTGCGAACATTACAAAACAGCATTGTTGGTAACAACACATGAGCTAAATCAATTCAACACGCAATAATTATGAATAAAAAATTAATCGCCACACACGTAAACAATAAACACGCTCTTTCCCAATGGCTGCGGTCCGCTGTCTTTTAGAGATTTCTGAGACTTCCGCGCAGACGCAGCACCGTGGTTACGCATTTCCGTTACTTCGACATTAACGAAATTACTCCTACCAAATGTCGTATACCGGGAGCTAAGGTTGGTACACATCAGAACTAGAACAAAGGAGAGTGGGATAGTTTGTTGTTTGATACTAATCATTCCATACACGATACACGTAAAAAAAAAAATGGGGTGTGGCTGTGTCATGGACACGGCCGTGTGTTGTACGTGAATACGTGTACGTAACAGGTCATATTTTCTATACAAAACATAAAATACGCTATTTTATGTATGTTATAATAATGTTTGAACACTAAGAAGTCCTTCGGGTTTCCATTTTTTTGTTTATGATAGCAACTATTTCCATTTGTCGGGTTCAGGAAAGAAATCAAGTAAACAAATAATTACCGTGTTATAACTTTATTAATTATAGGTCTGTGATACGAATAGTACGACACAAATGGCGTACAGGATACATCGTGACTTCTGGTAAACGTTAAAACAATACAACGTTATGCAATCGATAGATTTTGACGAGAGCTGACGATTGAAACTCAAACGAACGTCGTAGCTTCTCAGAGTCAAAAGTTATTTCTACTAAATGGAAATCTCTAAACGCAGCAAAATGACCTCAAAATGGCGGCGCTTCCCCCTCACTTAGCGTAACGAATTATTTGATCCTTTAGCTATCCAGTGGTGTAATTAAATTTTGGATGGAGATGATAGGTGTGTAGCTGCAACACCGAACTGTATCCCCCGATTTTGTTATCATTCGTTTTTTTAATTGCCTCCTACTATGGAAGCAATTTTAAAGACGTATTCACTTTAAAAAAAATGCTCGGTTTATTTCTGAATGTTTGTAACTGTCCCTCGATATTCGAATGTTGGCCACCCTGTGCTTCTGCGGAAGGGGAGGGTGGGGTGAGAAGCTATGGAGGAGAGAGAGAAAGGCACAAGGGTGGTCTGAATTCCTCTCGTAGCTAGACTGAGGGTGGGTGGGTCGAGCCAAAGCGAGCCCGGCCTCTAAACCCCTCCACCCCCACCCCCTTTTTTTTACTGCCCCACCCCCTTTTCAAATCCTAGTGGTTGACAGCCTGTAGTGCGTATCAGCTGATGCGAGCACGGCTAAAATACAAATAGTTATACCTCAGTGCTGCCTCTGCTATTGGCTCACCACTCACCTGGATGACTCTGGGCCAATGAGAAACACCCAAACAGAGCTGTATCGAATCACAGGCTGCTACGATGGGACGTCTCAAAACACAGCAGCAAATGAGTGGGTGACATTTGACCGAGTGTACGTAGAACTATGGAGTTCATCCTGCAGGTCATTGAACCCTTGCGTATTTTTCCGGTCCCTAGCGATTATTTAGCGGAGTCATTCTCTCCAGGCTGGAATCATCTGGCCTATACATGATAGTCTTTCTAGAGTGCTCATTGGTCGATAACATGGTCACATCCTTTTGGCGGGTTACTTGTTATTGGGTAGCCACTTCTTGTTTACAACTGGCCCAGGATCGTCAAGAGCTCTGCAGTCCAATCAGCAACGTGAAGCCGATGTATAGGTGCTTCAAGTCCACTTTGTTACCCAGAGAATCTATGAAATAATCGTGGCTCTATCTGTAAGTGAATATTGCGGAAATAGTTAGCCAGTTACTTACATTATTAATGTCTGTTTGACCTTTTTTTTTTGATAGTCGATAAAAGTATCGTACATCGGGTGCTAAAATTTGTTACACAGCGAAAACTTGCAATGCTTATATGTATAGTTACAACATCCGAAATTATTTTTAAAAAAAAGCTAAAGCTATATTTCAAACATGTTTTATATTCTGGCTTCTTCTGTGGCTGTCCCAGAGTCTTGAAAAATTCGCGGATTCCTTGACCTCCAGGGTAGATTGCATAACCCTCTGCACGCTCTGGGGAAAACTCACACGTTCATTGGCTCATGTCTTTTGAGATATCTCAACTAAAACTTGGATTGTCGGCTCCCAGCCCTCCATACAAACTTGAAGACTCGTAGAAAAAGCAAAAAAATAACTAAAATGGTTTAAATTTTTACCAATCGTGAAGTGAATCCGCTAATTTATCCGATTGTACAATATTTAGGGCCATTTATTTTTCGCGAAAGGAATTCTAGGCCAGCTGTGTGTTAAAACATTGTAGCGACCTCTGTGTTTCGTGATTGGTTGAGTTTCTTTCAGTTTCATGACAACACGCCCAGGGGCAAAAATCTGTTACATACCTGCCACGCCCCATATTCTGTGTGGTCGAATCTGAGCCAATGAGAAGCATCCAGGGGCGCAGATCTGTAAGACTCGCAAGGGGGCGTGGAAAATACGAAGGGGCGCACGGAAAATACACAGAGGGTGCGGAAATACGCAGGGGCGCTGAAAATATGGGGACCCGCGGAAATTCACAGCGGGCGCGGAAAATACGCAGGGGGGCCCGCGTGAATACTCAGGGGGCGCGCGAAAATACGCAGAGGGCATGGAAAATACGCAGGGAGCCCGCGGGAATTCACAGGGGAGCGCGGAAAATACGCAGGGGGGCCCGCGTGAATACTCAGGGGGCGCGGAAAATACGCAGGGGGCCGCGGGAATTCACAGGGGAGCGCGGAAAATAAACAGGGGGGCCCGCGTGAATACTCAGGGGGCGCGGAAAATACGCAGGGGGCCGCGGGAATTCACAGGGGGCGCGGAAAATACGCAGGGGGGCCCGCGTGAATACTCAGGGGGCGCGGAAAATACGCAGGGGGCCGCGGGAATTCACAGGGGAGCGCGGAAAATAAACAGGGGGGCCCGCGTGAATACTCAGGGGGCGCGGAAAATACGCAGGGGGCCGCGGGAATTCACAGGGGGCGCGGAAAATACGCAGGGGGGCCCGCGTGAATACTCAGGGGGCGCGGAAAATACGCAAGGGGCCGCGGGAATTCACAGGGGAGCGCGGAAAATAAACAGGGGGGCCCGCGTGAATACTCAGGGGGCGCGGAAAATACGCAGGGGGCCGCGGGAATTCACAGGGGGCGCGGAAAATACGCAGGGGGGCCCGCGTGAATACTCAGGGGGCGCGGAAAATACGCAGGGGGCCGCGGGAATTCACAGGGGAGCGCGGAAAATAAACAGGGGGGCCCGCGTGAATACTCAGGGGGCGCGGAAAATACGCAGGGGGCCGCAGGAATTCACAGGGGGCGCGGAAAATACGCAGGGGGCCGCGGAATTTCGCAGGGGTGGCACGCGAGGCCCGAGAGTTTCAGCACGTAGGTTTTAACCGACACAAATCATTTCTTGTATGTTGTGTACCGACTATATGTTTTGCCAATATGCATTAAATAGCAGAAAACATTGATATTTACAGAAAGTTAATTTTCCATTAAACATAGTTTTGACATTTACGTGTATTGTCCCACAGTTGTGTCAGTTCCCAGCGGGAGGGGGGGGGGTCTACGCTGGTGGTGGAGTCTGTGCTCCTCTGTGTCGGGCGGGCA
This sequence comes from Bacillus rossius redtenbacheri, assembly GCF_032445375.1. Classification (NCBI taxonomy): domain Eukaryota; kingdom Metazoa; phylum Arthropoda; class Insecta; order Phasmatodea; family Bacillidae; genus Bacillus; species Bacillus rossius. The sequence continues at coordinate 6,328,152 of NC_086330.1, read as the reverse complement.
GTCTGTGCTCCTCTGTGTCGGGCGGGCAGTCTGTGCTCCTCTGTGTCGGGCGGGCAGTCTGTGCTCCTCTGTGTCGGGCGGGCAGTCTGTGCTCCTCTGCGTCGGGCGGGCAGTCTGTGCTCCTCTGTGTCGGGCGGGCAGTCTGTGCTCCTCTGCGTCGGGCGGGCAGTCTGTGCTCCTCTGTGTCGGGCGGGCAGTCTGTGCTCCTCTGCGTCGGGCGGGCAGTCTGTGCTCCTCTGTGTCGGGCGGGCAGTCTGTGCTCCTCTGTGTCGGGCGGGCAGTCTGTGCTCCTCTGCGTCGGGCGGGCAGTCTGTGCTCCTCTGCGTCGGGCGGGCAGTCTGTGCTCCTCTGCGTCGGGCGGGCAGTCTGTGCTCCTCTGCGTCGGGCGGGCAGTCTGTGCTCCTCTGCGTCGGGCGGGCAGTCTGTGCTCCTCTGCGTCGGGCGGGCAGTCTGTGCTCCTCTGGGTCGGGCGGGCAGTCTGTGCTCCTCTGTGTCGGGCGGGCAGTCTGTGCTCCTCTGTGTCGGGCGGGCTGTCTGTGCTCCTCTGTGTCGGGCGGGCAGTCTGTGCTCCTCTGTGTCGGGCGGGCAGTCTGTGCTCCTCTGGGTCGGGCGGGCAGTCTGTGCTCCTCTGTGCCGGGCGGACAGTCTGTGCTCCTCTGTGTCGGGCGGACAGTCTGTGCTCCTCTGTGCCGGGCGGACAGTCTGTGCTCCTCTGTGTCGGGCGGACAGTCTGTGCTCCTCTGTGTCGGGCGGGCAGTCTGTGCTCCTCTGTGTCGGGCGGACAGTCTGTGCTCCTCTGTGTCGGGCGGACAGTCTGTGCTCCTCTGTGCCGGGCGGACAGTCTGTGCTCCTCTGTGTCGGGCGGACAGTCTGTGCTCCTCTGTGCCGGGCGGACAGTCTGTGCTCCTCTGTGTCGGGCGGACAGTCTGTGCTCCTCTGTGCCGGGCGGACAGTCTGTGCTCCTCTGCGTCGGGCGGACAGTCTGTGCTCCTCTGTGTCGGGCGGACAGTCTGTGCTCATCTGCGTCGGGCGGACAGTCTGTGCTCCTCTGCGTCGGGCGGACAGTCTTTGCTCCTCTGTGTCGGGCGGACAGTCTGTGCTCCTCTGTGCCGGGCGGACAGTCTGTGCTCCTCTGTGTCGGGCGGGCAGTCTGTGCTCCTCTGTGCCGGGCGGACAGTCTGTGCTCCTCTGTGTCGGGCGGGCAGTCTGTGCTCCTCTGTGCCGGGCGGACAGTCTGTGCTCCTCTGTGTCGGGCGGGCAGTCTGTGCTCCTCTGTGTCGGGCGGACGAGGCGCCGCGCCAGACCGCGTGTGCGCGCCCGTGCAAACACGAGGCCGCCGGCGACCTTGCGGCTTCCCACGCCCGACTCCCGTCTCAGGGTCGCGCGGCATTCTGCGCCCGTGCCGTCACCACCGCTCCCACAACACAGCCTGGATGCGTGCTCCGCCGGGACCTTCTATTGCTAGAGACCGGGATAATTCGCGTATTCATTTCACGATATGCTAGAATCGAAACAACTATACCTTTATATTGCTTCTGCGTTTGGCTTACAGTTTATCCAAAGGACTTTGAGCCAATGGAAAACCTTCAACCAAAAGAGTATCTAATCGCAAGCGTCCCAGTTGACAGGTGTCACGAGTCAATAGCCAATTAGCGGGTGGCATTTGCCCGAGTGTGTAGGGGATTGTTGAGTCTATCCTAGAGGTCATCGAAAGCGCGAATTTTTTCGGTGTCTATCTATTGCTGTTCGGCAGCTGAGGTGCGCGGCGTAATCAGTAGCGTCACTGCCGATTTACAAGTAGAGACTGGAAAAATTCGCAGATTCAATGACCTCCAGGATAGATTCCACTATCCTCTACACACTCGGGCAAATGCCAACTGTTCATTGGCTGTTGACTTGTGAGTCGTCTCGACTGGGTGGCCTGTGATTCGACACTTCTATGAGTGAGGGTCTCTAATTGGCCCTCATTACTCCAGATTAACAGTGGACCAAATGGCAGAAGCAGCACTCAGGTATAATTATTTGAATTGTAGCATTTCACGAAATGAATCCGCGAATTTTTCAGGTCTCTATTAACAAGTCTGTTCTTGACTTTCAAAGTCCCACTGATTGCACAATCTTGGTGTATCAAGTCTACGCATCAGCAAAACCGGGGACGACAATATTCAGCTTTATTTCTTGATAAGGCAGGTAACCCCTAGGCAAGACGTGACGGACGCACCAAACGATAGTGCCTTACAAAGTCAAGGCAACGCCATCTATTGACGAAGTTCTAAAATAAACTGTTCTTAGCGGCTTAAGTTCGCTAATAGGATGGATTTCCCTAAGTAGAAGGATAGGAAGTTGCCACACCTTACTGTATGACCGTGTGGCGGACATAGAGAAATGACACACACTCATTGTTTGTGTGTCTGTGACCTATGTTTTTCAAGAGAAGACTAAGATATACATCAAGTTCTGTCCCTTCCCGAACACGCCCGAATATTCTCCTTCGGCCAACCTCGGGATTTGTTTTATTTTTGCGCAGGAAAAATGAATTCAAATGTTAAAATCGGTCGGTTAGGTTAGTTACATTAAAACACTTTAAACACTATGGACGGTTAGTTAGGTTAGTATAACTACATTAAAATAAACAGAGAAGTAAATATTGTTACAATCGCGCTTGGCTGCAGTGCTTGGCGTCGCCGCGCTCGTTCGGCCTGTCTGCGCCCCCTTCCACCCACATCCTCTCCCTGGTATCTCGTGTCATACTATCGCGCGACATCCTGACCGTCGCAGCGCGCACCTGCCTCAGATCGAGTTACTTAAAAGAGGCCGCACTGCGGCATAAATGACTCAGACATGTTTATCGGCGCGTTTTGTGGGAACCCGATGCTTGTTGCGTTTATCGGCGTTCTTTGAGCAGCCGCCGCGTCCTTCGACAGGACTCACGACGCGTTTCTGGACATTTCGATGGCGAAGGTCGCGCGATATCTCGGAGACATGCCCGATTGTTCTGGACAGGAACCGAAGGGCTATATAAGGAGGTTGGGCCGACCTTCGAGTTAGTCAGAGTCTGAGAGAGTTCGGAGTGTTTAGTCGGGAGTTCTCCCGCGGCGGAGCTTCCGGGCGATAGAGTCGCGGGCGCGGTGGAGTCCCGAGTGAAGTTCCGAGCGAGGCGTCGAGTGGGATCTCGGCGAAGGGAAGTGCGACAGCGGCGGAGTCCCGCGGCGGAGACCCACGAGGGGTGCTGCGGCGAGAGTTGCGCCAGAAGTGCGGCCCAGCGAGGCGTGCGGAACGAGTGACTGGGGAATTGACATTTCTTTAAGTGTAATTAATTATTTGCCATCTTAGAAGATTATTTGTAAGTGATAAGTAGTGGTAATAAATAAAACTGTGTGTGTGAAATAAAATCTTTAATTGGGCTATCCTTTACGAACCCGCGGTAAATCGTAACAATATATATGAATAAACCCGAGGTTGGCCGAAGGTGAATATTCGGGCGTGTTCGGGCAGGGACAGAGCTTGATGTACATCTTAGGCTTCCCGATTTTCAATTGTAAAACTTAATTTGCACCTATTTTATACTTACTTAGGGATGGAATTTCATATCATATGTAGTCTATGTCACTCTCTGTAAGCATTAACTGAGCACTGGTTTTTTCTAAAATCAGCCTCCAAGGCGGGTTACGGGAGCGTTGATTTTTAGGGCTTTAACACATCCCCCGGCACATTTTACACCATACCCCGACCTATGGGATCGGGAACACGTCAAACCAAAAAAATAATATATTTTAAAAATTTTCACAGTTTTGGTTCTTTTACCCCCTCCCCTTCCCCTAGGGGCACAGTTGACCCCGGGTCAAATTCCCACTATGCCCCGACCTCATGAATACACAATAACAATGAGGAAGTAAACGCGCCCTGATTGGCCCGGCCAAATAAGTCAACGACTTCTCTCGCAGACGGCCGCCAATCACAAGGAAGGAAACCACAGGGGCGGGTATACCTAGTTGCAGTCTAATAGGAGTTCAAATCTTTTCGCGAAAAATACATGGCCCTGGTGGTAATTCCAAGGTTTAACCCCTCACCCCCCATCCTCGACCTGTCACATTGAAGCTCTAATCAAGGATAATACTTTCAGGCTGATGAATAGAGACTGGAAAAATTCGCGAGTTCAATGGCCTTCAGGATAGACTCCACGATCCTCTGCCCTACTTGGGCAAACGGCACCTGTTCATTGGGTGCTGAATTTTGAGGCGTCTCAAGTAGGTAACTTGTGAATGGACACTTCTTTAATTGATGGTCTCTGATCGGCTAAGAGTCCTTCATATTAACAGCAAACCAATACCAGATGCAAGCAAATGTATAATTATTTGAATTTTAGCATATCACGAAATGAACCCGCGAATTTTTCCGGTCTCTACTGATGAAGGCTCGTACGAAACTGAGCAGCCAGTCCCGACTCCCCCTATGAATGCTCTTTTGTCCGAAAACTGTTTTCATCATTTTAAGGTATTTTAAATTGTTATGACATCAAGTTGAAATATTTTAAATATTCTTAGTGAGCCAAAAAGGCCATAATATTATTAGCATCGCTGTTGAGACTTTTGACTTGAAGCAACTGTGTTAAAATAATTTCAAACTTTTTTTTTTTCCGTTATCAAATGACGTCACGAGATTGTCCTCTCCGTGTCGAACTGGTTGATGTGTACATGGTGATACGTTCGTATTGCTTCTTGTCGTCAAATGAAGCTACGAGATTGTCCTTTCCGTGTTGAAGTGGTTGATGTGTACATGGTGATACGTTCGTATTGCTTCTTGTCGTCAAATGAAGCCAAGAGAGTTCTCCCCGAGTGTGTACACGCGCCGGTGAGTGCGCGGGTATGAACAGGTTGCCGGGGGTGGTGGGGGGTGTACCGGCTGTGCTGGCAGTCAAGGACGGCGATAGGCGCGAGCGTCCGTGGCCGCAATACCTCCGTCTCTCTCTTGCGCAACTTCAGCCTGACGTCTGACGTGTTCCCCTGCAGGCGACCAGCCATCGACCCGCGGCCGTCTCGAACCTCGAGCCTGCGTTCGTCTTCATCTGTGTGACCCTGACTCAGCTCCCTGTCGCGTCGTTCCAGGTTTTTGCTAAAAAAGGGATAAATACATTTCAGGTCTTATTGCATTGCATTCATGCACTAGTTCCACCCGGAGCTGGGACACACCAACTACACTATTACTAGGGACCGGAAAAATTCGCGTGGTTCAATGACCTGTAGGATGAACTCCGTAGTTCTACTACGTACACTCGGTCAAATGTCACCCGCTCATTGGCTGCTGTCTTGTGAGACGTCCCAACGTGGCAGCCTGTGATTCGATACAGCTTTGGTGGGGTGTTTCTCATTGGCCCAGAGACATCCAGGTGAGTTGTGAGCCAATAGTAGAGGCAGCACTGAGGTATAACTATTTGTATTTTAGCCTATCGCGAAATGAATTCGAGAATTTTTCCTGTCTCTAGCTATGGTTATTTTTGCATGCATGAAAGACCTATTACGAGGCAATACTGATCATTGCATTCAAGAATATTTTCTGTACCATGGAAAAGATAATCTTTCATTCAATAATTGGACTAATAATGTGCGCAGTTGAAACTGGAAAGCTATTCAGAGAACGGTTAGCAAATAACTGACACCATTTGAGGTACTGGGGCAACTCATAGCATAAATGGCCGGGTAAGAATGGTGTACAAAGTCCCTTGATTGGACGGGAGCGAGGAATGCGAAGTAACGCGGGGCAGCGATAAGGCGCCCGCGAGGCCAGCCTCGTGTGAACAGCACCAGGGTTCCTCGCTGCTGTTCACACCCAACCTTGGTTCACACCGCCTCGTGTGAACAGCACCAGGGATCCTCGCTGCTGTTCACACCCAACCTTGGTTCACACCGCCTCGTGTGAACAGCACCAGGGATCCTCGCTGCTGTTCACACCCAACCTTGGTTCACACCGCCTCGTGTGAACAGCACCAGGGATCCTCGCTGCTGTTCACACCCAACCTTGGTTCACACCGCCTCGTGTGAACAGCACCAGGGATCCTCGCTGCTGTTCACACCCAACCTTGGTTCACACCGCCTCGTGTGAACAGCACCAGGGATCCTCGCTGCTGTTCACACCCAACCTTGGTTCACACCGCCTCGTGTGAACAGCACCAGGGATCCTCGCTGCTGTTCACACCCAACCTTGGTTCACACCGCCTCGTGTGAACAGCACCAGGGATCCTCGCTGCTGTTCACACCCAACCTTGGTTCACACCGCCTCGTGTGAACAGCACCAGGGATCCTCGCTGCTGTTCACACCCAACCTTGGTTCACACCGCCTCGAGTGAACAGCACCAGGGTTCCTCGCTGCTGTTCACACCCAACCTTGGTTCACACCGCCTCGTGTGAACAGCACCAGGGATCCTCGCTGCTGTTCACACCCAACCTTGGTTCACACCGCCTCGTGTGAACAGCACCAGGGTTCCTCGCTGCTGTTCACACCCAACCTTGGTTCACACCGCCTCGTGTGAACAGCACCAGGGTTCCTCGCGGCTCTGGCGAGCAGTGCCACCAACACTCCCACAGCACCCAACATCATCTACCCCCGTAGTCCCCAAAGTGGTCCAGGTGGAGCCCTAGAAGTCCACGGGAGACTCGACAAGGGTCTACGTTGGCGTGACAAAAAAAAAATAATGGGGGTTCACAATTATTCGTCAGCGGGGGTTGTTCACGACAATGTATCTGCTTTCGAAAGTGAAGAACTAAAATGTTGGCTTGACTTCACCTATCAATGTAGGCAGATAATTTATTTTAAGAAGCTCAGTGACTGTTAACTTGTAAAAACTTGCATATTCCATATTCAGTACAAACGTGTCAAGACTTGCAAAGCGCCGCCGCTGTCCGCAACGCTTGTTCAGACGTGCAAATGAACGATCTAATCTTCACATTTTTTTTGACGTGACAACGTCTAATAAATCGATGAACGCCGGCTGCACGCACGAAAATGTGTCCCGTTACGCACATTGTTCCGTTACGCTGTGTCCCGTTACGCACATTGTCCAGTTGCGCACATTGTCCCGTTACGCTGTATTTATTCTTTTATTATTAAAAAAAGCATCTGTCGGCGAGTGCAGTAATAATAGGTTATGTTAGATATTTGATTACAGTTTATTTATATGAAAACTTGTTCATAATTATATTTAAACGAAAAGTTAATGTGGTTTTCATTGCTTATTACAACAACAATTTCGGCAATAAAGGTTAATTATTCTCTGATTACTAGTATAATTTCAAGTATTTATTCTTTTATTATTAAAATAGAAATGATTCAATTTTATTTATAAAAGTATGCAATCATTTCATCAATGTTTTGTTATGGCGTTGTTACGTTAAACTATCGTCCGTAAACCGACTTTACAGACAACCATTTTTTTTTTGGCTTTTTTGAGAATAATATGGTAGAAATGTAGCTGCAGGGGGGGGGGGGGGACCACCGGAACCAGCTAAATTTTGAATCTGTGAGAAAAAAATAAAGTCTGGGAACCTCAGATCTACAACATCTATACCCAGTAGTTGTTCCGTACTATCGCAGATTCCCCGTTGCTGACTGGTATCTCATCTGTTTTCAGTTGTTTTCGCAGTCCGACATTTCAAAGGTAAATAGTTTCGTAAGTTTTTTTTTTTTTTTTTTTTTTTTTTTTTTTTAAGGAGACCCACCTGCACAGTCAAAATATTTTGCACGAATATGTAGTTTTTACTTTGATCTTGATCGCTACGGCCATTTTAAAAATAACTCTAAACAAACTTATGTTGATTAAAGAACCTGGCCGTGTATATATAGTGCATCGATTATTCGATGACATTTACAATTTTCTGTGGAGTTAGAAGGGGAGTAACAGTATTATAATGCGTTTTTTTTTTTTAATATATAAATGTGTGCTAACAAACTAAACGCTCCTTAATTTTCACTAGAACCTAAGTTGTCACTGGTAGAGAATACGGAAATTCTTCCTGTAAGTGGTAATTAAAAAAATAATGATAATTTTCACATACAAAAAATGACAAGTAGGAAGCCGTGAACCAAAAGTATTAAAAGTTTTCTCCCATCAGCAATAAATAGAGACCTGCAAAATTCGCGGATACCTTAGCGCTGCTTCTACCACTGGTTCACTGTTAATCAGGAGTAATGAGGGCCAATTAGAGACCCTCACTCATAGAAGTGTCGAATCACAGGCCGCCCAGTCGAGACGACTCACAAGTCAACAACCAATGAACAGTTGGTATTTGCCCGAGTGTGTAGAGTGTAGTAGAGTCTATCCTGGAGGTCACTGAATCCGCGAATTTTGCAGGTCTGTAGCAATAAAGACATGCAAGTACGAACAACATACACTGGTAAACTCACAGGCATGGTCCAACTAAGGTGGTTAACACATCCAGTTACGGAATAACGGAGTGTCATTTATTCATTTATTTGATACGGAAACGGGAAAACTCGATGACATTTCTGAAATATCGTCAGTATCAGCATTTCGTGAAGGTAAACTTTTTGAAGTGAAACTTCTAATGAGACTTCCAACAAGGTTGCGTTAAACGTTTAACGCTACCATGGAGGGGGTATGAAAGCACTGTTGCGTTAAACGTTCAACGCTCCTGGGGAGGGGGAATAGAAAGAGACAGAGCGAGAGTGCATGAGCGTAGTATAGGGTAAAGTAAGGTAATTTCGTGATAAAATTAATTTTTCGCTAATAAATATTGTTTTATTCAACCATTACTGTCGTATTTGGCCAAAATTGTTTAACTTCTGTGTAATACTAACATTATAAGTAATAAACTTGCAATTATATACATATTTTCAACACAAAATTTAATTTCAAATTTTAAATGGTTTGACAGGTAATTTCGTGATATGGGTATCTAATTTCGTGATAGGGGTTAGGCAATTTCGTGATACAATAACAATACAAATATTTTCAAATAAATACCAACTATAATAACAAATAATATAATTTTAACTTGTAACATGCATTCTAATTGCTGTTTTCTTCATTTCTTCAAAAAAATTTTCAAATAACCTTCGAAAAATTAGGTTTAGTCTAGTTTTTTTTAGATGCTTACCTCGCTCAACTCACTTTCAGCATTAGCACAATTATCACACATGAAAACTAGTTCCTCAGAATCAGCAGGTTGGCACTCTTCATGATAAGGCATCAAGCAATAACAGCATTGCACCCATTAAGCGCCATTTCTTATTTGAATATCTCTGAAATAACTGTTCCCGCACATACCACAGATCCAATCTTCATAAAGAATTTGGACTTCCTTTGATTTTGTCTTGCATTCGCGAAGTTCTGGACCAGATATGAACGGTTCTAATGTTGGTGTCGAAGCTTTTGAAGTTGATGGGACAGCCTTGGAAGTTGATGGGACAGCCTTGGAAGTTGATGGGACAGCCTTGGAAGTTGATGGGACAATCTTGGAAGTTGATGGGACAGCCTTGGAAGTTGATGGGACAGCCTTGGAAGTTGATGGGGTAGCCTTAGTAGTTGATGGGACAGCCTTGGAAGTTGATGGGACAATCTTGGAAGTTGATGGGACAGCCTTGGAAGTTGATGGGGTAACCTTAGTAGTTGATGGGACAGCCTTGGAAGTTGATGGGGTAGCCTTAGTAGTTGATGGGACAGTCTTGGAAGTTGATGGGACAGTCTTGGAAGTCGATGGGGTAGCCTTGGAAATTGATGGGACAATCTTGGAAGTTGATGGGGTAGCCTTAGTAGTTGATGGGACAGCCTTGGATGTTGATGGGGTAGCCTTGGATGTTGATGGGGTAGCCTTGGATGTTGATAAGATATCCTTCGATGATGACATTACAGGATTCGATGTTGGTAGGGCAGCATTTAAAGTTGAAGTGGCAGGTCTCAATGATGCGTATTTTATTGACCCCAAGGTGGTAATTTCTCCTACTGGAGTAAGGCATCTTGCACTTGAGTCTCGCTTTCTCTTTCCTTTGTTAATGAGGGTGTCTCTTGACATTGATTGCAGGACCAAGATCTTGTCAGCTACCAATATCTGATCCTTTTCCGGCTGTTCTTGAGGTAGAGGCTTGTTTGTTAGTTTGGAGGGTTCAAAAGCTTCCTTAGGAATAGCACACTTGTTGAATGGATGAATTCCCGTTTTCTTGAAAGAATTTGTAATGTTCTTAGTGCAGAAGCTCTCAATAAAGGCAGTATTCATAATAGTATGAAAATTTGTTCTATTTGGTTTTTCCGTTGGATTTCCCTTCATGTAGGAGTTAAATGTTGACCCCAATGTGATTTTAGGGATTTGTAAACTCCTACAACTAACGGTTGCAACAAATGAGTTGTATGGGCTGGGAAAGTAAATAAGAAAATATGATTTTCTTTCGCAAACGAAATAACTTCAGGGTTAATATGCGATGCGTGTGAATCCATGAAGAGGATGGCTGGTCGAGCAGGAGGAATGGAGGCTACAAAGAACTGGAACCATTCAAAGTACAGATCACTGTTAATCCACCCTTTTGGAGACAACTTCCCTATTGCATTAGGCAAACAATCTCTCTTTAGGTTATCGTTCCACCTGACACCTTTTAAAATAATCATAGGCGGAATACATGTCCCATTTGTGCACGCACATCCCAAAAGTGTATGTTATTCTCCCCTGTCTGCATAAACTCTCTTATAAACATATCGCTTTCCCACTGCTGTTACAACTTTGTTTGCTTTCACGACATACGAAAGACCTGTTTCGTCACAGTTCCATAGCCTATCAGGTGCTTCTTTGATATCCAATCTGTCCAGTAATTCCTCTAATTTAATATAAAAATCCCCAATGATTTCTTCATTTGCCATAGAAGCCCTGTATGCTGCAAGGTTTTTCTGGAGATCTTAATGAGTGATTGTACCTACTCTTGAAATATGTCCACCACCATTTGCTTGCACTTTCACTGTCGGAATTTAATAAATTTTCACGGCCGGCATTTTTTGCGAGTTCATGTGCTAATTTCCTTACTGTAGAAACAGTTAAACCAAATCCTAACTCTTGCATCTCTATGATGTAATTATACAGACTAATTTATAGGTTTGAAGTGAGAGCGAATGGTCTTCCTAGTTTTGGCAGAGGTTCATTTCTGTTTTCACAGGTGCTATTTTTTAGACAGTCTCTTAGTGTACTCCATGGCACACCCATTTCCTTGGAGGCTTTATAAAGTGAACAATTTTGTTGTTTAACGAATTCAGCAGCTGCAATTAACTGTCTTGAGTCATATTTTCTGTATTTACTTCTTGTTTTATTCATCATTCAACTGAAAAATAAAATAAGAGCCAATATATTTTTGTGGTAGCCAATAAGTAATTTCGTGATAAGGGTAATTTCGTGATATAGGTAATTTCGTGACACACTATAATTAGCTTTCTAAGTGAAACTAAGTTATTGTAAACTTAATTTACAACACAAACTCTCATAATAATTTTGTTCTAACAAGCTTAGAAAACTTACAAGATCAATTCATATTAAAGGCTTTGAAAATGTATCTTTAACAAGGACAAAAATGCTAAGAAACGCCATGAACAACATAAGCAATAACAACTGTATACAGACGTGGAAAATCATAAAATTATTCACACTGTAAGAGGTTTAGATTCTCTACAAAACTGTGTATTAAATGCTAATATACCATGTACATGGATCCTTTTATGAATATTCGAAGTTAAACCTGCAAAAGAGTACTCAAATTTAACGACACTTTGCTCACTTTTACGAAAACTTTTGTTTTGTGACGTTGACGCATTCCAAGACACGAACGATACATACCACATTATCTAATGGAGAACGCTGAAACTACCAGACCAAAATGCAGCTCCAAAAAACCGCTGGTATTTTCGTTACAAACGTCATAAAAAATGTCACGAAATTACCTGTGTCACGAAATTACCTTACTTTACCCTACCTGTTACAGGCCAGCGCGAGCGTTAGCAACGAGTAGCGTCCAATATTCCAAGCACATGCGCGCGGTATTCTTGCTATGCAGCGAAGTAAACAGTGTGAGCGCCGTGAAATTAGCTGAAATACCTACTGGTTGCTCTATTTTATTGTTCTATTTTAATTTATAATATTCATTATTTCATTTACTTGTTTTTTTTTTTAGTTTGATTTGAGACAATATGATTTCGCTAAAAATCAATTTCTACTTCTTCCTATTTTCATTTCCACATTACGAAGTTTCACTTCTCCGCGCGGAGGGACTCCACACACTATTGTTTTTTGTACGGTACTTAACGTAAATAAATCCTTAAGATTATTTTAGCTTTATAAATAAGTGCTTTGCAAACCTGTGTAACTTTTAAATTAATCAATGTCTTGGTTAGCTTGTCGCTGCATGGGAGTGGGTGTTAATTATTTTTTGGAGTCTGGATAATATCTGGCGTAAACTTAATGGTGTTTGGGTTTCAGGTGTTTTATTGCATGATGACTGATGGGCGTAACTTCCAGCCTCCTGCCAAGCAGGTGCGCCACTGTTAAAGTTTCCTCGGAGGATCCTTTGGAAGCGTCAGTCGCCGCCGATGTGTAGTGTTCCATGCCAGGTTCTGTAGCCCGCTGGAAAGTTTTGATTTTCGGTCGAGCACAATTTTCCGTCGGAGGTTTCCAAACAGGTGACAAAAATCCTTGTCTATCAGATGACCGTTCAGTGATAAAAATGCATCGTCAAAGCGATCAGATATATTGTGCATAGCAACAAAAAAAATAAAAAAATTGGTTGTCTGTAAAGTCGGTTTACGGACGATAGTTTAACGTGACAATGTCATAACAAAACATTGATGAAATGATTGCATGCTTTATTAATAAAATTGAATCATTTTTATTTTAATAATAAAAGCATAAATACTTGAAATTATACTAGTAATCAGATTTTTTAAATGCAAGAATAATTAAACTTTATTGCCGAAATTGTTGTTGTAATAAGCAATGAAAACCACATTAACTTTTCACTTCACTTTATAAACAGTCGAGTGGAAGAGAGATGGATGCGGCGCAAGCGTAAAATGAGCGTAACGGGACACAGCGTTACGGAACAATGTGCGTAACGGGACACTTTTTCGTGCGTGCAGCCGGCGTTCATCGATTTATTAGACGTCACGTCAAAAAAAAAATGAAGTTTAAGGTTATCATAAAAAAAACTATAGTAAATATCAATGTTTTGTGTGAAAAGCAAAAAGTAGTCAAGTTTGCAAAATTATGTTTCCAAGTGAGAGAATAATCGTGGAGAGCGGGTCTCTTCATGAGCGGAGTTGCTTCCCCCATCTTCCAGACACCTTGGGCGTGACCTTGCAACCTGACTCCCGAACTCTGTCGGCCCCCCTCCCCTCCAGGTCTCCCCCTTGGGAATGCCTGCACCTCCGCGTCTGTCTGCCGCGACCTTCAGAACCCACCCGATCCCATAGATGAAGGGAGGAGGTAACAAACAAGAACAAGACAGTGAGGTCTGGCCTGGCTGCAGAGGGGTGAGAGTGCTCTCTCTCTCTATCTCTCTCTCTCTCTCTCTCTCTCTCTCTCTCTCGAGCTGGCCCCAGATAAAGCAGGGGTTGTAGTTTGTCCCTTGTGAAAAAAAAAAAATAATATATAATTTTGATCGCTAACACTACCTGGTCTTTAATAACGTTCGCAGGCTTTCACGGCCATTGTCTGGAGTAGCTTGGGCTTTTGGGTTGTAGCCGCGTACTTGGCGAATAATTCACCGACGTTTCGGTTGACATTGCAGTCGCCATCATCAGAGACGCGGGCTACAACCCAGAAGCCAAGCTACTACCTGGTCTTTAATTGTGTAAATTTGTATTTTTATCCAGGTTTTTTTCTTTTCTTTTGGTTCATCTCCGCAAATTGACATCCATACCAAATATGTTTTCTGTTCTGGGTCCAAGTTGACAATAGATCACAGGACAATCTACCAGCAGCAAATGGCTTATGCCCAGTTAGAGGATGTTAGTTTTCCGGGTCAGTATTTTTGGGAAGAATTTCCTGGAACTTACCGGAAAATTTTCCAACCATTTATACTTTCACCGAAACTCACAAAAAAATTATTAACTTGTTTATACAAACTGAATCTAATAGGTTTATTTTTTTCTGTGCCAAATAATGGCTCATTTAACATTTGCTACTCTACATCAACTGATAAGAACTAAACATTGTTGCTTAAACGCTGTATCAACCTATCTTAAATGATGTACTTCTACGTTCTGTGGGTTTATGTTTTTTTCATTTTTATTTCTTAATTTGTGTTATTGAATTATTTTTTTCTGTGACAAAGAGTGCGAAACTGCAATGGCGTATGTCGAAGAAATTGTATTTAAAAAGTGAACAATTCACACAACCAGATCGGGACTGGAGCTCGAGTCCAGTGGCGTACAATTATTTTTTTTTTTTTTTTAAGATGAGTGGCATGTGGGAAAGTGTGACAGTCGCCAAGTCGCTGTGTAATTATTGTAGTTGTTGTAATTTTTGGTGTGTGAGTAAGCGCCAAAGCGACTATTATTTTTAACACATTACATCCACGCCTTACCCGGGATTCTAACCCAGAGCCCCTGCAACCGCAGACTTGTGCGTTGCCGACTACGCTACTTGCAACTCGCTCCAGAGTGAGACACAGAATACGGCATTTGCCTTCACAAAACGAGAAGCCTAAGATGTACATCAAGTTCTGTCCCAGCCCGAACACGCCCAAATATTCACCTTCGGCCAACCTCGGGATTTGTTTTATTTTTGCGCAGGAAAAATGAATTCAAATATTAAAAGTGGTCGGTTAGGTTAACTACATTAAAACACTTTAAAACACTATAGTTAGGTTAGTATAGCTACATTGAAATAAACAGAGAAATATAAATATATATAAATAAACCCGAGGTTGGCCGAAAGTGAATATTCGGGCGTGTTCGGGCAGGGACAGAACTTGATGTAGGCCCTACATCTTAGGCTTCCCTCACAAAACCTTTCGACTCGACCGCGTACTGCAGCCTGCCCGTCGAGGATTAAGCCCCTGTCACACGATGGAAGTTCCCTCGTAAGAATTAGCAGAGCGCTGACGGTTTTCATGGAAGCATTTGTGTTGTGTCGTGCTCGAATATCTCCGGAAGGTTTCTAACACATCAAGGTTGAATTGTTAGCAAACCAGAATGAAGTGGTAGTCCTAGTGTTAAAACTGTAATTTATGTTGGAGGGTTTGAAGTCTTTTTGATTACTGATTTATAATGCGGTGAGCATGTGGTTTTTTTTAAAGCAGTTTCAGCATCATGCGTCAGTCCATGTGCATTTCAATACAAAATTTGCCAAAAAAATTCATTACTTAACTCCAAGGCCAATGCACTACAACCTTAATTTTTATTTTATCCACTCTCTCTTCCACACTTAAAGACCTTTAGTAAACCCTTCTTCCTGCACTTTGACCTTTTCTGAGATGTATTTAAAAAGTGAACAATTCGCGTAGCCAGATCGGGAATCGAACCCAGGTCAGCTGGGGCGCGAGTCCAGTGACGTTAAGCCTTTTTTGTATTTTTTTTTTAAAGATGAGTGGCACATGCGAAATTTTGACAGTCGCCAAGTCGCTGTGTAATAAATTGTAGTTGTTATAATTGTTGGTGTGTGTGTAAGCGCCAAAGCGACAAATAGTAGCTGCCGCGCTTAAAAGTAATTTCCGTAGAGTAGGAAGCATTTTTTTACGATCTCGCCTTGCACATGCTAGGCCGGGACGATAGAATTGTATCCCCTTGGAAAGGGTACCTTTCATACGTTTGGCGGTGGTAGTGTAGCTGGCTAGAAACTGGGAAGGTAGGTAGGTACCTACCCTTTTCCGATTTCTTTAAAACGTTTCGGTTTTAATGCAAATATGCACTGGAAAAGTATCCCCTCGGGAAAGGGTACCTTTCAGGATTTTCTGTACAATGACACGGCAGAAAATAAAACTGGAAAGGTACCCTTTCCGATTTCTTGAAATGCATATTATTTTCTGCTTTAAAATCCTGAAAGTTATCCCCTTGGAAAGGTAACCTTTCCAGTTTGCGACATGTTTGTGCTCGGAATGGTTAGGTTAGTTTAGTTTAGGTTAGTTTAGTTTAGGTTAGGTAAGGTTAGGTTAGAGGGGATAACTTTCACGATTTTAAAGCAGAAAATAATATGCATTTTAAGAAATCGGAAAGGGTACCTTTCCAGTTTATTTTCTGCTGTGTCATTGCACAGAAAATCCTGAAAGGTACCCTTTCCGAGAGGATACCTTTCCAGTGCATATTTGCTTTAAAACATAAACATTTTAAGAAATCGGAAAGAGGATTACCTTTCCAGTTTCTACCCCAGCTACACTACCGCCACCAAAAGTATGAAAGGTGCCCTTTCCGAGGGGATACAATTCAGCCCCCCCGCACAAGCTAGGCCCACACCGGTCATAGTTGTACGGTTGCCTGCCGCCACGGGGGCCGAGCCAGCAGTCTCGCTGGGAGCTTCCAGCGGCGCCCGTGCGACGGGGGTGACACAGTTCAGGGGCTTCCCCGACTGGGAGGACCAGGAAACCCTGCGAGACTCACCTGGAGTCCCCCTCGGTCGACCCCCGGGTAGACCGCCCTTTCCCTCGCGTGCGCCCCCGGGACCGTGTGACTTGGTGAAGGAAGAAAATTGTTCCCTCCGAGCCGAGCCCCGGACCGAGCATATCCGCCAGCGAGTGGCAGGTCCCAACATGCTCGCCCGAGCCCACAGCGAGTGTGCTGTCTGCTGTCGCATCAGCATGTCTTCTAATTACAATAACGTTTTTATCGCACTCTTCGACCAGTGTGGGATATGAGGAGTAAGGAATATGTCAATAGGCATATCAGACAAGAGTGCTATGAACAGATAGTGAAAAAAAGCCAGAGAAATGTTTCCAGACGCCGACGTCGACTTGGTGAACAAAAAAAATTGGCAATTTACGTGCAAGCTTTCGTCGTGAACTGCGAAAAATTTAAAACATCAAAACATAATAATCCGTCCGAACAGTGCAAGGCTGCTTGCAGCCGTTGTGCAAGTACAACACCGACTGTCTTTGTAGAGCAGTGGTTCCCAACCAGTGGTCCGCGGACCATCAGTGGTCCGCGAGAGCTAAAATATGGTCCGTGAAAGATTTCAAACTTTGAATGAACGCGCGTCGGTGAACAAAAGCGAGCGTGGCGCACAGTCAACCGGGGGAACGGCAAGCAACTGACTAAACATTATGGCGCAAGCCGGTCAGTCAATCGTACGTTTTCTTTTGTTTTGCTCAGCAGTGTTGTGTTAGTGATTCTGTTTAGCTGTTTAGTGGGTCAACATCTGTAACTCCTCAATATTCTTATGGATATTTTGATAAGATATGAACAGGGTACGTAGGCTACGCATTTTTCTCTGTTAAACTTTTTTAATAAAAACATACAATTACAAAACAGAATGTAGACGTTAGTTTACGTATGATACTTGTGTTTGTGTATTACAAATGTTCACAACAGTTAGGTACAATTAGTTGAAAACCTAATTATATATAAAATAAAGCTATATGAAATTAAAAATTAAGATAGTAAAATAACACTGGCCTCCCAAATTAAAAAGTGGAGCAAGCCACAAAAATTCTTAAAAATATGCTATCATAAAATTGTTGAATTGTTATTATGCTGTTTTAGGTTTTTCATAACGAAATAAAAACATCGTTAACTCTTTTAATGCCAAAGTCGGATAAATCGCCTTTTCTGTGTCCGTTGTGAGAAATTCAATATTTATTTTAAAAAATATATATTTTGATTCTTTTGTAAATTATAAGTGTTAATTATTTTCTACATATGTAAGTATGTGCTCCTGCTTATAAAAATGTATTTTGCAAATATTTACAAAAATTATATATTTCTGGCAAACAAATTATTAAGTTGCTTTATCAAAAAATAATAAGCATTTTCGTGGATATTATATATTGCCAGTTATTCTTTATTGTTGTTTATTGTGCGTTGAAAATAATTTTTGTAATAGTTTTAGTGATTATATATTCCCAAAAAAATTCTTAGTGCCAAGAATATTACTTTGATAACCATGCCCTATTCGAACGCCAATCCATTAAAAATAATATAACTTTTTCACGAGAACTTTAAATAAAATAAAAAAAGGAAATTTATGTTTTTATTTAATCTAAAAAAATGACAAAGAATAATTTATTTATAAGATGTAAAAAATTTATACTTCCATACTTAAAGGTAAAAAAGTTATTAAAGGTAAAAGTAATTAAAGGTAAAAAAGTAATTAAAGGTAAAAAGTTATTAAAGGTAAAAAAGTTATTAATATTAAACTCCAGATATGCAATTAATTTAAAAATGACTTGGCACTTTTAGTATAACCGTCATAGAATTAGACAATTTGAGGCTGGCATCAAGAGGGTTAAGGGAAATTTAAGGTACCTACCAAGACCCTTGTTTTTAACGATTAGACAACATTATTTTTTAAATTGTGTAGTAAAGATTTAAGTTTGTAAAAAAAATGATAGCGAGGTTAGAATTTTTTGGAAACCAGTTTATATTTATTTATTTAGTGATTTATTTTATGAATTATGAACAAATTTAGCTATATTATTTTTTATTCTTTTACTTGGCATAAAACATAATATAATCATAACAGTGTAGGCCTACATTCTATTGCATTTTGGTTTTGTTTTCAGAAAATGCTGCCTAAGAAAATATAATAATAGTTACATTAAATTTGGATTTACTTCGATAGAAAGTAATGGAGCAATAAAACCACAATGTGTTATATGCGCAACTGTTCTCGCGAACGAAGCCTTGAAGTCTGCGAAATCAAAACGTCACCTAGAAACGATTCATCCAAATTTTTCCGACCGACCACCAGAGTTCTTTCAAGGAAAATTGGAGAATTAAAAAAAATGAAACCCGGGCCTAGTGGTACAAGATATCCATCATCTGAAAAAAACATTAGTAGCCTCGTTTGAAATATCGAAATAAATAGCACAATCAAAAAAGCTTCACACAATAGGAGAAACTCTTGTGAAATCTTGTTTGATCAAAGCCGTCGAAGAAGTTTTAGGGTTAGAAGCAAAAAAAAAAAAAATACAAGATATACCTTTGTCGAACAACACGGTGAAAGCTAGAACTGAACTCATATCCAATGATATCGAGGAGCAACTTGTTTCAAAAATTAAAATGTCGCCATTCTTCGCTTTGCAGTGCGATGAATCCACTGACATTTCTAATTGTGCTCAGTTACTTGTTTTTGTCCGCTTTTTAGACGACGACATAATCAAAAAAGAACTGTTGTATTCTCAGGAACTGAAAATGACATCAAGAGGTATCGACGTCATGTACATAATAACTGGATATTTCCAGAAATATGGCATTATGTGGGAAAAGCTAGTCGGTTTCTGTACAGATGGTGCTCCTGCGATGTTAGGATCACATTCCGGTCTAGCAACGTTAATCAAACAGAGGAATCCGTCAACATTAACATCGCATTGTATCCTTCATCGCCAGGCGTTAGCTTCCAAGACTCTTCCTAAATGCCTCAATGATACAATGCAATTGGCCATAAAAGTAGTAAATGTCATTAAAAGCAGTGCCTTAAATTCACGCCTTTTTAAAAAACTGTGCACTTAAATTGACTCCAACCATGAGAACCTCCTCTTTTACACAGAGGTTCGTTGGTTGTCGAAAGGCAATATGCTGGAAAGATTATACGAGCTGAGAGGAGAGATTGAGTTGTTTCTAGGTGAGAAAAAAATGGAAGACTTACTAGTACAGTTTTCTGATTTGACATCCCAGATGCATTTGGCATATCTTGTGGATATTTTTACACACTTAAATAAGTTGAACTTGCAAATGCAAGGTTCATTAAACAGACAATTAGAAGGCGTTGCAAATATTTTTAATTTTGAAGATAAACTTCGTACTTTTATTTGCAAACTTAAGTAATGGATTAGTGAAGTTGGCGAGGGCAATTATAGTGCGTATGTAACATTGAAGGCTCTCCTTGACGACAAAAAGTATGTCATGTTTGGGGAAAGTATACAAAAAAACAGCAAATGTCATTTGCAAATGTTGGTTGATGAATTCAACCGTTACTTTCCAAAATATAACAATACAGCAGCTAATATGGACCAAAAACTGATACGCAACCCTTTTGGCACTAACGCTAGAGAAGTTGCAGAAGAAATCCAAGAAGAACGTATTGAATTACAAAATGACAGGAACTGTAAGGACGCTTTTGAATCTGATTCTTTGGAGACGTTTTGGTGTAAGAAAACAATTTCATATACTAAAATTTGAGAAATCGCTTTGCGCTATCTTATGCTTTCTGAAGAACTTATTTATGCGAACAAGGATTTTCTGCATTACTGATCATTAAAAACAAATCCAGGATTCGACTGAAAGTAAGTGATGATATGCGTGTAGCTTTGAGCAAAAATATTACCCCAAGAATTCAAGATCTTGAACAGAAGATGCAAGCTCAAAAATCTCATTGATGCAAACTGAGTTGTGTACTAAAAATATATGTTTTCAATAATAACACTGTTAATTAATGTTTATTTTGGTTTTTTAGATTGCTTATGTTAAACGTTTCGATTAACATTGAACAATTAGTCTTAAAGTTTATTTTTAGATTGATACAGATTATTTTTTAACCTTGTGGTCCCTGCTAATAATAATGAAATTAAAGTGGTCCCTGATCAAAAAAAGGTTGGGAACCACTGTTGTAGAGAAAGATACAAGCATGCTCGTGCAGTAGGGACCGGAAAAATTCGCGGATTCAATTACCTCTAGGACAGCCTCCATTATCCTCTGAATTTCTCAAGCAAACAAGTGTTTACATTGGGTGCTAACTTGTGAGGCGTCTCCACTAGGTAGTTTGTGATTCGATGATTCTTTGGTCGGTAATCTCTCATTGGCCCAGAGAGCTCAAGTTAAACTGCGAGCCAATAGCAAAACCAGCAGAATTGTACACGTGTTTGGATTTCAGACTATCACGAATTTAATCCGCGAATTTTTCCGGTCTCTATCGTGTAGTGTGTGGTAGCGACCATGCGCCGAACATATCCGCTAGTGTATGGGGCGCTTAATGTAGGCCCTGGACGGTCAGTCATTTTGATCAAAAGGTTCCGTCACTCTATTGAGTTCGAGCATGACTGACTGTCTAGGAACCCTTTGGGTGCTTGAGGAATATATACTATCCTCTGTTCTGCGCCTCTTTCATTCAGCAGCATCAGCTGAAAGAAACCTTTTCAGCGGTGACATTAAATGAAAGTAAATTGTTAACAAATTACGAACAAATATTCATCATCTACAGATGTTACCACTTCAGAAGAACACGTTAAATTAGCCAGCTGTGACAAAAAAAAAGAGTAACATAGGTTTTTTCCCCCTTGAGAGTTAGAAACCTATGTAAGCATCAAATAACTTGCAGTTAAATGCATAAATATTTTAATTCGTACAAATGTATTATTTTAAATATGTTAAGTCAATAAACTTGTCAACTGTAAGAATTACAATCCTGACATTAGTTGTCTTAGACGGTTAAAACATCTGCCCGTTTGTTTAAATATTTTTTATTGGTTCAGTGGCTTTGTGTTTTGAGCGCATCCATAATAGCGCATCAAATTAGCAATTTTTTTTAAATATTTTAAAACAATAGAAAAAAATCTAGTAATTTTTCTTCAGATCAAGTAGGTAGGTTCCTCCGGGGACGCACCACAACGCCGAAATACACTAACGCCGAAAAATGTAATTGCCGGACTGCCACAAAGGTTAGGTTAAGTTAGGTTAGGTTATATTACGCTAGGTTAGGTTAGGTTAGGTAAGGTTAGGTTTGATTGTGGTATTTCGGCGTTAAGGCACATTTAAGAAACACACACAAATTCATTCAGTTGTTATTTCGGCGTTGTGGTACACAGCAGTTTTCTAGCTGTCGGCGTTGTGGTCAATTTTGACATTCGGCGTTATGGTATTTCGGCGTTGTGGCAACGACCCGGTTCCTCCTGCCGAAGCAGGCGGTAAGTGTTTACGCGCGGAGGCGCAGTGCCGCGGCGAACAGGCGTGGGCTCGTGTGACGTCACCGCGGCTTGTCTGCCCAAACACCGCTGGACCGCGGTGTGGGAGGGGGGGGGGGAGACTGCGAGTCAGACGGATGTCTCGGCGATGATGGAGCGTCACGCTCAGAGGCGAAGAAGGTGGCGGGGTGCGACCCCAGTTCCAGGGTGCGCGCATTCTGGAGAGTCAGGCGAGCTACTCGACATCCTGGGAAAGTCGTGGAAATATCCCAGTGGCTGTCATTTCAGGGTAAACTGCCATGCTCCAGTCTGCAATCACTAGAGACTGGAGAAATTCGTGGTTTCAATGACCTCCAAGATAGCCTCCACTATCCTCTACACACTCGGGCAAATACCAACTGTTCATTGACTGTTGACTTGTGAGTCGTCTCGACTGGGTGGCCTGTGATTCGACACTTCTACGAGTGAGGGTCTCTAATTGGCCCTCATTACTCCAGATTAACAGTGAACCAATGGCAGAAGCAGCACTAAGGTATAATTATTTGAATTGTAGCATTTCACGAATTGAATCCGCGAATTTTTCAGGTCTCTCTAGCAATCACCCAAACAATGAAAGAACTTTTTTTTTTTTTCGGAGGGTGTTTTAGTGGATAGTTATACACACTTTAAATAGTTCATGCAAGAGTCCTTTTGAATTTTTTTTATATAGGAAATTTATATATATATATATATATATATATATATATATATATATATATGGAAAGTCAGGTAAATTTTAAGAAAAACAAGTTTGGTCATGAAAAGGGATATCAGGAGAAGTCAGGGAAATTATATTACAGATTTGTGTGGCCACACTGGTTACGATCTTGACGTTCTCAGTGCGTAACCATGCCACGTCAACGCTTAGACCTGTTCTACTGTGACGCGAAGACGCATACGGATCTCACGGAACAGAGTTTTCTACAATGGCACGCAGACGGAGACAGACGCGTACGTATCAGCTCGGCAATGCCCAGCTCTTCCGTTATACGTTGCTCCGTGCGACCAATAGAAGCCGAGTACTTGTCTGCGGTGGTAGCCATCTTTGTTTACGTTCTTTAGACATTGTTTCAAGTATAAAACTATTTAGTATTCTATTATAACTTTGTCATTATCTTTGAAAGATTTGTGCAATGGGAGTGCATGACTTGATGTAAGCTTTTGGACATACGCCATTGCTAAGCACTTTTTCTGTAGAAGAAAACTAAAAAATACCCAAAAGACAAAAAACACAAATTAAGCAAACATTGCTGTTGTCAACATGATATAAACACCACATAATATTCCATAACAGGAATATGGTCGACAAACAAAGAAAAACAAAGAAAAATGGTGACTTGTGCAGTCCAACGTGCTCTCATCATTTGTGGTTTTTTTTCGTTCTCTTAGTCCATTTTTCTTTGTTTTTCTTTGTTTTTGACCATATTCCTGTTATGGAATATTATGTGGTGTTTATATCCTGTTGACAACAGAATTTTTTTGCTTAATTTGTGTTTTTGTCTTTTGGGTATTTTTTGTTTTCTTCTACCGAAAAAGTGCTTAGCAATGGCGTATGTCCAAAAGCTTACATCAAGTTATAACTTTGTCGTTTATTTTAATGATATACGTAGGGGCAGGCATTTTTCGCGAAAAAAAAAATCGAATGCATATTAAACTGCAACAAGGTATACCCGCACCACCGGATTATTCTTTGTGATTGGCGGCCGTCTGCGAGAGAGGTCGTTGCCTTATTTGACCGAGCCACTCAGGACGCGTTTCCATCCGCGCTGAATTACTGTGATTGATGTGTTGACTGGAGGTGTGTACCTGCAAGAAGCTCGACCAATCCTAAACACAGGCGATGATATACTGTTTTAACTCTCAGCTAGACTGGGAATCTTTTCGCGAAATACAGGGTAATTATAAAGTCCGTGAAACATTTCAAAAAATCGGTACAGTGAATTGGCTAAGAATTATGTAACAAATTATATACCACGTGAAAGAAAAACTCTCAAAGTTTTTTTTTTTTTCGCTAGTTATAAATGTTCTATGTGTCCACCTTGCGTCACACGACACACATCTAATCGATAGTCCAATTCTGCCCATACCCGACCCAGAATATCAGGAATGATGGTAAGAGCAGCTGCTATGATGCCGTATCTCAATTCGTCAAGGTTCTGTGGTAGAGGTGGAACATAAACACTATCCTTGATGTATCCCCACAAGAAAAAATCGCAAGGTGTCAAGTCCGGTGATCGTGGTGGCCACGGGAGTAGCACTTTGTCAGCGGCCAGCGATGTGGCAACGTCTCATTCAGATAATCTCGTACCACATTGTGGTAATGAGGTGGAGCACCATCTTGTTGGAAGATGAAGTCCCTGCTATTAGCTTCAAGTTGTGGCATAAGCCACAATTGCAGCATGTCGAGGTAGGTGATACCAGTGACAGTTCTCTCAGCGAAGAAGAAGGGGCCATAAACTGTCTTGTTTGGCGAATCTCGGACGTGTTCGAGAGTTGCATGTGGATTCTCTGTCCCCCATATGCGTGTGTTGTGTCGGTTGACTCTTCCTGAGAGATGAAAAGTGGCTTTGTCACTGAAGATTAATTTGCTTGCAAAGTCATTGTCTTCAAGACGGTTCTGCATGGCAATGCAGAACTGCAGTCGGAGCAATTTGTCATTGTGGCTGATGGCTTGCAGAAGCTGCAATTTGTACGGCTTCACTCTTAATCGCTTACAAAGAATTTTCCACACTGTTGGCTGAGGGATGTTCAATTCTGCACTAGCCCGATAAGTTGACTTCTTGAGACTCCGCACCATCACGTCCCGTACACAATCCACTGTCTGTTGTGACACGCCTGGCCGACCCGACCGTTTTGCGTCGCACAAACAGCCGTCTTCCTCGAATTTCTTGTACCACTTCATTATGCTATTGTAAACTGGTGGTGTTTTGTTAAACTTGCCACGGAAAGCTCTTTTGACACTCACTACCGATTCGCTACGGGCGTATTAAAGCACACAAAAGGCTTTCTCTGCCTGGTTCGCAGCCATTTTCAGCAACTACATGCACTAGCGCCCCTGTCGATTGTTTTTTAAAATAGCTTTTAGGCGCTACATTCAAAAAAAAACTTTGAGAGTTGATCTTTCACGCGGTATATAATTTGTTACGTTATTCTTTTCCATTTCGCTGTACCGATTTTATGAAATGTTTCACGGACTTTATAATTATCCTGTATGTATGCATGCCCCTATATATACGTAATGATGAATAGATATTTAGTAACCTTGAAATGCTATCTCAGTGGTTTCCATAAGTTCTCGTGCATTGTGGAAGCAGCAGACGCGATAGTGTAATGTCCCGGGAGATGCGTCTCTGTTTACGTGATCCAGCTCGGTTTACGTGCCATTGTAGAACGGGTCTTAGGCAACCTGACCGCAGTACACGACTATACCACTCGGCAGCTGTGGCCGTGTAACGGCGTTCATTCTCTGCAGCCATAAACATGTGCGTGCTGAAGTCAATGTTCACATGTTCACTGGTTTACCTTGCTCTCCGGGTCGTAAGTGCGATTCAGGCAGGTGATCTTTAGGAATTTGTCATTTACTACAAGACACAGCGTGTCGGATAACTCGTGATTAGGGGAAGGTATTTTTTTCGCGGAAAAAAAATATCTGATCGCTCGTTAGACAGAAATAAGGCATGTCCGTGCGTCTGCGCCAGCGATTTCTTCCCTGTGATTGGCGGCCGTCTGCAACAGAAGACATTGATTATTCGACACAGCCATTCAGGACGCATTTGCTTCCGCATTGAATGGCTGTGATTGGTGTGACGGCAATGGACATGCACCTGAAAGAAATCCAGCCAACCACGACACACGGACAATGGTTTTAAAGTTTTTTTTTTTTTCATTTCGCGACAAATATGTGTCCATAAATTGTACAAATATTTTCAATAGACTACAGACTGTCGCCATATAGCAACGTGAATTTGGCATGTGCCTACTATTAACTAGAGGCCGGAAACATTCGAAGATTAATTTCGAGATAGGCTAAAATTCAAATAGTTATAACCCAGTGCTGCTTCCGCTGTTGGCTAACAGCTCATCTGGAGTAACTCTGGACCAATGAGAAACACTTAATCAAATCTGTAACGAATCACAGATACTAAGAGACGTCTCACAAGACAGCAAGCATCCGTTGAGTGGGGAGAGAGATTTTTCCCGAGTATACGTAGAATTGTGGAGTCCATCGTATAGCGGTCATTGAACCCGGGAGTTTATCCTGATGTCACTACTAATAACGCAAACAAATTCCCATAAGGGATCAATTATCAAGAAATGAGTAGAGACCTGCAAAATTCGCGGATTCAATTCGTGAAATGCTACAATTCAAATAATTATACCTTAGTGCTGCTTATACCACTGGTTCACTGTTAATCTGGAGTAATGAGGGCCAATCAGAGACCCTCGCTCGTGGAAGTGTCGAATCACAGGCCACCCAGTCGAGACGACTCACAAGTCAACAGCCAATGAACAGTTGCCATTTGCCCGAGTATGTAGAGTGTAGTAGAGTCTATCCTGGAGGTCACTGAATCCGCGAATTTTGCAGGTCTGTAGAAATGAGCCAGCAGCCGAATGAAACGTGGGAAGAACGTGTATGTAGCACTGTGATTCTAAACGAATCTGCCAAACTTTGGGTTTCTCGTTCGCAGCTGAGGTTCGTGAAGAGTCGGTTGTATAGACTGTCACAAAAATATTGGCTGAAGGGTCACCCCACGTCAAACACCATTCCTCCCGCCAACATTTGTTGAAGGCTCGTTCTACAAGGCCACGGAAATGGAGACGACAGATCTCGGAGATTTTCATTATCGCGTCTGCTGCTTCCACAACTCACGGAACTATAACAAATGGCAACCATTGAGATTGAATTTCAAGGATACGAAATATATATTTAATTTTAAAACATATATATATATATATCAAGATTATATATAGCTTGGACAGAATTATCATATATAATAAAAATTGCTTGTTTGTAAAGTCGGTTTACTGACGATAGTTTAACGTGACAACGTCATAACAAAACATTGATGAAATGATTGCATACTTTTATCAATAAAACTGAATTAAATTTTTTTTTAATTATCACTATTTTGTATGGATACAAAGAAGTAGTGAAATGAAATCTACCATTTAATTGATAAATTTACTTTTATTTGCACTCATTAATTCATATATGCTTATTACTTTAACGAACAGATTATTTTAACTATAGCGTTTATACATGTTTGCTATTTAACTTCTTCCAATCTGTGTTATTCTGTTAAGGATAGGACGATGATAGGAAAAGTAGGAAACGAATATGAGTGTTTCAAGTTGAATGTGCCTCGAAAATGTCAAATCGATGGTTGTTCCAATCGAGTGGAAGAGAGATAGATGCGGCGCAAGCGTACAAATAGCGTAACGGGACAATGAGTCATCCTTTTTCGTGCGTGCAGCCGGCGTTCGTCGATTTATTAGACGTTGTCACGTCAAAAATTAAAGGCCAAAGATAAATAGAACACTATATTCTTGGACTTCAAGCAATATTTAACGTATTTATAACTTAAACAAACATGGCTGCCACCGCAGACAAGTACTCGGCTTCTATTGGTCGCACGGAGCAACGTAAACGGAAGAGCTGGGCATTGCCGAGCTGATACGTACGGTTCCGTCTCCGTCTGCGTGTCATTTTAGAACGGGCTTAAGTGCTGATGTAGCATGGTCACGCACTGAGAACTACCAAGATCGTAGTCGGTGTGTTTCACACAAATCTGCAATACGATTTCCCCTGACTTTTCCTGACATCACTTTTCTTGTTCCGTGCCATCGCAGAACGGGCTTGTGCGATGCCGTAGGGACAGGAAAAATTCGCTGGTTCAATGACCTGTAGGATGAACTCCATAGTTCTACGTACACTCAGTCAAATGTCACCCACTCATTGGCCACTGTCTTGCGAGACGTCCCAACGTAGCAGCCTGTGATTCGATACAGCTTTGGCCGGGTGTTTCTCATTGGCTCAGAGTCATCCAGGTGAGTTGTGAGCCAATAGCAGAGGCGGCACTGAGGTATAACTATTTGTATTTTGGCCTATCGCGAAGTGAACTTGCGAATTTTTCCGGTCTCTAGCGATGCGAGAGTGTCGCCAGGAGCGACCGACAGAACGCGGTGCGTGGTAAGTGCGTCGTCTCTGCCGTCTCTGCTCTCTCAGTCGGCGTGCGTGCGAGACGCTAAGCAGTCTGGTCTGCGTCACGCGGCAGTTTTTCTGCTCCGTGCCGGCTCCACGTGCTGGCAGACAGCTGCCAGATGCGCCTCTGTGCGCGCGCTTGTGGCTTCCAGGCTGCTTGTGAATATGTAGTCACTTCTTGCCTCGCGCACGTCACACTCATGACGATTCGTGGTTCTGTTCTTCAAGGCTCGGTCTCACACGCCATGTTGAATTTTTTTTTCTTCTTTACATTTATTTAAGTGCTAGTTCAAAAAAAATTCAAAGCAGTCGTGAGGACTGCCGACAGAAGTGAAAACCTTTTTATCGCAATTTTTACGAAAAAAATATTATCACACAACAAATTTGTTTTACCACGTAAGTAAATTACTATGAAATACGCATTGCATAGTAATTGTAGATATTAAAAAAATAAATGATGTTCTTAATTTTTAGATTATATTGCTATAAACACTCCGTTTTCTTCGTTATTTAAACTATATATCTATATGAGAATATTAATATGTTTTATACTTACTTTTTACTGCACAGTAATCGTATACTTAAGATTTAAAAGCGCAATAAGTAGAGACCGGAAAAATTCGCGGATTAATTTCGTGATAGGCTGAAATCCAAACACGTGTACAATTCTGCTGGTTTTGCTATTGGCTCGGAGATAACTTGAGCTCTCTGGGCCAATGAGAATTATCGATCAAAGAATCATCGAATCACAAGCTACCAAGTGGAGGCGCCTCACAAGTTAGCACCCAATGAACACGCATGTTTTCTTGAAAAATGCAGAGGATAATGGAGGCTATCCTAGAGGTAATTGAATTCGCGAATTTTTCCTGTCTCTAGCAATAAATAGAGACCTGTAAAATTCGCGATTTCAAATCCCTCAAGGATAGACTCCATGATCCTCTATGCGCTCGCGCAAATTACATCTGCTGATTGGTTACCGACTCGTAATACCTGTTGACTGGAATGATCGTGATTCGCTAATTTTTCTTTTAAAGATTTTTCATTGGCCCAGAGTCCTTCAGATAAACTGTGACCCAATCACTGAAGCAAAATAATGTCAAACGTATTTGGACTCTATCCTATCGCGAAATGAATCCGCGAATTTTACAGGTCTCTAGCAATAAGTTATACTCATAGGAACATATATAGTTTTATCGTTTACACGTCACGTGACCATGTCGATGACGACTTACATGAATTTACTCCCTGTCCAAACCTTCCCATAGACGTTTTCACTTAAAAAAAATTTTTTTAGCTCGATATTTCCTTAGCATTTGTTGTTCTGCCACAAAAATTTAAAAAAGATATTCACTTAATGTAATATCGTGGGCAGGGACACAAATCTGTAGTGTTCGCAAAGGGGTCCCGCGGAAATTTCCAGGGGTTAAGCGACGAGTCATCTCAGGATACGTTGCTTGTGTGTTGTATAGCCTACTGCCTATATGTTAGCCTGCATGCTTGCAATAAGCAGGAAACTTTAAATATACACAGAAAGGTTTCCAAGAGACATCATATTGATATCAAACCCGTTTCACAGCCACTTCACGCTTTTACAAGAGCTTGTAGCCCCCCCGCCCTCAGTGAGGGGCATCTTAGTTCCGGGAGGGGTAAAGCCCCCCTGCTGCCCCCTTCCGGGATCTACACCTGTGATCATCGGTGTGAAAAGACGCGCTAGTTATGTTAATTGTGAAGAATTGCTTGCACTCCCTTTTACACCCCTGATTAGAGACCTGCAAAATTCGTGGATTCATTCGGTGATAGGCTAGAATTCAAACACATATACCTCTTAGATAATTTTGCTATTGGCTTACTGTTCATCTGGACGAATCTCAACCAGTTATAAACCCTCATCCAAAGAAGGATCGAATCACACACAAACCAGCTGAGACGACTTACAAGTCGGCAGCCAATGAACTTGCGTTATTTGCCCGAGTGTACGTGGGTATGTGCATTCTATCCTGAAGACCATCGAAACCGCGAATTTTGCAGGTCTCTCTACCCATGATATTACAGAGTGAATATCTGTTGGAAATATTTGTTTGGATAGAAAATCAAATGCAAGGGAGATATCGAGTTAAATTTCTTGAAACAGATTTCTGTTCATTTCATGGGATTATAACATTGGACACTTTTAATGTTTAGGCAAAAAACATACATAGGATTTTTGTTCTGCTCTTTAGCGGAGTGCCATTTATAGCACGAAAATAAAGAAGTCTGGGTATTAAAAAAAACTAATGTATTTATTGCATAGTAGGAAAAAACTAAAACTTGATGCTTACACATAAAAAAAACACTCCAGCCAATAGTTGTGTCTGGTGTGCGTGTGAGCAAGCTGACTGGGTGTTGAACTCGGTAACTCGGATCGCTTCGGAGAAGAGAGTGGTGGGGGTGGCGGGTAACGTAACGCCAAGTACCGACTGTACGTCGAAGGTAACGCGATACTACGAGACTCAAGGACAGAGACAGATAGAGGCTACGGAACACCGCTATCTCGCGCGGCGGACATACCGCAGAACAAAGAGGGAAATAAAGAAGTGCGACTCTTACAGTGGAAACTGAAACCATGTTTCACGCGACATGTGACGCTATCTGTTGGGCCGGCCCATAACTACCAGCAAATAAAAAATCGGAATAGAGGTTCGAGTGGGGTCTGTTTACAAAAAAGCATTTAGTAATTCGCTGAAGTCCGGAAAGTAGTTTTGATTCCGGATTAAGTTTTTTGACTGTATTTTTAGGAAAGTGAAAAAGGGCCAAAAAAGGCGTCTTTTAAAATAATTTTTAGACATAAACAAATCGGTAAGTAAATATACTTGAAAGCACTTACGGGACTTGCATTACACATTTATATGCCGTATAATGTTACGGTCACCGCTCGGATTCCACAGTTGTCCTATGAACGACGTGAAGAGTGCGCTCCAGTTCAGAGCCTTGCGCTTAGAGGCGACACCGCAATCAAAAAACACCAGCGAGCGTCGCACATATCATCCCGCCTGGGACGCACCACAACGCCGAAATACATTAACCCCGAAAAATGGCATTGCAGGACTGTCACAAAGGTATAGGTTAGGTAAGGTTAGCACACAAATTCATTCAGTTGTTTTTCATTTTGCTCATTTGGCCCCCCTCACCGCAGCAACATTTTTCGGCGTTACTGTATTTCGGCGTTGTGGTACACAGCAGTTTTCTAGCTGTAGGCGTTGCGGTCAATTTGGCATTCGGCGTTATTGTACGTTCGGCGTTGTGGTAACGACCCGTCCCGCCTCGCAGACACGAATACGTCCCTGACCAGGCCCCTTGAACTGAAGCAATCCGCGCATTGTGTAACCGTGCTGGGTGAACAGTGACCTTCCCGCCGCGCGGGCTTCTCCGGACGGGTGAGATGCGACCAGCGACGTGCAGATCCGTCGGGAATGATGCATTCAAATGAATCGCAAGCAAGGTCACGTCGGGGAGTAAGAAACAGGAAGGTTGATGGGATTCGCCTCTGCCCAAGGGGTTTTGGTGACAGAAAAAATATCGCAGGACCGGAAAAATTAGCCGGTTCAATGACCTCCAGGATAGACTCTACTACACTCTACACACTCGGGCAAATGCAAACTGTTCATTGGCTGTTGACTTGTGAGTCGTCTGGACTGGGCAGCCTGTGATTCGACACTTCTACGAGTGAGGGTCTCTAATTAGCCCTCATTACTCCAGATTAACAGTGGACCAATGGCAGAAGCAGCACTAAGGTATAATTATTTGAAATTAGCATTTCACGAATTGAATCCGCGAATTTTTCAGGTCTCTATTTATAGTTCATACATGCAAGTTTCTACTAAATAACTTGTAGCAGACGCAAGAAAAAAATCTACAGTGTTTATTGGTGTTTTTGGAAGAGACGATCTCTCTGCGTTGTTCAGGTACCTATGTCAAAAAGTGCATAACCTTTGGCAGAGAAAAAAGCAGTAAACAATTGAATGGTGCATCGTGCTTATGCAAATTGTAACTATGCCAAGGCGCATGTTGTCTTGCTGTGGAGAATAGCGTAGTGTGTAAATGTCCATGTGTTTTCTTGTTTAGACAACTGTCTACCATATGTGTGTGTGTGTGCGTGTGTGTGACATTTTAGAATAAGTGGATTGATATATTGGATGTGGAGGATATTTATTGTTATTATTTTATTTGAACTCGCAAGATTTGTATGACACCTTAAGGAAAATGAGGGGGGGATTTCAACCTCTTTCGTGGGGTAGTGTTCATGGGGCCAAGCAGTTTATAAACAATAACACAATGAAAACAGTAAGTTTGCGAGGATTAATTACACATGTTGTCTTAAACCGTAGCACCTTGCTCCTTGTTGTACTTATTTTTGTTCATTTCGTAAAAGACAGGGGAGCAGCTGTCCACCCCCAACCCCTCCCTCCTTCCACCTGCATACGCCCATGGGCCATGACCTGTGGTAAGGAACGAGTCCAGCATATCTGAGCCCAGGGTTTCCTTGCGTCTATGGAGGTTTTACCTGGGGCCCAACTTGGCTAGTTGTAGTCTAGAGTATGTATCGGGGAGTTAGTCATGGCTTGAATCATTTCCACGGCACGATGCGTGCTGCCCTTCCTGCATGGTTGAAACCCATATGTGATGAGTAGGGACAGGAAAAATTCGCGGGTTCAATGACCGATAGGATGAACTCCATAGTTCTACGTACACTCGGTCAAATGTCACCCACTCATTGGCTGCTGTCTTGCGAGACGTCCCAACGTAGCAGCCTGTGATTCTATAAAGCCTTAGGTTGGGTGTTTCTCATTGGCCCAGAGACATCCAGGTGAGTTGTGAGCCAATAGCAGAGGTAGCACTGATGTATAACTATTTTTATTTTAGCCTATCGCGAAATGAACTCGCGAATTTTTCCGGTCTCTAGTTATGAGGCCTCTCCCAGTTCAATACACTTGGTAGGGCAGGCTCCAGTAATAGTAATATGAAATGTTTGTCATTAAACTGTACTATTCGTTACATAACGTAAACGTCATGTATTAGAATTTAATGAAGCTAAACTGTTCGTTATTGTTGAAGTGAAACTTCTTTGGGCGCGATGAGAGTGAAATTTCTAGGCCGAATTTTAATGCAACGTTTTCGTGAAACGTTGTGAAACGTTTCTGACGCGAAAAGGACAGAAAATAAATAGGTACTTGGCCAAAGAGATGTAAAGAGAGCACTGTGCTATATACGTATCTGAGCTCGTTTTCGTTCTCCTCTTTGTGCGATGATTCGTCCCCCTCCCAACAAAAAATAGAACTGAGAGTGATAGATTAACGAAAGAATAAGACAGATTGTGCGCATGCGCTTGTTTCAGAAAAAAATAGATATAGGTATCTTATGCAGTCAGCTGTTAATGCCTTGAATTTTATATTTGCTACCAGAGCGCTCACGTTCCTCCTTGTTCAACCAGCAGCGCAGAGAGCGCTGTCGAGACAGTCCCTGCATTTCATTTTTCGTTCAGAGATTTGGCGTGTTCCAAATGGCAGAATTGTTTAAAGAAACAGTAATGCGCACAGTGTTTCTTTATGGTGTATTTCAACAGTGAGTAATAGTTATTGTTAATTGATCGTTATTGGTTGAGAAATAATCATTGATATCCTGAGCAGTTATTTTGAAGTGAGTAATAAATTCATATTTATTAATTTATTTTAATTTTAGTCGAATTTCTAATAAATACAAATAAAAAGGTTAGTATACTTAAATACTTGAAAACGAAATGAAAGCCAAAAAAATCCTGCCTTGTGTTACTTTAAGAAAGACACAATTTGTGATAAGATGGACCATTGTTGTTAAAGCGGTTGAATTTTAAAAAAAAATCATAATTTACTTACCGTGTACTCTGTTAAAAATCCGTTCTGTTTTATTGTAAAAACTAAATTAGTATTTACATCTTTCGTCTGAAATAATTTTTTATACGACCAACCATTACTGCAACATTGTCAAAACTATACTCAATACGCCCCTCCGTTAATACAGCATTCTATAAATTCTGAACTAATAATGTTTCTAAAATTACTTTTTTTTAGTTATTATGTATTTTTGTTGTTATGTACCTTCTCTTTTTGGCTTAAATAACTACGATTATTCGTATGCGCCCCGTTGGTTAAAAATATGGGCTCAAAGAAACGTAGGTAAAAGAGCTTGCTGGGAGTTATTTTTACTAGCATAATACCATGTTGTAAGCATCAGTACCAGTAAATTGTATGATTTTCCCATTAATTAACCATGTTCGCAGGCTTTCACGGCCATTGTCTGAAGTAGCTTGGCTTCTGGGTTGTAGCCTTGTCCTTGGTGAAATAATTCACCGATGTTTCGGTCGACATTGCAGTCGCCATCATCAGGGAGCAGTTACCTCCAGTTAGCCAAGGACGCAGCTACAACCCAGAAGCTAAGCTACTTCAGACAACGGCCGTGAAAACCTGCGAGCATTATTCCCATCATTAGAGACCTGAAAAATTCGCGGATTCATTTCACGATAGGCTAGAATCCAAAAAGGTTGCAATTTTCCTGCTTCGGCGATTGGGCCACAACATATCTGAAGGACTTTGGGCCAATGAAAAAATGTAAACAAAAGAAGTAGCGAATAACAAGCATCCCAGTTAACAGGTGCAGCAGCTCAATAGCCAATGAGCTGATGCAATTCGCCCGAGTGCATAGAGGATCATGGAGTCCATCCTATAGGTCACTGAAATCGCGAATTTTTCCGGTCTCTACGCCATTAGTTGTTTCACGTGTTTCAGTTAACAATTGGGACACCTGTATTTCGCGAATACATTTCGTGTCTAAGTACATCGCAAAACACCGTAGTTTTTTTTCTTGTAGTTAATGGCTGTGGTCGGCGAGAGGTGTTTTCCCGCACTTGACGGGGCCAATGGGAATGTGGATACCGTACTGCTGCACGCACACGTTTCGCCATCACTCTAAGAAAAAAGCTACAGTGTTTTGTGACATACCTTGACACGAAATGTGTTCGCGAAATACAGGTGTTTCAGCCATCGTGTGTGTTTGTAGTGGTTGAAAGTGAGGTGAAGTGACGCGGAGTGACGGCGTGTCGCAGGTCCGCCGGGCCGCAGCCATGCGCCCGCGCGGCCGCCCGCCATGCTGAAGCACATGCTGAGCCCGCCCCCGCCGCCGCCCCCGGGCGCCATGAACGGCGGGCTGGCGCTGGCGCGGCCCGGCGCCTTCAGTCCCTCGCACCAGCGGCACGCGCTCAACGTGTCCACGCTCAGCACGTCCAAGCACTCGCTCGGCAACTCGTCCGGCGTCAGCCCCGGCGGCGGCGGCAGCGGAGGCAGCGCCGTCCTGCCCTCTAGCGGCCCCGTCGTGCAGGTACTGTAGTCTCCGAGCCCCTGGAGTCGGTGCGTAGCCTCCGCGGAGGAAGCATCCGACGCCATTTTGTTTTTGCTCTCACCGGGTTACAACCGAGGACTGCATGACCTGTTTTTTTTATTTAAATTTTTTTCTGATGAAGATTAACTGATTTTCCAAGATGGCAGACGAGACGTCATAATCCAAGATGGTGGACTTGACGTCATCCAAGATGGCGTCCGGGATCTCAGCGGCTTAGGGTTTATTTTGTCGATGGGTAATTTTTAAGCGGCTTTCGAATAAATTTCCAACCTCTGAATTTTTTTTTGGAATAAAACGGGTAATTTCTCCCTCAAAGCGGTAATTTTCACCTCGAAAAATGGATTTTTATTTGGCTGAAATGGTTTTTTTTAAAAAAACTGGAAATTGCAGAAAATTTTTGACGAAGTGTGGAAAATTTTGGAGTAATTTTTTGGCAAATTTCGGGACATTTTGAAGGTTAGTGTCTAAAGTCAAGTTCATCTAATATGGCCGCCGTGGCGTCACACTCCAAGAAGCGGACCGTCTCAGTAGTATTTGTTGGCCGGTCCGAGCCTAGGAGTCAGTAGACGGAGCCTGTCGAGACGACCGTCATCGTGGATTATGACGTCACAGTGGCCATATTTGATGACCTTGACCTTAAAATTGTCCAAAAATTACCGAAAAGACTTAAAATACGCCAAAAATTCGCCAAAATCTGCACAAATTTCCAGTCTTTAGAGGCAAAAATCAGCAAAAATGTTTCAATCATATCAGGAAGAAATTTCCTATTTTGAGGGGAAAATTCTGTGTGACATCATCGTTGTAATTAGCATTGTGGCCATCTTGAAAATTCATAGTTTTATGTTAGAAAATCGGGACACCCATTAAAATTAATAAAAAAATATTAGTTAAATTTTAATAAAAAATTCTACCATAGTAGATTGTGACATCTTGTCCGCCATCTTGAAAATTGGTAATTTACTTGCTGAAAAGCAGGAAAAAAATTTAAATTAATAAAAAATTATAAAATTCTTATTAAATCATTCTGCCATCTTGGATTATGATATCACGTCCGCTACTATTGAAATTAAAGCATCGTGTCCGCCATATTGAAAATCTGTAATTATTTAGCTAGAAATTCGGGAAATATTTCATTTATAAAAAATAATATAAATACAATTTCAACAAAATTTTAATATAAAATTCACATGTCATTGAGCTTGGATCCTCAGTTTGAACCTGGTGAAAGCAATTATAAAAATTGTGACAGGTGTCTAGGTATATATATCACCAGCTAGTATAAAATCACTTCCGCCATCTCGTTTTCTAATGGCCGCCATATTGTTTTCGTCTGCTAGAGGGCGTTACTACCATGTTAGTTTAAATTCACCCACTAGACTTCGGCAATTAGTTATTTCCAGGATGCCCGCCATCTTGACATTTCAACGCCATCTTGGAAATATGTATTTATTTAACTAGAAATTCTGTGAAAATTCCAAAATATATCAACAAAATCAGCAATTATGTAATCAATTTGATCTATTGCAGTACTTGAGTTGATCCTTGCTCCTTCCAAAAAACAAAAATATTTTTTTTTTTTAGTAAATGGCTCTCATTTAATCAAATAGGTTTGAAAATCCTAAAAGCAGCTTAAGTTCCTAGTCTACCAGCCTCCAGTAAGCCAATGATGACATTATTGGCTGCCATCTTGGGAATTCGGAATAATTAACCTAGGAATTAAGAAAATTTTCTGAAAATTATTTTTAAAAAAAAGTGTCTATTATTGTAATATATTGACTCAATGGTTTTGATTCTCGGCCAGTAATAAGAATAAAATCTTAAAGTAGATTTATAATTCTGTTTCCCGTTAACCTTTCACTCCATGACTAAACTCTATACGAGATGTATGTCCGATGACATGTCACTATAGACTGGAAAAATTCGCTGGTTCAATGACCTCCAGGATAGACTCCACTATCCTCTACACACTCGGGCAAATGCCAACTGTTCATTGGCTGTTGACTTGTGAGTCGTCTCGACTGGGCAGCCTGTGATTCGACACTTCTACGAGTGAGGGTCTCTAATTGGCCCTCATTACTCCAGATTAACAGTGAACCAATGGCAGGAGCAGCACTAAGGTATAATTATTTGAACTGTAGCATTTCACGAATTGAACTCGCGAATTTTTCCGGTCTCTAACCATTACTATTCACTCTTTGCGAGACGTGGTGGTGATGGTGAGGGTGGTGCGCAGATGGTGACGCCGCCGCCCAAGATGGCGAACGGCGGCCTGCACATCCCGCGGGGCCGCGCCGCCAGCCTCAGCGCCGGCTCCGCGCTCATCCCGGCGCACGTGTCGCGCTTCATGACGCGCTCCAAGGAGGCGGGCATCAAGGAGATGCTCACCTCGCTGGGGCTGCTGTGCCTGGTGTCGCTGCTGCTGGCGCTGCTGTCGCTCATCTTCCTGCTGCGCATCTCGCCCATGGCGGCCGCCGACGTGCGCGACCTGCTGCGCGCCGAGCAGCTCACCGTCATCTCCGCCGAGGAGTACGTCGTCGTGTACGAGGTCACGCTCGCCCTGTGCGCGCTCACCCTGTCGCTGAACCTGTGCTGCCTGCTGGTGTGCGCCATCCAGTTCCTGTTCGCCGTCAAGCTCGTCAAGTCCCTGCAGGGCGGCGAGAGGTGCGTAACTCCTAGCCTCCGGTCACTGTCCTGTACCCGTGCCGCCGTCCAGTTCCTGTTCGCCGTCAAGCTCGTCAAGTCCCTGCAGGGCGGCGAGAGGTGCGTGTCTCCTAGCCTCCTGTTACTGTCCTGGACCCATGCCGCCGTCCAGTTCCTGTTCGCCGTCAA
Source organism: Bacillus rossius redtenbacheri (assembly GCF_032445375.1). Lineage (NCBI taxonomy): Eukaryota > Metazoa > Arthropoda > Insecta > Phasmatodea > Bacillidae > Bacillus > Bacillus rossius. The sequence goes on along the minus strand of NC_086330.1, from coordinate 6,289,646 downwards.
GCTCGTCAAGTCCCTGCAGGGCGGCGAGAGGTGCGTGTCTCCTAGCCTCCTGTTACTGTCCTGTACCCGTGCCGCCGTCCAGTTCCTGTTCGCCGTCAAGCTCGTCAAGTCCCTGCAGGGCGGCGAGAGGTGCGTGTCTCCTAGCCTCCTGTTACTGTCCTGTACCCGTGCCGCCGTCCAGTTCCTGTTCGCCGTCAAGCTCGTCAAGTCCCTGCAGGGCGGCGAGAGGTGCGTGTCTCCTAGCCTCCGGTCACTGTCCTGGACCCGTGCCGCCGTCCAGTTCCTGTTCGCCGTCAAGCTCGTCAAGTCCCTGCAGGGCGGCGAGAGGTGCGTGTCTCCTAGCCTCCGGTCACTGTCCTGTACCCGTGCCGCCGTCCAGTTCCTGTTCGCCGTCAAGCTCGTCAAGTCCCTGCAGGGCGGTGAGAGGTGCGTGTCTCCTAGCCTCCTGTTACTGTCCTGGACCCATGCCGCCGTCCAGTTCCTGTTCGCCGTCAAGCTCGTCAAGTCCCTGCAGGGCGGCGAGAGGTGCGTGTCTCCTAGCCTCCTGTTACTGTCCTGTACCCGTGCCGCCGTCCAGTTCCTGTTCGCCGTCAAGCTCGTCAAGTCCCTGCAGGGCGGCGAGAGGTGCGTGTCTCCTAGCCTCCAGTCGCTGTCCTCCTGGGGTTTCTTCAGCACCGTGTCTACTCTCTGCGGGGCCCTGGGCTTTAAACTTTTATAGAGGCCCTACCCTGGAATATTTTAGATGTATATTGTTACGAAACGTGAGCAGGGCCGCGGCGCGCGCAGGATCGGAGGTGGCTGCAGGTTCGGGGCTGGCTGGCGGCCCCGTACGGCCACTGACGTCAAGTGGCCGCCGCAACGTGAGACGTGTCGCGCGCGCCTGGTGGATTACGAGGGTCGCCGCTTCCCCCCACTCTTTTTCTCCGCTCCCCGTGTGACGCTCTGCCTTTGACACGTGAACCTGACACCTGTCACCTGGCAGCTGGGGAGTTCCGTGCGCCGCCATGCGAGCTGTCGATGCCTTTCTAGAGATTTATGGCGTCGGGTCGGCGCTGGATGACGCGACTGGCCCCTATCCGCGTTCGCGCATTCTAGAAGTGGCGCTTGGGTCTATATAAACCCAGGACGCTGGCCTCGGAGTGCAGTGGAGAGTTCAGTCGGTAGTTTTCCCGCGGCGGAGTTTCCGGGAGATAGTGTCGCGGGCGCGGCGGTGTCCCGAGTGAAGTACCGAGCGAAGCTTCGAGCGGACCTCGGCGAAGGGAAGTGCGACGGCGTAGTCCCGCGACGGAGGTCCACGAGGGGTGCCGCGGCGAGAGTTGCGCCAGAGGTGCGGCCCAGCGAGGTGTGCGGTGTGTGTAAGAACCGAGTGACAGGGGAAGATACATTTTTAAGTGTAATTGATTATTAGGCATTTTTAGAAGATTATTTGTTAGTGATGTAGCTAAATATTGGCAATCAATTAAACTGTGTACTAAAATCTTAAATTGGGCTATCCATTTATGAACCCAGTAGTTTTCCCACGACTGTTTATTTATTTCATTTTAATAATTCGTAACATTCGGGACCTACATTTCGAGTATGGTTTTGCCAATTTATCTTACGATATTGTGATATTATTTTCGGATTAAGAATCGTCCGGTCAATTTTATAAAATCTTAGTACATAATTTTCCTTTTCCCGTTAGTGTCCATATTTGAACAGATCACCTGACTGAATACACCGGCGCAGGGCGTGGACAGTTGCGGGCCGGGCAGTTGTCCTCCGTGGGGGTTTATTCTAAGTTTCAAGCGTTTTCTATCGGAACATTTCGATATCGATTCCGACATATAGCTCTTTGGCCGATCGGCAACACACGGTTCCGAACGATCGTAATCGAAAGGTACTGAAATTGCTATTCTAAGCGCGGTATCGTTACGAGGCCTAACTATCTCGGCAAAGTTCGGGTTACGATTTCCCCCTCTACAATTTTTCTGGCAGCGAAGATGAGATTTGAAAACTGCAACATAACAACAAAAAACACTTCATATTTCTAACAAATTTATAAATAATAACACAGAGTTTATAAGACAATATACTTTCCAGATGTTTCAATGTTGATAAAAGTATTTATAAAAATCTTAAGTAATTTTAAAAGTGCTCGAGCAAGCGAAAACATTATTATTTCTTAAATTATTTTCACGGGATATTTGGTGTGAAATGTTTAGAGTTGTTTGCACGTGGTCGGTCATTGTATTGTTACGATCGCGCTTGGCTGCAGTGCTTGGCGTCGCCGCGCTCGTTCGGCCTGTCTGCGCCCCCCTTCCACCCGCATCCTCTCCCTGGTATCTCGTGTCATACTATCTCGCGACATCCTGACCGTCGCAGCGCGCACCTGCCTCAGATCGAGTTACTTAAAAGAGGCCGTACTGCGGAATAAAAGGACTTAGACATGTTTATCGGCGCGTTTTGTGGGAACCCGATGCTTGTTGAGTTTATCGGCGTTCTTTGAGCAGCCGCCGCGTCCTTCGAGGACTCGACGCGTTTCTGGGCATTTCGACGGCGAAGGTCGCGCGATATCTCGGAGACATGCCCGATTGTTCTGGACGGGAACCCAAGGGCTATATAAGGAGGTTGGGCCGACCTTCGAGAGGAGTTCAGTGGGGAGTTCTCCCACGGCGGAGTTTCCGGGTGATAGTGCCGCGGGTGCGGCAGAGTGGCGAAGTCCTTGGACGAAGGTTCCAGGGCAGGGAGTGAGTGAGTTCAGTGGAGTCGGGAGTTTCCGGGCGATAGAATCGCGGGTGCGGCAGAGTGGCGAAGTCCTTGGTCGAAGGTTCCAGGGCAGAGAGTCTGAGTGAGTGAGTGGAGTCGGGAGTTCTCCCGCGGCGTAGTTTCTGAGCGATAGTGCCGCAGGTGCGGCAGAGTGGCGAAGTCCTTGGACGAAGGTTCCAGGGCAGGGAGTGAGTGAGTTCAGTGGAGTCGGGTGTTTCCGGGCGATAGAATTGCGGGTGCGGCGGAGTCCCGAGTGAAGTGGCGAGCGAGTCGTCGTGTGGGATCTCGGCGAAGGGTGTGACGGCGGCGGCGGAGTGCGGCGACGGAGTCCCGCGGCGGAGACCCACGAGGGGTGCTGCGACGAGAGTTGCGCCGGAAGTGCGGCCCAGCGAGGTGTGTGGAACGAGTGACTGGGGAATAGACATTTCTTTAAGTGTAGTTAATTATTTGCCATCTTAGAACATTAATTGTAAGGGACAAGTAGTGGTAATAAATAAAACTGTGTGTGTGATAAAAATCTTTAATTGGGCTATCCTTTACGAACCCCCGCGGTAAATCGTAACAGTATTATTGAAATAATGGCTGCTCGGCGATCTCGTGTCAGTGAGAGGCAAATTAAAATGTTGCTTTATTTTATGGAGGAGCACCCCGAAAACTTGCGGAGAAAATTTTCATCGAATTTCACGATTGCAACAAAATACACACGCTGAGTTATTGTTGAAACTTTTGATATCTGAAACAGGCGAATAATTTATGAATGTGTATTTTGAAATTTGGGTTATATTTCAATTTACTTGCATAAAATCTTCGTTATAATATTGTTATTATAGAAAGAACGTCTTTACATTCCCACTTAGTTATTATGTATCTGGAGCACTACTTACATTACGTAATTATTGTAACTTAAAGCGGTAACCATGGTAAGGACTCATCCGAAAGAAGGCAAAACTAAAAAAACGGAATGCATTTCTTTTACTTATATACGTCATATCAAATCATTCTATAAAATGGCATTGTGATATGTATATGGTTAGAAGTAGCTTCCATATGAAGAAATACTTTCGTTATTTTGGGGCGTATTCAAGTAGTTGGCCTAACAGTCACGAGATTGCAGGGATTGCGGAAGTGCGAGGCAGTAGCGCGCAGCGGCCGGTAGGACTAATACAACACTTTATCGGAATTAAGTTTCGCGTCTATTACCGTTTCCTGAGTGGTAACAGTAATTACTGAAGATATTTGTACATGTATTATGGATCAATATTTATACATAATAAATGTACAAATATCTTCAGTAATTACTGATACCACTCGGGAAACGGTAATGGACGCGAAACTTAATTCCGATAAAGTGTTGTATTAGTCCTACTCGCCGCAGCGCGCGCTACTGCCTCGCACTCCCGCAAGTCCTGCTGCCCTCTCGTGACTGTTAAGCCACGTCCAGACGATGCGATTTTTCGTGCAACTTGCGCTGTGCGCTGCGCGCATGCAATAGCGCATGGCAAGCGCAAGCAGCCTGTGCGTCGAGCGCATGCGCGTTTACCTGGAAATCAGTAGCGCATCTGGTAGCGCACGTGTTCCCGTTGTCAGTGGGTATCATCGGCCATTTCCGTGCGCTACGCCGTGTTTGTCTACACAAGTGTGCATGTTTTTGTAGTTGAGAGTTGTGAGAGTTCAGTTAATTGATACTGTGATTGTTCATAGTGATAGCCAGGAAAGCACATTGCAGTTCATAGAAGACTACCGTAAACATGAACTCCTGTGGAACACTAGCTTAAAAGAATACAAAAACAAACAACTTCGAAGGGATGCCATCATTGAACTAGGACAAAAGTATGGACTAAATGAAAAAGCTGTGAAAAATAAGATCAAAAGCTTACGTTGTTATTTTAGCAAGGAGCATGATAAAGTCCGTAGTGCAAAAAGTGGCATGGCAGCGAATGCAAAGGAAGTGCCGTCATGGTTTGCATACAAAGCACTGTTGTTTTTGAAAGACACGGCTTTACCATTTCAGACTGTGGACAGCATTGATCACAGCACCAACAATGGTGACAATGAGATGAATGTAAGTATAATGTAATGTATTTGTGTTATGATACATGATATTATATTTGTGATTACTGACAAATATGTCTCTGCACAAATATACACTGTTACATTGCATCTACCGCATGATGTGAGAATGTTTGTAAGTTAAGGACTCTGTCTACTGAGCTTGCAGCCACAGAGTGTAATAGGGGACTCAAAGTTGCAATTATTTATTTCTCAATGTATCTCATTTAAAGATAACTATCAAACAAAAAGTATCCCACTTGTACTGTCTTGTCTGTAAACATATTGCCGTACAATAGATATTTAAATCCTCAATAATCATACTTTATTTGAAAATGTATAACTTACCGATTGGTATTTCACAAAATGAAACGAGCAACATCGTGAATCATTGTATCGCAAAATTGTTATATGAAATGTTACACATAATTCGCTTCGGGGATGATAAAATTTATCGTCTGTAACTGTCCATCCAGAATTTATCTACTGTAGCTAAATAAGATTACTAATTTAAATATAGAAAGCGGTTATCAGAGCCCTTAATATTCAATTCTGATATATCATTACCTTCTAGTCTCATTTCTGTTCTTTGTTGAAAGAATGTTTATACGTATATCAATCACTATGGATGAAAACATGAATCCAAGACAATCTGCTGAAACATTACACATCATGACTGGAAACGACACAATTACTTTGCAACGATTACAAATACTGGTGTTGCCAAGGAACAGACCCCACTCTTGACATAAAGTATTCGCGAAATTCGTTCCTGATGTCGTGAGCCCTCGCAGAAGGCTTACATGCTCAAGCCTGCAGGGGCAAAATACCGGTATCAGATGCCACTGTTTGCCTCCACAAACCATCAACAACATTGCCGGTACTAGCATCCTCACTATCCAGGGATCCGAATGCCATACAACGTCCGGGAAGACTTCTGTTTTCGCAGAAAATTATGCAGATACACACAGCAAAGTACAACGTCTGCAACATTTGAAATAATTTTCATTTCTATTGGTTTCCTAAAAATTCTGAAAACTGATGGCAGCAAACCGAAAGTATTCTCAACAGTACGACGTGCCGTTGACAGTCGGTAATTAATTTGCAAATTCCGAATGCTTGAACACGCTATCGTCTGAAATTTTCCCCTGGCATCCTACATTACAATATATAAAGTTGTAGTCTTCATCCACAACTCCTAACAGTTCTATACTATAACATCCTTTGTAGTTGTAGTAGTCGGTTGCACTACCTTCTGGAAACTGTATCACAACGTGTTTTCCGTCAACAGCACCACAGCAGTTAGGATGGTTCCATCTTGCTTCAAAGGTACTCCCAATTTCATTCCACTCTTCTTCACTTTGATGGCATCTGAAATAAATTTATACTATTTATGCTATAAACGTACACATATTGCGTATCTGTTAGTAATACTAGTTAAAACTATACACAGTAGCAAATTTCCGCATGAATATGTTGTGTTTATACTAGGTTTCGGAAGTAAACGAAGAAACGAATGCAGAGGACGATGTGGTCTTTACTTCTCATCTCAAATCTCCGATAGAAGGAAGGTGTAAAGTTATCAACACTACGAGTTCCAAATGAACAAACGAAAGAGTACGGTAACCAGAGAGGAAGAAGCATTCAAGATCATGAAAAGTGTGTGTACAAACATAAAAATAAACTATGTTCATGCTTCCTTTGCAGAATTTGTTGCTCACAAGATACGGAACCTATCATCTACTCGATTACAAAACATTGCTCACAACCGTATCACTAACATTCTCTTTGAGATCGATTCACAGGATGTTGTTCAATCAGTCGTCTCTCCATTCCAACCACTAAATTACCTACCAAGCACAAGTTCCACGGGTTCTTCATCGTCAGAGCAATATACAGAGCTGCGTTTGCCTTATCATCATGAAGCAGTTTATGGTTTCGGCAACAGCAGTGGTAGCAATGTGTTTGTGCCTGAGTAATATGTTCATAAATGTATTGAATGCATCCCGGTATTCTTATATTTTGTATCTCTACTTCCTTTTCATATAAAGTGTATTGTATTTAACATCGTTACATCAAACATCGTTACGTCAAAATCCTGTCGCGACATTCGTGTAAAGTAACTAAACAGCACTTCTCCGTCCCATTGAAGCTCTCGCAACATGTTATTTTGTTTGCTTTTAAAGAACTCTTTTTGCCATAGTCTTCTTCTTTTTCTTGAACGAGACACACACTGCAGCAGAAACTGTAGCAACCACCGCACTTTCGATGGATATTATTTCAACTGCGCACCTTGCATCCAGTGCAGCGTGTAGACAGGAGCGAGCATTGCGTCTTTACGCATGTGCGTCTTGCATTTTCATCGTGCAATATTGCATGCGCTAGAGGCAATAGCGCACAGCGCAAGTTGCATGAAAAATCGCATCGTCTGGACGTGGCTTTAGGTCAACTACTTGAATAACGCCCCCAAAACATACATATTTAATGCTACTGGGAAAAAATTTCCTTTTACAAAATATTAAACACAATTGACACCTACGTAAAATATCGTAAATATAGATCACGCCCAAAAATGTACTATTTTCGAACATGTTTAACTATTTGTGTACACATAAATAGTGCATCCGCCATGATTTCAAATGGCTGCTAATTCCCGATCGGCAAAGGCTTTTTGACAGCAATTGTATACTCGAAAAATACCGATCGTTGGCTTCCGAGAATCGAAAGGTTCCGATTTGAGAAAGTAACTTAGAATACCATAGGGCAGGGTGGGGCTATTTGGGCCGTGGGGCTATTTTAGTCGAAATAAGACTTTCGGCTACTGCGTAATAACTCCGCGCATCATCGGCACGGACCGGACTTCAGAAGCGAGAAGAAGGTTGTGCTGAGCAGACGGACATGTTGTGTGCGGATGTTATGTGATATTTTGTGTACGGACGGGCGGCGAACGGCGCAAGGTAATCATCTCACTGTCTTGAAATATTAAACTCTATCTTTAATACCCGGTGAAATAGTGATATCCAAGTGTAACATGAAACTTTATCGTAAGTGTTATATGTCAAACGAAAGAAGCATTTGTGAGTCTCTTAGTATATTCACCGCAAGAATTATTTTTAATGAATTGAATATTTTGCTAAATTTGTGATTTAAAGTAATTGGGGCTATTTGAGTAGTTTTTCTGGGGCTATTTGAGTCAACAATGGGGCTATTTGGGTCAAAACAAAAGTGATTGTTGTGATACCAAGGATATATTTATTAAATGTAAAGATGGTTTTTGCTAATATTTATTATATTACATTACATTTATATGAAAAAGTTTTGTTGCACACCATATTATGTAATTTTATCTCACTTTTTTCAGATGGTTCGCACTTACAAAAGGACTGGTGCATATTTAAAGTGGACAAGTGAGCAGCTTAATTCAGCATCCAAAGCTGTCTTGGAGTGCCGTTTAAGCGTGAGAGCGGCAGCAGTTCATTTCAGCATACCATATGAACCTTTGAGGAGAAGTGTGTATACAGAAAGACTTCGACAATCGTACAGTGAGCATCACCTCCATGAATATCTTTCAAGAAAGAAAAAAATTGGCCACCCAACAGTGTTAAGTGACGAACAAGAGAAATAACTTGTTTTGAGACTGATAAACTTATCCAACCGAGGATTAGGATGTGATTCTAAAGGAGTGCGTCGTGCTGTTTACAAGTATGTTGTGTCAAATAGTATAAAACATCCATGGGGAGAATCTGGAATCGCAGGGAAAGATTGGTTCCTTTCATTTATGGAAGGACTTTCAAAGGCTCGTGCTGCAGGGGTGAATAAAGGTGCGGTTAGTGACTTTTATTCTTTGCTTCAAACTACAACTCTTAAAATTGGAGTCAACTGTAAACCTCAGAACATTTATAATGTTGATGAAAGTGGCCTACCTATGAACAATAGACCAGTCAAAGTTGTAGCTCCAAAAGGGAAAAGAGAAGTAACATCTATCACCAGTTTAGAACGTGGGGAAAATGTTACAATAGTTGCAGCATGCAGTGCAAGTGGTCAGTATATTCCACCAATGGTGATATTTAAGGGTGTTCGTTTCCGACAAGAGTATAACGAGCACATGCCATCAGGAACGGTAGTTAAAATGTCGGAGTCTGGGTACATAAACGAGGAAATATTTCTCTTTTGGTTAAAACATTTTAATGTTTTTAGGGTTCCCGGAAAATATCTTCTCGTGCTGGATGGACATTCTTCTCACTGCTCCCTCGAATGCTTGGAGTTTTGTGAACAAAATGACATTGAACTTCTTTGTCTGCCCTCACACACAACTCACGTGCTTCAACCCATGGACAGAACTGTGTTTAAGTCTCTCAAAACATACTATCATGCTGAAGCCACACAGTATATCCATAGCCAACCAGGTGGAAAAATCAGCAAGTTCAATTTTGGGGAACTGTTCAAAATGGCCTGGCTCAAAACTGCAATGCCAGCTCTTGCAGAAAAAGGTTTTCAATGTACAGGAATACATCCATAAAATCCTGAAATAGTCCCTGAAGAGAAATTTTTACCATCGACACTATTCTACACACAGCAAGAACCACCTGGCTAGAGAGCTCTATTCCATCGACTCCACTTTCTGGAGAATCTGCTTCTACGCAAAAAGATCGTGATTCCTCCGAGATATCTACTGTAACTTTAACCACGAAGCAGTTGTCTTCAAAGTCTCCAGATTTTTCACAGATTCTCTCAACGCCAGTTAAAACAAATAGTAACAAAAAACAAGGAAGCAGAAAACAAAAATCTCGACTTTTGACATCAAAAGATATTTCTGACTGTAGAGCAAAGAGGCAAATAAAACTATTGAAAGGACAACCATGCAAGAAACTAAAGAAAAATTCCAGTGCAAGAAGTGTTCACTGTCCAGCTGAAGATTTACGTGAAATATCTACAAATTCATCTTCTTAGGATGATCCAAACGAAGTATCAATGCACTGCGAAGGAACTGATAACACACCGTGTAGTTTTTGTAGCGTACGTTATAACTCCTTGGAATCGCTGAAGAAAGGTGACTGGATAGCTTATCAGCAATGTGCTCGCTGGTATCATGAAGTTTGTGTTGGAGCTGTCGGTCAGAAAATGTTTGTTTGTGGGAAATGCATTTAATGCCTATGGAAACTCGTGTTTCTGTTTACTTTTTAAACATGGTCTTAGTGGACATTTTATTTAGTAGGAAACATTTGTACGCGAAAGATTGCCTAAAGGGACTTGCAGATAACTTCGAAGCACAATTTATGTTATTTAACAACTCATTTATTCCAGAATTAAATATAATTTTAACGACTCAAATAGCCCCTTGCGAAACCCAAATAGCCTCACATATTCTTTTATTGACATATTTTACAATGGGATTGACTTTTATTTCTGTAGTATGCATTGATAGATACGACTTCTATAACGGAGAAACATGTAATTCAATAAGTGAAATTACAATGTTTAACAAAAAAAAATTTTAATCAATTTAAGATGTAAATTTTTTTTTTTTTATGTTAGGGTACTCAAATAGCCCCACCCTACCCTATTGTAGACAGCTTCCGATAATCGTGAAATCACGATCGGGAACTCTTTTCCGAGAAACTTAGAATAAACCCCCTGGAGCCGCTCCTGGAGTCTTGCAGTGTGGACGGTTGGTTAAAAAAAATAATTGCTGGTTTTCACTGTGTGTCATAGAGACACACCACAAGAATGGGCAAGAAAGATGAACACCAAAAAAACACGGAAAAAACAAACCCAATTTGTAATGAATAGACAGCACATAGAATACCGTGGAAGGAATTAAGTCAGGAAAATATCACAATACAGTTATAACACGAAACAGGAAAAAATAAAGATGACAGTCTTGGAAAACACAGCGACTAACAGACGAACCCAACGATGATACAAAACAGATAATCTGTCATTTGTATAGAGTCTGTGATCCAGGGCCGCATTTAGAGGTCTGGAGGCCTCGGGGCAACAGAGGAGCGGAGGCCCCCTGGCCCCAAATTATTTTACAAATAAAATGAAATTTTTTCAGTCGAGTTTTCCAATAAATAATTTATTGTGAAATCAAGTAGATTCTCTTAGTATTTAAAAAACATACATAAATATAATCGGAAATTATACGAATTATATGAAATTAAATTTTAGTGTTAATGAATATTTATGTTAATATTTAACAATAATATAATCATGTATGTACAAAACTACTGTAGGTAAAGGTAAAACAGCGACAAAAGAATATCAAAGGAAAAAGTGTTTACTTGTCGGAATTTGAAAGATTGTTTTTTCCGAAGTCTCTATTGTGGAGGCCCCGGGGCTTTCGCCCAAGTTGCCCTCCCCTGAATCCGGCCCTGCTGTGATCAAAGCGTTATAAATTTTTTTAAAAAATATTCGTAATGGTGTTGCACAAAGTGATTTGAACGGTTGAGTAAGAAAGAAACCTTATACATTGCCTTCCAATCTCAGCGAGCCGTAACTCTGTCACAGTCCTACAGACACATCCACTCGTCAACCAAGTAAAGCTGTGATCCTGCCTATGTTATGCCAAAGTCTGCTTTTTTGGCCTCTTTGGTGGGGGGAAGGGGGAGTTAGTTCTCTTCCGAATATTTTTGAGTGAGAATAGTTCCATATATATATATATATATATATATATATATATATATATATATATATATTGGTTTCATTATGTTATAAATATCAGACGTGTTATCTTAAAGAAATGACTTGCATTTTTAGTAATTTAAAGCAGGTGCTATAATAAAATATTTCGTGCGAACATTTAATACTAAACATGCCTTTTAAGTTGGTTATTGTTAATTATCTACCCTTTCTCGTGCTTAACATGGCATCGTTTTATTCTCATCTCAATACATTGTTATCCAACTAATGTGTATAGTTAGAGACTGGAAAAATTCGCGGGTTCAATGACCTCCGGGATAGACTCCACTATCCTCTACACATTCGGGCAAATGCCAACTAATCATTGGCTGTTGACTTGTGAGTCGTCTCGACTGGGTGGCCTGTGATTCGACACTTCCACGAGTGAGGGTCTCTAATTGGCCCTCATTACTCCAGATTAACAGTGAACCAATGGCAGAAGCAGCACTAAGGTATAATTATTTGAATTGTAAGCATTCCACGAACTGAATCCGCCAATTTTTCAGGTCTCTACTAATAGAAAGTTAGTTTCACACCCACAACCTGAGCTTTTCATGAAAAATGGCACAATTGACTTCCTACTACAATGCTGATAACACCTATAATTTTTTTTGCCTAATCGTTGGTAGTTTTTTTTTTTCCTGTGCTAGCTGAAGCCTTGGAAATCGTGCCTTTAACGTACACTCTCAACTTAAAAAAAAATGTTTTTTTCTTGAAAATTATTCAAGATAGCATCATGATCTTTTGCAAGTAGTTTTCGTGTTAAGCACTTTAAAATTCTCTCATTAACCTATCTCAATACCTCTGATAACTACAAATTAAAAAGTTTTTTTTTAATATAATTATTTGAATTGTAGCATTTCACGAATTGAATCCGCGAATTTATTCAGGTCTCTACGTAATGTGTATCGTTCATTTGTCAGCATAGCTAGCAACACGCCGCACAGTGATACACAAGCGAGTGAGACACCGGGTCTCGACGGGGCGCTGCAGGGGCTGGGGGGTATCGGGGTCACGCCGCGCGGGGCAGGCCGTGACCTTCACCTCAGCACTGGGGCACAGTCCCCCTCCATTCCCCCCACTCTTACCTTCCAGCTCGCCGCAACACCGCGCCGACTGCACGCCTGCCCCTCCTGGTTCCCGTCGGCATACACAGATACGTCTGCATTACCTTCACCCGAGAGCCATATACAAAATGGAGATTAATGATGATATTTATATCAACGGAATTTCGATATTTTTTTAAAATTAATGTGTCGTATATTTGTACCAAACCTGTTATTTTCATGCCTACACGCGCTTACCGTTTAATTTGCGTTTTCGGGTAGCTACTTCATTTTCCATTTAAAAGCAACTTAACGAAAAACAAAACTAAAGAAAGTGGTTCCCGAAGACGAAATTACACAAACATAGGGTTAAAACTTTTGTTTGAAAATAATTATTTAAAGGCGGGATTTCACAGTTTGTGCTTCTCATTTGCGAATAATGTTCGTGACGTCAGATGCTGATGGCGCTGACCTGGGAGTTCAAGTTCGCCAGTTCTTGGCCAGACAGCTTTTAAGAACACGCTGAGGGTGGATAACAATTTCTGTTTTCGGATAATGTTTTTTTAAACTGTATTTTTAGAAGAGTTGAAATGGCTAAAATGAATGTTATAATAACATTACATTTTATACAAGAAACTTCAGATAGAGATCCTAGTAAGCACTCAATGGCCATGCATTACACCTTTGGTCTTAATTTCTCCGCCACATAATGTTGTCGTTGCCACTCAAACATGGTAGTTGCCCTATGACCAGAAACCTTCGCGCCAGTTCGGCAGTTCAGAGGCGAAACCGCGCCAGAGACACCAGCGAGCGTGACACTTGTCAGAGACGGACACTCATAACTGAGAGTGGATGGCTGTAAGTGCACACCTGGGACTCGAACCCCGAACCCCTAGTCCTCGTAATGGCGAAACGGGCGCGATAACGCCGCCTGGCCAGCGGCCACTGCGCAGGCGCGGCAGGGGAGATCTGTCTCTGGTCCAAGGTCGGCGCGCAGCCTCCCTCCCGGCTGGACCCGGCCGCATTCCTGCGCGGCCCCGCCCACGGCTCCGTCTCCCTCTCCGCGCCGACCTAGCGATGACACTCTCCATGTGTCCCTCTCGAAGTATAGACCTCGCGTAGTTCTCTACGTGCCGACCTAACTATGACACTCTCCATGTGTAGCTCTAGGTGTATAGACCTCGAGATGTCTCCCTCTAGGGGCCGACCTAGTGATGCCACCCTCGACATGGTGTTATCGACTAATTCCGAAGTATAGCGACCCTCCGACATCTCGACGCGCCACGTCGCTGTATTTCGAGTCCGTCACACGGCAGCGACGTGGGTGAGGTGTCCGCCCAGAGTCGTATCTGTTCAAGTTCCACAGTCAGGCACAGAAAGACCCAAGACGATGGGTATTTTCATGGTTAGAAAGCCCTGAACCACTTTGAAACTGACTCGCTGCTTATAATTAACGCGTAGTGTTTGAAATACGGTTGCCTCTACTGGTAAATACAACTAGAAACATTATTCGAAGCTATCACAATATGTTTCCTTTTCTTCCCCTCCCCACAAAATAAAATAGTTAATTTAAATAGTTGGCAAGCCTTGAGATATACAAATGTTACTTATTTAAACATTTTATACATTAGGCCTACTAATTTTAAAGTAATTATTGAAAGTATGTGTTATAATTGGACTATTTTGCATACAAATAAGGGAGTGTGAACTTACGTGCATACATTATAAATAACAGTTTTATGGCATTATTAAAATATCAACCTTTAAACTTTTTAAAGCACATGTTATATCAGTTAGGATAATTACTGTTTGTAATTAATCAATCTGTAATTACTTCCTACAAACAAACCTTAACATTATTGTACTGTTCAACATTTAAGTTTTAACATTAAAAATTTCATTAATATGTTCTATTTTTCATGGCATTGAATATATGTAGGCCAACTGTTGTGTCTCTACAGGATGATTAATGCTGCACGATCTGTACTTTTCAATGTTAACGAAGGGTTGTCAAAATTGTAATGCCATGATTTTAACAAATTTTTAAGTTGTCAATATTTATTCCTAATAGCTATGCCCAAAATAAATTTTGCAATGTTCACGAAAGCAATATATATGGATGAATCATTGGATCCGGCCCCTTTTCGAGATTTCTGATCCTTCCACAGATGGCAAAACCATGGTTACACATTTTTGTTCCATTCATGAAATTACTCCTACAAAATGCCATGTGCCCAGAGCTTAGATGTTACACATCAAAAATTATAGTGTAAGGCTGCCATAATTTGTGAACTTACCCATTCTATCATAGAAAACTTCATCAATCCAATAAAGGAAAATCTAATTATCAGTTGTTGATATTAGAATGCATTTTTAGTGTTTTATAAAATAATGAAGTCAATAAGACACAAGAATTACACCACAGAATTTAATTGCACCTTTAAACCCTTTAATGCATGCAAAAAAAACTATGAAGCCAACTAAAAGACCCAAGGATTGTAGTATGTTATTCATATTCAATGTATTAGAAATTATTATTCCTATCAAATTGCAATTTTATAATTTTTTTTTTGTGTTGAAACGTAAAATGCCTGGGAATAAACTGTGTACAGAATAATGCAAAAGTAGACAATGGTTACCTATAGTCACTGATCGCTAGTTCGCTGCCTTGCCAGTAATGACAGTACAACTGTTCTGTCATCATTGTATTGTCCATAATACCTGTTTATTTTGTCATCGTTGTGTTTGTATGTTTGCTGCGTTGTCCAGGTTTGTTGACCGTCTGCATTTACCGTTCTTGTTGAAACTGTCCTGGTCGTTGTTAACCCACTAAACTACTTGTGCTGTCTGGTATTTAAAGTTTGAATGTGTTTGTCTGTGCTGTTGTCGATGTGTTGTCTATAATACCTGTTTAGTTTCATCGTTGGGTCCATCTATTTTATTGGGGGTTTATGTTTTCATTTTTTTTCTATTTTGCATTCTTGCAATTTTTTTTATGGCTGACAGTGACAAACTGCAAAGGCGTATGTCCAAAAAATTGTGTTAAATCAGTATCTAATGTTCATACACTTCTGAACCTCAAACTCGCAAAATATCTCCAATCTGTGTACCAGAATGTGTGAAAACTAAAAAGAACCTTTTGAAGTGAAACTTCTAATGCGACTTCCAACAAGGTTGCGTTAAACGTTTAGCGCAACCATGGAGGGGGAATAGAAAGAGACAGAGCCAGAGTGAATGCGTGGCACTCGAACGCATGCGCGAGCGGCGTAGCGTCCAATTTTCCAACGCAAGAGGGAGAGAGAAAGAAAGATACACAAAGGTACAAAGTAGGAGAGAGAAAGAGAGTGAGTCGGTAGATCCCAAGCACATGCGCGTGGTATTCTTACTATGCATTGTAAGCAATGTTAATAAATTTTTTCTTAAATAAACAATATGATTTCACTAAAAATTAATTTCTACCCCTTCCTATTTTCATTTCCACATTACGAAGTTTCACTTCTTCCGCGCGGAGGGACTCCACGCACTATTTTTTTTTTTTTATTAAAATCTAAATATGTATTTTATCATGATTTCAGGTAATCACGTCCACTTGCATGACCTACTCAAACTGTTTGTTGCTTAAATGATGTAAACAGTGTTTAGTCTTGTTCCGAATGTTTAAGTCAAAGCTGTAGTGTGTTTGTTTTTTAGATTATGGTGATTTTCAAAGTTATTATTTCTTTAATTGCTTGCAGTGTTCTTGAGAAAATTTTGTACTCTACAGACTAATGCTACAGGACGAAAAAGAAAATCTTAGGTTTTTTAGTTCCAGTGAATTGAAAATACGCTTTTTGAGTAATAAATAGAGACCTGAAAAATTCGCTGATTCAATTCGTGAAATGCTACAATTCAAATAATTATACCTTAGTGCTGCTTCTGCCATTGGTTCACTGTTAATCTGGAGTAATGAGGGCCAATTAGAGACCCTCACTCGTAGAAGTGTCGAATCACAGGCTGCCCAGTCGAGACGACTCACAAGTCAAACAGCCAACGAACAGTTGGCATTTGCCCCGAGTGTGTAGAGGATAGTGGAGTCTATCCTGGAGGTCGTTGAACCCGCGAATTTTTCCAGTCTCTAGTAATAAATAGGGACCGGAAAAATTCACGGGTTCATTGACCTCTAGGATGAACTTTATAGTTCTACGTACACTCGGTCAAATGTCACCCTCTCATTGGCTGCTGTCTTGTGAAGGTGTCCCAACGTAGCGGCCTGTGATTCGATACAGCTTCGGTTGAGTGTTTCTCACTGGCCCGGAGTCATCCAGGTGAGTTGTGAGCCAATATCAGAGGCTGCACTGAGGTATAACTATTTGAATTTCAGGCTGTCGTGAAATGAACCCGCGAATTTTTTTGGTATCTGGTGATAAAACACGGTTCGTGTGATCCTGCTGACGATGTGCAGCTTGTGCCACTGGTTGTGCTCGGTGGATGGCATGGCGAAGGGACACGCGGCGTGCTGGCTTGTCCGCAGAACGAGCAAGTACCTGCAGAAGTCCTCCATCACCCGGGTGTGTGCCGTGGGCGGGTTCTTCATCTCCATCCCCGTGTTCCTGACGGGTGAGTCCTCAGCGCTCCGCATCCTGATTTAATCGAATATCAGTGAATCAGTTGATGGAATTGAAACGAAATACAGATCAAAGAAAAGAGCTGAAATCGGTGGCGGATCCAGAGGTTCACCTCGGAGGGGGGGCACTCTAGGATTTCAGAATAGACAGAGAAAAAATGTCTTAAAATTACTAAATTTTTATTTAATCTACTCACACTACACATAACATCCAACCACCAGATTTTTTATGATTCTACAAGAAATTCATTAATTATATTAAAATATTTTATTGGTTCCAGAAACAATCATTTTTGTCGGCAATATTAATGTAGCAGACAACTGTTTTTTCGGGGGGGAGAGGGCATTGCCCCAGATGCCCCCCCCCCCTCCCCACCCGGATCCGCCACTGACTGAAATGTATTGAAATGCTACCCAACTCTTACATGTCGAGCTGAAATAACCAAAATAATCTTTAACGAAACAAATGGAAATGAAATACAACCACATATACCGAAATGAATTGAAACCTTATTTGTCAAACAAAATGATTTGATACAATACAAATGACTTAAGTTTACAGGGTTCGTACAATCCCTTAATATCCTTAAAAAAAAGTCCATAATCTGTCTCTAATTTAATTGGGGTCCTTAAAAGGCCTTAAATTTCAAAAAGAATCCTTAATAACTCCTTAATAAAAACCAATTGCGTGAAAGTTTTGAATAAATGCAGGTATTTTAATTTTTTTTTTTTGTTTCCAACTCTGCAGCAAAAACAGTGTTGCGCATGACCAGTAGAACTAGAGAATTTGGGGCCACGTAATTACATTTTATACATAAAAAAACTGAGTTCATTTTCTGCTTTTTTTTACACCACTTTAAAACTAAAAACGTGCATTTTGTTAATTTAATTTTGTAATCAAATTAAATGTTGGGGCTTGGGTTGTATGTGTGTTCCAGAGGTAATTCTGGACAATTGAAAAGGTGAAGGGGATGTGGGATTAATCTGTAAGAATTCAACTGTACAATTGATACAAATTCTTTATATTATTGGTAATTCAAAACATACAAATTATGATAACTCTTAATCACTCAAGGGGATGTAGGATTAATCTGTAAGAATTCAACTGTACAGTTCATACAAATTCTTTATACCTATTATTGGTAATTCAAAACATAAAAAGTATGATAACTCTTAACCACTCAAGGGGATGTAGGATTAATCTGTAAGAATTCAACTGTACAATTCATGCAAATTCTTTATATTATTTGTAATTCAAAACATAAAAAGTATGATAACTCTTAATCACTCAAAGCTGCGTTCAGAATATGTTAGTCCGCCTGGAAATAAATAAAATGTAAATTCTTAATGTTCTGTTAATAGCTGAAAAGACATAACCGTTGTGATTACAAAAAATAAACAATAATGATTATTTTTCAAATTAATATTTAAGGAGTGAAGACACTGGCTCTAACATGTATAGCTACCTACTAGTAGGTAACTACTAGTTACCTACTGGTAACTAAGCTACCTACTGTATATAACTGCTCCCTGATGATGGCGACTGCAGTGCCGACCGAAACGTTGGTGAATTATTTGCCAAGGACACGGCAAGCTACAACAGTTATGAAGGCTGGAGTCGAAGCCAGGTGCTGGCATCTGAGACGCGGTGCCTCTTGTGTGTTGCAGGCATCATACTGTACACATTCATCCAGTTCCACTCCACGCCGGCCATCGTGACGAGCGTCCTCATCGGCCTGGGCATCATCTTCTGTGGCTGCGCCATGGTGCACAACGTCTTCATCTGGCAGAGGGTGCGTGCCTCCGCCCCCGCCCAACACCCGACCTAGCTCCCTCTCTCTCTCACACTCTCTCCCTCCCTCTCCCCCTCCCTCTCTCACACACTCTCTGTCACACACTTTCTCCCTCCCTCTCTCACACACTCTCTGTCACACACTCTCTCCCTCTCTCTCACTCTTCCTCCAACTCCCTCCATCCCTCTCACACACTCTCCCTCCAACTCCCTCCCTCTCTCACACACTCTCCCTCCCTCTCTCACACTCTCCCTTGCTCTCTCTCACACACTCTCTCCCTCTCTCTCTCTCCCTCCCTCTCTCTCACACACTCTCCCTCCCTCTCTCTCAAGCTGTCACTGAGCCACACTGTCCCCTCATATCTTCATTTAGTACTAATTTTTTTATTTTACAATGCCTGTAAGACAATATGTAGGTATGTGCTGTCAACACAGTAATACAGTATAACATGGGTCAGTTTAAAAACAACATAAACTGTCAAATTTTCCACAGTAGATTGAGGCAGTTATCATCACTATAACCTGCCTCAGCCCGCGAGGGTGTGTGTGGTGGCGGGCAGGGTGGGCCAGTGGGGAGGTGCGTGACCTGGCGGTGGTTGCAGGAGAAGACCAACGCGGTGCGGGCGCTGGCGAAGCAGCAGCAGCAGCAGCAGCAGCAGCAGATGCAGCAGCAGCAGATGCAACAGCAGCAGATGCAGCAGATGCACAGGCACCCCACCCCGCCGACGCCCACGGACCCAGCCAAGCAGGCGCCGTGCCACCTGCGCGACGCCAGCGGCAGCGTCAGCCCGGGCGTGCCGGGGGCCATGCTGGACCTGAGCTCCGTCACCACCACCTCCCCTCACGAGCTGTCCACGCTGGTGTGAGGCCGTGCAGACACGCGGTGCTCTGCCCCAGCACGCCGGCGCGACGACCCCACGACTAGTCACGCGTAGCGGTGCTTTTCCCCGGCGGGAACCAGTGCGTCCGCGGAGACGGGGGAGGAAACTTGGAAGGAGTCGTCTTCGATGCGGGTGATCATACGGCCAAAAAGCGATGCTAGTCGCCCCGAGACTGCGACGAGACATCTAGTACAAAGCGCACAGAGTCTCGGTCAAACGTATGCTTGCTTCTTGTTCAAAAAAAATTACAAAAGTGTCCTCGTGGTCTCAGTGAGACTTATCAGCAAGGACCTTACTTCTGCCTTCCCTGTGGAGACACTTATGAATCCATTCCATTGTAGAGTTTAGGAGTTGTGATCTGGGAGGACGTGAAGGTGTTAGTGAGGTAGGGAGTTGCTTGGTGTGCCATACGTATTATAATGTATTTTGTCTCGACACATCCCTGATGATGTCGGTGACTCGCGCATAGTTACAAGAGTGCAGCGAACTGTGTGTTGTGTTGGCAACCGTGCCAGTCTCAGATTTGAACAAACGTTTCATGACTGTGGCGGGAAGGGTTGGATCGCAGAGTGTACGCACCCGGCAAGCCGGAGAAACAGGACCGCGGGTTGTCTTTGTCTGATCTGTAGCTAAGCTTTAGAGCTATTTGTACTGAACAAAAAATGTATTGACTCGATTGCAGTTGTAGGTTCATTTCTGCATTCCAATTTGGTTGTTGTTCTAGATAATTCTCAAAACTATTTTAAGTGTGTTCAAATTGACTGCGAGTATTTTTTAAATAATGCTAAATTATTCATACAACAGTAATTCTACACCTATAAACAAGTGAATAGAAACTTAAATTTATGAATATTGATAATATGTATTTATTTATTCAACATCAACTAAAGAATTCGGAAATTTTCAGATACTAATAACCATAGAATAATTCTGTTATTGAGCACTCTGGTCCTAGAAGAAATTGAATCAGTGAATAATATAAAAAAAAATAACTTCAGTTATTGCAAATTATATTTGATTGTTAAAGATTTCAGAATCCTTTTTGGTTATAGTTTGAAAGGATTAAAATTGTTATTAGGGATGGATCGATTCCACAAGATTTTACGATTTAAATGTCAGGTCATAACATGAGATTGCTTCATGTATGAGATTATCTTAAATTAAGATCATTCTATACTATTTGAGTTTGTTTTTCATTTGCACTAATCTTAAATTTTAAGGTAGTGCTAGATTGGAATGTATATAGTACTTAACATTTTAGAATTTAAATTGGTAGTTTAAATTTTCATTTTTTTTTGTTTCTTTGATTCTTGGTAAAAAGTTTTGGTTTGTTAAGTCTGTATGGACTGCATCGTTTAAAATAAGCTGTTGTAAACCTGTTTTAACTTCAAAACAATGGATACATTAACATTTTGGCTGCTATACTGCGTACTACTAACTTACTACATTTGTAAGTCTGCTGTGTCGTTGATTTAATCACGTTACAGAAGTGTGTTCATGTAACATTGTTCCTTCTCTTTCCTGACATTTCTGTTTCGACAATGCTTCGATACTGTCTTCTCTTGGGACCACTGTCATTCCAGTAGCTCTATGACGATTGGTTAGCAATTGTTTCTTCTCTGTGTGGATTGAGGCAAGATATGATTCTCTTGCGAGATGGTTCATTATAGCTGCCGTATGAACATTGTTGTGTTGTTTGAACAACAGAATTACGCAGTGGTTAATACTACGAAATGCTCGTCTAAGAACATTGCCTCATAGTTCCATTATAATTTTGGTAAAGGCATCTGATAATGTTATATGTGCGTGCATTCTTCTCTTGCGATCAACCCGGAGGCTACTTGAACATGCATAATGTAATATTTTGTAGATACATAGAAAGCTGAGTTTATCATTGTCCTGTGTATTTTAGTCAAATTGGATATATTTTGAACACACATGCTATGTATACTTGAATAAACTATGTACTGTACTATTATGCACTTGTAATGTACATAATTAAAATTTATATATTTTTTCCAATTAAAACGCAGCATTTATCTTCTTTTTTGCTATCTGTAGTAAATAAATTCATCCCAAGTTAATTGATTTTAATCGTTATATAGTAAAAGTTCTTTAATTCGGCTTTGCGTTACCACAGCCGTGCTGGATTAGCAATTTCGCCATAAAATCAAATGTCTGTATACCTTTAATGAAAATAATAAATAAATAATAAATCTGTATGCAATACATAAAACTAATATAGCATATTAACTCACTTGTTAAAATACTTTTATTATGATCATTAAGTGTTTTATTACAGAAACTAAAACGATTAATTACTGAAAAGTTAATAACCAAAAAATCCACAACTACCTTAGAAAATATTACGTCTCGCATTAGCAAAGGAAGTGCATGTAAACACTGAAGTAATGCCAAAATTTCAATGTGTGTAGCAGGAAGTGCTTTTTTAGTCACCTGTTAAAAGAAAAACAAAGGTTTTTTGTTGAAATTATAAATTAATTAACTAGTAAGGGTGTGTGAAGCTTTTCTGCAAGTTGAATCGAAGGCTAATTTTCTTCCACTTTGTCTTTGGGATAATCAAAAATACTTTGAACATTTCAAAGATTTTTTTCCTCGGAGCAATATACATTAAAGGCTCGACTTAACGCCCTTGTTTGGGGCCACAAGTAACATCTGCGGTGTCGAGCTAACTTTTACCGGGAAGAGAACCCTTCAAAGTCATTTTTAATGGATGAGAACTGTCAGCACGTTGTTTCTATGGTAGATTCGGATGTTCAACCGCCCCATCTGTCTCGTCACACGACGGCAGTTATCTCCCGTCTACTTAGCAAAACATGTCTACTAACTGCGCAAGGAGGAATAAAATAATGTCGGCATCTTGCACACAAACACTTTATGATTATTCATGTAAAAGGTTTTTATTTTCCACTACATTCTGTGTCTAAACTGTGAGGAAACTTAATACAGGAAAAGACAGACACATGGCAACCGCCTCTTCTGCTTACTTAATTTTACTGGGAAGCGCGTTCAATATATTTTAGGTCCATATCTGCAAAAAGATAAGGCTTCATATGCGTCTGTAAAACGGCACATTACGCTGTGTCCGCCCGGTGGTGGCAAAGGAAACTTGTATAGATCTAGTAGAAACTAGTAGCTACAAACTTATAGGGTTTTAGTTATCTTGACATGCTTTGATAATTTTTGTTCGGGTGGATGATACACAGCGACTGTCCGGATACACGGACGACCACCCCCCCCCCCCCCTCCCCCTTCCTTCACAGCTCCGAACACCGCGCAGGTAAGTAACTGGTATTGGCAATGCTTATTTTGACTGCTTGGAGAACTAAGCTACAAACAAACACACACTCACACACACACACACTCCAGCACTTAGGTTCACAAAGTGCAAAACAACATTCACTCCATTTACCCAAGCACACAACACCAGACAGGTTTTAAACAAACTAAAAAATAAAGTTCACAAATGTTAGATAGAACATAAAATTAAAATAATTAATCTTCACAGGAAAACAGAAAAAAAATAAAAAGTCCATGCGACAGAAGTGAAACTTCTTGCGTTTTAGGCGTAAAGATGAATTATTTTAATATTCGATCAATAACTCTTTTCCACACGAATAAATAAATAACGCCTAGCGTGTGAAACAAAGCCTCGGTCGTGGAAAAACGAAGGAGAATTACGTCAGCACGCCTTCCCACACAAAGAAGCCAGCAAAAAAAAATTACTAGAAAAATAAACTTATGAATTTTAAATTAAAAACAATAAACCCGGAGAATTACGTTTACAATAACTTTTAAAGGGAAAAAATTTTCCATCAAACCTGAAATTTGACAAAAAAAATTTATAAGCAATGATTATTACTGGATTGCATGAAGAAGGCTGTAATCTGGGTTGTTACAAGGTCATCTCTAATAACAAGGGAAAGAAAGGGTGAGCGTACAACACAGAAGCACTTAGTGCCCTGGGTCGTGTGGATTCACCTTCTGGCCGGGCAGCGACACAACTGTTACCGGAATCTTTCTAAACCAAATTGATAAAACTTTTTTTTTGCATAGCCTACTGCGGCGTTTCAATTAAGGTTTGTGACAGTACGAACCCTACTACTAACCGTTATATAGCAAAGATATGTTTAGTTAGCATGCTATTTCTTTCATTTTTCATGGGATTTCAAAAGCCCGAACTCCCTTGAGAAAATCAGAGTGAGCGCTCTATCGGTGCTGGAACACAGAACTGGGCGACCAAGCAACGCTGGATTAAAAATCGCCCACTGTAAAATTAATTCAATTTAAATTGAAATCATTAATTTGGACTTACGCCATTGCTAGTTTGCACTGTACGTCACAGAGAAAACACAAAGAACGGACAAAGAAAGACGATTACACAAGCACACTCGCAAAACAAGCCAAAAACAGCCAGTGTCAATGCAAAGACAGCTCCAAAGAATTCCATGAAAGGAATTAGAACATCACAGCACAGATGAATACAGTGGCCTGACGGGACAGTTGCAACAATAAATACAGACAAACAACCACCCCGGATAAAACAGTAACAGAGGAACACAACTATGATACTTAACAAATAATCTGAACACACAGACAATACAGCAATGCACAGGCAAACTTAACTATGAAACTAACACAGATATTCCAACAACATGAGGACAGCAAAACACAAACACTGCAGACAAATTCCTTTCTTTGTGCTGTCTTTGCATTTAACATGTGACATCGGCTGATTTAGGGTTGTTTTCTGTGGGTTTGTGTATTCATCTTTCTTTTTCCATTCTTAGGGTTTCATCTATGATGAAGTGCAAACTATAATTGGCATATCTTCAATATAATGATTTCAATTAATCTTCTCCACTGCAAAAATCATTCAATTAAGTGCAGGTTAGGATAAAAGATACTTTAAAATTAGTGCTGGGTCGAACCCATTTTTATCTCTCGAACCGAACTCGAACATATTGAATAACAGTTTCTCCGAATCCGAACTTGAACCGAACCTTTAACATTCATCACGAACCGAATTCGAACCGAACACTAGTCCAATTCATCGAACTCGAACCGAACTCTCAAATACAGTAGTTGGACGTTTTAGAGAATAGAATGAAGTTATTTTCGGATTTTTTAGACTTTTCTTACTGACTGGCCGCTCAACTACATATTTACCTTATGTTGAAATAATGCAAGTTTTGCACACATAATTGATGTACGAAAATGTTGCGCTCCCTTTGTTGTGCAGTTCTTTATTGCGCCCACTTTCCTAATAAATGAAATACACCCAACAATAATTGCCATGCAGCCAAGAAATATCAAGACTTTTCGCTTATCCATTCTATTTTCATAGGGGAAGTATTTCCGAATGGAGCAGAATGACAAATCACCTGTTTGTGTTTATTTAATTACGTCTTTATTTATTTCACGTGAGCCAATGTTGCGACCCTCATAACATGCAAATATATCAAGCGAATCAAAGTCGTTTTCAATTGGATCAAAATAATGCATGGAAACGAGTATTGTACATAAACTAAATTAGATACCCGAAACGTTTTAAACCCGACATGGAAATGTGGTAAATACTATCTGGACAAAAAAAAACAGTATCAGCAATTATGTATTTTTCTCGTTTTGGTGGATCCTGAATACGATCCGATACACAAAAATATCAGCAATATTGGTACCTGCCGATCTAGATCGGCACAGGTCTAGTTAATATAAAGAAACACAATTTTATTGTGGGAAGCTACTTAAAAATGCACTTACCTGTAGGTACACAATGAAAACGTAACAACACAATATTTTTGTAAGGAAATAAAAAATAAATAACTTAGTTTTCAATGTCGGACTGTTGAGAATAATAAATAAACGTAGTCCTTTTACAAAGCGATTTCTTAACTCCAGCATGCACCATGCACCAACCATGAGCAAAACGCAAAACAAACAACAAATTTAAAGAAACGGATGAACGAAAGATAATGTACATATGTTCCGACGATTACAACTAAATAACTACGCATGCTGTGTTAAAGAATCTATGACATCCACATGAAATCTTTACATGCAAAGATGACAGATGACGAAATTTTTTTTTCTGCTTACAACTATCAATAAATAATCGATTTTAACCGTAATCATTATGTGACCCATGTTGGCAACAGTAGTTCACCTTCTGTTTTACCAAACAAATACGAGTTGTGGATGTAAGATATTTTTTGTGTGGGTTCGCTTTAAAGTTCGTTAATTACGTTCAATTTCGAACCGAATACGAACTCTTTGTCAGTATTTCGAACTGAACTCGAACTGAACATTTGTTATGAAATTTTATCCGAACCTAACCTAACCTAACCCTAAAGTTCGGGTTCGGTTCGAAATTCGAACGTTCGACCCAGCACTATTTAAAATCTTATCCTTACTGTATTTATACTTCAAACATAATTTCCAATCTTGATAATGTATTCAAGGGTTAATATTATCTCCTTTAGGAACTGAATTGCACTTAAGTGGTTTTTCTAGACTTAACCGGTTTCCATCATCATATCTCAAGACATATGGGAGGGTTTCCAAACAACCTGTATGATAGGTTCATGTGTGAAATAGAGGGATCTTTAAATCAAACACAAACTGTAGTAAAATCCTTCAATCTGTTGTATTTTACTTTTTTTTTAATTCATCCCTACAGCATTCACACAATTATTTAAAGTCAATACATTAAAAAGTACTTTTGTACACACTCTGTGAACAAGGTCTTGGAAGATAATGAGAATCAATTAACATTTTGTAGGCCCACTACATCATACACTGTAAAGTTCATCACAGCACACAGAACACATTAGTTAAATTATGATTACAACCATTTAACAATTTTTCTTATTTTTCCTTGAAAATAAATAGATAAATACACGTCTATGAAGTAAATGCAGCATGGACACTCAAAATGAAACACAGAGACTGCTAGCTACGCTTGGAACTACAAACGAAGCAAGTAACACTCATGACCACATCTTACGTAAGAATATCGATAGTCACCGACCGATCATCCTTTGCACACCATTCGAACACTTTGCGAGATCCACACGTCGCGAAGAGTAACCAACAGGTTCACTTACAAACTAATCGTGTGATGTATCTGTGATACCCGCAACTCTGTCGTAACACACTGTCACGTTTAAGCCTGCTGGCAGGGTTCACGAGCATGTAACATTTTTTGGACAGGGAAAAACACCTTAGTTTCATTAAAAATTACCATAGATGTTTTTTTTAGTTATCACAGAAATACACTAAAATTGAATTACACACCAAGTAGCAGGATGACGAATGAACAAACCAACACAACAGAACAACCAGACATGAAAACATCCGAGACACCAGCGTCCTGCACCAAGCAAGCAACAGATCATTTACAAACTTGGAAAAGTCAGGGAATTCAAATGTTCTCACAGTTAAGCTGGAAATGTCAGGAAAAGCTTTTGACGGTCCAGAAACACAAATTTGTAAATTTCAGTTTGGATACTGTAACTAAATAACTTTTTTTAATACAGGAATTGGTATTAAATGAAATTAAAATTACTATGGAAACATTATCAAACATTTTGGATTAAAACATCTGAACATTTATAATTTTGGTGTGAAAATAGTGTTTGAAATAGCAAATATTTGATTTTAAAAATGACTGGAAATTCGATTCTGACCTTCCACAGCAAATATTTAACTGATAAACGATTATAGATTCTACTTTTAATATGGTTTCGGAGAAGCTATTAAGAAATAAGGCATTTCCGAAACAGTTAAACATGTAATACGTACGTGGAAATTTTGTATTTCAAACCAACACGTGTTTCTGGCAACTTTTATAACAATGACAATCTGAAATCTGTTGACTGAATTAGCTCAATTACATCGAATACTGGCACAGGGTGTACACATTCTAGAAAGTCTGGGAATTTACTTAAAAATCTGAAAAATTCATGGAGATTCCTCAGAGATAGTAATTTGAGGGTGAAATGTCATAATCTTGTATGCCATCTTTCAGTCTTTGAACACTTTTGCAGATGGTGTTTTGGTGACTAGTCATGGCTAGGGCGGATGATCAGGGGAGGGACAAATTAAATTCTTCTAATACAATTTGAGTACATTTACAATTTAAAAAATTAGAACACGTTCATTTGTGGTTATAAAAAAAAAAGTCCTTTTATCTACAGCACTGCAGTAAAATAATACTTTAGCAGGTTTTGTAAATGTAAACTATGATAAATTTGTAGAAAATCTGAAAATTATTCAACCAACAAGTGAAACCATCACTATCACATTCATGAAACACAAATGAGCTTTATTTGCACGCTGACTTGACTCAACAACACATCACGCACTACTCAAACAATGAGCTAATTATCGTAACTCTGCGTTATTTAATTTCTCGAGTTTTAACGAGCACCTACATTTGCTGACGGTTTAAATATTCACAATAAAACAGTATATTAATGTATGATTAAAATTCCTGCGTTACTTTCTGAACTGCAAAACCTGTGGCTCAAGTTGAATGAACTGCAAAGATGAGTGCATTGAACAGAAGTGCCTCGCACCGTCAGCACACCACATGCCTCGTCTCGCTTCAGCGCGGATGCATCACATTAGGCTCAAGAAACTTACACGAAGGTTTATAAAATATTACCTTAACTAAATAAATATTACAAAAATAAAATATAAAGAAAACTTAAAGCTTATAAATGCAGTACAATGAGGGGTAAAAATGTAAAAATAAAATTGGCCATACAAAAATGCAACAAAATACATAGTTAAAAATTGGCAGTGTATAATGTTAAGAGACGACATAATTCAACAACCCAGCTGCACATTTCACACTAGGATAAGACATATTTACGGATAGAAGATGCTTAAACATCTGTAAGGTAAATACTGGTAGTTTTTGGCATTTAAAACAGATCTAATCAATTAATCACATCTCCCGTTACTATGATAAACCCTGTGGCACAAATATTAATAAACCCACAAGAAAAAAATGTGAGTTATACATTGTACACACGTCTAATACGTACTCTGCCGGTCCCATGTTTGCACAAATGGGATCAAGTGCATATATCCCCATCTACTTCTGCATAAGACAGTTTTGTTTGCTAACAGCACAAGCCAGTAGAAAATATTTTAAAAAATCACTCCTCCGCAAGGTACTAACATCACACATCAATAGACTTCACGTCGCAGTCTGCTTCGAATCAGGGCTACCACAACACACAAACCAACCAGGCAAAATTACTGCTATCCGTAGGTAGAGCACACTTTCAGACACTTCGGCAGAGCCAATACGACCACACTTAAACTTCACAAAGATGTGACTACATGATTTTACAAAGAACAATAAAATTTCAATAATACAAACTTGACATGGAGTTATGACATTATGAGGTACAAGAATTAACGTAATGCATGGAGTCTGAACACAAAGTTTGTTCGAGCTGATCAGACAAGATGGTGTGCATAGTGCACAATTGTACTCTTATGTAAATATATGTCACACAAAATCATTGGTAAAAACTAGTACTTAGTGTTTAGCAACAAAATAATTAAGAGTCTGGCAGTAAAGATGAATAAAACTTTCTTACCACAAAATATTATTGGCACCATCAGTTTTGAAAACAATAAAAATTAGTTTTAAATAAAAATGTTTCACGGTAGAAAACATTGTCACACATGAAAAACAAACAATGGGTTGCACAAAGTGTTACTGTTATCGCCAAGATACGTAGCTGGATTAGTTGTAGGCATGTGCAAATATCAGTTTTTTTTAGTTCAAATCAAATACGAATGCCAAGTTATTCGTGAATACGAATTTTGAATTTGAATAGTAAGAATGACAGAATACCACTAAAAAATTTTTTTCACATCATGTAACAACTTCTGGAAAATTAGACAAATAATATAAAGTAAAAAGTTGGTTACGTTAAAAGAGCTACAATAATTATTAGGGCTGTGCGAATGTGACTTTTTCAATGCGAATCAAATGTGAATCAAATAATTTCAAATATTTGCGAATAGCGAATAATTTGCGAATATTTTCTAATTAAGTTCTAGGTATAAATCTAAATAATTTGTCAAAATTTGTCATATTATATATGGTTTTTTTTTTAAAGAGTAATGTTCTTTAGCTTTATATACATTTTTATT
The DNA here is from genome assembly GCF_032445375.1 of Bacillus rossius redtenbacheri. Taxonomy (NCBI): domain Eukaryota; kingdom Metazoa; phylum Arthropoda; class Insecta; order Phasmatodea; family Bacillidae; genus Bacillus; species Bacillus rossius. The sequence goes on along the minus strand of NC_086330.1, from coordinate 6,259,646 downwards.
ACTCAAGTAACATGTATATTTTTATGTCTCTTCTAATGGTTTAGTAATAAAACACAATCAGTGATATAGAAATGTCTTTATCAAAAGCCAAGCCTACACCTTGCCATCAACATTATGTAAATTGCAGTGCAAAAAGACCAATTCCTTCACATGTTCTGGATCCAGGCATTGCCTCTTGGAAGTGACAATGTTCCCAGAAGCAGAAAAACAACGTTCTGAAGCAACCTGAGTTGCAGGTATACTCAGGTACATCAAAGCAACATTCGCTATGTTTGGAAACTTTGTTTTACCAAAGTTTTCCCACCATTTCCACGGGTCACTTGTTCGGTGGATACGTTTCTCTGTCAAATATGTTTGTATTTCTTGAGTACAGTCACTGTCTTGTAAATCTTCGTTGGGAAGTTTGTCAAGTGCTGACCAAAGTCCTGATGTACTGGCGGAGGTGGTGGGGTCACCCAACTTCTGATTGTGTGTAGTATGTTGTTCACATCTTGCAATGTGTTTGATGTGCGCTTTGAGTGTGGCTTGTGCAACAATCTTGCTAACAAATGCATCTTTGTACCTAGGGTCAACAATCATTGCTACGAGAAATACTTTGTCTTCTATGTAATTTGGAAATTGTGCCAAAAGATGTTTTGAAAGACATTTCGCAAAAATAACTCCATCAGCCTTTTTATCAATGTAATCATTAAGGTGACTGTGCAGACATTTTAACATAGGAATAACCATGGAAGATGTTGGATATAAATTGCCACTTATTTCTCGAGTGGCATCAGCAAGAGGCTTAAGAATGGCCACTATTCCAGCCATCTGCTTCCATTCCGAGCTAGTTAACATTTCTGTGCTATCAGTGTTTATTTGGTCTGCAACCAGTGGTGCTTTTATTTGAAGAAGCCTCTCTAACATAGAATAATCTGACGACCACCTAGTGTCAACATGTTGTATCATTTCCAAAACAGGTTGACCCATTTGTTCCATCTGGCTGTGAAGGCTTTCCCTGGCTTTGCTGCTGCGTCGATAATGACCAACCACCTGTCTTGCTTTTGCCAAGAGATTTGATGCTCCATGACATTCGCGGTAGGTGTGATCTATAGACAACTGTAGAGAGTGTGCAAAGCAAACACGGGCTTTATCCCCAAACAGAAGTCGTGAAGCAAGCTGGAAGTTTGCTCCGTTATCTGTCACACAGTATATTGGAATAGTTGTTTCTGTTACGGTTATTCCCCAGGAATTCACTGACAAACTCAACTCTTCAGCAATTTTCTGACCTGTGTGTGATGTGTTCATGTTGATTATGTCCATCAGGAATGATTTGTATGAAAAATCTGAAGTGAGGTAATGGGCAGTGATGCTTACATAGCTATCTCCAGCCTTGGATGTCCAAGCATCAGTTGTAAGTGACAAACTGGACATACTTGTCATGTCATGCACAAATTCAGCTTTCAGTTGAGACCTTACCTCTTGTTGCAATTTTGTTACATAGTTGGTGGAAAATGTTGTTCTAGCAGGAATTTGATACTGAGGAGCTACTTCCTTCATCAAATTTCTGAAGCCATCTCCTTCTACAAAACTGTACGGTAAAAGATCTGTAGCAAGCATTCTTGCAATCTGCTTTGTAATTTTCTGTGCTGCACTGTGGTTGGGTGCCCACTTGTACTGCTTATTGAAAGCAGCATCAATACTGAGCTGTGAAGTTTTGCTGATCTTGACAGGAGGAGCCTGCTGTTGCAGGCTGGCCATTTCAGAACAGTAGGTCTTCCATTCAATGGGGTGGGTGGACTTGATGTGGTTTATAAGGTGTTGTAGTACCTAATGACAAAATATAATGTTTGTACTTACATTACATATATACATTACATTGTCAGCACATTCAAATTTTAATTACATGAAAACCAGAGTTATATAATTTGTAAATGTAAAATTCATTAAAAGTTAAGTTAATTATTGGGTTCAGGGTGCAAGACAATTATTCACATTTTGTAAGTTGGGTTTCCATAAGCATTTCGTATTGTACTATTATCACTTAAAATAACTAGAACAGATTAGCATCGAGGCATTCTTCTCAAACTTTACCAAATGCAAACAACAAATACTAAAAATCATGTGTGATTGAAGACTGTTTTAATTGTACTCATTAAAGGAGACAAAGGGAAATAAAAATGCACATATCATGCAATCCTAACACTCTCTTATAAGCTAATTTCGAACTTACCTCGTTTAGTTTTATAGTCCTTCTTACATAATTTGCATTTTGCAAATGTCTTATCTTCTGATTGTGAGAAATTAGACCATATAACACTTCTTTTGCGTGTCAGTGCGGTATTAGTATCAACATCTTCGTCGTCGTTATTCATTGTACCAGTTGTATTTTGAATTTAAACCAGCGGAAACACGAATATCGTAATGCAGGAATCAAAAAATTACGTCCAGAACTTCACTTCTTCTGAAAATTAAAAACGGCAAAGAAAGTTTATGAAAGTAAACAGATCTTCGAAGTATCAGTTTTATTCTCCGCAATAAATATTCAAGCGATTAACAATCGATATATCGAAGAGTTGTTTTTTTACAACTGCTAGTAAGCATGGTCAATATTCCGTTTTCAGTCTTTTGGAATTAAACGTGTCAAGGCAAAATAATTTTTAATGAATTTTCTTTATCTTGTCTTTTTAATTTTATCTAATTATTTACGTAACATTTTCGGTAGTTTAAAAAGCAATTGCGCTGGAGCAATTCTAGCAACACAAGTCTCTGGCCATAGGCCGCTCTGGTGGCCATAACCACAAACGGACACGCTGTAGCCATGATGGCCGCTGTGCTTACTTTTCTATCGTTAAAAAAAATTCTCTAGATTTGTATTAGCAACTGGATATAATAAAATAATTATGCTACACATCACGTAAAGTTTGCAGTAAAATCGTAAGCATTTATGATAATTTTCACGCTACATTGGCTTTAACTGTTCTCAGTATGCCCATTTACCTAACCTAAAATTTGATGTAAGTAAAGGTCCGCTTACAGTTTTTTTTCTTCCATTAAGTCTCTTGGAAAATGATTTCTCGAGGTTCGACATATTATTGTATCACACGTTTTGTCAAACAAAAGTAATATTTTAATACATTCGAAAACTTTCGAATATTTGAAATTTTCAAATACCTAATTTGGTTTCGAATGTGAATCAAATCAAATATTCGATTCGCACGAATGTTTGCAATTTCGAGTATTCGCACACCCCTAATAATTATATGGAAAACATATACAATGGAGTGTCCGTATTTTGTGGTGTTGTAGTCCATGGTTTGTTGACATTAATATTTTTTACACTCTGGTGCGTGTGATGAAAATAATACAAATAATATTTTGAATACTAGTTGTAAGTTTAAAACATCACTTATTGTTAATCTTTATGATAATGAAGTCCCATTAAAACATTAAAAAAAAATTGGTTGTCTGTAAAGTCGGTTTACGGACGATAGTTTAACGTGACGTCATAACAAAACGTTGATGAAATGATTGCATACTTTATGAATAGAATTTAATCATTTTTATTTTAATAATAAAAGAATAAATACTTGAAATATACTAGTAATCAGATTTTTAAAATGCAAGAATAATTAACCTTTATTGCCGAAATTGTTGTAATAAGCAATGAAAACCACATTAACTTTTCACTTCACTTTATAAACAGTCGAGTGGAAGAGAGATAGATGCGGCGCAAGCGTACAATGAGTGTAACGGGACACAGCGTAATGGAACAATGTGCGTAATGGGACACTTTTACGTGCGTGCAGCCGGCGTTCGATTTATTAGACGTCACGTCAAAAAGGGTATTTATGTCGCACAAATGACTTAACTTCAACAGTGAACATTGGTATACGACAAACTCATGAGTTGTGCTATGTCAAATATTTGTAAGGAAATTAATATACGTTATTTTGAAAAGTAAGTATTTGAGGTTGAATTGAATATGAACAGTTTATTATTTGACTATTTGTATTCAAAAATTTGAATATTCGCACAAGCCTTCTTACTGGCTTCCAGCACAAAGAGTAAGAGACATGTTTCTGCAAACCCATTTTTCATTAACTCACCCCAGAACACTTATTTGATCATGGCAGTGTAAATTAAAAAAGTTAAAAACATTTACAAAGAGTAAGAGACATGTTTCTGCAAACCCATTTGTCATTAACTCATCCCAGAACACTTATTTGATCATGGCAGTGTAAATTAAAAAAAGTTAAAAACATTTCTTAACTGTAACGGGTAACACTTGGGTCACGACACAACATGCCGTTAACGTTATCCATATAAAATGTAGTAAATAAAACATACGTCAAAACCTAACGAAAAGCAATAACATCGGTTAGTTAAAATTTTCATTAAAAAAAAAAAATTCTATAAAAACCAATGAGTATAAATTGATAATACTAAAAAAAATTTTTTTTTCTCAATAAAATTAACTAAAATCATGGAATGAGTATGTTGGCAAATTCTTTGGCAAACTCGTCGCACTCAAAGACTGCTCCTGAAACGAGAACTACCCGGAGCGTGTCGGCAGGGCCGGAGTGAACTCCCAGCCGGCGGCCCCCAGACAGCCGTCGAGCGACCGACACTCACTCCTCCTCGGACGAGGTGGACGAGGTGGACGACGCCGGCATGCTGCTGAACCAGTTCTCCCGGGCGCCGTGGAGGGACGCCGTGGGGGCTCCTCTCGAGGGGGCCGCTCTGCAACGCAACACACGCCCGTCCGGAGGCGCTCTCCGCAAGCACCCTGGCCGCATGTGGCTCCACTCATCATTACTATTCCTTCACATTACATATGTGATATCTTTCAAATACACAAGAGCAAAAATACTCAAATCAATTTCACCGATGATTAAAGGTGTATGAAAAGAGCATTTAAAAATTTAATTTATAGCATCTATTATGTGATTTTTAGCATTTTATAGCATTTTCCATTTTGTGATTTTTAGCACTTTGTAGCATTTAAAAAAATTGTTTACTCACATTTATTTTTGTTGATTTTGTTGTTGTAAATAATAAAAGCATATGTACAATGCACATAGGTATTAAGTAATGACAGAGTGAATTTTAAAATGGAGTTCGCGGTTTTTGGGGATTTCATTTGCATGTTTTGAAATTAAAAACCCCTTATTTGCACTTTTCATGGGGACAAAGTAAAAAAGTGTAAAATGTGGGAAAGTGTAAATAAAGGGAAAAGAAAGAAATACGTTAAAGTTAATTAAAATACAGTCGCATCCTGCAGCGTTCATAACAAATACGGGCTACATTACACATACGCATTGTACCACAGTAAAAAAATTAAAAAAAAGGGCCGCAAATTGGAAATTTACCGTCAATAGCGTGCTGTGCGCGGAGAAAGGTCATTGTACTCGATCAGCTGTTGTTACGGCGAAGCGGGGCGTAGCCGCCGGCTGGCTCTCTGTTTTCTGAGCTGCGCATGCGCAGTATAACTCACTCAACGCTCCGCCCAGACTCGTGACCTTCAATCAGCAGCCAGCCAATAGATGAGAGCTTAGCGGAAAAAAATATAAGCTCCACCTCCCGTGTACCAGTTTTGTCCAGTTCTAATACCAGTTTATTGGTATATGCACCAGTTTTCTCGCTGCCGTGACATGTTCAATTTTACGATCATCTTGATGTCTTGATACCAATAATTAATTATTTACTATCCCCAGATATAAATGGTTAGTTTAAAAATATGCGTCAACTGTACAATACTTCCAAAATAATAAAATACATATAAAACAGTTACAAGACAGCACTCACTTTATCTTGTGAAGTTTATGTCTCGTACCAGTATTTCGGCTAAGTTGTGACATAAGAACTTATAAGCAGCCTCGTAAAGTCGTAATTTTCCCATTACGTTTATACATTTGTGAGTTAACGTTTATCCCTAGTACATTTTAGATTGTCTCCTACTATAATTACTCGGACTTTTAATCGCCTAGGCTTAAATTATTTTATGTTTAGAAATAAAAGCAACTTTTCATGTAATAAAATATATATATTTTGCGATTTAAAATGTTCGTTGTCGACTATAAACGTTACAGTTTTCACAATGTTTTTTGGCCTACTATTGTTGTTACGTGAGGTAAATAGCGGGATGGATTCGATTTTTGAGACATAATTCGCGTGAAAGTATTGTATTGGACTAAATGGGAACCAAACGGGACCTGAAGAATATTGTGTAAATAACGGTAACGTAAATAAGGGGTTTCGCTGTATTTAATAAATGTTGAAGTATCGCAAATAATCGCGGTAATTGGAAAATTTCGCATCTATTTAGCATTTATCGCAATTGCGAATTTCATACACCTCTACCAATGATGTTTTCAACTTTTTTGATGTGATAACGTCTTATAAATCGATGAACGCTGGCTGCACGCACGAAAAAGCATGACTCATTGTCACGTTACCCCTGAGCCTAGCGTGCAAGAACCGGCCAACCACCGTGCGAGAAAATCTTCTATAACATCAAACAGGTAAGGTGGGCTTTTTAAAAGCAGCAATTTAAAAAATTTGATTTATTTGTCCAATTTCATAATTTCAAATTAACAATTTATTTACATTGATTTGATTTCAGTTTATTTCTATAACTAAAAGTTCGTTATTATATTTAAACACATTATTTAAATTAAATTTGCAAAAACTGTAAATAATATTTGACAATTAAAAAGTATGCAATTTTTCATCAATGTTTTCTTATGATATCACGTAAAATTATCGTCCGTAAACCGACTTTACAGACAACCCCCTTTTTTTTTAATAAATAAAAATTAACCAACAAAATATTAAGATATCTTGCAATGAAGCTTCTCCAGACTATAGGGTTGTACAAATATTCAGTAGAACAGCGCACTGTCATAATCTGGCAAATTTGGCATCACGGCTATGCCAGATTAACGATTTTGCAAAGTTATCAAAAACATAAATTCCCACCGAGAATCTAAAAAAAAAATTTATAAGAAAATACTTTGATACCTGGCACATGTACAACATTCACAACACTCAGTTTGAAACAGCTGCCTAAAATCAGGGGCACTGATTGCTAAGCAATGTACATGCAAATGATGGTATTTTGAAGATATCATTAACTAATAGTTAAACTGCAGGCGTAACTTGTAGCAAATAAACGTAATTGCTGAACAAACCATACACTGTCATCAAACACCAAAAGAGAAAAAAATTTAGTCGCACCTTTATTTGTGAGGAAATATCTTGTCATCAAAAATAACTTGTTTGTTAAAGAATATTTTGCTTTAGGCAGCACAGTTCAAAACATTTAGCATGTAAAGTGTGATGAATCCATTCCATTTCTGGAAGTCATCATCTGAAGACAGCAGATAGGAACAGAATGTCCTAGTTACCGCCAGAATACATAAATGTATCTTATCTTAGCATTAACAGGTTATACGTGATTGTGTTTATGTTCATGTAAGTGCGGGCAGTCGTTTAAGACCTACATTTTAAACACAATCTTAAGATTTTTAAGTGCCGAATTTTGTGAACTATGGAAACCAAAGTAAAACATCCTTTACTTAACAAGCAGTGTTGTTTTACTTTAGTTATAAGTTACATGTATTCTTTGAAATACCTTCATTTGCATGTACATCTAGTAATCAATGCCCATGATTTTAGGCAGCCGTTTCGAACCTAGAGTTGTGAGTGTTGCACACCCGCAGGCATCACTACCTGAGGCGGCGAGCGTGCGTCGGCAGGGTGAGCGAGGTGCGGTAGTAGCTGGGCTCGTCCTCGTGGTCCTGGGGCCGGCGATGCAGCGTCATCGTCTCCGGGGGCGCGTCCCGCTCCAGGTAGTAGCACGAGCCGCGCGTGCTCTTGCAGTTCTCGCACTCGCTGCGGTAGTCGTCGCAGTCGTCCGGGGCGGGGCCGGAGCTCTCCGTCGGCGAGAGGGCGGTCGGCAGGCCCACCACCGCGTCCTCGTAGTACGCGTCCGAGCGTATGGCCGCGACCGCCCCCTCCCCCTCGGCGGGCGGGGGCGTGGGGGGGACCTCGACGACGCGCGACGAGCGCCGGGACTCCGCGGCGGGCACCGCCGGCGCCGAGGGCTCCACGCGGAAGCTGCCGCTGGTGGCCAGGTTGATGGGGATGGTGCGGTGGCCGGCGAGACTCGAGTGGCCGGCGTTGTTGTTGCTCAACACCACCGTGTTGTTGTTGTTGTTGTTGGCGGCGACGAGGGCGGCCTCCGCGCGGGCGGCCGCCACCGCCTCCTCGTAGGGCGGGGGGGCCTCGCCGTGGGGGAAGTAGTTGCCCGGGGGCTTCCACAGGGGAAACTGGCTGGGCGTCTCCTCGTAGGCGAACTCCAGATGGTGCTCCTGGCCCACGGAGCCCAGGTAGCCCATGCTGCCCGGGAGGTAGGTGAGGCTGCCCGCGATGTAGCCGATGCTGCCGAGGCTGCGCTCATCCTCGCTCAGCTGCCGGTTCTGTCGCCCTGCGCACGCCATCTCCCGTCACCCCTGCCTCGGTCCCACGATGTGGCCTCCAAGCAACACAGCAGGAAGGAACAGAAACCCAGTGGGCAGCAAGGCAAGCGAGGATGAGTTGTTGAATCAGCGGGATGTCTGAGAAGGAGGGTTCGGCAAAGATTCGACAGTCTTACAATGACAAGGGTAAAGTTGCTATTGATAAGGGGTAGGGGAGGAAAGGTACATGTGTTTCTATTTCGTGAACCAAAGTGTAGTTTTTCAACAAATTACTTAACTTGAACATAAATTTTTTTATAATTTAGTAAATTGGTTAGTGCTAATCACGAATATCACAATGTGGCATTCTAAATAGCTATTTTAGTATCTCCAATGGCGCTAAAAGTTAACTGCTCAACTTCATGATCACTTTATAATTTAGTATATGTAGTATATGTAGCAGGATCAAATCAAATTTTCGTAAAAGGAGAATTTTGATGGAGTTTGCAACCGACAATGAGATTTCTCAAGGTATCTCCATTATCCCACCTATTCTTTTCATTGTTCCACAGTACAACCTTGTTTCATTCCACTTTTCAAGGATGATGGATAAATACAGATTTCCAGTTCAGCTGTCTGGCATCAGAAGGTTCCTGCTCTAATTCGAGTTCATTCCACATTCACTCCATGTTTAATACCTGTGTTTACACATTCTAAGGTAGTTAAGGTAGTTACATATGTACGTTCTTGCCCAATTTTGTGAACACAAGTAGAAAAATATTTAAGAATCTTTACCAAAGCCAGAGCTTGTCTAGCAGTTCATAATATATTTATTTTTTGCACACAAATTAATAATGCGTAACAATTTTTTTTTTTAAATTTTAAAGAGTTAACCACCTTTTTTTTTAATATTATAGCATGATAAAAATAGAAAAATGTCTAACTACTTTTTTTTTTGTCAGGCAGTCATTTCTTGTAATTTGGATGCAAGATGCAAGGAAGAACACAAATTTGCTTTTTTGACTAATCTTAATATGATGGTTGTACTACCACAAATCATGAGTAGTTCTCGATAACTGTGTACCAGACAAAACTTTGTGCAAGCATTTGTCTTCAACTAGGCAAGCCCACTTCAAAAAAATTTTTCTTACCACCCCATTATCCATTACAATACTTAAGAACTTGCTTCCAACTTATGAAAAGTCACCAAACCTACAAACAAAATTTGAACACAAACAGTAGAGAAGTGTTAAAAGAAAAGTTCAAGAGATCCCAGCAAATGATACATAAAACTCTGTTAAGAAAGTATGCTAAAACCAAAACATTTAAAAGGAACTTTTTGCTTTATAATTTATATTTTTTTTTCAAGTTTTAACACATTTCTAAATGTTTAAAAACCAAACTGCACAATCATAGCTTATCATGCTAGCCTACATTGTTCCAGTATGACAACAGGCATCAACTCGTCATTGCCAGAAACAAACGATTGTTTGCTTCACACGAACAACCACAATATCATTTTACTTCAGAAAGCCCAAGCATAGATACCAACCAAAATAAATTTATTCAAAACCTTTGCTCAAAGTTGCTGCTAAATATTTTTTAAAAAATTCCATTTTGGCGGGGATCGGTCCCTTGACATCGCAAAATCAACTCAAAGAAAGAACTCGCCACTGAAAGGTGGAGAAGTGTGGACACAAGAAGCAGCTCCGCGCACGCACCTCGCTTCTTGCGCTGGCGCAGGCGGTGGATGAGGAAGAAGAGCAGCGAGAGGGACAGCACGGCGGTGACCGTGCTCGCGATCAGCCGCAGTCCCAGGTCCGTGCCCCCCTCGCCCGCGCCCCCCTCCGGGGACGTCTTGGACAGCGTGTCGTCCAGGCAGATGAACTCGCAGCACGAGTTCCCCACGCGGAACGACTTGCAGTCCTTGGCACCCAACCCACTCCCCTGCCGACCTTTCACCTTTCACAGGCCTCGCATTTCCGGTCATGATTTTATATTTATATCAATCACTAGGGGCATGCACATTTCGCGAAAAGATTCTAAGAGTAGCTGAAAGTTAAAACACTGTAGCATCATCTGTGTTTCGTGACTGGGTGAGTTTCTTTCAGGTACATGTCTATTGTTACAACACCAATCACAGTGATTCAGTGCGGAAGCAAACACGAGCTGAGTGGGTCGGTCAAACAAGGCAACGACTTCTCTCGCAGACGGCCGCCAATCACAAGGAAGAAACCGCTGCTGAGGGTATACCTTGTTGCAGTCTAATACGCGTTCAGATTTTTTCGCGAAAAATGCCTGCCTCTATTTATCACTGATCAACTTTTAGACTTTTTCAGTTGTTTAACTTTCACAAAATTAAAAAATATATACAGCGCATACTTTTTACTTAATTAGCAACCAAAGTTACATTTTTAACGTTTTCAGGCTGCACAAATAGGGAGAATTTAATTTATTGCGGAACTGAAACTTTATTAGGTTTAAATGCAATGCCACAGGTTACTTCTTGATATGGTTTGCATTTCTATCACAAAAACTCATTTCATGTTTCTTAGCTGTCAAAATTGTCGTAACAAATTTGAGAATTTTGAAATGCCAGGTAAAATTATCATTTTCTGAAAGAAATTCAAACCATTTCTTGAAGTAGCCAGTGGCATTGCAGTTAAACATAAAAAGTTTCAGTTCTGCAATAAATTAAATTCTCCTTATTTGTACAACCAAAAATTGTTAAAAATGTAACTTTGGCAGATAATTATGAAAAAAGTATGCGCTGTATATATTTTTCATTTCGTGAAAGTTAAACAATTGAAAACGTCTACAAGTTTATCTGTAATTACTTTAAATATAAAATCTTGACCTGAAATGGGAGGCACCCCCTTAACGTTCCCACACACATTCTTATTGATTGGGAACTCTCTCTAGCTTTCCAGGTTTCTGAAGGTTATCCCGTTATCTCATACCATACATTACTTCTTATCGTGATTATTGGCCAGATGGCATATTATGAACGTAAACAACTGAAGTGAGATCCTATAAGCTATTTTGTAGAAAACCTGACATCTGCCACAAGAGAACACAAGCTTGGTTCGGTGAATTTTTTTTTTAAATTAAGGAACGGAATATACTGAACTTAATGCCTCAACGACACTGGGTCATTTGAGACGATGAAAGGTGACGAGATGAGAAAGGGAGCATTGGTAGAATGAATGGGTGTGGGGAACGGAAGTATCTGGAGAAAACGCAATGGCAGTTACAATAAAAATACGGTTATGTAACTAAAATCATAATCACCTAAAATGTTTGAACCACTATTATTTGTACCATGTTTAGCCAAAAATGTAATGCTATGACCATGTAGAGTTTTAAAGCTAAATACTTAAAATTCAAGCATCATGTTTTGATCCTCTTTCAGTATAATATGTTATGAGAGACACCATTTTAAGATTAAAAAATAACACTGACTAGTTTCGCAAAATATTCGTAAGCTCTTACCTCAGCATTTCATAATTGTTTGAATTTTGAAATAATTAAAAACAGTAACTAGTGAGTTTCATAAATAGAATTAAAAATGATTATAATTGTTTGCCTGTCAGGTTATGCAGGAATCAAATTAATCTCTGAAAAGAAAACAAGATACACTTATTAAAACGACAGGAGAGAAAATTAAGAGGATAGACGAGCATGCTGTTCGTACTAAATCCACTTGTGCTCCAGGAAGCACAAGGCACATATTTGAGACAATATGTTTAAAAAGATACTGCAAAAAAAAATTAAATTTGTTAAGTACCATATTGGTCTAAACATGGCTACAATTTTTTACTGTTTTTGGCTATGTCGAAAGATTTTGTCGTCTTACAGCCGCACCACTAAAATACTAATTTCAATACACATGCGAGCTGAGCATTTAATGCAAAGAAACTGTAACATTTATTTATTTATTTATTTAAATTTGTTACATGCCCACCGACAGTCTTGAGACTTTAGAGGTGGGCACGATACAAAACAAGTAAAAACAAACACTATCACAATAAATAGAGACAGCACAGAATAAACACAAAACATGAAAACAGAAATGACATAAATACCAAAAGGACAAGATAACATGACACATTACTTAGCGAAATGTTGATTACATATTTATTAAACCTCAGTGAATACATTTACTATACACAAAATATATACAGAAAAATGGATGATACAAAATATAACATGTGACTAGAGGACAAGTTAAGAGGATGAATTTTTAAGTTTAGACAATTGATCATTATTGTGATTCCTAATTAATAGGTACATGATGTCATTAAAGTTATGTAGAGTACAATATGTTTGGTACAAGCGAGAATTAAATCGTGGTATTTTTAACCCAGTGGTTTCCAGGAGATAAGTACATTTAATTTTAGCGTTAAAACAATTTTCAACAAACAGAGAGTCTAAATATACTCTACGTGCTCTGCGGTAACACCCATCGTGAATGAAATAACAAAACCCGCATCTCCGACCGTCGGAGCAGGGCTCACCTGGGGCGGGGAGCACAGCACCGCCTTGCACCACTTGGGGTAGCCGTTGTCGCAGACGCACAAGGTGCAGGTGTCGGGCCCCGGGACGTAGTGCAGTCCGTGCGAGATGGTCCGCCCGTTCAGGTCCACGCACTCCCCCGACGACAGGCATGCCACACCTGCACACGCACCGACACTTTGCGACGACAGGCATGCCACACCTGCACACGCACCGATAGTTTGCGACGACAGGCGAAAAAAATTCAACTGTAAAGTCCGTGTGCCTACTGATGAACTCCCTGCAGAAATTTCGACTCGTCAATTCGGGTCGCATACTCGCGATCGTACAGGAAAAAAAACAGATGAGCAGCGTGCACACGTCAGATAGAACACCGACCCGCTCCACCCCCAACGAGCTGCCGGCCTCTACGGTGCGCTTCGGGCTCGACGCCTCTACACACTGCGGTCGTTCGAGACTGCGAGGACCGACGAGGTGACGACGGTGCATCATGCCAAATGAATGTACGGTGAAACCGTAAACACCCCGATAAAGACCCAACAGCTACTGGCTTTGTTTGCCACGTTTCCCATTTGTTGAAAAATCCAGGACTGATCCCGCCTGAAATTGAACCTGGATAGCTTTGGTCGGAGGCGAGTGGTCTGTACACTAGACACCCTGGACCGTCCCCGACTGAAACTCCGAGGTCCTGCGTGTCCCTATTCCGAGCTCCCTCCACCCCTCCAAACTAATGGCCTGTTGCACCAATGGAGTTCAGGCCTGATCTGGAGTCGACAGCTGGTCCGATCAGCGTTCTACCACATTTTTTGTTGCACCATTGCGTTATGAACACTGTGCGAAGATTATTAGAAACTGCGATGAAAACCGACTCTCGGGTTGGTTCATAGCAATGATCTCGCATCAACACTGTACGGGCACACGTGGCCGGCATTTTCACGGACTTTGTGGAAGTTAATTAAATCAGGAGTAAATATTAGAGTATTATTTACAAAATTTCAGATCACATATAATACATGTATCAACAATTTTACTTATACTAGTGTTACATCTTTTTATGCAAAATACCCAATATTATAATATTTTATTTTGTCATGATTTATTTTCATATTTTAAAAACAGTGTTTTTTAGGTCAAAACTTATACATATTTCTGACTGCTTCGTTTGGTATTAATCTTTAAATACCAGTATGTGTTTTCTGTCGTCGTTGAAATTCAAAAGACAAGGCGTCAACCATTGCCGTGTCATTGAGTGTAGCGACTCAATCATTCCAGCCCGCCAATAGAAATACACCTAACATTTATTTACCACTGCTGCTGCCTGTTGTTGCAGACTGGAAATGTACGACCTGTAGTTCACCGATCGAAGTTCGTGCAGTCCCAGTATGTGTCGGCACAACGTGTAGAGGAATGACCCTTAGATTATTCTTGGGCTGAATCACTGGATCGGAAATGGAAGAGTGAATGGTGCCACAAGCTCACCAAGGTAAGTGGAGGACTATGAGCGGTAATCTCTTCAAAATATTATCTCACATTTAACAATGAAAATATGTTAAACAAACCTTTACAGTCCCTAAAGCAGGGAACGTCAAATCCTTACAAGAAAAAATAAACTGTAAACCCACACAATGTACAAAAAGTACAATCAGAAAGTAGTGTTTTCACCATCTGCTAGTGCAGCACCTGTAAAGAAATTCTTTCAATACCTAAATGAAGTCACCTTGAAGTGTAAAATTTTCTCCTTAATTACTAACATCCCTGAAAGTACCACAGTGCCCCATACTTGAAGATGCCAAAGTCCAATAGCACACTTGTAAGGCAAATAAATAACTAAGGCCAACATTAAGGGAGAGCGCCCTTATGCCATCAGAGTGATGCGTGACCCTGGCGTAAGACCCTGTGACTCTCTCAAACTATCATCTCCGACTATATTTGACAAGCATTGGAGGTGTAAGGTTAACGAAAAAATGTTATCAATTTTCTCCACCAAATATAATTGGACACATAACCTAACTATGTTTTGAAGCGTGACACACTATCAAAGTTAATTTTTAGGCTGAGCTATTTCTAACATTTTATTTTCAAAATAATTTCTAAATTTAAATTATGCATAACTGTGTTGGATGGAAATTTTGAACTTATAATGTTTTGAGTGCATTTATAAACTTTAAAAAATTTAAAAATTTAACTCACTTTAATGCTTGTTACACAACACAATAACAATAATGTTCTGTGATTTTTAAGTTATAGACACATCATTTATTTTTAGATATAAAATTTATTTGCATACAGCATTAACATTAGGATTACTTTAGTTATTTCACCTTTATAACAACTTTAATCACCAATGTATTTTTATTTTTTTTGCAATTTTAACAATTTGTTGTGATGGAAACGGATGTCATTTCCATTTTTGCTAGGCATGATTCTGATTTTCTGACTCCATCCTACATCCAACATATATTTTAGAACCTGTCTTATATGCAAAATATTTGATGGAAACTCACGTCACCCAACTTGTCAATTAAACATGGCTGCGCTAGCGATGTTACCAGTGAAGTCACAACCCTCCAACATTATTTGTCCAAACATATTGGAAGATGTTGGAAGCAAGAATCTGAGTGTGACAAAGGCCTCTATGAAGCCTGGCCTTCAACCCCAGACAGCACATTAAACAATACCCACGGGTGGAGTAAGTGTAGTTTCGGATTTTAGTGTCACATTTGAAAAAAAAAAACTTGAACCTTCTAACGAAATAGTTCAGCAACTACAATTAAATACTTTGTGATTTCCCTGTGATACATTGTGACATTACGAGGGACGTTCTGAAAGTAAGTTTCATCATTTTTGACGTGACGTCTAATAAATCGATGAACGCCGGCTGCACGCACGAAAAAGTGTCCCTAAAGCACATTGTCCCATTACGCTGTGTCCCATTACGCTCATTGTATGCTTGCGCCGCATCTATCTCTCTTCCACTCAATTGGAACAACCATCGATTTGACTTTTTCGAGGCACATTAAACTTGAAACATTCCCATTCGTTTCCTACTTTTCCTATCATTGTCCTATCCGTAACAGAATAACACAGATTGGAAGAAGTTAAATAGCAAATATGTATAAAAGTTATATTTAACATAATCTCATCGTTAAAGTAATAAACATATTTGAATTAATGAGTGCAAATAAAAGTAAATTTATCAATTAAATTGTAGATTTCATTTCACTCGTTCTTTGTATCCATACAAAATAGTGATAATTAAATAAAAATGATTCAATTTTATTCATAAAAGTATGCAATCATTTCATCAATGTTTTGTTATGACGTCACGTTAAACTATCGTCCGTAAACCGACTTTACAGACAACCAATTTTTTTCTAAAGAGCAGATGGTACACCAGGTGAAACAAACAATTGTCATGAGAATCCTTAACTGATGCTGGTTCAACGACGAAAGTAGTGTCAGCGGAGGAGGAATGACGCATCCACACAGCGCGGAAGAAGAGAGAGTACTAGCAGACCGGCATGCCTGAGGTTATTCAAGTACAAATCACGATGGCAGACAGATGTGTGCTGACAACGAGGTCACTAACGGAAGTGTGTGCTGTTTTCCCAGCATTGAAAGCTGCACTCTCGGGACGCCACTTCCAAAACAACGCCGAGGTGGGGCAGACTGTGCGACAATTCCTTGCATCGCAGGGCACCGAGCATCACCGGAGCGGCTTCTTCAAACTGACTGCACGCTACGACAAATGTCTCAATGTTGGTGGCGACTATGTCGAAAAATAGTGCAAGGTGTATAGTTCATGACGCATTGGTGTATTTTTATTTTTTTTGGCAATAAAGTTTCCATGTGGGAAAAAAAATTACGGAATATTATTTTTACTTATTTGCACATTCCTGCTGTATTCATGTCCGCATATGGTGAACTTTAGTATTCACAGCACCTTCTGTATACGTCTGAATAAACCTTAAACCACGCCTGTGCAACTTCGGAGCCTGTGTAACTGCCGCCGCTACAAACAGTAATTTCAGATGTTATGAAAATCTCATAATAAATGTTTTTACTATTTATCACTTGGTGTATCCAACCGACTTTTTGACGTGACGTCTAATAAATCGATGAACACCGGCTGCACACACGAAAAAGTGTCCCACTACGGATGTGTTCTGTTTGCTCATTGTACGCTTGCATGGCATCTCTCTTCCACTGATTGGAACAACCATCGATTTGAATTTTCAATCATATTTTAGTCGTTTGAATTATTAATATTATGTAATTTAACGATCGTCCACCGATTTTCAGCACAATCGGTACGGTTATTTAAAAGTAATGTTGAAAATTCAAATACGTTTTGAACCAACAATGGTGTTTTACAGTTACACATAATAATTCAAATTACACCCAGGATCTTTTGCACAATGATTTAAAAAATATTGTAAGACATTATAAATAAGTTTGATGTATTTGATGCGTATTTGTTATAAAATCGTGTTAATATTATACCCCTACCGTGAACAAAGTTTTTAATATATATATATATATATATATATATATATATATATATATATATATATATATTTAACATTTGAAACTACATTACCTTAGTATGATCTCGTGGGCGTGTGGTTAGCGTACCTAACTCTTAAACTAAAGGTTGTTGGTTCGAAACCCGGCAGCTGCAAATTTTTTTTTGTACTTGTAAAAATAAATATGGCGCACGCAACATTTCAAAAGAAATAAATATATTTGAATTTATGAATGCAAATAAAAGTAAATTTATTTATTCAATTGCACATTTCATTTCACTCCTTTGTATCCATACAAAATAGTGATAATTCAGTAAAAATGATTCAATTTTATTCATAAAAGTATGCAGAGGTAAATTTTATCATGCAAAAAATTGAAAAATTTAAAAAAAAAAATTCTTCCTCAAAGAATATAATATTTTTAATGCCTAAATGGTTTGGCTGCAAAAACCTATTACGGCTGTCTCAAGCCAAAAAATATGATATTTCCTTTTTTTCTGGATCAATCATTTCATCATTTTTTCTTATGACGTTGTCACGTTAAACTATCGTCCGTAAACCGACTTTACAGACAACCAATTTTTGTATATATTTGCATTTTTTTTAATGTTATTTTCAGCAATCGGGCATCTAAAAGTACCTGTAAACCAATGTCAAGACTTTCTCAGGGCCTTGAAGTTTTTATTTTTTATTTTATCACAGAATAATTTTTATCTTTAATAGGCAAAATCAAACAAAATACATACTAAAATGATATATTTGCAGTAATGTGTCGATTTTTATGTTGGAAAACTAAAAACATTTCCGGAGATAATTTCAACCCAATTTATGTGGACAGTCTCCGGCTATTTATGATGTATGATCACAAACTGAGGTGAGGTGTCAACCAGACCCCTCACATAAATCTGTGGGCCCCGTTGCTAGAAGACATGATGCTCCCCCCCCCCCCCCTTTATTATCTAACAGAGATCAAAAAAAAAAATTTTTTCCTTTATGTATATTGTTTTAGTTATATTTTTTAACCTTTTCACAATTATTTTAAAAACACATTAAAACTATAAGTAAGTGTTTCGATTGTCAACGTAAATTGGTTTTGAATAATGGCAAATAAATGAGTGTAAGTGTTCAGCACTGTCAACATGGTGTCACGTCAATTGGTGGTGGTTTTGTTACTCACAGTTGTAGATTCAGACACGTTCTGTACGCACAGCATATTCCGAATAATATTACTCTGGTGTAATATTACATCGGTAACTAAATTTAGGCCTTACTGTTTGTTTTCTATGATTTATTTAAAATTGTCTACTTTTTTGTTTTAATTTTTTTTTCTTTCCTTCGCAGGCCCCCTAGACCCATGGGCCCCGTTGCCATAGCAACGGCAGCACCGGCCATGTGGGGGCCCTGGTGTCAACTAACCAAATGCAAGTTAGCAAAAATCTGCTTGAAATTACAGTTCCTTCAATTCCTGCACCGTTAATGCTTACTTCTGGACTTTTTCAAGGCCTTTGTGACAGTCCTTCTGTTACGTTACTTTCTTACGACTTTCATGAATTGTAGACACTCTGTTTCAATTATAATTTTCTTAATTTTATATTGACATTTTTAACTCTGGGTTAAATAATTTCAGGTTGATACTGTTATTTGGACATTTGGCAAATTCTCAAACTTAAAATTTTAGGAACTGTAAAACAGTTAGCACTGGTCATGGTGTGCTGAGTGAGGAAAGCTTCAATTAGTTTTTGAATGTGCAGTTTCATTTAGTGCAATATTTTTATGCTGATTGGTTATTGTTGTATTAACATCATGATATTGCAAAATTATTTAAATATTTCACTGAATTTGTGGTGCATCACAAATATTTTGTGTTCAATGTTAATTTTTACACATGCCATTATACTAGCTCTGAAATATGAGAGTTTATACGTATTATTTTCCTTGTCTTCCTTTTTCTTAATTTGTGTATTGTTTAAGTGTAAAATCTGTAATTTGCTTAGATTCTTCAGAGAAGGCTAGGTGATAGCACAATTGTGCCCTATACCTATCAATAAAGATAAAATTATTCAACAGTACAATAAAACACATTTAAATATGTTAAAAACCTTATTAAATAATTCTGCGTCATAGAAAAAAAAGTGGTATGGTTCTGAATGAATTCTCAAGAACTCGCTTGTCGTAAAGGGTTATGAAATTCATCTGTTGGATTTAAAACAAGTACGTAAATATTGATGGAGAAACTTAAATTAGCCATAGTCAAGTTCTTACAAAATATATATGTAACTTAGCACAGGAATTTAAATACAGTAATATTAAGGGGAACCAAAGTATATTAAGAGCAGTGTTCTCACGACACTGCACCACTTTGCTTACCAGTGTGTGAGCACCAGCCGTTCCTACTTACTTTCAGAAGTTTTAAGGGCTCCGCCCACCCAGACACACACACGGTGCACAGAGCTTCAGGAAAAACAACGCGATTTCAAAACTACTCAAGATATCCGAGTGGGGTCTCCTTACGAAAAGCATTCAAGAGTTTGCTGGCTGTGGATACATTCCACATATGCAATTTGTATGCCTAGGTAAATTATTTTCCACTCATTTGGTAAAGAGAATTTATTTTAGTGACTTTAAGTGTTTCCCTTTCATTTTCTATAATTTTTAAATAATTATTTTATCCAAAAGAATTTCCTGATCTTCATAACCTTCCCCGATTTAGAGTTTGTTTGACTGAAAAACCAAACACAACTTTGTGGGATAATTAAGTAAATTTAGTACATACTCATTAAGAAAATTTTCATAGTTTTTATTATTTTTCAAAAGAGCTGCTATCCTCAATATTCAATTCATTTGATTATTATGCAAGAACGTATTTTCCACCATTCCATCCTCTCTTCGCTGCCAATGGTTGTTGAAAAACTGCATCACTTAGTTTATAAAAGCACCAGTGCAAAGGGCCACCCTTCTAGGCCAAATCAATATCTTAATTCATTACCAACCAAACTACAAATGCAGCAGGTGGAAGGGTGTTCACTCTAACACGTGCTTTGCTCACATCACAAACCACATCTCACAGATTTCATATTAAAAAAATTTGTTTAAAAATATAGGTGGCAGGTAATAGCCTGAATTTAAAAACATGGTTAAGGGATGGTAATGAAATACTTGTAGCACAAAAAACCACAATAATCAAAAACTTATATTTTTTTTCCTAGAGAACTCCAAAATTATAGGCCTATCATTCAAAATGAATATCCTACAAACATCACATGCACTGGGATTGTCAAAATGAATAACTCAATAATAATTCAGGCAACAGATGGCCTGAAGTCATCTGCCCACTGTCCCTTAATGGAAAATAGGAATAACATTCAAAACACAAATATGAAGAGCTCACTTGTCTTATTTCTGATTGTATTTCAAGGGAAAAAATGATCCATAAACTAATAGTTAAAACCAAAATAAATGCAGAAATACGCAGGAATTTTTCCGTTATGATTAGAAAAAATCAACTAGAAATTAACGGTACACTAACTGTGAAATGGGACACACTAACTTAACGAAGACCAAACAAATACATACCTGAAAAACTTATTAAAGAGTACGAAATGCCTATAACTAATATCCTACAACACATTTTTATAGCTTAGTTTTCTTCATTCTATAGCTGTGATTACATATGTCAAATAAACGTCAACAAATCGAACAATTTCATTGCTGGAAAACAACATTAACATTTTTTTTTGTAAGCGACAGCAGCAGAACCCAGACTAACAATCGATTAGTAAACCTGAATAATCTCCGAAACTCTTTCAAGAGCATCGATATAGATCCCGGTTATATGGCTGAAATGGTGGAAGTAGAGACAAAGTATTCTTAGAGAGACGGAAGATTGTGTAGTTGTGATCCTTGAAGGATAATATTTGACATGGTCAACCATCATAATTAGAAATATATTTTACTTTTTTCATTTGCAGATTACTAAATTATACAAATTGTGTTTTAAGAAAATATTAATTGATATATTTATTTAATGATATAATTTTCATAATATTATTAAATCTATAGTTAGCTACATTGGGTTGATCATTTCGTACTAGGTAGGTCTATTGCATCATCTCAACGACCATCTCAACCGCCATGGGATCGCGCTTCGAAGGGTGCCGGCTGTGCTAGGGGGTCATCAAGCCGCGGGATCGGGAACACGCGTTGGAGATGGTCTTCCGGGGGGGGGGGGAAGAGAGAGTTTGACGTCCTCCCGACCATGGCCTATAAGCCCATGCTCCCCACCGCTAGTACCAGATCCCGTTTTCGGAGAGCACCCCTAGCCCGGCGGGAATGAGTCAGGTGAAAGCCTTGGGCGTGACCCCCCTAGACTCAAATAATCTTAAGGGCACGAATCCCTGGGGTTCGACCCCATAAACCAATTAAGGAACAAGTCATTATGACACAATTATTAATTCACAGGCATTAAACAAGTGCGTCGTAGCTACTCCGTGCGAGCACCGCATGCTCGGAGTAGACAACGAACCTCATTACCAGTCACCGCGGCCACTGGCCTTAATTAAAGTGCCCGTGACAATGATCGAGTCATATTAGGTGGAATCCATCTAAAACATTCCACAGTGAGACTGCCGTCACCCGACCTCTGTGAAAGGTCCGGGGGGTACCTGACGGGCGCTACTGGGGTCGCGATGCTCTTGTTGTCTGGAGGGGCGCCAGGCAAGCGGGCTGCTAGGCCGTTGATGTTGGGTCGTGGATACTCTGCCCCCGCGTGCCCCGCCAGGTACACGGCTTGAATGTAACCTGAATGGTTCTACCTTGACTGTGAAGGCCGCTCGGCCGTGTGAAGGACAGGAGATTACGGAAAATGATATACGAGTAGGCGAGAATACATTTAATTTGGGAGTTTCACCGGGGGTCCATGTGGGTACACGGCACGCTCTACAAGTCCGCTCCGCGGTTCAGCCCCGCTACAAAAATTCTCACCAACACTTGTTAACAAGGAAAAAAAACACAACACTATGTGACAATGGTTACGCGGGGCGTGGGTCGATGATCGCTGGAGACGGCCAGCGACGTAAGTTAACGGGTGCAGGGGGGTTCTATGAGAGGGCTCCTAAATTCGGCGAAACACTTACGTGTGTGCAGCCGGCAGGCATATGCATGGCGTCCTTAAGTAAAATCACTTTCGATGGAGTCGGCCAGTAGCGTATGTTCTGTGATACAATACGTAGCGCGGTATCACACTGAAGACGGTCGGGATAGGCCCGGCTCCGCAAAATACGCGCCGAGTCGACGTGGCCAGCGGTGAATTAACAAAAGGTTTTAAATTTAAAGATTTCGTACAGAATGAAAATAATCAATGAAAGAAAACTTGGATGCTGCCCACGGACACACATCTGTTCCCGGCGCAGAGTGGTTGGAGACTGCCGAACACAGCCGCCTCGCAAGGAAGAGAAACTTTCTCTTCTTTGTGAGTCGGCGTCAAAAAACTTATATTAATTGAATTTACTCTATTACCAGTTAAAACATGTTCCAGGTCCCCAATTAAAATGTAGCACCTGGTAATTGGGTGCTTAAGGCTTAACAATGGTTTTAATGTATTTAATTATTAAAATTGTGACATCAAGTTGGCAACTGTAAATTTACTAACATATTGTCCCACTGCGAATTGTTTTAGAGGGATTTCTCCTATTCTGACTTGATCATAGTCACGGGCAATTTAATTAAGGGCAGTGGCCGCGGTGACTGTTAATTAGGTTTGTTGTCTGCTCCGTGCGTGGTGTACTCGCCCGGAGTGGCTACGACGCACTTATTACATGTCGGGTAATTAGTAATTTCGTACTATTGGCTTTTCCCTTAATTGAATTATGGGTTCGAGCCTTCGGGGTTCCGTACCTTTAAATTTCATCATGTCTATTGGGGTCACGCCCGAGGTACTCGTCTGACTCAATCCGGCTGGGCAAGGGGCGCGCTCCGAAAACGGGAAACGGTACTGGCGGTGCGGAGCACGGGCTTAACGGCCATGGTCGGTATGACGTTAAGATAATATGTAAATAAATTTACAGTCGCCAACTTGATGTCACAATTCAAATAATTAAATATTCTAAAAAAGTTTGACACCGCCATCGGTGCTCCCTCTGAGAGCATAGGCCGTCTCCTCAACACCTTAACCAGTGTCAGTGCGCCGAACACGTCCGCGCGTGTAGCTTAGTGCAGTGCCTCGAACGGTGTGACGGCATCATCCCCTGGGACATGCAACGATCGCGGACGAGATATCACATCGGGTTCCGCCGCGCCCGTTCCCAGTTTAACGTGGCCCACGCTACAACGAGGACGAGCCTCGATTTACGTAATTCCCCTGAATAGAGGGACTGAAACCAACCCGAGCCCGGGACTTGCTCGTAGTGACTTTAGTGTTGTATTTCAGTGTTAGTGTTAGTGTTCGCCTTCAGCCTTACGTACATGTCCAATTAAGTGTTATGTGTAATTTCCCATTCAGTCATTAGTGTATCTTCCGTGTTACGCACCGTATGGACTACCATGTGCTAAGCACTAGACTTGCCGCTCTCTCGAATCATCGTCACCATAGCTCTCAGGGTAGCCTGCAACCCTCGATGTGCTAGTCTCCGGTATACCGTTAGACACTAACCAGTACAGCCAATCGAGGGCAGTATGGATGGAGTGGAGGTCGATGATGATACGGCCAGTCATGTGAAAGTGCCTTATGCGAAGTGAAGGAGTGTAACGTGTGCTTCAGTAATAAATCAGTTAAGTTCACGTGTGTTATTTTCATAAGTACGGCATCCTGGGTGGCCATAACAGCCCGGGGAGCCCTTTGTAGACGCGTCCCTGCCTGCAGCCACGAGGCAAAGAACCCCGCCCTCGAGACCAAATTTTCTTTCACGTAATTTAATTAGCATTAATTCCAGGACAGGCAATGGGGACGGCGTCAAGTTGTTAAGCCTTAAGCACCCAATTACCAGATTCTACCTTTTAATTGAGTACCTGGAACGTGTTTTTAGTTTATAATTGAGCAAATAAAGTTGATATAAGTTTTTGGCGCCGACTCACAAAGGAGGTAAAAGTTTCTCTCCCTTGCAAGGCGGGCATGTTTGGCAGTCTCCAGCCACTCCGCGTCGGGTCAAGACGTGTGTCCGTGAGCAGCCTTCAACTTTGTACCACCGATCGTTCACTCTGCACTTGATTTAATAACCATTGACATCGTACGGCCGAAGGCCACCCCAAAGCCCGACCTGCACCCGCCAGTACTCGGCTCCGCTAACGGAAAGCACCCCTAGCCATGGCCCACCCGAGTCAAGTGAGCGGACCGTAGCCCAAGGTAGAGAATAGCGAACCATTTTAATTACGCATGCAATGCACTCCCCGAGCCTACAAAATTCCCCACACAATAATAACGTAATCAAAAACAAACAAAAGCCCCTAATTAATAAAGTGCGACGTAGGAGTGCCCGGGTCACTCACGTGTAGTTTTCTACTAAAACAGCTGTGAGTGCAACCCTTGCGGCCTTCAGCCTAAATTCAGTAGTGAAACGTGTGACGTAACGCAAACCGCCCCAAATTAGCATTATCATTCGCCACTGGAGTAGTTTTCAAGAAACAGACAGTCTCCAGCTTGACTCTAATATTCAAACTTATTTTAGACAAACTTATTAAATGTCAATTCTAAAACATATATAGAGATTAAGTTAATCATTAAGTTTTATTATGTGAATTTAAAGCCACTTAAAATTAGTTAATTATATAGATTTTTACGAATAACGGAACTTTAGAAACTCTGGCGCGACTGGGAGCTCACCCCTCCCCTCGCACCAGGGCTGCACACCAGTACAGCGCGACTCGCGGACCGGGACGGACGCACGTCCCAGGCAGGGGGGAGGAGCGGGAGCGGTCCCCGAACAGGGGTCGCTGCCCTAGAGCAGGGAGAGATCGGGCAGAGGGGAAGGAAGGGAGAGCGGGAGCGATCCCCGAGCAGGGGTCGCTGCCCAAGAGCAGGGAGAGGTAGGAAGGTGGAGCAGTCCTCCAGAGAGGTCGCTGTCTAAATAATACTGCTCAAGTTTTTTTTTTTTTTTTTTTTTTTTAAAAAGGGGACTCCCACTGAAGGGAGTCACCCACCAAAAAATCCATCATTTAATAAAAAAGGGCACAAGGTACAATAAAAGATTGGTACATGGGCACAAGGCCTGCAAGGTGACAATAGTCTTTATTCAACAACAAAGCAGAGCTTCCCCGACGAGGTCGTCCTTGATGCTCAGCTACTTATTGATGGGCGAGTTCTTCACGGCTGCTGGGGGGTCCTCAGGGCTCGGATGGTGCCGCGCCGTTGATGGGCCGGCGCGGAACAGCGGAGAGAAGATCATCATGGCGGCGCCGAGGAGGATGGGGTTCCCACAGTGCTACCAGTCGGCGTGGAGGCCCCAGGGTCATCTGTCTGGTCCACCGGCCGCGCCTACGTCGTCCGGCTGTCCTTCGTTAAGTAAGTGATCGTAACTGAAAAGCGGACGTCGTGGGTGCGGTGCGTCGGGCGGCGGCTCCGCCAGCTGCCGAATGTACGGATTGTCGCTACGTCGGCAACGACGGAGGAAAGTGTCGGTCGTCTGACAGAGCAGGTGGTGGAGGTGCGGAAGTCCCGTCCTGTCCAACAGTGTCTGGCGGAGCGTGGCGCGAGGGAGGCCGAGGAGAAGGCGGGCACCAAGAAAATATGAGCACGTGACAGGTCGAAGGTTGGAACGAGATGAGTGAACCCAGACCGGGCAGGCGTAGATGAAATGTGAGATGACATATGAGCGATATGCGGTGAGGCGAACTGGGAGCGGAACGGCAGAGGACGGCCTGAGTACGGTGGCCAGCTGGGCCAAGATGGCGCGGGACTTGGTGCGGACGGATTCCAGGTGTGGAAGAAAAGTGAACGAACGATCGAGGGTGACCCCGAGATAGCGGAGGGTGGGCGACCAAGGGACGACTACGGTGGAGATGCGGGGGGGGGCGGTCCTGGTGAGGATGAAGACGGGAGAAAATGATAGAGCGTGATTTGGAGTGATTCAAGCCAATGCCGTGCGCAAGGAACTGGGCGTTGAGTGAGGTGAGTCCGCGGGCAAGGCGGTCGCCGAGCAGCCGCTCGGAGACGGAGGAGGCGAGGAGACAGGTATCGTCGGCGTACTGCACCAGGTAGGTCCCAGGCGGGGGCTGCAAGTCGGAAATGTGGAGGGCGAACAGGAGAGGCGAGAGAATGGCGCCCTGGGGGACGCCGGCGAGAATGGGCCGGGGTGCGGAAAGCGTCCCCTCTACTCGAACCCGGAAGGAGCGACCCCCCAGGAACGAGCAGAGGAGACGGACCAGGTGCGGCGGAAGACCGATGGCGGAGAGGCGAGAGATGAGTTGGGAATGCGGAACGGAGTCGAATGCACGGGCCAGGTCCAAGAGCACCATGCCCGTGTGTTGCCGCCTGGCGAACCCCTGCACCACCAGGAGTTCCACACGAGCAATGGCGTGGGTGGTGGAATGACGGGGGCGGAAACCGAACTGGTGATGGGGGAGCAGGTGAAGGGTGTTGACTTGAAGAAGAAGGCGCCGGTGGATGACTCTCTCTGCGATCTTGGAGAGGATGGGGAGAAGAGAGATAGGACGGTAGGAGGAAGGTAAGGAGGAAGGCTTGCCGGGCTTGGGGATGGGCGAGACGATGGCGAGTTTCCAAGGAGACGGAAAATGGCAGAGGATGAACATGGCGTTAATGATGCGAGTGAGAAAAACAGTGGCTTTACGGGGAAGATGGCGCAGAACGGGGGCGGGAATGGAGTCGGAGCCGGGGGCCGAACGAAACTTGAGATGGGAGAGCAGAGAGGTGACTTCAGAAGGCGTGGCAAGCGGGAAGGGCAGGACATCAGGGAGGAGGGGGAGAGTGACGTGACGGGACAAGGGGGAAGGAGCATCATCATCGTCCGAGGACTCCGACGACAAGGTGGGGTGGGGGGCGGAGGCGAAGGTGGTGGCGAGGTAGGCGGCGACCGCCTCGGTCCGCTCCGAAGCCGTCTCCGCCACCCCGACAGGAAGAGTGAGGGGAGGGATGGAGGTGGGGACGGAACGAAGGCGACGGACGTAAGACCACAGAGAGCCAGAGGTAGCGGTGAGGGAGCCGAGGCGCCGCGCCTCCAGTCGGGCCCTCCACCCCGCGATCAACCGGCGGCACCACCCCCGGAGCACCAGGTAAACTCGGCGATGCAGCGGGGAGCGGCTCGCCTGCCAGCGACCACGGAAGCGGTTGCGCAAGGACACGGCGTCACGGAGATACGGCGGGAAGGGGACGATGAGAGGGCGCGGAGGCGCGAGCGGAATGTGAGAAGAAGCGGCCGTTGAGATGGCGTCGGAAAAGTAGAGGACTCGGTCGTCGAGTTGAGCAGGAGTGGCGAAGGGAAGCGTGAGGTCCAGAGCAGCGGAGAGTGAATCCTGGAAGCCATACCAGTCGGCGTGGATGAAGTCGTACCGGGGGAGGTGAGGGCTGGTGTGAGGAAAGAAGTGGAGCGAGCCGAGGACAGGCAAGTGGTCGGAAGTACCGGCGGTGATGGTGCGAAGGTGAGAAATGACGGGAAGGGGTGATGAGAGAGCGAGGTCGATGACACTGGGGCGGCGATGGCGCTGGGCCGGATAGAAGGTCGGTGTGGGTGGTGCGTGAAGAGAAAGGTGAGTACGCCGGAGGAATTGACGGAGGGAGCTGCCCCGCCGGTTCGCGGCAGCGCAGCCCCAAAAAGGATGGGTCGCATTGTAGTCCCCGGCCAGCACGACGTGGGCGTCGAGCCGTCCGAGGGCCACAATGTCGTCGGTAGGGAAGGGGAATTGGGGCGGGAGATAGAGGGAGACCAAAGTCAGGGAGTACGGAAAACCGTGCAAACGCACGGCGACAGCCTCGGCCGCGGGGGAAGACGGAACGAGACGACGATGGTGGGACAAGGTAGCGCGGACGAGTAACGCCACTCCTCCGCCCCGACCATCACGATCGGCGCGGTGAACGGCGTACCCCGGAATATGGAGGGGTGTGGGGGGGTCGAGCCAGGTTTCTGCGAGGAACACGACATCGGGAGAATGCACCCGGAGAAGGTGGAGAAGATCGTGGAGTTTGGGAGGAAGGGAGAAGGTGTTCCAGATAAGGATACTAAGGGGTGGGGCGTGATTCATCAAAGAAATTGAGGAGGGCTTGGAGGAGCACCTCAAATTTCTCCGATGGGGTCTGGGCACGGGAAAGCGCTGTCAGGACCTGGCGGATGAGTGGCAGGTAGTGGCGGATGAGCGTGATGAGTTCCCTCAACATGGATGTCAGCGAAGTGTCGTCTGAGTCGGCATCGGCGGGGCGAGTGGAAGTGGATGACGTGGCGGGTGGCCTCTGTAAAGAGGATGAGGGGAGGTGAGCAAGAGGTGGTGCCCGGGAAGAGGAGGAAGGCGGGTCGTGGCCCCGCCAAGCAGGAGTCCGCAGGGCCGGGAAAGTCCGAACGTCAGAAGGGAGCGGAGCAGACGGGCGCGGAGCGTCGGTCGTCATCGTCGGGTCAGCAGGTCGCGGCGGGTGTCGTCGGATGTATGCCTGTATGACACGGCAGTCCGTCGAGGTAGCAAAGTGCGGCCCGTCGCAATTGACACACTTTTTAGTCGTAGAGGTGCAGTCTCGCGACCAGTGGTGCCCAGCGCATTTGAAACACCTGGGGTCCCGCTCGCAGCGTGTCGATGGATGTCCGGTGGACTGGCACCGATAGCACTGGGGTACCCTCCCAGAGCCCCGGTAGCGCTCTACGGTCACCACCCAGCAGCCTAGCGTCTTCAGTTTGAGGAACCGCGTCGCCTCCCCTAGTCCGTTGGTGCAGACGAGGAAGGGCCGGGTTGTTGAGTCGGCGGAGGTGCGGAGCGGCAAGACGGTGCCCACCGGGAGGCCGAGGTCCAGGAGAGCCTCCTTGACCTCGTCCGCGGTGGTGGAGGAGGGCAGGCGCTTGACCACAACACGGTCGGTGCGCTCGTCGGGACGCAGGTGGGTGTAGGGCTGGTAGCCATGTCTCTTGAGGTGGTCGTAGAGGAACTGATGGTCGTGAGGATTAGCAGTGTAGAAAGACGTACGATCGTTAATGGAGGTGGCGGTGAGTGGACCGGTGAGCAAGGACTGCAAGTGTTTGATGTGGAGGAAGGGTTGAGCGGTCGGCGAGGAGCGAATGCCAATGGGTGGCATGCGAGGCGGCTTAGATGCAGACGGAGCAGAGGTGGCCGGCCGCTGAGACGTGGATGGCTGAGGTTGCGGAGGGGAGACAGATGTAGAAGGTTGAGGCTGGGGCGGCGCGGCAACAGTCTTATGTCTCTTCGGGTGCTGGGTACGACGAGGCTTGGCGGTGAGAGGAGGAGCAGATGATGCGGCGTCGTCGATGTCAGAGTCAGGCAAGGAGGATAAGGATCCGTAGCGGTTTTCCACTGGGACGGCGTCATCCGAAGAGAGCACGTCGCGGAGAGGCCGCTTGGTGGTCTTCCGAGGCTTCACGAACCCAAAGTCGTCGTCTGAAGTAGCTGGAGCGGCGGTGTCCATGGGGTCCACAGGCGCGTCAACGACGAGAACGGGTAAGGAGGGAGCGGCAGTCACGATGGGCGAGGTGATAGAGGCAGTGGTGGTGGTAGTGGTGTAGACGGACAGAGTAGGAGACGAGGTAGCAGTCGGAATAGTGGACAGGTCGATGCCGGCGAGGTGTTTCGAGTCGCTGACCTTGATGTTGGCGCTCTGGGGGCGGACCCCCGCCGGTGCCGAGGGCGAAGGCAGAGCCCCCCCCCCCCCCCCGACGCGGAAGAGGCCGCCACACCAGGCGCGGTCAGCTTCGTCGTCGATGGTTGCGAAGATGCAGTTGCTTTCGCTGGTCGTCCATAAGGGTTCGTCGGCGTTGGTCGGTCGGTCAACATGGTGGCTTCGGCCGAAGGCCTCGGACCGAGATCGTCTCCGCCCAGGTTCGGCGTCGTCGGGTGGGGATCCATTCCAGATCCCCCCCTCGACCTCCCCTATAGGCTACGATTCGGTAGCACACAGCACTCACAAGAAGAGGATCTAGGTGCTAAGAGCTAGATCTACGACAAGAGCACTCCTGGTGGTCGACTCAGGAACTTGCAGCAGCAAGTCTCGGCAGCTCGCTAAAATCGCTGAAAGGAAATCAGTTAGTATAAAGCCGAAAGTGCACTGATTTGCTTCAAATAGCTTGCAAAAATTCCCCTGTACAATTCTATGCCTTTGAAGGGAAACCAGTGCACTTCATCTACCCAGAAATTACTGGGAAGAGCTTTCTGCCTGGCTTAGCTCAGCCAGAGTAAATATACAATGTATGTACATATTCATCAGGGAGGGCACATCTGTACCCTTCCTGTGCATACATATTCGAATTACAATGCTCTTTACATTCACTTGTATAATTTAAAGGCTTCTTGATACCACACTGGGTATTTACATATTTGTCCTGAATTAGGCTGGGCAGGTAGACAAAGTTTCCTTAATTTACATTCCCCTTTGTCTGCCATCTAGGGGCGGGTGGCGAACTAACTTTCCTCACCATAGATTATGTAGGATGGGTGGCGCACTTGGGGCTTGTGCTATCATACCAGCCGAGGCCAAACTGGTGGACATGACAATATCTTTGTTTCACCGAACGTCTATCTGGTAATTATAGTCACAACCAAAACCTTTTTTTTAATACTCCCCGTGTGCGCCCGGTCCTTTTCTTGTGTAGGGCCTAACCCAGCCGCGTCAATTGTAAACGCACGTAGAGGCACGCAGGTGTCCCTCTCAGATAACGTGTGCAGTGTAAACGTGTACGTAAAAGCACCACAGAGTGCCGTTTTATCAAGTGTAATTGTAATGACGTCGTCCGACCGACGACCATCCCTAAGCCCGACCTGCAACCGCCAGTATACTCTCCCGCTAACGGAACGCACCCCTGGCCGTGGCCCACCCGAGTCGAGCGAGCCACCGAGCCGAACGGCCAAACCAGACATTATTATTATAAAGCACACTAAATCCGAGTGGACTAGAGACGAACCACACCCATTCCCCCTCAAACAATTAATTACGAATTTTGCGACCTTAAAGTCTCTTCCAGACGCAGTCATTTAGTTTTTAACGTAATGAGGTCAAGCTTGGCGCGGCAGGGGCCGACGCGCCACCGAACGCCATGCCAGTTCCGCAGTTCTACTTGACTCGCGGACCGGGACGGACCTACGTCCCACGGAGAGACCACAACCATTGTCTTCATCGCAAGTAACGTCCGGTAAATATAGTCATTTAGCATAAACCAAACCTTTTTTATTCACCTCTCCGTGCGTGCCCGGTCCGTTTTTTACGGTTCAGGACCTAATCCGACCGCGTAAACGTAAAGACGTCCCGCACCACACCTGGTGCGCAAGGTCGCTCTTCAGCATACGGCACGGGCCGTCTCCCGCAAACCACAGAACTTTTCTTAAGGCCACGCGCCTTCGCGCTGACCACAAACCCGTAAGGAAAACTTCGCCAAGTTTAGTGGCGGTGCGTGTACCACCCCAGTGGGCACGGCACCAGCGTAGAAACAATCGCTTACGGGACTGGCCGACTCCAGTCACCCACAAACTCTGTGTGCCACGTCAATTGTGCGCGCCTAATTTTCATTAAGTGTACTTTGTTAACGTAACTTTGCGCCACGTCATTTGTGCGCGCCTAATTTTCATTAAGTGTACTTTGTTAACGTAACTTTGCGCCACGTCATTTGTGCGCGCCTAATTTTCATTAAGTGTACTTGTTAACGTAACTTTGCGCCACGTCATTTGTACGCGCCTAATTTTCATTAAGTGTACTTTGTTAATGTAACTTTGCGCCACGTCATCTGTGCGTGCCTCTCTTGCATCAAGTGTACTTGGCCTGCATACTGTTACCCGAGAAACCAGTGCCACGAAACATTGAACATGTACCGGCCTGCACCCCGCAACGGACAAGTAGCCCTCAGGGGCATGTCTGTACTCAGTAATTGTATGGTGTGACGTCAACCCCTTGAATAAAGGCACGTCGCTACTACGGCAATCCCACGCATTCTTCTTTAACGTAAATTCCCAGGCAAGACCGCCGACGGTTCTAGCGGACCACGCTGGGGCAACGAACCACGAACCCTCATTGGTTAGACACCGAGCTAGCCTGGTGCCCTCCCGGAACATAAAATGTTAGTCAGACCAGCCACCCCGCTAGAACTCGCGCCCGGACTCGAACACGAGACCGCGGACGATGGCAGTAATAATAGTGTAATCAAAACTTCTACGTGTTCCGACGCCTCATTGGCAGTCATGTACCGCCGAGTAAACCTCGTGCCCAATGTAATGAACCAGTGTCAATCGTGAATAATAAAAAGTCCACCCCTCACCCCCCGTGCGCGACGTGCGACCCGTAGAACAACCAGAACAGTGTATGTAAATTAACCTAAACAACCCAACCTAATCAGGAAAAAAAATTCCATCACCGCCGACGGTTCTAGCGGACCACGCTGGGGCAACGAACCCACGACCATCACACGGTTAGACACCGAGCTAGCCTGGCGCCCTCCCGGAACAGAAATTTCTAAGAAAGCCAGCCACCCCGCTAGGACCTGCGCCCGATCTCTAACACGAGACCGCGGCGGACGGCACCATAAATTTTTAATTCATTGCTGCTCATGTAGACTCGGCGTGTATTTTGCGGACCCGGACTTATCTCGACCGTTTCCCTTAGTGGTTCCGGACCGCATCGCGGACCATGCAACTTATGGCACTGGCCGACTCCAGCCAACACGCTTTCGCTAAAACCGCCGCGCATACGCCTGCCGGCGGCAACCTCAAGTGAGTTTAAAGTGTAATTTAGGGTCACGCTCACTGAGCCCCCCTAAGGCAGTTAACTTTCGGTATTGGCCATCTCCAGAGCACTCGTAACCGCACCCCGCGAGACTGCAGCGGCAAATTCATAGTGTTATGTTAGTTTCGTGTTTTGTTCTGTAATCAGCATGTGTTAATGTAACTGTAAAACGGCTCAGATGCCGCATAGCGTATTCGCATAATTTTTGTACCGGTTCTGCCACCGCATAGAGTACGCATAGGGAGTACTGCGTACCCATGCGTACCACCGGAGAAGTCCGTTAATTAAATGCAAATCAACATAACCGGTTTCGCTTACGACTATTTCACACCACCCCGTTCCCCACACGGCCGAGCGGCCTCACAACCAAGTAGGGAAGTTAAGGTTAGATTTCAAGCCACGTACCTGGCGGGGCACGTGGGGGCAGAGTACCCACGACCCATCACCAACGGACTAGTGTTTCACTAGCCTGCCCCCCCCCCCCCCCGGGCAACAGCAGTACCGCGACGCCTGTAGCGCCCGTCAGGTACTTCCCGGGCCTTCTACAGAGGCCGGGTGATAGGAAAATAAAATATAAAATCCACTTTTAATCATAATAAATCGAATAGCTCACCAACCAAACCTCGACTTCTCATTTATAAACCTTACGATCATCTCCACCATCTGTCAGCCCACAGGGGCGGTAATAAATTCTTGTTCGCCCTCCTTAGTGGCCCTCTGAAGTATTATTGACATATCTTTTTGTTATAAGTTTATCTTTCCAGTACTTTTTCAAATTTTTGTATCTTAGAAGTTTCTCTAATAAATTACTTAATAGTAAATAGCGCACTAAGGAGAGGCGTGACAGAGAGATCATGGAGTCAAGATTAATTTCCTGGAACAGCGATTTTTTTGCATGGAGTTGGGAAAATCGAAGATGAACGAAGTGAGGGGAGACATCCTGGTGAGTGGAGTGCTGCCTAGGAGGGGTGTGCCTATCCACAAGCTCAGGGCTGCGGAAGCCATCATGCTGAAGCAGTGTCAGGAGTGGGGAGCAAACTACATCAGCGCAAGGAGTCGACTTCAGATGAGACACATGGCAAGGGATCAAATCCATCTGAATAGGGAAGGCGTGGGAATCCTGACGCAGGTGATGATAGACGGCTTAAGAGCGGGTAACGTGGGGCAGGGAAACGTGGTAGGGGGGAGGTCAAAGGTATAATGCAGCTAGCAGAAAGGAATGAAGTGAGAAAGGTGGTTGGGGAGGGGGGAGGCAGGGGAAATAATCAAGAAGGGATGAAGAGAGGGGGGAAATAAAAAAGCAGGATGGGGAGGGGAGGGTGCATATAGAAACAGGAGAAGAGGGTAGGAAAAAAAGGGAGAGAGTAAATATAATGGTTGTTAACTGCAGGAGTATCCTAAACAAAGTGGACAAGTTCTGGACAGTGGTTGAGCTCTATGGGGCAGATATAGTGGTGGCAGTAGAGACATGGCTGGATGAGGATGTTTCAGACAACGAAATAAGGAGAGGGAGTTACATAGTTTTCAGAAGGGATAGAAACAGGAGAGGGGGTGGGATAATGGTTCTTGTACGGGGGGAGTTAGATGCAGAAGTCAAGTGGATGGGAGAAAAGGAAGAAATACTTCATTTGGAGATCTCAGGGAAAAAGAGGAAAATGCAGCTGTTTGCGGTGTACAGGCCGCCGGGTGATGGGGGTACAGAGGTGGAAGCTGTACTCGAAAGGCTTGATAGGTTGAAGGAGGACAGCATGGTAGTTGTAGCAGGTGACCTCAACCTCCCAGGGGTCAAATGGCAGTGTGGTAAGGAACTGGTGGGGCCACTGGGACAACGGAGGGCTACTAAACTGGTGAACATGGGGTTACAACAGGTGGTGGTAGAGGAAACTAGGATGGGTGGGGGAGCTGGCGGCTCACTATTGGATGTAGTGCTGGTAAGACCCGAGGAGCTAGCCACTCACTCTAAAGTGGTGGATGGGATAAGCGATCACAATATTCCCGTTGTGGAGATTTGCCTGGACAAGAAGGTCATGAAAGTCCGCAGCAGGCAAATATGGTTGTATGGGAGGGCAGTACAGACAAGGGTGGAGGAGTTTCTGGAAGATAGATTCGACCAATGGACCATAGGCATCGATGTGCAGGAACTGTGGAAGGATTTCAAAAAGGTGGTGGGAGATGCTCAAGAGCAATATGTACCTAAAAAGAGGATTAATGTGGGAGGGGACCCACCTTATCATGGAAGGGAAATTCGGAAACTAAAGAGGAAGGGTAGACTGTTATATGCGCTGGGGAAAAAGGAAGGAAAGAAGACTGTAACAGAGGAGCTGAAAGAAATAGGAAAGCAACTGAATAGAGAGATAAAGAAGGTGAAGGAGGCCTATCTCGGGGACCTGATGGTACAGGGGACAAAAGGCAACTGGCAAAAGCTATACGGGTTTGTTAGAAGCACGAAGGGCACAGGGACAGGGGTACCAATTTTGAGGAATCAGGAAGGTGAAATTGCAGCGGGATCCAAGGAAAAGGCAAACTTGTTGGCCATGCAGTACATGTCAGTGTTCGAGAAGGGAAAACCGTGGGAAAAGAAACATGCTGAGCATAGTACAGGGCGACACGAGAAATGGCTGGAGATCAGGAAGGAAGAAATTGAGAAAGTAGTGAAAAGGTTAGACAGCAGGAAAGCTATAGGTAAGGATGGCATAGGGAATGGGATGATAAAGCTGGGGGAGCAAGCCATGGTGAAGTACCTGGAGCTGCTATTCAGTAGATCGCCTCAGGAGGGCAAGTTGCCGCAAGAATGGAAGGAGGCAGTGGTGGTACCGATATACAAGAAGGGGGGTAGCAAAGAGGACCCAGCCAGCTATAGACCAGTTAGTATCACGTCGGCAGTAGTCAAGGTAATGGAGAGGTTAGTGCACAGGCATGTAGTAGGGGAGCTGGACGGAAGAAAGTGGATTGACAGGAGACAGCATGGATTTCGAAGGGGATATTCATGTGAAACTCAGCTGGCTGGCCTGTTGGAGGAGCTGGTGGAGGGGGTAGATAATGGTCTACAGATTGATGCCTGTTTCATCGATTTTGAAAAAGCATTCGATAAAGTTCCTCACGAAAAAATGATGAAAAAAGTGGAGGGAGCTATAAGTGACAGGAGGGTGGTGGGTTGGATTGGTGACTTCATAAGCAACCGGACACAGAGGGTACGTGTGGAGGAGGAGTTGTCGAAGGAAGGAAGGGTTACGTCAGGGGTGCCGCAGCGCAGTGTGCTTGGCCCACTTCTCTTCACCATAATGATGAATGATATAGGGGAGAAGATACAAGGTCATATTAGGCTTTTTGCAGACGACTGCGTGGTTTACATGGATGCGGAGAGAAATGGGTTACAGGAGGATCTGGAAAGGCTGGAAGAGTGGGTGGAAAATAATGGTATGAAAATAAATGTGGGAAAGACGAAAGTGGTCAGGTTTACCAGGAAGAGGAAGATTGTCAGGAGGGAATATCGCTGGAGGGGAGACGTGATAAGTGAGGCCGACAGCTATAAATATCTAGGGGTGGTGCTGCAGGGTAACCTGTGGTGGGGGGAGCATGTAGACAAGGTAGTGAAGAAGAGCAGACAGGCCCTGGGCATGCTGGGACGAGTGCTCAGGGGGGGAAGCAGCAGCATGCGTGACAAGGCCTATAAAACTATGGTCCGCCCCATGCTGGAGTATGCCGCAGCAGTGTGGGACCCATACACGGCAGTTCTTGAGAGGGTGCTGGAGGGGGTGCATAGGAGAGCAGCTAGATGGGTGAAGGGCAAGTGGAGGAGAACGGATAGAGAAGGGAAGGGGGAGTGCAGTACCACATAGATGATGGTAGGAATGAGATGGGAGAGCTTAAAGGATAGAAGACAGAAGGAGAGATTGGTCAAGATGTACCAGGCGCTGAGTGGAGTGGGAGGATGGGGAGAGCTGGGGGGAAAGTCAAAATGGGAATGCCTAGAAGTAGGAAGGAAAATACTAGGAAGGTTTTCAAAGAGAGGAGGAGAACAGAAAGGGGAAAAAATGCGATGGTCATGAGGACAGTAGGGGAATGGAATAGGCTGGAGGAGGAGTGTGTGGCGGCTGGGAGTGTGGACCAGTTCAGAAGGAGAGTGAGGGGAAAGTAGGGAGAATGCTTGCCACCGGGCACTTTGTACCCAATTGCAGCTATATATTAAATTAAATTAAATTAAAATTAAAATTGAAATGCATGCTTATGTTCTTTGCACGTACTCAGAACGATTGTATGCTCGTTGTCTCTAACCAATATAAGTGGCCTTTGATAATGTATTCTTTGCTTTTGAGCTAGATCATGTAAATAGGCAATGTCATAAACAAAACTTGCAATAAGGTTTTAATACAATTTGTACAATTTTTCTGCAGTTCGGATTCTTTTAATATAAATGGGGGTGTTGCAGTGTTAACGTAGAGAAAAAGTATGCGCAGGCTAGAAGAAAAAGAAATTGCAGTGTGACTGTTGTCCTTCGCGTCCTTGTTTTGTTTTTGTTTTTCCAGAATTCCCAAGCAGGATGACAGGTTCAGGCCTCGATAACCTTGGTCTCACGCTAGAATGATTGCATGACATTATGCCCAAGGAGGAAGGTTATTTGCCTACGTTTGTAGTCGGTTGGAATGAGAGTGTGTCGAGGATTCGTGCTGCTGGGATATATTTGAAGAGTGGGAATTGAGAGCTCGCGGTACTGGTATGAGTACCAGGTGATGCGTGGACATCCTTGGTTGCGTGTGACGTTGTTCTGAGTGGCGCTATGGGCGTGGGGCTCGCTTGTGGGTCCGGAGGCAGACGTGTTCGTCGGTCGCTCACCAAGAGACTGTTGGGCATCGCGCCTGCGATCTGGCTCTGCCTGAACGTGGCGTGTGCGGGCGCCGCCCCCCAGCCAGCCCCCTGCGACAAGTCGCGCAAGCTGCTCACTGACTCGTGGGGGGTCATCACGGACGGGCCCGTGGGCTCCAACTACACCCAGGACTCCCACTGCGAGTGGCTGATCAAAGGTACGTTGTCGTACAGTGGGGCCCAGGAGGTACACGAGTCCTGCTGGATAGGTACATGCCTGTGGTGGGTTAAATGTTTAGGGTAATACCTCAGCCGCTTAGAACATACTTACTGTTGGTATTTTATTCACCCCTAGAGAATTAAGCTAGTCTTGGTCAGTGACATTTGTATAGGGACGCAGACAGGAGGGAGTTCCATGGAGACCTATCCCTCCTTTCCAGGATTTAAAAGGCAGAAAACAGAAAAAAAAACCAAGGAAGACAATAAGATAATTACAGCAACTTAGCTACATATAAGGTTACGGAGAGATTATTTAGGAAGGATGTTGTAATCCTTAGTGAGCTACAGTATTGTATTTCGTTGCCATCGTAGCCCGGCATATCTTATACACAGAAGCGCTGAAATTGTGTTTCCAAGTAGTCAAGTTGGGGTAACTTTTAAGGGGGGCACAACATAAACACAGATACAAATATAGTGTAAGCACTGCAGGTGAGCAAACATAGCTCACAGGTAGGCAGTAGGTGCGGAAGGGAACCACCTGCAGTGAAAGAAAGATTCATTCCAAAATGTGTACCATAATTAAGGACTGGAAAAATTCGCGGATTCAATGACCTCTAGGATAGCCTCCATTATCCTCTGCATTTCTCAAGTAAACACGCGTGTTCATTGGTTACTAAATTATGAGTCGTCTCCACTGGGTAGCTTGTGATTCGACGCTTCTTTGGTCGATCATCTCTCATTGGCCCAGAGAGCTCCATTTAAACCGCAATCCAATAGCAGAACCAGCAGAATTGTACACATGTTTGAATTTCAGCCTATTACGAAATGAATCCGTGAATTTTTCCGGTCTCTAACCATAATTATAGTACCGTGCCACAAAACTCACGAAAGGTTAAGCAATGCATTAGTGCAAGAACGGCATAACACACAGAGGCAAGAAATTGTATTCTGAATTAATTTAAGGTTGAATCTTAAACATTAAAAGATTATTTTTTATATGAGTTGAATAAGTTTTGGTTAAATGCTTCTTAGTTCCTTGAAGAACTTACATTTTGGTGCTGTATGGTGCATTAACTTGCATTTCGGTGTTAATGCAGTGTTTTGACATACTTTTCGGCGTTATTTCAGTTTTTATTGCAATTCACCATATAATCTTGTCCCCAAATATTGATTACAGAGAGGCAGTTGTTTGAGAAATTATTCAGTTTTCTCTTCTAATTCATGCATCCTTGATAGTAAGAGTTTTGTTAAAACATGGAAGGAAACAAGTCTGATACAGTGTGTTTGTGTCCTGTCAGGTCTGGCTACGCTCGTGCGGAAAGAAGCAAGGCAGATCAAAATGAAAGATGGGGGAATTTAATTAACCAGTGCACTTTTTTTTTAACAATCATGTGAGGCATTATGCCTCATTCTACACCTATTAATATTAATTAAAGTACTTTTTTTTCTTCATAAGACTTAAACTAGTCAACCATTTAATAGTATTTTTTTCTTTGAAATGATTGAAGAATATTCAGCTGTAGAACCAAAAACTGGATAAAGTGCATTTATTCGTGGAATATACTATACAAATATTATGTTAAAAAAAACTCTAATTATGTAGCTACAAAGCAATACTTGTAATGAGTTACTAATATCCTTCATAATTTAGTATTTAATTCCTTTTAAAAAAAAAACAACTACCTGTTAAGAAATTCTAGTCTTGCCTAAAGGAAACAAGTAAAGGATATTTAAATGTTATAAAATTTGTAGTTTGTAGTAGGTTATAATTATGTTTTTTTACAAAGGGTCTGTTTCATAAACAAATTTTAAGAGTTGTTGCGACACTGAAGCGCAACATTGAGGTTGCAAGTCTGCTGGGTCAAGTGGTCGTAGCTAGGCCTATGTGGCAGGAAAAGGCACAGAGTCTCTTGTATGACTGTTCAACGAAGCTGTTGGCTACCATTCGTACGTTTTACAACTTAAAGAAACACCAGCCAAGTAAACAACTTATTTTCAGAACCAGGAAGGAAAGAAATTTATTCACTGCCTCTTCAATTTTGTACTACAGCCTCTTTAAGAGTACTTCTTAAGTTGTAATTCATTGCTAGCAACACTAATCTTTTTTTCGTATAATAGTACTTCTGGTGAAATAATTTATTTATGTTCTGTATACTTTCTTTTAAATATATAAAATTTTTGGTTTTATCCTTGCATTTGGAACTTTATTAATATGGGCTGCCTGAAGTAATTTTAATGAACTTGAATTATTTTTAATTGATAAAATTTGCTTGAAGAGTAGTAAACACTAGTTTGAATTAGTCATTCACGACCTGGATAGACTGTGCTACAACTTACCCTTACAGATAAGTACATTAGCTAATTAAAATAATTGTAAAGTAAAGTAATAAAGTAAAAAAATCTTAAAAGCAAAGTCTATGTAACATTTCATAAACTTAGACATGCAAGTGGTCACTTCTCGAAAGAGTTCCAGACATTCGCCAATTGCCTTCACTGGCTGTGATGCAAATTTTGCCACCCTCAGCTTATTCCGCCCAATGATGATGAAGAAACTTTAGTTTATCAACAAATTGTAATACCACGGAGATCTGTTTGAAAACCAGGTAAAGCCTAAAATAAAATAACCTGGAACATTATGTCACTAATGCAGTGGCTACTCTAAATATGTATATTGCTGCATGCTACAGATTTCTTGTTTATATTTTTAAAATTCTTCCACAGTACTTTTTGATACTTATTCAATAAATCAAAGAGGAAAAAAAATAATTTTTTTAGTAACTTATTCTTATGAATAGTTATTTATTGTTTCTATACGTAACTTGATTTTTAATGCAGCTTTTTTGATTGAAAACACAGAAGTATTTTAATCAGTTAGTGTAGAGCCTTTGTGAATTACTTGTCATCGTGAAGAGATGTCGAAGTCTCAATTACAATACCGAAACTTACTAATTACAGCTATTTTTTCATGTGTTTGGTGTTGTATTGTGTGATATTTCAATCATTACAATTTATTTTGTGCTGTGGGTAGTAGTTTTTTGTTTTCTCTGATAAAAGCTGAAATGAGAGATAGGTTATGATCAATACTTGACTCACCACAGTGCATGAGAACATGTTGACTGCATTAACAGCTGTCATCACACAAAATAACAATTTACTGCAGTGGGCTGTCTTCCATCAGGCATCTTTGGGACCTCGGCCATGCAAGATTAGAGATTTTGCCGGTTATCAAATGTCAGTGTAGTTTTGATGGCAATGCCAAAGAAAAATTACAATACAGTAAAATGATGTTTAAAACAAGTAGTTGAAAGCTGCTTTATATAAATAAAAATTACAGACAGGGATCGTTCGTCTTCTTAATATCCTTAAAAAGTCCATAATTTGCTTCCAGCCTGTGGCCGGGTCAGCAAAGTAAAATGCCTCCCTCTTCCTCTGTCCTTTCACCATTCCTCATCCTTGAATTGACTATTATGCTTGCAATTGGGCTTTTACCTGGTGGCAAGGAGTCCTCCCTTTTCACACAATTCCCCCCCCCTCCTTTTAGCATTCTCCTCAGATCCTTTGCATCTTTCACCCCTAGCATCTCTTCATTCAACCCATTCCATTCCCTTCCTGTCCTGCCAAGAAAAGCGTTCCTGCCTCTTTCCGTTCGTCGCCAGTTCCTCTGGAGCTTCCACCCGTGATCGCTCCGCCCTTTATACCCACCTTTGTGTATCCTAGACCCCAGCTGCTCCCAGCCCCCCCCCCCCCTCCCTTTTTCCTTTATCACCTAACACTTAACCTTTCCACCCTTCTCCTCCCTTCTAATGCTGCTTAATCATCTCAGTCTGACTGTGCATTTCCCCCTCTTGCACTTCCCTTCTCTTCCACATACCCTCTACGCTGCACCTTCTCCAGCTCCCTTACCTCAGTCACTAGGTAGGGGTCCCAGATCCCAGCCCCATACTCCATCACTGGCCTGACCTATGGGGAGTATGTCTTCTTCCTTACCCTCCTCCCTGCCCCCTGTAGGGTCCTGCCATGCAGCCCCAGGACCCTCCTACCCTTACTGACCACCCGCTGAACCTGTTTCAAAGTCTATGAGAATTGCATCCATCTGCTACCCCCGTCCACCTCTTTCACCAGATCCTCCAGCAACCCGGCCACCTGTGTTTCACACGAGAACCCTCTCCAGAATCCATGCTGTCTATCGTCCACTCAACCTAGGTCATTCATTCCTCCCACCATAAACTGCCCACCAGCCTCTCCATTACTTTCCCTGCACAGGACGTCAGGCTGACTGGTCGGTAGTTCGCCGGGTTATCTTATCCTTACCTCCCTTGTGAATGGGTACCACTATAGCTTCTATCCATTGATTTGGCAACTTTCCTTTCTCCAGGGATTGTTTGAACATCACCGTTAAGTATCTACATGCCTCCTCACCCCCCAACTTAATGTGATAGTTCCCTATCCCGTCCGGCCCAGGTTCCTCCCTCCCTTCGAAATCCTGACTCCCTTCGCACCTCTTCCATCCTTATCTGTAAATCTCTCTGTTCTACCGTGTTTGCTGCTTTCCAATATTCCCGTACCTCTCCCCTTACAAACACAGAAGATACTGCTCCTGTAGAAAAT
The DNA here is from genome assembly GCF_032445375.1 of Bacillus rossius redtenbacheri. Taxonomy (NCBI): domain Eukaryota; kingdom Metazoa; phylum Arthropoda; class Insecta; order Phasmatodea; family Bacillidae; genus Bacillus; species Bacillus rossius. Next base: position 6,216,672 of record NC_086330.1, on the reverse strand, counting down.
TTTCCTTCTCCCTGTCCTCTGTACATTCCTGCTCCTCTCTTCCCCTGAGTGCCGCTATTCCTTCCTCTCCCTTCACCATTCGCAAATAGTTGTAAAGGTCCGCCTCATTTCCTTTCTCCCTTTCTCCCATTAGCCGTTCCACGTACGTACCCCTTGCCACCCTTGTTTTCCTCCCCAGCTCCTTACCTAACTCCTTCATCTCTGCCTTTATTTCTCCTCCTCCTTTCCTCCTGCCCCTTGCATGTAGCCTCCTACACTTTCTTTTTAAAGCCCTTATCTTCCTCACATAATAGGTAGGATCACCCCCATTCCCTACCCTCCTTCCAGGCACAAAACGCTCCCACCGTCTCTCAAGGCGGCTCATTTTTCATCAAGTCCCCTAAACCAGCGGTTCCCAAACGGTGGGTCGCGACTCGATCCCAAAACCATCAGAAATCATTGAATAAACCATCAGAAAAGATAAGAAAAATCTAAACGATGCAAATTGTTTGCAAACACATATCTATTGTTAAATAAATAACTGTTTTGCTACAAAGTGCTTATATTTTGTCAACCATTTTCAAATCAGAACACAAATTGTTTATCAATAATCAATCTGTATCTTAAAAAAAGCATTTTTGTGTGTGTGTATATATATATATTTTTGCAATATTTCATGGTAAATTTTATATACACCATGGAACGATAGACCGTGGAGGTATTCCTATAAGGAAAGGTGGGTCGCCAGCTGAAAAAGTTTGGGAACCACTGTCCTAAACTTTACCCGTCTACAATACTCCCTCTTCTGATATGCTTTTGCCCCCCACTTTATCCTCTCTACCCCATATTTTACGCACTTTCTCCCTTTTTTCCTTATTTACTCATCGCCCCATTTCAACCTCCATCACCGGGACCCTCCATCACCATACTGCTCACAACTGCCTCCACTGGTCTCACCAGTACCACATCTAGCTGAGTTCCATTTTCCTCCTCTCCTCTACAACTACCCATTCTGGTGTTCTCCCCCACCACCTGCTCCAGTCCTCTACTTACAGACTGAGCTGCCCATCTCTGCTCCCTTGCCCCCGTATCCTCGGTCCCTGGTCCCACACCACCCTGCCAACTCTCCTCTGCTAGCCTGTCCTAGTGGTGTCTTACCCTTGTCCTGATGGCCTATACACTGCCAGCAGCCTGATCTGCCATCCCGATCCTCTAACTCTCACCTCTAACACTTGTGTCTTATCACTCACCCATCCGACCCTACCCGTAAGTCCCTAACGCAAGCATACCATCAACCCGCTCTCTTCTGAATACCTCATAGTTAGCCCTCCTCAGTTCCCCATCATCAATTTACTCGTCTAACCAAGTCTCTACCGTTGCAAAAATACAGTGTGTGACTTGACATATTACAATGTACTGGTCCTTGTCCGGTGTGCGAGTGGCCGGTGCCGGTTTCAGCCAATGGCAGCAGCCGGTTCATCACGCTCAGCTTCCGCAGCATGGGCACAGAGTGCTCCTACGACTACATATTCGTGTACGACGGAGACTCCTTCGAAGCCCCTCTGCTGGGCAGCTTCAGCGGCAAGACGGAGCCCCAGAACATCACCGCCACGTCGGGATCGGTGGGTGTCCTTGGCTTCTGGCTCTTGCCGTCGGCAACCTCGAGAGGTCCTGGCAGGCGTGTTGGTGCATGCTATTTCAAACACTATACATGCACTGTAGTGTCAACAAAAATGTAAATAATTAACTGATACAGTTCTTGTGCTTAGATTCCAGTACGAAGTAAATGGCAAACACTGTTGCCAGACTGATGCTGCCCGGGTCGTTAAAATAAAAATTCTTATTTTGGATATCATAGTTAATCATTGTACATTTGAATACATTTTGCAACTATACTGTTTCATGATTTTTTCAAGACCATAAAATAGTGTCAACTGACAGTATCATTACAGTTGTAGTCATTCACACAGAAAAAATTAAATGCTGAACACCAATTATCATTTCACAGGAAAAATTGTTTGTAACATTCATTCACGATTAATAACAAGACATTTCATGAAAGTATGTGCAGTTCTGAAAAAGAGCCAAACTTCTTAAAATTAAATGATGCAACAAAATGTTAACAAAAATGGTTGAAACCAAAATTGCATCGTTTAATTACATCTCCTTAGAAATATAAAATGGAAATTATTAAATGATGCTCTTGATGAAAATACAACAGGAAAATGTTTTCACAGTTTTAATTCCAAATTTTACCTTACAAAATACAATTTTTTTATATATATTAAACAAATTTTCATTACTTTACACAGTTGTGTCTGAAACTTTTGCACATATGGCATGTTGCTGGTAACATATCAATTCCTAAACATGGACAGCGCTAATGGCATATTTAGTGCATTGGAAAGAGAAAGTAAATGCACACTGCAATCTAAGGATGAGAAGCACAATACTAAATATACACATCACAATTACTTACTAGTTATTCCAGGAAGACGTAAGCTCTCAAACAGTAGCCAAACACAACATCAAAATCCATACTTATTTATGGTCTTAAAAATGTCGAGGATTTAAAGTTGTAAAGATCGTGTTATCTTTTAACCTACGGTATTTCATCCAGCTGTAATTGAAATAACAAAACGGAGTTTGGCCACAACAGTTGGGAGGTTCCGATCACTCTTCTCCATCAGCGCAGGTCCCGGGTTTTATTTCCATGCGGGGGGGTCGAACCCGGATTTCCCACGAGTGTGAAACGCAGCGGACGTTGCAGTGAGCTGATGTGTGTTTCAGGGTATTCCCGTTTATTTCTTCAAAGATACATTCTCATCTCATTGTCCCATTGTGTTTCTAATACCGATGTTGATGAGACGTGAGGCTGTAGAGATGTGCCGAACTGGCATCACTCAGTAGGTGTGTCGAGGCTATAGTATGTCTCACGCTTCGATTGCAGTACAAAGTAAGTGGCAACTACTGTTGCTGGAGTGATACTACACAGCTTGTTAACTTAATAATCTTATTGCGTATACCATCTTCAATTAAAATTAAGTTATAATATTTTATTAAATATTACTATTAGTTTTTTTCTTCTAAGACCATAAATTAAAGTGTCTTTTGACAGTATTGTTACAGTTGTAGTCATTTACAAAAGAAAAAAAATAGTTCAATACTAAACTGCAATTATTATTTACTTAATAGGAGAAACTATTCATATCAGTCAGTCACTATTAATAACAAGGCATTCCATAAAATTATGGAAACTATGTTCTAAGCTCAAAAATTAATATTAAACAATAAAAATAATTTTGGACACAAGCATTTAAAACCATTCCAATTAACACTCCGGAGGAATAAAAAATGGAATATTATCAGGTAATGTTCCTGATGAAATACAACGGTAAAATGCACTTCCGAAATTCTCGTTCCAAATTTTACTTTGAAGAATACAATGTTTCAGATACATTTAAAAAAAATGTTAATTTCACTACGGAAGTGTGTCTTGAACTCTTGTGTCGCGGTGTGTATCGGGCAGCGGAACACACGGCGCCGATGGCAGACCAGGGATTAGTGTCGCCGGGCGGGGGCGGGCCTTGTCGCAGATGCTGATCCTGCTGTACAGCGACACCAACTACGTGCTGGACGGCTTCCGCGCAGAGTACTCGGTGACGGACTGCCCCGGCAACTGCACGCACCCCTCGCGCGGCATGTGCCTGCTGAACGTGTGCGTGTGCGAGGCGGAGTGGGGCGGGCCGGACTGCGGCGTGCGGGCGTGTCCCGGGGACTGCGGGGCGGCGCACGGCCGCGGCAAGTGCCTGCTGGGGCGGTGCCGCTGCGCCCCGGGCTACTCTGGCCGGGCCTGCAGCCTGCACCGCACCAACTCCCCGGGCAACAGGTGAGCCCCTCTCCCCCGCCGCACAGACAAGCGCTCGTCAACTTGGTCACCGGCAGGTGTTGCAACATTAGCTGTGCTTAGGGACCGGAAAAATTCGCGGGTTCAACGGCCTCCGGGATGGACTCCACTATACTCTACACACTCGGGGCAAATGCCAACTTCTCATTGGCTGTTGACTTGTGAGTCGTCTCGACTGGGCAGCCTGTGATTCGACACTTCTATGAGTGAGGGTCTCTAATTGGGTCCCTCATTACTTCAGATTAACAGTGAACCAATGGCAGGAGCAGCACTCAGGTATAATTTTTTGAAGTGTAGCTTTTCGCGAAATGAATCCGCGAATTTTTCAGGTCTCTAGCTATGCTACATATCAACAATATTAAAATATTATAATGTTTGCAAGGCTTTCACGGCCATTGTCTGAAGTAGCTTGGCTTCTGGGTTGTGGCCGTGTCCTTGGTGAATAATTAACCAGACGTTTCGGTCGACACTGCAGTCGCCATCATCAGGGAGCAGTTACCTACTGTAACCTGCTGTTACCTACAGCAGGTAACTGCTTCCTGACGATGGCGACTGCAATGTTAACCACAACGTCTGGTGAATTATCCGCCAAGGACACGGCCACAACCCAGAAGCCAAGCTACTTTAATATTAAAATATACATTTTAATAAGGTGATCAATTTCTCAACTTAACATTATAAACTTTTGACTTTACTATGAAACATTACAGTTTTTAACTAACTAGGCTCTGGGCACTATATTTTACTCACTATTCAAGTTAATACTTCTGTATTGTGATTAAAAACGACCATGCTATCCAATAATCCTGCTACCATACATCTATTCACAACTTCTGCGTTTTCTGGTGCGGGGATGGCTCACGGGGGAAAATTGGTCTAAGACTACGGGGTTCGACACAGCAGTAAATTTATCGCTGTGGCCGGAATGGCTTCACATTCCTTCTTCTGGCACCTCTGGCATGCTAATGTAACCTGCTGTTCCGCACCGCCCCATTTAACTGTACGCACATACCTGAAAACTTGCGGTAGGTAACGGAACCACAACAGCCAGTCCTGTGCTAACGATAAATTCCTGCACACCTCTGCTCTGTATCAGCACCAATATACTATCAGTTCTTACTTGCCTCATGAATATCACATCCTGTCCGAAGTCCACACTCTATTCTTTATAGTCACGACACAGTATCAAAAGGCATTGTTTTACAAAATCTGTGTCGCACTTCCAAAACACAGTTGATCCGTTGATTTCACTGGTCAAAGAACAAAGTCCAGAATAGAACGTACCTTATTAAATAGCCTGCAAAACTTTGTCTTAGTAAATACATTTGTTTACAATAAAACCAATTGCTTCTTAAATAAATATGACTAATTTAACCAGTATAATTACAGTCATTAGTTTGTTTCATCTTCCATTTTTACAGTTGATACAAATGTTAATTATTGGGACATCAAAATTTATGTGAATTTTTTGTGTAGCCTATGCATCTCTTTGTCATATTCAAAAATACAATTTTTTTTAATGGCTTGCTAAAATTATATTTGGTTAGTTTAAGTTCCTGAAAATGTGTTACTTAATTTTTTTTACATTAACTGTATATTTTAAAAAGTTTACTAAGGTAATAATTTATTGCTGTGTATGCAAATAATTTCCTAATTTATCTTTAAACGTTGGATGTTTGATACTGTAATGCTTCGGGATCTTCAAGTCAAGCCTTGGGTTGGTGGAGTTCTTTTTTTTACTCTTATTCACCACGGAACACAAACATATTAAGCTTCATCATCACTCTCCTCCACCATTGTTATATCCAACCTTTGTTTTCCAAAAAAAAAAAAAAAAAAACAAATAAAAAAAACACATCTGGCCATACCAACCTTCTCAATCTAAATTCTCAACACAAATAAAAATACCTTCCAGGTAAAAATATAACACATCAAAAAACCCTTAGCCCGGGAGTGCAAACACTTTACAATACCCAGACATGTCATTTCCATACTTTTAATTCAGACCTCAAAAGTAGGTCAATTTTTTCACTGAAAAGTCACTTTTGGTCACTAAATTTTGATTTAAGTCACTTTTGTCACTTTTAGCCAATAAAAAAATGTTGCTGTTTTAATTTAGTATTTTAAAAGATCCTGGACATAAAAAAACTTGAGTATCACAATACAAACAAATTATGTCAAGGTTTGTAAATTTTATCATTTGTATTCAACTTACGATCATAATTAATTGTTACATCACAAGTTTTTATATCTAGTATCTTTCAACGTACTAAATTAAAACATTAAAACAGAAGGCATCATGTACCATTTGATCAATGACAGGATCACGCCATTAGGATCAAGGAATAAACTTGGATACACAATACGGTACGTTACCAACTAAAGTTTTCTCTTCTTTCTTTTAACTAACTTATATTATAATGCTATAAAAAAACATCTATTATGATGCTATAAAAATAATGTAGTAACAGCATTATAATTATCTTAGCATAGAAAAATACAGAATCAACTTATGTCAAATAAATTAGACAAATTTTTTTTAAGAGAACTCTTTGTTGACGTTCACATTTTAGTTTTTGTAAGATACTTTCACAAATGGTAGTCCCTTTGTGGTCACTATTGGAAACTAGAAATTAAATATTTTCACTATTTTGAGAGAGGTAAACTACTTTGAGATCTACTTAAATAAGTGTAGCGATTTGAAAATGCGTAAGATTCGAAACAACTAAGTTTTTATATAATGGTATTATTCAATCTTTTAAGCAACCAAACTCACCTTAAATTGCATTATTATATTAAGTAAACATTTTGGAAAACATGATTAAATTTAGTGTGCCATGTAAAATTTTTATAATAATGCAGTCTTTCACAAAATTTTGATGACCACTTCAATATCCTTGTGTTCACATCTTCAAGATCCAGTGCTCAATACGGGTCCTTGTGTGTAATTTCCTAACTCTTAACTTCACACATGTAGCTGTTACCCTCGCAGCAACCCGCGCGTCACGCGGCGTGGTACCGTTTTGTCTAGAGACGTGCGAGACTGTAAAATCCAGATAAAAACGACACGATCAATGACGATGCACTCGCGAACAACTCGATTGGCAGCAAGCGTGCACGATAGCACAACTTACCGCCATGATGGTTCAACAACAACTGTTGCTTCGTTGCCGGGAAGCTGCAGGGCTACCCACCTCGGCAGGCAGCCAACTTGGAAAACTCGGCGCTGCTAGCAAGCAGCGCGGGAATTTCAAATGTTTTCAAACACTTTACACTTAATTACACACAATATTTACAAGTCTAACAACAGGTACTGTACGGTGTGGCGGCAGGTGGCACTGGCTGTCGCGCTCCAACAGCGGGCTGCTGCCCCGCGCGGCGCACACCGCCGTCTACCACAACGAGACGGATGCGCTGTACGTGTTCGGGGGCTACGACCTGAACCGCGTGCTGGGCGACCTGGCGGTCTACCGCTTCGAGACGAGCCAGTGGGAGGATGAGGAGGGCAATCTCCTGGGTCAGTCAGTCCGCCGAGTCAAGTTCCTCGTCTGAACTGCTCCGTGCAGAGTGGTCTGACAACAGCTCTCGACCAGTGGAGCGTACTTGTCGCTAGCGACCCGCCCCGGCTTCGCACGGGTGCAATGCTGATACTAAATGGACGTAGTTATGCAAAAAGAAACCAACCCACAATTTTACTATATTTTATTCGAAAATAAATTAAAATAGTACAAGGTTTGATCGTACCGTCGTTGCTATTATTATATCAGTTTTTATACTAGACCATTAAAATTATACCCACATTATATTATCAATAGGAGAATTACAATTTATAATTAACTTTAACTTCAAAAAACTCAGAATAGGTTTCATGTGGGTTGGTTCCTTTTTGCATAACTACGTCCATACTATAGAATGTCTATATACAACGTTCACAGCTTTTTTGAACTCGCACCTTAAAACTATACGTATGATTATGAACATATTGCCATATAATTAGTATGTGCTGCAGTAAAAAAATATTTTGCTTACTATTTCGTTCGACTAAAAACAAAAGATAATCAACATTTATCAGCAACAAAAGTTACCTATTCTGTTGCGTATGCAATGTGAGCGCAAAAAAATATGTGTTTATTTAGGACTATCACATTAGAAACCTCTAAAATTATCAGTGTTTCTCTACTATATTATGCATGTATTATACATATAAACCTTTTTTTGAATCACTCTATTTAATAAAAAAAACCCGCATCAAAATCTGTTTCGTAGTTTTAAAGATCTAAGCATACATAGGGACAGACAGACAGCGGGAAGCGACTTTGCTTTATACTATGTAGTGATGAGAAGGGAAAGTGAATGCCTTGAGGGGTAAAATTTTAAAGTAAATTCATAGGTTAAAACATGTTCGGATTTGTTAGTGATTTTAGGGATGGGCCGAGACTCGAAAACTGCAGCCGAGTCGAATGAGTAGCTAAAACTTGACTCGACTCGAAAGTCGTGTTCTTTAAACTGTACAGGACGAGACTCTATGACCTTTATTATAACCTGTTACACATTTGACATGTGCAAATAGCATAAAATTATGTACCATTATTTTACAAACACTTCCCAACGTAATCTCATATTTATATTTGCAGAGTTTTCTTCACATATGGTTAATTTTACATCATTACACTGCCTGGAAAATTTAAAACGTTTCTTCCGCTATTTACGTTCCAAAACACTGGAAAATACGCCATTTAGGAATGGCCTTCTGTATGTCAGAGATTTGTAACTCAGCAGAGAAATCCTTAAAAGAAAATATATTTTAATGTCTCTAATTAACATTTTCCTTCTACAGGAGCAATCGATAGTATCGCTGTTCGGCACAAACACCAACAGATTACACCATGTATCTTAATATCAGTGGGTGGACGTAATTATTTTTTGCTAACAAAAAAGTTATTACATATTTCAGATGTAGTTTAATGCCATTTTTAAAAGAAATTTTTAACATGATGTTTGATAATGCTTGTGCAGAAGAAAAGGAAATTTCATTGAAGTTTTACTCTTCAAATTTGATACTCCCAATAAAACTGAATATTTATTCATTAATATTGCAAAGTTGCTAATTCAGCATGGCTGTGATAACATTAGTGATGGTTTTCAGTACTTTCACTGTACTTAGTGGTTTGAAAATTTGCATAATTTTTGTTTTGTCATGTTTTTGTGTGTTTACCATCTCTTTAAACATATGTACTACTGTAGTATTAATTTAAACACGCGTATAAAATTAATTATTTAAATTAATAAATAATCTAGATAAATTTTAATAAATAATGAAAATAAATCAATATTCTGAATGTGTATTCTAATTTACTGTGAATGAAAAGTCAGTGAGTGACTGCTACGCTACTTAAGTCCACATCTGCTCCTCCTCATGGGTATGCCACTGCTCTTCCTCGTGGATACGTCACTACGTCACTGTCCTTTCTTGTGGGTACGCCATTCCATGTTTTATGGCTTTTATGCTCTGAATAAAAATAATAAACTTTTTAACTTTAATTCTGCATGCAAATAATTAATATAAATAAAATAATAAAAAGGACTGGAGTGATTTAAATACTGTTGGTAAAATTTAAATTTAATCAAATTAAAAACAATTAATTAAATACAAAGTTTTAAATATTAATATAAATCCATCTATAAAATTAATTATTACATTTAGTTAAAAAATTTAGATAAATTTTAATTATTAATGAAAATCAATAAAAACACTAAATTTAAATAATAATATAATTTAAATTTATAATTGGTAATGCAAGTAAATAATAGGTACTTACGGGAATATAATCTCACTTAAATAAATACACTTGAAAAAATTTATTAACACAATTTATATCACTAATATTCACAATAAATAAATGTTTTTAATTATTTGGACCAGTATTCAATATCATTCACTAAAATAGGTATATGATAAAAGCACATACATTTTTTTTATTTGTTTATAGCCTTTTTTCATCTTATCAATTATTCGTTGCATGCTGCGTGTACATCATATAAATTCACTGTCATCATTTTTTCATAACGTGACTAAAGAAGTATAACATAACCTCACTTGTGTATAATTTGTATGTAGCCTGTTTTCATCCTGTATTTTTTTTTTACATGTTGTGCATGCATCATAAAAATTCACTCTTATCATTTTTCCATAACGTGTCCAAAGAAGTGTAACTTAAAAAAAAAAATTATTAAATATGAATTTAATACCTATTTAATTCCTTATGTAATTTTAGTTAGCTGTAAGGTGCCTAAAGCACCTGTTGAAAAATGGTAAATATAACAAACACTTAAATTTAATATACACAAAATATTTATTAAAAATTCAATTTATTTTGATATATTTTAATATATTGCTAGCACAATAAATTGTCTCTGGTGATTCAATAATCTTCCTTGCTGTTGATTGATTCAATATACACTTTCACTTGACTTGCAACTCTTGATCGTGACAAAGCCACACACAGTTGGTTGTGTGAAGATACATTTAACAGTAAAATATGTATGTATTTCATATTTCATTGCACATTAAGGTGATGCCCACAAAAAAAGACATCAATAATTCAAACACAGAACGACGTAAAGGGAAGATATTGGGCATACATACATATGGAAAGAATTATACAAGTCAACTAACACACAGAATCATGCATTTAAGATAACTGAACTCACCAATGATGTGCAGGAAAATGGCTTACCCGACACCCAGATGTAGTCAAGATATTATCTTTGCGCCGCGGACTCGGCAGCAATGCTAGGAGGAACAGGTTAGCAAAGATAAATGAAAGTTAGGTATATAGCCTGCAGCGTTGCGCGAACATTAAGTCGGTGATGAGTGTGTACTGTTGTACACAGTTGGGAGCTAGGCAGAAGGTGATGTGCATGCGTGTGTTGCAGACGGGGTGTCGTCGACGGTGGACACGCTGGACCCCCAGTTCCTGGCCGCGGTCCTGGGACAGGTGGGGGCCGGCGGGGAGGAGCGCTGGGGGCTGCGCAAGTCCACCTTCTTCCGCAACCTGCTGTTCTCCATCGCCGACAACGCCACCTTCACCATCCGGCACCGGGCGCGGGACGCCGCGGCCGGCCGGCGCTGGCGTCGCGATGAGCCGGGGCCGGGCGGGGAGGAGGAGGGGGGGGCGACGGAGGAGCTGCCGCTGCCCTCCCGGCCCGCCCCGCGCTACGGCCACGCCGCCTGCAGGTGTTGGTCCTAGAGTTGAAACCCCAAAGAGGCGGTTAACGATATTGAAGCGCGAAAAAAAGGCTTTTATGGCTGTTTCGCCATACAAGCATTTCAATTTTTTTTAATGCTGTTGGTATTTTTGGAAGATATATTCCTCACATTATCTGCAGTTAATTAAAAAGTCAGGGAAATGTTCATTATTACAATTTATGCCTGGCTCATTGCGTTGTGGTTGCTCACTGTAAGTTGGTGTTTTGTTTATCCACAGGTGGGTAACCTTAATGGTTTACATCCACTGTTATATATTTTTAATTAATTGCAAGAAAGGTAAGTATAGAGTTAAATTTACACAAATAGTCCTTAATTAACTATTAGTAGCGACGATATAATCATATATACGTATACATACACATACATACATACACACGTGTGTGTGTGTGTGTGTGTATGTGTATGTACATATGAATCATTCTTATTCTTTGTATTCCACGTTATGGTGGTCAGTTGAAATTCAAACTACACTTCCTACATTCAACATATTTGTTCCAAAACTAATGTTCTTAATAATCACTTCCATGTCCCTGCCCTTGTTTTAAAACGATAACATATTTTATTACAAAGAGTATTTAGCCTATAAAAAAAACATACATGTTTCCACAGAGATGTTTATGCACAAGCGTAGAGTAATGCTGTAATTTATAATAAAAAGGATATAACTGGTGTTATCAGAAAAAAAATTACACTAATTAAATTGTCTATTATCAAAATTCAGTACAATTTCATTACAGAGTATTACTAATATTCAATACAGGTATCATTAACAAAACATTACAGAGTTTGATTTTCAGTTTCCATAAGAAAATATCTTAATTAAAGTTAGTAAAGCAAAAAAAAAAAAAAAAAAAAAAAAATTGTTAAAGACTCTAGCAAAAGTTCCTTTCATTTTATGAAAAATTTTGCTTGTTGGGGTTTAGTTATATTCTTCTCTAGAGAGAAAAATGATTTTTTTATACTATCAGTGTAAAATCTGAAATGTTAATCATCATATTTCGAATCATAAATGATAAACTTGAAAATGAAATTTCCTTGAGTTTTGATGTCTATTAATAGAAAATGCTCTGGAATGTAGAATGACTTCGAATAAGAGACAATCTTAATTATAAGATTTTTATTGCAATGTGATTCCTATAAGATTATGTTTTTGATATAGAAGACTATGAATGTAAGGTTACTCCAAATGTAATCAAGACTCTGAATGAAAAGAGTGATCTCAAATGTAAAACAACTCACATTCAGATCGACGTCTGAACTAGCCAAGCTATATGTGAAATGTTATAAACTTTTAATTTTAGCCTCATGATTTTTTTTATAAAGTTTTAATTTTTTGCCTGAAAAATAATTACGATGCAAATAACAATTCTATTCGCTTTAGTCTCTGCCATTTAACATGGCTTTCAGTAATGAAATTTTGTAAAATACATTTGCTTTTTAAGATGTGAAGCTACTGCAAGTGGTTATGCGACAGAATGAACCAGATTACAAAATGTGCCAGATTATGGAATTTCCTGGATTACAGAATGTAGCCTAATCATGGGATGCCGGATTCAAGAGTTTTCACTGTAGAAAATAATGAGTATTTAGGTTAAATTGTTGTGTACGTTAGTTTTTTTTTGTATGCCGAATGAACAAGAGCCTGTGATGGTTCTGGTGACTATTTTCAATGAGTTATGAACGGTAATAGGGATTACAACTACTGTTACAGCGCGACGACTGAGTGGACTGTATACGATAACGATATTAGATGCCATTATAATACAACAATTTAACCGCGAGGCTACACCATAGTACTACTCACCGCCATGATGAAAAATAAAATACGACTGACTTTCGGCTGGAAGTCCAGGGCTGCCAACTATTGGCAGGGGATGCTGGATAACGGTTGCCACTACACAGCAGCGTGGGAAATACAAACTTGAAGTATTCAGAGACTTCTCAGAAGCACTGATTACCTACGTTGAGGTCTAATCAATGTTACTAACACAGAATTATACACCCTAGTACACAGTCTGAATACCATCGTACCACCTAGGATGAATGTTCTTGAGAAGGTGATGAAGGTTGGGGGGGGGGGGGGGGGGGGGATAAATATACTCCTAAATTTTCGGGACTCTGAAAATTGATTTTGTGGTGCATTTCGAGGAATATTATGAAGTGGGATGTCGGGGGATCAACCTCCCCCCCCCCCCCTCTATCAGGGGGATGGGTCCTGTCCATTTTCAAATTTAAATTCTTTTTCTCAAAAAATATTGTTAACTGTGGCACTCTTTCGGAGAAACATATCACAAAATTTATATGATATGGACTTTCAGTATTATCGTAGAGTAGGTAATATTGTTTTCCATATAATAATGATTAGTTTACGATGAGGTCTAGTCAGTGTTGCTGACACAGAATCAACGCACGCTAACGCACAGTCTGAACAACTGCGTGTGTGCGCAGCTACGCGGGCGGCATGGTGATGTACGGGGGCAAGCTGGCGGACGGCTCCCTCTCGGACGAGCTGTGGCACTACGACGCGCACGAGCGCGCCTGGTCGCTGCGGGCGCTCCGCTCCGAGACGAGGCCCCCGCCGCTGACGCGCCACACGCTCACCAGGGTGGGCGGCCCCGACGGCTGGCTCTACGTGTTTGGGGGCAGCACCCTGGGAGGCGCCTTCTCCTCCGGCCTCTACCGCATACGCCTCAGGCTGGGTAGGTCGCTCGCTTTGCCTCCGAGCAAACTGTCGGAACACGTGCGTGGGCGTGTTTGTGCGGTCAAGGAACACTCGAGTGCCTGAATACGTTAGTTGAATCACGTCCGATAACATACACGTATGATCTATTCCTTTTTCCTACATTAAGAGTCCGTTAACCCGGACTAGATCGGACCGGACCCTGTCCGGATCACTGAGAAAGTCCGTATTGAGTGGAATTCATCTTCAAATGCACACAGTAAAAGTTTTAGATGGTAAAACCCAAGTGGAGTCCTGTTAATCCAAATCCCGTTAATCGGAAAATCCTGCTAATCCCAACAAGTTCAGGATGAAAGGTACTTTAATTGAAAAATGGAATTTTTTGTATTTTAAAAATTATTCTTGGAAGTCTTGACCCTATTATCAATATGTTTTGTGATTTTGTGTTTATGTAGAGATTTATTTTACCACACACTGTAGCATTGTGGCTGTTATTCAGCTAATCTGGAAATAAGGTAATCCAAACAAGTTTTGGCTCCAGTTGGTTTGGATTAGTTGGACTCCACTGAGTTGAACTCCATTAATAACATTTTTATTATAGATTTAATTTTTTTGTATACATAGACCTAAGGTTTTAACCTAACAAAATATGTAAAACCTGTTTTTTTTTTCCTTAATATTTTAATTTTGTCCCAATTAATGTTGTCTGGACAACCTGATTAGTGGAACTCTGCTGTAGTTCTGAAACAAATTTTGCATCATGTCTCATGATTGACTTGTTGATAGTGAAACTTCACCACAACAGTAAGTGATTACTGCCAGGAAATCACTTTCATAGTGATTAGAGGTGGACGAGTCGAGGTTTTTGACCTTCATATTGAGTCAAGTCTAGTTTCTACGAATCTAGTTTTATTTAGTAAGGTAATAATTTGACAGTTCAAGTTAGTTTGGGGAAGAACAGAGGAGAGAGTGATACACACTGGGATTGGTGCATCTTTGTTATTGTTTCTCACCACGCATTCCAAAGAGCTATCGGCAGTTGTTGACGCTTCTTCTGGGGTGGGTCGTATGTGGGTAGTGGTTGTAAGGCAGAGTAGCTAGAAACTAAGCAAGGCGTACACGTGTAATTAGGCAAAGTTAAGAGGGTTCACCTTTCCTGTCTTATACACCAATTGTGCCCAATTACTCAACTGTGGCAGTGTTCAAATGTTATTTCTTTTATTTATTTAAATTGTAATCATTCCAATTTTTTTTATTAGTGAAAAAGCATAAAATAATTCAGGGAATTTATGATTAAATAATAAGATAATTTGATTACAACTAAAATAACTATTATATTTATTATCTGTAAAATATACATATGTCTTTTTGTCCCGTGCTTGTATTAATTGAGTTTTATTTAAACATGTATATTGAAAATGTAAATTTGTTCTATAGACCGTCTCATGCTTAGATTGCAGTACATGGCTTATAGCATGCGCTGTAGCCAGATCTCTCACGCCCCGAGTAAGTTCAGGTGGATGTGCTCCTTTGGAATTCTGAGCTCGAAAAACAATTTAAAAATCCATTTTAGTAATTTATAATGTTTTGAGGCCTATACCTACTATCAAGCCTCTTTTTAAATACAAATAAAGAAACAATTCATATACATTCATTTATAAGAATTCATAAAAGAATTGTAATTTTCACGTGATAAATTAAATAAAAAAATATCCTATATCTTCCATTTTAAATACTTATTATTTTTTTTTGGCAACAGTGCATGCAGCAGCAAGAAAAGCGCTTACAGTAGTCATTTACTTCTACGCTGCAATCTTAAGAGTAGGATGCTCTATACGAGCAAACACCAAAACTGTTCCCTTAAGGGGGTGCCTCCCATTTCAGGTCATGATTTTATATTTATATTAATCACTGATCAACTTTTAGAATTTTTCAATTGTTTTAACTTTCACGGAATGAAAAAATATCACAAAAACTCATTTCACGTTTCTTGGCTGTCAAAATCGTATCAAATCTGAGAATTTTGAAATGCCGGGTAAAATTAATTAACACTTTCTGAAAGAAATTGCAAACCTTTTCTTGAAGTAGCCATTTGCAGTTGCAGTTAAAAACCTAAAAAGTTTCAGTTATGCAATAAATCAAATTATCCTTAGTATTTGTACAACCCAAAAAAGTAAAAAAAAAAAAAAATATATATATATATATATTTATATATATATTTCTATATATATATAATTTTTCAGCTAATCATGCGAAAAGTATGCGCTGTATATATTTTTAATTTCGTGAAAGTTAAACAATTGAAAAAGTCTACAAGTTTATCTGTAATTACTTTAAATATAAAATCTTGACCTGAAATGGGAGGCACCCCCTTAACGTTCCCACACACATTCTTATTGATTGGGAACTCTCTCTAGCTTTCCAGGTTTCTGAAGGTTATCCCTTTATCTCATACCATACATTACTTCTTATCGTGATTATTGGCCAGATGGAATATTATGAACGTAAACAACTGAAGTGAGATCCTGTAAGCTGTTTTGTAGAAAACCTGACATCTGCCACAAGAGAACACAAGCTTGGTTGTGTGAATTTTTTTATTTTTTTTTTAAAACAAGGAACGGAAAATACTGAACTTAATGCCTCAACGACACTGGGTCATTTGAGGCGATGAAAGGTGACGAGATGACAAGGGAGCATTGGCAGAATGAATGGGTGTGGGGAACGGAAGTATCTGGAGAAAACGCAATACGTTGAACGATTGAAAAAAGTGTGAGAGTCTATCTGTGATTGCTGTGAATGTGAAATCTCGACCTGAAACGGGAAGTGGTGTGGCCGATGTGATAGCGAAGCGTGCCGTGCCGTGTGCTCCAGACGCGAACGCGACGGGGGAGGAGCGCTGGGAACCGGTGCGCGTGCGCGGGGGCAAGGAGCTGGACGTCCGGCTGGTCGCGCACACCACGGTGCACCACGCCCGGAGCGACTCCCTCGTGGTGTACGGGGGCATCGCGGCGGGGGTGGCTCGCTTCTCCAAGCTCAGCGACCGCATGTTCCTCTTCCACCTGCGCGGCCGCCACTGGTCCGAGATACACTACCCGCGCGCCTACCTGCGCGACAACTACGTGCCGCGCGAGCACGCCTTCCACACCAGCACGGTCATGGGTGAGTCGTGCTCACTATGACGCATCCGACAAACCCCGCAGTTCTGATACTTGTTGAAAGAACTGATACTTTGGGACATAATTATACCTATTCTATGTACAAAATTAAATTTAAGTTTTACTGTATTTTTTTTTTAAGTAAATTAGAATAGTAAAAAGGCAAATAAAAAAATTTATAAAACTTAATTAACAGTGTAGAACTGCAGACCCTCTGCCCCCTTATAAAAGTGAAACATAATATTTTATTATTTTAATTTATAAAAGTAGGCTAGGTTCTTGAAATGTTTCACGGATGGCACATCACAATAGATCTGAGCTACTTAACGTTGGCCAAGAAAAGATCTGAACACTTATTAGACTGCAACAAGGTACACCCGCACCAGCGGTTTCTTCCTCGTGATTGGCGACCGTCTGCGATAGAATTCGTCGCCTCATTCGACCGAGCCACCCAGGACGCGTTTGCTTCCGCACCGGATTATCGTGATTGGTGTTGTAGACGAAATGCGTGTACTACCTGAAAGAAACTCGCCCAATCACGAAACACAGACGATGCTACAGTGTTTTAACTTTCAGCTAGTCTCGAAATTTTTTTCACGAAATCTGCATGCCCCTACTGATACTGTAATTATGTTGTAAGGACCTGACACTATATATTTTAAATGATGAATTCTTCAAAATGAGAGGTATTTTGTAATGAGTATTCAGTTTGCACCTGTTGGTTGTATGTCATTTGCCGGACTGTAGTGCAGTTGGTTGTGATCCACCGACAGCTTATCAAGACTTGTTGAGGTTACAATTTCACAATGTTCAGTGCATACTTCTATTAGACCTGAAGTTCTTGCACTCTCCTTGTGAGTTCAAACAGAACCGTGCGTAAGCCATGTTGTAGTGTGCGGTAGTATGCACTAATCCAACATGTCTGAAAAAAAAAAAAAACTGCTTATGAAAACTGGGTGATGGTAGACTGGAGCTTGAAATTTGCCCCTCAAATTGCTATCACAAAATTTTTTGACTTTGCCAGGATTTCAAGTTATTTTTTTGACAAATTCAAACTTCCCTGAATTTTCCCTGACTTTTATTGACTTTCCGGACTGTGTACACCCTATTAATTGGCCTATCATCTGTTCATGGTTTAACGTTAAGTTCTGTGACAGACTTTCACATTTCATTACTTAAAGAAAAAAAAAATACATTTTTGATAATAATTTACGGGCAGTGTTTCATTCTCCCAACCAGACACGGCTATTGTCACCTCCCTCCTAAATATATGCTTGCTGTGAAGGGGATAGAGCTCTATTAACAGAGGGGAAACCTTTGCACAACAAATATTTGGTCATTTTAATAAGGGTCTTGTTAAAATTAGCTGCAGTTGTAGAATTATGTTAAGCAGAGTAAGATTACTAAGTGCATGTAACTGTTAAAATTGTTGGGATAATTTAACCTGTTAATATGTATGTACATATGGCAGGAGAGACAGCAAGATCATTGGTACCAATTTTAAGACTGTTAATGTATGTTTATTTGATAACCTGACATAGTGTTTCAAAATTGGCACAACTGTCCCATTTTCAAGATATCTTTCAAAATTGGCACAACTGTCCCATTTTCAAGATATCTAAAAAAAATATGCTTAGTTGTATTCAGTAATTGTTTCAAATGCACTTAATAAGTTATTTTTATTATTACATGAATAATTTTTGGTTTTTACAATTTTTGCTTTGTATTAACAAGCAGTGGCAGTTGGTTAAATTGCGAAATGTTACCCAGAAGTTCTTATTCAGTGTGTGGTATGCACGATGTGCTGATTGAACAGCTTATTTAAGCACTCAAAGGTTTGTAGCTATGGATTTTTCTAAGTGTAGAAAATGTTGAAAGTGATGTTCGACTCTGGCGAAGATTCAGATCTTCGTATTCGACTTCGATTTGAATTGGAAAATGGTGTTGGCACACCCCTGATTGTGACGTGTGAGTGGGATGAGACGCTGGTTGCAGGCAACTACATGGTGGTGTTCGGGGGCTACTCCCACCGACACAACAAGGAGGAGATCTGCTACGACAACCAGATGTACCTGTACCACCTCGGCTGCCACACCTGGGTCAGCCACGACATCCTCGGGACCCCGGACAAGGGTGAGCCCCGGTGCCGCTCATTCCTGTCCCGGTCTGGCCTTTCCTGACATCACATTGCGTGTTCCCGTCTCTGATGTCTTTCCTGTCGTCCGAAAATAAAAAAAAAAATTTCTTGTTCATTGTAGGCCTTTCCTGATATCGCTGATCAGATCATTGTGTGTTCCCGCCTCTGATGTCAATGTCGTCCGAAAATAAAATAAAAAATTTCTTGTTCATTGTAGGCCTTTCCTGATATCGCTGATCAGATCATTGTGTGTTCCCGCCTCTGATGTCAATGTCGTCCGAAAATAAAAAAAAAATTTTCTTGTTCATTGTAGGCCTTTCCTGATATCGCTGATCAGATCATTGTGTGTTCCCGCCTCTGATGTCAATGTCGTCCGAAAATAAAAAAAAAATTTTCTTGTTCATTGTAGGCCTTTCCTGATATCGCTGATCAGATCATTGTGTGTTCCCACCTCTGATGTCAATGTCGTCCGAAAATTAAAAAAAAATTTTCTTGTTCATTGTAGGCCTTTCCTGATATCGCTGATCAGATCATTGTGTGTTCCCGCCTCTGATGTCAATGTCGTCCGAACATAAAAAAAAATTACCTTGACAGGTTCATTGTATATTTTACTGCCATTGTCAATTAAAGAGGAGCTGTGGAAGTCTTCTTGTGATTCAAAGTTTTAAAGCACGCTTTTACTTCTGGAAATATCGCTGCCATTGATGATACATATTTATCTTTAATGCATGCCTATTCAATTATTTTTCAACATGTTATACTTTCGCAAGGGGCGAATACGGCCTTGAATTTTCCCTGTGGACTTGTGTTGGCCACGAGACTGGTCGAAGCACCGCGGAGAGGGCGGAGTACTAAGGGTGACGGTGGCTTCGTGCGTGCTCTGCTCGCAGACTTCCGCTACCCGAAGCAGCAGGGGGTGTTTGCGCACGCGGCCGACAAGCGCAACGGCAACACGCTGCTGGTGGTGGGGGGCTACCACGGCAACGTGAACGCGGACCTGCTGGCCTACGTGCTGCCGCCCGTGCTCGCCAGCCGGGAGGGGGACGCCTTCGACACGGAGCAGATGTGCAGCAGGTGCGGGCGAGGGGAACACACGCACTGTTCAGCAAGTTAGAAATATTTTGGCATTTCATCTTTAAAGAGTAGGCTTGTGCAAGTATCAGTTTTTTTTTTTAGCTGGAATTTAATACAAATACAAATACTGAACTGCTATTCTCGATTATGAATATCAAATTCGAATAGTAAGAATGGAAATTGGATTTTCAGAAAAGAAAAAAAAAGAAGTTTTCATACAAATAAGTAGGGAAAGAAAAATGGTAATTATACAGTTTAGGGGCTTTTCCCCCCCCCCTCCCCTCTTTCTACTGTTATGTGTGGGTAAACAAATATTATTAATAGTTTTGTTTTCAAGTTTGAAATAGTCCATGATATGAACTGTCTACACGTTCTTTTTTTTCGCTACCGTTTTGCAAGACAGTGGTGGAATAACTTTGAATACCAACTTGTGTGTTTAAAACGCTGAGCATTGATAAGGTTTTTGATTATGCGGTCCTGTTAAAACCTTCAAAACTGGGTATCTATATATCACCATAAAGAATATTTAACCTTATTAATTTGTGAACTTTGGTATACATAAAAGTTTTGCCATAAGTAGTTGCATATTGTCAGCTTGATGTGATGGATCAGCATAATGATATTGATGACTTTGAAATCCTGCTGGTATTTTTGCGAGTGCAGCGGTTGTTGAGGTTGGCGCGTGATGGGCGACAGTCGGTGGTTTGACTGCCCAGGCACCGCACGATCCTGGCGTGCACGGCCGACCCCGAGTGCGGCTGGTGCTCCACGGACGAGGTGTGCTACGGCCGCACGGTCGACATCAACTGCACGACCAACCTGCAGTCGACGCGCTGCCTGGGCGTGTGCCCCGCGCTGGGGGACTGCCACTCCTGCCTCGTGCACGGCAACCTCTCGGCCGCGCCGCCCTCCTCCGTGGCCTACAAGATGAAGCTGGGCCAGTGCGCGTGGTGCGTGCAGAACGCACGCTGCCAGCACAAGGACGGTGAGGCGTTTCCCGGCGTCGCCGACTTAACCCTGACTTCCCCTGACTTCGCTGAACAACTGAGTACCCTCTTTTATCGCATAGTCGTCGCACTTGCGACCATATTTTTGGGCGTCAAAATTTGGAAGAAAAAAACCTCTTGCGTAAACGTCGCAGATTCTGAGCGCTTTTTGTGGGTATTTTTTTAGTATAAAACAATGTATTTTAAAATAGAAATCTGATATTTATTTGGACATTTCCTCTCACTTATTTAATTAACGGAAATACGTAGTTGTCTGATGCGTGAATTTTCTTTTAAAAACGTTTTTAAATGTTTATAACGTTAAATCTTTTTGCCTGCGTCGCCGCGGTGTACCGCTTTCAAAAATGTAGAAAATGCTAGTTGCAATCATTAATGTTTTGTTATGTTGCTTCCCGTGTAGAGCGCGCACACTTAGCAGGATATCGATATCTCGCCGATTTCATGCAATGCGCGCTCTCTGTTTGGTTATGTTGCATCCTGTATAGAGCGTGCACACGTAGTTGAATATCGATATCTCGCAGATTGCGTGCAACGCGCGCTATCTGTCGAGTGCCGAGTTAACTATATCTGATGGCCCGCACTCTTTCATGGTATGTGTGTACTAAGACAATAGTTATGCATTCGTTCAGGGTCGCATCCGGGTCACAGATTTTTTTTTTTTCTATTTAACGTTGAAGAAACATTTTTGTTGCATGACTTATTAATTTAAATTGTTTGGCATTCTCTTTTATACTTCACTTTTTAAATAAACGTACTTTCCATGAATGGGTTTTGTTTTTATGAATAACTATCCACCAAAAATTTTTTTTCCGCATAATCGTTGCACCTCTACTTTTCAACTTGATTTTATAGTAAAAAGTGCGACGATTATGCGGGAAAACACGGTATACAGAAAAAGGGAACTTAATGACACATGAAATAATGAGTGTATCAGTGTTTCCTACTTCTATCAGAAAGCTCGTGCTCATAGTTGATTACATAAACAGCACATTAATTTTGGTGCAATCCAGTTTGGTTAGATTTTTTAAAATATATTGTGTGTGGTTATAAAATATATTTACCCCCAAGGAGATTTAAGAATCCAAATATTCTAATAAGTTCTTGATAATTCTTTAAAATTTTAAGTTATTAATTTTTTAGTATTTAATGTATAAATTAGTGTTAATTATTTTGTAGAGTATGCAGTATTTGGCATAATATTTATGGCATTTGCTTTATTGCTCTAGTGTTTTATTGTATTAATAAAATGTGATAACTTTAGAGAGTGCCTGGAATTGCCAGCACTGTGGCAGCTATGTCATATGCTGTCAGTATGCATTACAACATTAGGCAGTTACTGGCCTCTGATGCTGGAGTGGGTAAGAAACATTCATCAACTTTTAGGAGGTGTTTTAAACTTTGGTTTCAAAATTGTGTGAGAAATCCAACCAGGTTTCAAGTAAAGACGGGTTGAATGGTTTCTTTGATTCCACGATTCTAGCATTAGTACTGGAATTGGAATAGTTGATTTCGTAAGTTTATGAGCGTTAATTGCAAAAAATTACAGCCAACATGTATCATATATGAATATTTGTACATCTCATATTCACCCTGTTTTACCTTTTTTTTTGGTTTGTTTTTGTTTCTGTGGTTGTTATTAGCAAATTTTCATGAAGTGCAGATTGAAAAATAATGTTAAATCTTTTGCCAAAGAGTTCATGTAAGGCTATTGGGGATACCTGTCAGGAACTATCTTAGTTGAAGGTACCGGTACTTTGCATGAATTTGTCACATAAATATCCAACTTTTGTTTATTAAATTTAAAAAATGGTTTACTAATATTGCTATATGATTCTAGACTATTGCAGTGGTTTATACAGTTGTGTGAAATGCATAGAGACAAAATTATTTGGTGAATTGAGATAAAACTGAATTAACCCCGAAAAGCTTGTCAAAACACTTGTCGTACTGCCGATGTTGATGCGTGGTTGGGTGGTGTCTGAGGGCGCCAACTAACCTTTAACCGGGGTGGTTGCTGTGGGCTAGTTCACAGCACGAGACTCCGTCTCTCGGTGGTCGTGACGTCGCCACGTGCAGGCAGGAGTGGTTGGACCACACACACGACTAACGTTGTCGGCACGCACACGACTGTCCGGTCCGCACACGAACACCGATCGCCGAACTCCGCGAGTCGCACACGACTGCTCGCGCCGAGGGGTGAAGGCCAACTGGCGCGTCCTGGCAGGTCCCGTTAGGGCTCGAGTCGATCTCCGCTCTCCATGACAATCGACCTCCACCCGTTCGAGACACTACCAGCGACCACACACGCCGACCGGTGAGGCACCGAGGTGGCATAATGACCTGTGCGAGCCACGGGAGCACCTGGGACGACGTCACACTATATAACACCGAAACACGATTTAATACACCATAATAGCAATATAGCACCAAAATGCAAGTTATGTCATGTAATTAAATAGCATTTGACAAAAAACTTAATTCAAATCATAAAAAAAAAGTAATCTTTTAATCTTTGAAATCCAAGGAATGTGTACATATTTCCCGGCAAAAATTTGTATCAAAGTGTAGAGACCAAAAAAATTTTAATTCTTATTGAACTGGTTTAAAAACCATAAATGCTTGCTAATTTATTTGTATTGTCCTGAACGTATCCATTTGAAACCAATTTATTATAAATTTTTAAAAATGCAGCAGACTAATTTTATCATTATTTTTGTGGAGTAAGTATTACAAAACAGCTTTTTTTTTAAAAATAAAATCAATAACACCAATATTTTCTGTTGTGTATTTACCTTATATACTTTTGTTTTAACAACTCAATGAGTAATTGTCTTCTAATTTGCAGGAATGGCTGTTCGACTATCAAACTAAATAAATACAGCGAGTTTAATACAAATTAATTAATGTACATACAAAAAGTATCACTGTAAACTTTCAATTCACTCTCCTGAAAAATATACAAAAATGAACTAAAAACTGAACTAAAAATGAAAGCACAGACTCTTGTTTGGTGGCGATGCGGTAACCACGTGGGGGTGGGGGGCTGTGTCGCAGACAAGTACTGGGTGTGCGGGCAGCGGGAGGACGCCCCCTCGCAGGTCCCGGGCTGGTGGGGCCCCACGGGCACCAAGGTCAGCCAGGTGGAGGAGTGCCGAGTGCTGGACCGCCGGCCGGGGCTCACCTTCCTCAAGTACCACGAGCCCGCCGACTGGTCCCACCCCGACCACGTGAGTAGCCCCCTGCAGTGTTTGTTTCAGCAATTCCCATAGTACATATCTTTGAAAATTGGTTGTCTGTAAGGTCGGTTTACGGACGATAGCTTAACGTGACGTCATAACAAAACATTGTTGAAATGATTACATACTTTTATGAATAAAATTGAATCATTTTTATTGAATTATCACTATTTTGTATGGATACAAAGATGGAGTGAATCGAAATCTACAATTTAATTGATAAATTTACTTTTATTTGCTCTCAATAATTCAAATATGTTTATTACTTCAACGAAGAGATTATTTTAACTATAACTTTTATACATGTTTGCTATTTAACTTCTTCCAATCTGTGTTATTCTGTTAAGGATAGGATGATGATAGGAAAAGTAGGAAACGAATGGGAGGACACAGCGTAATGGGACAATGTGCATAACGGGACACTTTTTCATGCGTGCAGCCGGCGTTCATCGATTTATTAGACTTTGTCACGTGAAAAAATTATTTCCCCCTCATTAAAGAGAAAATTGTGTGCTTCGTCTTGCATTCGGTTGAATGCACAATTTTTGGGGCTGCATTCCAGTTGTTACGATGCCCCTTTGCGCTCTTTGTTTCCGAGATTTATTTTTTACTGTGCTAACATTTCTGTCACAAAGTTTGAAGAATCCGTAGTAGATACGTTGTGAGTATAGCCATGTAAGGAAGAAGTGTGGAAATTTGCATTGGTTATTTTTAGATCGCGAAAAATTACAAGACTTGCAGATTTCACGGAAAAGTCAAGGTGGGTTTGTCTGGAGACCCTTGTTGATTTGATCCATCCTGTTGGGTGTTTGCTGTGGCTCCGAGCTTGGTCTTGTTGGCGGTGGTGGGAACTGCTGAAGGGGTGCCCAAGTCTCGGTGATCGGTGGACGATGGTGACGAAACTGAGGCATTGTTAAGTTTCTGCTTGATTTCAGTGGTTGAGATATTTTTCAGTCTGGAAAGGAAAGGTGTTCTAAGCAGAAGTGGGTGCAAGAGGGGCTCATCTGCTTCCTGGAAGCTGCGTGCAGAGTGATGTTTGTGCTCGACCTTTAAATAGTTAGGAGGGTGTGTGGGGGCGAGGAATTGCCTGTTGTAAAAAGTGGGAGTGACCCTTGAGTGTCTGCAGAATATTTTTCCACTGTCACATTGTTCGTACAGTTCATTGAATACTGTTCTAAATAACGGTTAATAATTTTTTTTTCTTACAATAAATAGTGAATAAAGAAATGTATCAAATCACACGGTAATAATCGATAACACAGGCCTGCATTTTTCGAATTTTTGAAAATTGTTTCACATTTGGTGGCTGAACTTTATATTTTTAAGTGTGCTGAATCCAAATATGACCATGGTTTTTTTCCATCACGTAAGGTTTTCCTACAAAATGCAAATAAAAATTAGGAGAAATAATACAATTTTATAAATGATCAAGAAACTTCACTTTATTTTTATTTATCATAAAATTTATTGTTCATAAATCACTTAGAGCGCTTTTAACACCATTTACTGTATGATATGACCAATTTGTATGTTTATTCGTCTTCATTATGCCTCATTCTCTTCTTTTTGAAGCTCCTTTTATGGCTTTCTCGTTTGTAGACTTTGTCCGGTAAGTCCCTCTTCAGCATCCAACAGTAGTCAGCAATCATAGTAATGTTCCATCGACCTTGATACCTCCTTTCCATTTCTTTCACGTCTTGGTGAAATCTTTCACCCTGTTCCTCACTCACAGCTCCTAGGTTTTGTGGGAAGTAGTCAAGATGGGAATTCAGGAAGTGAAGTTTTAAACTCATCGAACAACCCAGATTTTTCAGTTTAGTCAGCATATTCTCTACAATGAACATGTAGTTAGGGTCCTTATAATTTCCTAGAAACTTGGTTATTACCTCTTTCAAAGAAAGCCAAGCCTCTTTTTCTGTTATATTCATTTTCGTCTCAAACACATCATCTTTCATCAACTTACGAATATCAGGGCCGACAAAAATGCCCTCTTTCAATTTCGCCTCAGACAATCCTGGAAACTTTTCTCCCAAGTATTTGAAACACGGGCCATCTTTTGGCAATGCTTTGACGAATTGCTTCATAATACCCAATTTAATGTGGAGTGGGGGCAGAAGAACTTTCTCTGGTTCGACAAGATTTTCTCTTAACACGTTTTTAACTCCTGGTACTAATGCTTCTCTTCTTGGCCACTCCTTTCTAATCCAATGTGAACTTTTGTCTCTACTGTCCCATTCACATATAAAGCATGGGAATTTTGTGTACCCTCCCTGCTGTCCCAGTAACATCGAGATCACTTTTAAATCTCCACAAATCGTCCACATATGTTCATTATAATTAATCTTTGACAATATCATTTCTAAATTTTCATAACGCTCTTTCAAGTAAACAGAGTGGGCTACTGGTACTGATGCATACTTATTACCATTGTGCAGAAGTACGCCTTTAAAACTTCTCTTTGACGAGTCAAGGAAAAGACGCCATTCATTGCTATTATACTCAATATTAAACATACCCATTAACGCTGTTATATTATGGCAGTAAACCAGTTCCTCATGCTGAGTGAAGAATGGAGTGAAATGTTTTTCACGGTTTCTGTACCAGTAGAAAGAAGTACCTGGAGCTAATAAATTTTTTTCTTTCAGTCGAGAAGATAGCAACTCAGCAGATTCTTTAGATAAACTTAAATCCCTGATCAAATCGTTCAATTCACATTGGGAAAACAGTTGAGGTTCACTTTGAGGTATATAGAATTCTTCATCACCTGAAACAGTGATTTCTTCTTCAGATGTTTCTGGTAGTGATATATCATCTAATGACTTTGGAGCAACGGGTACTGGAGTGGGGGCAGAAGAACTTTCTCTGGTTCGACAAGATTTTCTCTTAACACGTTTTTAACTCCTGGTACTAATGCTTCTCTTCTTGGCCACTCCTTTCTAATCCAATGTGAACTTTTGTCTCTACTGTCCCATTCACATATAAAGCATGGGAATTTTGTGTACCCTCCCTGCTGTCCCAGTAACATCGAGATCACTTTTAAATCTCCACAAATCGTCCACATATGTTCATTATAATTAATCTTTGACAATATCATTTCTAAATTTTCATAACGCTCTTTCAAGTAAACAGAGTGGGCTACTGGTACTGATGCATACTTATTACCATTGTGCAGAAGTACGCCTTTAAAACTTCTCTTTGACGAGTCAAGGAAAAGACGCCATTCATTGCTATTATACTCAATATTAAACATACCCATTAACGCTGTTATATTATGGCAGTAAACCAGTTCCTCATGCTGAGTGAAGAATGGAGTGAAATGTTTTTCACGGTTTCTGTACCAGTAGAAAGAAGTACCTGGAGCTAATAAATTTTTTTCTTTCAGTCGAGAAGATAGCAACTCAGCAGATTCTTTAGATAAACTTAAATCCCTGATCAAATCGTTCAATTCACATTGGGAAAACAGTTGAGGTTCACTTTGAGGTATATAGAATTCTTCATCACCTGAAACAGTGATTTCTTCTTCAGATGTTTCTGGTAGTGATATATCATCTAATGACTTTGGAGCAACGGGTACTGGAATATCTGGACCATGGGGAACAGGACGCATAGCACTCTGAATATTTGGATAAAAAATCTGTTTCTTATTAATCAAATTGTAACCTTGAATATCGCAAGAACAAAAATAGCAATCATCTGAATGATTACGAGGCTCTCTCCAGATCATGGGGATTCCAAATCGAAAAGATTTTTTCTTACCTTGGGTCCACTGACGAAGTTCTTCTACACAAATAGAACACACTTTATGTGGTGCCCACGATTTGTCTTGGTCCCCTAGCTTCATACCAAAATAGGCAAAATACGCTGTTTTCACAAAATCAGTAATATTTCTCTGTTGTTTTTTCACAATAAAACTTCCACAAATATAACAAAACTTATCAGGAGAAACACGACATCCTCTGGAGGTCATTTTATAAATAAATAAATAAATAAGTCAGTGGTCAAAAAAACAAAAAACACACACAAACAAAACCAAGAGCAAATTAGATTTTATACGACTGTAAGACCACGTTAACTGTGTCAACACCAAGGGAACCTTCTTCTTCTACCTTGATAGTTATGGCCTTGGGGGGTACCCGTTCAGCCAGAAATGAGCGTGTCCTTATACGAAGCTTTTTTTTCTTTTATCATATCTTATCAATAAAATCTCTGTACAATTCGTCCATATTCGAATCATTATCATGCCCTAATCAATCAATTTGTAGCTTGTAAATAACACCCATGCCTTACCTGGGACTCGAACCCAGAACCCCTCGCACCGTAAGCCGGTGTGCATCCGACTACGCTACGGAGGTCGGCACACCAAGGGAAGAATGATAGAAGGAAAGTAAGAAGTGCTATGAACGAGAAGGACAGAACATGAAAAATCCTGTTAGAACCTGATTGAACATGTTCTTGGCTGTCTGGCGGCCAAGAACCTCTTCACCCTGGCTGCTCTCATTCCTCTACCGAAAGTCATCTTTATCACCTGCTCTTGAACTTTAATGCTTTTATACCAGAAATCTTTAAAACAATTAAAACTAATTAGACCCCGCAATTATAATTATAAATATACAAAATCAGAAAACATTAGTGTATGCATTTACTCCTGAGGGGAAAATTGTAATATAACAATTGTACGGTAAGTATATTTTGTAAAAAAACTGTACGTGATGGACTTTTTAAAATATTTTTCCTGAATTGAGCACACTAAAATACTTAAGAATCACCCTTTAAATTCCAAACAATTTTTTCATCGCAGGCCTGTGTAATTGAATCGATCTTTGCCTGTTACAACCACCTTTCTCTCGTGAGGGACAGTTGCGAGGGGTACAGTAAAAGCATTTGCCTTAGTTTACACGCAAACCACGCTGCGTCGGATATTTGGCAGTAATATCCAGCTAGCTGCTGCAGGCCGACAGGTGTTGAAGCAAACAACACAAGGTCGTCTGCGCACACCCCATTCTATTTTCAACACAGCATCTCCCACCTGGACTCCTGTCCCACGAGGGACAGGCGGTCGATAACCATGTTGAACATAACAGGCGAGAGCGGATCACCCTGCTTCACCCCACGAGTGGGATGGACAGCGCGGGATCGCCACCCATCGCCTTGGAGCCAAGTCAGAGTGTTTGCGTGGCGAGTGGAATGTTCAGGAGACTGGAGGGCGTGTCTTGGGGGCCCGCAGGTGTCGGTGATCAACGCCACGACGGTGGACTTCAGCATGCTGAGCCCTGGCACGCGCACGGAGCAGGCGGTGGGCGGGGAGGTGACCGCGCGGCTGCTGGGGTTCCTGTGGCCGCCCCGGCCGTGGGGCGACGGCACGGACGCGCTGCGCGTGTGCGCGAGCCACGCCAGCGCCGTGCTCAGCCTGTCCCGGCCCGGCCAGTCGGAGCTGGTGCGTGCGTCGCCGTTAAACTTCTTCACAGCTGAAATCAGACTCATCAGAATATTGCTACAGAATTTTAAAATTTCAAATTCAAAAATGTTAAATGTAATGATTTTTAAATTCCATAAATCACCATCTCTTGTAAGGAACCACCTAAGCATTTACTTGGAGTCATATTTCAGAAAACCGTGGAAATATCAAAAATCGGGATGGCTGAATTTCCGTTCGTAACATGGCTCTTTTGAAATGTGAGTCAAGTGTTTTCCCACCACTGCATCAAGTAGCTCCAATCTGCTCATTGACGTGTGGGTGGGGGAATACATTCGTACGAATTAAGGTTATACGTATTCCCGCTTATGATGAGAGGCCGAAAAAAATTAGATGGTCTGGGACACATGCACATGTTGTTATTCAATTTTCATTAACGTAGTTTGTCATCTAAAGCTTACTTGCACATCAGTTAATACACAAACACAACACATCTACTGTATTTGCTACATTCTTAATTAAATTTTTTTTTATATAAAATGAAAATAAGTGTTATTTGTAAGTATTTTTTTTTTCTATGAAAAATTTATTTTCCAATTTGGCATGTTGACATTATGGTTTAAATACATATACGTAAGTAGCATTTCTAAGATGATCTCTCACCAGGGTTGGTGCAAGGTAAATTGGCGCCCTAGGCGAAAAACCAAAATCCCCCCCCCCCCCCCGGCCCCGTCCGGAACACCCCAAAAAAATTTTTCCTTGCTTCAAAATACATCACGTAAGCCTAAGATTTTGTCAACAATCAAATGTAAGCAGGCTTGTGTTTTTTTTTTTACTTTTTTACTTATTACAAATCATAAACAGGTCACCGTGGACTTTAAATAATTACTTATATCATTATAAACATTCCAAACTGTTACAAATATCCATTTTCATCTAGTTTCAATAATCGTTAAACATATTATATGACCTGTTATATGTCGTGCTGCGCCGCCCCCAGCTACTTGGTGCCCTGGGCGGTTGTCTAGTTCGCCTATAGGGACGCGCCGGCCCTGGATCTCACACATAATTTATAACATCAGAGACTGCAGATGCTGTGACGACGGAAGGGCACGTGTGCGGCAGGAGGTGGTGGGCAACCTGACTGCGGAGGGGCAGCAGTGCGCGGCGGCCCAGTGGCCCGGCGAGGGGCAGAGCCCCGTGTCGCTGGCCCCCGGCCGCCACCTCGTGGACCTGGAGGCACGCAGCATGCTGGCCCAGTTCAACAGCAACCACCACCACCAGCACTCCAAGATGGAGCTGCAGCACCACCATGCCGGCGACAACGCCAAGGTTCTGCCAACATACAACAATTACAGTTGCTCTGTTACGTATACCATCGCGATACGGATATGACACTTTTTGTTTCAACAAGTCATTATTATGAGTTATTCGAACGAATCTACAGGTTTTGCTCGAACAGTGACCTAATCACATGTTTCTCAGAAATTTTTTCATAAGGTGAGCTTACAGTTATTTTGTAAAAGTTTGAGAACCACTGGTGTAACTACGACAAATTACGTCAGACCTATCTGGAATATTGGAACGGGGTGCACAAAAAAATGGACTGTCAACATCGATGTGGATACTTCACCGCACTTTGAATTCAATTGAATAGGAAGGAGTGTGTGAAATGAAATTCCAACAGTACTGTCGCGATGTTTTAAATCTTGGATATCCGCCGAGGTGTGTTTGTGTGATGTTGGTCGTCGCCGACCGCGCTGCCGCAGGTGTTCACGTTCGAGTTCCTGGAGCCATACGGGAACGGGTCGTGCGCGGCGTACGGTAACTGCCTGCAGTGCCTGAGCGACGCGCTGTGCGGCTGGTGCGACCTGGGCATGCGCTGCGTGCCGCGCGCGTCCCGGGAGTCGGAGGCCTGCGCGGGGCCGGACGGCGACTGGCGCTACCTCACCCTGCTGCCCGCCGCCTGCCCCAACTGCTCCAACTACGTCAGCTGCGACGCCTGCCTGGGCTCGGGCCAGTGCGAGTGGTGGGTGGAGGACGCCAAGTGCGCTCGCAAGGGAAGGTATTACTTTCACCTTAATCATTTATTGCCTTATTTATTGCCTTATTTATTGCCGTATTTATTGCCTTATTTATTTATTTATTTATTTATTGCCTTAATATTGCCTTATTTATTGCCTTATTTATTTATTTATGGCCTTAATATTGCCTTATTTATTGCCTTATTTATTGCCTTATTTTAAGTGGCGAAGTTAAGGTGTACCGCCTTGTCTTACCGCCTTGTCTTACACTTAACCACATACATCTTCACTAACTAGGTACACATATGTTCTCACTTTCACATTTCGTTGGGATTCGAGTACCAGCCAGGCATACCAGTTTGGTCTGAAATAAGCTTTCACTCTGCACAAAGAAATGAGGCCTTACTTGAAAATTTTTGCAACAAAAAAAAACATAAACACGTAAAAAAAAAAAAAGGAAATTAAGGAATAATTCAGTGAGTGGCTGGCATGGTAGAGCCCAGTACCTCCGCCTCAGTGAGGAAGATGTGGCTAACATATAGTGCACATCAAATGCCTTGCTACTTGAGTTCCATAGTTCACTGGAAAAGTGTTGCTTTGACGGACCGGCAGAGCAAAAACAGAAGACGAAGCCCTCTGTAACCAAATAATGGTGACTTGGTACAGCTGTTCTAGAAACATACCTTGTTTTATCGCATTAATCGTTGCACCTTTTCGAATCCAACAAATTCTTCAAATTTTTTTATGTATGTGCAATTCAGACCAAGTTTGAGCTAGGTGGAAGGTCTGGGTTATAACATATAGTGCCTAGTGGGGGGCGCCAATAGTAACGAGTAACAATCATGCCCAGCTAAGACAACGATTGTTCCTTGCACAAACTTAAAACGCTTGAAAAACTTTGTTCGACTGTTGCATGTAGTGGAGTGTAAAATTCTGTTTGTGGCTGTTAAGGACTTAAAACTGTTCACAATAATTACCGACAAAAAACACTCCAAAATGCGTTTCCATTTTTATTGTTCTTAACAACAGAATTATTACATGTTGTTTACACGATAGATCTGGCAGAAAACACACATTCGCCAATCGTTACTCTATGTTCTGTGCTTTCATGAACTAATATCCCTAGCGACTCTGATATCTAGGTACACAGATACACGGGGAAAATAAATCTCAATGGGCCAGCGGACCTCCCAGGCCTACGCTGCACATCTGGAGCTTGCGATTTTTAATAAAACAGCAGAAAATGAATGCAGAAAAAACTAAGGTTAATATTTAATTGCAACACGGACCCGGCACTCAGACGTGAAATTTTTCATCCTTACAATCTCATACTACTTGAACAATGACTGACAAAAATACAGCACATCATAAAACACGTAGGAAAAAAAACTGAGGTCAGGACTTCCCTGAAATGCTGCCTTCCCATTGGCTACAACACTTATTTTTACAGTTACAATGAAGTAATCGCCCTCTTTCAGGGCTTCCCCTCACTCTGTCGTCTGTCTCGGTCTCTCTCTCACACCTTCCATCTCTATTTAATTTAACACCGTATTCAGGGATTCCCCAGCCAGATATTTCCATGGTCTGGGCTAATTTCTGTCTCTCTCTTTCACAGGATGCAATAAATTATCATCTTTCGATGCCGCTGCATCGCAGCACGTCTGTCTTTCTTTCAGCACAATACTAGCTGTTTTAAAACAACTATAAAATGCATACATAAAATGATTATTATAAAAGAACATTTAAATACAATAAAATACTGAAATTCACACTTCCAAATATAATAACCAATCCAGCAAAATTAAAGCCATTAAAATTACAGTAAAGAGGATTTTCAAAATAAAATACTTAAACATTAAAATTAATTACCAGAATATTACAAATAATGAAATATAAGTACGTATGAAAAACTAGGTCACTACGACCTAATCTTTTCTAATCCTTTCTAAATGACAAAATATAATACTTATTCTTTTAAGAAATACTTTAAAATCTTTGAGGGCAGAATCTTGGAATGTTACAGATTTTAGTATAAAATGTACGACGATTATTTCAATAAAAGTATAAAACACAATAATATTCACAAAGACACCTCTGTTTGTACTCACATGATCAATATGTATAGTTTAAATGGGTACAGCGCTTGAAAAATGCAGTTCCCAAGGATATTTGTCAACCTCCTAGGCTATGTCCCACTAAATACGTATCTTTCCTCACCCCCCTCCCCTCCCACCCAACCAATCCATTGCCCTGCCAGCGCTGGCAGTTTGTGACAAAATGTTTGGTTCAAGTGAATCGCAAGAATTACAGTAAACTCTCGCAAATCCGTGGGTGTCGGGGATTTATGACCTTCGGATTTTTGAAAACTTCGGATTTTTGAAAAATTTTCATTAAAATACAAAAAAAAATTCTAAAAGATAAGATGGTAGTCAATGAACATGTAATACTACCACAGGACGTCATAATAAACAAGACACTTGAGAAGTTAACAGAATGGTACGTAAGCAATACCAGTATAGTCCATTCATAGTAAATGAAGCACCCGAGAAATTTTTTTTCCTGAAAATTTACAGCCTGGCCTGATTAAATTTAACACACCCATTTGTTCAAGTTGGTAGTAAATTGTGTAAAAAGTAATTTAAAGTCATCTTAAATTAAATTAATGGCACCCGAAGTCGCACTTTGATGTGAAAGAGCTAGGCGTAGCAATGTGGCGTGCGCTGAAACGGGAAGCCCCTTGATAAGGGGAAGTGAATTTAGGAGGGGCGGGAGAGAGAAGCGATACGTAGCTGGCAAGAGACTCAAGGCCACTCCCTCACAGACACACGGCCAGTCCAGTTAAACTAAAGAGAAACGGGAGAAATAAAAAAAAAATCATTAGTTAATTGTACACTAGAACCATCAAAAAATCTGAAATTTTGGCACAAAACAAAAATAATCGGGGAAAAAATGGTAAAACTCACAATAAAAGCTTATACAAAGCTATTATTTAACATGCAGCATATATTTTGTGTTGGTTTATAGTGCACTTACTAATGTTCGTATAAGAAGAGAAAAAAAATTGGACAGTCCGTTTAAAAACACGGCAGCAGTAGCTTGTGCGACGTAAGTGGGAGTGCGAGAATCTCGTCTAGACAGGCTGGCGGCTGCAAAGGCAGCGGATGCATGACGTCATACGGCTTACCTCTCCCTCCCAGACAACAAACCATCTCTCTCCCTCTCTCCACCCCTCTAGCCATTTTCTGCGTGTGAAACTGTCAACATCCTTCCTCCCCTACTCCACACTGCATGCGACGAAAGCCAGGTTGTATAGTCCATTCCCGGTAAAATGAACATTTTTTTAAGGCCCCCCACGGCAGCCATTTACCGTTAATTTTTTGATACAATTTGTTTGTTAGTTACAGAACATTATTTCTGCTGGAAAATCTCTGAAACTTCAAAATTTCTTTAATGGAAAAATTTAGCAGGGCGGTTAGCAAGGGCGCCCATACCCGGGGGCAGGGGGGGGCCGTGGCCCCCCCCTAGCTTTCAGGGAAGGAAAAAAATATAGTGTAGTCAGGTGTTTTACTTTAAAGAAAATTATTTAAATTCGGTATTATGTAGAAGTGATTCAACACGAAGATATTATTGTATATCGTTTTTTACATGTCTATTTCATTTGTTATGTTAGTTCAAGCATTAGTTTCTGCTGCTGCGATATAAGGTGTTGTGTACAGGGAGAAAACGCTGTTCAAGCGCAACGCCCGTGGCGAGTCATTCCCCTTCGTATTCCTACCCAAGCTCGCGCGATAACACAACACAACAGATTTAGACCAGTCAGAGTTAGACGACGCGACAGTTGACATGTGCTTGTAGACGGCGAAATGTTTTGCTACTTTTTCGTCATAATAATGTGTATGTTCACAAATAACATCTCAAAACAGAGATTTTTCAATAGTCTTTAGGTCTACCTACAGTTTTATGCATCTGGTCTAGATTTAGTTTAGTGTATTCAGTCAGTATAAATAACTTAAGTGCAAATAAATAAGTGAAAAGTGTAAAGATAAAAACCATTGTTATTATGTAGTGTTTCTTAGTTTTCCTCATTCGTCACATCCGCTCAGAATATTCACAATTTTTAAGGTAAGCTAACACCTTTAAAGTTACTCAAATAAGAATTATTGTTCAGAAAAGTCTACAACGTAAAATTTATGTTGGAATTTTTAATTTAGAGGAAAACCACTTTTTCCCTTCAAAAGTGTTTAAAGGGATAAGGATTCCGCTACCTTCAGTAGACTCGAAAGCAATTTACACTGGAATCTCGATTTTACGTATGCTCACAGTCGCTTGGATTGCATTCGTAAAATCGTTATCTTCATAAAATTTCAAACACCCCACCCTGTGAAGATACATGTTATAATTTATTGAACGGAATATATATAATATTAAATAGTAAAAACAATGACTGCTGTCTGCCCTCTGCCCTCCCCTTATTTTTTTTTTTAACATTCCACAACTTGCTTCATTGCACGAGTGATATAAAAGCGACATCACAGCGACTAAACACAGTTGCACCACGCATTGCATCATGTTAACTTTTGTGTGGTGACAGTAGGTTGTCCGACATGCCTTTCTTGGATATCTTTCCTTTTCGTAAGATGCGTGTTACTAAAATAAATTTATATTTGAGTTTGCAAACTTGTCCACTCCTTGCCAGAGACGACTGAACACAGACGAGACTATCCAGGGTCGGGTTGATGAGCTGGAAGAATTCCCTGCCTTGCATTTTTATGGACTTCACCTTATCATATTTATCAGTTAATCTTTAACAAATCAGCTTGAAAAATATTAATGAACGCACTTTTAGTAACATAATCGAGGAGAACAAGCACACAGTTCAGTGTACACCTGTACTGTTTCATAAAAGTGATCATAGGTAGGGACTGGAAAAATTCGCGGTTTCAATGACCACTAGGATAGACTAAACGATTCTCCTATGTACTCTGGCAACTATCACATGGTCATTGGCTACCGACTCGGGGAAACTGTTTACTGCGATTCTTATGATTCGATACTTCTTTTGTTGAGTGTTTGCCATTGGCTCAGAGTCCTTCAGGTAAATTGCGGTCCAATCACTGACGCAGCATTAAGCTAAACGAGTTTGGATTCCAGCCTGTCTCGAAAGGAATCCGCGAATTTTTACGGTCTTTAATCATAGGCTTATTTGGTGAAAAAAAACGCTGCTCTTTAACGACAGACATTCATTAAAAACACAGTACATTTTAGTGCGAGAAGCCCTTGAATTTGTGATAGCCATAGGGAATTATTTGTTTGTATAGTAAGTTAAAAAAAAGCTTAGTTGAAAATCCGCTCGTCACGTCTACTTGCTGCGTCACTTATACCATTTTTGAGCGTTTTTTACTGGGAAACCGATGCAGCGAAGGTAATTAATGCGAAAATTGTCAAGATAATGCCTAATGGCTTGGGTTGCTGGATATTAGCGGAAAGGAGAGGAAGTAGCTACTCAATATCGTTTCTTTCTCTCACGCTTCTCAAGGTTTCAAGCTCAGTTGCTATGTTCACGAGCTGGAAATGTTGGAATGGGTAAGGAATGTTGAGTATAGTTCATTTGCGGTAAAATAAATATTTTTACAGCCTTGGCATAATTTTTCAATCTAAGAAATTTCGAACTTTGCGACAAATAAAGTGTACCTAGTCCATTTTTTCTTTTCGATTTTGAGTTTGATGCCGCAATAACTTATACAATATTCACTAACGGTAAATGGCTGTTGTATTAGCTTTAAAATATGAATACGCTGTGCATTAAAAATTAATATCTTTATATGTTTTCATAGTGTTTTTTTAATTTTTTTAAAAATATATTTTGGTGTCAAATTTTCCGAATTTTAGATGGTTCCTGAAAAAAATGTATTCGTAAAATCGCGGCTTCGTTCAGTCCGGGCTCCGTAAAATCGAGGTTCTAATGTACTCTTAATTCTGAAGTTAAGTTCTGAACATGTTATTTAAGGGTTTATCAATGCCGTATTTACGCGCAGGCTATCTAGGCTGTAGCCTATGGGCCCGCACCACAAATGGGGGCCCGCACCACACGACACGAAAAAAAAAAATTATACTGCGATGTGGATCTTCTTATATTCTTAAAATACGCGTCGACATAGTATGTCCAGTTGTTTTGTGTGGATTAATTGCGCCGAACTAAACTCTTCTGTGGAAAGCTGATATATGAGTTATGTCAGCATTTAGAAATTTTCGATTATTTTCATTGGTTTTGGTGTCACTTAATTCCTTAACATCTAAATACTGTTTGGTTAAATAGTCTAGTTTAATAATAAACTAATTTTTTCTGTGCTTTACTACTGAATCCATCTGTGCTAATTTTAAATGATAAGCAATTATGATTCATATCGAAACATAGTAATATTCATTTAATTGTGAAACAATTTTTGACTGTAATTATAAGCGTAGTTCAGGTGTTACATTTAAAAACAACTGTTTTCTGACTGTGATAACATACTCAAATCGTTTCTCTCCCAAAGTTGAATCTTTTGATCAACACGTTTTAAACTTTATAATTATTTTAATTTAATTTGTACGCGACATTTATTTAGGGGTAAAGAGAGCAATTAGTTGAAGGACTGTATTCTTGATATCCGTGTACCCGAGACGCTTCAAAAGTATAAGGACTCTATTCCTGCATTTGTGTTTCTAAAAATTCATTTGTTTCAATAAAATAGTTAATATTTAATTAATAAAGTAGCCAATAAAGATTTTTTTATGGCGAATGAGTACTGTGGTCTATTATTTTAGTAACAGGACAAAAAATTTTAACAGGGTCAGAACTGGAACTATTTTATGGCTAGTAACAAGCCGCAGTTAAGTCTTCCAAAATATTAAAAATACTTCATACCCCTAAGTCTGGCCCCCCCCTACAAATTATCATATGGGCGCCCTTGGCGGTTAGAGTATTTATTTTTACCGCAAATGAACTATACTCACCTTCCCTCCGGCCAGCATTCCCGGCGTGTGACGCATGACAACTACAGTCGTGTGCCGCGCACAGCTAGGAAACTTGTCACTGGCAACATGTTTCACACACTGACACACGGTGCCCAGAGCTTCAGGAAAACCTACGCGATTTCCAACCTACTCTAAATATCCGACTGGAGTCTGTTTACGAAAAGCATTTAAGAATTTGCTAATGCCCAACTGTTTTTTTTATATCGGATTAAGAGGAGTTAAAATGGCTAAAAGGCATGGTTTTGAAGTTTTAGGTGTAAAAAACCGTTAAAAAATTTCTTGAAAGCACCAGAGGAAAAGGCATTACACCTTTATCTTTATTTTCCCGCCATATAATGTTACGGTCACCGCTCAAATTTCACAGTTATCTGACGGGAACGAGATGACTGCGCGCCAGTTCAGAGCCTTTTACCGCGCTATAAATATCAGTGAGCGTCGCTCTTATCATCCACTGAGAATAGTGATACATACATCTAAACAGTAACGATCATGTCACTTCGGAAATACCCCGGATTTCTGAGAACTTCGGATTCTCGGGCCACGGACTGGCGAGAGTTTACTGTATTACAATTCACCTAAAATTTTAACATTCTTTGAATTATGAATGTAAAAGACAAACATTTTAGCGATTTTAGTAAAGTTGTGTTTGAATGTAATGATTTTTCTAGCATTTAGTGTTACACCGTTGTCATCACACTATTTCTTATTTCTTTACTAACTCTGGTTTTTAGTTAAAACAGAAATGTTTACTGATTAATCTCTTGTATTAAGTACATCCACTACTAACATTAATATTTTAATTTACTGAATAATATATATGCATATAAATAATTTATATCATTGCAATATCTCAGTCGAAATTATGTTCGTTTGGTGGAATGAAACTTGGGTGGAAACTAAACAGGAATGAATGAAACTAGACCATAGAGCACGTCCTCCTGCGAGACTGTGATGCTGTGTGGTGATGGACCAGGTCGCGGGATGCTGTGGTGGACCCGGAGCAGTGTCCTGTCCCGTGCCACCTGCGGGACAACTGCACTGGCTGCCTGGACCTGCCCGGGCGCTGCGTCTGGTGCGAGGCCACCCAGGTGGGCTCCCGCACCAGCTCTACACTTGCGTGTCGCTGGCACGGCACCTGTTTTGTCTAGAGACCTACGAGACTGTTGAATCCAGATAAAAAAGACACAATTAACGGTGATGCACTCGCAAACAACTCGATTGGCAGCAAGCATGCACGATAGCACAACTTACCGCCGTGATGGTCGAACAACAACTGTTGCTTCGTTGCCGGAAGCTGCACAGGGCTACCCACCTCGGCAGGCAGCCAACTTGAAAAACTTGGCGCTGCTGGCAAGCAGCGCGGGAAGTTCGAAATTCAAATGTTTCCAAACACTATACACTAAATTACACACAATATTTACAAGTCCAAACAGTACCGATCGAGCCGCTCCATTTCAGACCTTTTACGGCGGCATTGGGCTTGTTGTTGACCTTGACCGCCAGTGTCACGCCACTGAGCTGCCCGCGTTTGTAGTTTGCAGAACTTAAACTTTTATCCTGATGATCTGTAGTAAATTTTTTTTTGAAGAGATTTGAATCATGTGAATAACGTGATATCGTCGACTATTTCAAAAAGTAAAGCTTGTGCTCATTTTTCCCTCCATAGATCAGCTCATTACAACTTGTTTTGAATATCATTGTACTTGATACTAATTTTTTTTTTTATACGTCGCCGTTCCAACTCCCTCCACATGTGCGACGGCTGTGGTCTTGGGGGAGGAGGACTTTATCCTCGTACTTGTTGTCTGGGAGCAGGTGGCGGGTGTGTGTATGTTTGTGCGTGCGTGCGTGTGTGTTGGAATATTTCCTCACTGGGTCCAGGACTGTGTGTTGTGTCGTCTTCCACCTCAGCATTGCGAATGGCGATGGTAAACCTCTCAAAACCAACCTGCCAGAAAAACCTCGGAAGTGCATCGGTTGCCACAACCACACTGCCTGATGGAGTAACACTGCTCGTGACAGAGCAACAAAAGACTTGTCATTTTGTCAGGTTTTGATGTATGAAGGATTTGGTACTGTTCGGACTTTGTGACTTATGTCCTTGTTGTGTGAAGTGTTACTTGTGCCCCTTTTGCGTGTCGTATAAACAGTTGAGCAAGATGGCGGGCCGCGTGCTGTCGGGTCGTTTGATTTGTATTTGGCTGTCGTTTCGTTGTCATAGTTGTATTCACTAAATCAGACTCTTAACATATTTATGGTCCTCCGGAAGAAATTCGTTGAAACAAAGAACAGGTACCTTCATCCAGCACCCAGCGCAATGCATCACGGTGCTGGTGTGTCTGTGTGCCCGCGGCAGGAGTGCTTCTCGTTCGCGGTGTACACGTCGGAGTACCAGTTCGGGCTGTGCCGGGAGTGGGTGGACCAGCCGTACGGCGGCCAGGCCGTGCTGGGCGGGCCGAAGCACGGCCTGGTGCCGGCCAGCCGGCAGTGCAAGTCCTGCAGCCAGCACGCCAACTGCTCCAGCTGCCTGCACACGCTGGGCTGCGGCTGGTGCTACAACCCGGACAAGCCCATCCAGGGGGCCTGCGTGCGGGGCGACTTCACCCGGCCCCGGGCCGGTGCGTCACCCGCCTCACCCGTGTTTATCACACTTTCCAACATCAGAATATATGATAGTATTATTAAATAGTTGGATGGTTTGTTTCCTGAAATCATTATTTGCTTGGAATTGTGAATTTTTTTGCATTAAAACATGTTCACCTGCTACTATTTGGAAATGATGTGCCGTTGATGTGCCTGGGGTACTGTCACAACTTAGAAACACACAACTTAGAAACACATAACTTAAAAACTCACAAGATAGAATCTTCTAAGTTATGCCTGTTGTGTTTCTATGTTATGATGGTTCTATGTTATGTGGTTCGGCATTGTGTGTTTCTAAGTTACGTGTTTCTAAGTTATGACAGTTATGTAGCGATGGGGCGACCGAATCCAATATCCGCCGAATCCGCCGAATCCTAGGGATTCGAAGCTTCGGCGGGTCTGATAAAGGATTCGGTTTTTTACTATTTACGGGAAAAAAATACAGTAAAACTCGCTTACGAGGTCCCGCATGGTAGGTTTATTCGTATAAAGCGTTGAAATTGCCTGAGGTCTCATCATTTACGCCATTAAATGTGTGATATAAAGTCCGTTAAAATTTTTTCTGAAACTTCCTGTCTCAAATAATGGCGTACGTAAATATGAAGAAAAGACAAATGAACAACAACATACGAAGAAATATGGATGATGTACCATAACTACAGTACAAACCCAATAGTTATTTTAAGATAATTACCATAAAAATAACTAAAGATTCTTTGTAGAATACCATAATTACTACAGAAGCATGATAGCTACCATATTTGCACTATAGTTACCGTAACAACCGAGATGTATATTTACCGTGATAGTAATGTATTATTTATTTATGACATATTAAATTAAAGAACATGGTTGAAAAAAAAAAAAAAGGATGTTAAACTTAGATATGTACGGTTGGCACATGTTGCTAAGAAATAATGCGATTCTGAAAGAATGCAGTACTACTACGAAAAGTGAAAATGGTACTCGTGAATTTTTAAGTTATGGCAGTCTCTTTCGTTTTTCAGTAATATCGGCCGAAAATTAACAAGCGTACTGTATCGGAAGTCGGCAGAAATGCCGATTCAACTAAATATTGGCAAAATCGGCTTCTTCAATACAGCTCTACATTTAATGACATGAGTAAACATATTTCAGACTTCAGGATATTGAAAAAGACTTTAATTTCCATGTAGGTTTATTGTGTGTACTTATGTTTTTTTTGCAAGTGTAAATTGAATGAAGTAAAATGCTTTTATTCTTATTACTTTCAATGATTAAAATTTAATGACCAGTTACAGATATTTGTGACACTAATTTTGAGGTTAAGCAATTTTACTAAAGCATTCCAGCCAAGCAGGTTGCCAGCGAGAGACGCTTCTCTTTTGCTGGAAACACTATCTCCAATCGTAGAGCTAATTTAACTCCTGAACGTGCAGAACAAATTATTGTTCTGCATGGTAGATTAAAGAACCGAATTTAATACTCTGTGACACTCTCTCTCAGAATTATTGTGCTGAAAAGTAGAAATGTTGAAACAATGTGAATGTACTTTTCAAACAACATGATTTTTGGTGCTAAGTTTGTTGAAGCTCAGTAAGGACTCCCGAATAATTGACAAGGATGAAATTTTTCCAATGATATGTTACATTTACACAAACATATACTTGGTTATGTTAGTTGAATGATATCAGTTACTAATGAACCAATGGAAACAGGTAAGATTCAATGGAAAAAAATGTTATTTTTTTTTTAGCAGTGCAAAATGTTAACACACTGTAAATAGTTACCCAAAATTAATAAGCTCACACCATTTTAATATTTTATTCAAACATTATACTAAGTTTAAGATAAAAGTAATTTCCCAAAAGTGTAACTGTACCACAAAAGCTCGATATCGCTCGAGCTCGGCTCGAAGTAAAATTCTTAGGCTCGCAGACCTCTAGCTTATTTATAGAAAAAATCCTAACCGCTAATCTGTACTAAAACTGAAATTTCTCAAGAAAAAATTTTTGTCTTAAATACACTTATACCAGAAATGTACCAAACTACATGTGATAAAGTCAAGGGACTTTTAGTGCAAGCAGAATACATCTCACATTAGATATGTGGACATCATCTATTAAAAGATTCGGGTTTGGGTTCGAGATTCGGCAATTCCAGTCGAGGATTTGAGTTAGGATTCGGATTCGAGGAAATCAGGATTC
Source organism: Bacillus rossius redtenbacheri (assembly GCF_032445375.1). Taxonomy (NCBI): domain Eukaryota; kingdom Metazoa; phylum Arthropoda; class Insecta; order Phasmatodea; family Bacillidae; genus Bacillus; species Bacillus rossius. Next base: position 6,172,944 of record NC_086330.1, on the reverse strand, counting down.
GCCCCATCCCTAGTTATAAGTTGTGAGTTTCTAAGTTGTGATACAGCGAAACCCCTTATTTACGTTACCGTTATTTACGTTACCGTTATTTACGTTTTCCCGTTATTTGCACTATATTCTTCAGGTCCCGTTTAGTTCCCATATAGTCCAATACAATACTTTCCCGCGAATTAAGTCTCAAAAATCGAATCCATCCCGCTATTTATGTCACGTAACAACCACAAACAACCAGAAAATACCGTGGAGATAGTAGGCAATGAACATTTTAAATCGCCAAATATACATATTTTATAACATGAAAAGTTGCTTTTATTTCTAAACATGTAATAATTTAAGCCTAGGCGTGTAAAAGTACGAGTAATTATAGCAGGAGACAATCTAAAATGCACGAGGGAAAAACGTAAACTCACGAATGTACAAACATGGCTGCTTGTAAGTTCTGATACTGTATTTATGTCACAACTTAGCCAAAATACTGGTACGAGACATAAACTTCACAAGATAAAATGACCTGAGTCTTGGTAACTGTTTTATACGTCTTTTATAATTTCGGAAGTATTGTACAGTTGACGCATATTTTTTAAACTAGCCATTTATTTCTGGGGATCGTAAATAATTAATTATTGGTATCAAGACATCACGATAAATGTTAACTTGAACATGTTACGGCAGCGAGAAAACTGGTGCTTATACCAGTAAACTGGTATTAGAACTGGATAAAATTGGTACACGGGAGGTGGAGCTCATATTTTTTTCCGCTAAGCTCGCATCTATTGGTTGGCTGCTGATGGCAGGTCATGAGTCTGGGCGGAGCATAGAGTGCGCATGCGCCGCCGCGTTGTTACAGCAGCTGACCGAGTACAATGACCTTTCTCCGCGTACGGCACGCTATTGACGGTAAATTTTCATCAATTTGCGCCCTATTTTAAAAAAAAAATTTTACTGTGAGCAATGTGTATGTAGCCCGTATTTGTTATAAACCTTGCCGGTTGCAACTGTATTTATAATTTGGAGAGGCAAATAATCTCCTTGAACAGCCAAAAAAGCAAGCAGAAGAAAATTTCAAATTTTTTTGTTAGGAAGTAATCAGAAAAACATTTTGGCTTTCATTCTTTTTTTATTTTTGTCAAATGTGGTAAATTAATAATTGATTAAATACTAAAGTAAAATTTGTTGTTAGTGTGTTTGTACCTGCATTATAGTATTTGCTATTAAACAAAAGGAAAAAAATTCTAAATAAGGTAAACTGTACTCCTTTTTATACTTTTCCCTTTATTTACACTTTCCCGCTTTTTACACTTTTTTACTTTGTCCCCATGAAAAGTGCAAACAAGGGGTTTTGCTGTAGTTATAAGTTATAACTTTCTATGCTATGACGTTTCTAAGTTTGTAGCTCTGCATTGCGTGTTTCTAAGTTACGTGTTTCTAAGTTATGATCGTTCTAACTTATGACAGTTCTAATTTACGTGGATTTTTTTCGAGGTTTCTTAGTTATGACTGTTCTAAGTTGTGTGTTTCTAAGTTATGTATGTGTGTGGTTCCCGATGTTCGTCCAGAGCCGTGCAGCGAGGTTCTGGACTTTGCCGGCATCGTGGGGGCCAGCTGGGCGTACGCCCAGTGCCCGGACGTGGACGAGTGTGACCTGGGGCTGCACGACTGCCACCCCAATGCCACGTGCACCAACACGCGCGGCTCCTACAGATGCCAGTGCAACCGCGGCTTCAGCGGCGACGGCAAGGTCAACTGCGTCAAGACGTGAGTGTCCCTCCGCCGCGCCTCGTGCGGGTTGGTGATGTGTTCTTCGTTTCGATTGCTTGTACGTAGGCCTTTACGCATATTTTATTTGCATTAAACATAAAGCAATAGTTTATTTTTCGTATTTGATCCGACCTCAAATACTAACACTTGAAAATAATTAATATTTGTTCACAAATATTTGACATAGCAAACCTCGTGAGTTTGTCATGTACAAAATGTTCACTGTTGAGTTTAAAACAGTTGTGCTGTATAAATACCTATTTTAGATGTTTTAAAGGGATTTCATAAACAAAAAATTGAACAAAAAATTAAGTTTTAAACATGCAACAAGAATTCACTGTTATTTCACTACTGTCTCCCTAAACATTAGCGGGGGAAAAAACGTGTGAATGATATAATTCACGGCGTATTTGTGACATATTAAAATTCTAAACAAACTATTATTTGTATAATTTTTGTCACCCGTACCATTAGACTTGGAAAAATATATTTACTGTTTAATTTACAGTAAAAGCTAATTGCAATCTATTTGAAAAATACACTTTTTTTACATAATCTAACTACGTTGAGTTTCCTTCCGCAGTGTTTGCCCCTGTACTCAGGAGCTTTTATCCTCAGGAAGGGGGCGACAAGGGGGTGAGGCAGCCGGGTCATGAAAGGCATCGGAAAGTTGTTAGTCACATATACAAATGTTTGACATTCGGTTGTAAACAAGTCAAGGCGATTTCCAGTTCAAGGTTGTTTATTGTCCTGTAAGAACACAGCAACAGAATATCGTCACAGGCTTTTCATATGTTCAAAATTATTTTTATTTTAATTAATTTTTTTCTGTGGATAGGTAAGATAGGTTTCAGGAGTCATTAGCTTGTCTTTCGTGGCCAGTTTTGATAACGTGCAGCAGCGAATGGGTTATGTGAGATGGACGCCGAAATGCTGTCTTTTCTGTGGCTAGTTCTGATAACGTGCAGCAGCGAATGGGTTATGTGAGATGGACGCCGAAATGTTGTCTTTTCTGTGGCTAGTTTTGATAACGTGCAGCAGCGAATGGAGCATGTGAGATGGACGCCGAAATGCTGTCTTTTCTGTGGCTTGTTCTGATAACGTGCAGCAGCGAATGGGTCACGTGAGATTGACAGTGGAATGCTGTCTTTTCTGTGGCTAGTTTTGATAACGTGCAGCAGCGAATGGGGCATGTGAGATGGATGCCGAAATGCTGTCTTTTCTATGGCTAGTTCTGATAACGTGCAGCAGCGAATGGGGCATGTGAGATGGATGCCGAATTGTTGTTTTTTCTGTGGCTAGTTTTGATAACGTGCAGCAGCGAATGGGTCACGTGAGATTGATGGTGGAATGCTGTCTTTTCTGTAGCTAGTTTTGATAACGTGCAGCAGCGAATGGGGCATGTGAGATGGATGCCGAAATGCTGTCTTTTCTATGGCTAGTTCTGATAACGTGCAGCAGCGAATGGGGCATGTGAGATGGATGCCGAATTGTTGTTTTTTCTGTGGCTAGGTTTGATAACGTGCAGCAGCGAATGGGGCATGTGAGATGGATGCCGAAATGTTGTCTTTTCTGTGGCTAGTTTTGATAACGTGCAGCAGCGAATGGAGCATGTGAGATGGACGCCGAAATGCTGTCTTTTCTGTGGCTTGTTCTGATAACGTGCAGCAGCGAATGGGTCACGTGAGATTGACGGTGGAATGCTGTCTTTTCTGTGGCTAGTTTTGATAACGTGCAGCAGCGAATGGGGCATGTGAGATGGATGCCGAAATGCTGTCTTTTCTATGGCTAGTTCTGATAACGTGCAGCAGCGAATGGGGCATGTGAGATGGATGCCGAATTGTTGTTTTTTCTGTGGCTAGTTTTGATAACGTGCAGCAGCGAATGGGTCACGTAAGATTGATGGTGGAATGCTGTCTTTTCTGTAGCTAGTTTTGATAACGTGCAGCAGCGAATGGGGCATGTGAGATGGATGCCGAAATGCTGTCTTTTCTATGGCTAGTTCTGATAACGTGCAGCAGCGAATGGGGCATGTGAAATGGATGCCGAATTGTTGTTTTTTCTGTGGCTAGGTTTGATAACGTGCAGCAGCGAATGGGGCATGTGAGATGGATGCCGAAATGTTGTCTTTTCTGTGGCTAGTTTTGATAACGTGCAGCAGCGAATGGAGCATGTGAGATGGACGCCGAAATGCTGTCTTTTCTGTGGCTTGTTCTGATAACGTGCAGCAGCGAATGGGTCACGTGAGATTGACGGTGGAATGCTGTCTTTTCTGTGGCTAGTTTTGATAACGTGCAGCAGCGAATGGGGCATGTGAGATGGATGCCGAAATGCTGTCTTTTCTATGGCTAGTTCTGATAACGTGCAGCAGCGAATGGGGCATGTGAGATGGATGCCGAATTGTTGTTTTTTCTGTGGCTAGTTTTGATAACGTGCAGCAGCGAATGGGTCACGTAAGATTGATGGTGGAATGCTGTCTTTTCTGTAGCTAGTTTTGATAACGTGCAGCAGCGAATGGGGCATGTGAGATGGATGCCGAAATGCTGTCTTTTCTATGGCTAGTTCTGATAACGTGCAGCAGCGAATGGGGCATGTGAGATGGATGCCGAATTGTTGTTTTTTCTGTGGCTAGGTTTGATAACGTGCAGCAGCGAATGGGGCATGTGAGATGGATGCCGAAATGTTGTCTTTTCTGTGGCTAGTTTTGATAACGTGCAGCAGCCAATGGGGCATGTGAGATGGACGTCGTAATGTTGTGTTTTCTGTGGCTAGTTTTGATAACGTGCAGCAGCGAATGGGGCATGTGAGATGGACGTCGTAATGCTGTCTTTTCTGTGGCTAGTTTTGATAACGTGCAGCAGCGAATGGGTCACATGAGATTGACGGTGGAATGCTGTCTTTTCTGTGGCTAGTTTTGATAACGTACAGCAGCAAATGGGGCATGTGATGTGGACGCCAAAATGCTGTCTTTTCTGTGGCAAGTTCTGATAAGGAGCAGCGGTGAATGGTGCACGTGAGACGGACGGCGGAGTGCTTGTAGTTTGCCGTGCTGATCGGGAAGGCCGTGTGCGAGGGTCGCAAGCGAGCCTGGGGGTCCGCAGGTGCTTCGAGGACTGCGTCGCGGGCTACTGCATGCCGGCGCCCGACTACAAGTGCAAGTGCAACCTGGGCTGGCACGGCAAGGACTGCGGCCTGGACTGCGGCTGCCACAACCACTCCACCTGCGCGGGGGGGTTCGGCCGCTGCGACAACTGCGAGGACTGGACCACCGGCGACTTCTGCCAGGAATGCAGGTCAGCGGACACCGGTTGTTGAAATCAAAACGTGATCATCGACCACTTTGGATTTTTTTTAAAAATTTTATTGTTTTTCCGTGCCTTTTTTTTTCGCGCAAAGCAAATTATCCTAGAGAAAATAAATATAATGTACTGATTTACGCCTGAGTTTCAATTTTTTATTTTTTGAGAGCAGGTATTTTTGGTGTTTTCGTAGGTTATAGAGGGTTGTTGAATTTTTCTTGTCTTGTTTAGATTAAAATGAATGACCATAAAAAAAAATCTGATTGCTTATCCAATTTGCCACTGGTATACAAATTTTTATTTTATGAGGGCTGGTGTTAAGTGTGGTTTTGGTGGTTCCAGAGGGATATTAAATGTTTCTTGCCTTTGTTGGTCCAAAGTAAATGATCTTAGAGAAATTTGTTAAATATTTTAAGAATATTTTTTATTGTTTTATCATCTTTTTTTCAACTCAATGTCATTGACACATTGATAGTATTGTTTTTTTTTAAAAAAATGATTGCCAAAAACAAAAGTAAAATTCTCATGCTTTAAAAAAAAATTTCAATGTAATTATGTAAACACTATTTTCAAATTGTAAATGGTATTGTTATATGCATTTATAGAACACTTATTAAATTTGTACTTATTTTTTTTATAGGCCGCACATTTTAGTTGAAGAAATAGGCCTGTTAAAACTTTTTGAGACTCTTTGTTGGTCACCCTGGGTTGGTCATGTTCAAATAAAAAAATATATTACTAATTAAAAACTTGAATACCAAATTGAAATTAGTTTTTAAACATTTCTACATGCACAGTTTTGTAGTTATTGTTTTGATTCAAGAAAGAGTTGTGGAATTTAACTTGTAACCTGTTAACATAAAATCAGTATGAAGCAGTGAATGGTCCATGAATTGCTCCTATTCTTGATAGAATTGATGAAATCTGGCTTCTGGTAATAATTTGTACATATTTTTTTTATAGGCCTCACATTTTAGTTGAAGAAATAGGCCTGTTAAAACTTTTTGAGACTCTTTGTTGGTCACCCTGGGTTGGTCATGTTCAAATAAAAAAATATATTACTAATTAAAAACTTGAATACCAAATTGAAATTAGTTTTTAAACATTTCTACATGCACAGTTTTGTAGTTATTGTTTTGATTCAAGAAAGAGTTGTGGAATTTAACTTGTAACCTGTTAACATAAAATCAGTATGAAGCAGTGAATGGTCCATGAATTGCTCCTATTCTTGATAGAATTGATGAAATCTGGCTTCTGGTAATAATTTGTCATATACATCTCACAGTAAAATATAATTTTAATCATCATTTAAAACCACCATTGTCACATGAAGTCTGAAAAAAAAATTATATCTGAAGAAATTAACATACAAAGAAATAACAACTACTCTTTTAGGTCTTAACTTATTATTAATAGAGATGGGCCAGTCAAATCCTCCGTACATAAGAAAGATTTAATATTTGAGGAAAACAATTAGAAGAAAATTATTGGAGAAAATGTAGTAAATTAAAAAATTCAAAACTGACAAGTCTGAAGTATAGTGGGTATATTCTACTAGTGTTGGCCAATCAATTTAACATTATATATGTAAAATTAAATTTTAAACTTCTTAGGGAAGAAAGGAGTTGGTAGTTTTTGTATGTTCATTGTTTATAGCTAATTAAATATATTTCCTTTCACATGATTAACTTTGGAGGTATGCAGTAAAACACTCTTAAAAAAATGCCACGTGAAAAGATTTTCAGAAAAAAAAATTTTAAAATAAATTTTAGCTCTTAAACTTTTAAGTTTTCCTGTTAATAAGTATAATTTCTAATTACTTTGAGGAACTTACCTCATTTCGATTCCCTACGAGTGTAATTTTGAACATGGAAAATGAGAAACGGGAAATCGCACCTTGTAACTTGTAATGTGTGTGACGTGTGCTTCGACTCTGAGGAGAGCCGGTTGTTGGCGAGCGTGGTGATGCGGGTGACAGGGTGGGCAGCTACGGCAACGCCACCACCAGCCTGGGCTGCAGCGAGTGCAACTGCAACGGCCACGGGGACCGGGACCTGGGCATCTGCGACCGCGTCACCGGCAAGTGCTTCTGCCAGGACAACACGGAGGGCGAGCACTGCAGTCGCTGCAAGCAGGGCCACTACGGCGACCCCAGGTACACGCCTCCCAACCGTCTTTTTACTGTAAAAAAAAAAGAGGGGGTTGTCTGTAAAGTCAGTTAACAGACGATAATTTTACGTGATAACGTGAAGATATTCTCGCACGGTGGTTGGCCGTCTCTTGCACGCTCGTCTCAGGCGGAACGTGACAATGAGTCATGCTTTTTTCGTGCGTGCGGCCGGCGTTCATCAATTTATAAGACGTTATCATGTCAAAAAAAGGTAGCCGATTTCATCACAAGAATTTCTTGAGTTTGTTGTAGATATAATCTTGTTTCACTTTTTAAAAAAAAATTATGAATATAGGCCGAGTCACAAAGATTTTGTTATTATAACTGTAACTAGCACTGTATCATTGATTGCTACAATTAAACACATCTTATAACACAGTCAGTTTTTAAGCCGATGAATAAATCAGTAAGTTCATTGGTGGACATTTGCAGAAACGTTTTTATGAACAAACGAATAAACCAAAACAATGTCCTTGACATTTCGCAAAGAAATTATGCTCTATTCATGCACTTAACCTTTACTGACATTGATTTACTTTCATTAGTAAAAAATTTTAATCAATTTTTTGCTTGTATGTTACAGGAATTTTCCAAAGAGCATCATTTTGTTGCTGAACTATAAATTTTTTTTATTAGATCGTGAGGGTATAGAAAATTTTGGACAGGATAAAATCTTATCCCACTGGAACAGGATGGGATTGAGAATTATTTGAGGTTACAAATTTTAAAAATTTCCAAACTTTTTCATAGAAAAAATGTATTTTTTATTGGCAGGTAATTTTCAAACACCGCAAATAGCACAAAATAGGCTAGCCCATTTAATTTTGTGATAACCGCAAAATTAAAATAGAAAGCCTAATTTGCGCAATAGTAAAGACATTAGCTCATACGTATTTATACATTAAACTCAGCTATTCACTCATTTCAGTTAATTAAGATGGCCACGTACTTATTCGGCAGTATTACAAACACATTTACAGTAAACTTCCAACAGATTCTGGCACTTTTATTTATGTTTACATTTGTTCATGTTGCTTTCAAGGCACAAGTCGCAACTCTATAGTGACATACTAGATATATGCAGCAAATAGCAACTACTTTATGGAGAAAGGTGGTGGATCGATCATAACTATTCATTTAAACATTGTTTCAACTATTGTGATGATGTTTTGTCCATATCACAACAGTTTCTGTTTTTAGGTTGATGGTCAAAGCCAATTTTGTTAAGTTTTTCTGTTACTGGTATGTGATAAAAAAACAAACAACGGTTTATTATGCTATTACATGTTTAATGTGACTAAAATTCTTATTTTCGATCGTGGACGAGATACGTCTCACTATTGTTTCGCAACAGTAGTGTAGTGTTTTATGTTTCAAATGCTGAATAAAGTGCTTGATTATGATTATGCCTTTAAAGTTTTTTACGCCACCTTTAATAGTTCGAGTTTGAACTGCCAAAAATGGTGCGTTTTCGATCCCGTAATGTAGTGAATCAGATTTTTCTTTTAAATCCTTTGCTAACAACAAGTTTTCGACATGGACATGTATACTACCGGAATATATTGGGAAACAGAAAAAAGTAATTATCCACCCGGTGTTTTGGGAAAAAAAACAGTATCCTGCCCAGCTCTATTTATTATTGAAAAAAAAAATTTTTTTTATTTATATGGTTCAGTTGATCGTTTCACCGAATGCCAGAAGTTCTGCGATTGGCTGGATTAAGTATTTTTAAGAAAATAATTTTCATTGATTATTGAATTCGTTAATAAGAATTTATTATTAAGAATTACTAAAACTGCAAATTATTATCAGTAGTACATCTGTTATTACCAGTTACTTCCCACGAAATGATTGAGAATATGTAGCTTTCAAACAAAATTATTAAAGTTATCATTCAGAAAAGTACTCTAGTTCGTGGGAGTTGGTGCTCTCTGTCTTCATAAAGGTCCCAAACCTAAGAAGATGGAGGAAAAAAAGAGTGTGATGGCCTAAATTCTGTTGGTGTGTTCTCCGTCCTGAACGTGCCGTGTGCAGGAACGGGGGCATGTGCTACCGGCAGTGTATGCCCCGGGGCATGCTGACGGGGCTGGAGCCCCAGGGTCTGGGCAGCCGCTTGGGGCACCTGAACCTGTGGGAGTCCCGGGGAGGCGCCCCGCCCACCAAGGAGTGTCTCTGGATCATCAACCCTTTTGGCATCAACATCACTTCGCCTCAAGACAGGTGTGGGACTCTTTGCTGAATTTTCTGAATTCATAAAAAAAAAGTTACCCAGATTTTTGTACTGCTTTTTAAGCGTTAGTACAAAAGTTTTTGCACCGCTTTTCCCAATATTTTATTACAGCTGATGATAGAGGTGGGTTGTTACAGCAATTTTCGGTATCAGTTCCAACCAGTTACTGATACAGTAATTAACTGGTTGCAAGTAAGCTGATACTTCTGTATCAGCTAGAGCAGTAGCAGTCCCAGGAAGCAACAAGGTATCAGCATTCTCGTTACAGGTTACACATCCTCCGTCCCGTCATCACCAGCGTAAAAAGGTACCAGTTTTCTCTTTCCACGTTCTTCGTAAAAAGGTATCAGTTTTCTCATTCGACATTCTTCGTAGTCATAAAAGGTATCAGTTTTCTCATTCTACATTCTTCGTAGTTGAAAAAAAGTATCGGGGTTCTCTTTCCACGCCTTTCGTAATCGGAGTCTTCAATCTTTGCAAGGAGCGTGCACTGCACACTGAGCGTACTTTGTTTAGAAGCCTAAGATGTACATCAAGCTCTGTCCCTGCCCGAACACGCCCGAATATTCACCTTCTGCCAACCTTGGGATTTCTTTTATTTTTGCACAGGAAAAATGAATTCAAATATTAAAAGTAGTCGGTTAGGTTAGCTACATTAAAACACTTTAGAACACTATGAACGGTTAGTTAGGTTAGTATAGCTACATTAAAATAAACAGAAAAATATAAATATATATAAGTAAACCCGAGCCGAAGGTGAATATTAGGGCATGTTCGGGTAGGGACAAAACTTGATGTACATCTTAGGCTTCCCTCTCCCCTACATTCTATCCATTCATCCCTTATTCGTCGTGCTGCCCCCTCCCCTTTCACAAGCTCCGCCCAAGTGACCGTCATCTGCGATCGGGTTCTGCGCACATTGGCTGTGGTGTTGTTCCAGGTGAATTCTAAACTGATACTAAAGTACTTGATACTTGAATAGTATACTCATCTGCAGTACTTGATACAGGCGTGTTTCAGTTACAAAGTAGATTGATACTCTGCAACCCACCTCTAGCTGATGGTCAGTTTAATTTGCTGTGCTGTGGGGTTGGTAGTGATGGGTGTTGGCTTGTAGTGCGTCCAGCATCATCCAGCTGACGATCCACAAGGACATCAACGTGAGCTGCCAGGAGAACAGCGTGTATGTGTACGACGGACTGCCGGCCTTCGTGTCGGCCACCAGCCACCAGACGCACCTGCTGGGCGTGTTCTGCACGGCCGACTCCAAGTACCCCGTCACCGTCGAGGCCAAGTCAGGTAGCCTGCCTCCCTCCCGGTCCCGTCGCCGACCTCGGCCAACCTCGCACGTAGAGCAGTGTAGTTTGTACTTTCATTAGTCAGTTGATTGCAGTTATCAAATGTCATTATCTTTGAAAGATTTGTGCAATGGGAGTGCATGACTTGGTGTAATCTTTTGGACACACGCCATTGCTAAACACATGTATGTCATTTGTGTTGTTTTTTTTGTAGTTTTCTTCTACAGACATACATGTGCTGAGCAATGGCGTATGTCCAAAAGCTTACATCAAATTAAATGTCATGTTCTTTGTCAGGGGAGATAGTGATGATTCCCCCCTCCTCCGCGAAATCCTAAAAAAAAAAATCAAACATTCCCACCAATGAAAGGAAGTAATTTGAAAGCAAACAGCAGGGAAACTGGTTCTATACATCCTCCCCCTCACCCCCCGAAATGAATTTCCAGGGTTCTTACACCTCCTTCATATCCTGTTAAAGTCCTTTATTTGTCTTTAATTGACAAAGGGCCCCTTAAAAATCCTTAAATTTCACTTATAATCCTTAAAAAATGTTTTAATAAGACTGTTAGCATGCAATTAAGGGCTAAATGTTTGTTTGTTTCCAATTTGGCAATAAACAAGACATGTTTGTAAATTTAGGACCACGTGATTAGATTTTATGTATAAAATACCGTATATACTCGTGTATAGCGCGCCCTTTTTTTCCCCTCAAGTAAAGGAAAAAAATAAGGATGCGCGCTATACACGGGAAAAAAAAATTTTGGGGGGGGGGGGGGGGGGAGTGGAAGTCGTTAACTGCCGGGTGACGGGTGACGTTTCTGGCCAGCCCCCACACATACGCACAAGCAACAAGGCCTCTGTTTCACACACACACACACACACACACACACACACACGCACACGCACACGCACACGCACGCGCACGCGCACGCGCACGCGCACGCGCACGCGCACCCGCACCCGCACCCACACGCGCACGCGCAAGCTCGCACATCATGGTCTCTTGTTTATTTTTAGACCTCCCCCCTTTACAGAAAGCCAGCTCAGAAGCTAGTAAAAAGAGAGAGAGAGAAAGAGAGAATGTTGTCACCAGTTTCCCCCCCCCCCCCCCCGGCAACTTCTTCGCTTCCTCCATTCCTCACCGGTGAGTCATCAAGTTCTCCGCGCCAGCTTAGCAACGTAGCGCGGCACGCCTCCCTCCCTTCCTTCCTTCCACGTACCAGTTGTGACGATATAGCGCTTCATTATCTTCCGTTTAGACAGCAGAGTTTATGTATTTTCCTGACGCATCACCACACATCAATTTAAATAATCAGGTACCACAAAATGTTAGTAAAATTTATTTATGGGGGAAAAAAAAATTTTTTTTTTCTTTGGAATTAGTTGCAAAAATCGTGGTGCGCGCTATACACGAGGGCGCGCTATACACGAGTAAATACGGTATGTTTTTAATTTTTGTTCAGTTGTAAGCATTTCACCTTTAAACTAAAAAGGCGTGTTTTACTGTTTTGCTTGGAACTTGGAAAGTAAATGGAATCAGTGATTATTTTTTGTGCATTAACTATTAAACATTATTTTTGTGAGGTGTTTTCTGATATTGCAAATGGTTTACTACTGCTGTATAGTAGTGAAGTTAATTTTGAGTACCTAAGAGGGTTGGAACCATGAATTCTACATATGCTCTTGGTCGTGTTATTTATTAAGTAATAGGTATTTTTTTTTACTTTAGTGCAAGTTTTTTTTTATTTCTTCCTAATTGCATTCAGTTATGACCACTTTATAATCATTTATTTCACGTATTAGATAAGGTACTGACCATTTATCTCTTATAACTTGCAACCTCGAAAACGAGCCAAGTCGAGTGAGTAGTGTTCTCAACGAGATTCAACAGATTTTGCCTGATACATACTTGATACATATTGACATGTGCATTCAGCATCAAATAGCTTACCTTTATTTTGCAAATACCTTGCAGAGAAAACTTGTAATTATGTTTTCATGGTTTAAATTTTCCAATGATTTAACATTTTTATTAAAGTGCAGTTTACTTTATATGATTATTAATTACACTGCCCAATATACTTATATCTCACTGTTTATATTTCAACACAGGAAATTGACGCCATTTTATAATTATAGACTTGTGACACATAACATATTTGCAACACAGTGAACTAACTTTAAAAATAACATTTATTAATATCATGTATTTTTTTCTCCTTCAGCACATTTATAAAGAAAACACTTGTTAAAAAATTTCTGAATACTTGGAAGTTTAGACTTATTAACTGGCCTGTGTTTTCACTAACCGTCACAAGGTAGTTATCGCACAGGCAAACGCAAAATGGTTAATTTACATGTGAAGTTCTTGACAGTATTGAATGCGTCTTGACAGAATCTTTAGAAAAAAAATGAGGACGTAAATAAATCCATTTTTGGGTATTTTATTTATAGAGTGACGTCTCTACAATAAATATTTACCCTAATATTTTATGTATAGAAAAAGTATATAGTAAAAAATTTTTTTTCAAAAATATATAATTTTATTGACTTTGACATTTTTTCCCCTTCATCTTTATCTGTTCTTTTTATATTTTGTTTTTTTTTAATTGGAAAAAAAGTGACTTTAAGTTATGTCAGCTCCACCACATGTTTTATGAATTTTTTATTGTCCGTGATTAGAATTGGTGAGTGCTGAGACTGTAAAAATTGGGATGTCCAATTTTTTATGTAATCTTTAGGGCTCTTGAGATTTTTTAAGGCATTTCTCTAACATACTTATTCTTTAACAAATTGTTTTTATCAGAGTTGTGCTAATTTTTCGGGTTTGGTGTATTTATGAAGGTGACTTTGGTTTTAACGTTTTTAAAATCGAAATATTTTCATGCGTAATTGCTACTTCGAGAACCTTCGGGTGACAGAAATGACAGGCAGGTCAGGGTGTTAAATATTTCTAAGGACATTTTTTTATAGTAGATTGTATAATATTTTTTTTTGGACTTTGCTACTTTCACTGGATTCCCGAATCTATTCTTCAAAATGTTTCTATTCTTTCATTGATGTGATATAAATTACGAGTTCTCGCTAGGAAGGCTACAACTGATGCGTGCAATGTGTGTGGGTTGCAGGCACAATGACGGTGTTCTACAAGCAGGGCGACCTGAGCGAGGGCTTCAACGCCAGCTACACGGTGCTGGCCTGCGCAGACAAGTGCCTCCCCAACGACACCTGCACGGGCAAGTGCCCCCTCGACGACATCTGCCTCAACAGCTGTCTCCTCGGCAGCGCCTGCGAGGACGCGTGCGCGACCGCCAACGACACCTGCGCGGACCAGTGCGACGCCGGCGAGACCTGCCCCAAGTGTCCTCCCAATGCCACCTGCGCGGACAGGTGTGCTGGGAACGCCTCGTGCGCGGAGAAGTGTGGCCTCAATGCCACCTGCGCGGACGTGTGCACCTCGAACGCCACTTGCGCGGACGGTGGTTGTCCTCCGAACAACGCCACCTGCGCGAGCAAGTGCGCCCCGAACGCCACGTGCGCAGACAAGTGCCCGAGAAAGGAAGCGTGCCTGGACAAGTGTGCCCCCAGCAACTGCACCAACAAGTGCGGGCCCAACCACCGGTGCAGTAAGGGTCGCTGCGTGTGCGAAGAGGGCTGGGCCGGCATCAACTGTGGCACGGAGCTGTGCCCTAACAACTGCAGCGTGCACCTCAAGCAGGGAGCCTGCGACAAGGTAGCCCGCGGCTCACACTTGAAGTTTACTTCATTGTTACTGTGTTTTATCCCACAATCGTCACAACTCTTATTTTAGCGCGTTAAAATTTGGAAAAAAAAATTCACGCATAAAAATGGCACAATGTTTTTGGTTCCGCTGTTTGATTCTGAGCACTTTGTATTTGTTGTAGGCCCGTGTGAATATTCAAATTTTCGAATACGAATACGAATAATAAACTGTTCGTATACAACCTCGAATACTAACACTTTGAAATAATGGATATAATTTTCCGTGTGAATACTTGACATAGCATATCTTGTGAGTTTGTCATGTACCAATGTTCACTGCTGAGATTAAGTCATTTGTGCGATATGTATACCCTTTTTTGATGGGACTTCATAATCAAAAACATGACAATAAGCAATGTTTCAAACGTGCAACAAGTATTCAAAGCTTTTTTTTCGCTACTGACTCGCTACTAAATAGTAACGGAAAAAATTGCGTAAACAATTCAAAACATGGCATATTTTTCATTTAAAATATTATTTGTATTCTTTTCCTCACACGCACCAGACTTGGGAAAAATTAAACGTTAACAACCATGGACTACAAACTACAAAACGGGCACTCCATTTAGATGGGCATTAAAAGAAGTACCGTATATACTCGTGTATAGCGCGCCCTTTTTTCCCCTCAAGTAAAGGAAAAAAATAAGGATGCGCACTATACACGGAAAAAAAAAAAGTGAGTTGATGAGGCGGGGAGGAGTGGAAGTCGTTAACTGCCGGGTGACGGGTGACGTTTCTGGCCAGCCCCCACACATACGCACAAGCAACAAGGCCTCTCTTTCACACACACACACACACACACACACACACACACGTGCGCGCGCAAGCTCGCAGGTCTCTTGTTTATTTTTAGACCTCCCCCTCTACAGCTAGTAAAATAAAAGAGAGAGAGATAGAGAGAGAGAATGTTGACACCAGTCCCCCTCCCACTTCCTTCGCTTCGTCGCAGCTGCTACCGGTGAGTCATCTAATCCTCCGTGTCACATTCCTGCCTGCCTCCCTTCCTCCCTTCCTCCCGCCCACGTACCAGTTGTGACGATACAGCGCTTCATTATCTTCCGTCTACACAGCAGAGTTTAAGTATTTTCCTGACGCATCACCACACATCAATTTAAATTATCATTTGTTTCATACGTAATTACTTAACAGGTACCACAAAATGTTAGTACAATTTATTTACGGGAAAAAAAAAATTTTTTCTTTGGAATTTGTTGCAAAAATCGTGGTGCGCGCTATACACGAGGGCGCGCTATACACGAGTAAATACGGTAATTGTCATAGTTTCAATGGCGTATAAAGCAATAAAGGCAATGGATCGTAAGTATCGTAACACCATGTGATACAGTAGCAGCTTATATCTATGATGAAACAGACATTGCAACTCAAAAATATGTAAAAAAAATGTAAGTAATGGTTTAAGATTCCAGGTGAAATTAGCAGAAATTGTGCTTATAATATTGCTGAACTAACATACAATTTACCTGGCTGCCATTAACAGCGAAAACTTGTGAATGACTAGGTTTTAAATATGTAAATACCGTATGAGTTCATTTAATCACTAATTTGGTAATACAGCATTTGGAAAAAATTCACGTTTTTCATAAAATAGATTGCAATGGAATTCACGGTACTTTGCGGATCGCGAAAATTTTCTGAATCAATATTAGTGTAGCAGTTTGTGAAAAATAGGGTGAATAAAAACTGAAATGAAAGGTTGGTTGGCTGGTTAGGTTAAGTTAGGTTAGCTGCATAATTTAAAAAAAAAAAAACAATTTTTCCCTAATTTAAATCTCTTAACAAACATTTTCCAGATATTATTTTCCAGAAATTGTAATATGACGTGAAAAATTTTTTTAGTGGGATTCTAAGTCTTTCTAACTAATCGAATTCAGTATTAGTATTCGTGAATAATTAGATATTTGTATTCGTATTCAATTTGAGCCTAGAAAACTGATAATCACAAAGGCTTGCCAAAGATCACAGGAGAAAGCTCCGTGCAACATCAATTGCTTTTGAAGTTGCTGTCAGGTAGTGTGGTACTATAATGGGAAAATAAAGAATTAAAAACTTGTTTTAAGATGTATGTACCCGCACAATACGATTTCCCATCCAATCAAATGTTTTGATCCCACAATTTTCTCCAAAACATGTACATTATTTCTGCCTATGTATTATCTTGCCGATAATCCTCTTTTGTCTTTTCCCAAATGAAATGATTTATTTTAAAGTTGATATCCATTATTTGTCAGGATATTACCCAGCTTGCTTTTTTAATTAACATAAATACATCTTTGCCACTTTGTAGCTCATATAAAAATGTAGCCACTGCTAGTTGGCATCATTGATGTTTGGTTACGTTGATGAACGTATAGAGTGTTAACCTTAGTCGGGTATTGATTGCTTACCGATTGCTTTGTGCAGAATAAACTACATTTGATAGCCCGCACTCTTACATGGTTAGTGTGTACTACGACGATAGTTATGAGTATACTACGTTTATTCCGGCTCATTTTAATTTTTCTATTTTAAGTTGAATTAAATATGGTTTTGTTGCATGACTAATTGATTTAAACTGTTTAGCATGCTTTTGTATACTCTGCTTTTTAATTTAGAAGATTTGTTATTATTAAAAACTATATCTCAACAAAAATGCTTTTCTTGCATGTAAGTCACTCCCATAATTTTCAAACTTGATTTTAGCATAAAATATGCGACAATTATGTGATAAAAAACAGTAATATCCTATCGAAACATCAGATGGGTCAAATATGGATTGTTTAAAGCAACGGTCAGCAACAGACGGACCGCGAAAGGTCGAACCTCGGCCTTTTTTTTTATAATTCAGAGTTTTATTTGAAACCATACAATAAATAGGTAGCACTCAATTATTATCAGATGTTTTGTTTTTTCTGGACTTCGTTAAAAATTTTCCCGCAGTATCAGGACCCCACCTAAAACTTAACTTGCCGACCCCCTGGTTTAAAGGCGTAGTATTTGAGACAGTGTTATGATAAACTGGTCGTGTCGTGTTTGGAACGCTGAATGCCGTGTGTTGCTTGCGCAGGCGTACGGCCACTGCCTGTGCGCGCCGGGCTTCGGCGGCGATGACTGCGTGGCGCCCCTGCGCGGCTCCCAGCTGGTGTTCTCGCAGCTGTTCGACCCGGGGCGCCTGGCCGACCACCTCGACCACTTCCGCAACCAGGTCCCGCGGTTCGGCCACAGCGTCGTGGCCGACCGCCGCGGCTTCCTCTGGATGTTCGGGGGCATGTCCCTCACGTACGGGCCCCTCAACGACATCCGCCGCTTCGACATCGACAACGGCACCTGGGACCTGGTGCGCTCGCGTTTCTGTCCAATCCTTCAATCCCACTGTGTCTCCAGTGTTTAATAGAGTCGAGATTTGAAGTAAAAGATTTGAATAAATTATTGGTAGGGACCGGAAAAATTCGCGGGTTCAATTACCTGTAGGATGAACTCCATAGTTATACGTACTCTCGGTCAAATGTCACTCACCCATTGGCTGCTGTCTTGTGAGACGCCCCAACGTAGCAGCCTGTGATTCGATAAAGCATTGGTTGGGTGTATCTCATTGGCCCAGAGTCATCCAGGTGAGTTGTGAGCCAATAGCAGAGGCAGCACTAAGATATAACTATTTGTATTTTAGCCTATCGCGAAATGAATTCGCGAATTTTTCCGGTCTCTAATTATTGGAATAAATGTAGTAAATTAAAAAAAAATCAATTTTGGCATCTTTTAAGTTTACTAGGCTTATGTACTAGTTTACTTATGATAATCTCGTACTTATTCTATTATTGTTCCTAAAAAATATTGTAACTTATAATATGCATGCATTAAGTAAATAAAATTACTATTTATAGATGGATGAGAGTGCAAATGTTTGGGTCGTGTCGAGTTGACCAAGCCAAGTTCAGTAATAATACCTTCGAGTCGAGTAGAGCCAAGTTGAGTTCACACTTGATCTTTTTTTTTTGTTGGGTGTAGTTGAGTCCTTAAAAATCGAGCCAAGCTTGAGTAATTGCAGAAATTTTAGAGAATAATTTTATCTTCCTTTCGTTTTTGTTAATGTACCATTAGCATTTTATTAAAGTTTATATATGTCTTCAACAGCATCCCTAACAACTTACGAGTCTTTCCTACACTTCAGAATTGTATCTCTCCTCAACTCTTAAGTGACTTGCTAAACTATTGCATCAGCCTTTTTTAAAACAAAGAACCAAAGCAAAAATACAAAAGAAAACTACCTAAACACTCACATCATCTTAACCAACCCAGAAAAAATATGTAGAATAGAACTTCAAATGACTGTTTCACAATAAAGTAAACAAACAATCAGAAATATATAAAACATTAAAACATTAAATAAATTTAAACAATGATCAAAAACACTTTTCAAATGCACAAAGATCTTTCAAAATATATAAACAGCTTTATTTTTAGAATAATTGTATTATTTTTTTTTTAGTTCATATTGATTTAATTTTTTTTATAAATTCATTGAAAGGCACTACAAAATCAATTTTCAAAGTCCCGAAAATTTTGGGGGCAATTGACCCCCACCCCCCAAGGAGTTCCGCCCCGAAACACATCAAAATTAACTTACTTTAATTGTTCCGACAATGACCTCTCCGCTAAAGGGGCGGGGGGGGGGGGGTGAAGGTCAAGTAACTCGATGGTTCAGAGTCACTTCAGATTGAAAAAGAATTGATTTTTTTAAATTTTCAAAATTTTGTGGTTTTTACTTGTCCTCCCTTCCCTCCTTGAGGAGGGTAGTCGACTTCGGGCAAATTTCCCACTATGCCCCAGACTCTTGGATATACAAACAGCATGGTTATTGCCCATAGCATGGAAGTAGTGGTTTTTTTACCCCTGGCCCCTCCACCCCCCTTCTCTTCGAGGCATAGTCATGAAATTATTGTATTGTCATCAGGATTACATATACTTGCAAAGTTTCAAATCGATACGACAATTAGAAGTATGTTGAAATAGACTTTCAAGATTCAATTACATAGTTACAAGTGAAGATAGTAAAAGCGTGTTAAGACAAAATAAATCTTTAACAAACGTACATATTTAGAAAGTGGGGAGAGCAGTAGCCAAGGTTGCTACAGTATGTTCAAAAAAAAATTTGAAGAAATACGTACTTTTAAAGTACATATTGTATCTTAAAGATTATCAGCATATAATGTGTCTTCAGCTAATTTTTTTTCACTATATTTAAAAAATGTAATCTTTTCCAAAATTATATTTATGTGGCTAATAACTTGACAGTTTCATTTGTCTTTAGTCTTATTGCTAGAGATCTGCAAAATTCGCGGATTCATTTGGTAATAGGCTAGAATTCAAACACACATACCTCTTAGATAATTTTGCTATTGGCTTACTGTTCATCTGGACGAACCTCAACCAGTTATAAACCCTCAAACAAAGAAGGATCGAATAACAGACAAACCAGCTGAGACGACTTACAAGTCGGCAGCCAATGAACTTGCGTTATTTGCCCGAGTGTACAGGGGTATGTGCAGTCTATCCTGAAGTCCATCGAAACTGTGAATTTTGCAGGTCTCTACTTATTGCTTACACATAATTAATTTAATTTTGTAATTTCTTCGCAAATGTCTGTATGTCAGTTTTGCTGGGTTATGGTATTGTTCGCCTGGCCTCGTGGTCGGAAGGGTAGCGTGGCGGTCTGCGGCAGGTGACGGTGGACTCGACGCGCGAGACGGAGCCGGACGAGCCCTCGATGCTGCCTCAGGGCCGCTACTTCCACGCGGCCGAGTTCGTGCATTCGCGCAGCGACATCTACGTGCACGGCGGCCTGGCGCTCAAGGAGGACACGCTGGGGCCGGCCAACAACACCCTGGGCGACTTCTGGAGGTTCAACACTCGCTCCCAGCGCTGGGTCGACATCGAGGTAGGTGCTCACGCGTTTCCCGAACCCGTGGGCTCGGGGGAGGAGGGTTCTTCTGTGTTCACCCGTGGCTCGAGAGAGAGAGAGCGGTGGGCAGGCGGTGCAGCTGGGTGGCGGGTGTCTCAGCCGGCTGCTTCCGAAGAGGTTCCTCTGGGCCTCGCGATGGCCTCGGTGTGGACTCTGCTGGTGCGCACGGTCAGGGGGTGACGGGCTGTGCTGCCAGGTACCGTTGGGTGGTGTCGCTCCGTGATTTCCCCTCTCTGGCAGTTTCAGGGACTTCTGTTACCCCTCTGTTACCGTAGGGCGTTAATTCAGGTGAGGTAGGAACGAGCAGACCAGGTGTGCTGTCCACCTCGCGCTCAGCCGAGACTGTTTCCCCCGGTAGTCGTACTCATGGTGCCGTCTAGGCTTCGGGTGTGGCGACCGTGGGTGGCGGATTTCGGAGTGGACTGTTTCCCCGGACGATCAAGTTTGCAGGGTATTCCACCCCACCGTTGTGTGTCTGCATGTCAGAGGGGGAGGAGAAAGGACTTCTTACGAAGGCATATCCTCCATCTTTTTTCCCCCACACTGGTGACCCACCTGTCACTGAATTATTTACATTTTTATATGCTTGTTTTCTGGTTCTACCATTGTGGCCAAAGTGAGTTTTTTTTATTTGTATGTGCCGCTTGCTGTTTGAAAAGAGTTTGTGTAAATGACTCATGCTATCAAAAGTGGCACCAGGAAAGCTCTCGTAAATATTTTGAAACCATAAAGCAGCTAGTGTTGAAGTGTTCACTACGCTGTCTTATTGTCTCATTATTTTATATTCACAGTAAAAAAAATTTTCGCCAGGAAGATGAGACATTTGCGGTATAGAATACGTTTGAAGTTATTTATGAGCATTAGATTATGGTGGTGGTATTATTGTTGTTATTGTTGTTGTTGTTGTTGTTTATTATCCATCAAATAAAAGCATGTCACAATGGCTTTGGCAGAAACTGTGCAAGGTGAACTGGACCAGAGGAAAGCTTTAGACTTCAAAGTTGTGGTGCATTATTTGACTGGTTGTGACAAAAAACTTCAATTAAAATTTAATTTTTTTAATGTTTAATTTATTCAACGATTAAATTATTCAATTTTTGTTATGTTTTAAAACTATTTTTTTTTTTAATTTAGTCTTAAAATAAAATAATTCCATCTGGCCTTCAAGGATAACTATAAAATTAAATCAGAGCATGTTAATTTAAAAACTTTAACCCTTTTATATCATATAGCAGATGTTGCAAGAGTAAAATTTTTTTAAATCCTCTGATTTTAAGTTATAGTTATCCTTGAAGGCCAGATATAATTATTTTATTTTGAGACTCAAAAGAATATATAAAAAATTAAACGACAATGATTTTAGCTTACCAACAAACTTTTATGGTTTTGAAAAACTAATTTAAAAAGAGACTGATCTAAATTTGTGAGTCCTAGGTAAAGTGATAGCTCTTTACCGTCTTTCAAGTATATGTGTACAGGCTTGAAACTCAGCAGGTATAAATAGAAATAATAGAAATAATAGAATTTTATCAATATGAATAATCTTTCATTTTTCCAATTTTTTTTCTCAAATGCTCTGTTGATTCTAGACTACATACAAATCATTAATTTTTGATACACAGAGGTAAATAAATAAACACTGGCAGGACTACGTCTGCCAAGTTCTGTTACTGTAATATAAAAGAGATAGCGTAATAAATCTGCATGAATAATTATAAACCAAAGCAATGTAACGAAAAGGAAATAACGAACATGGGTGTGAGACCAGGTTTCAAAAAGCATTATTAATTTTGCAAACGAGCTGTTCAGTTATGTAAAGTTTATTTATTTTAAGATGTTTTCTTCTTGTTTGGCGAGCATAAATTGTTTGGTAATTTGGCAGTTTCCTTGGCGTATATAGCGTGATATGATATCTGGTGACGTGTGTGCGTGTGGCGTCGAAGAGGAAGAAGGGCCCGCCCGCCCTGGCCGGACACACACTGACGCTGCACCACTCCAGCGCGGACTCCACGAGCCTGGTGCTGATCGGGGGCTTCAACCCCGCCTACGGCTTCCTGGAGACGGTGTGGGTGTTCGACCTGGGCAACGAGACCTGGAGCGCCCTCGCCACCACCGGCAATGGGCCCCCAGGTGCGAGGTCCCGTCTTCCTCTCAGGTCGTTACCGAGCTCCTGGCCGGTTCCAGTGGCGGGGAACAAGCTAGGGACACAGCCAGTGTTGTAGTGTTTGTTGTCTTCCCCCGCGTCCTGACCCCCTGAGTTGTGTTTGCCACTCATCTGTCCTTTGAGAACATAACCTGCGAGCTGTAGAAAAAAATGTTTCCATAAAATAAAAAAATTTTCTGAATAAGGTTATTTAATTGAAGACCTCAGGTATAAATAGTGTAAATCAACAAGTCTTCTGGATTTTTGGCCACAGTGAAGTTAATGTTTTAGGTAATAGGTTGAGAGTAACGTTCGAGAACACTCCAGAAGGTTTTCGAAAGAAAGAAAAGACAGGTGCGACACGCTGTCGCCGGTCGGCGCCTCAAGTTAGTGCATTGTTGGAAAAACCCAGCACGTGGATGCATGACTGTGCAGCAGTAGACTGGAACTTTCGCTGGTCGCTGTCTCGCCAGCCAATCAGAGCGACGTTTACGCGAGAAGTTATTTTTATACCAATTTTGACTGCCAAAAATGTAGGTGCGATGATTATGCGAGTGCGATGATTATGCGATAAAAGAGGGTACTTACGAGTCAAAAGTTTGAATTGCATAATAAGTTTCACTTCTGTCACGTGTACTGAGTTACATGAGCTATTTTTTATTAATGTGAAACACTGTTGCACATGTAGACTTTGTGAACTTATTTTCATATTAACTTTGTAAATCTTGTTTTGGCTACCTACCAAAATGGAGTAATTTAAATGAAGGTATTAAAGGATTGATATTCTTCAGGTAAAATTCAGTATGGCTGGCTACTTGTAAGAGAGCATTTTAAATTGTTTTTGACATGACAATGTCTAATAAATCGATGAATGCCGGCTACACACACGAAAAAGTGTCCCATTACGCACATTGTCCCATTACGCGGTGTCCCGCTACGCTCATTGTACGCTTGTGCCGCATCTAACTCTCTTCCACTCGATTGGAACAACCATCGATTTGACTTTTTCGAGGCACATTAAACTTGAAACACTCCCATTCGTTTCCTACTTTTCCTTTCGTCGTCCTATCCTTAACAGAATAACACAGATTGGAAGAAGTTAAATAGCAAACATGTATAAAAGTTACAGTTAAAATAATCTCTTCGTTAAAGTAATAAACATATTTGAATTAATGAGTGCAAACAGGGCTAGATTTTAAGGAATATTTTAACCTGCCCAACGGACAGGTGTAATCGAAAATTTGCCTGTCCGCCATCCAATTTGCCTGTCCGCTGTTCTACCCAAATAAAAAAAATTTCAAAGTCGCTGAAAAAGGTGAGAATAAAGGATTTTTGCTATATTTTGCACCTATTTTTATCACACACTTAACATCCTTATTTAATCATCATTTTCAGACGAGTCTCTGTCTGAGTCACTGCACGAATTACTTTGCTGATTCTCTCTTGAACATCTTCGATAAGGAGGCTGAAAGGGTCGACGTTTTCTCTGAACATTATGATACCAGAGATTTATTGCTGGTGCTGGATCAAGCTCACTTTCAGAAGGTGACTGTATTTGAACACGCATGAGGGCAGACAGTGTATCATCATTTAGACAGTTTCGCCAGTCTGTCTTTATAGACTTCAGTCTTTACAGACTTGAGCAGCCCGTAACAAAAACTGATCCAGATGATTTTGAATGTGTTTCGCAGACTTTGCAAAACATTTGTTTTGTTTCTGTGTCGTAACGAAGCCATAGAAACTCAGAACACCAAGACGTTAAAAAGGTACGGGACCGGGCGATTTTGTCATATTTAACATTATATTCTGACTTGTCCTCGTCCGTTTTTCTTTTATTTTCTGGTGGTTTTGAAGCACCAGTAATGAATTTCCACATTGTGTAACGCAGTTAATTAAATACTTAAACAATCGCCGTGACAAGATAAACTGTAAAAGATTACCGTGTCCTCTGTAAACAAGTAATGTTTATTTTTTGATGCAACGGTTGACAGGCGAATTTTCAAGCAGTCGCAGTCACTGCGGCCACTGTCAGCTGCATCTGGAGTACGCCGTCAAATGTTAACCACGCGAAAACGCTTTTCTGTTAACAAACTATGTTAAAGTAAAGCAAGGAATTAGTAAAGTCGTGATTTATAAAGACAATAAATTTAAAAAATTATATTTTGAAAGTATACAATGGTAAATTACGTAATTGTTGGCTGCACTGCAACGAAATTAATATTAAAACATGGCAACAAAAACAAACATCATCTGTGTGAGACATTTTGCATCTCTAGCATACGAATACGACTATGTTACGTGAATCATGACGTGAATGTAAGATTTTAAGAATTATGATTCAGAAGATTTCAGCACGGTTTGTACATAACCTACTTTTTTTCCCGCGGTATACAATAGCCAGAGTCGTCCGTCACAAAAGAGCAGCCATTATTGTTTATTTATAGATATTGTCAAAGACATTTTATTTGCGGTCGTCGTCGCATAAATGTTATTAATCACCTCTGCTGTATTAGCGCGTGCGAATAACCTCGGCGTCACAAGTTGCACCTGTCCACCGGACAGTTGCCTTTTTTATTTTGCCTGCCCGGACGAGATTTTGCCTGTCCCGGGCAGGCGGACAGGCGCTAAAATCGAGCCCTGAGTGCAAATAAAAGTAAATTTATCAATTAAACTGTAGATTTAATTTCACTCCTTCTTTGTATCCATACAAAATAGTGATACCGGTAATTCGATAAAAATGATTCAATTTTATTCATAAAAGTATGCAATCATTTCATCAATGTTTTGTTATGACGTCACGTTAAACTATCGTCCGTGAACCGACTTTACAGACAACGAAATTTTTTGTTTTGGGTCGGCAGGACTGTACGGGCACAGCACGGTGTACCACGCTCCGTCCGAGAGCTTCTACGTGTTCGGGGGCTACGTTTACGGCGTGAACCGCACCTTCATCTCGGACAAGCTGTACGCGCTGCACTTCCCGTCCAGGTTCTGGTCGGTGCTGCCCCCGTTCCAGGAGTACAACCCCCCGCAGCTGCACCTGGTGAGTGCATGCTGTACGCCCTGGCACGCTCGCACTCGCTTCTGTTAACACTTTAGATTAGTGCACGCCAGTGGCGTAGCCAGGATTTGTGTATGGGGGGGGGGGATAAGAAGCATGGTTTCCCCCCCCCCCCCCCTATTAAAACGGGGGAGTCCGGGGGTCCACCCCCGGAAAAAATTTGGATTTTAAGGTGTAAAATAGTGCTATTTTAGCAGTTTTCGGTACTTAATTATAAATATTGTATAGTAAAAATATTATTAATTTTTTAATAAAAATATTGTTTGAGTGATGAAGTAAGAAATTAATTAAAGATATTTTTATCAATCCATGTGCCTCGTTTACGTCCACTCAAAATAATAAATCATGCTCGAAGCTCAACAAAACAAAAAAAAAGGAATAAAAAGAGTTGGGTTTCGGCAGAACTGATCTATTCCTGGAAACAATTAGCTTTAGCTTGAAGAGTTACATGACACCATGTCGTCGTCTCAAATCTATACACACACAGCGATCCTTACACTTTTGAAAGCCCAGTCACCACCTGCTTATAATTACAGCGCTGGTTAAATACAGTAGGTGTAAGATATTTGAAAGCTTGGGACCCGTCACGGCGTCACAACCTCATAGCTTCTGCTCGCGACAGGGGTAGGGGAAGGGAAGGAGAATCGGTAGGGCTCGCTTACTCTTCCCCTCCATTGCAGTGGCTGGTGATAGCAGTAAGACACCCAGGCTTTTAGCTAACCTGCTTTCAGATAAGAAAAAAATAATTTGGGCTAAGGGGTGGGGGGTGGGGTGGTTAGAATCCCTAAAACCCCCCCCTGGCTACACCCCTGGTGCATGCTGTCTTCATTTCATCTCTTATGAATGCAGTTTTTTACACCATCATTTCTCTTTTGCTGACTTACGGGAGTTGCATAGTGCGTGCAGAAATTCGCATAACACTAACTTAGTTGTAAAACTTCAGACTTTCACACCAAATCCAGGAATGTATATTCGTGCAAAACAAGAAAACAAAAATACACACATTCTAGTCAGAAAATACAAGCATTACAAATCACATAAAATATCCATAGCTAAATATTTTCTCTATATGTACTGCATTATAATGTACTATTTGAAGCTTTGCTATATATTAATTTGTGGAGATAGTTGTGCTAGGTTTTTATTATATATATTTTTTCTTTAGATAGGACAGGTTACAATTTAAATTTTATTACAATATAATAAATACTTTAGAATTCTAATAATTTTCTGACAACCTTGTACTGTGTTCACGTGTGATGTTATGTCTTTTGAAGTTATACTTCTAATGCGACTTCCAACAAGGTTGCGTTAAACGTTTAACGCTACCATGGAGAATTATTTGCATGCATTTAAAAACTATTTTTTAATGGTGCCAAAGAAGTATAACTTCTCACGCGCGTATCTAAGTACACGCACCCATATTTTATCACATAACAACTACCATGTCTTAAATTTAATTTTTTTCTTGGTTTTTTGTAGGTATGTATTCTACCAGTTGTTGGAATTTTAACGTGTGGTCCTGAGGTTTCTCGGTATTATCGGTGCTGAGGTGGACGTGTGGTAGAGTGAGTGATGTGGTGTGTGTGGCAGCCGCGAGCACGGTTCCTGCACTCGGCGGTGAGCACGGACGACTTCATGCTGATCTACGGCGGCCGCACGCACCCGCGCAACGCCTCGGACGTGCTGGTGGCGTACGTGTACGCCTGCAACCAGTGGGTGCGTCTCACTTCCCGAGGTGAGGCGCCACTCCCCGATCCTGCTCGATCCTGCTCGATCCTGCTCTCCAGATGCCTCATTGTGGACTTGTCTTCCCTGAGCCGGTTGAATGCCACCTAGTGATTACCACGTGTGGAGAGAATATCTCGGATGTAAAGTGCCCTCGGTTATAAGGTGGTGTTCATTTGTTTATTTATTTATTCATTTTTTAAATTTTGTAGCATGCCTACTGACAGATGTAAACACATACAGTAAAACACCGTTTTAACGAACTTCATTAGAGTGAACAATTCATTACTACGAACTATGCCTTTGGTCCCGTCAGACGTCCATATAACATAACGTAAAAAAATTTCACTAGTACGAATTTTCTCGTTCAAATTTTTTAAATATTCTATAAATATTCATTTGAACGAACACTTTTCTGCCCGGCACGTTACGACAAACTGATAAAATCGTCGCCATTCACCCACAAACTGCCATCTTATTTATTTTGATACGCGCCATAGATGACTGCAATGGACTAGTGTTGAAATTAATGCACAAAACTAGTGTAGCGACTAAAGCGCTGCATTGTGGTGTTCGCTGACATTACTCTCTGTTCTATGCTCGCACGACGTGTTTAACCGATGCGAAGTGCTACATCATAAAGTATTGCTACACACACATCTCTGGTCGTTTTCTTGTTTATTGTTTGAGAAACGTGCGGTAGCCTACAACTCACATAGTTTCGGTTCCCTAGCACGTTCGTGCAACTTCGGATTTCTCTCAAAAATTGAAATTATAAAAATCGAAGGGTTGTGTTAGGTTAGTCACAACATGCTTGATCTTCTGATTTAGCGGCTGAAGGGGCGTTAATACCAAAACGCAAAACTTCGGAAATCTTCGCAAATTCTTGCAGGGAACCGAAACTACGTGAGTTGTAGGCTTCCCAGAAACGTGGCTATACTACATGTATAACTTATTTTTACATGTGTAGGGTGCATTTGTTTTTATAGTTTAAAAAACCATACTACTGAACATGTCTTCTAGGAAACGACTTGAAATGTTAAAAGCAGTAGATAAAGAAAATAAAAAGACTGATGTTGCTAAAAAGTTAGGTATCTCCAAATCAACATTATCCACAATTCTCACCCAGCGATCCAGTTTGGAAGACAATAAAATGTAAAAAAAAATTCCTAACTTTTAAATTTTATATTTTTGATTTATTACAGCATTTTTGCAAACAGCTTGTCTTGATTCCAAAGGTAGGCTTACTGCTTTGGCAAAAAACTTACCTACGTATTTCTGTATTGTACATATACATACTAGTATGTATGTATGTATGTATGTATGTATGTAGTATGTATCTAGATCCCAAAGTATAGCTGTTAAAGTAATTGATGCTTGTACCACTCATATTGGTATTAGATTTTCTACTTTGTTTTTTAACAAGATCGAGTTATGTTCAAAACCCCAAAACAGGCAATCATTGTGATTTCGGTATAAAGAACTTCATTATAACAAACTGCCATAATTTTGGTCCCTTCGTGTTCTTTATAATGAAGCTCTACTGTACAAACAGATACAACATTGAAAATACAAACAAAACCACACAATAATTATGAAAGCAAACACAACTAAATTGCAATAATTAAAAAAATTATTTTTATAAATGTTAATAATAATAATAATATAATAATAATAATAATAATAATAATAATAATAATAATAAAAGTTGTTAAAACATTCAAAACTACCCGCAAATAAATACAA
Organism: Bacillus rossius redtenbacheri; assembly: GCF_032445375.1. Lineage (NCBI taxonomy): Eukaryota > Metazoa > Arthropoda > Insecta > Phasmatodea > Bacillidae > Bacillus > Bacillus rossius. The sequence continues at coordinate 6,143,772 of NC_086330.1, read as the reverse complement.
TAGTGTTGAAGCTGTACAAAATATCACAAAAGATAAAAGTCAGAAGAAAAAAATAGATTTATCTTCATGGGTCGTTCAGGTTAAATTTATTGCAATTTGTGATGAGGTGGTAGATGAGGTCATTATTTATGTAAATAGTACGGAAGGTTGAGAGTTGACGACTATTGAATTGTGGATTTTTGAGACCAGTATTTTCTATGAGATACTGTTACATTCCAGGTTGACCCGGCAACACATTCTCAATCAGGACAGTGTTATTAATAGCAGGGGGGCAGGAATCCTGCGATGTTAAAATATGAAAATTTGATTTTCAATGTAGCAGTTAAGAATGAAGAGTTAATCTAAAATATAAAATAGATCTATGGTCTGCAAGGGAAGATAACATTTGAGAAAATGTTTTTTGGGTAATTAATTTGGTACAGGACTATTAGTATATTTAATGAAATGTATTTTAGCCTCTCAAAATTCACGTAAACAGAATGTAGGGTTTGTTTCCGCCACAGTTGCAGGTAAAGGTTGGTACAGGACTATTTGTATATTTAATGAAATGTGTTTTGAGCTCCTCACAATGCACGTGAACAGAATGGAGAGGGTCGCTAGCGAGAGGTGTGTCCGGGCAGACGTGGAGATGGTGGGGTCGCCGCCGCCGCCCACGTACGGCCACGCCATGGCGCTGGACGCCGCGCGGGCCGGCCGGGAGGAGGTGTACGTGGTGGGGGGCTTCGACGGGGGCATCCAGGGCCACGTGACCCGCATCTCGCTACCGCGCGACCTGTGCCGGCTGTGGGCCACGCTGGACCGCTGCAGCAAGTTCGCTGGCTGCTCCTTCTGCAAGGAGTACGGCGAGGACCGCAACACCTCCTACTGCTACGCCAACGACCCCGCCCGCAACGACAGGTGGGTGCCGCGCTCTCCCTCTCCCTCTCCCTCTCACTCTCTCTCCCTCTCACTCTCTCACTCTTTCTCACTATCCCTCTCTTCCTCTCTCTGCCTCTCTCTCTCTTCCTCTCTATCCCTGTCCCTCTCTCTCTCCATCTCCCTATCTCTCACTATCTCTCTCTTCCTCTCTCTGCCTCTCTCTCTTCCTCTCTATCCCTGTCCCTCTCTCTCTCTCCATTACCCTATCTCTCACTATCCCTCTCTTCCTCTCTCTGCCTCTCTCTCTCTTCCTCTCTATCCCTGTCCCCCTCTCTCTCTCCCTATCCCTATCCCTATCCCTCTTTCTCTCTCCCTTTCCCTCCCTCTCTCTATCCCTCTCCCGCTCCCTCTCCCTCTCCCTCTCCCTCTCTGTCCCTATCCCTATCCCTCTCTCTCCCTTTCCTTCCCTCTCCCTCCCTCTCCCTCTCCCTCTTTCTCTCCCTATCCCTATCCCTCTCTCTCTCTCTCTCCCTATCCCTATCCCTCTCTCTCCCTATCCCTATCCCTATCCCTATCCCTCTCTCCTTATCCCTATCCCTATCCCTCTTCCTCTCCCTCTCCCTCACTCTCTCTCCCTATCCCTATCCCTATCACTATCCCTCTGGAATGCCTGCGAATAAATTCTCGAGTTTGGGGCACTCAGTAACCATTTCCATTATCGGGGGCATGTTGTCCTCACTAAGCACGTGAGCAAGGTGGCGCTATCTGCTCAGGATGACAAGGGGTATGCTGCGAAGGACAGTAACGCTGCTTGCCTTGGGGTCATTTACACCTGGACACAAACCCCATATCTTCTCCTACCGCCAGTCATCAACGGGCGAACTGATGTGATAACTGCAGTGGTTGAGTTGTAGCTGAACCTCCGCACAAGGGCTTCTCCTCTGTGCTTGTGAGGACTGTTGCCAAACACCGCTCTCCTCCAACCTCACACTTACAGGAGGGGAGGGAGAGGATGCCACAATTCAGGGCGATCCTGGGTGGGACAGGCGGGAGAACAAGGAAAGGCGTGGTTTCAACTGGATCCTTTTGTGTGGGTTTTAAAAATAGTCAGTACCCTCTCGCTCACCGTACTGAGCTGCTTGTCACAGTTGCTCTTTGATCAGTTTCGTCGTTACAAAACCAAGACAGCATAGTTGTTATGGGCACACTTCATTTGCGAGAGCAATAAATAGGGTGAAGTAGCTTGGCTTCTGGGTTGTAGCCGTGTCCTCGGCGAATAATTCACCGACGTTTCGGTCGGACATTGCAGTCGCCATCATCCTGGTAACTGCTCCCCGATGACGGCGACTGAAATGTCGACCGAAACGTCTTGTGAATTTTTCGGCGAGGACACAGCTACAACCCAGAAGCCAAGCTACTTCAGACAATGGCCGTGAAAGCCTGCGAACATCATCGATAATTAGGATCCCAAACGCAGAATGCTCTTTCGCATTGTAGAATGTAAAACTTATTGAGGTGTGACTCCATGAGCCAGCAGATGATTTAAAGTGGGGAAAAAAGAAACAGAAACTCTAAAGAATGATGTATGATGAAGGGTAGTAAACTTCTGTCTCGGAGAATAACGGGCAGCAAGTGAGTGTTAGCAGTGGCGTAGCCAGGATTTGTGTATGGGGGGTGTTTAGATGCATGCCCCCCCCCCCCCCCCCCTCGTATTAAAGCCGGGGGTCCGGGGGTCCTCCCCTGGGAAAATTTGTATTTTAAGGTGTAAAATAGTGCTATTTTAGCAGTTTTCTGTACTTAAATTTAAATATTGTAATGGTAAAAATTGTATTAATTCTAAATATGAAATTTATTTGAGTGATGAATAAGAAATTAATTAAAGATTTGGTGCTGGGGGGGGGGGGGGGTTTGAACCCCTAAAACCCCCCCTGGCTACGCCCCTGAGTTTTAGTTCACAGAGCTCCCTGGACCGTGGCTGAGGCTGGCTGTGTGTGTGGCAGGTCGTGTGAGCTAGGGGATCGCCGGGAGCACCACAAGATAATCGTGTGCAGCGACGAGTGGATGGACGGCCGCAAGTGCGAGCAGTACGGCTCGTGCTCCGAGTGTCTCGCGCGCTGGCCGAGCCACCCCAAGGAGAAGCAGGTCAGGACCGCCACCTTCTTCGCAGACACCCTGTCATTTGTGTTGCACTGATTACTAGAGACCTGCATAATTCGCGGTTTCGTTGGCATTCAGGATAGACTGCACATACCCCTGTACACTCGGGCAAATAACGCAAGTTCATTGGCTGCCGACTAAGGTTCTGCGAAGCTTCGAGAATGTCGAATCTCGAATCGAATCTTAGTTTAAAAAGATTCGTGCCATATTTCACTGACATAAACCATAAACACAAACATAATTTCCGTGTGTGCACACGAACAAAGGCACTTGTGTGGCATTAAATTCAATGCAACAAATTAATAATGTGACAAATCAACCAACATTATTTTGCTCTTTCAGTAATAGCTATTCATCTCCATCATAGCGTATTTATTTCCGACAACGCCAGTGTGTATACGTTATCCCGCATGTCAACAGCAGCTCTGGTCTGGAAACAAAAGCCAGAGATAGTTTGCATCGCGCCCACCAGGATGCGCTAGTGATGATGACGAATCATGGCGGACACGCATTTAGGAAACACAGACGGGAATTACGTTAACAGGTTAAATAATCTTTCTAATAAAAAACATTATGTTTATTAGTTTTTAAAATCTTAAAAGAACTAAAATATAACTTCCATAATTATGACATCATTTAATAAGTCTGAAATGTTTTTAGCGCCTACGACCAAGACCAAAAACCTCTTATGTAAACAATGCGGTACGAGATTTTTTTAAAATTATCAAATTGTAAAACGAATTATTTTGATTAACAAAACTATCTTATGAAGAAAAAAAGTTACTTATTTGAATAACACTGTTTTCTTAAAACGAATTAAGTAGGGCGCTGCAGTGTTTGTCTAGATAGTTAAGACAAAACAATTTTGATTACTGTGTTTTTCGACTTTGCGTTAATCGTGTTTTTTGGTTATCCGTGGACCCATTACCCCGGATAATCGGGAGTCTACTGTATTTGGAGATGCAAGACTGACTATGTAATGCGGATACGTGAACAGCTGAGTAGGGATGTGCGGGTACCCGATAAATTCAACTTCTATTCGATTCCTCAACTATTTGAACCTGGAACCGAAACTAAAATTTGGAATCGAAAAATTTGGGCAAATATTTCAAAAGTAAAAAAAATTCGAAGAAAGAAATGACGGTTACCGTTTAACTGATTGCTAGACATAAATTTATTCGTCAATTATCATTAATGTAACTCGTAAAAATGCCGCGCACTTTCACTCAAGCAAATTTCATAACGTTATTAAGAAATATAGGTTAGGCCGAACATTAAATTTTTTTCAAAGATCGTGTATGATATATTTACACGTTCAGAACCAGTCTTCTGTTAGAATAACCAACATTCACGACATGAAAATATTTTAGCAGTGCCATACGTGTAGACAGTTATGTCACCATTTATCATAGATTGCGCGTGCCGACACAAAGGAATCGAAACACTGAATCATAACATTATGTCAGTATCGAAGTAGGTACTGTTTATGCTTTTGCCTTTTACAAAACTTAATTAAAGCTGATCATCGTTGTGTGTTTTAACTTTGTGAAGTTAATAAATTAATAATATTTACATATCATTTCCGTTTTTAGGGGAACAGATCTTGTTGAAAAAAACGAAGAAATATATGTTACTTATTGGTTTTAATTTAAATAAACCTACTGGCTAGGCCATGCTGCGTACGTCATATGTGCAAATGTAGGTTAAGTAATAAATTATACTTCTGTGCGCAGCACGCATCACACTATCTCGGTGACTCCAGTGAGGCAGCTGACTTTACCGTTGGTAACATTTGACATCTTTAGAACAGTGGTGAAGTAATTAAATAAGTAATGGATGAAAATTGTGGCAAGTTTAAGGGCCGCAGTCATCTTTGGAAATTTTATGACAAAATATCAGAAAGCCATTCCAAATGTAAAACTTGTGGAACTAAACTCAAACAGGTACATGGTAGCACTTCTAGCATGGCGAAGCACTTAACATTACACAAGAGTGTATATGCAGAGTACTTACAACTACAGAAAGAATTAACTCATGCACCTTCCACATCATGTAACAAAGTACAACTCACTTTGTCAGCTTCGTTTAGTAGCCAAGAAAAGTATGGTAGAGACCATCCAAAAGCTATTGCCATAACCAATGCCATTGGCAAAATGATTGCTGTGGATCTACAGCCATACAGTATGGTTCAAGATAAAGGCTTCAAAGACTTGATGGCGCTAGTTGAACCCAAGTACTCCGTACCAGACCGAACAACATTCTCTAGGCGTGTAGTGCCAGAGCTGTACAATGGTCTGGTAGAAAAAATTCACACGAAAATCAATAATGACGTCAAAGCAGGCGTCAATTCGGTGGCATTTACAACAGATATGTGGACGTCATGCAGTAATGACAGCTATTTATCATTAACATGTCATTATGTGGACACAGATTTCATTCCTGTTCATCACATGCTGGGGAATGTTCTTTTCACCGGAGAACATAGTGGGGAAGCAATTGCCAATACTCTGCTTAGACTAAATGCAAAGTGGGAAATTCCAAACACTATACGTATTTACATAGTTTCAGATTCTGCTAGAAACATGAAATCTGCAGCTGCTAAAACCAGTTGGCATTCATTTAGATGTTTAGGGCACACTTTGCAGCTAGCCATAAATTATGCCAAAAAGGAAACTCCTGGGATTGAGGCGCTGTGCAAAAAAAGTCGTGCTATAGTGGGGCACTACAAACGTAGCTCCCAAGCTCGTCAGCGTCTTCATGAATTACAAAAGAAGATGGGAAAACCAGAACATGAATTGATCCAGGATGTAGACACCCGATGGAACAGTGAGTTTGCTATGTTGAAACGACTTGTTGAACAAAAAGAGCCTATTGCTGCAGAATTAGCTTCTTCTGATGGCGTTGACAATTTAACTGCCAATGAATGGAAACTCGCAGAAGGGGCAGTCAGAATTTTAGAGCCAATAAATGAAGCAACTAAAGAATTTAGTAGACAAGACTACCCCACAATTTCTCTAGTTATACCAGTTATTGATGGGATTAAATACATGTTAGATACATTTGTGTGCAAAGCAGAACCAGGTGAAGGCATAATTTTCGGACGAAATTTGTTGAAGGCTGTATTCTCAAGATTTCCTGATTACAAATCAAAAGATGAATATGTTGCTGCAATGCTTGTTGATCCTAGATTTAAATCAGTACTTTTGAAGGATCATGAGAAAAATAAAGGTGTAAGTATTTTAAAAACATTAATTTCCAAAGACTGTGCTGATAGCAGCCATTCTAAAACACAAAGAGTTGAAAGCCAAGCTGAAACCTCAGGGTCTAATTTAAGTGTTTGGAGTTGCTTTGAAGAACAGTCTGCAAAGTTGGATGCATCATGTTCAAATACTCGGATAGATATGGTGGAAAAAGACATCCTTTTGTACTTAAATGAACCCATTCAGAAACGTACTACGAATCCATATCAGTGGTGGCAAGAAAACCAAGTTCGCCACAGATATGTTTCTGATGCTGCGAGAACACTATTGTGTATTCCTGCAACATCTGTTCCAAGTGAACGCCTGTTTTCCTCGGCAGGAAATATCGTAACAGCACGGAGAGAGAATCCGTCTCCTGAAAGTGTAGAACAGTTAACCTTCTTACATCAGAACCTGTAGGCCTAATCGTGAAATAATGTAGTGTTCAAAGCATTTCTAATCGGGACCCAGTTATCAAATGAAAAGTGTTTATTAGTTAGCTATTATTTAATGCTGCATTGTGTTGTATAGTGTAAATATTATCATCCAGTTATGTACCTGTTATAACATAAGGCAGGTCTCAGGTCCCCAACAGTGTATAATGAACTTATTATTTACATAGGTACTATGCCAGAATTGTCTTTCTTATTCATTTAAGTTAAATACATATGGTTCAAAATAAATGCAATTTTTTTAGTTATTCCTACCAGACTAATGACTATGTAGATAAAGTTACCCAAAGAATCGAAATCGGAATCGAATTTCAACTCTTGTGGTGAGAATCGAATCGGAATCGAATCGAACTGAAAATCATGGAATCGCACAACCCTACAGCTGAGCTTCATCAGCATCATGTGATTAAAGTAGTGTGTGATATTCTTGTACACAAATGCCATAGCTGTGGTACACATACCCCAATGGGAAGCCTACAACTCACGTTGTTTCGGTTCCCTGCAAGAATTTCCGAAGATTTCCGAAGTTTTGCGTTTTGGTATTAACGCCACTTCAGCCGCTAAATCAGAAGTTCAAGCATGTTGTGACTGACCTGACCTAACCTAACCTAACCCTTCGATTTTTTTTAATTTCAATTTTTGAGAGAAATCCGAAGTTGCACGAACGTGGTAGGGAACCAAAACTACGTGAGTTGTAGGCTACCGATACTACCTGTACTACAGGTATCGTATGTAACAGCGTCCAACAGACACGACTCCCGTTGACAAAAGGCAACATAGTTGTGGTACATTATGCTAAATTTGTCTTAGCGTACCACAGAATGCAGACTCGTAAACTATCTTTTTGCGCAGTGTTTTGTAGTGACTTGAAACATTAACTGCCACATAAAACCGATACTATTGAATGATAATATACTTTTATGCGTTAGTAATTCATGTTATTAACTTTTACTCAATTGCAAGACAACCAGAATCTACTTAATTATTTTTTACGTTGGCTCGGCCACGCTTGTCTACCCTAGCAGTTTACCGTCTGCCGTGGCCATTGTTTTACTGTATTGGACATGGATACAGGACAGATTGCAATGGAAGCAGGGTGTCCACAAGGAAAAAATATTTCGTACCAACTTAGGCGAGAAAAAAGTACTAAATTATAATTTGTTATGGTTTTTAACAATATACATTGCATTGCTCGTACTTAAATATCACACCACACACACATACATTCCATAGTTTGTTAAAAATAATTACACTTAATAATAAAACATATTGGAGTTACAATAATATTATTATATTAAAGAAACATGTACTAGATCTGTACTAAACCACTAAAAAAGTTATAAAAGTACAAGATCTAGTACGAAAGTAATAACTGTGGACACCCTGAATGGAAGACCAGAGTACCTCTAAGCCTGAATCGGTACAGAGCGGCAGCATCCAGCCAGAGATTGAGTAAAAACAAAACAAAAATTGAACAAGGCTCTGTGGAAACACTATGAAGTTGTGGATGAAAAAACAGCAATGTGCAAACATTGCAAAAAGAACATCAAAACTCCAACTAGTAATTATCTACTTTACTGAATATCGTGGTTATTTAATTTTTTTGTTAACTAGAAGTGTGCAGCAACATAATATTTTGACCTTTTCTGTGCACCATGAATAAAAATTAAAACAAAATATTGTTTTAATGGGTGATTCCTGGTATCATTGTTAGTTAATTTCGCTTAACTAAAATATCAATATTTATACTGGATGTTAAAATCTGTAAATTGTTTACATTTAAACTTAAACATTAATGTGGTTTCAAAGTATATAGATATTTTGTTTTTATGTAAAATTCATGCAAATATGCAATACATTGAATTATTGAATGTCTGACCTGCCCCTCTAGGTACAACAACGTGTCTTATTATTCAAATTCCAAGATGCCATGTAACTGAATATACTGAATACCTAGCTGAAAAAACTTCTCAGTCAAGTGTCAAACTTCAGCAGGGAAAAAATTCTCATGATTCGAAAAAGATTCGAGGTTCGGGAATCTTTAAAAATTTGATTCATGATTCGATTCGAGACAAAAATCCTAGATTCGCAGAAGCCTAGTGCCGACTTGTAAGTCGTCTCAGCTGGTTTGTCTGTGATTCGATTCTTCTTTGGTTGAGGGTTTATAACTGGTTGAGATTCGTCCAGATGAACAGTAAGCCGATAGCAAAATCATCTAAGAGGTATGTGTGTTTGAATTCTAGCCTATCACCGAATGAATCCGCGAATTTTGCAGGTCTCTACTGATTATAAAACATACGTGAAGCACAATACATACGTACGAGGGGTGTTTTTTTTTAAATGAGTACCATTTTGAAATTCAGCTCCGCTGCACTGCGGTCTGTATTCTGTGTGCCTACATCTGTTGTCAAGCCACAGATGCTATTACAGAAACACTCTGCCGTTTGAACATTTGTTTGTGAGTATTCAAAATGCCTCTGCTTATTGAGAATCCCGCCGACTGTGAAATATGCGCAGGGATTCATTTTCTTATTTCTAAAGGCATGAAAACGGCTGAAATTCGTCCGATCAGTGAAGTGTAAGGAGGAAACATTATGAATGATGGAATGGTATGGAAAATGGTAGGAAAGTGGCCGCACAAATGTTCATAATACGGAACGATGCCATTACTGAAGATTTGGTGCAGAAAGTTGATGAAAAAGTGAAAGAGAACAAATAGGTTTTTTACTATTTCATCATTATCTGATGAGTTTCCTCAAGTCTCAAAGGTTGATAAATCAGGCAACTGACTTCTATGATGATGGGATTCAAAAGCTGGTTCTCCCATTTGATAAGTGTCTTAATATTGGTAGAAATTATGTAAAAAAAAAAGTAGATTAGTTACAGGCTTTCATGTAAAAATAAAATAGTCAAGCAAAGCCTTCTATTTGTTTTTATTTCAAAACTTACCTAAAAATGAAACGCCTCCTATTTGATTTACAAAACTCTTAGGCATTTTCATATTTAAAATAATGTTTCCCTCTCGTTCAGAAAAATATTATTCTATAGCAAAGAATTTCATTGTCTTTGCAAATTTAAGTTTTTACTTTCAATAAAATAATTTTCATAATTAGAGATTTATTACTTATGTATATATTAAAAATCTTAATTGAGCACATACAAGAAAAGTATAATGCTTTATATAACTATAAAGCAAGGGTATGCATTTACTTAATTAGACTAATGGTTTGCATTGATGGATGTAGATTTATTTAGTAGGTCTCGCCACTTCTTGCCTACAAACATTTTCCCTGGCCCACCTCCCTTTTCCACTTCCACATTCTCTCTAACCCCCCCCTCCCCTCCTTTTCAACCCGAGAGTATGTGCCTCTCAGCAGTGGAGTGTGCCAGTGTGTGTGTCTCTCTGGAGAGAGTGTGCCTCACAGCAGCGCGGTGTGCGCAGGTGTGCCAGTGTGTGTGTGTGTCTCGGTGGAGAGAGTGTGCCTCACAGCAGCGGTGTGTGCGCAGGTGTGCCAGTGTGTGTGTGTGTCTCTCTGGAGAGAGTGTGCCTCACAGCAGCGCAGGTGTGCCAGTGTGTGTGTGTGTCTCTCTGGAGAGAGTGTGCCTCACAGCAGCGCGGTGTGCGCAGGTGTGCCAGTGTGTGTGTGTGTCTCGGTGGAGAGAGTGTGCCTCACAGCAGCGGTGTGTGCGCAGGTGTGCCAGTGGTGCGACAACTGCCGGCGCTGTGTGCCTGTGAACGGGGAGTGCGAGCGAGACGGGGCGTGCAGCAAGCACCAGCGCGCCGTGCTGGACGTGGAGCAGTGTCGTGAGCGGCAGTGCGCGGCCTCCGACTGCGACAAGTGTCGCTCCCTGGGCAACTGCGTCTGGACCCGCCAGGCGCTCATGAACTGTGAGTGTGTGCCTTCGTTTGCTCTCGTTCCCAACAACCATGGATACGTTGGGAGTTCAAACACACTCTGCACTATTCAGAGAGGAATCATAATATTGCGGAGAGTCTCAGATAGTCTGAGTGCTACTTAATTTGAACAGTTTGGGAGCCCTGATGTAATATGGAATGGATCTAACTTTTATGGCCATTTACATCATTGCAGTGAGCTAGTAGATTTGTTTTGTTATTTTAACTGATATCACTGATGAACCTGTTGCACCATTTTAGTATTTTTTTGTGTTAATCAATAAATTTTGTTGATGGGTCGGGTCTTGACAGTGCTTCAAGCAAGGTTCAGTATTCGTTTCCAAAAGGGGTGTCTTTGCTTTCAGCGATGTTGTTATGAGGTTATGTTTGATACATTAGAATAGATTTCAACTACCATATTTTAGAACCAATGTGTTTAATGTGACTAATCTATATGCCATTTTTATTCAATTTTGAAAATGAAAACGAATTGGCAGAAAATCATAAACTTTCAAAAATTAACATTGCACTGTGTGAGTGAATATGTGCATAAATTACTAGCCTGTGTTGGTTTGTAATAAATATAATGTGAGTAAGTATAATTTTTTTTTAAATTAAAATATCTCAGCAGTGCGTGTAAAACATAATGAACTGCAACATTAAGCTGTGTCTGCCGCTTGTCTGGCGGCTACCCGGCCGCCAGTAAGTGACGTGGCAGTCTGTCGCCATGCTGGCGCTTGGCAAGAAGAGGAAGCGTTCAAATAAACCACCGTCAGGGAGAGAAAGAGGAGAGTGTGTGTGAGTGAGTGAGATGGCCACGCAGCAGTGTTTATGGTTCTCCCTCCCTCGGTCATCAGTGAGAACGTCCGTGAGTTGGTTCCGTGCACAATCATCACGTCTATCTCAACAGGTTTTTGTGAAGCAACTTTACCCAAACATTGTGTTTGTGTGAGATTCCTCACTCTTTCTATTGCTGTAAACTGCGTGCTTGTTTTTTTTAGAAGGAACTGGCATAAAAAATCGTGTGGGTGTGCCATCTTTTCTCTTTTGGGAAAGATGGATAAAAAAAAGTACAATAGATGGTAAGGCAAACATGAGTATAAAAAGTAGTATTCTTCTGATGAAAACGGGAGAGACGAAGATCCAGTGCCGTGTTTCTTACACGGCAATAAGCTCAGATACATATTGGTAGATTAAATGTTTTGGCATAAAATAAAATGTAAATAAAAAAAATTACAGTGGTAGATCCCTAATTATAAAGTTTTGTATATGAAGCCTCTTTCTTAATATATGTAGATACTCTTTATCATCTAAGAAATATATTTTATATAATTATTTCCACGCGGACATAACTGTTATGGTATGTTTTGACTGTGGGTTGATAACACCATCTTCCTGACGGAACGACTTACCGCGGCGGCGCGATAACAAAGACTGACTAGTTGCCGGCACTGCCAGCTAGTGGCGCTACCGCAGCCAGTAGCGCGGGAAGTTCAAACACAGTCTTGATATAAGGAATATCTCAAAGTCCCAACATATTTACACAAATTTAAAAACATCACAAGTCCAAACATACACAAGTCCAAACATAACCGCCCACCTTGAAACACTGTTTTCAAAATTCAACTGGTAGGGGGCAAAGTTTTACAGCAGGACGCTTGACCATCCCATTAGAGGTGCAGACAGTCGCAACACGAGGAATATTGTCATTTCCTGGATGCAGTTGAATGATGCGTCCTAAACGCCACTGCAAGGGGGGGATCCTGTCATCCTTGAGCAGCACTAGTTGATCTGGTACCATAGGTCTGTCTTGTCGAGACCACTTGCCACGCTGCTGCAGCGTGTGGAGGTAGTCTTGGTGCCTACGCTTCCAAAAGTCTTGGTGCAGACGTTCCACCAGCTGAAAATGCTGCAGACGGCCAATGGGGATGGCTTCCAAGGTGGGTTCAGGCAGCGTGACCAAGGGTTCAAGGGTTAGAAAATGGCCTGGAGTGAGAGCCTTCAGATCATTTGGATCTGAACTCAGTGGGCATAGTGGTCTTGAATTTAGGATCGCTTCCACTTGCACCAAGGCCGTGTACATTTCCTCGTACGTCAGTACCTGCTCACCAATAACTCGCCTGAGGTGTGTCTTGAAGGACTTCACCCCTGCCTCCCATAGCCCACCAAAGTGCGGGGCAGACGGGGGGTTGAAATGCCATGTCACTCCAAGTGGCTGCAGAGATTCTGTAACACCTTTCTGGTGTTCTGATGACGTCAACAGCTGCTGTAATTCTTGCAAATGATTGCGAGCTCCGACAAAATTTGTCCCACAGTCACTATAAATGTCTGATGATCGGCCCCGGCGAGCAAGAAAGCGCTTGTAAGCTCCAATGAAAACTTCAGTGGACAGATCTGATGCCAGTTCCACATGCACTGCCTTAGTTGTACAGCATACAAAGATGCACATGTAGGCCTTTAATAGGGTAGGTCGACGAATACGTGCCATTTTTATGGTGAAGGGACCGGCATAGTCCACTCCTGCCTTGGAAAAGGGCTTCACCTGTTGAACTCTCATGGCTGGGAGATCACCCATTAATGGGGCTTGAGTAGAGGGTCTAGCCTTGAAACATTTAAGGCAACGACCTAAACGACGACGTATTGCTTGCTTGTCTGCGATGATCCAGAAGGTTTCTCTGAGAATGCCTTGCAGAGTTTGTAGTCCAGGGTGCTGGTTAAGTTCGTGGTAATGACTAATGATGAGATCTGTGAATCGATGAGTTTTTGGCAACAGAATGGGATGTTTGTGCTCAAAGGGCAAACTAGACTGAGGCAATCGACCGCCCACCCTGACCGTTCCAGAGGGATCGAGGAATGGGACCAGTTTACGAAGCTGTGGGGATGTACACTTATAATTTTTTAGAGCTGTAATATCACCCTCAAAAACAATAGCTTGCACTCGTTTGACCCAAAACATCATTGCCCCTTTTATCTCATGAGTACCAATCTGACCTACTAACTTCGCCTGCTTGGCACGGCAGTTGTGAATGAATCGCAACACGTAGCACGTTACATGAAGCAGTCTTGACAGACGACTACATCGTTCCAGCAGTTGATCACACTGATGAGGTGTTACAACACTGATGAGAGTGAGGTTCTTTTTCTCTAGCACCACTGAATCAGGTGCCATGTCATCAAATGCTATTTGGACAGTCACAGAATCCATGAAGTTCATAAGAGCAATCTGAACAGCCTTTGACATGTCTGGGAACTGTAAGGGACGACAAGTGTGGCAAGTCTTTACTGAAACATTCCCACACTCTTACAATCTCAGGCGGTGGAACTGTATCCCAATCCAGTTTCTTCAGCCATAATTCCTGGATGAGGCTCTTCGCGAACATGGTCAAGGGTGTCAGGAAACCAAGAGGATCAAATACGCGAGCCAAATTAGACAAGATAGAACGTTTAGTTGGTGATTCAGAGCTAGCCTGGACATTGTACGAGTAGGTGTCCGAGAGTGGGTTCCATTGCAGCCCAAGTACCTTTACTATTACTTCACTGTCTTGGTCCATGGAGAATGGCCTTGGCAGTTGAACAGCATCGGGAGGGAGCCACTCCAGGAGCACAGGATTATTACTCATGAATTTGCGTAACATGAACCCACCTTTATCGAGAAGTGTCATGAGTTCTCGCTGAAGTTCCAAGGCTGCATCTACTGAGTCAGCTCCCGTCACAACATCATCCACATAGATATCTGACAAGAGTGTCCTTGAAGCAGTAGGAAACTGTTCCCGCTCATCAGCAGCAAGTTGATGCAGGGTGCGAATTGCTAAGTAAGGTGCTGAGGACACTCCATACGTCACGGTTTTCAGTCGATAATCTTCAACTGGTTCCGATTTATTGAACCGCCACACAATTCGTTGAAAATCTTGATGCTCTCTGTGCACACCTATCTGCCTGTACATTTGCTTTATGTCAGCGGTAAACACCACTGGGTGAAGGCGGAAGTTACTTAGTACCTTAACAATGTCTTGCTGCAGCTTGGGTCCCGTGAGCAGTTCATCATTGAGAGATACTCCAGTTGAACCTTTGGCTGACGCATCGAAGACTACACGAAGTTTGGTGGTTGAACTGTCTGGCTTGATTATGCAGTGATGAGGAATGTAAAAGGAAGTAGAGCAATCAATCTGTGACTTTGGAACCTTTTCCATGTGGCCTGCCATCAAATAATCCTTCATGAAATCTGAATACATTCCATGAAGTGGAACATTGTCACTCAGTCGCCTCTCCAAACGCTCAAACCTGCTCAATGCAAGGGATTCAGAGGTTCCCAATTCGGGCTCAGGATTCCTGAACGGCAGGGCAACACTATACCGCCCCTCAGCACTTCTACAATGTGTTTTCTTGAACAGTTCTTCACATACAGTGTCATCTTGGGAGAGGTAGTGTGTGTGTGGAAATTCCTCCAGCTCCCAAAACCTTTTCATTACTTCCTCCAAGGGGGAAATGGTGGTCACCATGGATGTGACAAAGGTTGCAGTTCTACAAGATGCTGTCTCCACTTTTCCCATAAGGACCCATCCCAGTACTGAGTTGAGGGCCATGGGAGAGCCTTCTAACTTACCACCGGTCAATAATTATGGAAACAAGTCGGCTCCAAGAAGCAAATCTACAGCACCAGGGATATCAAATGAGGGATCCGCTAGCTTGAGGTGAACAACAGACTGACGAGTGTCAGAAGGCAACTGAACACTGGGCAAGTTATTAGCAATTCGTGGAAGGATGAAGGCATCGAGAGCAAACCGAGGACTGTCTTCACCAACTGGACTAATTACCAAAGAAGTGTAAGACTTGGCAACATTCACTGGTGTATTGGATAAACCCTCTATGGGTAGGTGAGCATTTTTGCGAGGCAGACTCAAACACTGAAAACATCTTTCACTGATAAAACTGGCCTGGCTGGCAGAGTCTAGCAGGGCCCGAAACGTATGTGGGTTTCCACGCACGTCATGAATCTGAACCTGGGCTGTCGACAACAGGACTGTTGACACTGAGTGCACAGCACTACAAGAGGTGACAGTGGATAATGTTGAGGTTGGATTTACATCGTGTACAGTCGACTGTCCCTCTGCAGAGTCTGGAGCAGCATCACCTTGTTCATCCTCACACGTTTCGTCCTCAAAATGTAAAAGTGAATGATGACGCGAACCACAATGGCGACAAGATGAACCCACGAGGCAGTTTTTTGCTTGATGTGATGATCTAAGGCAGTTCAAACATAGTCTGTGTTGTCTGACTACAGAGTATCTCTCTGTTGGGCTAAGCTGATTGAATTTAGAGCACTTAAACAATGAGTGAGCACTGCTGCACATTTGGCAGGAGTGTGTCTCTGATTTAGCAAGGAAGGTATTTGCACTTTGGTATTTAGGCAGAACAGACTTACGAACAGGTGCAAAAGAGGGGAAATATTTCTGCCGAGTGATCTGTGTTGTGGGTACCTTTCCCCTGGATGATATCACAGCCTCTTGAGCACGACAGTGCTTTTCCAGGTATTCGGTGAACTTGGCCAAGGATGGTAGGTCTTGACCGGTGAGTGTCATTTCCCACTGGGTTTGAAGTACCACATCTAATCTCTTGCAGAGAATAGGAAGCAATATTAAATCCCACTGACTGACTGGGACATCAAGTGCGGCCAATGCTGCCACATTTTCCGTGATAACCGTTAAAAGATGTCGAAGTGATGCTGGTGCATCAGCAGATGCAAAAGGTGCCTGCAGAAGGGCTTCAACATGAACAGATATGATTAAGCGTTTGTTGTCATACCGATCAGTGAGTAATTTCCAGGCTACTTTAAAATTCACGTCTGTGATTGTCAACGACTGAATCAACTGAAGTGGCTCATCACTTAGTGCGGTTTTGAGATACACTAGTCTCTCAACCTCAGTAAGGTTGGCATTCGTTGTCACAAGAGTGGTGAACAGGTTGGCAAAATTCATCCACTCCCTAGGGTTGCCATTGAAATGTGGCAGCACTATTTTTGGTAGAGCAACGTGAGAATTCCCGGATGAAATACTCTTTGTTTGCTCCTTTAAGTCTCTAGCCCTCTCTTCAATAGTGAAGGACTCCACGGCGGCCATCGCTGAATAATAGTAATTTTCAAATGAGATTATGCGAGCTACATGGGCTTCAGGATCGAAACCCGTAGCTGGGTCCGCTGCAGCCTCCACAGCGAGATAGTCTGCATCAAAACCAGTTTTCACTGAAGCAAGATCACGAGCCGTTGCAAGAAATAGGCCCCTTTTATTCGGGTCCCCCGCCGCAGTGTGTGCAAGGTCCGCCGCACGTTTAACCCGGTCTTCAGCAAGTCTAAGGCGCAATAACGCCGACCGAACGTCTGCCATGATGTACTGTTATTGTGTCAAAACACGTAATCTTTATTCATTGACACAAAGAACTGTGACGTCACGCAACGGACAAAGGCAACTGTGGGATACGGCGAACAAGGCAGCGACAGGACACTAAAGGACAAAGGCAGCGACAGGACACTAAAGGACAAAGGCAGCGACAGGATACTAAAGGACAAAGGCAGCGACGAGACACTATGGACAAAGGAGACGAGAACAAGGGAAAGGTCACGGACCCTGAACAAGGATAAAGGACGGCGACGTAATACAAAGGAGAGGTTAAAGTCACGGCGCGGCGCACTCAGGACAAATACGATAATTTCCAAATCCGTGACAAACACAACAATAGGGTGCTTCAAGTCTGATACATTTACACGAGCAAGTTAATTTCATCAGAGTACAAAACAAATATGATCAATGCACTTCAGACGTCAACGGACCACACTCGAACTGAACGATGCATATCGACGCACGCCGACGAAGTAAACTAAACACCTACGAAACTATTTCTTGAGAGACTAAACACGCCGGCAAGATCCGGCCCGGGGGACCAAATGTTTTGACTGTGGACTGATAACACCATCTTCCTGACGGAACGACTTACCGCGGCGGCGCGATAACAAAGACTGACTAGTTGCCGGCACTGCCAGCTAGTGGCGCTACCGCAGCCAGTAGCGCGGGAAGTTCAAACACAGTCTTGATATAAGGAATATCTCTATGTCCCAACCAACGAGCATTACTCCTACGGAAAGAGTGGTAACTTCCATGTTAAATGCGTGTCACAATAAGCAGACTGCTATGGAGCGACCGCAGCGATACCATGTGTGTCGTGGCAAAACTTGAACTAACGAGCGTGCGGCGCATGCTCATTAGGAGCCCTTTTTTTTTAGCTGCCACGTGCTTGTTTTTCCCGCCATACAGAAAATAAACGATTTGTATGTATATGTAAACAAAGATGCAGAGAAGCAATACATTATTCACAAAGGATGTTACTTCATATTATTTTCTAAACTAAATTGGTCAATTACTTTGATATTGCCTTATAAAACACTTGTAATTAATTTCCTCGGCAAATAATTATGTACTAAATCTAAACAGGCGTAACTCGGACCTATTGCATCTCTGCATGTTTAATTCTAAAAGTTACACTCGTTAAATACTTAACATTCTTTAAGCTTTCAATTGCAAAGAAAGGCTAATATTCTTGTTAAGGTGCCTGATATCTGGTTTGTACCATATGAAACCTCGACATCTGTCATGTTAACCATAATAAATATATTGCCAGAATGGAATCACTTTCGTGAGCATTTTGTTTGGTTTAAGTTACCATGCACATGTATAAAACGTACCTATATTTTAAAAACATACAGGCCTCTAACCCAGTTGTGAATACATTTAATTACACTTTTAACACATAGGTCAGGAATGTTCTGTTATGAAATGAATCTAGTTTTCATGTTAGTTACTAAAGTTTTTTCTCCTGTAGGCCTGACTAAATCCTACTTTGTTACCATTAAAACCAATTTTACCACAACTGGGTTTACAGTTTCAACTCCCCCCCCCCCCCCCCCCCCCCACACCTTCAGTGGTTTTATACACAGTTAATCATTAATAACATATTACCTCAAAATGCTGAATTACATGGTACACAAATAGGCCAAAATTGCATTTTGTAATAGATTCTCACTTATAGAATGGGCCTTAAATGTTGGCCAGCGCATACAGCTGGCTTCGCAAGGAGGTGGGAGGGAGAGTTTCACCACAAACTATGTGGCATTCCTACAGACCATGACATCTTTCTGCACACTGCAAGCCCAACCAAACCCCTGCTTGGCAGGTCCTCACAAGGCAGTAGTAGCTAGGTAGGTAAACTATCTTTCAGGCGGAGCAGCAGTATAGCCATACAGACTATACATTAACATATTGAGAAGCGAGAACATGTTTATACTTTACAAACTACTCAGTGAAATTGCGCTGTTGCACTGCATTGCCAGTCGCCACTTCTCAGAATATTTTTTTGCAAAATAAGAAGCATCTTGAAGGTGGGGATATAATGTAGGCTAACATTGACCCATAATCAACACTGTTAATATTTGTTGAACTATTCAGGTTTTTAATCATAATATATAAAACTAAAGCAGAATAATTAAATATAGCAGTTTTTGCCTAAGTCATGAGCATACATTTATCCAGACGGATCAATAATGCTGTGTACTCTGTTTTGCAAAAATCTGGCTTCTGGGAGCCCTAGTAGATCAAGCTGTCAAAACAACTGTCCAAAAGTTGGCAAAAACAGTTAACCATGATCACTCTGATGTTTGATATGAAACCTATTTCAATGAATGAATTAATGAATGTCTTATTTATGTGCCATAATTTCTGAAAAAAGGAAAGGGGAAATTGAATTTGCTGTAAATAAAAAATGTACCTTCAGACATGTTATACCAATCTATTTAAATTTCATTCAAGATAACAAATTAAAAGATTCACTGTTCACAAGACACAAAACCTAAACCCATGTTTACTGGTGCCAATAAAATTTGTAAATATAGTTGTCTTGTTTTCCTATATTTACAAAATTAATGTTAAAATTATATTTCAACAATCAAAAACAACACTGTTACAACAAATTAATGCTGTATAATAGTGTAAATATGTACCAAGGTAATTTTTCCAGTTGTTAGGGTTTCACCCACTCACTTTTGTGGTGCTGTAGTGCCATAACTGTCACAGGGTATACTGAAAGCTCCAAAGTCAGGGTATGACCTACTTGGGCCAGATTATTTTGAAATGCAGAATATATTTCATGCAAAGGTAACCTGAATAGGCTATTTATATGTATTACTAGTTTACCTGAGTCAAACAACATAATTTACTCTACTAATTAGTTTATTACATCCGCCAGATCATTTCAAGTACATTTTTTTACAAATATATTGGACAAGTGAATTTTATAAATTAAATATCATGATGAGCAAAAAATCAACCAATATATGAAGAAATGTTTACACTCTTCAGCGGCGAGAAGAAGAAAAGTTATTATTTTATTTAGTTTTTAAAATGTCCAAGTCGACTACAAAAATATACAATTATATTGTACATGTAGTATAGGACTCGTCAAGAATATAAAACATTATAAATACACATTTAAGTACAATCATATACAAATAAACGTAAATAATAGTAAAAAACAAATAATGTACATATAATAATAATAATAATAATAATAATAATAATAATAATAATAATAATAATAATAATAATAATACATTTTTAGCATAGTTTTGCTTCCATAATATAATTAATAGAATAAAAACTGAATTCCAACAGCAAATCTTTCAGTTTTTTTTTTTAAATACACAAAGTTGGTTTTCTGATTAAAAATGTGGTGGAAGTTTATTATAAAAACATATAGCAGAGTATCTCGGACTATTTGCAAAACATTTTGTACGATGTTGTAATATATGAAAATTATTTTTTGATCTAGTCGAATAATTATGTAAATTGAAATTCTGCAGTTCATTCAATTGTGAATGAGCAAATATATGTAATTCATAAATGTATAACGATGGTAATGTTAAGACACCTAAGCTTTTGAAAGTTGTCTGCATGAGGTACGATAATTTACATGCATTATTATACGTACAAATATTTTCTGTATTTGAAAAGTTTTAGATGAGTCCGTGGAATTACCCAAAAATATTATTCCATATCGTGAGGTTCAACATAACCAAAGTAAATAATTTTTAAAACATTTAGATTAGTCCATTTTGAAAATGTTCTCATAGCAAATAATATTGAACTCATTTTTTTTAGTTAAATAAGCAATATGAGATTTCCAATTAAAGGGTTCTTCTCAGTATATTTACCTAGTATTTTGGTTGAATTTGATTGAGATATATTATAACCATTAATCGATACAGTTGGGTCTTGCAAATTGTATAAGTTATTAAGTTTAAAATGCAGCCACGTTGTTTTTGTGTTATTAAGAATTAATTCATTAGCCTTAAACCAATCTATGATGTCCCTAGTTAAACTTTTAATATTTGCAATTAAACTTAAAGGGTTATCTCCATGTATAGATATTAGTGTCGTCAGCATATAATACAACATTTTTAGTCAAATCGTTAACGTATATAAGAAAAAGCTAAGGTCCTAGTACAGAACCCTGAGGAACACCAACAGATATGTTTTGCCTATCTGAATGAACATTATATTTTATGTTGGTTAAGGGATATATATGTTGCACTACAACTACTTGTAAATGCTGAGACAAGTGAGATGTTAACCAATTAAGCACTGTATCTCTTACACCATATGTGCTTAACTTTTTAATTAATTTTTTATGGTTAACACTATCACAAGCCTTACTTAGGTCACAAAATAGCCCAACAGGATGATTCCTTCTGTGTAGGTCCATAGTTATAATGCTGATAAATTCATAATAACTCAATTTTAGTTACAGGAAATATGAAAATAGAAGACGATGTATAGGTTGTGCCAGAAATGGAGGCTGTATTGTACACATTATTATTAATAATCTGATGAACAGTACACGGAGTTGGTTATGCACTATTTTATAAAAATATGCACTAAACTCATTAGAAAAAAATCTTTGCTCTTCTGGTTTTGAACGACAGCATCTTACAGCACATTTTCGCTCATAGGCATATCGTCCAGACATTTTTATCTTTTCACGTTTTCTTGCTAACCAAATATTTTAAAATGATTTCTAATTTACCAGCTGCAAGTTGTTGTTTACCACTAAACACATCATGGCGCCAGCAAGTCAACCCTTGCGAGTCAAATAAATATCATACTTATTTTAGCGGAGTATTTTCAAAGCAAACTATTTTTATTATAATACTGAATAATTTTAAAAATTGATGTAGAAACCTCGTTACAAGTACAAGTAGCTATGCTATACTTGTTGAAGTCTTTAGTGTGATTGTGTGATATTGCATTTAGCGCGGTCACCTGTATCATGGCGAATGACGAACTAACAAAAAAAAGGGTCCATCATAAAAAAAAGCCTGTGCAACGATTTCCTATTCCAGTTTCCTCCCCATGGTCCCAACATATTTACACAAATTTAAAAACATCACAAGTCCAAACATACACAAGTCCAAACATGGTAAATATACTATAATTTACAGCTGACCTAAGAGCAATATAAAACCATAAACAACACGCGGTCAGTAACGTGCGTGCGGTCGTTTGATTCGCAGACTGACCGGCATGTAGGGACCGGAAAAATTCGCGGATTCAACGACCTCTAGGATAGCCTCCATTATCCTCTGCACATCTCAAGTAAACACGCGTGTTCATTGGGTGCTAACTTGTGAGGCGTCTCCAGTGGGTAGCTTGTGATTCGATGATACTTTGGTCGATAGTCTGTCATTGGCCCATAGAGTTCCAGTTAAACTGCGAGCCAATAGCAGGACCAGCAGAAATTTACACAAGTTTGAATTTCAGCCTATCGCGAAATGAATCCGGGAATTTTTCCGGTCTGTACCGGCAGGCGTGTGTGTGCGTGTTGCAGCGCACCTGGAGGTGACGGTGAAGGTGACGGGCGAGCCGGACTACGACTGGGGCTGTGTGGTGGACGACATCGCGGAGCGGCTGCGCAGCAACAAGCTGAAGACGTCTCCGCCCGCCTCGTGCCCCCCGCGCTGCAGCGACTACACGGACTGCAGCGCGTGCCTGCAGAGCCCGGGCGCCGAGGGCGGCTGGCACGAGTGTCGCTGGTCCGTCAAGCTCAACGAGGTGCGCCATCTGAATACACTCACGGCTTGCATGTGTTTGAAGCTATTCTCGAGCTCTTTTACCAAGTTTTCTCTGTGCTGTTCAAAACCCGCACAATTCCAGCGGCAGTGCTGAAGGGTGAAGCCTCGAACCCACGAAGGGGAACTGAGATTCTGCGAGAGAATTAACGCAATGCAACTTGCATCGCCGAACATTCACTGTAAATGCAGTACTACTAGAGTGTGATCATACACCGTCAACTGTCAACAGGAGTAAATATTTTTCTTTTTGAACTTACAGCCATTTATAATTGCAAAAAAAAAAAATTGTATTTTGTCAATTGTTATCATTTATTTTTTATTAATGTAAGTTACAACTTACAAAAATCTTTCTTAAACATTTACACATTAAACAGAACTTAGTGTGTACCTAGTCATTACCTAATAAATTAGGCACTGAAGATAGTGAAACTTTTATTTCTAATTTTATTTTATTTTTCACCTGTTTCGCACCAAGCAATATTGACCGTGCAGTTGATAACAGAGCTTGCGAAGTGCTGAGGGCCGGAGTGGAGCTAGCCTTGAGGCGGAGCGTGTGTGCTGCAGTGCGTGTCGCCCAGCTACCAGCCGCTGTACTGCGCGGGCGGCGTGTGTGGCCTGGTGCTGCGTGGGGGCCACCTGGACCGCTGCCCCGAGCGCTGCGCCTCCTTCAGGCAGTGCTCCACCTGCCTGCGGCACGCCCACTGCGGGTCGGTGCCCCCATCCTCGTCTCCCCGGCTCCTGCGTGGGACACCCTCGCGTTGCCTGCATTTTCATGCATTACTTATTCCTCCCTGGCTCCGTGCACGCTCTTGCGTGGCTCAGGCTAGGAGTGAAGGGCGTGGGATATCCTCACGTTGCGTATATTGCTTATTTCAATATGTGCGTTGTCTAGTGACAGCGCACTTCACTGCATAGTATAAAACAAAAGTCGCTTCCCGCCGTCAGTCTGTCCATCCCTACGCATGCATCAGATCTTTAAAACTACGCAACAGATTTGGTCGCGTTTTTTTTTTTTTTTTTTTTTATGGATAGAGTGTGATTCAAGAGGAATGTTTATATGTGTAACACATGCATAATATAGTAGTAGAGAGACACTGATAATTTTTAGAGGGTTTCTAAATAAACACATTTTTTTTTTTTTTTGCGGTTTCATTGCAAACGCTGGTTTGAACCCTACCAGATGGATCATGTTGTTGATAATTGTTGGTTATCTTTTGTTTTTAGTCGAACAAATGGTAAGCAAAATGTTTCTTATTTAATTATCGAAAATCATAGTTTAAAGTAGGTTTTTAAGTTCAAAAAAGTACTGAATAGAATAGGTATATTTTGTTGTTGATATTTGTTGATTATCTTTTGTTTTTAGTCTATATTTATGTTTATAATTAGTATATTTAGTATCAGCATTGCACCCGTGCCAAGCCGGGGCGGGTCGCTAGTATATATATAGATAACAAAAAATCTTATATTAATTCATTTAGGGCCGGTTTTAACCAAGTCCGTTTAAAGAACTGGTTAAGTAACCAAATTATAATTTTAACCATTGTGTAAAACCAAGTGTGTCACCTGCTGACGGACGCTGCTGCAGCTACTGTTGTGTCGGCGTGGCGCAGAGTGTGAGCGTGCTGGGTGGCAGGTGGTGCTCGCTGGAGGACGGGGAGGGCAGAGGCCGCGGCGTGTGCACGGAGGGGTCCCTGGACAGCCCGTCGCGGGGCCCGTCGCACTCCACCTGCGACCTGCTGTACTTCCAGCAGGAGACGCCCGCCTCAGGCCCGTCCCTCCGCGGTGAGGCGTGGAGCATTGTGATCAGACTGAAATAACACCTGTGTTAATACACCATAAACCACCGCAATGCAAATTATACTGTGGAATTAAGTCGCATTTAACCAAAAATTAATTCAAATCATAAAAATAATTTTTTTTGTAATGTTTGAAATTAGGAATGTTGTTACATCCAGACGAAAAATTGTACCTAATTGCATGGATCAGAAAAATTAATTCAGTTTGTTTTACTGTGCATCTATTTTCGAACCAATTTTAAACTATAAATGCTTGCCAATTTATTTATTTTTTGTTCTGAATGTATCTGTTTGAAGAGAAATATGTTAAAAATATTTTATAGGTACAACTCAGTATATTTGTTTTACCTTTATTTGGGTGGAGTAAGTATTACAAATAAGATTTTATAAAAATAAAAACAATAACACTGAAATATTCTGTTTCAAAAATGAAATTGGACTAAAAATTAAACCATAAAATCTTGTCTCTATTAATTAGTGTCACATTTACATCCCTTCCTACCTTTATCATCAACTGTTAAGGGGGTGCCTCCCATTTCAGGTCAAGATTTTATATTTACAGTAATTACAGATAAACGTGTAGATGTCTTCCATTGTTTAACTTTCACAAAATGAAAAATATATACAGCGCAAAAATTTTGCGTAATTGGCTGGCAAAGTTACATTTTTAACATTTTTGGGTTGTACAAATAAGGAGAATTAAATTTATTGCAGAACTGAAACTTTTTATGTTTAACTGCAATGCCACTGGCTACTTTAAGAAATTGTTTTAATTTATTTAAGAAAATATTAATTAATTTTATCTGGCATTTCAAAATTCTCAAATTTTTTTACGATTTTGACAGCCAAAAAACATGAATTGGGTTTTTGTGATAGAAATGCAAACCATATCATGAAGTAGCCAGTGGCATTGCAGTTAAACCTAAAAAGTTTCAGTTCTGCAATAAATTAAATTCTCCTTATTTGTACAACCCAAAAACGTTAAAAATGTAACTTTGGCACCTAATTATGCAAAACGTATGTGCTTTATATATATTTTAATTTTGTGAAAGTTAAACAACTGAAAAAGTCTAAAAGTTGATCAGTGATTAATATAAGTATAAAATCATGACGTGAAATGGGAGGCACCCCCTTAACACACACAGATTCATGGAAAGCTATGAGGTAACAAGGGTCCCGTCCCCCGGCCTGGAGGGTAGTTGCCGCCCCGAGCCACTGCCACGGCACCTCATCCCCCGCGGACCGTGCCTGCCCGCAGGGAACGCCTCGGAGAGCAACTCCACGGAGCTGTCCATCAGCTGGAACTCGGCGAGCCGCAAGCCGTCCTTCTCGTGGCACTACGTCCACTGCCCGCCGGAGAACGAGTGTGCCAACGCCCACCACACGTGCGACAACCGCTCGGAGAAGTGCATCGACCTGGACGAGGGCTTCCAGTGCGTCTGTGCCGCCGGGTACAAGTCCGACAAGTGAGTTCATAGCTGCATGTCCCTGCAGTTTACAACATTTACAAATTATTGCTTCTACCCCTAACAAGTATAAGTACAGACTGGGAAAATGCGCATTCATTTCGCGATAGGCTAGAATTCAAATAGTTATACCTCGGTGCTGCCTCTGCTATTGGCTCACAACTCACCTGGATGACTCTGGGCCAGTGAGAAAAACTCAACTAAAGCAGCATCAAATCACAGACTGCTACGTTGGGACGTCTCACAAGACAGCAGCCAATGAGTGGGTGACATTTGACCGTGTGTACGTAGAACTATGGAGTTCATGCTAGAGTTCATTGTACCCGCTAATTTTTCCAGCCCCTAAGTATAAGGTATTATTTACCTGTTCAAGGATCGCACATATAATACAGATTTTTTTAAGTTTAAAAAAATTGAGTGCAATTCTTATGTAAATTTTTAACTTTGGGTTAAAATAATATTGCCTTGTGT
This sequence comes from Bacillus rossius redtenbacheri, assembly GCF_032445375.1. NCBI lineage: Eukaryota > Metazoa > Arthropoda > Insecta > Phasmatodea > Bacillidae > Bacillus > Bacillus rossius. The sequence continues at coordinate 6,117,269 of NC_086330.1, read as the reverse complement.
GGTAGAATAGGTATGTGCACAAATAACTAACCTATGTTCGCGTGTGCGCATACACACACACACACACATGTGTGCACGCGCGTGTGTGTATCTATAACGGTTATGGACAGGCTGTACCGGCAGGAGCGTGTCATGACGGGAGGGGAGTGGAACTGGTTGAGAAGGGTAGCGGGCGAGAGGGGTGGTGGCCAGACGACAGAGTGGTCAGAGACCTTTCGTGCGACAGTGCATGCAGAGGTGTGTTAGTAAATCTTACAGTGAACGAAGTTGTTTCTTCAGTTATCAGTCCTGAGTTTGGGTGATCCTGCAACACATACAAATATTTTTTCCTCTGAAATAAAAAAAAAACACCTCACAGCTTTGACCATGTGAACAAATGGACGGTGAGTCCAGACAGGATTGAGAGTGGTCGCGGTGTGTGATGCGCAGGAACATGTGCGTGCCAGTGTGCGCGCAGGGCTGCGTGAAGGGCGTGTGCGTGGAGCCCAACAAGTGTCGCTGCGACTTTGGGTTCGTGGGCGCCAACTGCAGCATCACGTGCCTGTGCAACGGCCACTCCAACTGCGCCGGGCCCGACAAGCTGGACAACTGCATCGAGTGCTTCAACAACACGGAGGTGCGTCCCCGGGCCCTCCAGTGTCACGTCGCCATTCTCTCCACAAACTGTGCGGCACCGTGCGTGTCAAGTCATTTCGTTCGGTGACAAAGTTTTCGATGCATTTCTGTTTATGTGGCTGTGTTTCATTTCCATTCGTATCGTTTCAGATTATTTCGATTATTTAACATTGATATGTTCAGTTAGGAGACATTTCCATACATTTCAGTTCTTTCCTTTGATTTATTTCGTTACAATTTAAACACTTGGTTCATTAAAATTAGAATCATTTAAAATATTTAAGATTAATAATTATATCTCCGAATTTAACTAACCGTTACAAAATATATTAAGTACCTTTAATAAACATATGAAACTACAAACCATAATTTTTATGTATTGCAAAATTCAACCCCTAATGTATAAAAAAGGGTGCATCTCCGAATTTAATTAAGCGTAAAAAAATATATCACACTGTGTTGTCTGAATTTTCACTGTCTATATTCATGACATGTAGTATGTTCCATCACAGAAATTGCCCGGAGTTTCATTTTGGGAAACATGGAAAATAAATCAGAATGGTCAGGCCCAGGAACCGAATCTGGGACCTCTAGATTGCAAGCCTTATCACTTTATCAGCTACGTTAGTTTGAAGTTCCAAGAAAACTATTTAAGTGCATTTCATCTCTACCGTCTCAATTTGCTTTCTGTTCAAGCAGTTAAATAAAATAAATACAAACTTAAGGGACTTACCGTATTTATGCAGATATAGGCCGCACCTTTTTTCCAAAATTATGATTCCAAAAATTAGGGTGCGGCCTATTAGTGAGATAAAAATTAAAAAAAAACATTTTTTCCCAAAAAAAAATTTTAATTTGTCAATATACAATTGATTAAACTAATTTTCAATGCATGAAAGTCTAAAGTATAAACAAATAAGTACTTACATCTAATAAAAAATAAAGACACGACTCACCTACAATGTAAACAAAGAATGGGCCGCTGCCGATCGTCCCTAACCTCTCGTGATGCACCATAGCAGCGGGCTGGCAACTGCTGCTCACAAAATAGTTTTCTTGAACATTAGGTAAAGTAGTATTTACAATTGTAAATACCCCACCTTTTTTTTAACAAAGTTTGGAGCTGAAAATAAAGTAGGTCCGGGTGTTTACACCTAGACGTCATTATTTGCGTGTGTGTTTTTTTTTATGCAAATATTTTGACTAGAGATGCATTACTACTGTGAGTTTATAAAAGAAACCATTAAACGTTATAAACTTACTTGGAAGTAAAGTAAATAAGCAATAGAAGCAGACCTGCAAGTCCGCTTTGTTTACAAGTGCCGTGCACAGTGCGCTACTGAGTGCCAGGCGAATGTTGTTGCCAGCGTCTGATGCGCGCGCAACTACCTAGGTAGCATCTAGGCTCTAACAGGCGGAGTGTGGGGTAAGGTGGAGATTGCGATGTTGCCAAGTGAGTGTTGCCGTAAATAATTTTTAAAATCTCCGCTGTTGCCAGCACGCTCTTATCGATGGCGCGCAGTTGCCACGATCGCTCTGTGAATAGGTACGTACTTCGTGATTGCAGCTCATCAGCATTTCAGTGCGGCCTCTTTTTGAGATATTAATTTGTTCTAAGACTTGAATCAAAAATTTAGGGTGCGGCCTGTATCCGCACGCGGCCTATATCTCCATAAATACGGTATTTTAGAAACCTTAGAATATTGTATTATAAAACAGGTCTGTCTTTTTTACTTATTTTATCCATTTTCAGGGATATATTTTATCCATTTTCAGGGATATTTTAAGATTAAAACAGATTGATCGTAAAACAATGATATTTACAGTCGTTCCACCAATAATTTCAAATTCCAATTACTTAAGACTGGAGACAGATATATGGTGCGAACCATGTTCAAGGCCGACCCTTACAGTGATAATGTTAGATTATTATGCCAAAAATTATATATGCGATCATACGCTGGGTTGGCCTTTCTGCTGGTAAACACGGTACTGTTAAATAGTGTTGGTCACTGGTTAGTTTAGGATAGCAATTAAAATACTAAATGCCTCTTTGTGGGATGATAAAGGAACATTAGGTCAAAAATGCCATTTCCAGATTATTTTTTTAATGGAAAGAATTGCTGTTAAAATTACATGAAACATATTATACATTTAGGTTATAAATAATGTGACACGGTTTTTAATGGATTTTTTAAATTCTGAAACAGGGTTTAGAAACTGATCTTGGTGGCAGGTCTGCTGTAGATGAGTGATATTATTTTCGATGTGTTTTTTGAAACAAAATGTGTACATGGCAATAACTCCTACTCATTTTCCCTTGTCCTTTTACTTTGTGCTTCTTCTTGTTGTGCGTCGAGATATTTTGTTTGTTGGGCCGATGAGGAAGCGGTCGCAGATGACCTGGGCAGGCTCCACCCGGTCGCCCCAGTAACGCTGTGGGAAGCGCTCTTGCTGAGCGAGCACAGCGTGTTGTATTCCCGGTCACGACACGTGCGTGCGTGTGCATGTGTGTGTGTGCATGCAGGGAGCGCAGTGCGAGCGGTGCAAGCCGCTCTTCGTGGGCGACCCGCGGAACAACGGGCAGTGCGTGCCGTGCGTGGAGTACTGCAACGGCCACACGCACGTCTGCATCAACAACAGCAGCGACACGTCTCTGGTGAGTGGGCGGCGGCATTGCCGGCGACGTCTCTAGTTGGTAACAGTGTGTCTGGGCTCAATCGACACAACGCACTGTGTAATTACTTATAATCACAAACCTCTGCTGTCGCGCACGGCCGACTTACCGACGCGAAAACAAAACCGAAATGAACTGGTCACAAGATGGCGTGGGAGCAGCAGCATCACGATTCCAATGCTGCAGGCGGGAAATTCAAATTCAACATTTACACCCGACCTGAACAGGGTGGATTCTATTGGAAGTGATGTTTTCTGAATAAACTGAACAGGCCTGATTTCAAACCATAAAATATGCATAATCCCCCAAATCGCATGTTGTGAATGACATAGCAGTGGATTGTTTTAGCCATCATAAGTAGCATTCGGTTCGCTAAAAAAATGTTATTTTTGGCTTATGTAAAGTATAATTATTCAATATTCTGTGCCTTCCTTAGCTGTCTAGGTGTACATTTTCTTGTAGTGGCAGCACTGCCCAGCTGTCCTAGACCATATTTGCTTACACAAGTCGGCAACCAAAACTTTTAACAGAATTTCAGAGAATATTATTTTTTCCACACAATTTTTTTTTTACTAGAAATAGTGAAATAAGTGTTAGTATTAAATTGAACTTTTGTGAACTGGAGATTAATTATGAAAATCCTAAATTTGAAAAGAACTATTTATGATGGAGGAATGCAGCTTTTCTATTAAGAATTAGTTGAAGGCTTGAAAATTTGTATCTGTTTGGTAATAAAATAAATTTGCTGATTAATATTTGGGTTGAATATATTTAAAAATATCTCCAAAACATTGTTGATTTTTTGTAAGAATTGTAAATTTGTGTGAATTCAAATGTATAACTGGAATAGTTTTGTTACTTGCTAAATTTATGGTGGATGCTTGCAAAGACATAACACTCATGTGTCATGGCAGCCAAATTAGCGAAGTTTTGAGTCCTATGTTAACATGACATAAATCACATTCACGTAGTCGGTCAAAATGATCTGCTCTGTTTACAAATATTAACTTTACAACATTTCATAATGAAAATAAAAATTTTGGTGTTCACATAGCCAGACATGATTTATGCACAGTGTTTATCTAAATTAGTTGAGAATATATATATTTATTTTATCTTAGCAGTTTTTACACAATTATCTGTGAATTTTCTATCAAGAGTATTAGTGTAATTATCCAAGTGTCTGAGTGGATTGTAATCTGATGCACCTGAAGTATAGACGTTGGCTCTCGAGTGTGTAGTGCTGGTTTAGTGTGGGCAGACGAGGTAAGCAAGTTCTGTCCGCAGTTGTCCACTTCCACGTCTCCACTGCTGTCCCACGAGAGCGACCACGTGGACGGCACACCCACGATGCGCTGCATAAACTGTGGCAACCGCACGGCCGGCTACAAGTGCGAGGAGTGTCTCCCGGGCTTCTTCCGCGGCTCCGAGGACCTGCGTGACCCCTGCCGCCCGTAAGTCTTCCTTGTTTGTCCACTGAACGTTCAGGTCACTATTTTATCAACTATCCCCTTAAAAGAATGTGGTTCTTGATGTCTGGGAAACTGTGAATATCACATCATGTTCTGCATTGGGCTCGACCCCACAATGTCGAGCACGGTCGAGATGGAGCCATTTGTCAGTTGTTTGCTTCCTCATTTTAACTTCTGTCCGGGTTGAACAGGATTTGGTATTGTGTTTTTTTGTAAGTTTGTAATTGGCTGCTAGCCCTTTGCTGCACTTCAAGTTATCAGTCATCCAAAGAGAATGAGTGTTCAAAATCTGCATGGGTATGCATTCTAACTTGTCAACCACACATAATGCAAAGATCAGGTTTATATAGCCAACCAAAGGGGAGAGGTTGTAGGAGTGAGCAGATGATGGGGTGTGAGCGCAGGTGACTGGGTTTTGAGAGCAGGTGATGGGGTTGTGAGTGCAGGTGACGGGGATGTGAGTGCAGGTGACGTGGTTGTGAGTGCTAGTATGGGGGGTGTTAGAGCAGGTGACTGGGTTTTGAGAGCAGGTGACGGGGTTGTGAGTGCAGGTGACGTTGTGAGTGCTAGTATGGGGGGTGTTAGAGCAGGTGACTGGGTTTTGAGAGCAGGTGACGGGGTTGTGAGTGCAGGTGACTGGGTTTTGAGAGCAGGTGACGGGGTTGTGAGAGCAGGTGACTGGGTTTTGAGAGCAGGTGACGGGGTTGTGAGTGCAGGTGACGTGGTTGTGAGTGCTAGTATCGGGGGTGTTAGAGCAGGTGACTGGGTTTTGAGAGCAGGTGACGGGGTTGTGAGTGCAGGTGACGTTGTGAGTGCTAGTATGGGGGGTGTTAGAGCAGGTGACTGGGTTTTGAGAGCAGGTGACGGGGTTGTGAGTGCAGGTGACTGGGTTTTGAGAGCAGGTGACGGGGTTGTGAGAGCAGGTGACTGGGTTGTGAGTGCAGGTGACTGGGTTTTGAGAGCAGGTGACGGGGTTGTGAGTGCAGGTGACGTTGTGAGTGCTAGTATGGGGGGTGTTAGAGCAGGTGACTGGGTTTTGAGAGCAGGTGACGGGGTTGTGAGTGCAGGTGACGTTGTGAGTGCTAGTATGGGGGGTGTTAGAGCAGGTGACTGGGTTTTGAGAGCAGGTGACGGGGTTGTGAGTGCAGGTGACGTTGTGAGTGCTAGTATGGGGGGTGTTAGAGCAGGTGACTGGGTTTTGAGAGCAGGTGACGGGGTTGTGAGTGCAGGTGACTGGGTTTTGAGAGCAGGTGACGGGGTTGTGAGAGCAGGTGACTGGGTTGTGAGAGCAGGTGACTGGGTTTTGAGAGCAGGTGACGGGGTTGTGAGTGCAGGTGACGTGGTTGTGAGTGCTAGTATGGGGGGTGTTAGAGCAGGTGACTGGGTTTTGAGAGCAGGTGACGGGGTTGTGAGTGCAGGTGACGTGGTTGTGAGTGCTAGTATGGGGGGTGTTAGAGCAGGTGACTGGGTTTTGAGAGCAGGTGACGGGGTTGTGAGTGCAGGTGACGTTGTGAGTGCTAGTATGGGGGGTGTTAGAGCAGGTGACTGGGTTTTGAGAGCAGGTGACGGGGTTGTGAGTGCAGGTGACTGGGTTTTGAGAGCAGGTGACGGGGTTGTGAGAGCAGGTGACTGGGTTTTGAGAGCAGGTGACGGGGTTGTGAGTGCAGGTGACGTGGTTGTGAGTGCTAGTATGGGGGGTGTTAGAGCAGGTGACTGGGTTTTGAGAGCAGGTGACTGGGTTTTGAGAGCAGGTGACGGGGTTGTGAGTGCAGGTGACGTTGTGAGTGCTAGTATGGGGGGTGTTAGAGCAGGTGACTGGGTTTTGAGAGCAGGTGACGGGGTTGTGAGTGCAGGTGACTGGGTTTTGAGAGCAGGTGACGGGGTTGTGAGAGCAGGTGACTGGGTTGTGAGTGCAGGTGACTGGGTTTTGAGAGCAGGTGACGGGGTTGTGAGTGCAGGTGACGTTGTGAGTGCTAGTATGGGGGGTGTTAGAGCAGGTGACTGGGTTTTGAGAGCAGGTGACGGGGTTGTGAGTGCAGGTGACGTTGTGAGTGCTAGTATGGGGGGTGTTAGAGCAGGTGACTGGGTTTTGAGAGCAGGTGACGGGGTTGTGAGTGCAGGTGACGTTGTGAGTGCTAGTATGGGGGGTGTTAGAGCAGGTGACTGGGTTTTGAGAGCAGGTGACGGGGTTGTGAGTGCAGGTGACTGGGTTTTGAGAGCAGGTGACGGGGTTGTGAGAGCAGGTGACTGGGTTGTGAGAGCAGGTGACTGGGTTTTGAGAGCAGGTGACGGGGTTGTGAGTGCAGGTGACGTGGTTGTGAGTGCTAGTATGGGGGGTGTTAGAGCAAGTGACTGGGTTTTGAGAGCAGGTGACTGGGTTTTGAGAGCAGGTGACGGGGTTGTGAGTGCAGGTGACTGGGTTTTGAGAGCAGGTGACGGGGTTGTGAGTGCAGGTGACGTGGTTGTGAGTGCTAGTATGGGGGGTGTTAGAGCAGGTGACTGGGTTTTGAGAGCAGGTGACTGGGTTTTGAGAGCAGGTGACGGGGTTGTGAGTGCAGGTGACTGGGTTTTGAGAGCAGGTGACTGGGTTTTGAGAGCAGGTGACGGGGATGTGAGTGCAGGTGACGTGGTTGTGAGTGCTAGTATGGGGGGTGTTAGAGCAGGTGACTGGGTTTTGAGAGCAGGTGACGGGGTTGTGAGAGCAGGTGACTGGGTTTTGAGAGCAGGTGACGGGGTTGTGAGAGCAGGTGACTGGGTTTTGAGAGCAGGTGACGGGGTTGTGAGTGCAGGTGACTGGGTTTTGAGAGCAGGTGACGGGGTTGTGAGTGCAGGTGACTGGGTTGTGAGTGCAGGTGACTGGGTTTTGAGAGCAGGTGACGGGGTTGTGAGTGCAGGTGACTGGGTTTTGAGAGCAGGTGACGGGGTTGTGAGTGCAGGTGACTGGGTTGTGAGTGCAGGTGACTGGGTTTTGAGAGCAGGTGACGGGGTTGTGAGTGCAGGTGACTGGGTTTTGAGAGCAGGTGACGGGGTTGTGAGTGCAGGTGACTGGGTTGTGAGTGCAGGTGACTGGGTTTTGAGAGCAGGTGACGGGGTTGTGAGTGCAGGTGACTGGGTTTTGAGAGCAGGTGACGGGGTTGTGAGTGCAGGTGACTGGGTTGTGAGTGCAGGTGACTGGGTTTTGAGAGCAGGTGACGGGGTTGTGAGTGCAGGTGACTGGGTTTTGAGAGCAGGTGACGGGGTTGTGAGTGCAGGTGACTGGGTTTTGAGAGCAGGTGACGGGGTTGTGAGTGCAGGTGACTGGGTTGTGAGTGCAGGTGACTGGGTTTTGAGAGCAGGTGACGGGGTTGTGAGTGCAGGTGACTGGGTTGTGAGTGCAGGTGACTGGGTTTTGAGAGCAGGTGACGGGGTTGTGAGTGCAGGTGACTGGGTTGTGAGTGCAGGTGACTGGGTTTTGAGAGCAGGTGACGGGGTTGTGAGTGCAGGTGACTGGGTTTTGAGAGCAGGTGACTGGGTTTTGAGAGCAGGTGACGGGGTTGTGAGTGCAGGTGACTGGGTTTTGAGAGCAGGTGACGGGGTTGTGAGAGCAGGTGACTGGGTTTTGAGAGCAGGTGACGGGGTTGTGAGAGCAGGTGACTGGGTTTTGAGAGCAGGTGACGGGGTTGTGAGTGCAGGTGACTGGGTTTTGAGAGCAGGTGACGGGGTTGTGAGTGCAGGTGACTGGGTTGTGAGTGCAGGTGACTGGGTTTTGAGAGCAGGTGACGGGGTTTTGAGAGCAGGTGACGGGGTTGTGAGAGCAGGTGACTGGGTTTTGAGAGCAGGTGACGGGGTTGTGAGAGCAGGTGACTGGGTTTTGAGAGCAGGTGACGGGGTTGTGAGAGCAGGTGACTGGGTTTTGAGAGCAGGTGACGGGGTTGTGAGTGCAGGTGACTGGGTTTTGAGAGCAGGTGACGGGGTTGTGAGTGCAGGTGACTGGGTTGTGAGTGCAGGTGACTGGGTTTTGAGAGCAGGTGACGGGGTTTTGAGAGCAGGTGACGGGGTTGTGAGAGCAGGTGACTGGGTTTTGAGAGCAGGTGACGGGGTTGTGAGAGCAGGTGACTGGGTTTTGAGAGCAGGTGACGGGGTTGTGAGTGCAGGTGACTGGGTTTTGAGAGCAGGTGACGGGGTTGTGAGTGCAGGTGACTGGGTTGTGAGTGCAGGTGACTGGGTTTTGAGAGCAGGTGACGGGGTTGTGAGAGCAGGTGACTGGGTTTTGAGAGCAGGTGACGGGGTTGTGAGTGCAGGTGACTGGGTTTTGAGAGCAGGTGACGGGGTTGTGAGAGCAGGTGACTGGGTTTTGAGAGCAGGTGACGGGGTTGTGAGTGCAGGTGACTGGGTTTTGAGAGCAGGTGACGGGGTTGTGAGTGCAGGTGACTGGGTTGTGAGTGCAGGTGACTGGGTTTTGAGAGCAGGTGACGGGGTTTTGAGAGCAGGTGACGGGGTTGTGAGAGCAGGTGACTGGGTTTTGAGAGCAGGTGACGGGGTTGTGAGAGCAGGTGACTGGGTTTTGAGAGCAGGTGACGGGGTTGTGAGAGCAGGTGACTGGGTTTTGAGAGCAGGTGACGGGGTTGTGAGTGCAGGTGACTGGGTTTTGAGAGCAGGTGACTGGGTTGTGAGTGCAGGTGACTGGGTTTTGAGAGCAGGTGACTGGGTTTTGAGAGCAGGTGACGGGGTTGTGAGTGCAGGTGACTGGGTTTTGAGAGCAGGTGACGGGTTGTGAGTGCAGGTGACTGGGTTTTGAGAGCAGGTGACGGGGTTGTGAGAGCAGGTGACTGGGTTTTGAGAGCAGGTGACGGGGTTGTGAGAGCAGGTGACTGGGTTTTGAGAGCAGGTGACGGGGTTGTGAGTGCAGGTGACTGGGTTTTGAGAGCAGGTGACGGGGTTGTGAGTGCTGGTGACTGGGTTTTGAGAGCAGGTGACTGGGTTTTGAGAGCAGGTGACGGGGTTGTGAGTGCAGGTGACTGGGTTTTGAGAGCAGGTGACGGGGTTGTGAGAGCAGGTGACTGGGTTTTGAGAGCAGGTGACGGGGTTGTGAGTGCAGGTGACGTGGTTGTGAGTGCTAGTATGGGGGGTGTTAGAGCAGGTGACTGGGTTTTGAGAGCAGGTGACGGGGTTGTGAGTGCAGGTGACGTGGTTGTGAGTGCTAGTATGGGGGGTGTTAGAGCAGGTGACTGGGTTTTGAGAGCAGGTGACGGGGTTGTGAGTGCAGGTGACGTTGTGAGTGCTAGTATGGGGGGTGTTAGAGCAGGTGACTGGGTTTTGAGAGCAGGTGACGGGGTTGTGAGTGCAGGTGACGTGGTTGTGAGTGCTAGTATGGGGGGTGTTAGAGCAGGTGACTGGGTTTTGAGTGCAGGTGACGTTGTGAGTGCAGGTGACGTGGTTGTGAGAGCAGGTGACTGGGTTTTGAGAGCAGGTGACTGGGTTTTGAGAGCAGGTGACGGGGTTGTGAGTGCAGGTGACGTGGTTGTGAGTGCTAGTATGGGGGGTGTTAGAGCAGGTGACTGGGTTTTGAGTGCAGGTGACGTTGTGAGTGCAGGTGACGTGGTTGTGAGAGCAGGTGACTGGGTTTTGAGAGCAGGTGACTGGGTTTTGAGAGCAGGTGACGTGGTTGTGAGTGCAGGTGATGTGGTTGTGAATACAGGTGACGTGGTTGTGAGCGCTAGTATGGGGGTGTGAGAGCAGGTGACGGGGTTGTGAGTGCAGGTGACGTGGTTGTGAGCTCTAGTATGGGGTTGTGAGAGCAGGTGACTGGGTTTTGAGAGCAGGTGACATTTGTTGTGAGTGCAGGTGATGTGGTTGTGAATACAGGTGACGTGGTTGTGAGCGCTAGTATGGGGGTGTGAGAGCAGGTGACGGGGTTGTGAGTGCAGGTGACGTGGTTGTGAGCGCTAGTATGGGGGTGTGAGAGCAGGTGACGGGGTTGTGAATACAGGTGACGTGGTTGTGAGCTCTAGTATGGGGGTGTGAGAGCAGGTGACATGGTTGTGAGTGTAGGTGATGTGGTTGTGAGTACAGGTGACATGGTTGTGAGCGCTAGTATGGGGGTGTGAGAGCAAGTGACTGGGTTTTGAGTGCAGGTGACGTTGTGAGAGCAGGTGACGTTGTGAGTGCAGGTGACGTGAGTGCAGGTGACGTGAGTGCAGGTGACGTGAGTGCAGGTGATGTGGTTGAGTGCAGGTGACGTGGTTGTGAGTGCTAGTATGGGGTTGTGAGAGCAGGTGACTGGGTTTTGAGAGCAGGTGACTGGGTTTTGAGAGCAGGTGACTGGGTTTTGAGCAGGTGACGTGGTTGTGAGTGCAGGTGACATAGTTGTGAGTGCAGGTGACGTGAGTGCAGGTGACGTGAGTGCAGGTGACGTGAGTGCAGGTGATGTGGTTGAGTGCAGGTGACGTGGTTGTGAGTGCTAGTATGGGGTTGTGAGAGCAGGTGACTGGGTTTTGAGAGCAGGTGACTGGGTTTTGAGAGCAGGTGACTGGGTTTTGAGCAGGTGACGTGGTTGTGAGTGCAGGTGACATAGTTGTGAGTGCAGGTGACGTGAGCGCTAGTATGGGGGATTGAGAGCAGGTGCCTGGGTTTTGAGAGCAGGTGACGTGGTTGTGAGTGCAGGTGACGTGGTTGTGAGTGCAGGTGACATGGTTGTGAGTGCTAGTATGAGGGTGTGAGAGCAGGTGACTGGGTTTTGAGAGCAGGTGACGGGGTTGTGAGTGCAGGTGATGTGGTTGTGAGCGCTAGTATGGGGGTGTGAGAGCAGGTGACGGGGTGTGAGAGCAGGTGACGTGGTGTGAGCACAGGTGACGGGGTGTGAACGCAGTGTGACGGGGTGATCGCAGGTGCGAGTGTCACGGCCATGGCGACACGTGTGACCCGGTCACGGGCGAGAAGTGCAACTGCCAGAACAACACGGAGAGCGACCAGACGTGCCACAGCAAGAACTCCAACACCAAGTGCTGGCGCGTGCAGTGCTCCAAGTGTCGCGAGTCGTACCTGGGCAACCCCACCGCCGGCCACCAGTGCTACCGCCAGATGACTGTCGACTCCAAGTTCTGCTTCGACGCCAAGCAGCTGGGTATGCCTGCCTTTGTCTCTGCACATTTGCAATCTCTCACCTTTCATGCATAAAACAAAGATGTGTTGAAACATGCATTTATAAATAATATAATTATGTTTAATACTACATATATATATATATATATATATATATATATATATATATATAGCTTTACATGCAAGGGGATTTGGAAAAGTAAAGATACGCCACTGTCAATGGGAAAGGGAAAGTTTTGGTGGGTATGTGGGCAACACGGATTGTAACCTTGAACTTTTTGCTTTTTTCCCTCGCGGTCATTCGTTATTTCTACGCTGGTGTTGTTTGAGTATCACGTGTTTATTATGGTTGTGTCAATTCAGAATCCCACCAAATGTGAAGTGTGTTCTCTCATATGGCGAACCCTTCACAAAGCAATTGTTTCCATCTTTCAGAACATTATAAATAGACAAGAAATAACAACATGGTGTTGTGCTTTCTCTGAAAGTAAGACCTATGTTCATGAAGAACTCTGAACAAGTAGACCATCTGTGATCTGTGCTGCCGTTCTTCAAAGATCAGTGAAAGTAACTAGAGAAGATAAGCATCTCATACTGAAAGAATTACATGAAATCATATTGGAAGTGTCTATGACAACTGTTTATGAGACAATGACTTTAACTTCAGGGTGCCGGAAATTGAGTACACATTGGGTTCCAATAATGTAAACGGAAGAACACAAAAAAGAAAAAAAATGGGTTTTGCTCTACTTCCTCACATGCTATGCAGAAGCAAGAGATGAGTTTCTTAATTACATTGTTACTGGAGACAATATGTGGGTTTATCACTTTGCACCGTAATCCAAGTAACAGCCAATGCAATGGTGCCATAGGAATTCCCCAAAAGCCACGAAATTTAAAACTTCTATTTCATTAAAAATATCATGGCTTGGTTTTCTGGGACAGACAAGGCTTTTTTCTGATTAATTTCATGCCTCCCGGCACCACAAATAATCCTGATGCTTATGTAGGGACTGGGGACCAGGGGCGTAGCCAGGAAGGGGTTTTAGGGGTTCAAACCCCCCCCCCCCCTTAGCACCAAATCTTTAATTAATTTTTTATTCATCACTCAAACAAATTTCATATTACAATTAATAAAATTTTTACCATTACAATATTTAAATTTATGTACCGAAAACTGCTAAAATAGCACTATTTTACACCTTAAAATCCAAATTTTCCCGGGGGAGGACCCCCGGACTCCCGGACCCCCCCGCTTTCATGGGGGAGGGGGGGGCATGCTTCTTAACACCCCCCATACACAAATCCTGGCTGCTACGCTGCTGCTGGGGACATCTTAGACAAGCAATTCAAAACGCATGCTGACTAGCCGAGTCTACTGGCTTCATGACGACAATGCTTGTCTTCACACAGTGCTTCAAGCTAAAGCACTACCAATTTTCAACTGGGAAGTTTTTGACCATCTGCCACACAGTCCGGAACTCCCACCCAGCGACTTCCACTTAGTCCTTTAACCTGAAGAAACATCTTGCAGGGCAAAATTTCCATGGCCATGATGCGATCGAAATGCAAGTTGACAACAGGCGGTAAACTTCCATGACTTTGGGACACATGAGCTTGGGCAATGGTGGCAACTATTTGTATATTAGTAATGCATGTACTAGTAAGTAATATGTAATATATGTTTTATCAATTAAAAGGTTTTTGAATAAGTGTGTGGCAATGTTTTTTTTTTTTTTTACTTTTCGTAATGCCCTCTTATGCAGGTATGATGAAAGGTTCCATGGTTTAAAATGCTGAATCTTACATTGCTGAAATTTTTTTTCTTTTGGTTCGTATCCGGCAAGTAGTTAAATACATTAATTTCAGTTCAAATCCATTAGTATTCTAACTGTGCAGGGCACAGGTGATGTGAAGGAAAATGAGTGATGCCTTCATGTGTGTGTGTGTGTGTGTGTGTGTGTGCATGGCACGTCGCGAGTGGTACTACTGGTTCGGTGCCGTGTTGCAGAGGAATGCCGCTCGAAGCCCGAGCCACTGCACCCTGGTCAGTCCGTGTTCTTCGTGGTGCAGCCGCGCTTCATGAACGTCGACATCCGCATCATCGTGGACGTGACTGAGGGCGCGCTCGACCTGTACCTCAGTCCCCGGGACGACACCATCGTCATCAGCGTGAACGCAAGCTCTGGGGCCCATGTGGTGTGTGTCTGTCTTCCTTTCTCTGGTATCACTTGCATTCTGTGGCACGAGGCTGGCCTTGAACCAGTGCCCTAGAGATGGGCAGAGACTCGAAAACCTCGAGCCGGGTCAAGCGAGATGCTTCAGCTCGACTCTGCATGGTAGTCGAGTTCATTGTACTCAGTCGAACGAGATTCAACTTTTTTTTTAACGCATTAAATATTCGGCATGTGCTGCAAACATAAAATCACATACAACTCATGCAAACTTTTTATTTTGAATCTGTGTATTTTCATTCTTCCATTTACGTTTTCCCACCATTTACGTAGTTATCTTAGAGTAGATGTATTTAACATAATCACAACACCCGGAAAACATGTACGCCACTATTTCTGTCTCAAAACACAAGACATCTTTACCATTAATCAATGAAATGCCAGCAGTACACTATAGATTTGTAACACAGCAAACCAACTTTGGGAAGAAAATATTTGGTCTCCTAAGTACTTTTTTTCTACTACAGTGTCAATCGATAGTATCAATGTTCGACAAGAATGTAGCAAAACCAAAAGTGATACATCTTGTACTTGTGTTTTCATGTCTTTCATTATCCACTCAAAAGGGCGGACGACTTTATTTTTAATATGTGGCTCGCTGTTTGGAAATGAATAAGTATATTAATTTTTGAAGTGCGAGAAATCGTTGTTACTACAACATGGTGGAAGAAAACAGGAAAATAATATGGCAGTTAACCTTTTTCCTGCCTGTGTTTATACATTTCGTTTAGTAAACATACGTAAATAGATTAAACACAGTTTTTGACCTGTTCATATTTGAGATTTGCACAAATTTTTAGTCGTAGGATCTAATAATTTGGAGCAGTTTATAACTTTATAACACTTTTTGAATTTTGGTTTTTTTATTTGATTTAGAAAATTAATTTACTGCTCTGTCAGTTTTTCTCAGCTCGATGCTGAGTCATGGGGAATGCTGTATAGCATTCTCACCTGGTGATTCCTTCAACCGTCCCTACGTCCTGAATGGTAGCTCTCCGCTGGTGTGACGTGGTGGTGTGCAGTGAGCACAGTGCGAGTGTGTGCGTGGTGTGGCAGGTGGGCACGGACCCGCGCTACCACAAGCGCGAGCGGGACTACAGCCCGCCGCCCGAGGACTACGACAGCCCCGGGCTGCCGGACTTGGTGGACCTGCTCCCGCCCAGCGCCGACCACCAGAACGCCAGCGCCGCCTCCCAGATGTTCGTGGCCATGGAGCGAGCCGCCCGCGGGCTCACCACCTTCGTCACCGTGCAGCGCAAGAACACGCTGCTGCGCGTGCGGGGCCTGCGTGACCGCCTGGTGCTCACGCTGCCCCAGGACAAGCACGACCTGGGCGCCACGCGCTTCTACCTCGCCCTCACCGCCGCCGACGCGTCGTCCCCCGGCCGCGGCATCGTGTTCTTCCGCCAGGACCAGCTGCACATCGACCTGTTCGTGTTCTTCTCCGTGTTCTTCTCCTGCTTCTTCCTGTTCCTGGCGGCGTGCGTGGTGGCCTGGAAGGCCAAGCAGGCGGCGGACGTGCGCCGCGCACGCCGCAGACACGTGGTCGAGATGCTGCACATGGCCAAGCGCCCCTTCGCGTCCGTCACGCTGCTGCTGAGCGACGCGGAGCCGGGGGAGGCGGCCCGGTCGCCGTGCCGCAAGAAGCGCAAGCAGCCGCTGACGGCGGGGGAGGTGCGTCCCGTGGCCGTGGAGCCCACGGACGACGGCGTGGCGGCCGTGGGCACGGTGTTCGTGCGGCTGCCCGGGGGTCGCGAGGCCCCGGTGCAGCTGGCCCTCGCCTCGTCGCTCGTCCTGCTCACCAGGGTCTACCCCCTGAACGGGCGGGCGTTCCTGCGTCGCCGCAGCAGCCACGCGCCCACGTAGTGGCGCCCCTGCCGGAGGCCCGCGACCGGGCTGTTCAGCTAGTCCGCCAGCCGGTCGGTTCCGACGTCTTCCAGACCCCACACGGAGGGATTAGCGTTTACTCGTGTATTGTCTCGGTGGTTTGAACAACATGTACACCTACTAACAGGAGCCAGCGTGAGGCTGCACACTTCTACTTCGTTGGCTGTAAAGACAACTTGTGGTTTTATAAGGAGACATTCAGTATTTCATCTCTGAGTTATAGGAGCCCCACTCTTTATTTGCATCAGTAATTGTAATTGATAAGCTTGAGATTTTTGATTGATTGATTAATTTATATTATTAATTTTTTTAAATAAGTGTAATTCAGTCAAACATGTCCCTCTATGGCCAGTTCATTCCTGGAAATGCTCTTGCGTTTTTGCAGTGATTCTAGTTTTTCGGAAAGGTAAGTTCAAATTGATGTTAGGTTATGATTTGTTTTCGAGACATTTCGTGTTGATTTAGTCCTGTACTTATCTTTGAGAATTTGTATGTTTAAAAACAGGAATGCACTCCTATAAAAATGGAAATTTTTTTTAGGCAAAACTAAGTATTGATATCAATATCTTGAATTACATTCATCATTCAGCAGCAATTTGTGCAAACCTTAGGTTCAATGAGGATAAGTGGTTATCATAAGGCAGTGTGGGAAATGATTTCTGTTCTATTATCTTGTGAATAGAGTCAGTAATGTTCGTTGTTTGCAATGGGAGCCACTGTGACATTTAAGTGAAACACCTTGTATACATCAAGGGCAAGGAAACAGATGGTAAAAGGCAGACCCGCACTCTCTAGGCAGCTAGTAATGACATGAGTTGTTGCTGGGAAAAAAAAAAATATTATTATAGAGGGACTGACTGTTTTAATTTTAATGTACTCTTGTTTTAACCACGATCATTCCTTGGTGCTTTGTACTACTTCATACTTGCAATCTTATTGAAGAAATCATGAATTTGAAACAGACATGCTAATTGTCACTTTACACGTGAATATTTCATGTGCTCGACAGTGCCGGACTCAGACTCATCCAAAGGAACTCCTACCACGTGGTTTGAACTAAACGGCTCTTCTCGTTAGACGTGGCTTGCACACGACACTGTGCAGGCTGGCCGGGGCACAGCCAGTGGGTTCCTGTTTTTCTGGAACCATCTACATGACGTGGGCAACGTCTCTCCAACCCAGTTTGACGGTCCGTTGGCGTCCCGAAGAACAGTATATTCTGTCCAGAGTCCCAGAGTCTTGGAATTCTCCTGGATGTTTCCTTGTTGAGCTGAAACGCAGCCAGTGGGTGTGTGCTGTGGGTGAGATCTAAATCTGCCTCGGTTAAAAACTGCATTTATTACATAACCCATCTGTTTATGTATGATTATATTCATGCCAGTTACAAGTTGCAAGTGTAGATTTGTGTTACTGTTGTTATTTTATATTTCAAGGGTTTTCAGGTTCCCTTCCCTGTGATATTATATCTTGGTTCTGAAATTAGTTTTTAAGTTTTGGGGTATGTGTCTGGATGTTATTTGTTGGTTCGTTCATAGCTAGTTTCTTGGTCTTCTAAGCTGATTTTCTTCTACACCACACTCTCCCCCTACAAGTGTGGCTTCTAGGTTCCGCTGTGTCGCACTATGGCTCTCTGAACTAATTTTTCCTGTTATCTCATTGATCCTATGGATACGGTTGTGAATTTTAATTCAATTTTTGTATGGCATCATTTTTTTTTATGTTGAAAATAACACATTCCAGTTTATATTCAATCAGATAGGTGAGTGTTAAAACTGAAAATGAAGCAACGACCCTGCCAGGTGTTAGCCGAGCCACGACTACCGCTTGATTCACGCACATTCTCGGGAAGCGAGCGAGGGACGGGATGCTCGGTGGACCGTGGTGCCTCGCCGTGCCTCGTGGTGCCTCGTCGTGCCTCGTCGTGCCTCGTCTCGGAGCCGACCTCCGGGCCTGCCGGACGTGCCGTCGGCCTCGAAGCAAAGGCAGCCGTGATCGAAGAGACTGATGCGATTGCAATCAATTCGTCCAGTTCTGCCCTTTATCGCAGCTGCGTGGCTCATGTAGGCGCAAGTGAAAGGGCATGACATCGCATGTTTCTACTTTTGCCGAGCGATTTGTGTATTTACTTAATTATCTTTTAACATGCTGTTGCCCATCGTTGGTGCATAGCTGTAAGCAAGTAATGTTCATGAATATGTATTAAATGTTTATTTTACGTGTGTTGTGTGTATTACGTATTACTGAAATGATAAGTATTAAATACTCATTCTAGATATGAAATCATATGGTTAGGAGCAATAGACTGTATAGTTGTGAGTGTTATAGCTGTGAAGTTTTGTTGTAACTTTAAGCATGGTACAGTCCGTTGTGTACAGAAACACTTTGTTACAAAGTGGTGTATTGTGTAAAGTGGTTTCAAATTCCCTCCAGAAAACTTCTTTTTCAGTAACATGTCAGTATTATGAGTACAGAACTGATATATAAGTACTTTGTAGTGAAGGATTCTGCTCTAGATTGATAGTCACCTTGTTGTTATGATTTTGATTTGGTGTGTCTCTTTTATGTAACGGCATTTTGGGCATTCCAACTTTTTAAAGAAGCAATTGCATATAAAATCATTATATTTTCACAGTTCTAGTATCCTGATGGTACAGTAAAAGCTCTTGGAAGTTAACTGATTTAGTACATCAAATTTTAATCATATTTTGTTACTGTTGTTTAGTCTACTTTTTTCATTACCTTTACTCACTGGTTTCATTATTTTTTAATATTTTTTTCTCCGTCCATGCCATGTACTTTTCGACTGTGCTATAGTGATAAAATGTTAGCATCCTCTATCTGTCATATGCTACCCAAATAGAAAATGTCATTCTATTAGTGGTAGCCACGGAAACACAAATCTGTTCGATTATTGCTCCACCATCCCTGATTTCCAATTTCTGTGTAATTTTTCACTTAAAACAAACAAAATTTGAAAATTTCTTACCTACTGTAATATTCAATGCCTGTGGTAGAGTATGTGGCAGCTTGTTTGTGTTCCTTCTAGTAGAAAAATTAAAACCTAGTCAATTATGTGGTCATGATTATGAGTGACGATTACATAACATTTTATATTTAAAATTAAAAATACAGATTTGATAGTATTCAATATACCATACAGTATACATAATTGATATCTGAAAAGAATATGTGAAATGTGTAATGTGGCTGAAGAAGTACGTATTCCATAATAGTAATTATTTTGGTTAGCAAAATTGTTCGAAAATGTAATAGTTTGCTACTAAAGGGGGACATGTAGACTATCAATCTTTTCCATTTTCTGTGTTGAAAACCTAACATGAGCAGTTGTATCAATTCCTAAAACAAATCATTTACTACGGTATTTCAAGTATTTGGCATCCTCCATAATGTCTGATGGTGCAGCTACAATTTTAAATACCCATATAAAAATTACCACATTTTGAATCACGCCTCAAAAAAGAAAAGGCAGTCATTATTTTGCAAATAAGATTTGGCAGGTTAACATGTTAATATTAGTTTGGAGTAAGACTAAAAAATCTATCTGTATTTTTTTTTAATTGTATGTGGCTCGTAAAATTAATTTGGGAGGTATAAAAAACTTTTGTGGATTCATTTTATCTCCAAAAACTAAAAAGTTGTAATTATTGTTGAAATTGCATAACTTCTGTACGTAATGATGTATCTGTATAGATTTTTTTCATGATAATTTTTTTGTGTCCAAACTGTGGTTTTAAGAAGGAATCTCATGATTCTCTGTCATTTAAATTGTGTTGTATTTTTACATTATTTTGATCTGAAATTTGTTTGGCATTGTGTGTTTCGTATTGTGTAGTTATACATGTGGAATCATAGTGCAGTTATTGCTCCATTTTACAGGGCAATTTTTTTAATTTTTGTACACACAATTGTTTAGTCATATACATACATAAATAGATGTGGTAATTTTACAACCAATTAGACAAATTTTAATACAAGATTAAGGTTGCTGTAATGATACATTTTAAACTGTTTCTTTTAATTGGTGTAATTATTTTATGTTGCTCACTTTTGCGTACTTTTTATTTTTAAATAATATTTAATTCATTCTTTCTTCAGAGGCGACCGAGAGGGGAGAAGGTGTCTCCTCCTCATCCTTCCCAATAATGTAACAGGTGCAGTGGATAAAAAGACTTTTGAAGTAAACTTTGAGCTATTTTATACATGTGGTATTTAATACTAATGAAAGACAGATGTATAACTATTAAAATTTTAGTCTGGATCTAATATCTGGACTCGGTTATTAGTATCTACACTAGAACCTCGATTTTACGAACTTCCGATTTAACAAAGCAAGTATTATACAAATATGTTTTCAGAAACCATAGAAAAATAAGATATATTGACACCAAAATATTGTGCCGTTCATTAGTAAATTCGACACGATATATTTTAAATTTTTATTATGATTTTAAATTTTTGTGTGGAAATTTTATTTGCTCTACTATAGTGTAAATTTGTTAGTCTGGTGTACTCCTCTGAGTTAAACTTTGTCTCAGTGCCCTGAAGCCCCTTTCCCATCGGCGTATCGGATATTTTGCTGGCCTAACCCCTGACTGGCAGACCGCTTACCATTACCCCCGCCTTCAGTCACGCCTCAAGCCTGTAATATTATTTCTCTTCGTGACCCTAACTGCATAGGCAAGCCTGTAGCTTGCAGGCGACCAGTTCGCAGAGACGAGCTGAGATTCGCGTTTTTCATCACGTATTAGTATTGTGTTCGCCCCTCTGCAGCCACGACGGGGCGTAGTTTCCCATCAACGTTGCATCTTACCCCACCTCCCCCCCTTCTCAGTTCCAAGTAAGACCAATGACCGGTCGTAACCCCCTGGACACCGGTGACCGTTCTCAAGGTCTACCCGCAAAAACGAGTGCGCCAAAACTGATCGCAAGAGCCACCTAGCGACCAAGTCGCGAACTTCTCCGCTTGCCTGCCCGCTAGGGCGCCAGAGAGCAGCACCTGCTTTGCCTTGAGTTATATGGACGCCGTGGTCGAGTCGATTGTTTTCAACTCAGACCTGCTCCGACAGAGTTCTCTACGGTCGCCCAGTGTGGCCAACTTCAAGACTCCTGCTAGAGTTTTTTTCTCCGCCCGCATTCGGGCAACTTCGGTATTTTTCGGCGGCCCAGACACCCCCCCCCTTCCACCCGTTAGAGCCGGTGGGCACTTTTAATTACGAGACGCGGCTTCCCGCGACACAGACCAACTCGCGTCGCGTCTGCAGACAGACCTCCATCGAGTATCGGCGAATCGGCAAGACTTCATCCGACCGCTAACGACTATGTAGTCGCTTCGTATAAGGGATGCTATCCCTCAAGTTAATTCTAGTAGTTTAGTCTGTCTGCATAGTTTAGTTATTTGCCTTAGAAATTTTTCTCTTTTAAATTTAATAATGAAGAAATCATCCGCGTCCTGCCGCGCTATTCGCGAGCTCCAGACCCTGGCTGACTCCACGATGGCAGCGTGCTGGGCAACTCCCCTGTTTTGGTGAGTGATAATTCGCGACCCCCCCTTTTTTCCCTTAAATTTCTTTGGGCATTTTCTGCCCCATAGACTGCCTGTATACAAGTTCTAATCAGGTTTGATTTGGACTGTTGCAGACAGGGTTCGATGACTGGGAGAGATTGATTGCTCTCATCTCGTGCCCACCCCCCCCCCCCCCCTTCTGTTCCGTGGGTCACATTAGAAGAAACGCTTCTACTACCCGACGTGATCGTTTGAAGACCCCGGGTGGTAATGTAAATTCAACATTTCCCCCTTACCTAGCTACGAACTATTTTAAGCGGATGACCAAACCACCAGCGACCAGTGTTTTTCTCAAGAAAATGTAGAGCGAATAGAACTAATTATCAATGTAATCATCGGATCCATACAATTTTGGGTGTGAAACTTATAATGCAAATGTTTATATGTCAAACTAATAATGTAAAGTGTTTAAAGATTCGTGGGCCGGCCCCATTTTCGTTTTTCCTTTTGTTAATCTTTGAAACTTGTTAAAACCTTGTGTGTGTAAAATAATCCAAACAAGATAATTCTTCAGGGCAAATAAAACAGGGAAACTATAGATCAAGTTAATCGTGTAGTTTTTATTTATTGATTTTAACGATCCACCAACTTCCTCCTTGCTTGTTACAGGAAGTTCCTAAATTTTGTGTGTTCCCCACCTCGTGTCGCCTCTGGTAAATCAATTTATTTAACTAATTTTTTTTCAGCATGTTTCCAAGGCTTTTTAATTAATTTAAAATAATTCAATTTTGAGGCACGAGGGGTGTAACAATATAAATAATAATAAAAAAAATTTTTTCTGAAAAATCACATTGTAAGCTTATAAACATATTTTTTTTTATGCATAACATTTATTGTGTGTAGGTTTTAATACTCTCTAATAATTTCCTATAAGAAGAAGGGAAAAAATTGAACTTTTTGTTTAAAACTACGGCAGTGGTAGCTTCTGTATACTGGCGCACACAGGTTTTCAGCTTGCTATACAAACAAAAATTTGTGATGACTTTCAAAAATTCCTGCATTTCTCGCACTATAATGTTCGTACAGTATTTTAATGAATGTGTGTGTCATTACAGCGCAGTGTTTTTCTTAACCATAAATGTCTGTGATCACTTTTCTAATACTTAATGCTTGTTCCCCTCGATTCTGGTAATTAATATGCGTTTGTAAACATCTAAAACCGCGAGCTGTTAGGAATAACTTATAAAGCTGATAAGAGGAAGCACATTGAAATGCAAGGCAGGATATTCTTTCAGCTTATCAACCAGGTTCTGGGCAAGTCTTGTTTAACCAGTAGTACTTTTGATTCTCTTTTTACTCTGCCTTTATCACTTGTGTCTTTGGGTGGAATCATGCTGTTCACAAGTGGAATAAGTCACTAGTCACGTGATCGTAGGAATAACAGTGTGTGTGTGAAAGGCTGGCATGATTACACCGCATGGTACGCTGTATCGTACGGTTTGCTACAGCAGAGACGTTAGCATCCGAGACGGGCCAGTGCACATTACCATGTTCACACGTGCGGCCGCAGGTTTTTTCTTTGCATTAATGATATTAAATATTAAATTATATTTTATTTATTAAGACCAAATACACACAAATAATACCAGATATATTTGGTTCAAAATAACAACCTAATATATTCGGTGGTTTGATTTTTTTGGGGGGGGGGGAATGGGCCACCCTTGATTTTAGAACAGTAGCATTTTTACGAATGCGAATGCAGTCCGTGGAACTGTGAGCATGCGTAACATTGGGGTTTAAGTGTAGATATTAAGTCTCATTTCCCAGTCTTTATTGCGGACTTCTGGTGACCTGCCAGTCAGTCCTGGATCCATCCCTGGCTTTTTTTCAATTTCTTTAAATTTTGCAAGATGTGTTTTTGAAAATTGTACTTTTTACCTGATCTGCAGTTAACACAGACCATTTAATATCTTGACTGTATCATGACATTCCACAATGAAATAACTGTCTTAATTCCATTTTGTTTGTGTTTAAATGTTGTGTGTCCTTTTAAATTTGTGTTTTTAACAACTTATTTCACAAATTTTAATTCTTCGGAAGCCGAAATGGAGGAAATCAACTCAAAATGCCACTGTGACTTGAATGCAGAAACTCTCTTGGGCTTTAAGGTTGGCAGTTCTGGACAGTAATTGAAAAGTTTGAGCCTGTAGGTCGTATGGTCAGAGTGAAACTTTAGGCAAGGCATCGTCATCTCGATTTAATCAGTACCAACTTTCATTTTTTTGTTAGTTTTAAATACTAGCAGTTCTTTGTGTTGTTTTTATTGTATTTTTGCAAGATTGACTGTCCATTGTCTAAATTTTTTTAAATACAGTTATGCATGATAAATTTGTAATGTTGATATGTAGTATTTTTCTGTGTAAATTGTTTTACTTTTTTTATGCATTTTGCACATGTGTGTGTTTATGTATATGTATACGTGTGTGTATATTAGATGTATTGCGTAATTGTATTGACTTTGTTTGCCAGACTGATGTTGTCATCTATGAATGGGTAGAATCTCACTGTTAAGGTCTCGTGAAGGAATTGCTTACACCAATACTCAGATATTATTCTCCCTCTTATTTATGAAAACATTTCTAATTTTGTTACTTGTAATAACATCTCATTGCAATCGTGAAGTAAGGGAAATATATCTCAGTGATTTAAAAAAAAAAAATCCAACGAATACTAGAAATTAAATAAATGTAAATACTGGTGGAAAAAATTGGGCAGCATGTTAGAGTATCTTTTTATTCAACTTGGTTATGCAATACTTAACAGTTGAATTACTATTTTAAATTTAGAATAATTGTTAATAACAAATATTGATCCATTATCTATTCATGCACATGAAACTGATACAACTTTTGTAATTTTTTTTGTGTCCCATTTTATGTTGTCTAGGTGACTCACCAACATGATGTTTCCATTTGTGTTTACTGTTTCAATTACTGGTTATTAACTTATTAAAGTAATAATTGAAAGAAAAAGAATCCGTTTTTAATTACGTATTTGAGTAACTGTGTTGTAGTAAGCAAAGTTGATACTAACAAGAAATTTTTATATTTATTTACAGGAGAAATACATAATAAAAGAGTCTGTCTGTCTGTCTGTCTGTCTGTCTGTCTGTCTGTCTGTCTGTCTGTCTGTCTGTCTGTCTGTCTGTCTGTCTGTCTGTCTGTCTGTCTGTCGTTCAAGTAGCGCAGAGAGAAAGGCCTGGAGCAGTGGAACCTGATACCTTGATCCCCCAACAGGGTCCGTGTGCACCTCGCAACATACCGTAATTATTTTGACGTGATAACGTCTTATAAATCGATGAATGCCACCTGCATGCACGAAAAATTGTCACGTTCCGCCTGAGCCGAGCATGCAAGATCCGGCCAACCACCGTGCGAGAAAATCTATAATATCAAACAGGTTAAGGCGGTTTTTTTTACTAATTGTTCGTGATTATATTTAAAAAAATTATTTAAATTAAATTTGCAAAAACTGTAAATAATATTTGAAAATTAAAAAGTATGCGATTTTTCATCAATGTTTTCGTATAACGTTATCACATAAAATTATCGTCCGTAAACCGACTTTACAGACTTTTTTTTTAAATCTAATTTTATAGCAACTTTTCATTTTCATTATCCCATGTGAAGAACATGTATACTACTGACTGATTACAATATATCTAAACACAAAGGGGTTTAAATAGGTTTATCGTAGATTATAGAGCAGCACTAACAAAGGATATATCACGCTCTTCAAGTATAATGTCTTAGTGACGAGTGTGACCTGTAGACTTCCCTAATGAAGCACTAGTACCTGTGTCAGGTAGTAATAAATAAAACAAGTTAATTTGTACCCCATGGTTATTAGTTACAAGCTAGACACATTCTGTAGTTTCTGGTTTTAATTTGGGAGTGTTCCGGCTTACGCCTCAGCTATCAGATCTCATCACTGCACTGCCGGCGTGTTTAGTTCGCTCAGAGTTTATCATTACTGTCGCTTTTCGTTTCAGTACAGCGTTTCCTGGTTTATAGTGGGTTACAATTCACATTGATGTTTGACAACTGGCCTCCCTGGTCCCAAAATTAGACTACCTAGATCCTCAAACAGCCATAAATGGTGCCATCAAATACGTATAAAAATCTGAGTGATTGTAATGGGCTGTCAGCTTTGAATTGATACTCAACATTGTTAGCTATGACTAAACACTTAAGCATTTATTTATGATACTAGCCTTGTGCCCAATGGGATTTCCCATCCTCATTTTTGATGACTTCCCAAAAGCACTGATACAACTGATACAATCTTTTATTAATAAACAGAAGCCTAAACACCAATTTCCATATTTCTCACTTCAAAAATGACAAAATGTTATATGTAGGTACACAAATCACAAAGCAAACTCAATAAATTTGTTTCTCCCAGCCAAGAAGTCAAATATAAATAAAATATATTGAAAAAAGTAAAGCAATTTCGTTAAGTTTTCACTGTTCAAACACAAAGCGAAATCAGTAAATCCATACAGCCTAGCCAAGTAAATTTGATGTTGGTTTGTATTCGTAAATTCGCTTAGTTCTGTCACTGATGTAAACTTATGAAAATACTTATGTCACTGAGAAAAACATCCAAAAATTCTGTGAACAATTTTTAAAAATCAACTTTTTTTTTACAAACTGTACTCAGCTGAGAAAACTCTTTCAACTTAAAATTAAGATACCTTTTTTTTTACACGAGCTGATTTTGATGAAATAATGACAGGCCCCAATCTTTGCTCCAGTTACCTGTGAAAACCCCATGAAAATTTGACTAGTAGTTTTGGAGATTAGCGTATTCAAACTGACCAAGTTTTTAAAAATAGTCTTATTGTATTCTGTTACACTCCCTACATCATCCGTAATCAGTTTTTGCCAAATATGTATTTCCAGTTTTTAGAGACAATGATTTTACATTTTTACTATAGAGAAGATTAAAAAATTAAGATACATTAACCCCTTTTTATGCCATGTTAAATGTAGTAGCTTGCAGGTCCTACACCACTGTTTGGGGTTTCACACTGCGGTGCAGTCAGACGGACATTCCTGGTGGTTGTTCACAATTACAAGATAACCAAGTGTTTCGTATTAAGTGTGTACATGCTAGGGCGGTGTTTGTAAAAAAAAAAACTGGCAGAGATTTGAAATACCAATTGGTTTATAGCAAGAATGTATGTTTTTCGTAATTCTTTCTCGGTCATCGTGTTACTGTCTGTCGTGGAATACTTGGTAAAGTTGTGCGGAGCTGCGTTCAGGCGTTCAGGCAGGGGCGGAACGGAGGGAGGGGGGGGGGGGGAAGGGTATTTTGCCCCCCCTCTGAAACCTTGAAGTGGGGGCAAACGTGAGCAAAGAAAGTGCTGTGTAATCAATTTTTAGATAATAAAACTGCTTAAATAGCACCATTTTCCACCTTGAAATACAAATTTTCCCGGGGGAGGACCCCCTGCACCGGTTGCGTCGCTCAGTGACGGTTGTGCAGCGCTGTGATGGTTGTACTGTCTGTTGGTGTTCTGTTGCTCCCATAGTTGTATCATTGGTTTACTAATTTTTATTGTACAATAGCAAAGAAATATACGTAATATATTAAATGTTTTCTGATTTTTCATTGTGGTATTATTGTACGTCACCCCTGTTTGAGACCACTATTTGAACAAATTGCCAATGTTGATGTAGAGGCACAATGATAAACTTTTCAAAATAAAACTGTGTGAAAAGTATTTCGTAATTATTTGTGTTATGTTGTTATTGATTTCTTCCTTCAAAATTTTAGTGCAAACTATGGTTTACATCTTATTTCCATTGACACCAGTTGGTGTAGTTGTGAACAAGTCGCATGATCCTGAATTTCATTGACATCTGGACTGTTATGAATTAAACGGAAGTAGATTGTATGGAAATGTCTCACCACAGTGCTGCTATCTGTAGAAGTCTCGGAAAGCTACAAAATATGGCGGACCCTTATGATTCATCCATATTGCTTTTTAGATCGCAGAGTTTACACCATACATAGGTATTTAAAATAAATATCCTTTAATACTTTATGTTATAATTAGAGACAAAATTTTATGGTTTTATTTTTAGGCCAATTTCCTTTTAAAACAGGAGGTTCCTGTGTTATTTTTATGAACTCTATTCATAAATATAGCACCATTTCCAACTAATATGACACTTTCTTGTTATGATACTTACTTAGACAAAATAGTCTTATTTAGAATAATACGTGATGCACGTTTACGTTATAATGATTTGGAATAAGCATGTCTTGACTACTGGGAACAGTACAAATATATCAGCAATAATATGTGCATTTGAAAAATGTACCAATGTCATTATGAAGAAATTAACTATTAATAACAGTTGCAATATAAAAAAATATTACAATCTAATTAGTACGTACATTTATTTTGGTACTAACTAAATGTTAAATAATTAACGTTCATTGAATTTAGTATTTTAAGAGACTATATTTTGTAATCTGAGGTGAGTTTTGATTAAATATGCTAAATTTTTTTTGTTTTGTTATTTTGCATTTTGGTGTTTTATGGTATACTAACTTGTATTTCGGTTTTATCACCATTCATTCACCATGTTATCTTGTCCCTAGTTATAATTTACATTCATAAAAAGAAATTACAACCTGAAAAAAGCTTTTATCATATTGTAGTGACAATGAACTGTTAGCCTACTTATATTCAATGCCATAAAATATGAGAATTTCATGATGAAATATTTACTATTAAATCTTTAATGTTGAATTTGCTCAATAAGGTTAAGGTTTGTTTGTAGGAAGAATTTAAAGACTGATATCCGTGATTTAACAAATAAAAAACAAATTGGTATACATACATATACTTAATTTTTTACTATGGATTTTAAAATTTTCAGCAACCTTTTAGAGCATATTTTGAACAAATGTCAAACATAAAATTAAAAAATTATTAGTTTTATTTTTTCTCCCCAGATTACAACCCAAAAACAAAAATAACTTCATTAAATCATTAAGAGACAAGGTATGAAGATAATAAATAAAGCAGTTAACTAACTCCCTATCATTTGGCATAAACATAGCAGAACCTCCACAATTTTTATGTCTATGTGGTGAAATAACAACTTAAGTACATATAAGAAAATGTACTGGGCAAAACTTATGTAATGTTAACTCATACAAATAACAATTATTTCTTAACCTAAACTATAAAATCATGAAAACAAAGTGTAAACCAACACGAAGATAGTTTATTTCAGAATTATTTTTCACATTTATTCTAAAGATTCTTGGAAACAAAAGTTACCAAGCAAATTCGTGGTCCCCCCCCCCTTGCCTTTATCATCATGTTTCAAATACACTGGTAATACTACCTACTCTGTCATGAAATTTCAGCAAAGAATTCTTTAAAATAATGCCAAGCATGATAAATTTAAGCAAATTCTGTTTTCAACTACATTCCTGGACCTGAATCACACTTAGTTTATGCACCCGCCGCTAGAATACGCTACTGGAGAAATATCAACTATTTGAATAATTTTTTTAGCAGGCCAAAATTTTAAACTATGTAAATGAAACTGCTCCGATAAAAGTGAAAAAAAGCTTAAAATACTAAATCCTGCCTGCGGACCTGATTTTCGACGCAGAATTTTATTAAAATACTGCTCATTGTTAAAATTCATCAAACAGGTAATAATATAAAGTTTACCTTTCTGTCTGTGAACTTTGATAACGCCATCCACCACAGATGGCAGCACCATGGTTGTTACAACACTTGACTTGACTTCATTGATTTCCATCGCATTCACAAAATTACTCCCACCAAATGCTGTATACCGACAGCTAAGATGTTACACATTTTAGATACTTACAGCATATGTATATTACTTCATCATTCAAATTTGTACCAAGTATTACATATCTATGGGAACTGGTGTAGATTAACTCGTGGAAACAGCTGTCTCGTGCAAAACTTAGTGTTTCCACAAAAATGTTTTAATTTCAAACGAAACTTTATAAACTGCCAAATTTCATGATTCACCATTTTTCGGGGTGCCTAGATATAAGTATTACTTTACCTAACTAGTGTGCTACACAGTTTTCAGTGAAAGTAGTTAAGTAGAAAGGCAGGCAGTCCTTTTTATTAATTTTTGATGCCGTATCACTATTTGACTATAAAAACCATTTTATATTAATATTAAATTAATAAAAAAGTAAATTTCTGGTTACACATATCTAAGATGCACTCCCAAATACAATTCCAATGTGTTATGATTAGGTATTATACAAAATAAAAATTTGTTGAGTTAAAAATAGTTTTTTCTCAATTCATGTGTGAAAAGGCAGTATCAAATAAATAAAAAAAAGAGTAAATGAAAATTATTTGTAATTTCTTTTAATCTTTGTAAAAATGGTAACAATCACAAGTATAAATATCCAAATAAAAAATACTCCCCTCTTGAGTAACACATATAATATATAAACCACTTTTTACTTACATTGCTTTAACAAATCACAGGAAAACAGCTACACAAAACTGACTACTATTTACAATATGTACACTGTACACTAATGATGTCATTTGCGTTGTGAATATCACAAGCATCTGACAAATGCAATCATGTGTATAGTAACTGGGAAGAATGTTCCCAAAACAATTCCATCTCTCAGAAACTATATTCACTTAAAACATAATTTGTACTTTCATAATTTATTATATTAAGTTGGTTGAACCTCAGCCTTTTAGAGAATAAAAAAAATGCTAAATTTGCACTGCACTCACACAACAAAATTACAGATTTTAACGATAATAAACATTTTATTTTATCTACACAGTGAAACTGCAGTCATGTGACAATGTTCATCTTCTTGAAAATTGTTATTGATCACAACTTTATATTTAAAAAATATTGGGTTTTCTTTCTCATGCCAGCAAGTAAAATTAACACTGCTCTCCTTTTCAGGCCAAGTAAATTTGATTTTATTAATTCAAATCTGCTGCACAGAAAGTCCTCTTTGTAACCCTGCATTAAAACACACAGACAGAACACCAGGCTCATGGTTTTGTTCCTCACAGACACCGAAGGAAACATGAACAATGACTGTGTGCACAACATAACTGATATGTTCTTGAAAACAGTGTCAGCTTATCGAAGGAATATTTACACCCAGTAAGTACGAAATAAAACCCATCACTGCTTCTGATGTACATAAAGTGTCAATAAATAACGAGGCAGACGTATCACGAAATGAAGCTGTAGCCATATTTACACTGTTGAGTACAAAATAAAATGGTAGCACCAAGAAAATGGCCCAAAGCTGCCAAGTCTCTAGTCGACCTCGGAGGAATGCGCGGAGGCGACACTAGAACGTGTCGCCCGCCGCCAGTCAGGGTCTCGCTCAGAACTGGGGGCCGTTCACGCCCGGGTGGAGGAAGGGACAGTCGTCTCCCGTGCGACAGTAGCCGCTGCGGAAGTGCTTGCAGAGGGACGGGCGGGGGTTACCCGCGCCCCCTCCAACACCCCAGTTGCCTCCCCTTCCTGCAACAGAGACGACACGACGTGAGCACTACATGCAACTCCTACATGGTTACTCTCGACTGTGAGAGTGTATACATAAAAACTACCCTACTACCTTCTAAACAGATAGAATTAAATTTAATTAATCCTATCATGTAGTAGCCTAGTGGCACAATACAGCTCAATGTGATGTCTGCTTGACAATACTCATTGCCAACCAGAGATATGCAACATGGCAGCCAGAGTTAAGTAATCCAAAATCTTCTCACACAAGTTTAAAATTACCTTAAAGGGCCACCTAATCACAGGTGTATTTGTGTCAGTGATGCGGAAAGATAAGTGCGACACTAGCTGGCGCTTCTGTGTGGTATCTCATAGTGCAAGTCTCTGAAGTGAAGCACAGTCTTCTCATGCATAGGAAAGCTATGAAATTTGAGCTACAACCATGACTATTTGGTAGGGAAATAAAGATTAGGGTGTAATGCAAGTCCTTTGAGTGCTTTCAAAAATATTTCCTGGGTGTTCCATACCTAAATAATATTCTGAAAACATGCATCCAAGCCATTTTCACTCTCCTAAAAATCCAGTTGAAAAAATTAAATCTGGAAACAGAACTACTCATTTGTCTGTCCTCTGTGTATTCTTGTGTGCTTTTAATCATAAGACACCACTCATACATTATATACATTATATACATTATATACATTCCTCTCAAGGGAATGCCACTGCCACAACTCCAATGAAATAATTTTGAAAATCAACTCATAAACCATAAAAAAAATTGTTAAACTAATATGAAGAAATATAAACCAAATACACCATCTTGGATTCAACAGTTTGTATGTGAATATTTTGCTTGTATTAGAAAGAACTTATATTAATTGACAGTAAATAGCACAAGGAATATTAAAATGCAATTTTTTTTGCTTTTATTAGAAAGAACTTATATTAATTGACTGTAAAATAGCACAAGGAATATTAAAATGCAATTTTATTTTTTTACACGCTTTATATTAGCTTCACCTGTATGTTTGTTTGTATGTTTGTAACCGACTCCTTTGCACTCGATTTTGACCCACTTTAAACGGACAGATTTAATCTAAACTTCGTACACTTATCGAGGACCGGTGAAAATACACAAGGAATATTAAAATGCAATTTTATTTTTTTCCAAACTAGAATCTAATCTGCAATTAGTATGTATTTGAATGCCTAAAGCATAAAGCCAATCAAAATTCATCATCTATCCTAAATTAATTAAGGCTGTATGATATAAAAAATCAATTAAACCATTACTGGTTTAACTAGTCTTCAAAAGGTTGGTGATATCATCATAGTAAAAAGGGCAGTATGTAGCCTTCAGTCATTGTTATCTCAAGAGCTATTTTTTGTTCCTTGTTGCACAAAATTGTCAAATCATGTGAAGAACAAAATGTGCGAGCTCAGAGATATCTCGGTGCAAGACCAATTCTAGCAGACTGTCTTGTGGCAGACATGGCATTCCATCAATCTCCAGACCAGAGTCCGCGACTGTTGCTACGAAACACTCTGGAAGGGTTTAAGGATCCCCATCAGCCCAGAACTCGCAACCTTTTCTTACAAACATTAGCTGTAGGCCAACATTTTCACAAAGATGCAAAATTGCAAGTGTCACATTGGTGTCAACCCAAGAACGCAGACTTATATGACAGGAATACTCAAGTTGGTTCCATGATATGACAAATCAACATTCTAATGAGAAACATGATAAAAAGTATGTATGTGAATATTTATTTCCGTTGAATTAAGCTTTCTTTACGCTTGAGAAAATCTCACCACCTGGACATTCCTCTGGAATTATAAATACCTACTGCAATTCCTCAACATCAAAAAATTCCAAAGTCCCTTGTATGCATATATTGCTCCTAAACAGATATATATTTTGTGAGATAACTATAGCATTTTCAAAAGGTTAGTACACAATTTAGTAACCTACTCCCGACTCAGCGGGCTAGGATCATGGAGTGTGATGTAACCATCAATGATAAGAGTCACAATCAAAAGTAAAACATGTCACTATGCTGTGTCGCTCACCGCGGTTGCCTTGCCAGTTCTGGACGCCCCAGCCGCGCCGGTTGCCGCGCATGCCGCGCCGGTTGTTGGGGTTGCCGCGTGGCGGGAACTGCTGCTGCTGCGGCGGCATGGGCGGCTGCGGCTGGAACATGGGCGGGCCGCCGCCCATCGGGAACCCCTGCTGCGGGAAGCCGCCCATCTCGCCGCCCATCATGTTGTAGTTCATGTCCTGGCCGGGCATGCCGCCCATGCCCATGCCCATGGGCATCCCGGGGCCGGGCATGCCTGGGCCGGGGCCGGGCATGCCGGGGCCGGGACCGCCTTGGTTGTACATCTCCATGGGCATCTCGTTCATGTTGACCACCTTGCCGTCGCCCGTCTGCACACACACCACACGCTTGGTAAACCCTTACTTCAACTACTGTGCATCTGCTAGGTGGTCAGTGCACTTCTCAATTAGTCAAACAAGAAATTACTTAATTTTATTGCTTTTTATTAATAGGGCTTTACACAATCCAACATGACCCTTTATTGCCATTGGTTTAATATTTGAGTCTATCACGTGGAACAGCAGAAGGAGGAGAGAGAAGGGGTACTGGTACGTACCCTCCAGTCGCCGGCGGGCTGCGGCATGGACGGGTGCTGCTGCATCATGGGCATGCCGCCCATCATGGGCGGAGGTGTGGGGCCCATCATGGGCATGCCCTGGCCGGGGAACATGACGCCCGGCTGCACGGGGAACTGCTGGTAGGGCGGGAACTGGGGCTGGTGCTGGGGCGAGGCGACGGGCAGGGGCGGCCCCAGCAGGGGCTGCGGCACGGGAGCGCGGTACTGCGGCGTGTGAGGGGGCGACGGCGGCAGCAGGGGCTTGGGCTCGGGCCACGCCTGGCCCGTGAAGTCGTTCACGCTCTCCTGCCCGCCCGACGCGTCCTCCAGCGGGATCACCACGGGGTCCGTGGTCGCGTGTATCTCCAGGTCGGGCTCCGCGGGCGAGTCGGGGATCCTGCGGCACACACGCTCTCGTCAGCCGTGATCCCGTGTGCCCTCGGTGAGTCGCGCACAACACAACTACTGGCATAAATGTTAACAACCTATCTTAGACAAAACAACACAAGTCAAAATGACAACAAAAGTAAAAATACAAGATTTTTCAGCCTATTCTCCTAATTAATGAATATATTTTTTCTTTTATTCTTTTCTAATTTAGAAGATGGCGGTATTGTGGAAAAGGTTTCAGGTTCAAAGCCCAAGATGATAAACAAGACAAACATAAACTTGCATTAAGCTATGTAGAAAATTTCCGCTACACAAATACTGAAACTCTGGTTAGCATTATTTCTTAAATAATAAATAATAATAATAATAATTATTATTATTATTATTATTATTCAAATTTAAATATTTTTTTATAATGTTCTATATTTATTCTAAACTAGCTGCAGTACCCAGCGTTGCCCGGGCTGAACACAGGGTGAAGGGGAACTGTTTAGAGATCAGATGTAGTTAGTAATTGTCTTCTTAATTTGAATGCCAAGTGTGCAAAATAATTTATATCACTTTCAGATCCCGACAGACGTTCTGCCAGTTTATAGTTATTTACCTGGTCTGTATGTAATCTAGACTCTATAAAGCAATATAGAAAAAAAAACTGAAAAATAAGGGATTACTAATATTGAAAAGATTCCAGTATCTAGCTAATGCTCGGCATGCATTGCAATGCCTCATTCAGTTTTGTTTTGTATTATGTTTGAAGTAGTTACACATATACAAATAATCTATCCATGTCTTTAAATATATATTTATCTCTATCTACATCTATAGTCCTATATATCTATGTATCTCTCTATCTGTATTTATCTCTTTATATCTACATATATACCTCACACTATCTCTATGTATTCTATGAGGGTACTGATTGCTTCGTTGTTAATATCACACGGGTGTTTTTTACTTGACTGGGAAAATTAAGAATGATAAGGCATCTAGTGTGTGGCAACTTCTAGCGCCTGCGGCATTGTCAACACACACTTCGTACGTGTACTGCATGTTGTATCTAACCCCCTCCAACGCATTTGATTCTAAATTGGACTTTTAGTAAGGATTCCTAATGTTATTGATAATATAATATAGCCTATAGCCTTCCTCGATAAATGTTCTATCCAACACTGAAAGAATGTTTCAAATTGGACCAGTGGTTCCTGAGATTAGCGCGTTCAAACAAACAAACAAACTCTTCAGCTTTATAATATTATAATATTAGTATAGATTATAAGAGATGAAAGTGAGACTACACGACGCGCAGGTGGTACTCGGCACTCACAAGGAGTTGTTGAAGTAGAGGGCGCGCAGCACGGTCTTCTCGCGCGCGTACTGCACGTCCTTCTCGCGACTGTTCATGCCCGGCTCCACCACGCTCGGGGGCAGGTCGATGGGCACGGGCGGCCGCCACGGGGTCTTCTCCTCCATCGTGTCGTCCTGGGGCAGCTTGCGGGCCAGCAGGAACGCCTCTCGCTCGTGCGTGCGCTCCATCTGCTTCATGTCCGTGAAGGTCTTGGTCACGTTCACTGCGCACACACGGCCCTGCCTCACTCCCGCGCCACCGCCAACGCAACTTCTCAATAGCAACTCATTGTCACGTTCCGCCCGAGCCCAGCGTGCAACAACCGGCCAACCACCGTGCTAGAAAATATTCTATAATATCAAACAGGTTAAGGCGGGCTTTTTAAAAGCAGAAATTTGAAAAATTTGGTTTATTTGTCCAATTTCGTCATTTCAAATTAACAATTTATTGACATTGATTTGATTTCAGTTTATTTTTATAACTAATTGTTCGTGATTATATTCAAACAAATTATTTAAATTAAATTTGCAAAAACTGTAAATAGTATTTGAAAATTAAAAAGTATGCAATTTTTCATCAATGTTTTCTTATGACGTCATCACGTAAAATTATCGTCTGTAAACCGACTTTACAGACAAGCTCCTTTTATTGCAAATAATGACTATATCAGCATTTATGCATGTTCATACATAATTCAACAGCCTGAATATCATGAAGCTGAACTGGTGACTCACCTCTCTCGGTCTCATCGAGCTCGAAGAACTGCACGTCTATGAGCTCCTTCTCGGGCTTCCAGTGGACAGACTTCTTGGGGCCCTTGTGCACCTTGTGGTACACCAGCACACCCTTGCACGCCCGGGGCGCGCCGCTGTCCTCCAGCTCGCTGGTGGAGGTGACCGTGTCGTCCCTCACGGCCGCGCTCACCGCTTCCTCCAGCGCCTCGTCTGCGTCCAGGGACTCCTGGCCTGGGGCACGCACGTCACCACACCCTCCCTCACTCTCCCATTCCACTTGCATCAGCCTGATAATCACCGTGTTCAAACAATATTAACAAGTTAAATTGGACTAACTCAAGCAGTATACAGATTAGCAACCTGTGATGGTTGTAGAAATGAAATTTTAGTTAAATTAAGATATACATTTAAAAAAAAAATAGCTGGAAATCAACGACATATACTTTATAAAAAAAATTCGTTTAAAAAATGTTTACAATATTATTAATCATGCACTCCACACAAACCAAACAACTAGCGCACTCACTCTTGTTGTTCTCGTCACTCTCCCCCGAGTCGTTGCTCTCCTGGTCCTTGGACACCTTCGTCTCCGTGTCTTTGTCGTCGTCCACCTCCAGCGTGTCCTGGTAGAACTGCAAGCAAGCCACGCACATCGCTCGACACCTTCCCCGGCCTCTGTCAGCCAACACAGTTGTGATCACCGACTGCAGTTAGTGGTTCTCTGCGTTCCAACAGAGAGCGGTAAGATTTGTCTGCCGTATTAAAGGGTTAAAATTTTTGGTTTTTAAAACTTTCTTATCATGAGGCAGAAATTGCAAGAAGTTCTAACAAATAGGACCTTTAAATTTTTTGTTAAAAAAATATCTTTTGAGTCCTAGTTATAATTTTTAACTTTTGGCCACCAACATCATGGGTGAATGGAGGGACCTTATCGGTAGTTAGTAGGTCCAAGTCTTGTGGTGAAGACCATAGGAGCACACCTTAAAGGCAGGCTTGACGCTGGACGGAGACTTGGAGGCGTCCTCGCCCGGAGACCCCGGGGGCGTGGTGGCCTTCCCTTCGTCCTCCTTGCCGGCCGCGTCCTTCTTGGCGTCCGGCCCCTCCTTGCCCGAGCTGCTGGCACGGCGCTTCCTCTTGCGCGGCTCCTTCCGCGACGACGCCGTCAGCGCGTCCATGAACATGTCGCTCTCCTGCAGGAAGGCTGCTGCAACAGGAGCGCACGCCTTCAGACCCCCGCCCGCACGGTACACTGGACAGGCACACCACAGGCGCAGACGTCTTCCCTCCCGCTGGCGCTCCGTTCTGAAAGCTTACTTCATACTGAGATATCCACAAGTACAGGAAATGTCAAGCACCGCCTGCCCGCAGGGTCCACCCGCCTGAAAGAGACTCGCTGCACGTCGAACTGCAGACCGGCGAACATGCAGCTGCCCCAACAACTGGAAATCAACATGCACATCTTTTCTTTTTTTTGTTTACGTGCATCTATAGATCTAGTGCTATGTTACTACACTACAATAGCTTATGCAACTAGCATCTACTTCATCAGCGCTGCCGTAAATCTTGTCTTGTACACATTATGATGATGATTCGGTTTACTTAAAACGAAGCCGTATGCATGACTGCTAGAAATAAGATAACAGGATTACTATATTACTACTAAGAATATTTAATACGTAAGTACTATGACTTTAATAAAAAAAGTTTCAATTCAACATTTTAGCACAGTTCAGTATACTATTTTTAACTGCTGTGGCTCAACCAACTTATGTTTTTTTTTTACTCATACACACTCTCATATCCACCCCATACTACTACTTCACCAAGCCATGCCACACAGTGGTTGGGCTCCTACATTTGCTGTGTGCCAGTGTAAACACTACTAACTCTCACAACTTACTACACTGAAAGCCATGTAGTTTTACCATTTATCTGTGGTACCTACTGCAAATTCTGCTTGTGTATTAAATAGGTGTGTGTATATATATATATATATATATATATATCATATAAGCTACGTTCCATTATTGGATCTGATATTGCTTTCAACATTACCATCAAATGCCAGGACTGATAAATCTGGTCCATGATTAGGGTTACCAGATGTCTATATTAGTTAAGAACTTAGGCAGTTGACAATGAAATAAAGTTAAATCCTGACAGCAGCAATTTTTTGCTTAATTTGTGTTTTTGTCTTATGTGTTTTTTGTAGTTTTCTTCTACAGACATACATGCTAAGCAGTGGCGTATGTCCAAAAGCTTACATCAAGTCATGCACTCCCATTGCACAAATCTTTCAAAGATAATATGAAATAAAGTATCTCTGACAACTTTATGCCAATGTATTAAAATATTTATATTCTAGGATAATAATTAGTTGGGTTCAGCTGTGTACTCAATTTCTTGTAAGTATTAAATTGGTCTACAGCTCTATGATGTACTTTTGTGTAGCTGAAAGAATATACAGACAATAAATAAATATCTAGTAACCCTACTCACAGCCAAAATTATTAATAAGAATTAAAATTTGATCCATGATTCAATTTGCTTAATGCTTCACTTTATTTTCATATGTTAAGTATAAGCAAATGCATATTCAATTAATTGTTTAATGAATTTGCTTGTAAAGGGAAAAGGTAATGAATAACTAGAAATATTTTTTTTCCTAATCTTTTATTTCCTTTAATAAATTTTTATTCACAGGACTTCAGAATCAATTACAAAAATCAATGTTACCAAAACATGTTACACAAACAACTTGTTCATTGCTGCAAACCAGTTACACCGTAAATATTTTTAACAAATAAAAATTTAAAAAAATAAATGTAATAATCAAAACACAATTATTCAATTCATCGCAAGGGCGTCGCCAATCGATGGCCTAGGGGGGGAGGGGGGCAAGTTGTGGGAAAAGTATGTATTTTTTTTTTACATTTGGCTACATTTTTTTGAATCTCTAGGGCTCTAGGGGGGGGGGGGGGGCAAATGCTCCACCCCCTGGCGCACCCTTGATTCACCCTACGAAAGAGTCCAAGAATAAACAATCAGGACTTGTCGTTTCCTGAGAATGAATGTCAGTACTCAGTAGTGTGACGAGCACCCGGTGCTGTCACATGGCGCGCCGCCGCTACTAGAGGGGGGGGATACTCCCCCCGCCGCCCCTACAAGGGGAGGGGGAACTCCCGCCCCTGAGGCAGCAGGGCGCCGACTCCCGCCAGACGTGCAGGGCTGCGACCCACCACTTAGGGCCACGAATCACGCACTTGACACCGACCAGATAGTTAAGAACGTCCATCCAGGCGGACAAACTTATGTAACCTTCGAAATGTCTCGAAGGCAATGTCACTTAACTCTGTTTTCTCAGTTTTTAATTTCATTTTTTAAACGTTTCTACAAATTTTAACATTGTGTTAAAAATGAAATTAATTTCGACTGTTCAGGCAAAAGAATATGAGTAAAACATTTGTTTAAAATGTAATTTCACAATTCGTTAATTTAAAGTTAAACTGTCCAATTTTAATTATAGATTCAAAATACACAAACCATACCAAAAAGCATTATAAAAAATTTATAAAAATCTCTCCTGGAGGAAAAAAAAAAACTTTTTGACATAACTTCTACTTTTAACAGTTTAGAAATTACGTATGTGAATTCTGAAATATATAAAATATAGAGGTTAAAATTATTCAGTATTAAGAACATGTGTCCCAAAATATAAACCTTGTCTGCTGGCAGTTTTGATTATTTTGGGCGAGATGAGTCAATACTGTAAACTTGGCGTAGTTGTAGCAGTAAGCACTGCCTAGTATTATTATTACTTTTTTTACGGCGACATTAATATATGTACAAATAGAAATAGCCTATAACTTAGACCCTGTGACAAAATTCACATTATCATGACATACGGTACCAAGTTCTTTTATACTTTGATCAATTTTTTAAAGATGTCCAAACGTGGGTTGTCATAGTTTTGTCAGAATATTGATGTTGAAATAAACATTTGGTCGCATCACTAAATAACATCTCTCGCCCCAATAGCGAGTAGTGCAAAGCAACCAATAATCATAGTTTTGGAGACTCCAAGCCGAAGTAGGCACAGCAAAGTGAGAAAATGCTAGGTTCGCAAAATTTACACGAGGTTTTTAAAAAATTTTCTGCCAGAAAAAAAACTTCCCGGGCCCCAGATATAATAGGCGTGCCCTTTTCAAAACATGTTTTATTTTACGTGACTGACGCAATTATGGAGCCTTGAAAATAGGGAGTAGACAGCGGGGGCGGGGGATATTTTCTCCCCAATCGAAGGAAGGGGTATTTAGCTGGGTAGTGTTACTTCATACAGATCTTGCAACTCGTATATATGTATTTTATTTAAACAGCAATTAACAAACATTTAAATTTAAGGGGGTAAATAAACACTATCTTCACGGGACGATTTGAAAAAGTAGCCACCGCGAAATGGAATTCTGACTGCTCCCGATACCGAAAGGCACGATCATCATTCCCAAATAATAAAAATGGAATTGCCATAAATGCTTTATAGTCCAATGAGAATTTACACCAAATTAAATTAAGTTTCCATGTTGGGTCCATCAAGAGAAAAAAGTGTAGAGCCGACATCACTGAACTGTGTCTCTGCACTACAACCGACGAGAGAATCACGAAACTTCTCTGTACCGGACTATTCCACCGTTTAAAAAAAAAAAAAAAAAAAGTGTTTTAGGGTAGTCACACCAGTTGGGTGTGTACTCAACATGAAAGTTATCTTTCGCAAAATGTTTATCCGAGTTCACTGTTTTTTGCCGAGAATCATCATGTACCCTCCTTCCGTGGACTCGTGTACGGCCTGATGAGACACGCAGAACTATTACTGTACGTAAGGCTTGAGATGTACAACATAAAAAATTAACATGACCCACATTTGAAACAGCCTAAAAGCACTGTGTGCTGAAACAGCCTAAAAGCACTGTTTGCTGCTACAGCATATATTTTTATATGCTGTAGCGTGACGCCATTGAAAACAGAAGATATGCCACAGCACAGGTGTTACAAGCGTAAAAAGAGGAAGTGCTTTGGAGTTAAAAGCTTAGTTTAAAAGTGTAAATGGTACAAAATTGTATTTTGAAAGTGAACTTAATAGCGAAAGTTCACACATAACAGCTTTGTGATGAGGTATGACAACTTGCGTGAGGTAGAGTAGGGGATGCACCACAACGCCGAATGCCAAATTGACTACAACACCTACAGCTAGAAAACTGCTGTGTACCACAACGCCGAAATACATTAACACCGAAAAATGTCATTGCAGGACTGCCACAAAGGTTAGGTTAGGTTAGGTAAGGTTAGGCTAGCCTAGGTTAGGTTGTGGTATTTCGGCGTTAAGATACATTTAAGAAAAACACAAAAATTCATTCAGTTGTTTTACATTTTGCTCCTGTGCGCGCCCCCCTCCCCCCCCCCCCCCTTTCTGGAAGCAACATTTTTCGGTGTTACTGTATTTCGGCGTTGTGGTACACAGCAGTTTTCTAGCTGTCGGCGTTGCGGCCAAATTGGCATTCGGCGTTATGGTATTCGGCGTTATTGTACGTTCGGCGTTGTGGTAACGACCCGGTAGAGTATAGTCAGAGCGAGCGAGATGCCGTCTGGGAGCAGCCAGCCCGCAGTCTTCAGTTGCGCTCCGGGCCGCGGGGCGCGCCACCGGCGCAGAGCGGCAGTGCGGGAGTGCGGGAGTTCACCCAGGCACGCAGCATCGCACTGAATACCGCGAGGTGCCCCGTTTCTCTCACTCGTCTCACTGTTGTAACCCGGAGCAACTGTGTGTATCATCCCGCCAGATTATGGCCACTCATTTCAGAATACCTACGTCCAAAAATTGTTATACTCAGGATAATTCGTTACAATAGTCATGAAGGATACATGGTTAAAAGTATCGATTCAAAAATAACAAGTACAAAAACACATAAATCTAAAGGAAAATACTCAATATCATTTTCATTACAACCTACAGGCGCAGGTAGATTATGAAGTACTTTTTTTTTTTTTTTTGGATCAATCTGCAAACGTCTGGAACATCTTTAGAACTAATTGTAGATTGCTAACGTTCTCAAATACAAAATGATATATGTATTAATTTTTTTTTCTTCCATCTTCTAAGTAACTAAAATGTTTCGAATATTTTCAATTCAATGCTTTGTATCTAGAATTCTAGAACGAGATACTTATTATGTCTACTTGAGTATTTAAAAGGTTTCATGTAAATTCGAACGATATTGATAGTAAACATAAATAGCGAAGTTTTAAACCATTTGAAGGGATTTTTACATTAAATTGTGTATTTGACAAAACACACACTAAAATGTTGATTAATTTTTGTGCCTTAACCCTTACTTCCATCCCTTGCAGTAATGGTTTGTGGTATCATACTTTACTTTAGACATAGGTTTTAAATAGCATTTAGGTTTTAAATAGCATTCAGGTTTTAAATAAATATGAATGGAATCGATTATGTAGAAGGTTAAAGAAGTTTAAATTATATTTTTTCAACTCCTTGAAGTAATGTTTTTTTTATCACAAATTGTTTCAGACAAAAGTGTTGGATATTATTTAGAAGATTAATGTATTGTAAAAGATTTGATAGTGTATGTAATAACAAAATTATGAATTTTTTGTTCTTAAACCCCTGTTTTTTTTTCACCACTTACGTAAAGGTTGGTTGTATAAAAAAATTCAGAAAAAAAGGTTGTCAATAATATTTATATTTATAGTAAATATAAGCGGCTTGATGGCATACAAGGAATGATTATTTTTTAATGAAACCCCTTGCATCATTGGTTCATCCCTTTAAAAACAAGAGCGTGCGCAGAAAAGGGGAAGGTGCTGACAAAGTGTTGATATAACCCCCCACCACACCCACCCCGCAAAAAATAAATTATGCGTTCGCTATTGCTTACTACGGCAGTTGTTACTTTTTTCCCCACCCCTTGCAGTTACTGTTGGTCGTATTAAAAAAATTATTTAGACAAAAGCATTTGGTATTACTCTTAACAAAGTACGGACTTAATAGAATTGTATCGGTTTTTCTGTTTTTTCAAAATACCCCTTCCCCATTTCTACCCCTTTGGACAGATTTTACCAATTGATAATAACATTACTAAATAGATGTTATGTATCACTTCCATTTGCGCGTAATTACGGCAGCTATCGTATCCGTAAAAATGTTATTATATATATATTTATATATACATGTATATACATATATACACACACACGAACATTTGCGATGACGATTATTTTTAAGTCCGTAGACAATTAAAAAAATGTAAAAATATTCCGGAAGTCATACCATGGTAACGGCTATAATAGGTTACTTCAGCCTTAGATTTCTTCTAAATCTACCAAAACTAATACTGTCTACGTGACTGACAAGAGCCAGTGCCTCGTGGTCAGTCTACTTTCTGTACGTACGCGATTAATTTCGAACACAATAACTCAACTGAAGATTTTCACACAGCAAGTGAGTTCTAAACCACTAACAATGTTTTTTTGGCGTAGCACTGCTATCGTACGGCAGTTAAGATATCGTCCAATTTTAAGATTTTTTATATATAAAAAAATACCAGAGCGCTTAAAGAATTCGTCGCCATTTATTATGCTTAGAAAATTGAACTTCATGAAAGTGTAAACTCAAAATATTTAAGGCAATACAAATTATGCTGTATTCTGTATTAGAATCCTCGGCAACTTAAAAAGATCCCATTAAATTTCAATAAAAAAAACAATTTATGA
This sequence comes from Bacillus rossius redtenbacheri, assembly GCF_032445375.1. NCBI lineage: Eukaryota > Metazoa > Arthropoda > Insecta > Phasmatodea > Bacillidae > Bacillus > Bacillus rossius. The sequence goes on along the minus strand of NC_086330.1, from coordinate 6,073,293 downwards.
ATTATTAAATATTTTGGTTGTCATAGAAGTATCTTGACGTGTTATTTTAGAGCACATATTTTCAGTCAACCGTAACAAGATGTGTCGCCACACAAGCACTGAGACGGCTCCAGGCAGTGGGCATGGAGAATAGCTTGCGAAACACCCGGTGGCACCTCAAGTGAACTTGCGGGTGTAGCAGACTACTGAGTAGCATCTTGCGGCCCGCCGCGTGTAGTGGTGAGACATCCCCGCGTGTCAGAGCAGCCGACTAAACACCACTCCGTCAGACACGAGGGGATCAACTATCCGTCAACTAGTACGGCACGCCCCCACGCTAAGGGCATTAATCACGCGAGGCTCGAAAAGGAGGGGGGGGGGGGTGTCGGGAAAAATCACGAAATATCACAATGATGGAGGGGGGGGGGGTGTAGAGAGATACCATGTGTATTTATTTTTTCGCCCGATTTCTACTAAACCGAAAAGCGACGCGTGACCTTGACTCGCCGTAGCCAGGCAACAATATCCCCGCCCGCCACAACATGAACCACCCGGCTCGGCTTGCTTGCCAGTCGCCAGTAAGACTGTGATTTTGGCGCCGAATACATGCGTAAATCACATATAAGCCTTTCCTTTATTATTTTTATGCTAGTGAGAATAAACCTGCAACCTTAATGTGTGTCTGGACATGTTTATCATTGTGTTTAATTTTCCAGAATTAAATTAGATTATACCTATATTTAAAGATAATATTCTGAATTTTTGAAAAATATTTTGTATAAAAAAAAATACACGTGATTTATTGGGGGGGGAGGGGGGGTTAACAATTTGCTAAAAAAACATCACGTGATTAATGGACGACCCCTAAGCAGGTTGGTTTCAGATGGTAGTTGGGAATGGCGTGAGCACGTGGCGTTGCTAGACTCAGGTCGGTCGATACCCCGACACATACATGGCTCGGAGCAGGCCAGCGGAAACTGGCCACAGACACGGAGGGACAGTCCTTGTGTTCCCCACGTGGAAGGTCAAACCTAGTGAATTAAATTCTTACACACACGCACACACATGTATTAATATGGATGTTTGTATACATGACTAGAGACATCAAAAATTCGCGGATTCAATTCGTGAAATGCTACAATTCAAATAATTATACCTTAGTGCTGCTTCTGCCATTGGTTCACTGTTAATCTGGGGTAATGAGGGCCAATTAGAGACCCTCACTCATAGAAGTGTCGAATCACAGGCCGCCCAGTCGAGACGACTCACAAGTCAACAGCCAATGAACAGTTGGCATTTGCCCGAGTGTGTAGAGGATAGTGGAGTCTATCCTGGAGGTCATTCAACCCGCGAATTTTTCCGGTCTCTATAAATGACATTAATAAACTCCCGACACCGTTTGACCGATCATCATGAAAGTTGGCACATAGAAGGTTTGTGTGCTATCTCCATGTTGCTGTAACTCGCCGCCAGATGGCGCTGCGACTTCTACCGATCGCCACGAAAAAAATGGCATGTTGTGATTTTTAGTCCTTAAAACCTCAATAGAAAATAGTGATTGTGACGGAATAGTATTTGTTGGGCGAGTTTAAAAGGAAATACCATTCCAAACTTTTTATTGATTCTTTTACTAGATAGAAACGATTATAAATATATGAGAGACAGTGAAGCGAGAGGGAGGTGAATAAACAAACCCTTGCAAAACAATGTCTGCGGGGTTCCGCTAGTTCCGTATAAATGACGTTACCAAATTAGTCATAGTCACAATAACCTGGTTCCTTTTGGCAAAAAACCCCCGATGATTTTTTGTTATCTACGTCACGGTGGTTGTGTCTGCCTCCTTGTTTCAAGGACACTGCCCATGCGACGGGCCACCTACACCCTCGCGAGCCAATGTGTTTCCTACACCTCCTTACATTGGCCTGCGATCAAGTGCAATTTCTGTAATAATTGCAAGCAACTGAGCATTATAAACACAATTAGTTTCCAAATATGATTTTTTGGAAAATAGGATGTTTTATTTCAGTTTATTTAGGAAGCGGAGGAGTTAAAAAAGGTGGGTGGGCAAGGTGGTTTGCAGTTTAACAATTCGCACGTGGGCCGCATCTTGCTAACTGCCTCTCACGCGCGAATTCTGCGCAATACACGATACGAATACAAACATCGATAGATATGCACCTTCAAACATATTTGCAGTGTGTTTTCTGTTTGCACAACAGTGCTTTAAGATCAACGACGCGTTGCATCGAGGCGTGCAGCGCGTGCAGAGCTGATAGTGATGCATCACTAGCGGCACTGGCGGGCGACGAGAAGCATTCTGTTCACAGACGAGAGAGCCAAAACGCCCGGTCGTGCATCTTCAGGTTTTTTTTTGTTCATTGTAACTCATGATAACTAATGGTCAATTAGGTTAGGTTAGATACATTATAAATACTTTAAAACAATGTGGACGGTTGATTTGGTTAGGATAGCTACATTAAAGATACTGTGAACTCATGTAAACCGTTTCCTAGCCCTGGATAGCTACATATTAAAAATTTATTTGCTAAGCAACCATAAAATAATTTTAGTTTTTTTTTAATGTAGCTGTACTTACCTAATATAACCAACCATCCACAATGTTTTAAAGTATTTATAATGTAGCTAACCTATCCTAATCGACCGCAAAATCTAATGCCACACCGGTTTATACAATGACGGAAAAAAATCGAGCATGAACTTGGGGGAACTTCGGGTGTGGCTCTCTCGTCTGTGCAATGAAGGCTTCCCGGCGGGCGACTGTGGTACTCGAAGCAGCACGCGGTAAACAGCGGTGTTCGCTCCGGCGCCTGCCTGGCAACTGGCACTGCGCAGGCCATCACGCGCCTGCGCAGTATTCACACGAGACCGCGGGAATGCGTTGTGCGCTAGTATCACGAACACATTCAACAGCACATAACTCGAAACGCGAAACTCTAATATTCTATTTAATAAATTCTGAGTAATTAGTTACTAGTCCATGACATCCACGTACATCGTGTGGGCAAGCCAGCTCATTATTATTATTATTATTATTATTTCGTGAGGGGCTCAAATTTCAAATTCTATTATTTTCTAGTGTTAAATGCCATACTATAAAATACATAAAATATGAAAAATTTAAAATTAACCTTCAAAAAAAATATGACTATGCGTTGTAAAGAATGGGATGGAGATACACGCCAGTGATATATTGGAATAGCCACGCCCAATAAAAGATTCGCCAAGACAATACCATTTATTATAAAGAGAATTATTTCAAGGTAGTGAAATTTATGCACGGATTTGAATCAAACTTGAGGTCATGCAACTGAAAATTTATATTATAACTTTTCAAAAAGTAACGCGTGATTGAGAATACATTAGACTGTATTTTATATTAAAATTTACAGATACTTAAATATTTGAAGTACGGTATCTGTAAAATTTCATATAAAACACATTTTAAAAAACTTTTCAACAATCAAGGTTACTTTGTGAAAAGTTAATTATATAAATTTTATATTGTATGGCCTCTAATTGTATTAGAATCCATGCATTAATATCACTATCTTGATTCTATAAAAAATAATGTCTGGGTGTATCTCCACAGGGTAAGAGGGAAAAAGGGGAAAGGGGAAAGGGAGAAAGGGACAAATGGAGAAAAGGAGGAAGAGAGAAAAGGAGAAAGGGAGAAAGGGAAAAGGGAGAGAGAAAGAAAGGGGAAAGGGAGAAAGGGAGAAAGGGAAAATGTAGAAAGGAAAAAGGGATAAAGGGAGAACGAGACCAAGGAGGAAGGGGGAAACGGGATGATTGGGAAAGGAGAAAAGGGGTACACAAGGAGGGGAGCTACGCGAAAATGAAGGCTCGGAGCTGCAGTGTTAACACGGCATGAATGGTGGTTAGAGGGCTACAGCGAAATTCCCCACCCACCAAAATCAAAATTTCATACACTCGTAAACTTTGGACACGTTCCCCTAATTACGAAAATTCCAGGGCCTTAAATCACCTGGATTCGAAGCGACATAGCATCGGCTACAAGCGTGTGCTAACCACGCGATAACATGGTCTCTAATGCATGATGGCAATACAATATGTATTTACATAAGCATGCATCCGTTATGTATCTCGCATAAAAATCATACTCATAGTTGTTGATCGCGCGCGCAACAGGTGCAGTAGAAAATGTCGGAGCTAAACACTAACACAGCCGTCAGAAGCGTACCGCGGCGGACACAGCTGGCTGTACATTCTCAAAGCACTTTATACTTCCCAGGTTCAAATGCAGTGTTTGGTATTTCAATTCTAGTGCAATTTAATATTCACTTGATGTAAGATTTTCGACATACGCCATTGCTAAAGCTTGTTTCGTCTTTTCGTTTTATCGTGTTTGTCTCGTTTCAACTGTCGTGCTGAATTTTTTTGGGTTCAATTTTTTGTGCTGTCATCATTTGTGGGGTATTTTTTTGTTCTGTTAGTCCGTTTTTCTTTGTTTTTTCTTTGTTTATTGACCATATTCCTGTTATGGAATATTATGTGGTGTTTATATCCTGTTGACAACAATTTTTTGCTTAATTTGTTTGTCTTTTGTGTTTTCTGTAGTTTTCTTCGACAGATATACATGTGCTTTAGCGATGGCGTATGTCCAAAAGCTTACATCAAGGCATGCACTCCCTTTGCACAGATCTTTCAAAGATAATATTAATATTCTCTACAATAATAATCTTTTTAACAAACGTTGAAGTACCGCGTGTGTACGTGTTTGGCCTTATTCACATCAGCTGATTTTTAATAGTTAAGTGAAAAAATCTTATCTTAACTAGCGTCAATGACCTATATTACGATTTCGTCTCCCATCAACATACGAGGTTCAAAGGGATCACTTGGTAAGCGGAAGCCAGACGGGAAGCCTAAGATGTACATAGAGTTCTGTCCCTGCCCGAACACGCCCGAATATTCACCTTCGGCCAACCTCGGGGTTTATTTACATATATATTAATATTTCTCTGTTTATTTTAATGTAGTTATACTAACCTAACTAACCATCCATAGTGTTCTAAAGTGTTTTAATGTAGCTAACCTAACCGACAACTTTTAATATTTGAATTCATTTTTCCTGCGCAAAAATAAAACAAATGCCGAGGTTGGCCGAAGGTGAACATTCGGGCGTGTTCGGGCAGGGACAGACTGCGCCTCGTGCCACCGCGTGTGCCGCAATGAAGTGCGCGGTAACAGGGGCCCGCGTGCTATATCCCGGGGGGTGGTGGGGAGATGGGGGGAAGAGAGACCGAGGCGGCCGACTTGCGCTTGCAACATCGTCACCGAGGAACGGGGATGGTAGACGCTATCCCGGGAGCGACTCAATGACGTCATGCAGTGCGCGGTCTCGGGAGGGAAGCCTTCATCTCACAGACGAGAGAGCCACACCCCAAGTTCATGCTCGCTTCCCCCCCCCCCCCCCAGGTTCTATCAAATTGTATAAACCGGTGTGGCATTAAATTTTGTGGTCGACTAGGATAGGTTAGCTACATTATAAATACTTTAAAACATTGTGGATGGTTGGTTATATTAGGTAAGTATAGCTACAATAAAAATACTGTAAAATCATTTTATGGTTACTTAGCAAATAACTTTAGAATATGTAGCTATCCAGGGGTAGGAAACCGTTTACATGGTTTCACAGTATCTTTAATGTAGCTATCCTAACCAAATCAACCATCCACAGTGTTTTAAAGTATTTATAATGTAGCTAACCTAACCTTTTACAATGAACCAAAAAAAAACAGAAGATGCACGATCGAGCGTTTGGCTCTCTCGTCTGTGAAAATAAGGCTTTCCCTCGGGATGCCAGACGGTGGAACCAGCCACACCGGAAGCCAATAGGACTGGCGAATCTGACTGCAGGAAAGAGAGTTGGGGTGTTTTTCGAACCACAGAATCCGTTCAATATTTGACATTAACTTATCTACAATACGTGATTAAACCTAGCAATCTTACATTTCAATTATATGCCCAATAGTATTAGATTAAATTTTACTCGACGTCAGCGAAACCTCCAACAAAAAAAAAAATTAATTGGCATGTTCACGCAGAGTAATTCAAGACCAAACGTAACACACAACCGTCACGCCGGCGATGCCTACAAGTGCCTCCATTAGTAGAGACCTGCAAAATTCGCGGATTCATTCGGTGATAGGCTAGAATTCAAACACAGATACCTCTGAGATAATTTTGCTATTGGCCTACTGTTCATCTGGACGAATCTCAACCAGTTATAAATCCTCAACCAAAAAAGGATCGAATCACAGACAAACCAGCTGAGACGACTTACAAGTCGGCAGCCAATGAACTTGCGTTATTTGCCCGAGTGTACAGGGGTACGTGCAGTATATCCTGAAGGCCATCGAAACCGCGAATTTTCCAGGTCTATACTCATTAGTTAATAAATACAAGCCCCCAAACACAACCCCCCCCCCCCCACCACCCCGCGACTACTGAACAAGTGTCATCGTCTCCATCCTAAACGCTGATGTTCGCTCCTCCAAGGACACTGAAACCAAGCTGACAATCTAATTCAAATGTTATAATTCCTGCCCTCCCCTTGTTCCACCCGCAGGCACAGCTAGCTGCCGTGACAGTGGACAGCTGAGGCAGTCTACACGGCTTCTACTCGTGCCTATTACACGCTGGGCCCTCGCTCTGGTGGAGATACAGGTGTGACGCGTGTTCAAGACCCTGTCCTGGAACCGACAAACCTGACATTACTTCGAGACCCATTACTGTTCGTGCATAATGTCATCCACGGTGGGAAAGAGCAGCTATAAAGGTAATTTAAAGTTATAAAAAAAATTGGTTGTCTGTAAAGTCGGTTTACGGAAGATAGTTTAACGTGACGTCATAACAAAACATTGATGAAATGATTGCATACTTTTATGAATGAAATTGAATCATTTTTATTGAATTATCACTATTTGTATGGATATAAAGAAGCAGTGAAATTATATCTACAATTTAATTGATAAATTTACTTTTATTTGCACTAATTAATTCTAATATGTTTATTACTTTAACGAAGAGATTATTTTAACTATAACTTTTATACATGTTTGCTATTTAACTTCTTCCAATCTGTGTTATTCTGTTAAGGATAGGACGATGAAAGGAAAAGTAGGAAACGAATGGGAGTGTTTCAAGTTTAATGTGCCTCGAGAAAGTCAAATCGATGGTTGTTCCAATCGAGTGGAAGAGAGATAGATGCGGTGCAAGCGTACAATGAGCGTAACGGGACACTTTTTCGTGCGTGCAGCCAGCGTTCATTGATTTATTAGACGTTGTCATGTCAAAAACCTTTTAATAATGCTGCGAGATAAAAATAAGCTGGCTGTAATACGTTGAAAGCTGAAAAGGCATAGGTCAAATGTAGCGAGAAAACGCTGGTTTCGAGGACCAATAATTTTCGACTACCTACGTAAAATAATTGCTACCTCGATGTTAAAACAAATACGCAACGCATCCGCCATATTTAAAACTGAATTTTCATATTTCCCTCTAAAATCAGATTTAACAAAACCCCGTGATTTATAAATTGCTAATGCTGAACGACGGAACTATGAAATAGTCACCGACAAAATGAAAACCTAGCAGGTGGAAATGAATACCTAAACACCACAGTTTAGGTTGCTTGGCTGTTATGTTTCTCGAATGAATGTTCTCGTGTATTTGGGGATTTTGGCTAAAATTGTCAAATTGAATATTGTGGTTAGTTTCCAATAGTTTTCTGCTGTAGCTAATAATAGGTTTTCACATGTGTAGTCGCTGATGTGTTCCTTAATCCTGTTGAAACACCTGCCTATTTGTGCTAAAAATACATTTTTTAAATAAAGTATATCGGCTGGAATCTTGTCTTGTTTATGGGTTTTAAAAATGCATATATATTCTGTTCCTGAGAAGTCAAAGAAAAGTTGTTACAAGTTCCTTCAAATGGAGGGAACAAAAAACTGTTCTTAGAAGACATTCAATGTTCTTTTGTTATCGAAGTGGCTACATTGGTTTTTTTGTTTCCGGGTAAGCTTGAAGAGGGTTTTCATCTTTTTCCCAAGGCGTCTTCTTCACAAATAGCACTGGCCATGTTGACCAGAGTGGAAATAACTGTTCTCTTCTGAGATGAATGTGCCGTGATGTAGCCCGCGGAACCCAGGGGTTCTGTGAGTCAGGACGAATGTCGCATAAAGCAGGCACAATCATTGTCAAATAACTTTCTTTGACGGAGTTGGGGTTTGGCCAAACGAATCGAAAAATAATTACGGAACCTGTGATTATAGCCTGTAGAGAATGAGTGGACTTGTTGCTGCCACAGTTGCCGAGCTAATGACCGGGACACCCAGGCTTCTCAGGCGAGTTTTGTCGGCGGGCTGGAACCCACAAGCCCAGCAGCCGGTCACACAACCGACCGCAAAAGGCCGTGTTCCTTCTCATATGATTTACTATCGAGTGCTTCGCCTTACCTGAAGCATCGTGTGTATGGCGATATTGGTTTCGACGTAAACGCAAGATTACATGCTTGAACTGTATAAGATATTTAATTAGTTCAGTGTATATGTATATATATGTATACATATATGTATGTATATATATGTGTATACACACACACATACATATATATATATCACAGCATGAAGATAATGTCTTTTTCAATAGCCACCACTGATGAGTGGCTAGGTCTGCAAAAATCAACGCTCAGCAAAACCCATAGATTTTTCTCTCCATAAATTGTGTCCGAGAGCAAACAAACTTTCGACACGATTTTTATTGACTTGTTCTGCTGACACCAGACTAGCTGAGTGACGTGTATTTGAAATTGTGCGAGTAACGCATCTAATCATGCATTAGATGATGACTAAAATAAAACAATATTAACATTTAATAACACAAAAATTCCTTTTGGACACTTCAGAACCGAAACTAGACTTTAAACCTTCGACTTCACAAATCACAAATTGAACAAAACTGCACTTTCGCGTCGTTTGCACCATACACTTCATCACGAAGGCTTTGTGATTGAAAACTCTCCCACCTAATGGTATAAACTTTACGTATAGTCTAAGCTCTAGTATTTTCATGAGGAGTTCTACCGATTCGCCCAACTCTTCAACCGGCCCTGTTTCTGTGTTCCGCTTGCTTAATAGAGGCCCTTTCCTTGACAGTCATAGCGCCAAGTAGTCATAGCTGGACAATACCTGAACACTTCTATTGTTGAAAACCATGATGCGTAAAAACACGCATGAGGTGCACTAGTTCCCACCTATCCCTGACCATACCCAAGTACCACTACAGAAAATTTTAAATAAGAAAAAAAAATTATGAACTCGTGTTATCATTTAAGTAAAAGGCAAAGCTGCTAGACAGTACGTAGCCCCATCAGCTGCACAAAACTTGAGACTAATTTAGGTACTGATTTAATCCCATTATTTCAGACAACCTAGCATTAAAATGACGCTTTAAAACCAAAATACTCATCTTGAGTCCGCAAGCCTAGCATAGTAAAAAAAATATTACTACTGAGATTATTCTGAAGTGTATTCGAGAATGCAAGACGTGGATATAATACCTGGAAGAAATTTAAACAATAAAAAACTACCCAAAGTAAGTTAAGAATTTCCATATATTTGCTGCAACACAAATTATGCAACATTAAATATTTCATTCTATATCTATTCATATTTCCTAAGCAAAGTTGGTTTTATACATAGTTGTGCCGAAAAAAATATTACTGTTAATGACTGCGCTCAATATTTTTATTTTTGTTACGATGCTATATTCATTATTACTTTAGGCCATTTCACCTGTGTTCGCGCAGATAATTACTTTTGTATAGTTTACTAACTTAATTTCTCATGCAGAATCTAAGATTATATTTCTTCGACAGTTTACCTTTTCCATCGAGTGTGCGTTATTGTTCGGTACGTTTTTAATTATACAGATTTCATCAATCGACTAGCAAAACCTGGCAAGCCTCGAGGGGACGTACATCAAGAATGAAATTTCAAATTTCTGGATAAAATATTCGATAGCCACCAGTGCCTTGAACTTACAACAATCTGTTACATTGTAACCGATATCGGCGAAAGTTTAACTTTATTCTCATACGTGAAACATTGTACACTTTAATAGTATTATTGGTTCAATCATCCATATGAAAGTAATATCCGATTAGATAATTTAAGAAGCAACCTGCCCACAACACGTAATTCACATACTGCAATTATGTTTACATTAACCACGGACGCCGCGATAATAGGAGAGAAGCATCAACAATAATTCACCGGAAACATTTAATTAATACCTAAATTCGGGTAAATTTAATTTCTAACGTAATGTTCAGTGAAACCATTATACATGGCAAAATTTCAAATGCGCACGCGTACGTACTTAACGGGATATAAAGCCATGCCATCTTGGATTTTTCTATATTTTTGCTACAATTCAAAATTTTTAACTATTCATCAGAATTTTTGACACGACAAAGCATAAATTATATCTCCCAGATCTTCTATACCTTGTTGCAACCACATGTTTACTAATAGGCTCTAGTAAGTGTATGTGCTTCGAGGAAATATATTTCCCGCGGGCTAACACAACCACCATGTTAATCACACGATTTAACAGTGTTGAATTCAACTATTAGCCAAAGCTAATTCCTATGCCATGTCAAACCAAAAATATATGGCATGGGAGCATTATTGCAAGCGGTATCAAAATACTTGAAATTGCAAGATAGTAAGGCCTGATCTGCATTAAAGTTTCAGGCCAATAAAAAAGAGGCGAAGTCAAGCCACATAATTATTTCAGAAAAGGGGGAAAGTCTAAGCGGGCGACATGATTTTGTCTACGTACGTCATTGCAGACTCCAGCCACGTTGCCTTCTCTTTCTTAATACATATATGATGGTTGTAATGGTCAGCCATGGATATCTCGCAAGTGGTAAACATGGCGGACGATGCAATGAACCTGCTCCCGTAACAGCCTCGTCCAAATCACGAGTGGTGTAAGAGACATTAAACCCAATAACTCATGCAATTTTGCTTTACGCCAAACTGAGCTAAAGTAACAGCTTAACTGCACATTGTCAAGTCAAGATACACTCCAAACGAATGATTTAACTGTTTCTTGTGGTGTTACATTCCTTGAAACTGCAAGGTAACTGAACTATTCTACACACTTCCTCAGAAATAAGCCTAAACGTTAAGCGTTCAACTAGAACTCTCAGATATAAAAATTATTGAATAAAAATTACCATTTATGCGCATAAAATGTTTGTTATCGGGGCTTAAAGAAATTAAAAATGACCTAGAATTATCAAGATGCTAGCATGAAGAGTAGTAGCAAGTAAATGCGCACGAGGGGTTATTTATATTTTAAAATTCGGACAAGATATTTAAAATTAATAATGCAATGTAAATGCCTATTTTTATAGATCAGGAATCATAGCAGACTATAATACACTCTGGAGTAAAATAAAACGTCAATGTTAAGTCGTGAGCAATCTGTCGTGACAAGCAAGCATAGGCGTGCGCACGGTAGGTGCCACAGGTGCCTTGGCACCACCATTAGGGTTAACGTTATTTCGTTTTTTACAAACAGAAATAATACATACTTACAAAAAACCGTATTTTTTCAACAAAAAAAAATATGTTTTCCAATCGTGTCGAGTTACAGATATGTGCTCATAACACTATCAGTAGGCTATATCATTTATCAATCGAACCAACAATACACACGGAAACAAGCCAGATGCAATTACTTGTGTTGTACACGCGGGCCGCGGCTACGAAACTTCTCCTAGTTCTTCTCGATTTACATAGAATGCGCACTCGCACTACACTCGGCAGGCGCACGGAATAATAGCCGCCGTCCGCCAGGGTTTATTTAAAAAAAAAGAGAGAGTTTAGTTAGTTCAAAGGATAGGCTTACTCGATGACTTGTATGAAGTCGCCGACAAAGCATTTTTGTTGTATTCCAAAAGTTAAAACTTTTGCCCACTCTTATTTGTGTATTTTTATTATTTTAATATTTTACATATTTAAGGTATGTTACAAAAACTCCCTTGTTTTGTTGATTTTAAAACTTAACATTTGAGAATGTTTTTTTCTAGCTTTTATTTGGCGTCTTCAGAAAACATGTAAGTACGATTTTGCAAAGCCACCAGCATGAATTCCGTGCAAACAATTTGTGCAATTTACTTTATGGCTCAACAAAGCTTAAAACTGTAAATAGTTTAGTAGTTTTCCTGGCGATTATAACGTTCAAAGCCATAACTTGTCATAAAATATGTTAAAATTTTTACATCTGTGTATTTAATGTTTTTGTTCGGAAACACCTCAAATAGCATCATTTTGCGCTTTCTAATCCAAATTTTTCCGGGGGAGGACCCCCGGACCACCCGCTTTAGTCTCGGGGTCAGTGAATGATATGGCTGTTGTGTAATCTGGCACCACCAATACTTAAGTCCTGCGCACGCCTATGCAAGTGTGTGTAATACTGGCTAAATTTGCATTTTATGCCGTTAAAGTGAGAATATGTGTGTACTTTAGTATATTGTTATTGAATCGGGCTATACCTGTAAAAGTATTCTGAAGTCCATACTCATTCAAATATAAGACAAACTAACAATGAACTTAAACACCTTTTGAGTTATTGTATGCAACTATTCATGAAAATACCATTATTTGACAAAAATATCTAAGAATCATCTTGGACTACAATTCAAATGATTGTCATCCCTCTTTTATTAATTAAAAAAAAGTACTCAAAATTAATATAAAATAACTTGTCTACGATGGTATTGAATACCAAATTTAATTTATCACTGTGTCGTATGTCATATTCATCTATTCTCCCCGAAATATAGCTTTATAATTTAAATTATATTGTGCAAAAACCTCATATTTTCTGATATGGATCTGGCCTGTGTACATAAAATTAACGAAGCATTCAGTAATTTGCGTGTATATTTCACGTTTTTCGAATAGAAATGTTTCATCAGAGAAAAAATTTGAGAAAAGAGGGTCTTAATACAATTTAAGAAATTAGGAATAGTATTGAGAGGTGTAAAAATGTAAAAAAAAAAAAAAAAACCGTAAGATTTTGACGAAGTTTTTATTAAATGATTTATTTCCTGAAAAAATAAAAACTAAAAAAGGCCTGGTATACCGTCTTCAATTTTTAAACCCCTTTATCACCTAAATGCATTTTTTAAAAGGCGGACTAATAAGGAAAGATAAAAAAATGTATTTGAAGTATGTACTGGATGTTTACTAGTATGATATTAACTTAATTTAAGATAGAAGTATTGCTAAATATTTTAAAGTGATATAAAAGATGACAAAAGTCATAGCATTCTCGATAATGCACATACGTGACTCCTACCGCGTGTAAATGACACACATTCAATCAATTGTATTTCTCAGAACCGATCCAAACAGCATCAGCTTGGTAACCTGGCTATTACCAAGATGTTTAGTAATGGATTGGCCAAGACATTTTTTAAAAGCTTTCCCTACCAGTTGAACTATCTTTCTTTAAAGAAAAATCTAGTTACTTGAATTTGTGCAGTTCTTCCAAGTAACCATAATGTTCACATCACATGTGAATCATAACGTAGAAGAATCCTGTTAATCTAGCTTGGTGCTATGTACGTTACAAATAGCATTACATATAAATAATCGCAGATGATGCTACGGAGAATAAAAAAAAGGGTGTGTGTGTCAGTCCTAAAATAATGTATTGTACGAACAATTGGGCATCAATGTACCCGTTACATTGTCATTGCAGGCGGCTTCGGAAAGTTAAGACATAACAGCTGGAATAAACCGGGAAGGGCATGATCTAAAATATATTTCTAGGTTTGTCAAAAATTTACCAATTTAAGAGTCCTAGCTCGTAACCGCGATGCTTAGATCCACAAATCAAATAATATTTACAGAGTGGTTGTTTAAGAGTGATTTCGAAATTAGCTGTGGTTTATAAAAACAATGCTCAACAAAAACACATATAACATTACTATTTTTCCCCCTTCAAATTTAGCACTAAATCAGGAGATTCAAATCATTCATCAGCATCAAAGTCAAATGACGGCAATAAACTCATTCTTTTGCATGTTAGAAGAAACTAGTTAGAAGACGATGCAATGCCATCGTGTCACAAATATTGGCGCAGGGGTCAATGCTTGAACAGTTGACAAATAAAAAAGTAGTAACTCCGTCCTGTGTAGTTCTCCTACGATAAAGTTGCAATGACGAAGTGGACATTCTCTTTACCCCCTCAGCGTAAGACTAGCAACAAGTGTTGGGTGTTTACCTAACCATTACCGCAACACATGAATGGACATTGCTAAGTTGCCGCACACGGACGTTCACTTAAAGCCACGGAAGGACACAAGACTCTCTCGTGCAACTAACTCGACAACATGTTCAAATAGGAAAACAGTATCGTCATTCATTTACGGTTTGTCTCGTGGAGGATTGGCAACAAAATAAAACCAAGGAAAACAACGCCGCACCGCCGGGTCAGCAACTTTCCAAGAGTTGAAAACTTATCTAATTAAATAAACTATTTCCAGGGACCGGAAAAATTCGCGGGTTCAATGACCTGTAGGATGAACTCCATAGTTCTACGTACACTCGGTTAAAATGTGACCCACTCATTGGCTGCTGTGTTGTGAGACGTCCCAACGTAGCAGCCTGTGATTCGATACAGCTTTGGCCGGGTGTTTCTAATTGGCCCAGAGTCATCCAGGTGAGTTGTGAGCCAATAGCAAAGGCAGAACTGAAGTATAACTATTTGTATTTTAGCCTATCGCGAAATGATTTCGCGAATTTTTCCTGTCTCTATTTCGTACATGAAGTTTAGCCGCGTCAAAGCGGTAGAATGTTCGTTTCGCTCTGCACTGCAGCAGACAGGGTTGAGAATCAACTAATATAGACAGTAAAGTAATTATTTAAGTGGTTATATTTAAAATATATATATATACATTTCAATGATAGCCCAATGCCAACATTATAAAAATTTTAAGTTAAAAATAGTAAATACATTTCGTTTGCTGAAACATTCGCCCGCCATCTCTCCTAATCAGATTCTCCTACACCCATTAAAATTGTATTGTGGATGCCAATACAAGCATTCAAATGCGTATCCACATATCATTTTTTTCGTATTTTGTCTATTTCATAAAGTGTAATGAAATTAATCAAATTACTCGGCCCCGATCTACTAGTATCGATAATCATTTTTTCATAAACAGCAAGGCATATCAAAACCTAATCTCAAAGACCATCGAGTTAGTTTGCGACCCCAACGTGGCAATTATAATTGAGTAAAATTTAGCATTTTTATTCCACATTCTAAAATATTTAATCAATCAAGGATAGAGGCACAGGTTACATATGGAACGTGCTTAGAAATTAATCACTGCAGGACGCAGGTGGGGCTTCAGGGGTGGGTGGGTTGTTTCCGCCACTACGATCTTCGGTCGTCCATTAACTACAAAAACAATTTTTCAAGCTTCAAGCTTTATTAGATTGCCAGAATATGTATTCATTTAGATTTTATGTTTAATGTCAACATGGCTAGTAATCTATGTTTGCGGTAGAGCCACGGACAAAAAGAAAAAAAAAATATTTTTTCGTGGCCTATGTTGAAAATGTGTAACTTTTTCGTAAGAATAATTGTAGCGGGGCGTACGGCCGTTACGTTAACCTCCGCGTTATCTTGCTCGCCAGACTCTAGCTCAGCGAAAGCCACTGTGTATAGGAGCTACCAGACGATCGAGAATGTGATATAAGCCAAGTGTAAGTCTGCCGCAGTGACGACCTAACAGGAGTCCAAAACCCCAAATTGTTGCTAGCTTTTTTTTCCGTTCTATCTCATTGTATAAACCGGTGTGGCATTAAATTTTGCGGTCGATTAGGATAGGTTAGCTACAGTACCGGTCAAAAGTTTAAGACCACTGTGTAAAATAATAAAATAGCACATAGAACCTAAAGTTTTGACGAGAAATATATTAAATTTTTTTAAAATATTATTTTACATATAAGTAAAAAATACCTACAGCTGCGACGATAGGCTATGTTTAGTTTAGGTGTTATTAATTTTTAAAGATTTTCTTGTAACTACAAAATTACCACTTTTTGAGACATACAAAAATTTTTGTGTCCTATACTGTTAAAGTTACATCTATGTGGAATTTTTTGTTTTCATAGAAAAGTGTAGTTGTCAGTTTGGTTACATTGAAAAAAATCCGAAAAAATATCCAAATAAAGCCGGGCAGATTTATTGAAAAAAAAAATTAAAAAATAGCACTATATTACATGAGATTTAAAAATTCATAACTTAACTATCGAGTAAGCTACAGAAGCCTGCTTTCTTCCTGCGCGTAGTTCATCTTGAGCAGAAGATGAACTACGCGCAGGAAGAAAGCAGGCTTCTGTAGCTTACTCGATAGTTAAGTTATGAATTTTTAAAAATCATGTAAAAGAGTGCTCTTTTCTTAATTCTTTCCTACAATAAATGTGCCCGGCTTTTCTTTGGATATTTTTTCAGATTTTTTTTTTAATGTAACCAAACTAACAACCACACTTTTCTATGAAAACAAAAAAATTCCACGTAGATGTAACTTTAACAGTATAGGACACAAAAATTTTTGTATGTCTCAAAAAGTGGTAATTTTGTAGTTACAAGAAAATCTTTAAAAATTAATAACACCTAAACTAAACACAGCCTATCGTCGCAGCTGTAGGTATTTATTACTTATATGTAAAATAATATTTAAAAAAAAATAATATTTTTCTCGTCAAAACTTTAGGTTCTATGTGCTATTTTATTATTTTACACAGTGGTCTTAATCTTTTGACCGGTATTGTACATTATAAATACTTTAAAACATTGTGGATGGTTGGTTATATTAAATATAGCTACATTAAAAATACTGTAAAATCATTTTATGGTTGCTTAGCAAATCACTTTTTAATATGTAGCTATCCAGGGCTAGGAAACAGTTTACATGATTTCACAGTATCATTAATGTAGCTATCCTAATCAAACCAACCGTCCACAATGTTTTAAAGTATTTATAATGTAGTTAACCTAACCTTTTACAATAAGCAAAAAAAAAAAAAAAGGAAGATGCACGATCGGGCGTTTTGCTCTCTCGTCCGTGAGAAGAAGGACGCGAGAGACCGCAGTCACTAGTCATCGCTAGTCGCGCTGTCCTGCTGAAGCCCGCTGCTCGTCCGTCCGGCGAGAAGACTTGTTAGATAAGGCCATTGTTATTGGCCGATCCTGCGCTTCAGTATAGTGTTGGCGTTAACCATCTTGGATTCTGAGAGAATCTTGGATAACATTCAATTATGACCTTCAAAATTCTCCAAAATTACAAAATTTCATTTCAGTTTTTAGGGAACAATTACTACCATCATACGTATTCAAAAATATTAACATTCAAAAATGAGAGAAAATTTCCCAACAAAAAAATTCCTGATTCCTAAAAAAAAAAAAAAAAAAAAAAAAAAGTTTAGCATTTAAAACATCTGTATATAACCGAAGAAGCTGAAATTCCCTGTAAACCAGCCTTCAGTAAGCCTCTAGCGGGGACCTTTGACGTTACTGAACATGTAACGGCTCAGCCCCTCTTGGTCTTGTAGTAAGCGTTCATTTATTTTTCAGGGATTCTTTGTGCTGACGTAATCGCGAAACGTTTAGTTGGATTGTAATAAGTTATATCCATACTGCAGGTTCGCGAAATGTTGTATCTGCTTGAAATAGGTCAAATGTAGAGACCTAAAAAATTCGCGGATCCATTTCGTGAAATGCTACAATTCAAATAATTTATTTATACAATTTAGTGCTGCTTCTGCCATTGGTTCACTGTTAATCTGTAGTAAAGAGGGCCAATTAGAGTCCCTCACTTGTAGAAGTGTCGAATCACAGGCTGCCCAGTCGAGACCACTCACAAGTCAACAGCCAATGAACAGTTTGCATTTGCCCGAGTGTGTAGAGGATAGTGGAGTCTATCCTGGAGGTCATTGAACCAGCGAATTTTTCCGGTCCGCCCCCGTGGTTCGGATTCTTAGCCAAGGCGCCTGATGTTGGACGTGACTTGGCTGAAAGGAATGCCACGTATTTGGATACGCTCAGCATATACTTATACGCCTGACATAGTGCATACCTGGATTAAAGGTATGACAAGTATCGAAAAAGAATGCCTCATGGTCAGAGACCTGCAAACTTCGCGGTTTCGATGGCCTTCAGGATAGACTGCACATACCCCTGTACACTCGGGCAAATAACGCAAGTTCATTGGCTGCCGACTTGAAAGTCGTCTCAGCTTGTTTGTCTGTGATTCGATCCTTCTTTGGTTGAGGGTTTATAACTGGTTGAGATGCGTCCAGATGAACAGTAAGTCAACAGCATAATTATCTAAGAGGTATGTGTGTTTGAATTTTAGCCTATCACCTAATGAATCCGCGAATTTTGCAGATCTCTACTCATTGTTTTAATGCGCTTGGCCTATATGCTTTTCATTGGAACTCTAGTATAAGGTGCGCCCATGTCCTATAGGTAGGCAGAGTAACACTTTTTTTTCAGTCCGACAGTACCTCGTATAAAGTCCTCGTTATCAGTAAAATAAATTAATAAACTTGCAGAAATAGAAATGTAAAATATTTTCTAAAAAAAAACATTTCTACTATTGGCTTCTACAATTAGAACACATATGGAACAATTTTAGAGTTCTAAGAAATACTACGAAGTGACGTAATTGTTTAATAGGATTTTTCAAGCTAGCTAGCGGTGGCCGTTTGGTTAAAGGCACTGCTCCGCACTATACATCTTAAGGTCGTGGGTTCGAATCCGTCTACCATCATATTATTTACAGATTAACGTATTTTAATGAACCTTCATAAGGGCGAATATATTATTTACAGATTATTAACGTATTTTAATGAACCTTCATAAGGACGAATATAAAGCGATTTTTACAACAGTAGTAGCAAATAACGAAAATAACTACGAAATGATCATTGGCGATGGTCTATGACCATGCCCTAGTTCACAACTAAAGAAATATCGTGCAGGGATGCGGATGTAGAAGACGAAGGTGACCCGAGGCCTAAAACCAACTCAATCATAGGCAGAGCGAGATACGTCCGAACATGGCAGAATCCTCGTGTTTATGGCAATACTTCTCCCTGCTATTTCCAAGTTCTTGTGAAACCCGCAACAATGCATCGTTCGGACGTTTCACGGTGTTTTCAGACAAAAAAATGTGGTACGCAGCATTACCATAAATATCCCGTACACAATTACAGCGTCACTAAATACGCGAAGACGCGCGCCAGAGCGGTACCAACTGCGTAGACAAAACAAACAATGCGCGAGCCAATGTCGCCCTTAGTGCACCCGTGCTGTTAGTTCGTGCGCTTTGAATTCTTGGCCACACCCATTTACGATGCAATTCTAACGGCTCTCACACAATAGAAGTACTGTACTGAACACCTTTCCGCGAAGGTCAGCACTATACATCTGCTAATAGCACAATCTAACACTTTCCGAATCAAAATCAGATTCATTTCACTGTGTCATGGTAATTAAAATATCTAGTTTTAATTATTACTGTATTGCAGATGACTTAGTTCAGGCCATTTATAATACGATTTCTACCCAACGGTGTGTCGGCCAAATACATAAAGCATAATAATTAATAGTTTAGTTTTCAAGAAATAAATCCATATACAAAAAATTTAATAACATATTTTTTTATTTTATTTTTAGTCATAATACCTCTAGAGGTAACTTTAAAAAGCTTTAAACAGAAAGGCATAGCAATGTAACGCCAACTTTAGTTTTGAAAAGTCTACATTAAAATGAAAACAGGCTAAGCCACATCAAATGTGATCTGAACGTAAACCATTCATTGACAGGATAAAGTCTTGGGTGATGTAAGGGCCATTCTCGAAGACGAAGCCAGCACTTCCACGTCCATACGACTTAACTCGTATTAAGGTGCAACCTAACTGAACTGTTTCCGGATAAAGAGATGGAACTTGGCTACACTAACATATGCTTTATATTACCAGACATAAAGCCAAAACCATTTGAACATGTAACATAACTGACGCAAAACCTGCGCTACCCCCAAGAAATAAAACGTGTTAAATAGTATTGACAAGAAATTAATTTTGGTTTTCAGTTTTCATAATATAAACACAAGCCCAGAGAACCCCTTCGACTGCTTTAATTACACGTTTAAAGAATACCCGGAAATAATATCTAGGACGTTACAAAAACCTTAACTTTTGGTTAAGTTAATTTGATGGACATCACACAAAAGTGATGATATTTATGAAAGTTTATCTAATTGCATAATACTTGTGGTCATATTCTGTTTACTCAAAAGTCGCCAGAAACGTGAATCGTTTTTGCAAGTTGATACTGCACTCAACGTAATATGATCGTGCGCGAGTAGGAAAAAACTCACGGTAAAGGGAAGCCTTCATTTCACAGGCGAGAGAGCCACACCCGAAGTTCCCCCGAAGTTCATGTTCGCTTTTTTCCTCCGTTCTATCTCATTGTATAAACCGGTGTGGCATTAAATTTTGCTGTCGATTAGGATAGGTTAGCTACATTATAAATACTTTAAAACATTGTGGATGGTTGGTTATAATAGGTGAGTATAGCGACATTAAAAATACTGTAAAATCATTTTAAGTTTGCTTAGCAAATAACTTTTTAATATGTAGCTATCCAGGAATAGGAAACCGTTTACATTATTTCACAGTATTTATAATGTAGCTAACCTAACTTTTTACAATGAACAAAAAAAAAACAGAAGAGGCACGCTCGAGCGTTTGGCTCTCTCGTCTGTGAAAAGAAGGCTTCCCCATGAGAACTGGGTATGATCGCGTCAATTTTAGCCGGTGTCCGGGAGGCCAGCTGGCCGACAGCGCAGTACTATGACGCGATAAACTGCATAATTACTGTCGAGTAAGCAAGCAACCAGCACACAAAAAAAATTATAATTTAGCATTCAAAACTATGTTTCGAGTATTCTCTCCTTCCACCCAATACAGAACGAGAGAATTAAATTTACAATGTAGTGTTCCAGGTTTTCAAAAAATTTTATTTACATTAAAACTAGTTAAAAATTTTGAGCTTAAATGGCACGATTCACACAATATATACAGAATACTTACTGCTTAATTACGTTAATGCTTGCTTACCCCGAGTTTGAGCAGTAGCGATGAAAAAAAAATTCGAAAATATGCATATTGTACAATATAAATTTTTATAAAAGTTATACCACTTAATATTCCAGACTCAATAGTAAAGTTTTAACATACAAATTATTTCCTTGGAAATGGGCCATTCTCTTAATATACTTTTCATACACTCAATCCACCACCGACACGCAAGAAAAAAAAATCTATTGTCTGAATTTTTGCCGCCACATAAAAAAAGGCTGATATACGTTAAAAACAAGTATTGTGCCAACAGTAAATACTATTTTACCACGCCGTACAGCTCCTCAAGTTTGAGAATTAAACAATCAGCCACGATTAAGCCAGCTGGCACGCGCCGTACAGCTCCTCAAGTTTGAGAATTAAACGATCAGCCACGATTAAGCCAGCTGGCACGCGCCGGATGTACGGCACGATACAGGTGTGTTGCTTTGCAGCTACTAACTAAAGTTCAGACTAATAACACGTCAGACAGCGTATCCAGTAGCGCGGTGTCATGACAAGAGGCAACTAGCACTGCCGGCAGCATCCCGTAAAAGCTTATAATAAATAAAACACAGTTTGACGTACTATGCACAAGATAAGGAATTTTTGGTTGTATGACAATAATAAAATATACATGCCCGAAGTTGAAGATAATGACCTAAATGTTCATTACTCTACTAATATACAGGATGTCCACTAAAGACCTTTACAAATTCAAATCTAAATAAAAAATAATAATGTGACAAGATATCTGGATGGGGTTTGTGGCATTGTGATCAGAATCTCTCAAAGTTTTTTTGTGTTAATTTGTTTCTGTTTGTTGCAGTTTTGAATGGTAACTGACACCCAAACATCACAGAAGATGTCTACACCCCAAGAGAAAGCGCAATGTGTATCATGGTTCATCGAAACAAAATCAGATACGCAGGTGCAACGGAACTTAAGGACCAAATATGCGAGAGAACCACCTTCACGACCCACAATTCGTGAGTGGCACAAAAAATTTATGGAGACAGGGAGCCTTCTGCATCAAAAAGGCAGTGGTCGGACAAGCACAAGTGCGGGAGACATTGAACATGTTCGTGAGGCCTTTGTCCAGAGCCCCGGTTAAGTCGATTCGTACTGCCGCGAGACAATTGGAGTTACCTCGTTCGAATGTTCACAAAGTTCTTCACAAAATCCTGAGACTGTACGCTTACAAAGTGCAGTTGTTGCAAGCTCTTCAGCCATCGGATGGACCACGCAGCAAGGCTTTCGCTACAGATATGCTGGCTTGAATGGACGTGGAGGAAGATTTTCTTGAACGCATTCTGTTCACTGACGAGGCAACATTTCCTGTGTCAGGTCTACTAAACAGGCAAAATGTGAGGATATGGGGATCTCAGAACCCACATGCCTCCAGAGCACTCGTGCGCAATAGCCCTAAAGTTGACATGTGGTGCGGGCTAATGAGCACCCAAATAATTGGGCCATTCTTCTTCGCCGAAAAAACAATCACAGCCACTGTCTATGTCGATATGCTTACTGAATTTGCTGTCCCACAGTTGGATGGAATTCAACATCATGTCATCCTTCAGCAGGATGGGGCACCACCTCACTGGGGAATGGCAGTTCGTGCCTATCTCAATGAACAATTTCCTGACAGGTGGATAGGAAGAGATGGTCCGATACCGTGGTCACCTCGTTCGCCTGACATAACCCCACTTGATTTCTTTCTTTGGGGTTATTTTAAGGATCGAGTGTACCATACAAATGTTCCCAACATCGATGAGCTGAAGCGGAGGATCGTGCAAGCTGTAGCCTCCATTGGACAGGACTTCTGAGGCGAACGTGGAAGGAAATCGAGAATAGGCTTGATGTGCTGCGTGGAACTAATGGCGCTTATATTAAAAATTTATTGACTGAAAAACTAGACTAAATTCACATAAAAACTTGGAGAGATTCTAATCACAATGCCACAAACCCCATCCAGATACTTTATCACATTACTTTTTATTTAGGTTCGAAGTTGTAAAGGTTTTTTGTGGATACTGTATTTCTGGGGATTATATTTACATTATGGAGTAATATAAGCGCATATGAAAAGTTTCATACATAACGAACCAGTGTATGTTAATAGGTAAGAACGAAATTTTTCTTTAGACAGCCGATTATTTCAACATTCCTATAAAATGAACTAGTAAATGTTCATAGACCAGCTGTTATTGTACTAAAACAAGGTAGACCTTTACTTAACCTTATTTTACGTAACTGGTGTGGGCCTTACCAACTAGTGCTTTAGTTCCTGGGACAGACTTCATACACGTTTAACTGCAAGTCAGGCAGAAAGGCGTCAAAGCATTCTAAGCGTCCACCTTTACGAGCATAGGTGGATTTAGTTACATTGTTTAGGACCGACATCTTTCCTATTCGAATTTGTTTTCTACCAGGCTAACGCCATTGAACGCGACGGTGCTACTATCTAGCCACTACTTACTGAAACTCTCAAAAATAAGTCGATCCGTGGTAACTAAATTGACAAGGCAGCCATGATGGTTGTTTCTGTGAGCGAAAGCACCTAAATTACATTTGTGTTGCTTTTTATTGGCGGAAATAGATTGCGAGGACGAACTGCACTGATAGGGACAAACTAAGTTGCAACACTGCTTACATGCTGGTCTACGTAACCGCTTAGTCGGATCTTATTTGAAGTGTGAAGAGATGTATCTGCAGATAGTACATACATTCAAGTCGAAGAAAGTCATGAAATAAAAATTAAATTTGAATATAGTTTGTTTTTTCAGTAACTATTCAAAAGAATAACTTAAAAATCAACTAACATTGACGAGTTATGAATACAGTAGCAAACAATGCTTCTCACAAAAAATATTTTTAATAAAACCTACAAATATTGAAGAGCCAATACATGACATAAGACTGGGAAAGGTCAGGATTTTTTAGTAGCTACCACAACCTTGTCCTAGAACATATTTAGTACCACTGACCCAAAACACAATGAAATAATGCCGATCATATTTTGTCATAAGATTTAAGTCAACAAGCATATTGCACGCATATGGGGCACCGCAAACTATTTGACCCCCGCACTTTTTTTTTAGCACTAATATTCCCAACATCTAAGTGTGCTACAACACTAGAACCAAACGGTACTGTAGGGTCTCAATACACAGTATGTTGCATATTGATTAAAAATATTGGAAGCAATAGATGTGAAATTTTTTTGTCTAACATTTCAAACAAAAAGAGGCGACGGGAAGGGGAAGGGGGGCTAACAATAACTTAAATCAATTTGTGCTCCATTCTTTGCGGCGAGCTTATCACTAGTGGCAGACACTAAACGTTTGATTGGAACGGTACTAACTCGCAGACAGGATCGAATAATTAAATTACATTCCCGGTACCGCTCAAAGCTTTGCTTTCACAAGCTCTGTTGAATTTTTGGTTTTCGTTAGTTGCAGATATCCGAGGAAATTGTCTTAAATAAAATATTGTCACAAAAAGCAATAAATCATGGCATGTGAAGCACACAAAATAGGAACATCGTAATTTGGGGCAATTCTAAAGGAAACAGACACTTTAAGAATTAAATCTGTTAACACGGTTATTTAATATTATGTAGGTTCACACTACATTGGTCTATTGGCAATGTAACTATATACGGTTGCTTTCGAAGGTACCAGTTTAAATCTCGCAATAAAATATATTTTATATATATGCAAAACAACTCACAATTTGGATTTTCAAGCCTCTTACTATTGGGACGAAAAAATTGATTTTTCGGGTAAGGATTTTTAATCAGGCTCAAAAGTTGTGTATCTGCTTTATAAACAAATATATATATATATATATATAATGGGGTGGAAAATCAAACATATTTTCTGTTTGAAAAAAGGCCTAACATTTTCACAGAAGTACAAAATATATTTTTTTAACTTGAGCCTTAATTATAATGGAAATGTTTATTGGCTCTTATAAGTGTGTGTTTTGTCTGATGACAAAAAAATTATATTTACAAACCATGGGCTGACTTTCTTATGATTCCATGCATTGGGGCTTAAGTTAAGTAACTTTGGTTAATAATTAAGTGTTTTTACCATTCTAAAAACAGAAGCAATGTGGTGCTATCCATAATTTAGAAAATTCTGTTTTGTTAAGAATTTATTAATTTACAGCTCTTTATCCATTCTAAAATCATTTTTAAAAAATGAAGAGCTAACCATTTGGAGCTTGCTGCAATTCAAGTTCCCCCACACCATACGTTCATCCAACCAATAACATAATTATAAATTAGGTTGTTTTAGTCTAGGATATCTGTATTCAGATTAACAAATTCTTGCATTGTGAAATTTTTATAGTAAAATTTCTCTAATGTAATCATCTATGTTTCATTGTCCACACTTTTTTTTTTTGAGGATGCTGTGACAAGTTTGGTGTATATTATAACAAGTTTAGGTTTAGAAGTAAAAATAAAAAATAAATTAAACTCAAGTAAATTTTATATTTTGCAGAACTGACAAAATTGTCTGTGTGAAGAGCATCCAACATTAGAGGGTGCGATAACTTACATCAGATCACTATACCAAAATTGATGGAATCTTAAAAATCCTAACAAATTTCTTTGGATTTTGAGCATTTGCCATATAACTAAACTGTCGTTAGTATTGTCACCCATTCACTATAATTGCCAACATAACTGAATAAGAGAAGAATGTGTTATCTGTATTAGAGAACATGTGCTCTCAATCAAAGCTTAATTGTTGTTTTAAAGTCCAACAAATGTATTGTTAAAAAAAATGTTTAAGACCATATTTCAACGACTGATCTCTCTCTCTCTTAATATTGAACCAGATATGAGCAAGTCGATTTCATGATGTAGTTCAAAAGCATCTTGAGTTATTTTGTAGGACTTGTTTGGGAATTGAAACGGTAGGACCCGATTTTCACCGGTCAGCCATCGGAAGTACATTAGGTCCAGCCAGATGCGTTGCACATTCTTCTACATGGATTGCTCTAGCAAACTACACAAGATGTTTGTATTTATTGCAATCACTTTTATCTTTACTGATCTCATCTAATTCCATTGCTTCTAAATTTATAAAGGATAATTTCTCATTATCTGGCTAGAGAACTATGACAGTCACATTGTATCTTCATCCAAGGTTTCAAATAAAATCTTTAAAAAATAAATAAATAAAAATTCCATGAGCACCAAATCTTAACCTTTATAATGTGGAAAACAGCTTTTTCCCACCCTGAATGTTATTGTACCCACAACCAATCATTGCAATTCATTAATATCAAAAACCTTATCTTCCACATACTACAAGGATTCACTTTTTTTTCCAGTTTTTAAATATAAAACTCTTTTTGAGTTTTGTTTTTATTTCTCAATACCATCCCTTCATACTTGATTGGATGGTTAGGTATGGTGTGGGTGGAACTATAATTGCAGCCACCTAAGAACCCCACATACCCAGGCACACATTATGGTGTGCAAATGCTTCAAAATAAACCACACAATTTCCTCCATGTGGTACCTCATCATTTCAATTTTTTTTTTTTTAACTGGTAAAGAGCTGCAATTGATGTACAATTATCAAACCAAGATGTACAAAATTACTAACAAATTAAGAAAATTGGTTATTTATACCACAGTGTAACTGTTTTAAGATAGTGAAGTCTTTTTTCACCCATATTACTAAAAAATTTTCACCAATATTACAAAAAGTTTAAATCAAATGCACAAAGTAAAAATGAAGTTTCTTGATTGCACACATAATTTTTCCATCACCAGGCAACTAAAAGTACTTTTGACAATCATAAATAAAAACAAATCAGCTAAAGATGTTGAGCATTAAGTTTATATTGTTTTTATAATTAAAAATATCTTTTCGATGTGTTAACATCTTAACTCTCTGTGCACTGCATTCGTAAGACTAATTTTGTGAATGAAACAGAAGGCATTAGAACGGAAATCACCAAGGTGCTGCCATCTGTAGTGTGGAAATCTAAGAGATGGCAAAACTGCTTAATTCATCTCTATATATTGCTTTCATGAACATTGCAGAATTTAACTAAAAAACTCTATAATAGAACAATTGATATTGTTTTAATTTATAGTCAAACAATGACAACTTGAAAAGTATCAGAATCATGGCATTACATCCCTTGGTTAACAGTGAAATGTAGAGACGGCCCAGCATTCATCAGTACCTCGATACACAAACTGTTGGCCTACATATATTCAACGCCATGAAAAATAATAATTTTGTGATGACATTTTGATTTTTAATTCTTAAATGATGAATCAGCACAAAAAAGTTAAGGTTGTTTCACATATTTTTTTTAATTTAAGCAAAACCAAATATAAATATACTTAGTGTGTTTTAAAATGATTTAGGTTTATATTTTAGAAATACTACAGAAGTATTTACCTAAAGCACTTTTTTTGTTTTTAGTAATGCTAGAAATTTTTGATGTTTAACAGCTTAGCTCTTGGTATACGGCATTTGGTAGGAATAATTTAGTGAATAAAGTGCGTCACATGGAAAAAATGTTAACCGCAGTGCTGAAATCTCTGGAGGATTGCGCAAAACAAAATTCAAAAAGCCAAAGGGAAACTTATTATCATCTTTTTAATGTATTTAAACATAATAATAATTCTAAAATTCCTTGTCGAAAATCGGGTCCAAATTACGGGTTTTGTATGTTTCGAATCTTTTTCACTTTTTATCAGAACAGTTTCATTATATACCTTTTGCCTTGCAAATAGAACAATTTGATAGTCAACATAGCTGCTCCAGCAGTGAATGCAGAAACATGTGATTTGCATCCAGAAATGTAGTTGAAAACAATTAGTATATTTTTTATCAAGCTCAGCATTATTTTAAAGAATTCAACATTTAATTTTGACCTAGTTTTTTTATTATAAGTTTATTTCCAAAGTGAGAACACATGGATTTGCTCATTATCGAGGTTTGATGTTAACACAATACTGGTAAGTACCGGGGGACATTATATTTATTTTTAAACTTTGTGACCTTTGAACGAACTGAACATCTGCATATTTTGTTATATTTTGATTAGTAAGCCAATACACAACTTTTGAGCCAGATTATAATTTAACACTCAGAAAAATCAATATTTTCTCACCCTAATATTTATGCCCTGTTCCTGACCAACCAATGGAAATTCACAATAAACGGGAATTCATTATAGGCGGGTTCACTATAAACGGGTTCTACTGTAGTTATATTTTTGAGCGCATGTTGATCAAATGATCCAAGTCGTTGCTTTCATTGTGGCAAACTTATTGCACCAACTTACATGCATATGCTAATACTTATGGAAACCATGCCCTATACTTTAAAAAAGTGAATAAAACGCATAGTACCATGAATGTGTACTATTGTAGACTTTAAAATTTCATTTAGAAGTAAGTTTCCCATAAATAAATTGGAGTACATTCTCAGAAATTTTAGAAACGAGAATGAATAAAACATTTTTGCCAAATGATATCGATATCTAACATTACAGAACACAATAGTACAATTCCAAGGTACAAAACACAAGTTACAGGTAAATATTTATTTATTCAAATAAAATATTTACATTTTCATGCTACAAGCGAACGTCCATCATGTTGTGCTCCACAGCAGACAGCAAGCCCGGATCCAATACCCAACACTTGTAAGCATTATTGGGTCAAGTCGCGAAAGTTATTTCCAAGCTATTTTATGAAATCTTGACACCTACCAGCAATAAGCAGCTTGAACTTATTTGCTGATACACGCACCATGAGAGAATAGTTTCAACTACATGAAACAGCTTAACTGACCACTTCAGTTAATTACTCAATAAAGTGCTGCCCTTTAATGACCTGATGTGTTTTGAGTAGTTCGTTACAAATTATCTTCAATCTTTCCATCAAACATCTCAATGTCATGCAAATATTTAGGTATGTTGTTCTCAATAGAACACTGCAGCTCTTAACTTACCTAAAAAGTAATTGCTAAAATGCATTAAAAAAATATATTATTTTGCCAACCATAATGAGTTTATTCGTGTAATAGGTATACTTGTAATAAAATTTAAATGGTATCATATTGCCTTGGGATTTGTAAACCAAGCCAAAAGTCATGAAAATAAGAAACTTTACACTGCATAGAAATATGATAGGAACATTAAGTTGTTCAAGTTAAAAATACTTGTAACCAGCTTCATAATATGCTTGGACTGTTACAATTATCACACTAATAAATCTAGATAAATAAAATGATTTACGAAAGGAAAATTAGGAAGCCACATTCCTACCTTCTCTAACCTTTCTATCATAGATTCATCCCAAAAATAATGCCAAAAATAATTTAAAATAGAAAATTCCCAAGAAAAAAAAAAGAAATATTTATAAAAACTATTTGTGCCAAGGTGTTTCCTCGCAGTGTTCAGAAGGTGTCAGCCATGGCTCCAGGAGTCCCATTAGAGGATCAGAGGGCACTGATTGTGCTACCACTGGTTCTCTTGAAGCTGAGTGTAGCACTGTCTCTTCTCATTGCTTCACCAGGTGGACAGCGCTGGCACAACACGTCAGCATGCGTGCGTGCATGCTGTCTGTTTCCTATTATTTTAACAGGAAATATTTCTTAAGGTTTAAAATATATTTCAAATCCAACTATTAGGTTTCCCCACCTGGCTACCTGACTTAGGAATCCTCTGCCAAGATGGAGTGTGTTTTGTTAACATAAGTACTTAAGAATCACACACAGAAATCTATATAGTCAGTCTTATATTCCCATATAACTTAATCATCATTATTTCTGTAAAAAGCATTCCTGTGTTTGCAATACATTAAATAATCATAATTTATCTTATTTCATGCCTTTCAAGTTATTCTGATGAGTTGCTTGCTAGGCCCCAAGGCTTTGTTTTTACTCGTTCCATTGTAAATTTACATTTTATGTGGTTTAACATATTTTTTAAGTATGGCTTTAGGTTGCTTTGTTTGCAGATGGCATATTAATGTAAATTCTCTTGTTTTTTTTACCATGATTATTTGTCTCAAGACAAGATGATGCAATAGTTTGGCCTGTTGCAAAAGGAGATGAGCGATGGAAAATTTGGTAACTATGAGAAAAAATGTTGAGTGTGTCGGGCGGCTCTTGCTATGCGCACGTATCAGCTGGTAATTTGACATATTTTTGCAATTTGTTTAAAGGGAGCTCACCTGACCACATGATTTTTCCCTGGTGTAATCTATGTCAAAAAAACTCCTCACTACGAGGGGTCAGAAATTGCATCATGCTATAGTTTTTTGAGTACTGTGCTGTGATTGACTGGAGAGTAGGTCGCATGTCGGACGAGGGCTACAAAGGTATATAATTATGCACGTTTATAGAGAATTTTGTGACTGGTCAGGATACTACCTTTCGTCAAACTGTTTTCATTTTTCAAAACTTTTAACTTAAATTTTAGACCACAGTTCGCAGGTGTTAGCCCATAGCAATGCAAGAGTTATTGTGCCATTGTTCAGAGGACCTAGCTCTTAGGCTTCGTACTGTGAGTTAATGTGTAACCTTGGGACATAACTACGAACTATCTTTAAATATTTATCCTTCAGACAATATGAATATGTTTGTTTCAGGAGTCGAAGAGGTTATGTATAAAAATTTGTATACTCTACATGTATTTTTTTTGTGTCGCAAGATGGTTGCCACGAGGACTGTGAATTTTCTTTCAGTATTAAAAACATATGTAAACATCCGTCTGTGTCAGAGACCTTATTTCAGTAAACAAATCAGCGACAGTAACATCTATTTGGAACTAGCAATTTTTTCAGCACTCAAAATATTTATGAAATTGTTTATGAATGTTCAATCCTAAACTAGCTATTTGCAAGCCAGGAGTTTTGAAGTGCGACAAACTCTGTAAGGCAGTTAAAATCAAGGTGTAACTGATCATACTAAATGCCATTTAAATAAAAATTTTGTGGATTCATTCAAAATTAACATGTAATTATGTAGCTAATCTCATAGATATTTTTCTCTTTTTTTTTCTGCTTCTCTTGGGTTATACACAGCATTTCGTACTGTTCTCATATTCACCACGCAGTATTTAGAGAGCCTGAAAGTTCTACTTCAATAAAAAAGTAATTTATGCCAATAAATATCATGAACCTATTTTCCTAAATACTTTTTTTTGCCAAATGTATCAGATAAGTTAGAGACTTTCTTTTGATCCTAATTGTACCTCAATGAAATGAATGTTTCATGGATAAGACTGACTAAATATTTAACTACACAAAATGCTACAAAATTTACAAATAATATCTTTACAATAGGCCAAAAATGTTTAACAGAGTAAAATACCCAACTTTGTCACTTTGTATTCTGTGTGTGATTCCTCACCAAATATAACTATGAATGCACTCCATTAATATTGTGGTGATGTGTATTTATTAGTCATTTATATATGATGTAATAGCAAGTTTTGCAGACTCAAAGTCAAAAATCTATTTAAAAAAATTAAATTTTTTTTTATTTTAAGCACAGATGTTTACACTTAACTCAGAAAAAACCTAACTTACCTGTAAATGGTACATCACACAATCCGCAAACCAAGAATATGATGTCTGCCAATCACGATGTGAATCACTTTTGTTGAAAACCACTTTAAGTGAATAACTTTCTTGAAACTTGATGACCACCATCTTGGATCTGGTAGTTCACTTGCAAGCTCGACACAAATTGCCAGCGAACCAATTTTCAATAAGTCAACACTATCATTCACTAACTCCAACGTATTTCTTGAAGTGCATGTAACTACTATATAGATGGAAACTATGCAACAATTTCCAGACATTTTCAGTTCTTCATTCCAACAAATTCATTTTAAGCTAGGATATCTAGTGACATATCTTCACATATACACATACATATCCTGAAACTTGGAATTTATAAAATGGAAATGAACCAGTGTAATATATTTAAATGTAATTCAACCCTGCCCATACCCTGCAAATCCTAAAAAGTAAAATACATTACAAACATACATCATTTTATAATAATTTAAAAAAATTAAGATATTTCAATGTAAACTAACTTAAAATTTGCACCTTCTCAAAAACTTCGAAAAAGGACAAATGTAAATATGTCACAATCCATTTAAACAACTAACAAATGCTTTTAAATACCAGCCACAATCATACCATACTTATCCAACACAGGCCAACCAATAATAAGCTTCTCAGGAGCTTTCTTCAATACAATTAAATACATATTTACAAAACTATTGCTATTATTAGTGATGGGTCTGTGACTATCTTTCATGCATAATGAAAGTAAACAAAACAAACTGGGTCATGCAAATATTGTAGTGTCCTTAATGGTGGTAGAACTACTAGTTCTATTTATTCCAATGTATTGACTTCGTAAAAATATTAGAAAATGTATAAAGTTGCATATTAATAAATTCCTTTAAAGAAAAAAAATGATTGAAATTTCAAAGTATATAGTGCAAATAATGGATTTATACATGACAGATAAGGACCCATTAACTGAATTGCTGGTAAGCTGTTAATGCCAAAAAATGATCTTTATATAGCAACATTATAAAGAATATTGGCCTGTCTAGATGAAATATGATACATGACTAATACATACCAGCCATCATCCAGATCGATGTTACATACAAATACCTAAATTCACTTCATGTACCTTTTCTTGGAATCCAAAGTTTTTGTGTGATGAAATACACACTTTTAATTTTAGGGAAATATCTAAATTTGTATAAAGTATATAGTTAAAGGCAGTTAAAAGACTACTCTTATTCACAGTATACTCTGAAGAATACTTCAGAACTGCATGGATTTGGGCTAATCTCATGTGGGAGAAAAAAATAAAAAGGTTTTAAAATATTTTGTTCAAAGCCTTCCTTAAACAGTCTCAATGATTGAATACCACTTTCAACTGCTGGGCATAACTTCCCAGAGCACGTGACACCAAGTAAGTTCACGTTAAGTGGTTTCATCATTGACTATAGTTGCCCGCTATTCCAGCTTGAGATGCAATTACCTGTTCTAGGCTTAGTTATTGATGGTTTCATTATGAATGGTCTCTGATTAATATACCCTTATATCCCTGCCCCATCTACAAACCAGCAGCCGGTCAATCTAACCATCCACAGTAATTAAACTCTGAAAGGCTACAAAATTACTGCAGTCCATCATGATTTTTGAAGCACAAAATCTTAGTTACCATCAATTATCTACTGGGTTCCAAACACTTCTTGCCTTCCAAGCAGAACGGAGAATTGAGACCTAATAGCTAATTTAAAAATATTCCCCCTAATACTAGAATCCTGTTTGAAGCCAAACAATAATAAACAGAGGGTTAACATATTTTTGTTAGCAACTGTAGGTTCTCTGGACCGAAAATGAACTAAATTTACATACAGCTAGCTTACAAAACTAGGTCAACCCTTCCATAGTCAACTTAACGTTATAGACTACCCCAGTGTGAACGCGCCCTGTCGTAAGGAGAGTGGAAAGCTGGAAACGAATGAAAACATTAGCAACAGAGAGCACGAAGCCAGCGGCCGAGCAAGGACTGCATGTCTCACTCAGATGCCAGGGCAGGCTCCCTGAAATGAAAACTGAATTCACACTGGTTAAGTTATGCCCACTTCAGCACTGAAACACAACAGTACCCTAACTAGCATAAGTGATGGTAACGTGATGGCAGCTTGTGTCAAGAGATAATTAAAAATAATGCAAGAACCGTAATTTTGTTACAATATTGGCAGAATATTAAGAGCTCCACTACACCCCCCAGAAAAATTTACAAAATAACTTCTAGAAACGTTATAAAAATTGGCTTGATGCAATCAACTTAGTTACTTTTTTCTGTATTCCTAATCTATTGCAAGACTGTCTACGTGACAACATTATCTTTTTTTTCCCTAAGAAATCACTGCACTCTAGTAGAAGTAAATTCATACAAACAATCTATACTGCACCATATTCAGCAATTCAAACTGAAAAGCATTTACAATTGAAAACACAAGACTACTTTGGACAGTATTAACAAATATTTTATCTTTGTCTGGTACAAGCAGCAGGGGAAAAGATAAATAAAATGTTTGTTTGTATAACCAAAATAGATACATATCTAAAATGCAATTCACTTGACCACCATTAAAAACAAAAGTATGACCAAGATGAAAAGTATAAAAGAGCTAATTTCATCAATTCTGCAAAAATAGCTGTCCAACAAAAAATTTATACTATTAAAACCACATGAATAGAGTATAATATTTAGTAGATTAGTACCTATAAAATTTAATTTTCTTCTCCAAACTATTACTGAACAAAAATTTACAATCGTGACATAACTAAATCAAAACATTTTTTGAAATTTCGAAAATATATGAAAAATTACTGTGTATTGAAATAATGCAGAATAGTTTAAGCATTGAAAATATAGTTGATCAATCTGCTATTTGTAAATAAATAATTTCTCAACAGCAAATATGTAAAAAAAAAAGTGAGAGCTGTTGAAACAGATCAGATGAAGAATTGTGCTAACTCAAGTGAAGCCAAACAAACTGCACCATGGTCCAGCACATTGATAGCTTCCCTTCCCAATACATCATTCATAATATTACAGACAAACAAATTGTGACTGTTTACTAACCTGAAAATTCCAGCATAGTTCAATTAATTGTAACAAATATCTAAATATAAGCCTCATTTATCAGCTAAAATATATCTAAAATATTTCAAATGGCCGACCTGATGTGCTAGTGACCAGAAAAATTTATTAACATTCATGTTTTTTGTTGCATTTAAACAAGAGATGAAATAAGTGGTAGTGCAGTAAAGTATTTAATTTAAATCTGGTTGTTAGTTACTGCAACTTCCAACAATAAATAAGAGAAATCTTTAATCCTGAAGTTAAATACCTACAATATACCTTACTAAAATAAAGCCCACTAAAAGCTGGTACTAACGCATGCTTCAATATTTCCTAACCAATTTAAATTAAATATAAAATAAATATAATTCAATACAGCTAATACTTTCTTCTTTCAAGTATACAAAAATGCAGGTTTTTCATTATATCAGTGCCATTGCACTACTTGAAAACAAAATCACATATGTTAATATGTAATCACATATGTTAATATGTACTTTTATTTAATAATGTAAATAACTGGGTGAAGGGTTCAAAATTAGCACTTTTGTAAAATTCATTGGTTAATTGTACGCATGGGAACAGAAAAGTACTATTTCCATCCTTTGAACACAAGCGGCCATCACAAACAGCGATACCTCGCTCAGTCTGCTTTGAGGAATGCTGTTTTCTTTTATCAAGAACACATAAAAGCTCTTAACTTTGTGTCAAATGTACCCAATGATTTTGCAACAATCAAGAGAAGCTAGTAATATGCTTACGTCTATGAACAGCTAAAAACTTAATGACCTATAATTTAAAATACTTTTAATGAGTTACCTGAGAACACTATTCCTTAAGCCATTAAATGATTACACCTATGTAAAAAATTTGGAGTACTTCATGGTATGTTGATCCTAATGTACTGTCAAAACGGGTGCATTTAAGTACATAAAGCCTTACATGTTAATCTTGAATTTATGCTGAATGAAATGAAAAAAAAATACTGCAGAATAAATCAATCCCACAATAGCATTTTTGGTTATGTCTTCCTGCTTATCTTAGTACTAACCATTTTTATAAGTTATTTTCCAAAATTATATATATATATATATATATTTGAGGAATGGCAGTGGCATACCCATAAGGAGGGGAATCTAAAATGAGCAGTGAGTGTGTGTTCTGCCTGTAATCTGCGATAGAGAAGTGTGGGTGCATCACTAGTCTATAGTAACGTCAAAACGCTAATGAAAACACGGGTGCTTCAACTTAGTCTATAATTATTCTAAAATACTAATGAAA
The DNA here is from genome assembly GCF_032445375.1 of Bacillus rossius redtenbacheri. Taxonomy (NCBI): domain Eukaryota; kingdom Metazoa; phylum Arthropoda; class Insecta; order Phasmatodea; family Bacillidae; genus Bacillus; species Bacillus rossius. Next base: position 6,037,073 of record NC_086330.1, on the reverse strand, counting down.
ACAAACACCTAGTTACTGCAACAAGAATAATTCACTGCTAAGATCTCTATGCTTATAATAACTCTTAAAATCTCCATTAGGTAACACAAATTGGCTTACCATGAAGAAATTAAGATATCACAGTCATTTCCAAGGCAATTAATTTTTTTTATCTAAAATATTTTCTTTGGTATGATAAAGAAACTTATATTTTTAATCCTCTGTTCTATCAGTGAACAAAGAACATACTTAAAAAAAAGTTTATGGATAAGCAAGTACGGTTATATTTTTTGGGGGTGGTATGGAAGGGGAGGAAGGGGGGGAGGAAATTGCTAAGTCAAAAGAAACTAAACCATAAAAGTCAATGGCCAATAATACTTTAACCAAAATAATCATTAACCACTAAAAATTTCTACAAAAAAAATTAACTAATACTTATTTCTCAGACAAAAAAATGTGTTATTCATAAAAGAAAACAAGCCAATATTCTGTGCAAAGCAGACTAGCATGATACCAATAGATATAAAATAATTTATTATACTATTAAAGCTAAAATTGGTGAATGATTGTAAGAATGTGACCTACACCTCGGGCGAATATACTCACGTTTTGGTCTAGGAGGGATAAGCTTAGCGCCACCAACTTTCTCCTTCTCTGGAGTGATATCTATTTTCAGTTTCTTCTCGACTGGCACATCTCTTGTAGGCGACGGTCGCTTCACTGGCGGTTTCTTCTCCAAGAGAGGAACAGGAACCGGCTTCTTCACAGCCACAGCGGCACGAGGAACCGGCGGCTTCAACTCCTCCTCCAGCCCCGTGGACCGAAACTTGGAGTGGTACGTCTTCACGGTCTTCGGCCGAGGAGCAGTCGATGGCTTCCGGACTTCGATAGAAATGGATGCAGTCTTCTTCGGTTCTGAAGGTGGCGGCGGTGGTGGCGGCAACTTCTTCTCGTTGATTTTCTTAGTTTCTTCTGGCTTCTTCTCGGGAGCTTTCTTTAATTCCTCAGGCTTCCTCTCGGGAGCTTTCTTAGATTCCTCGGGCTTCTTCTCAGAAGCTTTCTTAGATTCCTCAGGCTTCTTCTCAGAAGCTTTTTTCATATCTTCAGGCTTCTTTGTATCATTTTTCTCAATTTCTTCAGGTTTCTTTTTCTTTGGAATTTTACCTAGTTTGCTAATAGCAGGCGGTATCAACTTGGCCAACAGAGCTTTGTCTTTTTCATCCAAGTCACTACCACTGTAGTACTTTTGCTCATTTTTCTCTCTTTCCTTTTTCTTTTCTTTTTCTCTCATTTTAAACTGCTCTGCAATCTTCTCTTTTCTAGTCATAGGTTTCCCTTTAGGGCTAATGTCTTTTGCTTTAGGAGCAGCTTTTGTTTTTGACTTCTCAATGTTCTTTTCCAATTTCTTCTGCTCCTTAGACTTTTTGCGAGACTTGCTTGGTTTTACACTATCGTCTTCCGAAGAGACACTTTCAGACCTGTCAATTTTTGCCAGAGATTTCTGAGAACGAGTAACTTTAGTCTGCTCAAATTTTTTCTTTGGCACAGATTCCTCTACGTCTGTGGTTAGATCAAGCTTTTTCAGAGAGACGATAGCATCAGGCTTCACTGACGGCATTTCCTCCTCCGAATCAACTGCGACCGGCGTCACCACACTCTTCTGTGGCTTTTCTCCACTATGAACCTTGGCTAGCACTTGCTTCCCATCTCGTATGGTGATCTTGTACACGGGAAGCTGACCCACGAGATCCTCCGATCCGACAACCTCTTCCCCAGAGTCCTCGGAGGTAGCAGTTTCTTCTTTCTTCACCTCACTATCTAAATCTTCCACTTCGTGGCCGACTATTTCTTCAACGGTCTCACTGTCATCTTCTGGCTTTTTGGACTCTTCCACTTCCTCTTTGCATTCAACAACAGAAGGTTCCACAATGACCTTCTCATCTGAAGCTTCACTCTTCACGTCTACCAGTCCATCCTCGGCAACATCTGCAACATCTGCAACGGCGTCTTGCACAACTTCCTGCCGTGACTCCTCGGCGACCAGCACTGGGGGCTCGCTCGAGCTGGCCTCGGGCTCGGCCCCGGTGTCCGCCGGCAAGGCTTCCAGGGCAGCAGTGGACGACACAGGGCCCAGCGAGGTAGATGCAGGCGAGGCCTCTGCCGCTGGAGCAGAGCTCAGCACAGCTGCGGCGGCGGCGGCCGGCACGGCCCCGATGCCCGTCTCCCCCTTCACCATCCGCAACCACTGCTCCACCAGCCTGCAGGCCAGCTGCTTCACACCTGCACGCACACAATCACGTCAGCCCCTCTCATCAGTGCAGCATCAGCTACTCTCTAACTGTTTAAAAATAACTTTCAAAAAACAAATAGCTCCAAGAAGATTAAGTACGGTATATCACCTCAAAAACTTAAGAACATGCATAATAGTAACCTACTTACATCTTTAGGAAAAGTCACAAATGCCAATAAATAAAACTTATAGAATGAAGATATCAAGCAGGGTTATGTACAAACTGTATCAAGAAGTTTCAACAAACTATACTCACAGTCATTCAAGCTCTCCTTGGACAATCCCTTCACAAGTTTCGGACAACTGTTTGTTTTCAATAGTTCGACATCAACAGGGCACATCAATAGTAACTCTAGAAGCTGCTCTATCAACGGCCAATTTTTCGCAACAACTGCATCAGATAGCCATGTATGTATCAAATTCCATCCTCCTGATGTCATGAACCTGCAAAGATACAATGGTAATAATAAGAATTTCATAGCAATCACCAAGTCATATTACTTTTAAACCATTTGCTCTAACTCAGCACTGATTTGTAAAATCACTAACCCAAAAATCCTTGTGTTTTAAAGTGAAAAAAACTAATCACTTAAGCACATATGAAACTTTTCCAAATTATACATACATTAGAGAAAAACTTTCTTATCCTAAAAATTCAGAAATGAAACTTTTCTTCCATTTTCACTGGAACACTGCATGTCTCTAACAAAGCACCATTAACTGGAAAATTAAATATAAAATTAACACCGACTACAGTATTATATCACTAGACATTGCATTCAATGATTAGTTGAAAAATGTGTTACACTAAGTTATAATTGTAAAAAGCCAGGCATTTGCTATTAATAATGTTTTTTTACTATTATTTGCATTGTGGTAAGTAATTGAGACTACACTGGTGTGTTATCCGATTTCTCATCCCGCAACAGGGTGATCTGGTCGCAATTGTCTGGGTAATGGGTAATGCACACAATTTCTATATTACAATTTTGAAATATAACTTAATCATAATCTTAAATTAGAAAACACCAAAATGCCAACATTGTGAGCAACATCTGGCTTTAAAAGTGAAGCTTGGGTTTAAGTGTAGAAGGTAAATTGAGAAATTAGTGAATAACCTTTTAATTACATGACTATTGATAACACATCCAAATGCATTTCCCCAAATACTCATATAAACAAATTTTTAATAGTTTATAGAGATGTATCACAGAATGTATGAGCTTAAAAACTTGAGGTCCCGGGTCCTAAGAGACATTGACAAGACGGATGATAGCATGAGAATGGGGAACACTGAAAAAGAACTCTACACAGCTAGTATTCTTTAAACATAAAAATCAACCCGCTTTTAAGTTAATTAATAAATGATTATAAATTAAATTTTAGTATTCAGAGAACCAACGAGTTAGTTTTCTTGCATGTGCACAGAATATGCAGAATCAGATAAAGTATATTGTACATGGCTACCGACACCTAGTGTTAAGTATTTAAAGCTATGGGTACTTACATCTTTAACAAGTCAGATTCAGTTTGTTTCAATATCTGAACATAGATACACTTGCTTACTAGTTTCTTAGAAAATTTTGTCATCAGGCTGAAACAAAACAAAAAAACAACATTAAAGCAAGAAGTTTTGTATTAGAATATAAGTTAAATAAATATGACACATCAGACCACCAACTACTTGGCAGCTTATGCAAAGCAATTTACTTATCTGCTAAATCAAGCAATGTCAATACCATGAAAAAAAAAAAAGGTTTTCTAGTGTAAATCTTAAAATACAAAAAGTGATACAAAAACACATTACTTTCACCGAAATTGTAATTTTGCTCCAAAAAGAATGTAGTTATTATACTAAACCACATTATATATGTCAGACAGAACTACTTGCAACAAGAAAAATTAATGCATAATATGGCTGTCAGGGAACATTACTAACCCTGTGATATAAATTATCCAGGTTTGTCAAGGAATTAACCCATTCTGTCATAAAAAAAATTTTTTCACTCTGCAGTCATTATGCAAATACAGCTCTAAATACTTATTATAAAAATTTTGGAAACTCAAATGTCCTGGCAATGCTATCTGGGACATTTCATAAAACATTGAAACATATAAATAATTTAATGTTAAGCCAATGCATTCCTTATTTTTGTAAAATTTCTAGAATATTCTCGATAATAATGGCAAAGCCCAATTTTGAAGTTGGCTCTGTGTGTGTGTGTGTGTGTGTGTGTGTGTGTGTGTGTGCACGCGCGCGCGCGTGCGTGCGCGCACGAGTATAACAATAATTGGCTGAAGTTTTCATAGAAATACCGCGGATAATCCAAAACAGCAAATAATACTGTACACTCAATATATAGGCCTGTTAAAGTATTTAGTCACACACTTAAAATATTTTATATCATGAAGCAGTTGCTTATGAAAACTTTGGTCAATTTGTTAATCAAAAACTATCTATCTATATACAAAACTTTTTCCCAATAAGTCCATACTTTAAAAATTAAATATAAATATCCTATCATTGTAAAATAAAAAATTTTAGCGAGCGGCCTCTGTGTGAAGTCCATTTTCATTAGCCTAATACAAGAAAGTTATTTTATCGTTGACATAAAAAATTAATTTACTAGCCACACATCTTTGAAATAAAAAAAATAGAAACAAATTGATATAACAAGTAAAAGCAGAGTTACAATTAAGTTTTAACAAAACGTGTGCAAATTCTATGTTCAGAAGAATATAAAGAAAACTTGTAATTGGATTTATAGTGAAATATAAAATAATCTAACTCTGAACACATTTTTACAATACAGAAATATTTTATGGCTCGTTATGGCGAAAACATTTCATTCAGCCACCGATAAAAGTACAAGCTTTAGCGATGAACTCACATTTTCTATTTATCATTAAATATCTTAGAAACAATCACAATATAAAAGTGTAAAAAATTATTTGTAGAACACAAACAACTTTGAGTGTACAACACTGAATTTTATGCGTGCCTCGCACGTGGGAATGAAGGATAAGTAAAACAAGCCAGAAAAACTTCCTACAGCCAGGTCATGGTGGCTACAGAAGTTCTACCAAAAAATTTCCTAACATTTTCCAGAAATAACATTGAGTTATTACAGAGTAAGCGTATATACAGCTGATTCATAAAATAACTTTAAAAAATTTCATGTTTGAAAATTAAAATTTCGACAGTGGAGAAAGATGTTGCGATGTTTTCCAACTCCACAGTCACGGAGAGCCAGCAAAAACTGAGGCCCTTTAGCTTTGCGCGTGGGGATAACTGATATGTTGTCTCAATAGGCGGTCTAGGCATGTATAAATGCAATAAGCAGAAAACTTTAAAATAAAATATTCAAAAAAAGGTTTTTTAATCCCCCATCACCCATCAAAGGAATCTATGCTCATACACAGTTGTGATCAAATGTTGCTTTGACGTATATCCCTAGTATGTGCAACTGAGCTATTTACACCCAAAAATGTTACTTAAATAAGGTCCTGCTGCAATAGGCAGGTGGTAACCCCTGCTACAGAGTGATGTCGGAAGGTACCATGCTGGTCCCAAGGTGTTTAGTACAGATCATAAATTTAAAAAATGTAAAACATTTGTTGCATATTCTACACAGACTACTTTTATATGTTACAAAATACATATTCATGGTTGCTACATGCTTGAAATTCCAAAATTACATGACATTTCCAGGTTTTGCAGACTTGAATTGCCAAATTTCCATTGAAGTTGTTTACCAGTAGTTTACCACTATTGGGTTGTTAGATCAGCTTTTATATATTAAACAGCTGGAATAGGGTGACTACAAAAAAATATATATTTTAAAATGATGGCAGTTTGATGTCAAAATTAATAGTACTGCGTTCGTTACTTTCGTTTCTTCAGATGTAGCAAAAAAACGAAGATATAGATTTATTGCTCGTCACGGCTTTAAAATGTTCTGCATGTTTCTTTGATTCAATATGCAGTCTACAGTCATCCCTTCCACCATGTGCAATCGAAAAGTCACACGTGCATACATTACAAAACCGTGGCGTTCCAAACATTTGAAAACGACAAGCATGGTCATTCTTTTGAATATTTAAGTCGAAAGCTCTGAAGACTTGCGTGTTTTTTTTTCCCCAGATACACAGTATTCTGTCACACGCTTCATTTCTATAACCGGCACTGAAGAACACAACACTATCGAAAAACATTAAAAAAATTTCACGTCTGTAGACACGACAAAAACACTATGATGAAAACATGGCTTCCAAGAAATAAATTAACACAACACAGGTTGGCCAAAGTACCGTACAAAAATTATCGTGAAGTAAGTAGCCTTCAAACGATAAGTCCGAGAATATGTACTAGTTGTATCGTACAACAGACGTAATACCATCCCATTATTACTTGAAAACACGAGAATTAATTTACTTATTTCGACAGTACATTGTACATGCGCACACTTACTAGTTCCGTTATTTGAGCAACCAAGCGATGTATTCAAACTGCGTTCACGAAACACGCACAGCAGAAACTGAATTTTCTCCGTTACCATGCAGCACAAAGCCTCGTTTCCGTAATAAACCAGCGATGTTCCGTAATTCTGTAATTCGGGGTTTAAATCCGTAATAATTACGGAAAATCCGTAATGGTTGGCAGCTCTGCCAACATTACCAGTACCGAATTAGGAGTAACTTCAAAAGCATATCCGATTGTACATAAATAAACAAATGTAAAAATTAAAGGTTTATGAGAAGGGAAGATATTACCAGCATTAATTGTTGAACTTGCAAAGCCACTAATTTTAGCTACAAATTTTTTTTATAAAATATAGAATCAAGTTAGATTTTGGTGGATGGATGATAACTAGCTCAGATTATACACCCACATTAAGACTATGGACCAATTGACACTCGATTGTTTTATTGAGTTACTCGGTTAAATTAATCAGCATAATGAAGTTTGTAACGTTATTTTCAGTAAGATATACGCTAATGTCGTGATATTGAAAAGTCTTCCCAAACAATCAACACCGTAAATCAATTAAGGAATTTGGTACACACTACTTTCTCAGACGAATTTAATATACATGATAATTATAAAGTTCGTTAAACATTTCAAAAATTGGTACAGTGAAATGGCTAAGAATTATGTTACAAATTATACATATACCACGAGAAAGAAAAACTCTCAAAGTTTTTTTTTCACTAGTTATAAATGTTGTGTAGTCCACCTTGCGTCACACGACACGCATCTAATCAATAATCCAATTATGCCCATACCGAACCCAGAATATCAGGAGTGATGGTAAGAGCAGTTGCTACAATGCGGTGTCTCAATTCGTCAAGGTTCTGTGGTAGAGGTGGAACATAAACACTATCCTTGATGTATCCCCACAAGAAAAAATCGCAAGGTGTCAAGTCCGGTGATCGTGATGGCCACGGGAGTAGCACTTTGTCAGCGGCCAGCGATGTGGCAACGTCTCATTCAGATAATCTCGTACCACATTGTGGTAATGAGGTGGAGCACCATCTTGTTGGAAGATGAAGTCCCTGCTATAAGCTTCAAGTTGTGGCATAAGCCATAATTGCAGCATGTCGAGGTAGGTGATACCAGTGACAGTTCTCTCAGCGAAGAAGAAGGGGCCATAAACTGTCTTGTTTGACATGGCACAGAACAAATTAACCGCTTACGAAGAATTTTCCACACTGTTGGCTGAGGGATGTTCAATTCTGCACTAGCCCGATAAGTTGACTTCTTGTGACTCCGCACCATCACGTCCCGTACACAATCCACTGTGTTGTGACACGCCTGTCCGACCCAACCGTTTTGCGTCGCACAAACAGCATTCTTCCTTGAATTTCTTGTACCACTTCATTATGCTACTGTAAACTGGTGGTGTTTCGTTAAACTTGCCACGGAAAGCTCTTTGGACAGTCACTACCGATTCGCTATGGGCGTATTCAAGCACACAAAAGGCTTTCTCTGCCTGGTTAGCAGCCATTTTCAACAAGTACATGCACTAGTGCCCGTCGGTTGTTTTTTAAAATAGCGTTTTGGAGCTACATTCAAAAAAACTTTGAGAGTAGTTCTTTCACGCGGTATATAATTTGTTACGTTATTCTTTTCCGTTTCGCTGTATCGATTTTATGAAATGTTTCACGGACTTTATAATTACCCTGTATAAAGTAAACCCTGTTATGTATTCGAGGGGGCAAAAGTAAAAAAAAATTATAAGCAGGAAACTATATAAGCAAGAAATATAATTTTAGGACTTGACTGTTTAAACCACTGCTAGATCCACTATGTTCGTATTTATTTAGAACAAGACATTTTCTTTCAACTTCATGAAGCTTCTGAGTTCTATTTTCTTTGTCTTCACAGACATAACACCACATATCTAAAAAAAACTGTCTCAATTCACAACAATACACGTGTGTTCTGTGTATTCCTATCTACAAATGAAATTAACTCTATAAAAAATATAAAAAGCTTGGTATTTTCTGTGCCATTGCAGAACTGTGGCAACTAAAATATTGTAGAACCTCATGTATATGTGAAAACTCGCCAAAATGTAAAGAAATGAAAGTATTTGTTATTTTGATTTCCAAGATGAAAGTACCAAGAGACACTTAACTGCAAACATATGTATATTTGATACAGTGAGGTATTTAGATTTTTTTTGCATTTCTAAAATTTTAGAAAACAAACATTATAAGCAGGAAATGCATAGTTTGTGAAACTAAATAGACAAAGTAAATACATTGTCCTTATAGGGAAACTGTTGGGACTTTGTATTGGGGGGTTGGGGGGGGGGGAATATTGTAATATTGTTTTACTGTAGTAATAAAGGAAGATGAAACTTTCTCACAAAAATTTATATTTTGTTGCATGCTTACCAACAGCCAAGGGCTTTTGCCGTGGTCACTGCAAATATGTGGACACTCACACTCACCCCAGTATGCACAATGAGCAGGTAAGAACATCCACAATTGGACGGTGTTATGTAAAAATTTTCAACTGAGTAAAATGAGCTCAAAGTTGAACACACAATAACCGGTATTGTGGCAGTGCGTTGAATGTTTGGTCGCAAGATGGCATAGTAGCAAGGAATGCCGGTTAACAATTTTTTAGCTCTATTAAGTGTATTTTACCTACACAATTATTTCAATAACTTTATTTTCCTTTTGTTGGTTAACTCATTTGTGCATAACACCATCCAATTTGCCAACACACGTGGGGTGAAAATGCCACATACTTGCAGTGACCAAAACCAGGGACCGGAAAGTTACTTTTAAAAAGTAACTCAGTTACAGTTACAGATACTCCATTGGAAATGTAACCCTGTTACAACTTTAAGTTACACTACTGAAAATAAACCAGTTACAGTTACAGTTCTGAGAAAAGTAACTGTAAGTTACTTTAACAGTTACTTTGTGAAAAACTAAAAATGTGATACGTAAAAATTAGGGTATGAAGGCCATGGTAACGAAAATTCTGGACTGCTTTCTCGGCTTCTCGCTTCATTAGATTCTGTAATTCCTTTCGCGCATGTGCACAGGTAGGTTAATTAATTAAAAAGCACAGCAGTAAACCCGCATACCGCAAATATTAAATAAATGACAATCAAAATACAAGTACAGGCTAGCCAACAGCAGTTTTACAAGTACAAGCAATACCATCGCAAATAATGTGCTCGTCGGGATTTTCGTTCTGGGATTGAAAAAATCAACAAATCGTTGTTCGTTCAATAAGAAATACATTTTAAAAATGTAACGCAAGAAGTAACGACAATTATTGTTACTTTAAGGCGGAAAAATATAATTCAGTTACAGTTACTGAAAACTTAATATATTGAGTTACCACGATCGTTACCATAAAAAGTAACTGTTACAAATAACGTCGTTACTAGTAACGCGTTACTTCCAGTCCCTGACCAAAACACACATACACAAAAATTAACAAAACCTAAGAATATAATAATCACATATCTTATCCCATTCCAATGAAGATTTAAGCGAAGCTGAACATTATTTAAAATTAATGCTAGAGTGGAAAACTGTAAGCAGATCACCTTGTCCATTCGCAAACCCCATAGTACCCTCCCTCCGTGTGTGTTTAGACATGAGGACACTTAACAGCATAATTAAGAGAATGGTTACCAACTAATAAGTATGGACACTGGAAAATTTGAAGGTATTTATAACATTTCACAACTCAGATCATATAAAACAGTTGTTGTTCAATGAATTAAGAATAGTACAGCTTTATAGTTCGAAAAATGTAAAGGTATGGTCCCTTCCGGCAGAAAGCATGAGATTTGGCATGCATGTAGGCTATATATATGTGCTATAATGTAGAAGTAGAAACACGTCAGGAACTGAATTCTTCCCCCCCCCCCCTCTATTGGGTCCCCAATCGTGATTTTTTCAATATTTAATGAATATGGTTAAAGCTACAATAAAATTTCCCAAAACCAATAAGTTCTACATTAAATTATCTAAAGAAAAGTTCTTGGATGTATGTTGATAGGATTTATGGTTTTCAAAATATGACTGCATTTGTTACCCAATACACTGAATTTGTGGAGCATCAAATCATTTTAAGGGATGTTTCCATCTTCAATCCTATCAAGAGAAACAATGACAACATATTTGGCGGTATAGCTTTTTGTAAGTCAAAACACCACAAAAACTTGCAATGGCAAAAAGTGACGCTGCCATATTTTCCAAACTATGTATCACCTGTCAGCATAGGCAAGGGGATATGGATGATTTTTTTAAACACGAAAACCAACCATTTGTCCGTCCCTCTCGGAGACATGACATATAAGACCTCTGGCGAAATTGAACTTATAAAATGTTTAGAAGACAAAAATGAAGATGAAAAAGATGAAAATGAAAGTTGTATAAACGAGACAGATAGCCAAGAACCTGTAGACTGCACTGCATCATTTCTGGGTGGGTCTGCTGTCGTTCAAATGTAAAGGCCGGGCACAAACATTACATTTGAAGATTACTGCAAATCTTTTATTAAGTACATTACGAACCAGAAGGGAAATCGAGTAGATGTAGTTTTTGATGCCTATCATGACGACAGTCTCAAGAATTTTAGAGAGAAGCGAGGAACAGGAGTTCGTCAAAGGGTCACATCAGCAGGTAAACTTCCAACAAACTGCCAAAAATTTCTTCGTTCATCGGAGAACAAAGTTGAACTATTCAACTTCTTAGCTGACGGACTCCAGAAGGTGCAACATGAGAAAATGATTGTTGCTACCAAAGGGGAGGAAGTTTTAAGTAATGGTGCCACAGATATGTCTTTCCTGAAATCGATACAAGAAGAAGCTGATTCCAGACTCTTCCTCCATGTCTTACATGCTGTGCAGCATGGTCACACTAGCATTATAATCAGAACTGTGGATACAGATGTAGTCATTATTGCAGTTTACCTATACGGTATGCTTCAAAAATGAAGTTAAAGGAACTTTGGACATTGTTCGGTGTTGGAAAAGCTTCCTGTGTTATTGGTGTCCACCAACTCGTGAATACGCTTGGTCCAGACAGATGCAGTGGCATGTTGTTCTTCCATGCATTTACAGGCTGTGATACTCACTGTATCGGGATTCAGTGGAAAGGGAAAGAAGTCGTTCTGGAAAACATGTAATTCCTTTTCTTAAGGGTGTATGACCCGTTCCAGGTCATGATTTTAGATTTATATTAATCACTGATAAACTTTTAGACATTTTCAATCGTTTAACTTTCACGAAATGAAAAATATATATAGTTGCACACTTTTTGCATAATTAGCTGCCAAAGTTACATTTTTAACATTTTTGGGGATGTACAAATAACGAGAATTTAATTTATTGCAGAACTGAAACTTTTTAGGATTAACTGCAATGCCACTGGCTACTTCAAGAAATGGTTTGCATTTCTATCACAAAAACTCATTTCATGTTTCTTGGCTGTCAAGATCATACAAATTTTGAGAATTTTGAAATGTCAGATAAAATTAATTAATATTTTCTGAAAAAATTGAAAACATTTATTGAAGTAGCCAGTGGCATAGCAGTTAATCCTAAAAAGTTTCAGTTCTGCAATAAATTAAATTCTCCTTATTTGTACAACCCAAAAAGGTTAAAAATGTATCTTTGGCAGCTAATTATGCAAAAAGTATGCAACTATATATATTTTTCATTTCATGAAAGTTAAACGATTGAAAATGTCTAAAAGTTGATCAGTGATTAATATAAATCTAAAATCATGACCTGGAACGGGACATACGCCCTTAAGTCTATAAAGTATTGCAGGAATTGTCACAGCCTGTAAATGCAATTGAACCGTATCAGTTGGATCTTTTGGCGAGATATGTTATCCTTACATTTGATAACACAAGCGACGCAGAAGACATCGATCAAGCAAGAAAGTTCTTATTTATCAGGGGACGGGCTAGGGATAGGCTGCCACCAACATTTGGTGCTCTTCTACAGCACACAAAACGATCTTGTTTGCAAGCGGGACTGATGTGGGGTCAGAGCTTGATAGCAAACCCTGAATATCCTAACTTCTAGGATTGGGGATGGAAGAAAGAAGACGGTGTTTGAACTCAATTATGGAGTACGAAAAAAGAAACCTCAGCATCTGTGAAAGCGTTGACGAAGTGTTCCTGTCGCAGCTGCATTACAGGTCGATATCTATGTAAGAAGTCAGGGCTTCCCTGCACTGGCCTCTGTAAGTGCGGAGGAGATTCCTGCAATTTTAATTAAAATAATTAATATTTTCTTTGGACTTTACTGGGAGTTTTAGTAAATTGATTGGATCAATTTGATTGTATTTTTAAAACCATACGTTCTATTTACATCCAAAGACTGACCTGTAGATAATTTAGAGCAGAACATATTGATCTTTAAAAGTTGTATCGTAGCTTTAACCATTTTAATTTAATATTTAAAACCCTTTTTGAGGACTCAGTGTTTGATTGAAGGGAAGGGGGGGGGGGATCAGTTCTCGATGTTTCTACTTCTACATTAAAGAACACATATATATAAGCTACTACATTCTTTGCATGTGCTGCCATTTACTTACAGTTGCGTATATTTTCGTCTTATTAAAGAAATGGTGTGCATTGTTGCAAAAAAATTGGAATAAATGCAGTCATATTTTGAAAACCATAAATCCTTTCAACATACAACCAAGAACTTTTCTTTAGATAATTTAATGTAGAACATATTGGTTTTGGGAAATTTTATTGTAGCTTTAACCATTTTAATTAAATATTGAAAAAATCACGATTGGGGACCCAATAGATGGAGGAAGGAGGGGGAAGAATTCAGTTCCCGACGTGTTTCTACTTCTACATTATAGCACACATATATAAGCTACATGCATGCCAGGTTTCATGCTTTCTGCCGGATGGAACCGTATTTCAAGTTAAAAAGCTGGACTAGAAGGTAATTATTGATACAAGCGCTTTAACGATATAATTTTGTTAAAGGTAAGTTTGCATTTAATACAGCAATTATAGATATTTTGAGATCATATGTTTATTACCATGGATTTTAATTATGTACTAAGAGGTTTACTTACTTATTCAGAGGTATAAAAACAGAATACTAATTTATACTTGAAGCTTAAATTTTTGTAATATATTGTCAGAATTGGTTGGTTTTTGTTGTCACTAAGGTACTCAGCTATAAATGTTCATTATTAAGGACGATGTATCCTAATCATTTTCATATTTTAGGACAAGTATTTTTTAAGATGATGAAACCAGATGCGACATACAAAAATTCTTGTGTCCTATACTGTTAAAGTTACATCTATGTGGAGTTTATTGTTTTCATAGAAAAGTGTGGTTGTCAGTTTGGTTGAATAAAAAAATATCCGAAAAAATATCTAAAGAAAAGCAGGGTAATTTTGTAGTTACAAGAAAATCTTTAAAAATTAATAACACCTAAACTAAACATAGCCTATCGTCACAGCTGTAGGTAATCATTACTTATATGTAAAAGAATATTTTAAAAAAAATTAATATATTTATAGGCAGAACTTTAGGTTCTATGTGCTATTTTATTATTTTACACAGTGGTCTTAAACTTTTGACCGGTACTGCATATATTTATCTCTATACGTATATATATATATTTATATCTACATATATACCTCCCACTATCTCTATCTCTTCTATATACAAATCTCTATATAGCTCTATACATCTATATATCTCTTTAACCCATTTCATTCTCTATACCTCGCTACCTCAACTTGTCTCTCTCTATCACTATCTCTGACTCTCTTTTATATTTAAATAAATTGTGTCATGCGTGCGCACTTATACAACAAAAACAAACAAAGTGCTGCTATATGTGAAATAAACACATTGTTTGAAACGATTCGTGCTCCAACTATTGAAAAATAGTTATACCATCTCAGTAACCTTCATGGGCATGCGCATATAAAATAACCACAATTTAATTGCAATCGGATGAATGGTATATGAATGCATACGACACAAACAAACGAAAATTAAAGACATGAAAACACAAACGATGGTGCGTTTAAAACTCAAGGCAACTCTATCTATTGACGAAGTTAAGAACAAAACTGTTATTAGCGCCTCTATTTTGCTAGCCACTGCGAGCTCCACTAAGCGGGTTGGTCTCACCAAGGAGAAAAATATGAATTTGCCCGATCTTACTATGTGTATGATCGTGTGTCAGACATAGAGAAATGACACTCACTATTTGTATGTCTATGACCTATGATTTTTTTTTCTATTATACAATGAAATTATCACTTTTTCACTCCCTTAAGGATAATTTCATAATAATATTTGGTCTGTGTTAATCCAGGTTATGAGCTCGCTGTAGGCCAAATTTCATCCAGATTCATTCAGTAGTTTTTACGTGAAAGAGTAACAAACATCCATCCATGCATACTTACAAACTTTCGCGTTTATAATATTAGTAGCATTATTATTAAAATTATTTTTAATTTCCTTTAAGCAAAAGTTTTAAATGTAAGTGGTAGCTCAGCGGGAGTCATGGGTCCTAGGATGGGCGTTCAAGGCAGTCATGAGCCCTCGGGTGGGCTGTGCTAAGCTGCAGCTGGAAGACACACACTGAGCGAACTGTGGAATGTTGCACGCAAGGAGGACTCATGGGTGTGCTGTGACGCAGTGCGCACGTGCGTGGATGTTTTTTGACCAGTGGATTGCGACAATGACAGGGACTTGGGATACGACCACGGTCGGGGTAAGGCGGACGACTTCCGCATGTGTGTGTTTAGGGGGACGATGCCTGCAAGCACAACTGCTCGGCCTTGAAAAAGAGGTGGTCAATGCAAACATGATAGGTAGTGTGGAGCTTAATATTTTAAGCTTCGCCTATCCAAGTTGTGCGGAAGAAACTAAGTACTGTCTGGGCCATTTTTAGATGGTGTTGATTCGTCAGATTTTGGAAAACTACTCACGAGCAGAAGTAATTTGGTTCTGGTGTGGACCTCAAACTGAAAATGAACCAAAGGATTTTTTGCGGAATTCTTCGTGATTATGACTTTTTTTTTATAAACTTTAATGTGGGCGTAAAAAAAAGCATACTTGTGTTGCAAGTTAATGGTGTCATTAAGTTGTTGCACAAGCATGCTTAAAAAATTTAAGGCCTAAAAAACTGTTACGGAACATTTAAGACATTTTTAATGTGAAAGTTATTTATGATCATTTTTTTTGAATGTATAAAAATTGTCTAGTACTGGAGTTAAAAATTCATAGATGATCATAAAATCATGTTTTATTTTTAGTATTTTGATGCCTGAATTTTGTACAGGTCGTAATTGTATGTTAAACTAAAAATGGATGAGTGTGCTGTATCTTGCAATAACTTAGTGAACTTCAATTTTACCTTCATGTTTGCTTCGGTTCACAGTTTGTAACAATTTTTGCACCCTTTGGCAGTAAAATTTGTGTTTGTAGTTTTATCGGGATGTTGTCAATTTGATACGAAGCCCAATTTAAACAAAATCTTGGATTGAGTTTTTGTTTCGGATGAGTTTTAAGCCAACGTATATCTTGCATTTAGATTTTGTTACGGTCAAGTTTCAAGCACACTTCTACCATAGTTATTCTGATAAAATATGTGATTTTAAATTTGATAAATGTTAAATCACAGAATACAAGCTACGCGGTTGGATTGTGTAAGGCCTCTACAAAAAAAAATGAGAAAATTATCCTTAAAAAAACTTGTTTTAGCAATTTCCACTTCTAAAATACAGTTTTGCCATTTTTTGACCTGGCTACTTTTGGCAGTATACTGACAAAATTCTCTTTCTAAACAGACACCCCTCTAACATTTTAAGAAGTTTTTTTTCTTCTGAAATTGTATGCCCAGGTTGTTCGGCCGTAACTAATGGTAATGATGACAAAATTAAAATTACATGGCATGTGAAAGCCATTCTGAAGTCACTAACATTCACAAACAGTTTAACACTTTTCTGTCAAGAACAAAGTGCCATAATGCTGTCTCTCAATTTTACATTAATCAGTACTTTTTACGTACAGTTTAAATAACACATGCAAACATGTTTAAAAATTATTTTCATTGTTTGACATGTTTTCTACTGACAGTAATAAAGAAATCTACATTAAGGATTTAGGTATATTCATATTTAGTTAATTCAAATAATATTTATTACTAGTATCTACAAGTATTGAATATCATTTTAACATGCACACATCTCATTGTTTTGCATGTACATTTATGCTTCATTTCTACAATATCCATTACTGATATCAACCACTTTCAGAAATAATTTTAAAAGAAACCTCACAGTTAAACTCTTACTCTCATTATCAAACTGAACAAATAAATGGCTCTCACAGCACACTGTTTATTAGGCCTAGGTGCTGTGGTACAACAATTTTCTGACAGGAATTTGCCATTCCTTTGCAGCAAGAACCCACCTCAGCATTTGCAAGCAGTGATTTCACAGATCATGGAACAATGAACGTCCAGAGCTAGAGTTGAAACAAAGTTATGTGGGATGTAAGTTCAATGTTTTAGTACCTCACTTTATTTTGTCATTATTCATCATTACTTGTCTATGCACTGATAGAATCTCTCTCTCTCTGCAATAGCCCCAACTTATAATATATAACTGCTTCATAACATTTTTAATTTTTAAGTGAGCAATACAAAAAAAGCTTTGGTGAGCACTGTATCAAGTAGCTATCCGGTTTTATAATTTTCTTTTCTAAATGACCAGATCTGCAATTGGTTATAACTTTACTAAGAACATTAGAACCTAAAAACTAATTTCTTTTGTGTAGGAAACTTATGAAGATAATTTCTATTACATCCATCCCTCACTTAGCATGACTAATGTGTTCCTAAAAATATTCATGCTATCCAAAATCGCTTATTCTGAAGCATTAGTTTCCATAAATAGCAAGGCTAATTCATTTAATGTGTTCTAAAATTGTGTAGGAAAATATACTTTACGCAATATAAATGTGTAGAATAACGCTCAATGACAATATGTTACACAAATTATCTTTATACGCCTCCTATTGAACTTTGTATGACAAATACGACACAGCGTAACAGGAGATGGCAACGCATAATGGGAGATAGTGGTTATGTACTTTATCGTCAGTCGGCTGACTGACTTGCCTGCCCAGGGGTAACCTTCAACTCACGTCGCATACCTTTCCAAACCATCCTTAACTCACAGTGAAACCGATAATACTGTCTGGATAATTACATTTTAATTTTTTCAAAAATTAAAGTGCTTATTTGCATATCACCACTTGGTTGACACCATTCCTGTCAGGCCAATGATTATTTTTTTTATTGCAACATTCATTTAACAACCTTTTCCATGTGAATCAACTTTTCATTTCTGTTCCAGTATCTAATATCAAATATATTCCCGCTAGTACAACCAACAGCATCAGACTTATATAAACTTTTGATAGAATCCTTAATATCGTACAATTGTGCGCAGTTGACTTGCATAAAACTAAAGTGCGACCAACATAAGTGTGGCCTTCATGACAATCTGCGTGCCGTAATACTTAATACTTCTAGTTTTGTCTCAAATACTTGAACACGATGCATTATGCTCTCACTTGGAAGCCAATTCCACTATAATTCCAACTACAGGTGATTTCGCACGTACAGTTACCGGCAGTTGAATGGGCAGACGTTGCTTATGTTTGTGTGAATTCCATGCCACTGTCTAGACTGAGTTCATGGCCCGGTCTGTGGCCAGGCGACAACGGTACGGACGGCGGCATATGCACGGACGTAAAAACATTGGTCCTTTACACTCGAAAGCAGCAATTTAACTTGCCATAGCTGATGTTTGTACAACAGCCGATAGCGTACAGACAGACCTGCACGTGCATCTCTTCCCCCCTTGTATGGCTAACTGTATCCCATGGCACATCTGTTGTTTACAGAAGTTGAAACACACTTCATGGCATCATGCCCTTTTTTTTTTGTCTGCGTAGATTTTGCACTAACTGAAATTTACAGACGTGCTATTCAAAACTTCGGCAGTAAAATTAACATTGCGCTAAATGAATTTGTGCAGTCTGAAGACGTGCTAAGTGAGGGATTGGTGTAGTTAAAAAGTTCTATTAAAACATCGAACTTTCTGAAGGAATTCTTTAACCTAATAGAAGCCAAAATTTGAACTGATTAAATTGATTACTTTTTTTTTTAATTTACCACGGTATTTATAATGTATTAAAATTAACTTTATGTGACTAAGACAATTTTTACCATGAAGTACCCACTGTTTCATGTAATGTACATTGTAATATGGAGTATTTTAATATGAACTTGTATTTTGTATTGTTTGTATTTAAATTAGAAATTAAAATGTTATTACAATTTGTGTCAGCTGTAATGTGTATGTGTACATATATATTCATGTGCAATCCACAGAACAAACAACCTAGTAGATAACATGTCCATTCATTATGCTATATCTTAACGCTCTACTGCATACTGTGACACATATGGCATTAAGCATTTTAGATTTTTCTCCACAAACAAAATTATTCCAGGACAGAAGCTGCATGGGTTTCCATATGTGGCACAAGCTACAGAAACCATTTCTGGCAGCCCCTGATCATTACATAAACAAAAATATAAGTGTTTTGTGTATATTACCTATTGTTAATTAATAGGGTTGTGCGATTCCATGATTTTCAGTTCGATTCGATTCCGATTCTCACTTCAAGAGTTGAAATTCGATTCCGATTTCGATTCTTTGGGTAACTTTATCTACATAGTCATTAGTCTGGTAGGGCTAACTAAAAAAAATTGCATTTATTTTGAACCATATGTATTTAACTAAAATGAATAAGAAATACATTTCTGGAAGATGACTGCGGCCCTTAAACTTGCCACAATTTTCATCCATTACTTATTTTTTTATTTAATCACTTCACCACTGTTTAAAGATGTCAAATGTTACCAACGGTAAAGTCAGCTGACTCACTGGAGTCACAGTTAAGAAGTATAATTTATTAATTAACCTACATTTGCACATATGACGTATGCAGCATGGCCTAGCCAGTAGGTTTATTTAAATTAAAACCAATAACTAACATATTTTTCTTTGTTTTTTTCAACAAGATCTGTTCCCCTAAAAACGGAAAAAAATACGTAAATATGATTAATTTATTAACTTCACGAAGTTAAACCACACAACAATGATCAGCTTTAATTAAGTTTTGTAAAAGGCAAAAGCATAAACAGTAAACAGTACTTAGATACTGACAGAATGTTACGATTCAGTGATTCGATTCCTTTGTGTCGGCACGCGCGATCTTTGATAAATGGTGGCCTATCACGGTAGCCTACAACTCGCATAGTTTCGGTTCCCTACCACGTTCGTGCAACTTCGGATTTCTCTCAAAAATTGAAATTAAAAAAATCGAAGGGTTAGGTTAGGTTAGGTCAGTCACAACATGCTTGTTTTCATTGGAAACTTCTGATTTTAGCGGCTGAAGTGGCGTTAATACCAAAACGCAAAACTTCGGAAATTCTTTCAGGCAACCGAAACTATGTGAGTTGTAGGCTTCCCGGCATGTCAACTGGTCTACACGTCCGGCACCGCTAAAATATTTTTATGTCGTAAATGTTTTAATGTTGGTTATTCTGTTAACAGAAGACTGTCACAGAATGGCGATCTTTGTAAATGTATCTATGGTTGAATAAGGAACTATTTTAACTGTTAACAGAAAATTGTGCGTTGATGGTTGTAAAATTCATTTTTGATATTTGTTATTTATTTTTCAAAACAAATAAACCAACAATATGTTTTTCCCGTGCAACGTGAGAAATGGTCATGAGTAATATGCCGTAAGTAGGCAGAAATAAAAATGTTTGAGTAGATTGTTAAACTATTTCATAAACAAGCAGTTTCGTAAGGTATTTATCTTTGCAAGCCGAAACAGTTAGTGGTTCTGAACGTGTAAATTATATCATACACGATCTTTGAAAAAAATTTAATGTTCGGCCTAACCTATATTTCAAAACGTTATGAAATTTGCTTGAGTGAAAGTGCGCGGCAATTTTACGAGTTACATTAATGATAATTGACGAATAAATTTATTTCTAGCAATCAGTTAAACGGTAACCGCCAATTTCTTTCTTCGATATTTTTACTTTTGAAAAATTTGCCAGAAATTTTCGAATCCAAATTTTAGTTTCGGTTCCGGGTTCAAATAGTTGAGGAATCGAATCTAAGTTGAAATTATCGAGTACCCGCACATCCCTATTAATTAATATTATTTACTGGAAGAAAATGTTCAGCTGTAGATATTTTTACATTACATTATTTTTATTTTCCAATAACTGCATATTGTGACTTACATGACACAATTTAATTTTATTAAGTAAAACAATTAAAAAATTAAGTTTAAAAATTTAAAAATATTTTTGCTGTAAATGATAAACATATATTTTTTCCATAAAGATAAAAAAATGCATGCAGTAAAGGGTTATCTGGAGCAACACACACGAAGCAGCTTCACTCACCTTGCCAGCCTTTGTACTTCTGCTGCACTCTTAATGCCTCCGGTAGGACTGAGCAAAACACTCAGACACTTCAGCAACTGCACGGGGTCAATGCGCGGCTGCAACAAACAAATCCTTCATTAAAACCAGACACTCGTCACTTGTCAAACACCACAACATCAGTCTAGCTCACCAGCATCCTCACACCGGCCACTGTAACAATGCAACTAGGTAGGAACACTGACTAGCAGTGCAATCGGGTGTCTACACACACATGAACCATTTCAGGACTTATTCAAGGACTTTAAAAAACATTATAAACAAGCAAATGTAATATTATTATTTGCAGTACCGTTAAACAGAGCGAGTAGAAACAGCGGGGTGAATAGAAACAATCTGCTCACGAAATCATTAAGTAAAATAATCTTCAATGACATTCACTCTAAATAATACTTGTAAATAACTTACAAAACATAAAAATTTAAACTAAAGATATTACACAAACTATTTTGGACAGACTGTTTCTGTTCACCCCGGTACCGATTATTAAGTTTGAAAGCAGAAACCTTTACAGAGATAATTCCCTGAAGATTTAAGAGGACAGTCTCCCAATATTTAAATAAAATGTAAGAACATAAACTGAAGAAGAGAGTAAAAAAAATCCAAGTTCGCAAAAGGCTGCTGCTGAAAATCATTACTTTTTTATTTCAGTACGTTTACAGGACTTTCGGGGCTGGTCCTCCAGTAGTAAATAAACTACAAGGAAAAAAACATTTTAATGTTTTAATTAAACTATATTAATGGCATCTCACAAATTCTATGTGACCATAGCTAACACTGAAAATATATCAGATGTTTTTATTCATTTAAAAGTTATTGTAATAATACACAACCTAGGAAAGAATCCTGAATGTATCAACATAGAGCACTTTTAGGATGCTAAATTAAAGATTTGTAAATATCTCTGTACATACTTTTTACCATAAGAACATTGCTGAATTCAAACATTACATTCTTGATGTTGCAGCTAATGATTAAAATCTGGTGATTTCTGATAGTAAAATACAGTTAAGTGCTAAATTTTAATTGCTTCTAATTTATAAATATAATTCCCATACTATCTAAAATGATTTCTTCATCTATTATGGCAGAAATGTACAATAACACTTTAAATTAAAATGATTAAAAAAGCATTCTGCTATCCAAAGATGTAAAATCAAATTTTATAATAAATAAAATAAGTGTTGTCCAAGTGTAACTTCAATTAATTCAAACATTTTTAACTAGCAAACTACTGGACTGTCAATGAAAAATAGTATAATGTGCCCCTCAAGAAAATTGTATAGGAGTGAGTGTCTCATGATTCCATATTAAAATCTGATATCATTGACAATACCTAAACTAAAGAGTACTCATGTGTAGGATAACAGCACCTTCACGTATTAAGCTTTTCTAAAATTATTTTGCTCCCCGTAAGTCAGTAAAAATAAAACTGTTGTGGTCAGATTTAAGGCATGCGCTTTTCCATTTTCAAAAATGCCTTTTGGCTGGCAACGGTACCTAACTAATTATAATAGAAACTAAATCCAGCAGCTGCAAAAAAAAATGCAAAGTCCTTATTTATAGCAGACAAACTACTATTTATTCACATACGAGTGGCAAGTCCAGCGCAACCAACTCCTGCATTTTTGGAATTTAGTATAATACATACGAGATTCCTTGGAGTACATGTTTCACGGCAATATAATGTAAACAAAGGTGACTGGCAAGCACACATCCGAGAGATGACGTCACTCATGTGTTACGCTCTAGAGGAGCATTGTGAAAACATTTTTTTTTCTACATGTAGTAACTTAATAAAAATAAGTTTTGCAATAATAAAATACTACACGTGTTTGTTAGAGAAACAATTGTTTGAAAATGCAGAAGCCCAATGTGTGTAGCTTCTTGTTATGCTGTGCTTCATTAGCTAGGTTAAATCTCATTATTGAGCCCTACTGCATAAAAAAGTTATTTTTTTTAATAATTTACCCCCACAATCTATACTAACATACAATTATATATAACACATTTTTATTTCACTAAAAAAATGGTTTAAAAACTCAGAATAATTATTTCAATATTTTGTAAAACCGTTTCAAATGCTTGTACAATGAAATTTTCAAGTCTGCAGGTAAAGGATGGATGTTACTCGACACCAACTGCGGAGTATCTACGCAGCTCAGATATGACAGCTGCATGAAAATGTGACCAGGGATCCTATAGACATAAATCTCCAGTCACCGGAACTTTTTACCCAAGATGGCTCTGCATTCAACAACATGCAGAGGTCGTTAGTGAATTTAGAGGACGGACATATTATGTTGGCAGCTACACCCTTATTCGAGTGGTTTAGTTTAATTCAAATACTACACACATTTATAAACAAGTATTACTATAACAGGTTAAATGATTGTAATTGTGAAGAGTTAAAGGATTCAGCCAAGTTTCTAGAGTCACTAAGTAATTATTCATGACCAAACAGCAATGACACCTTGACTCCTGCCTCAGTCTCTCGCGACCAACACCCAGAGGACATAAACGCTGCAGTTATGATCTGTTAGCACAAGTAATGAAGTTTGTATAGATAATTTTGTAAAATTTAATAAAATATGTATTTATTATTTAATTTTAATAAAATCTTTTATTTTCATCCCAAGCCCGCAGTGAAATCACATTACTGTACACATGGATCGAGAGATTTCAGCTTCTGTTTATCAGCCATAGCCCTGGTCCACACAGTGACTTAAAATTTACTATACTTTTTTACGTGGCAAAAAATTTTTTTATCAAGTAATTAAATTAACAATATGATAATTTTACACAATACCTACTCATAACAAACCTGTTATCATAGAAAAATTAAAACTTCATAGAATATGAAATATTAAAATATTTGTAACAAAACTCCATTGAAAATAATTGTACTAAATATAATACTTTTCAGTAAAAAAGGTCAATTTTATAATTTGTACTTTCATCACTTTTATTGGTGCATAGTATAAAATAATCATGATAAAAATGGCGAGAAACGGATAACTTTACTATTAGCCTCTATCAATCAATTTTAAGCTCACTTTTTATTACCAAGTGGCTACCAGGTTTCAATACTTTTCTCTGATATGCATCAACCTCAAAACATGATATCACAGCTACAGCATCACACACTTAAGATACATTTTTAAATCACAATCCTGCAGGCAAGAAATTTTTTGTCATCTCAAGTGGGAAAATTTTTTAGTCAAGAGTCCTATTTGTTTCAATTTTGAAACTACTAAATAGATTTAAGAAATTTGTTCAAATGTGCAGGTATTTTATGTTAAACTAAAATTTTACAACTATTCAGTTTCTATCTTATTGATTAAAAATTATAAGCTAATGCAGAGAATTTGTCTTCAGGAAAAAGGTAGACAGTGTTAGCAAAAACTTGTTAGTAGCTGACACGGAATATAAACATTGCATTTGTTTTAGAAGCATCTAAGTCAAAGAGTATAGATACATTGTACCCCACCCATTGTAAACAGGTTATTTTTCTTTTTCCTTACAAACCATCCTGAACTCAGCCTCAATTAATGAAAATCTGTATGTAGCGTCCTACCAAGGGCAGGGTCTACATGAATGGAATGAGGTGGATATGGAGCATTGACAGAATGCATTGGTGGGGGAAACTAGAGTACTACAAAATAAATTGTTTAAAACCATTAATCTCAAAAAATCTTCCCCATCCTGATCTACCTCAACTTTGATCACAGAGCACATCCATATTCTATTTTCTTTTAAAATTGCTATAGCTCAAAACTTGACTAAGTATATATTGAACAATACGGTAAGTGTCCCACAATTTAATAGTCAATCAACATCTACTTTATGCACATCTTACATGAGTAATGATTTAATTTTTAGATTAATTGCTCACTATAATAATCTTGATAAAAGAGCTTGCAAAAATAAAAACTAATAGATAATTTCACTATTAAGATTAATTAGTCTAATTTACTGAATATCCAACCTTCTACGATTTGTTTGCTTAGGATTGTGGTGTTAGTTCTGGTGGTTATTGTTCTCATGATTTTTGTTGTTTAGTGTCCTGTCCTACTGAGTTACAGTATCTAGCCTATGTTTCTTGTTTTATTTTTATGTATTATAGTTGTCCTCAGTGAGTGTTTTATTACCGAGTTTTTATTTACTTTTATTTGTTTATTTATGTATGTGTTCTATTTGTTGGGCTCACCCTTAGTTTCTTAATTGTTGGTGGGCTTTGTACAAAATTTAAATAAATAAAATAAATAAATAAAACCCACATTACCTGTAAAATATGCAAGGTTCTCACATACCAAAAAATGTGTATTCAGTGTTTCAAGTAGTTATGAAAGCAGGCTAACTTGTTGCGATTTTGAAACCAAATTCAATGGTTTCAACAAAAAGTATTTATTTACTTTTTTGTTCTTCCATCATTGTAATAAGAAATTGCCTTTTGCAGACACAAAATAAGCACTATTCTTCTAATTCATTAGAAATAAATACCAAATACATAAAACTGTGAACATTTAAAATATTGATTAGTTTTACATAGAAAGTATTAATGTAAGCACACTGTATTCCAGTTATTAATGTATGGCTAATGACACCACCAACAGATAATTTAATGGGGTTCAAAACTTATTACAAGACTTTTTTTGTATTGTGAAAACACAACTTTAATTAATATCAGCCGAACAAATTCCCATAGTAGTATTAATATTAAATATGTCAAATAATCTGACTTTCTGTGGAAATTGCATTCTAATATTACCCAGAATAAACTTTTAACAAGGTGGACACACAAAATCTCAAATTAAATTCCCAACATTTCCCAGTTTTCCCTGACCAGATTATAACTATCTCTGACCCTTATTTTGCACTGTTATACTATATCACTTTTAAAAATTAGAGTTATTTTTGTAAACTGCAACTATTCAACCGACAAATAAGTAAACAAATATCAAACTTAAATTATTTTATGTAGGGCAATATACATGTAATATGTATTCAGGGTGACTACTCCAACCCTAGAATAAAATTCCTGGGTATTTCCAAGTTTTCCAGAATTTATTATTTCTGCAGAATATTTAACTCATTTTCTATACTAAGTCTATGCGTTCTTTGTAATACTAAATTTTCTCGGAAAAAGGTACGCTGGAATAACTTATAAACTCTAAATTATTAGTTCAAATTATGTAAAATAATATAACATCCAATCAATTTGGTTAAAATAAATATAAGAACACCGATATATGTTGTCAGTAAGCACAGCACTTAATTTCATAGCTTCACAGTTTTTTTAAACCAGCAAGTTCATCATCAATTTTTCTGGCTTCAGCACGAGCCTCTTCAAGAATTTTACAATCTTGGCTTCCAGTTCCTTCACAGCCAAATCGCTTAGTTTGCGACGACGAGATTCCTCTAACTGGGCTGATGATGCTGCTCTGCGTTCCTGCTGGGCTTCTATGAAGCGAGCATGTGCTTTGCGTGCTGTGTGGAGGATAGGCTTGGTAAGTGGCACTGACTGAATCCCACCCATATAGCTGACAGCATCATACACACATCTGAGCGCTACGAGGGTCTCTTCTTCCATATTGTCTATAAGAATCTGCATTGACCGAAAATCCTGTGTGTTTTGCTCCTTTCATATGACTCACAACTGCAGTCCGCCCCATTGATGACAATGAAAACACTTTGCAACAAAGAGAGCAAGTGGCTGAATATTTGACACCCTGGACTTTATGTAACCAAACAATCCTTAAAATAAGGTTCATTAAGCCACTGTTCCTGAAAGGAAGACTTTCCTGTGTGGCCTGGTTTGGCCATTATTGAAAAAATCCACCACCACTGAATATAAACGGATACTAACATATCAGTAACTAAGATTATTTAACGAACAGAAACTATCTTAACTTAAAACATAACAACATGAAACAGAATAACAATTGCAAAACAAAAAAATTGAGGTTAAGTTACATGTTATTTTTTTTCAAGCTTGATCTTTACATTTGTTACTTCAACAGTTATACACTCATAAAGTAGGACGTAAACGATTTTCGTTACAGCGACGTTAATTAATTAAATTTAAGTTTACTTCCAAGCCTGCCTACGTAAACATATCCTAACAAAATGCCGAATTACGTTACTTTCCGCACAAATGCACATTGCAGATAAAATGATATTGGTAAATTAGATGAAGTGTTGCCAACTATTGACAAGATAAAAGTTTACGCCTAAACAAGTACTAAGTGTTATAAAACCAACAACAATTAATTAAAAGATATACCGTATGAAAATTTAATAAACTGAATCCATAAATTATCCAACGATAATAATATTAAATTTCATTTTTTCTTAAGAAAATTGGAATTACGCACAGTAAGCAATCTTAATTCTGCTGCGCTCTGGCGTCAGGTTCTGAAAACGTTTCTCAGAGCATCATAGTCACACACGTAAACATGAATGGCATCAGGATTGCCGATAACGCTTTCGTCTGTGGAAGCTGACTCTCCATGTCGTCTCTTATTCTAATATTAAATATTTATTACACAATACATTGCTATTAAATATATATTCAATATCAAAATCAATTGCAGATGTACATAATCAACGAATTTAACGTTAGACGATAATTACAGCATGGAAGAATAGCAAATCTCCCGAGGGGTAAATAAATTCCTGGGTATTTCCAGTATTTTTCCCGAGGCAAAATATTCCTGGGTAATTCCAGGTTTTCCCGAATTTCCCGACCAATCGTCACCCTGGTATTTCTAGTTATTTATTATCCATGTAAAAATCTTGCTGAGTAAAAACATTATGAAATTATGTAAGTAAAGTAAACTAATTGTACCAGACAATTGGGTACCAAAATAAGACACAGTAATTCTAAAGGAGAGCCACTTTTCAACAAAAATTATAATAAAAATTCAAGCTTCTTTTTTAACTTCATAACATGTTTTCCAATTATTCTCTAAGAAGGCATTGTGATACAAGTAGTTTAGGGCCATTCCATACCAAAATGAGCCTAAGTGCAAAAAATTTAAAAAAATTATAAACAATGTTTATTCACGTAATACTGTAGAAAAAAGTAGAGCTGTAGCAAACCGTATGTATTCGTTACTGAGTAACGGGTGCGGCATCTAGTAACGAGTAACGAAACGTTACACACGAATGCATTTCGTTACTCGCATCTTTCGTATGTTTCACGCATGCGCGCGCGTATTCGTTACAAAGAACGATGTTTGTTTATTAATATAAGTATATTTTGGAAATTCGTCGTCCAAGTTTTTTTACTGTTTATTAAAGGTATTGTGTGTGTAGACAAAGTTTTAGATTCAAACAGAAACAACGTAAGAAAGTATTTTTTACAAATTATAAATATGTATGTTTTTGTTTTTTATAATCGCGTATTTTCACGTTTTATGTTCTTATCTTAAAAGATATATTATAATAAAGCCGCTCTAATGAGAGTTAATTGTTTCTTGGTTATCAAAAGCTGTTAATTATCAAATATTTTTAATTGTTTATATTCGATTTATTTTTATTTACGCGACGTCATACTGTACGCGTACGAAATACGACTCGATTCTGTTACATAACATAGCATGTGCCATGTCATGCGGTATCAGAAGTAACAAGTAACGATACGAAAGTAACGAGTACTAATTGTTATAGTAACGAATACATACGGGTACACATTTTTTCGTTACTTTTACACCTCTAGAAAAAAGTCTCACAGTCCATTGTCCAAAAAATTATTATGATTCATTAATTATTTCTTTTGTTTTCTACAGTTGAACTTTGTCTATCTGTGTGGGGAATCAAGAGTAAAATTGTTCATTAAGTTGGCAATATTGTTTTTAATATTGATAATCAGTTGATGCCTTTGATTTTAGTGCAGTGACCTTGTTGAAAGTTTATACTTTACTGCAGCATTCTCAATAATAGTAAGATAATTAAAATTGCTTCAATATAGCTCAAGTTTATTTTGATATCATCTGTGTAACACCCGTTACCAAAAACATATAAAAGTTTACATAATAACTAAACCATAACACTTATAAAATTAATGTCTAACAAATGTGAGGTCATGTCTCTCAGTAGCATTTTGATTACCAAAGAAAATATTAACATTGAAATTTAAGGAGTAAAAATATGGTAACGGGTGTTACAAGCGCTATTAACATGTTGATTTTGTGTACAGAAATTGTTCAGGTACCATATTATTGTACTGGAAAACAAAAACTTAACCAAAAAGAATTTTGTAGATGTGTTATGAAACCAATTCTTGTTTTAAATGGTTAGTTGGAATTTTACCTGCCAAACTGTCCCACAATAACTGCCTCAAACTTTCACAAGCTATTTAAATTATAAATGTAATTATAGTAAAGTAGATTACCTTGGATTATTTTAAGTAATATGTGTAAAAGAAAGTGTAACACTCTCCTGGCTGTGTATGCCAAAGTTGTGTGTTTAAATTAAAACTAGGTAGTAACATGAAACTTCTTTTTCATGGCTTGTCTGTAGTCCTTAATATCTCTTAGTTTATTTTGCTGGGAACACTTTAATATAATATCTACAGTCAAACGACATGTGTGGATGACAGTAAAAGGAGACAGAAGAATTCACATTGAAACTGCTAGAGATTTCATTCCATGATCACGTAAACAGGAAAGTTACTGGAATATAAAGTTTTTATGTTGACAAGACAGAGATGTTACAGAATGAAACTGTACTAAATAACTACTGGAAAAGTGTTTTTCCAATTCCACAAATACAAGCAAGTCATCACTTCAGGGTGTACGATTTTAATAACATTCTAGTTGGGAAGACTTCATCAAGTTTGATGTCAAAAGTTACGATTAGAGCTGAAATTGATGAATCTGATTTTGAACCATCTGTATCTGTGTTGACAGAGATTGGGTGTCGTCTCCATTACAATGATGTGTACTCAGATTCAGACAGTGAGGACAATCCTGAAAGTTGCCAGTTTATAGAAACTTTTCCTATTGCTAGCCCAGGAGATATACAGTCTGGTATGTTTTTTCTAATAAATGTTCTAAGCTTGCGAGGTCACAATAATTCAGAAGGAACTGTATATAGATATGCTGCAATTTCTCAAGGAAGCGTAGATGATGAAGTGTTTGTCAGTGATGTTTTTGAAATCTTGTGGACCAGACAAAACTGTATTTATTGCTGAAGATGGAAACATTACATATGTACATTTCAATCAAGTAATTAGTAAATTACCAAACCCAAACATACAGCCAAAGGGTATTTTCACAATTCTGTACAAATTTTAAAAAAAAAGTAGATGTGTTTGAAAGAGTTTAGGTAGACATTTACTTGTAGTAATAAGTCAGTTTATAATTCCGTTTTGCTATAGTGTAATTTTCAATGGAAACTTGAGCATGTCGTCAGTGATATTTCAGAAATCTTGTGAATTAGGCTAATGAAAATTGTCATTAGGAGGATATTATATGTGTTCATTTAATTTAAGTACTTAATTAGTAAATAACCCAACCAACCAAACAGTATACATACACAATGAAACAATGATGTTGAAATTTGGAAATTATTAGATAAGTTATGTTTAAAAAAATGAGTAGATGTATATAAATATATTTATTTTAAGCTGTGAGAACTAAAAGTAAATATATATATATGCTTATTTTGAAATTAAACATATTTTTTTAGCAAATAGACAAGTTACACCTTACTTTTATTTCATTATTTTGTCATCTTGGACCTATAATTTGGACAATATCCATGGGTACTTAGGATGTGTAACACCCGTTACTAACCTTGTAACACCCGTTACTTTACTATTTTAATAATGGATTGGTTAATAGTTTGTCTACAAACAACTTCTTGACATCAGTGTGAAGTCTATAAGCTTGGCTTGGATTCATAATTTTTTTCCAATTTTTTTTTAAATTTCAGTTCACAGAGTTTTGAGATTAATCACTCTGATCTAAAGTCATATGTCTATTTGCTGTAACACCCGTTACCATTTTTTCCATACTTTATTTTGCATTTGATATGCTAATAAACTGCTTCTACAGCAATACTTATATTCATTTAGCAAAGTGCTATTAACAGGTATGTTAAATGATTTCTTAACATTTTTAGTTTATTTAATATTGACTTTTTTTGTTGTCGGACATAACACCCGTTACTATGGAATGCCTGTTTACCAGTAATTGACCATTTTAAGGAGTTAAGTACATTAAACAAGAGTAAAACTATAAGAAAGGTTGGTTAATGGTTGTATTAGGTTAGGTGGCCTAATTCAGATTTACTTGATTATAACTGTTGGTTATCTTCATTAAAAACGCTAAAAAATACTGAAGATATTTGGTCAGTTTAAGTTAGCTACATTATATTGGTAATTCCTAAAAAAAACTGTTCAAACAATACTCTAGGATTTTTAATGTAGTTAACCTAACTTAAGTGATCATTTTCACAATATCATATCATTAGTCATTTGTAAACTAACCTCACCACATGTATCACAACATCCTCTTACAGAATGGTTGTAAAACATGTCAACAAGTAAAAAAATGCTATTTGGAGTTTCTAATTAATATCTTTACAGAAAAGTGGCTCTACTTTAGAATGACTTGAATAAGCTACGCACCCCTGATATTTAGACCATAACCAAAAATATTTGATTAGAATAAGCCTCAAGGAAAAAACTTAAACTTAGATCTTAGAGTCAGATTTCAACTTTCTATTTTTTTTTATTACAGACTAGCATAATCATTCCAAATTATAACATGCCTTTCAAGGTTTTCTGTAAAAATAATAAAGCATTCTCGGTACCATTGTAGACGTCTACCAGTTATTTTTTTCACACATGTTCTTGCTGCAAGAATACAGTTCAAAGTTTCAACACTTCCATAAATATTCTTAGAGTTAAGGCCCCCGCCTACCCGGGAACACACATGGTGCACAAAGCTACAGGAAAAACAATGCAATTTGAAACTACTCAAGATATTCGAGTTGGGGGGGGGGCGGGGTCTGCTTACGAAAAGCATTTAAGAGTTCGCTAAGGGCCGAAAAGTACTTTTGATTTCGGATTAAGTTTTTAAACTGTATTTTTAGAAGAGTTAAAATGGCTAAAACGCATGTTTTCTGAGTCATATTTAGGTGTAAAACAACCCGTACAGACTCTTGAAAGCACTTAAGGGCTTGCATTACAACTTTATCTTCATTTCTCAGTCATGAGGTGATACCGCGCTTGAAGCACTAGCAAGTGTCGCGCTTATCATCCCGCCTCACTAAAACACATACACCCCTGACGAGGCGGGTCCCTTAATATTAAATAAACATCTCTACAGATTTGGCAGAAAAAAAAATTATTTATGGATTTACTGTGAATAATATGTTTACCTTGAAGAAAAGAAAAGGTAAATATGTAGTTGGGCAATATTTGTTTAAAAAAAATTTTTAATTCCGAAAATACTTTTTTTCTATGCTTTTAAACTTCCTCTTTTCATAAAATCCGGCGGAGATAAGAAATTACAAATACTTTAGGAGATATCGCCGTTCTTATTTTGCAATACAAGACCTGTGCAATCATTCGACCACCGCAATTTTTTATTTTTCAGTGTGTTCGTGAATGCCTAATTAATTAAAATGGTTGATTAGGTCAGGTCAGTTACATTATAAAAACTTTCAAACTAAACCAGGGTGGCCACTCTTCTGGGATAATAAAATTCCTGGTTTTTTCCAGGTTTTTTCAAGGGTGGTTTTTATCAATATTTGCCTACAATTTGCATTTTTGTTACACAAAGCACACACAATATGATGTTTTATTGGCGTTAAACAATAGACAACTTAACTATAGGCTTAAAAATTAAATCAATGAACTTGCTTAAAACAAAACCTACCACCAACAAAAAATTTATAATCGCACGTCACAAAAATTACTTGACACCAAACGCACGTGTTTTGCCTCTCTTGCGTGGCTGGCTAATGCTGTTCTTCCCATCCATGCTACCGATATTGATTTTAACATTACACAAATTGCAAATAGCGTGTGTCCTGCACTTTGGATCTTTCTCCACCCATTCAAACTCTTCCGTATATTTGTCATTGTACGTGGTGACCGAACTCGTTCACATTTTGATAGTCTGCGCCAATTACATGTTAGTTTAAAAAATTCAAAACAACGTCCCGCACAACTAAGCTTTTTAAAAAAACTCGAGAAAAGTATCCGTGATACCGTGACGCAACAACATGAGCGCAAAGTAAAAACAAATATACATACAAAACTAGTGCTACCAACATGCAGTGCGAGAAATTACTACCACCCTACAACAACGTTTTCAGCCAAAATGCTGTTGCTTTTGAATACAGAAACATAATAAGTATGGAAGTCTGAATTGTTAACGGTTTCTTACGTACTACAAAAGTTTTTAAATGCAATATGAACAAATTAACTTTCACAAAATATAGCACACGAGCACGCTGTCGTGCTTCGACGGGTGGTGAACGTGATCATTTAACAGCCGTATGTTATTGCAACCGTTACTTCATAAAAAAATTCCCGGTTCTAATAAAAATTCCTGGTTGATTCCCGGTATTCCTGGTTTTTTTAAGAAATCCTGGCTATTTCCCGTATTTCCCGATTTCCCGGTTGGCTGGCCACCCTGTAAACGGACATTAAAAATAATTTGAATTCATTTTAATGGTTGTTTAGTTTTAAAGTATTTATAATGTAACTGAACTGACATAACAAACCGGGACAAAGGATGAACAGTAGGAACTCACGTAATTTTTTTACTTATTACTTGTGCAACAATATCCAAATAACAAATAAAACATTAAAATTTGAAACGTTAAAAACTCATTTAAGTTAGAGGCGGGTAAACAATGGTGAACTCCGCAAGAAAAAAAATTTCATTCTCGTAAGGGATCGTCCATTAATCACGTGAGGCTCGAAAAAGGGGGGGGGGGGGGTGGTTTCGGAAAAATCACGAAATACCACAAGGGGGGAGGAGAGGTGTAGAGAGATATCACGTGTATTTATTTTTTCACACGATTTCTACTAAACCGAAAAGCGACGCGTGACCTTGACTCGCCATAGCCAGGCAACAATATCCCCGCCCGGCTCGGCTTGCCAGTCGCCAGCAAGACTGTGATTTTGGCGCCGAATATACATGCTGTGCCTAATTTTCCAGAATAAAATTAGATTATACCTATATTTAAAGATAATATTCTGAAATTTTTAAAAATATTTTGTACCGAAAAAATACACGCGTGGTGGTGGAGGGGGGGGGGGTGTCTAAAACCTCACCACAAATCACTAGGGGGGAGGGGGGGGTTAAAAATTTGCTAAAAAAACATCACGTGATTAATGGACGACCCCTAAACAAGAAACAATAGTAAACTCCCCATGAATGCACAGGTACTGTGATGAAAATTTAAAAATTTGATATCTCCTAAAGTATTTGGAATTTCTTATCTCCGCCGGGTTTAATGAAAAGAAGTTAAAGAGCATAGAATAAAAGTATTTTCGGATTTTATAATTTTTTTAAACACATATCGCCCAACTACATATTTACCAAAGAAAAAAATTTTAATGAATAAAAAATAATGAGTACCATGCCGGCCAAAGGTGATTTGTTTACTGCAGTGAAACACAATTAGTTTCAGCCACAATATTATGTTTTCCCTCCAGGCACGTACGTATACACAAATTTTCTTCCCGTAGCATCCCATTTCTTCATTAATTTTCATCAACTATGGGGTTTTCAGCCGCCGTAGATAATAGCAACAGCAAAACTTTGGTAATCAATGCAACATCTCTTTTCACAAATATCCGCACTTTCAAACCACATGCAAGATGTCAGATGTCATTTAACCCAGGTTAACCAACATTGGAACTTCAAGGAACCTTTGCTATGCGGCATTGACTTGCAGCGTTGTCAAGTTTTGAATAAGCCGCACAACATTCTTTTAGACACACATTTAAAAAAACAATTGTGTGTGGATTATTGGATGAATATGATATATGCACACAGAATTTTTAAAATGATACAGCTAACTCACGTTTTTATTACGAATGGCCAACGAAGAAACATTAGAATGCTGAAACAAGCTTATCCCAAAAAATTCCCGACTTTCCCACATTTTACCCGACTATTTTCAAATTCCCTGACTTTTCCCGGTCTGTGGCCACTCTGTGTAGTATTTATGTGTAACTTCAATGTTTTGCATTGCTGTAGGTTTGTGAATTTTTACAAAGTGTACCTTCTTGTGGTGTATTTTATCCAAAGAGGTTACAAATTTTTTCTGAAAAATCTTTGACTGTTACGAAGGGTCCTTGTTAGGTAGTCCACAACATTTAAAATACTGTAAAACTTCTTAATGTATAAATTTTTACAAAAAGGAGTTTTATGGGTATTGATGGGGTGGATCTTGCTGAGATTAGGTTTATAAAGGTGTTTGTGATCATTTTAAAATACAATAATTGTTCTAATGTAAACATCACAAAATGGAGTTATTTTTTATTCAAAATGACTTAGGGAAACTTAGAAGTTAAAAAAGTTTTCTTTTAAGTCATAGCAAATAAAAAACCAGAATGTTGATAGAAAAATAACTAAAATAATTTCTAACTCAATTTTTAATGTGACTAAAAAAAGCTGCAAGATTAAACTGCTACTGGCTTTTTTAAAGCCCGCAACAGTCCTTTTATAGCTGCAACATTAATTTTTCTTCAAAAATTTCTCTTAATGTTGAAAGGTAGCATGGAGGTGGCAAACATTTGGTACAGTTTTTGATATCCTAGTGACTAGTTCATAACTTAAAACTTTTAAAATCTACATTACTCACATAATAGAATTGCAGTACCTTATTAAATCATTTTCTTGACATTACAAACATGTTATTTTTTTATAAATTTATAGTCAAACACATAAATATTAACTATTTAAAGGATGTTCTTTTGACATCAAAATAAATAACAGTTGTCTATTTTATATTTATTTCAGTGTAAATAGCATAGACAAAGTTCAAAGCAATGTGATTATTAAAGTATTTCTCTATGGTGAATTCTATAGGTGATAAAATCTACACATACTTAACCAGATCCTCTTCTATTTCAATGATTTTTTGTTCGTAGCTTGCATCTATGAAGTAAATAAATATTCTATTATAAAGCTTTTAGAGTATCTTTAATGTGTACGCAGCAGAATTCAAAGAACGGAAATGTGCACGAACCACAGTGGTGTCATCTGTCACGGATGGCAAGAACTTAAGTTTAAAGTCAAAGGGAAACGTTATAGTATTAACTGTTTAGTGAATTTAAAAAAATATGGACAGTATTTTTAAAAAAATTCTGTTTAAAATCAGTTCTAAAGTTAGGGTTTAGTACACTTTAAACTCTTTTTGACATATCAGAGCAGTTTCATTACATATGCCTGTCCCTCAAAGTAATGCCCTACCTAATTCATTCCAGTAAAACAGAGTGCTAATCAAAATGCACTAATCAAATATTCTTTTCACATGAGTGTATGTTAAAGTAATCTGTTTTCTAATCAGGTAAGTGTACTTTCTGACAAATATTTTAATTAAGACTACTCCTGTTAAATTCAATTTACAGACTAATAGATATCTAAATACATTTGAAGTAAATTCAAATAAATGTTGAGTAACATTTTGAGATTAAACAACCTCAAAATAAATCTAAAAATTCACAAACACCATTGTTTACATAGGTATAATACATGAACATTACATTCCTGAGACTTAACTTTTCTGAGCTACAAAATGATAATGTTATTAATATAGGATATAAATTTAAATTTTAATAAGATTTTAAAAATCATACACTAAATGATCTCTACAAGAAAGTTTATGTAACTTAACATAATTCCTGACTTGTTAACTAAATGTGTGTGAGTGAGCCATGATTTGCTACCATCGCATCCTAGTATGCGCGAGGTAAACTAGCCCTGGCTTTTCTCTCCAGAGCCGTTGCTGACATAGTATGGCGTAATTCAAACGTGGGATTAACTTTATTCTCAAGTCGCTGGAGATAAATACGCAAGGAAGGAAGGGAATAATTATTTAGGAAAGACCAAAGTATTGTTTAATTCAATACATTATTAAATCATTGCATTGCATTTAATGCTACACAGGTGATGTTGCCATTGTGTGTACACGAAAATAAAATTCACAACTTTAAAATGATGACCACGCTGCTTCAAATCATGCCAAAATTTAATGGCATCATTACTTCAAAACTGAGAAAATCGAACAGCGTTACTTAAGAGGGGCGGATATAGTTTTAAATGTCCTGTCTGCTAAGCAAATGATTCATAGCTGCTTTGGCACGACATAGCTGCTTTGGCAGCAAATTCTAGCAGCGATGAGGAAATTACATGTGATTGTGTATATTTATCACACTCAGCATTATTTTAAAGAATTCTATATTAAATTTTTTGTCATGCAGAGTCTCATATTATAAGTTTATTTGCAGAATGAGAACACACGAATTTGCTAGAGGTTAGATGTTACACATCACTGGCAAGTACCAAAAGATTCGCTTACATTTTTATTCATTATTTTGCAAAACTCACTATCATCCCAAATTTTACAGGTTTCTTATTTACAAAAATGCTAGCCACTCTGTAACCGTTCTGTTTTAAGATAAATTGGAAGATATTTTAGTGGGCTGTCATGACATGCAACTTGATAGAGGTTGCATTCTTTTTAACCCTTTAACTGCTGCAATAAATAGGATGATCTCACTATAGAAGTGTACGTGTGTGCGTGTGTGTGCGCACACACACCATGAACATACACAAACACAAGTCACCTCTATTCACATCATTCTTCAGTAGCTAGTTTTGTGTGGAATGTTTCAAAGCATGGTGTGATGCACAGTGGAGTATCGCAGGATTTATGGAAGTGGCAAGTTTTGTTGCGCTTGTTTTTTGTGCGTAACCACAAATTTTCTTGTTAGACTTTTCATCATAGTTACTGAAGGTACAGCTAGAAAATGAGAATACTCGAATTCTCTTCATTTGAAAGTCTTCTCCTCAGCTCTAATTTTCCTGAAGAAGTTCTCGAACGAGAACAAGCCGAAATTTTGTAATCTGCAAATTTTCCTCGGGCACCATTTTAAATAGAATGCAATTTAATGCAATATCTAGGAGAAGCAAGGACATTCATTGTTCTCATTCTAGTCAATGACACATTTGGGTTTCTGAGTTTTTCACTTAATTTCCACAATTTCTGCAGGGTAATATGTTATCAGCAGAAACGCTGTGCTAACAAATTTTCAAAAAAAAAGTAATTTCTCCTTTTTTCACCATTTCATCCACTTGCACCATTTGCTTCCTGTTTTTTTCTAACAGTTCCATGTGCATTTATGGCTCTCATGAACAAGGTAGGGCTTGTGTACCAATTGTCAAGAAAACCCTTATGTCCTTACAACAGGTAAAGTCTCTGTAATGTTGTCGCTATATTATCTGACCTTCCAGATTCAATCCTGCATCATTAATGTCGGTAACAGCACCAGTATAGACTATGTCCAGCATTAAACCTGATTAGCAGTTACATAAAACAAATGTTATGATACAAAGAGATTTCTTTATGGAGGAATACTGTTTGAATTCTAACCTTCCCTTGAAAACAAAACTCTCCTTGACACACAATTTCTTAAAGGGAGTCATTGAAGATTGGAGACTTCCTGTAACTGTCAACCACTGTAAGAACTTTACAACAAAAAAAATCCATCATGAGAAACACTGTTAGAAAAGAGCAGCATTCATAGCAAAATAGGAACATGTTATTTGGACATTCTTTTCCCAAAAGCTCGGACTTTTAGGAGAGATCTCATAACCAATATTCACTTATATAGAGTTTCTTTATTTTCTGCATAAGCATACAGACCAACATACATACATTGTCCACTTCTAATCAGATTTGGAAATGGTTTGTTTGGAAAAAAAAATACTAATGGTATCCAGATAAAATGTATGTCAATGCTATCTGTAAAAGATACAATATGCCTTAAGTTGAAAGAAAGAGTTGGAAAATATTCTCTATTGATTGTGTGGTCACGCTCATGAATGCATGACTGGATGTTGATACTCTCTACCAGCAATAAAAAAGCTGTTTTGTGAGACAGAAATAGCTACCAGATTGCACTTTCTTACAACAAATAAAGCCATCTGTGTAGCAGTGAATGTGAAATACGTAGATTAACGTACTTACTCATCTTTCGCATAAGTAGTGTGATGCACATCTGACGAATATATTTGTCTTTAGCACAGTTTCCCTCAAAATGTTACAATTAAAGAAATGAGCAGATGAGGATAATTTGATTTAAAAGAACTTTTTTTTAAGCTATTTATTGTTTACTGAAGTATAAATATTGATGCTGTATCAAGTACAGTGAAAGTTCACAGCGGATTAACAAATTTGCCCAATTATTGAGCATCAACACACAGAATGTTTCTGAATGATTCAAAAAGTCAAGTTTTCCATGCTACACACTGCCAGTTTACTTTGTTGCAGATAAATTTCTGGTGCTGTGACAAGAGTGCACATTTACTATACATTGAGATGGCCACTATACAGCAACAAATGGTTATTTCTTTACATCAAGAAGAGTGAGCAGTTATCAATTATTCAGTATGATATCCATTGATGTTAAGCGGTAAACCTCATACCGCTCAGAGCATTCGACTGTGGCACCAGCAGTTCGAAGACAGTGTTGTTTATGTACATTAAAATAATTTGGTGCAATCCGAAAAATAATTTGGTGCAATCCAAAAATAGAAGTCACTAATAAAATGGTGAAATCATGGTGAAAATCTTAACAAAACATTGTGACAAAGTCACCAACTTAAGCCCGGAAGTAGGATTAGAAGGGAAACCTGGCAAACTCCTTCAAATTTATGTTAGTAGGGCATAAGCGGATGGTTAGCCTGGTAGCTATTGTAAAACACTCTGAGGCTGAGTTATTAATCTTGACTGGAACGTGCTAGGGGTTATTTCATGATTACACTTCACAACCTACAGTTTACAAGCGTACTATATACACATGCAAGATATCTTTCATAAAAATGTTTTCACGCTTTACAAAAAAAGGTGAACTTGTAACAAAATTTTACACAAGTTAACTGATTTTATATACAAGTTGTTTAAATAGTAGGGGAGCCCAAGCGGGGATTTCGGGATTTACTAAAGCGCAGCAGATTAATATACAGGGGGATACCTTGTACCCGGTTAAGTACCTCCACCAAACATGAGGCCCATATATAAGGCCGCCCGTGAAGGATACAGGATCAGATTAGTAAAAAAAAATTGACCATCAGAAATTCTCGAGCGCGTCAGATTAAGGTAGGGTGAGTTAATTACATCCTAAAAAGTGTATATTCCACTAATCTGACAATTTGAGTGTGACGTAAAGAAAGGGGAGGGCAGCAAAGTTGTTTAAAAAAAAGTCATCTCGACATTCTCGAGCGTAGCTACATTTTTTTTTATTTTGAAGGAAATAATTCAAGAATAATGAAAAATATATAATCTTGACGATTTCCGCAAGCCGAAATAACAAAAATTTGTCGATAAAGTTAAATGTGTGCAGCTGTGTGATGCCTACATTTCCTTCTCCGCGTTTCTATTCCTCTCTCACTCTTTCTCTATCTATTACTCTCTCACTCCGTCCCCACTCTGGCTTTTTTTATAAATACAGGTATTCTACTAAAAAAAGCATACACTTATTTATATGCATGCTATTTCCTGAGCTTACAATTAATTACGTTCAATGATTTAAAAAATTAAAAATAATTTTTTTAACTTCCCGCTAAGAAAAATTAAAATTTTTAAACAATTCGGGAAGTTATTAGTTTTAGCCCTTTTTGCGAAAATAGAGTTTTCATCACATCTCGACGTTTTAAGGTCATAGGAAGCTTCCCTGACTACCCCCGCAATGTTGTCACTATGTCTGTATAGTCACTATGTGTGTGTGTGTGTGTGACTATGTGACTCGCTTATAACTTTTGAATGACTAAACCGATCGGAATCTACTAAACGGCGTTCTAAAGAGTTCCCTCAAAATTAGATTTCCAGGGAATTTGAACCGATTCGGACCGATAGATTTTTAGAAATTTTGAAAAATCTAAAAAAAAATAAGAAAAATGTTTTTAAAGTGTTTTTTTGGGAATAACTTTTAAACGGCTTTATCGATCAACTTCAAAAACTAATCCGCCTTTGAGCTTGAAAAACCACGTCGATCGCCACCAAGCTGGTCAAAATCGGTTCATTCGTCCGAGAGATATCGTGAACGAAAGAAACCCGAAAAAGTGTTTTTTGGGGATTACTCTGAAATTTTTGGTTCGATCAATTAAAACTAGAAAATTACTTATGAGGATGATGAAACTGCGTCGAATGCTGCCAACCGTGTGAAAATTGCTTGATCCATTCAAAAGTTATTGCGGTTTGAAAATTCCAAAAATAGTGTTCTATGAAACTTCTATCAGACTTTCGAGCTGGGAGTGCTCAAATGCATAGAAATATTATTTCTTTGAACTCAGCGAGCTCAAAATATCACATAAATTATATTTTGAGCTCAAAAATGTACAATTTTAAGCGCCCAGGAATGGAATTAGCGAGAAGTTGCAAGGATGGCCTTTAGGGTGAACCGTTTTTCTAATTTTTTTTGTCAGATCAGGCGAATCCCTCTAGATAATCGTCAGATTATGAGACAGTACGTTTAGAACATAAAGATGAACCATATATATCTTAATCTGACGCGCTTGAGTATTTCAAAATGGCGATTTTTTTTTTGCACATTATGAAAAGGGCCGCGAGTTTGCGTTCCATCGAAATCGTCAGATTATTGAATGAGAGCTTTTTTTGGTGCACTTAATCCCTTAGAAAATCTGACGCGCTCGATTAATTTTTTTTTTTCATTGTCAACCCTTACATACAACCACCCGCATCATGCAAACGATCAGATTAACATGATTAACATACGTACATTATTAAAAATACGTAGGGCATTGATGCTATCAATATCTGACGCGCTCGAGGATGTCCATGCAACAGTTTTATTTTACATATTTAAAATTCTATAGCCACTTCCCCCACCGATGAAAAGGTATATATCATATAACATTTTCTTCTTATCATCTTAGCTTTGCAACCCAATAGTCTCTACGACGCTCGAGTAAATCCCCATTTAGCATCGTGGGCTCCCCTACTAAAATGAACTATGGCAATTTACAAGTTGATCATAACTTTCCTTTATAAGTCATATGACTTACGAAAACCCAATAACGCTAAGCATCTATGCCCAAAAAAAGTTCCCACACTCTTACTCTAGATAACTTCCCCGAGTTCTCTATTTTCCCTATACAAACAAACATTTTTTCCCTTCTCTCATCAATCAATGTTGCAAGACAACAAATACGTATAACTACAAATATGTATTGCAAAACATTCCCACATTCCAATCACACGTAACATGTTGAATACCATAAAAATGTTTCCCTGCACATACGGTTTGCACTATTATCATTCAATCAATGCAACGAAGTCAACGCTGTCAGTCTGTAATATAAACACACCATATTTTAAAAAAATTATAAACAACACAATAATTGCTATCAACATTTCATTCCAAGTTACATCATCAAATCAATACACAATTGATTCATCGATTGTTTCTCTTATATTTAATTAATGATGAAAACGGATGTTTTCAATTATACATGAATTTGTGATTTTAAAAAAGAATGGATTTGTGACATTAAAAGAACATACTAGTATTAAAAATTACTTATCTAGTTTAGTTAATGTGTTTTCCCTGGCTGCGGGAACCTAGCCAAATACCCTTGGGTGCAGTTGCTAATGCCCTACGCACTACTCTCGATTTAATTCATTCCGTGTTTACTGCCAGTGAAAGACAGTAATGAAGGAATTGAAGTCTTTGCACTGCAAAGAACATTTTTTGGAAAAAATCAAACCAGTAATCCGAGAATAAACAGCATGCAGAGATGGTTAATTCCTAAACCATTTATGCAATGCTCCAAGAAACTGATTAAGCTGCCAACCAACCTTTGTCAGTGCAGTTTTGTTATGTGCAATGAACAAGTACCAACATCCAAAGGTTCCTTTTCAATATCAAGCGTACTCTTCATATAACTTTTTAAGATCAGAAATAAACTTCAGATTTACATTTGGTTCATCAGTAGATAGTTAAATTAAACATTCTAGGGAAAGTTTGGCTTCACTAACAAATACTAGCACTTTTTCAAGCAAATCTACAGCTCTACAACGCTCAAGAAAAGCAGATGTTAAGAATCGAGTACATGATATACTGTTTTCTGAATCCCAATATTTAACAACA
This sequence comes from Bacillus rossius redtenbacheri, assembly GCF_032445375.1. Taxonomy (NCBI): domain Eukaryota; kingdom Metazoa; phylum Arthropoda; class Insecta; order Phasmatodea; family Bacillidae; genus Bacillus; species Bacillus rossius. The sequence goes on along the minus strand of NC_086330.1, from coordinate 5,993,341 downwards.
ATATTCATATGCTATTTTTGGTAAATATCATTCAGACTTTCAACAGACAGAGCAAAAAAAGGCTGTTCTGTACACTATCAGACAATCATGATGCAAAATGTGGCCCAAGGCCATATGCAATATTATTTGCTACTTTGTCCTTTTGTAATGTTATTTTTGAAGCTATAGTACTATCTGGAGACGTAAGTGACAAAGTTCTACTGCAGCTGCTCCTGAGCGGGTTGAAGCATGCGTACAGATGCAATGAGCAGCCCACACTATCTCTGCTTTGGTTGCCCTATCACTAACAAGGAAAGTGGGAGCCTTTGTTCTTGATGTGTCTCTCCTAGGATAGTACTAAGATGTATGCCGTGAACTGGGGTTAGGTATAGGCTGAGATGAATCATAACTTTGATTGCTAGACCCAGGCTCTGATGAAATAGTGGTGGGCCTAACAAGGGTCACAGGTACTCTTATAAAAAAGAGAGCTTTAGCTGCCTGCTTGACTTGTTAACAATAAGAAACTCTCAATTCCCCCCCCCCCCCTTTTCCTAGCATTCAATTGTGTTCATTCCAGAGTGAGAAACATCCACATATTTTTTTGCATTGCGTACTAGCTCTTTGCCACAATTTCTATTGCTCCTCTTCCAAACAAATGTCTTGAAAATGACACTTCCCTGGCATTTGTATCGCTGATAAAACACTGCAAAATACCAGCTGTAGTTGTGCTGTCCAATTATACTTTGCCACTCCATCTACTCCTCAAATACTGGCTAACTGAGACCATTTTATGTCTTCACTTACTTATGTTGCACAAATATCTGAAATGTCGTTGACCTGAAGAGTTGTGAACTGCTTTTGTATTTCGTCTATAGCAGCATCTTGTGTTTCCCCTTCCTTTATAGCAAGCATAATAGAAAATAATTCCACAAAATAATGGACAGAAGAAAAGCTGGCATTCTCAATGTTACTGAGTCTAGCAACCTCTGCATGTTTCAATTCCTTTATCTTTTAAAGGAAACTTGTTGACGATGTAATCGCAAGCTAAGACTAAGTACTTACGAACAGAAGAATAGAAAACTATTTTTTCTTTGTCTTTCAGTGTTTTCACAATGTTTACAGCCTGATTCCCTGCAACTAAATCAGCGTCTTCTTTCTGATTCTCAATGGAGTGGTAGTCGAGTTCAAGTAAGGAGCTACCTTTAATTACTTTCAGCTTGACAAAGTTTGATAACAGGTCTCTCAAAAATTAAACAACAGTTGCCTAAGGACATGGATATGTGGAGATGCCGACTGGAGGGTTGTATTTACCTTATCAAATGATGATATTACACTAAGAATAAATAGAAAAAAAGCCTTGCTGAGTTTAGATGACAGGAACATAAACAACTTTTCTTCTCAATTAATGACAGGAGTTAGATTCTTCATACTAGGTTTGTCACGAGAGCTTGCTAAAGCAACTGTCTTACTACTGGAACTAGGGACACTAATGGAATCTGATTTCCTATTGCGTTCATTTACATTTTTGGCATTTAGGCCTACTCCAACAGGGTTTGGACTGGGTTGTTTTTTCTGTGAGGGGCTCATCTTAGGAATTCTGTACGAGCTAAGGCTACCAGATGATGACGATTTCTGACTTGCAACTTCTTCACTGAAGAAACTAACCAATGGGTCCCATTGTTCAACTAGCCTACACAAACTACGCCCAAGAGAGAGCCACCTTGTACTAACGCATACCTGCCAACTTTGGCCAGTCCAAAAGCGGGAGGTTTTTTAGGAGTAAATATTTGTTCCCCCCGGGTATTTTTTTTTTTTGTAAATTTTGAAATATTTTTTAAAGAGTTAACTAGCATGATCAGCACAAGCAATGGGCAAATTGTGTTCTAAAATAAAATACGTTAACAAACACTCTGCTTTTGTCACACTATCTTCTTTCCGACTTCTTTCACGAAAAACGTCTAATTTCTGATTTGATGCTATATGCATTTATTGACGGCATGTTTATTCGTATTTATATGCTTCACAATGTCGCCCTTTCCGGCATGCGAGACGGTAAAATCACAACGACACAAAGAATAAAATGCAGCATGTTCACCTTTCCTCGATTGCAAAATGCTCGGAAATTTGTCACTAAATGTCTTCTTGTATACAGCAAGATACTTCCACTGTAGACTTACTTAGTGCCATTTCTATTAAATCACTATTGCGGAGTAGGCCTACCACTAAACAACGCGTACAAAATACGCATCACGTAACTGCTTCCACAAAATAATATTTTTATGAATACACCGTTGAATAAATTCGAAGACTGTACTATAATGTATAATGCTACCTCTACACTTCGTCTGTGAGCACAGACGCGAACAAAGTCGAATTTGTTCGGGGACGAACAAACAATTTACACATAGCCGGCTGACAATCCGAAGCGAATTTGGGCACGAATGAAAACAGTGGTATCATAAACTCATTATTAATCCAGTCCGTCTTTATTTCAAACCAACACCGCCGAAAACACAGTTTACAACGTTGAAAAAACACGCCATCTCGGAAAACAAATGAAACCTTTTTCTGGTTGGCTAACAAACACAAATGACGAACGTATACCAAAACAGCTCCGATAATTATCGTAAATAAACTACGTTTCTTTCTTAGATGTACGCTTAACCAAGAGTTTTAGTCGACAATTGTGGGCATTTAGGCTATTAAAATAATTACATGTTATGGTACGAACCGTAGTTACTATACGATTGTACGGAATAATGGTACAAACATTAATTCTATTTTATTGCATTAAAAACTTCAAGAGAAACAGAACCAAAAAACGGGAGATTTGAATGACAAATCGGGAGGGCGGGAGAAAGGGTATAAAATCGGGAGTCTCCCGCCTAAAGCGGGAGGGTTGGCAGGTATGCTAACGTGTTTCAAAATATTTTTTATTTATTATGAAGCTCTTGGAATTTGTGGAATCTCTCTTTTCTCTTCGCACTTTTTTCTAAGTAATAGAATATATCCACAAGTATTTCATCTATTTTGATGGGTAAACCACCTACAGCTTTTTCGGCAGCTAGATTAATTAGATGGAAAATGCATCCTACAACATACATGCCAACTTTTTAGTTTGGTCATCAAGAAAACTTTTAAATTGGGAAAATGTATCGTAAATCAAATGCGGCAATTTTTTACATGCTTTATGTGCAATTATTTTCTATTTTTTCTATTCCATTTGGTTTCTGCTAATTTACTAATGACATGAAGGGCATATCGATGGCCTAGAATGAAAACCTAATACACCAATCCCTCACTTAGCACGACTAATTCGTTCCTAAAAATGTTCGTGCTAATCGAAATCGCGTATTCTGAAGCATTAGTCCCCATAAATATAAGGCTAAATTATTTAATGTGTTCCAAGATGTGTAGGGAAGTAATCTTTACATAATATAAATGCGTAGAATAATACTTGAAAATGCATATGTCATATCATTTATCTTTTTAAGCCTACCACCGAATACGTTAGATAAAGAAAACATGGCACAGTGTAACGGGAGATAAGTGGTAACATATTTACCGTCAGTCAGCAGGTTGGCTTGCCCGCCCAGGCGTGACCTTCAACACGCGCGCGCGTCTGTCTGCCTGCTGTTGCAAGCAGCTGGATCCTTTGTTATTACGTTTAAAACTTAACAAAATTAAAACACTTTTATGAAATTAAGAACCGGTTTTATATAACTTTAAAACACACAGCCATATGTAAACATTTAATTTGTTATGCACACCTCTTATAAAAGCGGCTATGTAAACAAATCAGTTAACAGATAAACAGATTTAGATTTTCCCTAGAGCACAAACATAACATTAAAATACGGGTACACTCCCTATTTAACGCGGTTGTCGGGGGACATAACTTTTACCCGCGTTGTTGCATAACCGCGATGTTTCGATGTGACCAAGGTCAAAAGGCATAAAACACCGCCTGTGTTCTAATAGGTCGGCAAGCACGCACAGTATAGACGGCCCGCCTTTGTGCGGACTTTGCATACTCAGTTTCCACTAACACGGGTGAAAAAATAAAAATAATAAATTTTAAAGATAAATATTAAATGTTGAATTGTTTTTATTTTTCCGCGTGCCGCGCACAGTTTGTCGCACGGCCTACGAGCGCGCCACACGCCGCCATACACATGTGCGGCACAAAAGCTGCTGCTGCCAGTCTCGTGGTGTTAGCCACAGTATCTGCTTCGTCAGTGTCCGTAACAAAGTAAGTGCAGTGTGTGCGGTTACACACGATTCTGTGGTCAAAGTCTTCTAAAAAGAAAGGCCGTAGTGATACTTCAAACCGAATATGAATCGCAAAGTACCGAGTTTGATTGACAAAATAAAAATTCTAGATTTACTTACAGATAGCTTGTCTTTTGTAGAAGCAGGCCGCAGATACAGGAAAAAAACGATTCTAGCATTCGTACAATAAAAAATAAAGAATCGTCTATCGTGTCAAGTGGTTAAACTTTATTATCCATGCTTACAGTAAATTATAAATGGTCACATGTGGGAAACAAAAATTGCGCCAATTTAATTTTAGCGCAATCAGTGACGCCGTATTAAAAACCGTGTTAAACTTTGTCTTTACTTATTTCACCAAACGCTGTGTCGAGTTGCTGAGTGTGTGTGGCTCGGATCGGCAAGTGTTATATTCCCCAGCCTCTGTTTAAAGGTCGGAAGACCGCTACACATAAACATTTCCGGGACTTGTTTACTACCTCACGGCAAAAGTGGTACAGTATGGTTCACGTAAATATTGGACTACTGGGAATTCCTGGGCAAAGATTAAAAATACGCTAGCCGATTTACTTTACTATTTAATGTTAAAACATTATACCAAAGTAAAAAGATGAACTTGTATAATACAATGAATTACCCAATAATATTACGTCTGTAGGTTTAAGTTGTAACAAAACATTTATATACAGATGTCCAGTAAAGTACCAATTAAGATTCTGGAGTGGAATTTTAAACACCGGACTACCTGATTTTGCCTTGTACGCAGCGACGCTTTTCAGTCAAGTGACTCATGCTCTGCCTGTTTGCTGCGTGAACACATTCCCTCCCCCACTCCCCCTCTTCAAGTTTCTGCCCGCTCTAATCTCTACCTCTCTCCATGTTCTCGGCTAGCCTCTCCCTACCCAGCGCTTGCCGACAACCAAGCCTATCCAACATCAATCCCCAGCCGAGTCACGCTGGATAATGTCGCTGGATGGTGGGCTTTATCAGGTCCCCTGTCCGATGCTTCATTTGTGAGATAAAGCGACGTTAAGAACTAGTGTTTCAGAAAATATCACTGGGCTGGATTGGACCATAATTTGAAAACCCTACAAGATAGAGGAATAATGTACGGAGATATCTTGTTTAGAATTTTACTGCGGACATTTTCTACGCCTAGGCTTTTTTCTGCCCGATGCTTAGTTTGTTAGTTACAACGCAAAATTATCCTAATCGGCTGTCAACCATTTATTCCATTATTATTATTCATTTCTGACTGGGGGACATGGTTTGACCCGCGATATACCCGATTCTGCGATCAATCGGGGCGCGATATACCGGGAGTTTACTGTATGCACAATATGTACATATACAAAACATAAAAGTTAGTTAAATATTTTCTGGGGTGAAATTAACACTATCATCTTGCTTTTTTTTAAAAAAAACGTGTCCAATTTCATCTGCTTTGGTTTCTGTACGGTAGGGCCTGGTCTGCAGCCGGGCATCAACGGTAGGGCCTGGTCTGCGGCCGGGCATCAACAGTACGGCCCGGTGTTTGTTTATCTGCGTGCGCATCTCTTTCCCCTCGCATTTCCAAACCACTCTTCCCCCCTCGAATTCCATACCTGACGTCGCGTCGTTTCCGAGATTTTTTTTAGCCTGTGGCGATTTCGTGCTAACTGAAATTTACAGACGTGCTATTCGAGACTAGGGCAGTAAAATTTACATCGTGCTAACTGAATTCGCATTAAGTGAAGACGTGCTATGCGAGGGATTGGTGTACAGTCAATATTGTAAATGTACTGGGAAACTAAACCTATCCAGAATGTGCCAATTTACACAGCATGCATATGAAAAGCAAAATGATCAAGTATAAAACAAAAGCAATAGTATTCACTAAACAAGATTACTTAAAGACATACCTTGCTATATCACATGTTTGTTACATATTTCAGTCATCTCCTAATTATCATCCTTGATGCAATTTTAAGACTTAGAATGTGCAGCAGTTGCCTTCTTTGCTTTACCTAATAAATCTGAGGTAAATCTTTGTTCATAACAAACACAATTCCTTGATTTTAACACAGAAATAGACTGCAAAGTTTTAGATGACATGGAGGACCTAAATTGGGTTCTGTTTATTTTACCATACTGAAAATGCGCTCAAATTCTGAATTACTGTGGGGGATTGACATAATTGATAGCATTTGACAGTCTGTTATACTTCAGGAAGCCATCTACTCCACGAACTCTTAATAATTCAGCCCACTTGACATCAACAGTGCCTGCTTTCGTTACTTCCAACCCCGTGTGTGCAGTACTGGTGAAAAAGCTATCAATCTTATTTTCTTCCTCAGAAAGCACATTTTTTCTATGCTTAGGACACTTAACGTGTGTAGTTATGTCGGACCTACCTCCATGAGCAATACTAAAATCACACCGGCACACTGCAAAACACAAAAGTTTCTCCTTTTTGCGATTTCAGAATACACGAGAATTCGTTGTTATACGCAGCACGGTAAGTCAATATATTTCTTGTTGGCTAGCTTACTCATGGTTCCCATCACGTAAATACAAACGGAAAAAAAAGGTTGCGCAGCACTACATTGGAACTACGAACAATAGTCAGCCATTTTGGACATAATATAAGGAACAAGGAACAGACCAAGGAGGTAGGGCTGACGTCACAATTGTGGTCCGTTCCTCCGTTTAAGGAAGCACCTTTACCTTGCGGTAACTGGAAAACAAACGTAGACCAGTCCAAACCATATACAAATAACTAACTATCTCTTGTTTTGTTTTCATTCCGCTTTCCGTTGGTGCGTCGGTAACATGGCCGATACAGTAAAAGTTGGCAGGTATACATGGCCGGTACAGTGAACGGTAATAAACCACCACGCAAAAATTAATCCGTAAGATTAAAGACGTCCGTAAAACCGTAAAATAGTATTAAAATCCATAAAACTTACGGACAATCCGTAAAAGTTGGCAGGTATGCTACAACTATGAGATCATTTTGCTTTTCTTTTACAACACCGTTCTTGCGACCTACCATTACAGCTGCATTATCACAACACAATGCTATACAATTCTTAACAGGTACTTTCTTGAGTTCAAACTGTGAAAGCACTACGTTCCCTACATTACGTCCGGTGGAATCACCCTCCAATGCAGAAATGGACAAAACTGTGTTAACAATTTTCTGCTGCTTTTCATCATAGAATGTGACAACAATCGGGTAGTTTCGCATTTGAGTCGTTACTACCATCAGTAGCAACAGCAAATGGACCAGGTCTTCTGTTTTATCAGAAGCCATTTCACTTAAAATAGCTGCAGTTTTAGTTCTGGCACACCCGTACTTTTTGGCTATCTCTGAGTTTGGAAACATTTTCCGTAGCAATGCGCCTGCATGATCTGCTGCAGTCAAAGGTATAGTATGCTCTACCAAAAAGGCAGTAAACAGGCACACTGCTTTTATCACGTCTAAGTCGGCATTTCCCGTTTTGACAAAAAAGTTGATATTTTCTGGCTTTCTTCCTGGCATTTCACATTTGCGGAATGTTTGGCGCTTCGACAATGAACCGTTATGTCAGTTTTCCACCGTGTGCTATATTTATGTCAGAATGACAAACTGTACAGTAAGCACCCTTTACAGACTTCTTAATAAAAGAGAATTCAACACTGTACTGTTCTCTAAATACTTGATTCTGTTTTTTCGTAGTACTCATTTTTACTGAATTTAAATCAAACAATAACCTAAGAAACAGATTAACGGCTTACCTAACAAAAAACTCAAGGCCGAAACCATAATGAATAAAGAAACTAAACGCTACGATACCAAATCACGCTGCACAAATGGTATACTGCTACATTAAAAAATAGTCTTTAAATCAAATTACATCACGCAAGAATTAACTCCGCTAAAACACCGCCATCTTAACTGCAACTAATGAAAACAGAAAACCATCAGCATCAACAAACGGGATAAAATAAAACGATACAACAGTATCGACACATACCCTTATGTAGATATATCGTTTCCTAAGGTTCACATCAATATATCGATTACAATACTCGAGATAAATTGTTCTGTTACACAGAACTTATTCAGTTGTGGAAAATTCGTACAAAATAACACTTGTCCGTAAACTCGTACAACAAAGCTATTTTTCGTACATTTTCCGGGAAAATCGTACAAGTTGGCAGGTATGAAAATGCATTTAAATCAGCATTGGTAAAGTTATATGTTTATAAATTTTTGGTTGTTTTGCCATGGTGGCCAAAACAAAAACTTACAAATACAGTAACAATTTCAAAAAAAAAAAAAAATGTGACGTTTCATTCAAAAACAAAAATAGACCAACATATTAAAAAAAATTAGATTATATGTTGCATGATCGTGCATGATTTGATGATTTAATTTCAACATTGTCTCATTACGTACACATCTGTGATCCATGTACAATGTGACAAGAGGCAAAATGATCTGCATAGACCCCACTGGGTGGTCACAGGATGATCATGTAAGAAGGGGGAGGGAGTTAAGCAACTGCCTGCTAGCTGAGAACAATGGTTGCATGTGGTCCGAGTTACATGGCCAAATTTATGGAATGGCTTCTACAGACAAATTTAAATCAAATGTGAGTGGGAACAAGCACTTTAGATGCAGTTTACAATTCAGCGACACCTTTCAGTGAAATTTGGACGTACCATGTCGCTGTGACTAGCATAGCAACAGATGTAGCAACAATAGAACAAATTCTGACAAAGGGAAAGAGCAAACCAGTTTGATTTTTTGACACCTTTGGGTTAAGATAAACAGAGCACAGGAAAGTAAATGAAGTATACTGAGAAAAGTCAACATGTTTAGTCTAAAAGAAATGGAAATAAATACATATAAAACAGTTGAACAAGGTTTTGCAAGAGGACTGATTTAAAATGCAGAGAAATAATTAAAAAATTTGCAGCAAGATTTTTGCTGGGAAAATTGTCAAAGATTTTGGTTGCAAAGCCTGGATTAGCTAGTTGGAGAGAATACTATTTTGAATTCTCAGCATTCAAAAACCAAAATTGGCATCATAAAATCCATTGGGAAGGTACTATAATATTTAGGATACATATGGAGGAAAGGACTTTTCTCTGAATGGTTCGTTTATTTTTAAAAGGATTTTGTTCTGAATGGTTTGCTATTTTTAAGTCAAAGCAGAAGTCTGGAAAAAATCGTTGATAATAGTTTTAAAAAATCAATATATGTGAAAAATATATAACTAAAGCAATTCAGTAAAATTTCAGCACAGGTTATTTCTTTAACTATGCCATAAATTTGACTTATAACAGTTTCTTCAGACATGCCTATGCAAAATCCTTTAAATGTATGTTTATCTGAAAGTTTGTATACATATCTGTGGATAAACAACAAATAGAAACCAATATCTAGTTTCCAGTCACATCATCATATATTACAATTATATTGTACTAGCTGCAGTACCCAACGTTGCCAGGGCAGAACACACTGTGATATATTGTCCGAGAGTTAAAGCAAAATGGATAGCCCTATACAACAGTGTGGTGGTCATAGAGAAATGACACAATTACTATTTGTATGTATGACCCTATGATTTTCTGTTTACCCATGGCGATCGGTTGAACGGTTTAGAAGTTGATGCACTGCAGTGCCATCTAGTGGAGAGTTACAAAAAAATGGAAAGCATAAAAACCTTCTCCATTAAAAAAAACTTTGATGGCGATAAAACGGTGTAACGAGTTTATCAATCTCATATATACCAAAGTCCATTTATATGTATAAACAATAAAAAATATACAAAACCATAAAGGACAAAGTATTGTTTGGACATAAAGTTTTAAAAACTGGGAAGTGATTAAGTTACCAAATGAATGATCAAATAAATTCCTGAGTTACGAATATGCTGCTCATAAGATTTATTCAAACACGACAGTTGTTTCCACCCCTCTTCTGGCTTGCCGCAAGAGGGTAAAGTAGTCTGAAAATCCAAGAAGACTTTTTTGGTTGCTTATTTCGGTATGTGTGCTTACTTATCTGTCTCGTGTGTATGCCAATTTTACTTTTAAATCTATGGCAGTCACTTAATATCTAGGGTGGACAACATTAAAAATTTAATTACATAAAATTGTAAAGTAAAAAAAAATTTAGACCTTGCTAAATAACTCGTTTTCATGGTAATTTTAGGATTAACAGGTCAACAAAAAACTAATAGCAATATTGTAAAACACCGCAAAAAAAAAGTATTGATGCATGTAATTATTCTGTAGGTTCATCCCCTTTTTATCATCATATAACTGACTGCAGTATCACTCCGCAGGAGTTTCTAGTCACCACATACAATAAACAGCAACTTACTTTCTATTACACGAGTCTCATTGAAAATATTGTTCTGCTGTCAAAGCAATGATAATGATGTAATGGTAATATCATGCATTCATTAAGTTATATTTCATTAACAATTAAGTCATAAGTTATACCAAATAACACAAATCAACATTAACACCTTGGGAACATGTAAGTTTCCGATATTCTAAAAAAAAAAAAACAGTTGAGGATTGGGGCTACATGACTGACACAGAGCTGCCAACCTCAAATCATACCCATCAGTAATGACAATTATATGAAAAAAGTACGCGTAAATCATGCACGATAAATATTTCCTAGGGAATTATGACACACAATATAAAACAAGGACAATGATATGCAAAAAAAAATGAAAAATATAGGCCTATGTATATTAATACATTGCAAATTAATGAATTAAAAAAAAAAACTATTTGAACAATACAATCATTTGAATATGTAAGATATGTCAATAATTTTACTGGAAATTTTCAATCTTCAATTCGAAGTATGCAAAGTTAAACTTTTGAACAATTTGTATTTTTATTTGCTTTTTTATCCTGGCTGGATAAGAACTGTCTTTTAAACAAACAACAAAGGAGAAACAAAAGAAATTGTAAACAATAACTCTGCGTTCGTTACTTTCGTTTCTTCAGATGTAGCGAAAAAACGACGATAGAGATTTATTGCTCGTCATGGCTATAACATGTTCCGCATGTTTATTTGCTTCAATTTGCCGTCTACAGTCATCCCTTCCAAAACGTGCAAATCGAAAAGTCACACGTGCATACATTACAAAACGCATGGCGTTCCGAAACATTTGAAGAGGACAAGCATGGCCATTCTTTTGAATAGTTAGGTCGTAAGTTCTGAAGAATAGCGTTCTTTCTTTTCCCCCAGACACACATTGTTCTGTCACACGCTTCATTTCTACACCCGGCACTGAAAAAGAACACTATCGAAAAACATAAATTTTCACGTCTGTAGACACGACAAAAACACTAATGGAAAAAAATGGCTTTCAAGAAATAAATTAAAACATAGGTTAGCCAAAGTACCGTACAAAAATTATCGTGATGTAAGTAGCCAACAAACGAAAAGTCAGAGAATATGTACTAGTTGTATCGTACAACGAACGTAATACTATCCCATTAATATCTCAGAACACGAGTATTAATCTACTTATTTCGACAGTACATGCGCACACTTACTAGTTCTGTTATTTGCGCAACCACGTGATGTATTCGAACTGCGTTCACGAAACACGCACACAAGAAATGGAATTTTTTCCGTTACCATGCAGCACAAAGCCTGTTTCCGTAATAAACGAGCGATGTTCCGTAATTTGGTGGTAAATCCGTAATAATTACGGAAAATCCTTAATGGTTGGCAGCTCTGCGACATGATACCTTAAAAACAACTTACAAATAATAGTCAACAAACTGTTAAAAAAACACTTGTTTGGTAGGACTCTACTTTCTCCTCACTTTTAAAGTTGTAGTGAACACAATGTTTAAATAAATCTGTGTAACAGCCATTGAATGTCTGCTTGTTTCAATAATTATTTGCATTATCTTTGAAAGATTTGTGCAATGGGAGTGCATGACTTGATGTAGGCTTTTGGACATACGCCATTGCTTAGCACATGTATGTCTGCAGAAGAAACTACAAAAAAACACAAATGACAAAAAAAATAAATTAAGCAAAAATTGCTGTGTCAGGTTAATTATTTTCATTGTTAATGGAAAGATTGCGGTCATATTGATAACTGTGGATTAACATTGTTGCAACAAGTTTGTAATTCAAAACATAAAGTGGTTTTTTTTTAGTTGTTTTCTTAAGTATTAAACACAGGCCCTACCAAAAACATCCAGTCAACATGACACTCCAGAATTACAAATTAATATATTCTATTTGAAAAAACTTCAATCTCTATCTCCTTCCCACAAGATATGTACCTAATTATTGAAATTTTATCACACGTTGTTATAACTATTCCACTATTTTTTAATAATAACTCTTCAGAATTTTATCCCCACTAATATGCAGAAGCCAGGAATATTCATAATTATTGGATATAAATTCAGCATTAGATTGATCACGATATATGATGCAGGTGCATCTAAATACAATGGTAGTGTAGCAAAAAAATAACTCAATTTTTGATTAATACTTGTTTGTATACAATTGCAATTAATTTGCTAAAAACTATTTAAGGAATTCTTTCAAACTTGTATGTAAACATGCATGAATACTTTTTTCTTATGTAACTCAGGATTTATAAAAAGTAAAATAAAAAGTAATAAAAAAGTAAAATTTCATGATATGAATAGTTTTATCATTCTTTGAAGTGCTTAAATATAGAAGACAGTGGTATTTTCCATGTTACCTTTGTTATCACAAGGGAAAAAACGTACAGAAATATGTTGTGATTTCCTTGAGCTTCATAATTTACCAGTTACTGTACTTTTTGCAACCATGATTATTTACCTCAACATTTTTGTAGTTAAAAGTTATTAATTCTCCACGTATGTTTGCAAAAACCTAATGTTTCAAACACACCGTAAACTGACTTGCTTTACACAGAAAATAAAATTTTTAATTCTCCCAGTATAACAATGATTTTTCAATAATCAAAGTTACCAAATGTGCTAAAAAAAAAAAAATAGCAATACAAATTTGTATAGAAGTATGATATTGGGAGATTTTACTAATCAATTGAAAACTTCTGACGCTATGTGTAATCTAATGACATTAAAACTACTGCAAGAAACATACACTGATTTATTAAGTGTAGAAACTGTCAACAAGCTCATAGTTTTTTAGCGAATCTGATTTAGATTTGCAGAATAAAGAACTGAAGGGGAAAAAAGTATTATTTGAGGAATGACAAGTGTGACAATCACTGACCATGGTACTGAATGTATTAATATTAATAGTGACCTACTACAAAAAGTTTCTCATGTGAAATAATAGTTTGGAAATGCTATTTCTTTTAGAACGTACAGAACTATAATATGTAAAAAGATACCATTTTATCATCACAAAAGCTTAGTGAGCATTTGTGTGTCTAGCAATCACCTTGTTGATCTCACCAATTCAGATTTTGATGAAATTTGATGCGAACACAAATGACAAGGTAAGGAATTCTACCAAATTTCAGATATTTATTTTCAAAATATTTCAAGATATATAAATAATAAAATTTTCGTAAAAGATGACTCATATATGACAAACATTTTCCCCAATTGCAGTAGAGTGAATTCAAAAACTACTGAAAGGCCAAAAGAAACAGCTCTCAATGGATACTCTACATGATGGACCTTGCGATATATTACCATTGCAAGGTCATTCACTGTAATTATTATATTGCTACAGACATTCTACCCATGTGCCAGAAATTAAGCTGGCACCAATTGGCAGCAAGAAGTGCGGGATTAACAGGAGCGTATTCCTGCAGACTTCTGCATGTTACAGCAGACACATACCTCGAGGATGTGTACAAATCTAAAGTCAGCACAAATTAGCAGATCAGATTCCCATTGTAGATAAAGATTTAAAACAGAGCTTTTTATCTTAAATCTCATCAAAATTCTGGCATTTTAATTAATGCCACTTTAAATTTTGTTATGTCCACCCTTCAAATTCAAATTTATCCAACAATACTCTGTCAATATTGTAACGTTTCGTTACATACAAAAATAAAAAGATGTTCAACGCCGATTGTCATTTTTGTTGTTTTATTTTTCAACTAGAATGCACAGACGAATCCAAACACTTCCAATGTTTCACTCACTCGTTCAACACGTACATCTGCCCGTCGAAAAATGCTCGCAGCTCGCGCGATGCGAATTAACGAAAAATAGCGTCCTTCAGTAATATTTTACTGTAAGTACAAGAAGTCAGTGCGGCCTCAAACGTGGCCGCACCCAGCGAAACCGAATTTCGCCCCCGACCCAACCGCCGATGAAGGTCATCACAATTTCTAATTAATGTCCGAATGAAATATAAAAAATTAGGTTAACTTCATACTCGGCATGGCTCTGACCACCAACGTTAAATTATCTATCCAGCAAATGACTTCATTTTTGGCGAGAAGCCACTGAACGCGACCTACTGGTGCAGGAATCGGAAGACGACTGGTGAAATCCTGCCACCGTCTCCTCCACGCAGGGAGAAGTCACATGACCTCACCGACCAATCACACTCACGCTTCTTTCACACTTACAGATACAAGCCAATAAGAATACAGAACACACAATGAAAACAGTTTTCTCTACAAATAGCCAGGGACTTTACATTCTCCTTCTCTCTCCCACACCGTGAGACAGCAGTTATCACTCAGTTCCCACGCAGTGGGGGAATCCCATCTTTTGTCTCTCTCTTACTGGGGAATCACTGTTTCTTTCTCACTTGCACTTATAGGCCTCTTATGCCTCTCTTTCTAACCATCACACCAGACACAGTCCCGTGTTCTAGAATCATTCAACACGTTAATGAACATTAAGAACAGCAATTATAATACAAATTACTTTACAAAATTAAACTCATTTAGAAAAAACCTGAAAAAGTAGGCCAAAATAGGCAAAAATCTAGTACAGCGACTTATTTGTGAATAATTACATAAAAAATAGTACTGATTGAAAACGTCTGTTAAGATACCAGGGACATCCTTAAAACACATAGCACGTGCAAACAACATATGTTAATATTCATAACGTCTGATTATACTGTTTCATAACATATACATCACTCAAAAAACATTGACTTATTAATACTCACATATACAGAAAAGAAGTTTAAAAGAAAATTATTTAGCTTTGGGGGGCAGGGGTCTTGCAATGTTACAATATCATGGCAGGAAGACAAATAAAAGAAAATTATGGTTTTGTTTGTTAGTAATACAAATTAACCAACTCCTATCTCAATTAAATTTTGCACTTGACCTTTGAAAAAAGAGGACGGTACCTTTCTACATAAGATTTCAGAAAACCTCCCCCAATCCCCTTAAAGCCGAATGTTACTATTTATTGACGAAATTTTGCTATTGCATTGTAGAAGCTTTCTTCATTACCTGACAATGGTTACTGCACTGTTATTAATAATTTTATCTCTTGGCAATAGCTATTGCATTTCTGGTGCTTTCATCATCTTCTGGAAACAGCTATTAATTGATGATGCTTTATAATGTATTGGCATACCCACAGCCCAATTTATACCCGTGCTTCCATGTCTATATGATGCAACTTTGTAATTTTATGAAAAGCATGTCTTCATGATATATACATAGGTATTATTTGTTTAATATTGTCTCTATATTAGTAAAAATATGTTGATATGTAAAAGGACTTCTTAGCCAATGGCAATGCTTATTACGGCCAATGGTGGGCATCATTACAACCAGCGAAAAAGCTTACCGATAAACTTTTTTACATTTACATTTCAATTCTGATCTTGTGTGTGATGATCTGTGCACGGTAGAAATTAATTATATTAGTTTCTTTCATAAACAGTTTCATTAACCAAAATGGACTGAAGTCTAATTTTTTATAGCAATCTTCAAGTAAAAGTGGATATATAAGGTTGAGAAATCTGAGAAAAGTAAAACCTTGAATGGTTCAGAAATGTCCAAATATGCTATTAGATAATAAAAAGTATTAAATAAGATAGTGTAGAAAAGCTATTTTAGAATGCAAGGTCCAGATGCAAAGACAGAATAACCTGTGTCACTGAGTGAAAATGATTCAGAGGTAGAGCTGCAGATTGAGATTATTGACTAGTAGCGACACAATTTTGAAGTCTCTTGGAAAAATATCTTGTGGGAAAATAATATTACGTGTTGAACAGTACAGTAAGAAATTCAGTAAAACTGGTGAAGACTATTATGTTGTTCCAGAATATGAGATTACTGTGACAGTGTCTGCTATATAGCTAATGATTTCCTAGTTAAAAGAAAAATGACCTAAAACATGGGAGTATTTATATTATTTGGGAAAGCAGGGTAATTTAGCAACTCCAAATCCTAGACCTGGGAAAACTTTCAGAAACATGATTGCATAAAATTATAAACATAAAATCATTTTCCTTTGGTTAGCAGCCTTAACATTAACAAAGTTCTTCATTTGTATGCTTACTTCCACGTTTCTTGAGAACTGTAAAAGTGGAACATTACTCCACAAGTATAACTTTAAACCCATATTTGCAAAATTGTTACATACACGCACCTAAAAGAGCATTATTGTATGTATACATCCATGCCTTAACTGTGGGATTCTGTTAATCCCACACTACCTTGCCATAGTTGTGCCAGATTCATTTTTGGCACATGTGTAGAATGTTACAGCAATAAATATAGTTTTTACATAAGTTTCTGAGGTAGCGTGTTTTGATATTGTTACGATCGCGCTTGGCTGCAGTGCTTGGCGTCGCCACGCTCGTTCGGCCTGTCTGCGCCCCCTTTCACCCGCATCCTCTCCCTGGTATCTCGTGCCATACTATCTCGCGACATCCTGATCTTCGCAGCGCGCACCTGCCTCAGATCGAGTTGTGTAAAAGAGGCCGCACCGCGGCATAAAAAGACTCAGACATGTTTATCGGCGCGTTTTTTGGGAACCCGATGCTTGTTGTGTTTATAGGTGTTCTTTGAGCAGCCGCCGCGTACTTCAACAGGACTCACGACGCGTTTCTGGGATTTTCGACGGCGAAGGTCGCGCGATATCTCGGAGACATTCTCGATTGTTCTGGGCGGGAACCCAAGGGCTATATAAGGATGTTGGGCCGACCTTCGAGTCAGTCAGTCTGAGTGCGGAGTTCTCCCGCTGCGGAGTTTCCGGGCGATAGTGCCGCGGGTGCGGCAGAGTGGCGAACTCCTTGGACGAAGGTTCCAGGGCAGGGAGCGAGTGAGTTCAGTGGAGTCGGGAGTTTTCCCGCGGCGGAGTTCCCTACTATGGCACACTACAATGTTTTAAAACACAACTATCTAAATATTTTCACGAAAAACACACACACCTAGCTAAAAATATGCAATAATTTTCACATGGTCTATTTCAGTTTTGTGATAAGTGTTTTGTAAAGTACTAGTTAGTTGCTTCTTTCATAATAATACTATCAGAAGTATCTGACTACAAATTGCAGATTTTAAATAACTTTTGTGTCTTAAAATATAACATAAGTTCATAGTAACTGTCGATGCCAAATTTTTCACAAGTGGGAAACATGGTGAACAGATCACATTTTTTAATGACCTCGATGTCCAAGAGATGCAAAGCCTCACACACTGAACATCATACACTAACTACTATCTGTGCTAATCAAGGGGGAAATTCTACAGTTAATTCACACGTCCTTCAAACAAATAAATACCAAGAGCCATTTAATGTTTTGTTATTGCACAAAAAAATTGCATGATGAATTTGATTTAGTGAATTACACGTGCAAAGTTATATTTATACAGGGTGGCAACAGAAATGTAGAAATGAAATTCCCTGACTTATCCAGGTTTTCCCTGACTGCAAAAAAAATTCCCTGACTATAATTTTTTTTAATTTACACAACCATGATTGTGATTTTATAAATATATTATAAAACGAGAAATATAGGATCTGTTATTAGCAGTTTTGTTACGATTCTTTGGCATAGAAATTTCAACAATAATAAAAACAATAAATAATTAATAAGACCATGCTGTATCTAAAAGAATTAAACATTTGAAAAGTAAAATTTGTTACAACCAAGCAATGCAAATATTTAGGCCTGATATCACTCACTTATTGTCTTCTTACAGGCTGTATTTCCTTATCAAGAAGAGCAGTTTCTGTTCTTGCACTCTGCATAAGTAGGCATTTTTTCCTCACCAATTCTTGTATTTGTAATGCCAATTTTTTCTTCTCACTTTTTGCTCTGTCTTCTGCATCTTCTCTTTTTTTTTTTCTTTCTTTCTGCAGCTTCTTGGTACCGAGTTCTGGAGTTACGGACAGTGTGTATCAATGCCTTCATAATTATTACCTTCTAAACTCCACCAATGTTTACAACAGCATACACCTGCCTCTGTGCTACGAGAGATTCTCCAGTTTGATTTTCGACAATACATTCCTTATTGATAGAAAATCCTCTTTCTAGTGGTGCATTTCCATGCGAGAGAAGAACTTTCTTCACAAATGCTTTGAGTTCCTCTGTTTTTTCTTTACAAGCTGATAACACTTTCATCCATATGTCATCTAAACGGTCATGTTCTCTTGAAAATTTCTTCATAGTTTCTTTAAAAGAGTCATTTTCACAAACAGATTTAAACTGCCTCTGAATGCAGTCTGTTTCTAAGCCTGTGAAATGCCTTTTTGAACCAGCTGTTGGAGAGCCATTGCCAATCGTTTGTCCCGGATGTTTGGACGCAGTGCTACTTCAGGATCCATTCAAGAAATTCCTCTGGTAAGGATGTGGATCAGAGGAGACCTTTCCAAAATTTTCAGACACATTTTCTGAAGACATGTTCTACACTGTTGACGAAACACAATTTCAACTTCTTTAACTTTGTCTGATTTTTCGCAGAGCTTCCAGTGTTTCAAAGCCTAGATTGACATCTTTGGCAGTAAGTAAATTTTTGTCATTTGAAATCATCATTATAGTTACAGACTTTGTTCCATTTACAATTCCATCTTTAACAAACCTTGACAGTACATTTTTCAAAATTTTGCTCAACGATTCATATAGAAAGGGTGCCAAAGGAGTGTTTGTCTGGAATTATGTAAGAAATTGTTCTACTTCAGATGCCACAGACACAAAGAAAGCCAACTTGCATGTCAGAAGATTGTCTTTCAATGCTGAAGATACAGTGTTAAAGTTCTTGTACTGGTGTCAATTTGTAATCTCTGGAAACAGCATTAACATATTTTTGAACAATCGGAAGAATCTGAATAGCCCTTTTTGCCACTCTACAGTTTTCTATCCAGCGAATACTACAAAACTTGAGAGGAAAAATCTTTGAACCTGAGAAATGAGTGAAATCCCCTCGCCAAGCTGGTACATCCCTGAAAAGTGTAGAGTGACCGCAAAAAATCAACTATGTCCCAATCAGTGGCTTTAATCCCTGTTTCGAAAGCGCCATGAATACTGTGAAGGCCACAGGTACCAATGTCGAGCAACTGACGAGCCTCTGGATCTGACAACAAAGAAGCACAAAGATCACGGTGAAACTTTAGGTTGACACTGGGACCATCCATAGAGATTTGCAGAATTTTGCACAAATCTATTTCTGACAGTGTCTCAGTGAATGCTTTCAGCAGATCTTCAGCTGTGGCATGATTCAAAAATGCTGAGTTGAAGTACCTAGTTGAAACCTGGCAGCTCTGTTCTCTCCAAAATCTCACCACTATATCCATTTGTCCAAGTTGGGAAGTCTTATTTAGTGATTCATCAAACCCCACAACTATTTCAGTACACTGGAATATGTCTCACTAATTCATTATGGAAATAAGGGGCTATGCCATGTAATATAATGTACCCAATTTTTGTTCTTTGCAGTTGCATTTTTTTGGCAACTGATGAGTCTGGGAACATCATTTGCATCACAGTCACATCACTTGCTGCACAACGCAAAGACTTATGTGATAAAACTGTTTGCATGCACCACAAAACTTCAGCCCTAGTCACCTCCTCATTTAAAACAAACGTGTTTATCCAAGACAGTGGCATTTTGCAAAGAGCTGTAGATCCCACAACTGATTGTTCACAATTTTTCTCAGGTTGCATTTTACTGACAACACCCGACTGGTCACCAAGAACAGTACCATCAGAATTACTACTGGCACTAGTAGAAGGCTTTGGCTTACAAGAAAAGTACATACCCAAGTTACAACTGCTACGTTTGGAATATTCTTCTGTTTGCCTGTGTTTTTCACCATTCATGTGACTTGTGAGTGCACGTTTTCCCATGTTACTGAGGGAGAATTATTTCTGACACAGCGAACAACGAGCATGATTACTTCCGGTTTTAGGTTGTTCCAACCACAAACAAAATCTCTCATCTTGAAGCCAATCATCTTTGAAATTTGAAGTCTTTCTTGGAAATACCATGTTTCAGGGTCTCAAATTATTCGCAACTTACCATGAAACTGTTAACTTTCCTTAAACTGTCATTTCTAAACTATTAAAATTTCATCACACTTTAAATACTGAAACACGAAATTTTACGCAATCTTTACACGTATAAACAAACAAATCGAACGTCTGTCATGTCTTTATAAAAATAGGTTAGCTAACTCTCTGAACAGCTAGCCAGCCATGTTAGACGTTTCATAATGCCCATTTACGATTCTTAAGAAGTAGCTCACTGCAGTAATAATAACTTCAAACACTACGTCTAACGAACACTACCCCTACAACTCCGTCGTAATAATTTCCGCAACACCAGCAATAGGTACTTAACAAATGTACACAAAGGCAAATAAGCCAATATGGCGATCCCAGCCGAAACCGAAAGAAATAACGTCAAATTTACCCCACCACCGGCTATTCATTTGCTTCTGAATTTCATTGCAATGTTTTAACACATCAATTATTAAACCTTTTATTTTATAAAAATCCCTACGAAATAATATGCATGATATAAGCGAAAATAAGAACTGAAAATATGCTGCCAAACAAAGTAGCCATTTGATTTTGTAGATTTCTTAGAACGTGCTCAAAAACAAGTACATTTGTTGGCAAAACCGAGAGCAGAAAAACCATACACACCAAATTATTATGGTACTGGTGTGCGACATTTAGCATGTAAAAAGAGATCTACGATAGTTATTCATGTTGCACGCAAGCCATTGTTTTCGTACTGTCGAACAAGAACAGCACGTAAGAACTGGTTTACCGGTACGCATTCTAACATAACATGGCATATTCAAAGTTAATAATGCACGGTAGAAGAGAAAATTTTCCCTGACCTCTCAGGCGATTCCCTGACTTTTCCCGGGTCTGTGGCCACCCTGTTATATTTTCAGGGGCTTCTTATATTTATAATTATAGTCAATAAAATAAAGATTTAAAATAAATGTAATTTTCTTTATTCGTGGCTTCTCTATTTAAAAACTTCCTTTCGGCACAGCCTACTGGCATAGGCAGATTTAAATAATGTGGTCGTATAAAAATTTGCTTTGCACCAAGGTCTAATATAATATTAAGATGGTTTAAAATATATTCAAAGGAATTTGACACTAAAAAGGTTTTGAATATTTAAATTTGCAACCTGTTTTTTATGGTTAGGTATAATTTGTTTCATCAAAAATTGTTTCCACCACAGTTTTAGATGAAGTTTAGGATTTATACACTATATAATAATGGACTTGCAAGTATATATATTAAAAAAAGTAATTTTTTTTTACTTTCAAACCTTATTTCCACCCCTAGCAGTAAGGCTGGTTAGATAAAATGTTTAACAATAGTTTGTCACTAGATAAAACAAAAATAAGAATGGATTCAGTGTACATGGTAGGGAATTTTTATTCATTTACTTATTCCAACTCAAGGTTTATACAATCCCTTGCAATAATGGTTTGTACTATCAAAAATTGTTACAAAAGTTATAGATAAAAATTATGAGATTTACAAACATTTTGAATAGATTTGATGAGTGTGCCTACTAAGGGAATTAAGAATTTTTTGTAATTCAACACCTGTTTATTCCACTCCTTAGTAGTCACAGGTAGCACAAAAAATTATTTCAGACAAAAGTTATAGAAATTTCAAGGTATTGCAACAAATTAGAACAAATTTGATAGTGTACATAATTCAGAAATTAAATTTCTTTTTAAATTCTATCCTCTTTTTTTCAACCCCCTTTAGCAATGGCTCATCTCATAAAAAATGGTTTCAGACAAAAAAATTATATCAAAAATTATAAGATTTACACACACTTGCAACAAATTCAATGGTGTACCTACAAACATTCATGATTTTATTTGTCCTCTAACCCTTATTTTTTCCACCCCTTGCAGTTATGGTTGGTCAAATTAAAAATGTGTAAAGACAAATGTTTAATATGTTCAAAAAGAAGGAAGTGATATTCATAACATTATGGCAGTTAAATAGATTATTCTGTTTTTCGAAAAACCTTCCCCATTTCTACCCCTTTGGTCAGATATTGACCATTAACCTCTTACTGTCGATTATGTAAAATTTTACATAGCAAATTAATATTAATTTATAAGTGTTTCTAGTTTTATCAGAATGTGAAACTTGCAGGAGTGCAATTACATATTGTCTTCTTCAATATTACACTATCGAATTGGCAGTCCTGTGATAAAATGAAATATCAACAGTCATTTGTTTTACTTTGTTTAGCAAGGTTGTTTACATTTGAGGAAATGGTTTTGGAATTTAAAAAATAATAAAAAATAAAGGTAAGTTTGGTTTTTAAAAAATATTGTGTGTTTTACTACAGCTTTTGTGAATAACCTAAGTAATGTGTTGCATGAAAACAGAATTTAATACTTTAGCAGTATAAAACTGTTGGCGTAATTTTTTATACATTAGGCATCAATATAAACAATTTATACTTGAAATGTTTTTGACGTCACAACGTCTAATAAATCGATGAACGCCGGCTGCATGCACGAATAAGTGTCCCACTACGGATGTCCCACTACGGATGTGTTGTTTGCTCATTGTACGCATGCATGGCATCTCTCTTCATGCTCATTGTACGCATGCATGGCATCTCTCTTCATGCTCATTGTACGCATGTGTGGCATCTCTCTTCCACTCGATTGGAACAACCATCGATTTGACTTTTCAATCATATTTTCTTCGTTTGAATTATTAATATTATGTAATTTAACGATCGTCCACCGATTTTCAGCACAATCGGTACGGTTATTTAAAAGTAATGTTAAAATTCAAATACGTATTGAACTAACAATGGTGTTTTACAGTTACACATAATAATTCAAATTACACCCGGGATCTTTTGCACAATGTTTTAAAAAATATTGTAACACATTATAAATACATTTGGTGAATTTGGGATGTGTATTTGTTATAAAATCGTGTTAATATTATACCCCTACCGTGAACAAAGTTTTTATAAATATATATTATATATTTATTTATATTACATATATATAAATTATATATATTATATATAACATTTGAAACTACATTTTTTTAGAATGGCCTCGTGGGTGTGTGGTTAGCGTACCTAACTCTTAAACTAAAGGTGGTCGGTTCAAAACCCGGCAGCTGCGAAATTTTTTTTGTACTTGTAAAAATAAATCTGGGGCACAAGCAACATTTCTAAAGTAATAAATCAGTTGCGGCCCGGTGTTCAGAGCAGACGGACGTGTGCGCGCTCGCTCGGCGGCTCTATGTTCGTTCAGACGTGATTTGTGCCGGTAGTGATTTCTTTTCATCATTAATTCTTCAATTATCGAACAACCTGATTTCCAGGGGTTTCCATTGCCCTATAATGAAGATCGCGCATTGATTTTAAGTCAAGAAATCAACATGTTTAGATCTCCTAAGAAGACGGGACTAAAGGATTCTGAACCAAAATCATTGGGAAGCCTTGAAATACTATCGAAAGGACTTCCTTGTGAACTTCAAAAAACCACCTGCAATATGGATGATTTATGTACTATTGTTAAATCACTTTGTATTAAAGTAGATGAGCTCAGAAGTGAAAACCAAGTACTGAAGACCCTACTGATGGATTCGCGTGCTGAAACAGCTGAGATCAAAAATGAGCTTTCTCAGATTAATCAAAAATTGACTCTTAAAAATGATATACAAAAATAATAATATAGTCAAGCACTCATAAATTCTTCCAACAGCAAGAAAGCTGCCCGTGTGGAAATCCCGGTTCTTTCGGGTGACTGGAGCCAGTCCAGCCAGAACAATGGCCAGAACAGTGACCTACTTCCAACTCAGCGGGATTCTTGTGACGGCACGGGGTCAAGCAAAAACATGCCACCTGTGGACAATGACGGCTTTACAGTGATGCAACATAGGCGCAAGGCTAACGGGAACACCGTCGGTAAACAAGATCATGACCGGAAGAAAACGCCAACACAAGTGGGGAAAAGGAATGTGTCTTCACTTAAAACTGTATCTAAACCAACATTCAGAAGAACAAAAGCACTATTTGTTACAAGGTTTGATCCATCTGTGAATGAACAGGAAATTACCGATTACATTTCCAATGAACTTAATCTATCCCAAGTGAAGGTAACCAAACTAAGAACAAAATTTAATTCCTATGCATCCTTTCATATTTCTGTATTGGAGGAAGACTTTTTAAGGATCAATAATATCGTTTTTTGGCCAAGTGGGTGCTTAATTAGCCCTTTCTACGGGAAGTTGCACCCAGATCAAATAATTAACGTCTCTGAATCAACGAATCAGACTGAAGTCAGTAAATCCAGCCCAATTGCGTTAGTGCCTGCTTCCACGTCTACCTCATCTACATCTGCTTCTAATTCATCCCGGGTGTCTGGAGGAACACCTCTACCTTAATATTTCTCCTGCATTCAGTTTCTAAGGAATGTGTCATTTTTTATCAAAATGTCAGAGGACTAAGAACCAAATCAACAGTCTTTTCTGACAACCTTCTTACTTCTGATTATAATATAATTTGTTTAACTGAAACCTGGTTCCACGAAACGAGTATAAATTCACATTATTTCTCAGACAAATATCTTATATTTAGAAAGGATAGAGATTCTCTTCTGACATTGA
Organism: Bacillus rossius redtenbacheri; assembly: GCF_032445375.1. Lineage (NCBI taxonomy): Eukaryota > Metazoa > Arthropoda > Insecta > Phasmatodea > Bacillidae > Bacillus > Bacillus rossius. The sequence continues at coordinate 5,968,029 of NC_086330.1, read as the reverse complement.
AAAAACGTGGTGGTGGTGTGCTAATAGCGGTAAATAAACTTAAATTTGCTTCAGTTGAGCTAATTAATACACTTGATTATCCTGGTGTGGAAGCCGTATGGATTAAAATTAAAAGTAATTCAACTAAACAAGTTATTATTGGTACTATCTACTTACCGCCTAACTCATCGTTAACTACGTATTTATCGTATTTTGAATATCTTGAAGACAAACTTTCGTCCCTTCAAGATGAAATACTGATTCTTGGTGACTTCAACGTCCCTGGTATCGACTGGTCCAATTATAACTTACAAGTGAACACTAATCGTAAGGCACAGAGTCTTCTCTATTTCGCTTCTAGCCTCTGCCTTATCCAATACAACAACACTCAGCCCCCCCCCTAATCTTTTAGATTTAATTTTTTCTAACTCATCAATCTGTGAAGTGTCTCAAGCAACTGATCCACTCATAAAAGAAGACTTCTATCATCCAGCATTATTTATAAAATTAATTTTAGACTCTTTACCTTATAAGTCTAATTCTTCGACCAATTTCAAAAATTATAAAAATGGGGATTATCTTGGTCTCTTTAGTTCCAAAAAATTTTGATTGGTCTTTATTCTATAAATCTACAGATGTTAATTTTTTAGTGGATCAACTCTCTAACTGCATATGTAACAGTATGAATGAATTTATTCCTGTTATTTCTAAAAAATCTACTAAATACCCTTGCTGGTTCTCAAGTGAATTAATATTTAATCTAAAAGCTAAAAAACACTTCCATAAATTACAGAAAAGAAACATGATCTACTATTCCCAATTTTCATTCTACAGGAAGCAAGTTAAATATCTAATCAAACGTGACAAAATCAATTGGACTCGACATATTAATAACAAAGTAAGGTCTTACCCTAAAAAGTTCTGGCGCTATGTAAAAATAATGAGAAATGGTTACCGTGAAGAGTATTCTCTCAAGGTTAATGATGTTGTGTCTTCTGATCCTGTTTTGCTATCCAATACCTTTGCTGAATATTTTTCTAATGTATATTCATCTACTAATCACAATCATAATGTTAATGTATCAACGTCAAACCATGATACCATTTTGGTCCCCGTTATTTCTGAAAGTCTTGTGCTTTGGGGTATTAAATCCCAGAAATCTTCTATGTCATGCGGTCCTGATGGAATACCTAACTTTGTTCTTAAAGGCTGTTCATATGTATTAATACCACTTATTAAACATTTATTTAACGTAAGTTTGAAAAGTCAAACGTTCCCCACCAAATGGAAAATAGCAAGGGTAATTCCCATTCTCAAAAGCGGTTCTAAATTAAAGGTATCTAACTATCGTCCTATTTCCATCCTTAATGGTTTTTCTAAAATATTTGAAAAAATTATCTTTAAATTCTTAAATTTCCCAATTAAAAACCGACTATCTCCTTCACAACATGGTTTTAGAACTGGTATGACCACAGCAACCAACCTTGTGTCCTTTCTGAATCCTATTTATTATGAGGTAACGAATAGGGGTCAGGTAGATGCCTGCTACTTTGACCTTGCGAAGGCATTCGACACTGTTAATCATGATATTTTACTCAGTAAACTTGCTAAATTTGGTTTATGTGGCAATTTTGTAACCTGGTTTTCCGACTACCTTCATAATAGATGTTTTTTTGTTTCCATCAACAACAGTTATTCTTCATATTTTAATGTTCCATCTAGGGTCCCGCAGGGTGGCACTCTCTCTCCATTACTTTTCAATATTTTCATTGATGATATTACATTTGTACCTAAACATTCGAGTGGTGTATTGTTTGCTGATGATTTTAAAATTTCCAGAAGTATTAACTCTATCAATGACTGCTTGTTACTTGAAATTGATATACATGAAATTAATAAATGGTGCTTATTAAATTTAGTAACTCTTAACACAAGTAAAACAAAAATTATCTCCTTCACTAGGAAATATCATCCTGTAAAATATGATTATGTTCTTAACAATAAAATAATCCCAATCACTTCTTCTATAAAAGATTTAGGTATACTACTTGACTCAAAATTATATTTTCACTTGCATGTAAATTTCTTAGTTACTAGTTCAAATAGAACATTAGCATTAATCAAATATATTACGTTCTATGCTACAAACAGTGACTCTCTTCTTTGTCTTTATTTATCACTTGTTAGATCTAAGTTAGAATATTGTTCAGTTATTTGGAATTCAATTAATCCTTCCGATAGCAATAAATTAGAATCCATTCAGAATAAATTTGATAAAATAATTAAACTTAAAAACTTCTCTCAGATTACTATGGATTCTCTTTCTGAACGCCGTATCTATCTGGATTATGTATTTATTAAAAACTGTTACTGTTCAAAATTAAATTGTAAGTACATTCTTGATAATACTGGCATTAGAATTCCCCAATTTAACAGCCGTTTAACTTCTACCTTATGTACATACCATAAAAAGAATGATATAATTTTTCGACTCATTTCTAATTTCAATAAAATTGATCATCTGAATCTGTGAAAGTGTAGCTAGGTAATAATATTTTTTTTTTTTAATTAATTTTTACATAAGCCTGCAATTAGTAATTTCATTATAATGTAATGTCTATGTTTTGTATTTCTTTTTATGCATTTTATATTTTGATGTTTATTTTTAATAGTTTTACTTATTTTAACTTTACTTGTTTGTTTGTATTTTGTTTGTATTGTTTATATGTTGTCCTTGTATATATGTGTTGTGCCCACCGCTAAAGCCCTCGGCTGTTGGTGGGCATGTTACAATATTAAATAAATAAAATATATTTGAATTAATGAATGCAAATAAAAGTAAATTTATTAATTCAATTGCACATTTCATTTCACTCCGTTGTATCCATACAAAATAGTGATAATTCAATAAAAATGATTCAATTTTATTCATAAAAGTATGCAGAGGTAGATTTCATCATGCAAAAGATTGAAAAATTTAAAAAAAATTCTTCCTTAAAGAATATAATATTTTTAATGCCTAAATGGTTTTGTTGCAAAAACCTATTACGGCTCAGTCTCTCATTTCATCAATGTTTGTTATGACGTCACGTTAAACTATCGTCCGTAAACCGACATGACAGACAACCAATTTTTTTTGATAAATTTGTAATTAAGCATGTAAAATTATTTATTATGTTCAGCATTATTGATAAAACATTAAATAATAAAATATACAAGAAAAATGTATAAAAGATTAGTTACAAATTGTTGAGGGTATTTGAACATTTCATAATATTTTGTTAGGTTATATTTCATTATTTATTTGTTCATACACTATGTAAGTAATTATTGCAACTAACACTTTCTTAATGTTTTCATAGTTTTTTTGTGTTCATTTTTAGATGGCTGGATCTTCTAAAAGAATTGACAAGAATGCCCCCGGGAGGCAGAAGTATACAAACATATTTCCTGGTCCAGCGATGATAGTGAAATGGATGATAGTGATAATGATCCCGACTTTGACCCAAACAGTCACTAATACATCTGTAAACAAACCACGAAGAATTATAGGCAAGTAATGTTATGCTTTATTATGTACTACTCCACTCCTACTACCCCTCTGCAACTTCATCCACACTCTCTATAACCTCATTCTCCAGCTTACCCCAACATTTCTGTGTTTTTGTTCCATATGATCATAAAAACAAATGAAAATATACACATCTAAAAAATTGTGTAAATTTTGCAGTGATGAGGAAGCAGATATGACTCACCAATGCAGAAAATATTCTAATACCCACATACAACCAGAATTTACCAATACATTCAAGACATGATGTGAATCCATCAACTGATGTCCAACAATCATCACATTCAAAAGGTACCTTATGGTTGAAGTGCATAAAGTATATTTTTTTACCACTTTCAGTTTCTGTCAACATCTGCCATTCCTGTTGCAGATGAAGCAGTCTTTGAACGTAAAGCAACTACTTCTACATCAAGACCCCATCGACTAGCAAAACCTAGATGGATCAACATTAGTTCTTCAGTAAGTGAAAATGAAACTGTGACTTGGGAAGCCGAAGAGCATAAGCATCAAGAAGTTGATTTACTGATAGATTATTTTAGATACTTTTTTGACAAAAATATCTTAAGACAACTTAGTGGAGCAATCAAATCTGTACAGTGTTCAAAATAAGCCCAATAAACTTAACAACCATTTACATGATTTAACAGTTTTTTTTAATATGTTCTTTGAATGATTCTTGCACAGGGGAGATTGATTTAAAACATTATGATTGACTAAAGCTATTACTATTTCACAGTGTGTCTGAGAAAACCTGAAGTACAATCAAAAGATGGAATACACAAAACACACAGAGAAAATCATAGCAGGAGGAACTGTTAGGATATAGAATGCTTTAACATAGCCATTTTTTAACTTCGCAACCGCCATATATTTCCACCCAAAAACATTGCAGAAGTGGTGCTTAATAACATTTTATGATGGTTAGTAAATATGAATTAGAATCTCTCTAGTTAGTTCAAACTGTTATCATGTAATCATGCAGACCTGGCCACTCCCAGCAGAAAACCAAGACAAGATCAGCCAATGTTAAATGCCGACAGAATATTGTTCTGACCAATTCCTTACATGGAATCTCTGTACAGACTATGTATGCATTTAACATCAGCTGATTTAGTCTTGGGTTTCTGTGTTTTTTTTTTTTTAGTATTCATCTTTTGTTGATATATTCTTCAGGTTTCCTCTATGGCACAGTGTACACTAGCAATGATGTTATGTCCCCATCTATTATTCAATTTTTTTAATGTAGCTAACCTAACCACTCATTAACACAGTAAACAACTGGTTAGCTATGAGTATTGCAACATCTCTTAGAGAATAATTGCAGAACATATCAGGAAGTAAGTTACTATGTTTCAGAATCACACAATTTTTATATATTATATACCTAAGGCATGTAAGCTGTAAGAAAGTTCCAGTTGTCCAATGTGATTTGCTCTTGAAACTTAACCTAGCAATGGGTTTACATGATAATCTAGCAACATAGTTGATGATCTATGCTTAAATTTCCATGGTAAGAGCTCTTACATAGCTTGGTCTCATTTTTAAAACTGGCAGTCTAAATTCATTGCAAGGGCACATATGCATCATTGCACACACCTTGCCCACCATTGTCTTGCTATTTGTAATTCCTTGATAGTGTTAATGCTGTACAAAGAAGGTACTGCATTATATCTGCCCGTTACTTTAAAGTTTTTTTATGGCTACAGTGGATGAACTTTCAAATCAACTCACCTTCTACACAGACAATCCAACTTTGGTCCCAGGGGGGGGGCTTACTCAAATATTTCACAAGTGGTAAATGTGGCTGGCATTGCTGCTGGCTGGTAGGTTTCTCAGGGTAATCAGGTTTTTACCCACCCATTCTCATATTTCATCTCCCCCAATCACTTCAATTGACTCGATGGCAACATTAGGCCATATCCGTTCTGTTTGGTTAATCTATAGAGTAGCACCTTTTGGAATAAAGCCAAAAAGTTAACACAGCTACATTAAAAATTTCTTTAAAGTCACAATACCTATTATTAATGTAGCTAACCTAATATATACTAATATTATAAAGCTGAAGAGTTTGTTTGTTTGAACGCGCTAATCTCAGGAACCACTGGTCCGATTTAAAAAATTCTTTCAGTGTTGGATAGTACATATATCGAGGAAGGCTATAGGCTATATTATATTATCAATAACATTAGGGATCCTTACTAAAAGTCCAATTTAGAATCAAATGCGTTGGAGGGGGTTAGATACAACATGCAGTACACGTACGAAGTGTGTGTTGACAATGCCGCAGGCGATAGAAGTTTATTTCCTATTGCCTATTAACATTGTTGCCACGCACTAGATGCCGTATCATTCTTAATTTTCCCATACAAGTAAAAAACACCCGTGTGATATTAACAACGAAGCAATCAGTACCCTCATATAGAATACATAGAGAGAGTGTGAGGTATATATGGGTGATTCTACAATTATAGGATATTTCTGTATACCTAAAAATCAAAATGTCAAATACGTTTTAAAATTTCCAAAAAAATAATTTTAATACTTTAAGAGGTACATAATTATGGCATGGTATCAGCTAAGCTTAAATATTTTTATATGTTTTTGTTTTCATTTTTGTATACTTTCACAACCATGTAAATGACATGTGGGCATGTTAATGACATTCATGAGCATGTGAATGATCAGATATACAGCAAATACAAAATTAAATGCAATTTGATTGATTAATATAAAATGTTTTAATTATACTCTGAAACAAACTCTTGCTAGGATTACTTTGAAATTAAGCATAAGTTTTTTACACTTTCACAAATTTTAAATTTAGTTTAACACTTAGGGTCTTCGCAGTACTTCACTACAGAGTTTATCAATTTTTGATTTTTCAGGCACTTTGAATTTGGTTGATGATGCTGGAATAGGTGGTTTGATCATGCACAAAATTCCTTCTCTTGGGTGTAGTTAACAAAAGTATTTTTTCAGAACATCTGGTGCTGCTGCCAAGTTCAATATTTTGTGGCACTTCATGATCTATCTGCAAACTTTCTTCCCTTGAATGGTGAGAGATAGTGTCTAAATCACTTTCTGGAGGTGAATCTTGAAAAATTTCTTGCAAACCTTGTTTTTTCTTTCTGTATGCAGCTGTTTCTTTTCCAGTTTTTGGATTTGTTCCTCAGCTCTCTATGAGACATGTCCTTTACTAATTTACCTACACCTTTTTCTTTATTTTTTATGTACCCCTGCTTCTCTTTTAATTTATGTTGTTCATTTTTTGTGGATCTTCCCTCAACTTCTTTCTTCTCTCCCTTTATTTCAATTTTCTTCTTTTTTTTTGTTTTTCATTTTCTGTGAGCTTTTTTTAGGCATGTTTTCCAAGTCCTGAAAAAAGTTTAGTTTAGTGTATTGCATCCAATATAAAGTACATGAGTGATAGGACAAGTAAGAATTGATTACAAATTTTTTTTTTATGATTTAACAATGAACAAAATTATTTTTATTTGCACAGGTAAATCAAATGGCATTTGTAATCAGTTGTCATAAGAGGAATGTTTACTCATTATTTGTAAATTAAAATACTGTTCACTTTTAATTTTATATACACTGTACACATAAAATCTTAAAATTGATATAAAACTGAAATAAGGCATTACATCCTTGACTCACCAACACATGCACACACACACAAAGCCATTTTTACACTTTATAGTACATAATAGTAGGCTACAATTGTGAAAATGTCATTCGCATAGCTTATAAGTCATTCACATGCCCAAATTTGAGGCATGTGGATGACAGCAAACCAGCCATGTGAATGACAAAATGGTTGTTTAATGCTTCTACACAAGCCAGTTTATAAGGCAACTATGTAAAATTTTGGCCAAATGTCTTCAACTGGAAGGTTTACCCAGAAGTATTATCCAAATTCAGTTATATTTCATATTTAGCTATTAAAATAAACCATGTTAATGATAGTACATAAAAGCTCTCACCTTCAAAATGGATTAAAGTTGGTAGTTAAACACACAGTTCTTGAAATACAGTCAGCAACAACTTGCGCTAGTTAAGAAGAGACATCCATGTTGGTTTTTAGGCAGTGTAACCAGACATAACAAATTTCCTTTCTTAGTAAAAAAAAATCTTTTCAGACATGTTAATGACCAGAAATCCCTAGGACAATCACTATATTAATTTTAAAATAGTTTTTTGCCCTTTCATAGTTTGTTTAGTTAATATTTTCTTTATAGCATCATTTTAAATGAAAATAAATAATAATATTAACAGAAAACAGATAATTTCCAGTAGAAATCTGTGAGAATGTGAAAAATTACGTGAATGGGACAGGACATGTGAATGACATTATAGGAATTTAAATTAATTTTTTTTAATAAATAAATATATTTTGGAGAATTAAATTTTGGAAAAAGTCAGTATAAACTAAAACCTAACTGTGGGGGAAAACCAATATTATAACATTGTGTAATGGAGGCTCAAATTACTTTAAGACATGAATATTCCCATATTTGTAGAATCACCCATATGTAGATATAAAGAGATAAATACAGATAGAGATACATAGATATATAGGACTATAGATGTAGATAAATTATATATTTAGAGACATGGATAGGTTATTTGTATATGTGTAACTACTTCAAACATATTACAAAACAAAACTGAATGAGGCATTGCAATGAATGCCGAGCATTAGCTAGATAATGGAATCTTTTCAATATTAGTAATCCCTTATTTTTCAGTTTTTTTTCTATATTGCTTTAGAGTCTAGATTACATACAGACCAGGTAAATAACTATAAACTGGCAGAACACCTTCTGTCGGGATCTGAAAGTGATATAAATTATTTTGCACACTTGACATTCAAACTAAGAAGACAATTACTAACTACATCTGATCTCTAAACAGTTCCCCTTCACCCTGTGTTCAGCCCGGGCAACAATGGGTACTGCAGCTAGTTTAATATAATTTTCATGTCATTTTTTTTGTTTTTTCCAAAAGCCCCTATTTTGAAGAACCAACCCACTTTTATAAATAGTCATTCCTGGTTAAACAATTAAACAGCAATAAAAAATTGTGTTGAAAAAATATTCATAAATGCAATTTTATCTTGTAGTTATACTGCACATTGTATCCACCTCTTTAAACATTTTATGTTTCAAGTTAATACCATTCAAGTGGTATGTGAATAATCCAAATCTCTTCATGGGCAAGAAAATATAATCTTGCTTGATGTGCATGTGGAAGCATATAACACGTGTATTTAAAATGGTGAAAAAAGGTATTTAATTCACAGTCGCATGCTTATTTTTGTCAAAGGAGCAGTCAAGAGTTCATGAAGGAATCAAGAGTAGGTGAAACAGGGGGGCCTTATACGGACTTGAAGCACCGGTTGTTTTACTAAGGAAACAAGTATTTAAAAACATTTGCAATTGCAGTAAAAGCCAGTTAATAGTGGGCAGAAACACAACTGATCATAACTTTCTTTGTATAAAAATGACTTCCTGGGAGAATATCACATACACAAGTCCGACACATACCAAAAGTATTTTCATGCTCCTGGGCCCTACACTGTTTGCAATAGTAAATAAATTTTGATATTAAAATGTAATGTTGCTGCCAACTTCTTAGATACCTTTAACAATTTATGAATGAAGAATTAATTGTCTGTCAGACATAATTGAATTTTGAAATTCAAGTAAGAAAGAGTAATCTCACAGAGAAAACTATTATAATATATAAAAGTCAAACAGCACAAAATGGCATGTAAATCTACGTAAACATTTAATATTTAAACTAACCATATGGTCATGAAATATTTAATTAATATTATGAAAATGTATGGATAAATATTTTCTGCCAAAGTAATTTTCTTTGTTAACATTAAAAAAAAAAAGTAAATTGCTAGTTTCCTATTGGCCAAAGGTGTGGCATCATTAAATTTGAGTCTCAATCAGTTAAACTCTAGTGTTTTCATATCTAGTGACCTTCCACACAATATTTCATTAATTCTAGCCTGGCTGACACTTAAGTATTTTAATCATACAAAATCTAGTGGTGTTCAAAATCTCCACTAGAGGAACTGCTAGTGCGTACTAGATATCTAGTGGAATCTGTGCTTTTGATTTCAAGTCATACCATGTACAGACAAAGCAACTTCAATTCTGGTTTTTTTTATTTTTAGCCAACAAAAAGAGGTATAGTAATAGCCTATACATATATAAAATAAGGGCTACATTGCATACAGGCTACTATTTTTTGTAAAAAAAAAACCAGGACGACAGTTGCCTGTCTACGTAGTATGACTTACATTGTTGTCCTAAACAATCTTGGAGAATAAACACCTGGGCACCTGGATAAAGCCAGCGGATAGAGCCAACTTCAGTACATTGCAATTAAATTCATTTAAATTTGTACAATAGTTGGTATTAATGCAGATTTGTGTTAAATGTTATTTCAAGAATAATTTTTCACCCAGTGTGAAAGGAGCAAGTATCATCAAATTGTTTTTGTTGTTCGTGTATCATTTGGTATGTTGCCTGGCATCATTAGCGAATTTGGCAGTTTGGTATAGTTGTATTTTTTGATGTAAGAATAGTTGTTTCCATAAGTGTTGCACGATGCGCAACAGAACATACATGTTTGTTTATTTTCTCACAGAATTCAAGATTCTCGACTATTTCCAGTTTCTGCTCACAGCAAAAAACATTCACACGCATCTAACACATACAAATGTTTAAAGTTAAAACAATTTTGTTAGATGTAATACCCGGGTCCCGTGCACTCAATCCCAATGGCATGATTATGCGTACATTAATCCTGTTATACATGCTGGGTGTTTTAATTTAGTAAATCTCAAATCCTTCCTGTGAACTTTATCTTAATGGCATGATATTGTAGGAACTTTTATAGTGGGAAACTGCCTTTAAATTTGGAAAAAAATTGTGTTTTTAATTTCTGAAACAAATAAATAATGATGTAAGAATATTACTTATTAATTTCACTGTAATATTATTGTTACAGCAATTTTAATACTTTCCTAATCAATATTTTTTCTTCTTTTTAATGACTTTCACTCCACAAATAGGTACCCTCGAATTCTAGGCCCAGCACAACCTGTTGATTTCTCAATTTAATGCATTTAGCCCAGGCATTTTAGGGGAAAAATCGAGCAAACCTAAAAAATAATAATTTAGTTTTGAAATTTGGCACAGACGTTCCTTTGGGTGTTAAAAATTGATCCTAAAAAGTCCCGATCTCTCCGATGCCGGCTTCATACCTTTTTAAGGCAATAAGGGCGTAAGTGCCGAAACATGCATATCACGACTGTTGCGCGAAAAATATTCATTCTAATATATCAAAATTTGGTAAAACTTTTTAAGTTAAGGGCCCTTAGTCCTTAATCATTCGTTTTTATTACTTTATACACCACAAAAATTATCTTATAACCTAATTTATACTCAACTAATGAAAAGTAAAATGTATCACTGCTCTATACAATCACCAGTTACATCAAATCCACCACTGATAGGCAAACATATACCTTTATAAAAGTTTTCCGTTATTTAATTAGTTTTAAATTGGTGGGTCAAACATGTGTATGCGATAATAATTGACTGACATATTAAGGATTACAAGGAACTACCGCACAACAATGGGTTTTTGAGCATTTTACCAGAAATAAAAATAATGTAGGTTTTAAATTTGGCACAGACGTTCCGTTGGGTGTTAAAAATTGATCCTAAAAAGTCCCCATCTCTCAGATGCCGGCTTCATACTTTTTTAAGGCAATAAGGGCACAATTTGTATAATGAAGAATGAGAGTGACTTCACGAAATATTTCAAATATGAGTTGGCTCCAAAACTACCAGCTCTAATTGAAGTAATATCAATGAGGAAAACAGCAAAATCATCGCTTGCAAAAATCTTAAAATCGTGTGAGGTAACCAATGAGATCAATAGTGTAGACTGCAAAGTAGTTATCGATGGAGGATACCTCTTGCATGTGCTTGTATGGCCAAGACCTGCTGTATTTGGTCAAATATGTGAGGCTTATGTTACATTCGTCCAAAAACATTTTTCTGTGACAGCAACTGTCGTGTTTGATGGTTATGACAAGTTAACCACTAAAAAGGAAGAGCAAAGGCGGCGTTCTGCAGGGAGGTCTTCCACTGATATTTCAATAGCTGCTAACAATGTTGTTACTTCGACGCAAATGGACTTTGAGGAATGGCCATAACAAAAATGAGCTCATCAAATTATTAGTAACTTATTTTCGAGCTTCAGGTCATCACGCCATTCAGTGCTCAGAAGATGCTGATACCACTATAGCAGCTATTGCTCTTCAGTATTCAACAAGCTGTTGTGTAAAAGTAATAGCTACTGATAAAGACATCCTAGCGATGTTGACTTCGAGGTCAGAAGAGGATGCACACATTGAAAGTGTCCATCCACCCTCAAACAAGACAACAGGAAAGATTTTCAGTGTATCAGCTATTTAGCAGGACATTGGTGAAATGAAAAACTATATTTTGTTTTGTCATGCTATAACCGGATCAGATACAACCAGTGCTTTCTTCGGTAAGGGAAAGAAGCAAGCATGGAACATCGTCAAGAACGATGTTTCCATTCGGAGAACAGTACATGTTTTTACATGTCCACATGTGGACATGAAGATTGTTATTGCAGCTGGAGAAAAGTTTGCAATTGCAATGTATCAGGGACATAACTATTCCACTTTGGATGAAATGAGAGTACATATGTATACCTGCAAGATAGCAAAGATGCCTGTTAGTACTTCTTTCCAGCTAGCCTCTCTTCCACCAACCAGTGCCACATGTGAAAAGCATTCTCTTCGGGTTTACCTACAGGTGCAAGAGTGGCTGGGCCATTCTCTAGATCCTGTTGAGTGGGGATGGAAAAGTGTGAGTGGCACACTTGTTCCTATAACAACATCCCTTCCTCCAGCTCCAGAACAGCTCCTGAATTTGATATCGTGTAAATGTAAAAGTGAATGCAGCTACAAATGTGAGTGTGTTCGGGCTGGACTGCAGTGTGGTATTATGATAAATGATAAATCTCAGTGTAAAACAAAACATTTAACATTGAATTGTGAACAAGCAACATGACTTAACAAAAAGTGAATACTAAATGGGTGGGATATGCATTCCACTGTTGCTTAAAATTCCGTATCACGTATCCAAGTAAATCCCTTAATCCTGATGGCATAATCCAAAATACATTGATCCTATGATACATGCTTGCTGTTTTGATTTAGTATGTTGGATACTGAACATAAAAACTTGTGACATACCAATGTAACATAACATTAATACAAAAGAAAAATTGTCTACAACACCTGAAACAATTTATTTGCAATTGCTACATTCAGGTTTTTGTTTGGCCGGGATATTTAGACATAATAAATTAAAACAATGTAAACAGAATTGTGCGAACAGAATCAAGGGATAAACTTGAATACATGATATGGGACAATTACTGTTTGGAATTTGTACCGCTGGTAATATACATTCTGCAGTACGTATTGTCTCGCTTATCCAATGTACAAGGCCCCCAGCAGAACACTGGACAAGAGCAAAAATGTTGGATAACAGAGGTGTTAAGAAAAGGCCTATAAAAGTAAAAATATTTTACACAAAACAAACCTAATAACCAGAACCAGAACAGAACCAAACATAAAAAATGAACTTGGTCACAGAAACATCTGTCATATTACCAGAATTTCTGAAAGCAGAAGATTTCAAAACATCCTTCAGAAGAAAAATCATGATATATCTGTAATGCTAAAGAAACACTATTTTTAGAATTTTTTTTAGGAAAAAGTGGTTTCCTAGTTTTACAGACTCGCCAACTTTTGAAACCCTCACCCTCAATTAGTAAAATACATAAAAAAATAATATAATATGTGTAAACTGCTTGCAGCAATTGAAAAATTAGTAAACTTTCATATCACATTTCTTCTAGTAATCAAAATTATTTAATCATTTTAACATACACTAACATTGCAGACCAACAATCGTGCTCATTATTTACCATTATGGAAAAATTTTTGCTTAGTATCACATCAAAGAAAAAATTTTGTTCCTTGTGATACCCTACAAATCAACTGAGTGTACCTTTGTTACAATATACACTGATATCAGTTAACTTCCATGCTCCATATACACAAAGGATTTAATTAGAACTACTTGCCAGAAAAAATTAACTTTTTTTAATACAGTAAACAAAATTCATAATTTGCAATGAATTAAATATAGGATATAACTGATATGTATAAATACTCTCACCAATTGAGTCAGGAATGTTTTCTTCAGATATTACTGAGTAAGTATAAGTAAGCAGAAATAAACAAAAGTAGGTATAAAAAACACAAAAAATGAAGGGGGAAAAAAACAAAGTCTGCACATACAATTGCCTAGATTATTCTTTTTTTAAGGATGCTGCAGTTGCTTTTTTTGGCCTTTCTTAAGAATTCTTCAGAAAACTGCTGTTCATAACAGACTCCTGTTTGGCTGCACTTAATTACAAGCATGCTTTCCAAGGACTGGACTGAAAGCTGTGACCCGAATTTTGTCTTATTATTTGTCACAAGACTAAACACGCGCTCACACTCCGCATTGCTGTGCGGGATAGTCAGTATTGAAAGCATTATTTTGGCTACTCTGTCAAACTTTGGGAGTGTATCCAAGCCCACAATACCAGCTATTGTAGCCCTTTTCACGTCAACACGCTCATCTCCACTCGCAAGAGAAGAGATGTCTTCCAGCTGGAGAGCAGTAAACTGTTTGTGCAGCTCATCCATTGCAGCATCAACCGTCTCATTCCCTTGCACTGGCAATATAAAAGGAAACATATCTATAAAATACCTAATATTAGCAAAGGCAGCATTTTTAATATCAATATTTGCAATTTCTGCTTTTTCAACAACTTCATTCTTCAATGGAAATTTGTGATGGATGTAATCACAGGCAGTTGTGAAATACTTCCTTACTGCAGTGTAAAATTCAAGCTTCTCAGTATCAGCCAGTGTGTCAACAATTCTGGAAGTAGGGCAAACAATAACTAACTCTGAATCTTGTCTCTGATTTTGAAGTTGATGATACCTGACTTCAAGTAGTGGCTTATTATTGATTAACACAGGTTTTACAAATTTTGAATACAGTTCCTGCAACAGGCCGCGGTGTTTATGTAGTTTAGCGGTATTTGCGGAAAAAATGTTCAAAATCCGAAAATACTTTTAATCTATCCTCTTTAACTTCCTCTTTTCATTAAACCTGGCGGAGATAAGAAATTCCAAATACTTTAGGAGATATCTAATTTTTTAAATTTTCATCACAATACCTGTGCATTCATGCGGGGCGTTTGCCATTGTTTCTTGTTTACGAGTATGAATTTTTTTTTCACAACGTAGGTGAACGACTACATCATTTTCTACTAATGGCAAAGGAATTGTACCCGCCTCTAACTTAGGTGAGTTTTTAACGTTTCAAATTTTTAATATTTTATTTGTTATTTGGATATTGTTGCACAAGTAATAAGTAAAAAAAAAGATATGATTTCCTACTGTTCATCCTTTGTCCCGGTATGTTAGGTCAGGTCAGTTACATTATAAATACTTTAAAACTAAACAACCATTAAAATTAATTCACATTATTTTTAAGTATTTATAATGTAACTGACCTGACTTAATCGACCATTTTAATTCATTAGGCATTCACGAAAACATGGCAAAAGGAAAAAATTGTGACAGTTGAATGATTGCACAGGTCTTGTATTGCAAAATAAGAACGGCGATATCTCCTAAAGTATTTGGAATTTCTTATCTCCGACGGGTTTAATGAAAAGAGGAAATTGAAGAGCAAAGAAAAAATGTATTTTCGGATTTTTAACAATTTTTTTCTGCAAATACCGCTAAACTACATATTTACCCAGGCAGCAAAGCAACTTTCTCAAAATATGTATTTGTGGTGATGCTGACTGCAACAATACATTAACTTTGTCGAAAGTAGGTGTAACATGAACTAAACACAAACAGAATGCTTTATTTGATGGTGTAGACAAAAACATAAAAAATTTTTCCTCGCGTGAAAGAGTGCTGCATTTGTTTTTTAATGTTGATTTTGCTGATGAAACACTATTATTTAAGTTAGTACACTTTTTTTTGTACAGTCCCATCCAGTTTCTGCTTTTTTGCAGCAGCCTGTGAACTACTAAAGCTTGCTTGCTTCACTTCACTTTTTTTTAAAAACAGTTAAGTACCTGATACAGATTTTCCACTTTCAGATAAATCACTAGAAGTTGCACACTTATTTCACTGGAACAATTTGTGTCGATATAGAAGTACTCTTTCCTGAATCACAACTTGGAATTTTGTAAGTCATCAGTGATGACTGCTGTTTCTGGACAGATACTTCATCATTAAAAAAACTCAACAGTGGCTCCCATTGCTCAAGTAAGCGAACTAAGCTTATGCCAAGTGACAACCATCTTGTACATATATGTTTCAATATCTTTCTTGCTTCTTTGCTGTGCAATACTTGGAACTTCTGCAATTTTTTCTTTTCACACTTTTTTCCAGATTTTCAATTTGACACGGGAGAGTAGCTGCTGCTTTCTCTGCAGTGAGATTGATAAGGTGGCATGGACAACCTACAACAACAATTTCTGCCCAACTCTTTTAAAACTGCTGCAACACTGTTTTTGTGTCCCAACATTGCAGGGGCATTATCAGCAGAAAACGCAATTAGATTTTCCAACGGAATATTCAAACGTCGCAATTCTGAAATAACTAACCCCCCAATATTTCTTCCTTTAGAATTTCCCTGGAGTACTGGTAATGAAAGCAACCTTGACACTATCATTTTCAAACTTGCATCACAAAATGTTACTACTAGTGGATATAATTTGGACTCAAGTCATTGCTGCTGTCGGTCACGACTGAAAATGCCACAGTTTGTATATTACAAACAATTTTATCAGTTGCATCTGTTGCCATTTCTTTCACGATAGCCGTCGACTTTGTTCTTGCACAACCAAATTTTTTTGCTACTTCAGAATTTGAAAACATTTTTCTGAATAACAGGCCAGCGTGATCCGAAACATTTAAAGGAATATTATGTACATCCAAAAAATTTGTAAACATACATTCTGCACGTATTACAGCATTGTCTGTGCTGTTATTTTTAGCAAAATAATCACTAACCTTTTAACTGACTGTGACACTTTTAACATTTGCGAGATATTTTGAACAATTCACGTGGAGATTGATGTCATATCTTCCGCCGTGCCCAATGTTGATGTCGCATCTACACACTGAACAAAATGTGAACTGATTGCTTGATTTAAGAATACACGGAAAATCCCTCGTGTATGTATCGCGAAATGCCCGAGAATAATGTGTTTAGAGTGCATTTTATTCTTCACTTGATTCCACTTCCGTTAATTGTGCACATAACACGTTTTTATTAAAAGCATGCAATAAATTTGTTGGTAAATATGTAGTGTACGGATTAGCGTCAAAATTTTTTTTAAAAATCTGAAATAACTTTCATTATATGCTCTTTTACGTCCTCTTTTCATTACAGCCTGCGGAGATAAGAAATTCCAAATACTTTAGGAGATATTGCATTTTTTTAATTTTCATCCTGTGCACTTGTGCGGCATTCATTGTTGCTTGTTTACAAGTATGATATTTTTTTTTGCGACGTACGTGAAACCTAAGAAGCACATAAAGTTCTGCCATCCCCGATTACACCCGAACAATTCACCTTCAGCCAACCTCGGGTTTATTTATTAATATTTATATTTCTCAACCTGTTTATTTTAATGTAGCTATACTTACCTAACTAACCGTCCATAGTGTTTTAAAGTGTTTTAATGTAGCTAACCTAACCGACCACTTTTAATATTTGAATCCATTTTTCCTGCACAATAATAAAACAAATCCCGAAGTTGGCTGAAGGTGAATTGTTCGGGTGTAATCGGGAATGGCAGAACTTTATGTGTATCTTAGGTCTCCCACGTGAACGACTACATCATGTAAAAAGAAAATTATGTGAGTTCCTACTGTTCATCCTTTGTCCCGGTTTGTTAGGTCAGGTCAGCTACATTATAAATACTTTAAACTAAACAACCATTAAAATTAATTTTATTATTTTTAATTTCCGTTCAGTTTCAAAGTATTTATAATGTAGCTGACCTGACCTAATCTACCTTTGTCCCATTTTGTTAGGTCAGTTACATTATAAATACTTAATACTATACAAGTAAAATTAATTGATATTATTTTTAATTTCAGTTTATTTTGAAGTATTTATAATGTAACTAAGCTTACATAATGGAAAATTTCTGTTATTTAGGCATTCACGCGCACACGGCAAAATATAAAATGGTGACGGTCAAATGATTATGTACGTCTTGTATTGCAAAATAAGAACGGCGATATCTCCAAAAGTAATTGGAATTTTTTATCTCCGCATGCAGTTATGAAAAGAGGACGTGAAAGAGCATATAATGAAAGTTATTTCATATTTGTACGATTTTTTTGGCGCTAATCCGTACACTACATATTTACCAATTTGTTTCCTAACCTGTAATAAACTAATTCAAAATTGACTCAACTTTAACTGAAGAATCACAACATACGCTAATGAACGACACCATCTTGCCAAACTAAAAATGCTACCGTATTGGTCCGAATATAAGGCGACCATTTTTACATAAATGAGAGATGCTAAAATTGGAAGTCACCTTATATTCGCACCTAAGACGTCAGCACTGCAAACATTAGTTCCAAGCTGAAAGCTACAATAGAAATATTGTTAAAAAAAATGTTCACGATTTTTTATATTAACTAAAACTTCGTTACTTCAAACAGGGAAAATGATAAATCCACCCACTATTGCAGTAATTCACAATTGTTTAAAGTTGAAAATTAAAATATTAGTTCTTGAGTAAAAATGTGAATGTTGAAGCATCTCAAAATGGCAACCTTTTATTACACAATTCATATTTGTACTTTGTGTACAATCGCGTGTTAACATTTATGGTAATTTATTTTCAGAATTTTAACGGAAATATTTGTTCTAAAATATCACAGCTATTTTCAGAACTATTGTTTACGTTTACAAACAGAAAATATTAAGAAGATTTCGGATGTAATGTTTGGAAATTCACGGCTGCCAAATGTCTTTCCACAATATTTTTTGTTGTAAAACGAGCATTGCCGAATACGCACGAAGACGCCATATTCACAGGAATTTGGTACCTTGCTTCAAAAGCTATTTTAATAATTTCACAGTAATCCACTCTTCAAACAACATAATTATCATAGATTATTCATTAAAATTCATAGGACAGACTGTCAAGAGAGTAAAATGGACAAATATTCACGGTCACGTCACCGAAGTTATTCATGGCCGTATGCTTCACCATGGCAGCTAGCCACTTGTTTTGTTCCGGCAAACTGCTTTCGTTTGCTTTGTCACGTTTAACACACTACTAAATAGTAATACGTAGCTTAAGTGAAACGTAAAGTTAAATGCGGTATTGTAAGAATGATTGTGTAATACTTAAAAATGTAAATATTTTCTAATTGTTTTCTTTTGACTTTTAGTGTAGGCCATTCAAACTTTTTTTTAAAATAAGTAATGTGATAAATATAAATTAATTGTTATACATAAATGCAAAAAGGATTTATGAACACAAAATGTATGTCTTAATTAATTTTCACATTAATTTCTACCAAAATTATTTTTACATTTGTTTGGCCTTCTGAAACTGCAGGTCGCTTTATATTCGGGGTCGCCTTATATTCGGGCCAATACAGTATTTTAAACTGGTTCGTGATTGGTTCTAAGCGCATCAATGTAACTCAGGTGGCCAATAAGGAAAGATATACAATAGAACAAATAACGTGGTTCGCTGGCCTTCGCCCAATAATATAACTCAATTACCGCACTCGTTTCCACAGCAACAACACATGGCAACAGCTTTCACAAACCATACAATAAAACATTTAAGGTGGACGGAAAATAGATATTTTAATAAACGTATCGTACTTAAAATTCGTAAAGAATTCAGACATCCTCGTACAATCTTAAAACGGACGTGATTTTCGTACATTTTACGAAAAAATCGTAAAGGTTGGCAAGGCTGATTTTACTATATTAAGAGTTAGGAAACTATAATAACCAAAATATGTCCTAAAGAAATAGTGAAAAATAAGTATAATGTTCCCTGCCACAAAACACATATTTTTCAACTTTTCACATAAGGCCACATTCATGCAGTTGCATGTTAGATCTGTATGACATGTGCGACCACGCTGTCTAATTTGTCTTCTTTGGCAGCTTGCTACATTCACAAGTGATACATCTGGTTCACATTATGAATCCTAGAAATAAAAAGGAAATTTGAATACATTTATTGAATATCTGTTGAAGATTAATATACATGGGCCAAAACTGTTAATTTTTATGCCTACACACTTCTATAAATTTTATTAACGTTTCAAGGTACTTTATTTTCAATTTCCCGGCAACACAATGAAAAAAAGAGAAAATTGTGCCAAAGATAAAATTATAAAAAAATAAAATACAATTTGTTTGTAAATAATTATTTTCACACTATTTTAAATCTATCACTCATGTTTTTTTTTGCAAATATTGTTAATGAAGCCATATGCAGATGGTGCTCTCCAACCTCAGACATGGTGGCCACTCAGTCACCAAAAATATTCCCTGATTTTTCCCTGATTTCCCTGATTAAAAATTCAAAATTTCCCTGATATTTACAATTACTAAAAAAACATACTTTTGATGAAAAAATATAATATTATAGAAAGAGATTACTCATATTTTAGCACCCTGCTGTATTTTCTTCATTATATACATACGGAAGTTTGTTAAATAACAAATACATTTTAAATATGTCACTTTACATTATAGCGCCCCGTTCAATGACCTGCAGTCTGTGTTTTGTTTTATGTAATGGGGTATTTCAGTGGCGAGAGCTCAAACATTTTTTCAAACAACTTTTGATAACTGTTCTTTAATTCATTATTGAAGTGTAACATTTCTAGTTGTGAAATATTCTTAGTCTTAGTACTCTCAACAAGGGATAACAGTACAGTGCAAATTTTACCTTGTTTGATTTTAAAATGAAACAACTAATGGATAAATCTTCACTGCATTACAATCAGTACTCCCATCTGTAGCTAAAGCAAATGGTCCACTTACTAAAGATTCAACAGTTTCAATTTAGTTTCACCAGCCATATACTCCACTAAGGCAGATGTTTTTGCTCTCGCACAGCTGTATTTCTGTGCAATTTTTGAGTCCGGAAACATAGCTCTATACAAATTACCCGAATGATCGGCTACTGCTATCGGTAAATTGTGTTCTACCGAAAAACTTGTGAACAATAACTCTGCGTTTGTTACTTCAGTTTCTTCAAATGTAGCGAAAAACGAAGATATAGATGTATTGCTCGTCACGGCTTTAAAATGTTCTGCATGTTTCTTTGATTCAATATGCCGTCCTCAGTCATCCCTTCCACTATGCGCAATCGATAAGTCACACGCGCATACATTACAAAAAGTGTGGCGTTCCAAAACATTTGAAGATGACAAGCATGGCCATTCTTTTATATAGTTTGGTCGAAAGTTCTGAAGAATAACGTTCTTTTTTTTTTTTGCCCCAGATACACATTGTTCTGTCACACGCTTCATTTCTACAACCAGCACTGAAGAACACAACACTATTGAACAACATAAAAAGGTTTCACATCTGTACACACGACAAAAACACTTTGATGAAAAAAATGGCTTTCAAGAAAGTAAATAACACAAGACAGGTTAGCCAAAGTACAGTACAAAAATTATCGTGATGTAAGTAGCTAACAAACCTAGACCGAGAATATGTACTAGTTGTATCGTACAACGGACGTAATACCGTACCATTTCTATTACAAAACACAAGAATTGATCTACTTATTTCGACAGTACATGCGCACATTTATCAGTTCCATTATATGCGCAACCACGTGATGTATTCGAACTGTGTTCACAAAACACGCACACCAGAAACGGAATTTTTTTCCGTTTCCCAACAGCACAAAGCCTCGTTTCCGTAATAAACCAGCGATGTTCCGTACTAGTGTGTTAAATCCGTAATAATTACAGAAAATCCGTAATGGTTGGCAGCTCTGCGGAAATATACACGACACAAAAAATTCCCGGTTATTAAAATTCCCTGACATTTCCCTGATAATTCCCGATCAACATGATTTCCCTGATAAATCCCGGTTTTCCCGGTGAGTGGCCACCCCGTCAGAAGTTCAAATTCGCAGCTAAGGTACAACAGATCCGCTCAGACACATCAAGACATGAATGCGTAAATGTGGCAGCGCCTTCAATAATATAAGTTATTAAGTTTAAAATGCAGCCACGTTGTTGTGTTATTAAGAACTGATTCATTAGCCTTAATCCAATCTATGATGTCCCTAGTTAAAATTTTGATATTTGCAATTAAACTTTAAGGGTTATCTCCATGTATAGATATATTAGTGTCGTCAGCATATAATACAATTTTCCCACTCTTAACATTTTTAGGCAAATCGTTAACATATATAAGAAAAAGCAAAGGTCCTAGTTCAGAACACTGAGGAACACCAACATATGTTTTGCCTACCTGAATGAACATATTTTATGTTGGTAAAGTGATCTGTATGTTGTACAACTACTTGTGAATGCCGAGACAAGATGTTAACCAATTAAGCACTGTACCTCTTACACCATATGTGCTTAACTTTTTAATTAATATTTTATGGTTTACACTATCAAAAGCCTTACTTAGATCACAAAATAGCCCAACAGGGTGATTCCTTCTGTCTAGGTCCATAGTTATATTGCTGATAAATTCATAAAGTGCAGTTATCGATTTACCACGCCTAAATCCATGTTGACTGTCCAGTAAAATTTTATTTTTCTCAAAAAAATACATTATATTAAAAATTAATAATTCTAATATTTTTGAGAATGAGAACAGAAGAGATATTGGCCTATAATTCTGACAGGCGTCACGAGGACCTTTTTTATGCAAGGAAATAACTTTTGAACACCTTCATAAGGTAGGAAAATAACCTTGCATAAAAGATTCATTATAAAGATATAACAATGTGTCAACAATATAATCAATACAAGTCTTAATAATAAAATCAGGTACAGCATCTAAACCTGATGAACGTTTACCTTTTGATTTATGAACTACTGACAATAACTCAGTTTTAATTACAGGAAATATGAAAATAGATTATGTATGTATAGGTTGTGCCAGAAATGGAGACTGTATTGTACACATTACTATTAATAATCTGATGAACACGGAGTTGGTCATGCACTATTTTATAAAAATATTCACTTAACTCATTTGCAACTTCATATGGATCTTTTATGCATAGGTCTGAATCATGCTTCTTTATCTCTATATTTTATAAATTATCAGATTCATGTAACTCACTTTTAACAAGGTAAGGTTTCCATTTTGCTTTACGCCGTGCGACACACGAAATTATAAATATAGTCTACTTCTTGAGAGCAGTCGAGAGTAGTCATAACCGCGCGACTTTAAACTTGTAACTAAACTACTGATCGTCTCGTCACAGGGTAGTGTTCGCGTATGGCAGTGACCAACTTTTAACACTTAAGCGCCATATTGGACAATAGGCAACAGCGGTGCGTATTAATAAATCAGGCTCTTTACAAGAAATTAAGGAAATATTTAGGCGATTTATTAGCATTATTTATTAAGCTGGAGGAAAATAAATTGACTTTATAAACATTTAAACTTCAACCCTGCAGCCGTGCACTATCTAAACCGATCAATGTATTCTCTCCTACAAATACGTAATTCCTTCGCGCAAAACTTTCAAAATGGTGGATCGTTTGTCCTAACCCTGTTGACAACTTTTCAGAGGCCATCTTGGATATTGAACAGCTTTATTCACTATATTTAAAATACATTACAGATACTACTAACAATAATTTAAAACTGCTATTTACTCACCATTTCTAAAACTTCAGCAAAGGGTGTGTGTAAAACTGTGAACTTTTCCTACTTGACCACGGTACCTGAACATAATACGACTAAATACACAGCACAATAGTTTAGCCTTTTAAATGTCCGATAAAACTAATAAAGAATAACTACAAGTCCATTTTAGATACAAAGTGTATGACTAAACTTATGCCCTGATAGAAACACGTTTACGCCGTCGCGTAATAATACATAATCCCTTACACGAAAACCGTATTCAGTTACACGGTTATATTCTATAACATACTACTCTGATTTATAGCCAATTTAAATAATAAACTCTACTAAATACACCTTCATTTTATAACTTTCACGTGTTCAGCAAATCCTGCCTCTCCCTAAAGATGGCTGAACTAGATATGTTAACATGGCAAATAACAGGGACAACGGAAATAGCTTTATACAGACGTGGCAAAAGAAAACGGAAGTTAGCAAATCATTGCAACTAAAAATTCTCTAAATGAAAATAACAATTTTTTTCAATTTAATTAAATAATATTTGAAGGATATAAAATTTTTCTAAAAAAAACTATAAAAGAACAACTTTGAGTCTATTAAAATAAATAACAAAAAAATTGATTTAAATTAATTATCCTTTACGAATGAAAATAATGATTTGCTGGCCAGATATTAAACGTATATTTCAGGAAACATAAAAAATGAAATGGGTGATAATTATAAATAAAATATTATATCCGTATTCCCTATTGAACGATAGGAGACGAGTAAAAAAACATTTTAGGAAACTATTTTTAGTGTCCATCAGTTGATGATAGGTTGCCCAAAGTCTGCAAATTATAAGAGCTTACTTTTCCGTTAATTTCGACTGTAGGCGGACACGCGTCTGACGAAATTAAATGGTTATAGTAACATTTGTAATCATTGGGTATATACCAAAAAAGTTTGATGTGTTAATTGAAACTTTATGATAACAAATATGACCTAGTACACAATTTCTACACAATTAATAATCAGAATTTAAAAAATACTTAAGAAAATTAGAAAGGTGGTTATATTTATTTGCAATTATGACATTATCTCAAGAATTCAAGATGGAACAATTCTATCTATGGTTGAGAAACATCTGGTAGAATGCATTGAAAACAGTTTATATCCTCGTTTATTTAAACTGACGCCGTCCCCGCTGCCTGTCCTAAAATTATGCTAATTAAATACGTGAAAGAAAATTTGGGCTCAAGGGCGGGGTTCTTTGCCTCGTGGCTGCAGGCAGGGATGCGTCTTCAAAGGGCCCCCTGGGCTGTTATGGCCTCCCAGGACACCATACTATTAAAATAACACACGTGAACTTAACTGATTTATTACTGAAGCACACGTTACAAAACTTCACTTCGCATAAGGCACTTTCACGTTACTGGCCGTATCACCGTCGACCTCCACTCTGCCCACACGGCCCTCGAATGGCGGTACAGGATAACGTCTCACGGTGTTCCGACGACTACTCCATCGAAGGGTGCAGGCTACCCTGAGCTCCGGTGGCGATGATTCGTGACGAGGCAAGACTAGTGCCCAGCATGTGGTAGTCCGTACGGTATGTAATACGAAAGTATGATAATGACTGCGGGAGAGATTACAAATAACACTGAAATAAACATAGGCGTGATGATGAAGGCAAACACTAACATTAACACGGAAATCAAACACTTAAGTCATTACGAGTGAGTCCCAGGCTCGGGATGGTTTCGGTACCTTTGCTCATGGGATTTACGTAAATCAAGGCTCGTCCTCGTGGTGGCGTGGGCCACGTTAAACTGGGAACGGGCGCGGCGGAACCCGGCGTGGTATCTCGTCCACGACCGTTGCACGTCACAGGGGATGATGCGTTCACAAGTTCAGTTACGCGATCGGCACAATGCCGCCCTGCGTGGGCAAAGTACTAGCTCTCCGAAGTGATACATAAAAGCGTGAAGCGCAGGCACCTCGGCGGGCTCTTTAAAACACTAGCATTTACGTAGCACGCATAAAAGACACGCAGTCGAGTCGCACATTTTAATTAAGGACCGTATGATACATCGTACGGCCGGGTCAGGGCCGACCGTGGAGCAGGAGAAAGAAGATTCAGAAATATTACCTATGGACGTTACATGTGGAATCTGGCGCGAAAGTTGGATGCTCCCCGTGCGCGGGGCTGCCGGCCCTGGTGAGTGCTGGAAGGCTACTGACGAATCTCCCTGGCAACCCGGCCAGGGAGGGGAGGAAAACCCGCAGGAAAAAGACGGAGCGCGGGAAGATGATGCCGGCCATTTTTGTGAACGGACATAGTATTCAATATCATTAATTAATTAACAAGAATTATTAGGCTCATTAAAAGTTTTAGTTTGTGTTTGTTAATTGAATTACATATGCACTGGATTCCCTAATCGCATTGGCACACCCGGCCGGGCACTTTGAACACCTAGCCGGCCGTGACTGACGTCACGCCGTTCGAGGCACTGCACCATGCTACATACGCGGGCGTGTTCGTCGCACTGACACTGGTTCAGGTGTTGAAGACACATAACGGCCTGTTCTCTCATAGGGAGCACTGACGGTCGGCATCAAAATGAATGCCCATTTGTTTCCTTACTGGAATTCCGTTAGAACACATTCTGGAATAGAGCACCAGATTTAGATTATGATTGTATAGCGAACAGGCAGGGATTATTAAATAAGTTACACTAAGGTCTTGGAATTCCACCCTAACTTAAACTGACGACACCTTGTCGTCGCTCCGCTCGCCCTCTTTCGTCGCTCAAAGCCCAGTTGCTCAGTTATACTAGGTAGAGTATGGTTCGGCCAGTGTGGCCCGGGAGGGACAATCTAAGATGTAGAATTAATATTCACCAGGCCGCGACGAACAACCAATTCATTGACACAAGGCTATGTACATGGGGCTGTCCCAACCTCGCCTGCGACAGTCTGGTTGGCTGTGCAGCGACTCGAGGGTTTATCCCCTGACTGGATACTCCATGTTACAATCTGGCTAACCTGCACCGTACTAAGTCCGGTAGTTCAGAGGCACCCAGAAAGATGGTGTGACACTCACACACTATGCCACGGGCTACTGTCTGTAGACCTAAATGCCCCGCCAGAAAATATATGCTCCAAAGAGGCCACTACTTCTCGCCACATAAAAGAACAAGCTATGATTAGGAAACTGACGCCTAGCTGCCCCTATGCCTACGTCGCGATGCACTTACTCCTGGTTGGCTAACAGCTCAGTGACCGTCTCGAGGCACGACTCCTCTCGTGACACGACCGCTCCTCGCGCCTGCCTGGCAACAACTCCTGATTGACCATCTCGAGGCACAACTCCTCACTCCCCGTCTCGAGGCACGACTCCTCACTCGCCGTCTCGAGGCACGACTCCTCAGTGACAGTCTCGAGGCACAACTTCTCAGCAACGCGACCGCTCCTAGTGCCGGTCTGGTCTCAACTGCCTTCCCCTCTGCGCGGCGGCGCAGAGCGCGACGGCTCATCCCTTCCCCTCCCCCGCGTCCCGCGCCACCCCTGAGGTGTCGCAGACGGGTGTGACGTAGTTGCCCAATGAACATGATAAAATCAAATCATAAGCACTTCAAATGAGAGAATTAAATATTTACAATAAAAATAATGTTAATATATATTTACAATGATTTGTCTTGCTGTAACACAGTGACGTCGTTCCAAGTGCTCCCTTCGCTCGCACAGGTCGTTATGTTCCCTCGTCGCCTCACTAGGGTGGGGGGGGTAGTTCGCGGCTTGAGGAGTCCTGCTGCGCTTGGGACATTTTTCCGGGAAGCGGGCTCCGGGTGACGCGAAGCGATGAGGAATGCAGGCAGTCGAGCTTCAGACCTGGACCAGGCAAGTCGTGTATCGCGCCTCGCAAGGGAACAGTTCCACCGGGAACTGAGCAGCTCCGCCCGCATCAGGCCACCACCTCTACCGATCCAGCTCCCTGCCAGCCACGTGGCGACGTCACGACCCCGAGGATCTCCGCTCTACCTGTGAACTGGCCCACAGGGTCTAAACTTAGGCTAGTTGGCGCCCTCAGCAACGGCAACATCGTAGCAGGGACCGGTAGGGCGACAAATGGCGCCCAGCTAGTGTGGCTACCAAATTTTAGGCAAATCAGAAAAAAAATTCAGCTTGCTAGAGACGTACAGCGCAAACCAGTGAAAAACGCGGGCGAAAACGGCATAACTCGCAGGGTAGGGACAAAGGACTTCAGGCGCGCATCACTAGACAGACAGGCGCCGGGAAACGGGACCCGCTGGAGAAATAAGGTCACAGCACCCCCCACCCCAGCAGCGCGCAGGCTCCAGGACACCACCCCTCCACCCGCGCGCCGAGCGCGCGCGAGAACGCCCGAGGATCACCGAGGTAACACATTTCACCACCCACTGCGACCGCACAAACATCCGCGGGGCGAGGACGTGCCCTCAAGACCGCTCGGACGATAGTGAAGGCAGCGTCCTCCCGGATCTGTCCGCGCCCGCCACCGACGCCGCGACCCGTCGTCCGGGTCTGACAGCCGCTAACCACGCCATGTACGCGGGAGCTGACGTAACCATCGCCATGGAGGAGCCCTGCGACCGCTGCGGAAAACCATACACCAACAACAGCTGCGCTGGTGAGTACCCTCATAAGTGCTGCACATGTCAGTTTCCGCACTTAAGGGCAGAGAGCAATCTCCGAGCCCCGACAGGCCCTCTGTGCGCCGCGAACAGGTGTCCGGGCCGCCATGACGAAGTAGCACATTGTCAACAGTGTGGGACTATCAGGCACCGCGCATGCGCTGAAGCACTCGAGTTTGTAAACTTCCGCGACGGACTTTACCTATGTGTCGAGTGCGAAGGACGCGCACGTAGGCGACAGAGTGGCTCCCTGGCCTTAGTGCACCGCCCCCCTAGCGGACCTGTCACTCTCCCAGAATTCACGGGCCACGCCCACGACGACCCGCGTTTATTCCTAAGTGCCTGTGAAGAGAAACTAACCCGGCACAACACAGCGCCCGAAGACTGGACGGAGCGGGTCAGCGGACAGCTGCGAGGGGAAGCGCGCACTTGGTGGTCTCAGGCGGGGGGATACGATGTGGGCTGGGAAGACTTCTCACGCCGGTTGGAGGCTCGGTTCAACGACGCGCGCACCCAGAACAAATGCCGCAGTGAACTGTTCAGCCGCGCGCAAGAGAGTGGGGAGAGCGTGGAGGAGTTTGTTTATGGCAAACTCCGGCTTTACCGCCGCCTTTCACTCGGGGGCCGCGCCGACGACGTGCTCCCTTTCATCGTAGAGTTGGTGTCTCCCGAACTACGCCCATTCTTGCGCGGGGTAGTTTCGCACGGACTAGAAAACTTCCTCGCCCGAGCCAGGGACATAGAATACGATCTGATGGCGCACCGACGTACCAAAAACATCGCGACGCCGCGCCCAACTCCGCAAACTCAGGAGGCGGTGCAACCAAAGGACGCGCAAGCAGTCGTTCCGTACGTAGAACAGCCGCCTCCGAGAGATAACTACCGGCCTTACACTCCGCCCCGGGGGAGGGGGGAGTGTCACAAACCAGCCCGCCCAGCCGGGCCGCGCAACAACCGCGCCGCGAGGAGCGCTGCGGCGGACCACAGGGTGCCCAAGACAGTCGCCCGCCTCGCTGTCGCTACTGCCCCACGGCGGAAAACCACTGGCACAATGTGTGTCCGACACGCGAGGCCATCTGGCAGGCGCGAGGGAAGGAGGCCGTACCTCCGGGAAACTCCATCTAGGGAGCAGTGACATCGCTGGCCACCGCCCCCCTACCCTTCGTCCAGCCCTGCACACGAATGCGCCACCACGGCCACCAGGTCGCGATGACGCCCCACCCAAGCGCACCATGTTCCAGGACATCAGGGAGCAACGCCTCCCTCCAAGAAGCGACGCCGCTAATCCGGCGTCGGCGTCCCCCCCGCCCGCGTCTGCAGCAGTCGTCCAGCCGCTGTCTCATCCCCCTAGCACTAGTGGGGTCGGCCCGCCTCATCCGTTCGGGGCCCGCCCCAGGTCGCCGGCGAGCGACGCCGCCCACCAGGCATCGGCGCCGCCCCCGCCCGCAGCTGCAGGGCCCGACAAAGCACCGCCCTGTCCATCAGGGACCACTGGGGACGGCCCGCCTCATCCGTTCGGGGCCCGCCCCAGGTCGCCGGCGAGCGACGCCGCCCACCAGGCATCGGCGCCGCCCCCGCCCGCAGCTGCAGGGCCCGACAAAGCACCGCCCTGTCCATCAGGGACCACTGGGGACGGCCCGCCTCATCCGTTCGGGGCCCGCCCCAGGTCGCCGGCGAGCGATGCCGCCCACCAGGCATCGGCGCCGCCCCCGCCCGCAGCTGCAGGGCCCGACAAAGCACCGCCCTGTCCATCAGGTATCACTGGGGACGGCCCGCCTCATCCGTTCGGGGCCCGCCCCAGGTCGCCGGCGAGCGACGCCGCCCACCAGGCATCGGCGCCGCCCCCGCTCGCAGCTGCAGGGCCCGACAAAGCACCACCCTGTCCATCAGGGACCACTGGGGACGGCCCGCCTCATCCGTTCGGGGCCCGCCCCAGGTCGCCGGCGAGCGACGCCGCCCACCAGGCATCGGCGCCGCCCCCGCTCGCAGCTGGAGGGCCCAACAAAGCACCGCCCTGTCCATCAGGGACCACTGGGGACGGCCCGCCTCATCCGTTCGGGGCCCGCCCCAGGTCGCCGGCGAGCGACGCCGCCCACCAGGCATCGGCACCGCCCCCGCCCGCAGCTGCAGGGCCCGACAAAGCACCGCCCTGTCCATCAGGGACCACTGGGGACGGCCCGCCTCATCCGTTCGGGGCCCACCCCAGGTCGCCGGCGAGCGACACCGCCCACCAGGCATCGGCGCCGCCCCCGCCCGCAGCTGCAGGGCCGAGTTGGTCCAAAACCCGCCTGGGCCGAATGGGGCCAGATGCCGCGGAGCTGATCCGGATCCCAGTGGAGCTGAATGGGCAGTCCATAGCCGCACTAGTGGACACCGCAGCCACACACACTTATGTCGCGGCCCACCTCATTCCTGAGGGGGACCTGGTGCCGGAGGTCAACACCATCCAGCTGGCCACTACTGGGACTAGCACGCTAACGACTGGGCGTGCCCAGGTAAGGATTGGCATTAGAGACATTGTGAGCTGCACCAGTGCCCTGGTTGTGCAGGACCTTCACGATAACCTCATCCTGGGGCTACCCTGGCTGGTGCAAGAGGACGCCACTGTTGAGGTCCGCGCAGGGAGGATATATGTGGGGACCAGGGGCCGCCGAACTGTATATGGGCTGTGGCACACCCCACCCCCTTCCCGGGCCGAACCCCCCCGCCTAGCTGATCTCCGCCACAATGTTTCCCCTGAGTACCACAGATTGTTAGAGACAGTCCTGGAGCAGCAGCCCCAGGTGTTCTCCGCAGGAGACCAACTACGCCGAACCAATGTCACAGAGCATTGCATCCCCACCATCCCTCACATTCCGCCTTACGAGAAACCATTCGGGTTTGGGCCCCGCGAACTACTTGCCATCAGGGAGCAAATAGCAGAGATGTTGTGCGATGGCGTCATAGAGCCTAGCGAGTCCCCATACAACTGTAGGATCCTAATGGCAGACAAAAAAGACGGCTCACTTAGATTCTGTGTTAATTTCAAGCCAATCAATAACCTCACCATCCCCGCACCACCACCCCTCATCAACATCTCTAAGGCCCTCACGAGGTTAGGAGACGCCCACATCTTTTCGACACTTGACCTGAAGTCGGGGTACTGGCAAGTCCCAGTAAGCCCCAAGGATCGCCCCAAGACCGCGTTCACGGCGCCCGATGGGCGGCGCTTTCAGTTCTGTGCGATGCCGTTCGGGCTGCAGGACGCCCCCGCGACATTCCAGACCATGATGGTCCGCGTCCTGGACGGGTACATTGGCGAGTTTGCCACCGCGTACCTGGATGACGTGATCATCTGGTCACGGACGTGGGAGGACCATGCCCACCATCTCTCGCTGGTCCTCGAACGGATCGCCACACACGGACTCACATGCGCGCCACACAAGTGTTACATCGGCGCCCGTGAGCTAGAGTTCTTGGGGCACATCGTCAGCGCCGAGGGCTGCCGCCCCATCCCCGAACAGCTAAGCCTCATTGACAGTAAACAGGCGCCCCGCACCAGGAAGCAGCTCCAGAAGCTAATGGGGCTGTTAAACTGGTTACGTTCATTCATTCCCAATTTTGCCACAATCACCGCACCCATGACGGACCTTCTCTCCCCGAAAACAAAGTTCCGGTGGACAGAAGCCGCGGACCAATCACTCATCCTAGTGAAGCAACAGTTCCGCGAGTGCCACAACCTGTCACGTCTGGCCCCAGACAAGCCCATCTTTGTCCAGACGGATGCCAGCCAGGACGGTATGGGCGCGGTTCTCTACCAGGTGGGTGATGATGGGGAGCGTCTGGTAGCAGAGTATGCAAGTGCCAAGTTCGGCCCCGCAGAACGACGCTTTCACGTGAATGAGCAGGAGTGTCTCGCGGTGGTGTGGGCCCTCAAACGCTACCGGCACCACCTTGAGGGGAGACCATTCACCCTGCGCACGGATAGTCAGTGTCTGCGGTGGCTGGACTCCGCCCAGGGACGAAAATCGAAGTTCACCCGCTGGGCACTCATGCTCCAGGGCTTCACATTCCATGTCGAACACATCCCTGGGCGAGAGAACCAGCTGGCAGATGAGCTGTCCCGTCACCCAGACCCCAATACCATCTTCCAAGACACTCAAGGGTGGGATGACCTGATGCCACCGTCCCACCAGCCAGCTACCGGTCTAGCAGCATCACCTCCAGCGACACTCTACGTCATCGGACGAGCGGATCCCACGGTCCAAGCAGAGGCATCGCCCACCCTGGCCACTCTGGTAGATCACGTTAAACTGGCCCAGCAGGATGACCCAGACACGCAGCGCAACCTGGCAGCATGCGGTGAACGCGCCCTCCCACACCAGCGCAACCTGGACGGGGTCCTGCAGAGCAGGGTGCCGGGTGACATGGACACCTGGCAGACCCATGTACCCCCCACTGCACGACAGCTGGTGCTGCAGTATTTCCACAACCATGACCTAGCAGGCCACCCGGGAGCAGATCAGACCCAACGGGAGATCAGGAAGCTGTTCCATTGGCCGGGCATAGCACGGGATGTCCGGGAATACGTGCGCAACTGCCAGCTCTGCCAGCAGCGCAAGGCCCGCCGGGCCGATGGGATTGAGCAACAGCGCCCCAGGCGACCAGAGGAACCATTCCACACAGTAGCCCTCGATGTCATGGGCCCCTACCCTCGCACGTCGCGGGGCAAGCGGTTCCTCGTCGTGGTCACGGATGTGTTCACACGTTGGTCGGAGGCATTCGCCGTATCCAACGTACGAGCAGGAACAGTAGCAGCCCTAATGGACAATGAGGTCTTCCCCCGTTATGGGTATCCGAGAGTGTTACTAACGGACAACGGGACACAGTTCGCAGGACGGCGGTGGAAGGCCGACTGCCGCAGATGGGACGTAGAGCATCACACTACCCCGACTTACCACCCCAGGGCGAACCCAACGGAACGTCGCAACCAGGACATAAAAATCCAGTTGCGCCTCCGTCTGGGGGAAGACCATTCCAAATGGGACCTCCACCTGCCCAAGCTGCTCTATTGCCTGCGGCGGCGGACCAATGTGGTCACGGGCCACACCCCTGCTGAACTGCTTCATGGGCAGAATCTCGCCCTACCAGGGGAGCTCCGGGTCGCAGAAGCAGCAGGAGTTGTCACCCGTCCCCCTGTCACTGACTTTAGAGAAGAAGCACGGCAACACCAGGCTCGATTCCTAGCCACGCGCACTCCACAATCACCAAATCCACCGACGCCATTGGAGCCCGGGCAAATGGTGTATGCCCGGTGTCACCACTTGTCGTCTAGCAGCAAGCGCTACTGCACAGGTCTGAGCCCCAAATGGGCCGCCCCCCGGGAGGTACTGCGACGTCTAGGGCCCACTTCTTACTTGATCCGACTCCCGAACGGTAGGTCGACAAAGATCCACCGGGATGATTTGCGTCTCGTCCCACCCACAGGCGCCCCAACTGTCCCAGCGGGGGACAGGGACAGTGGAAATGACCAGCATACATCCACTGCTTACCCCACGTCCCCAGCTGCTCAACACCCAAGCACTTCTTGTCCCACATCCCCATCAGACCAACACCCAACAACCATTCATCCCACATCACCATCAGATCAACACTTAACTACTCCTTGTCCCACGTCTCCATCAGCTCAACACCTAAGCACCATTCGTACCGCGTCCCCATCAGACCAACACCCATCTACTGCTCACCCCATGCTCCGTTCGAGCGGCGCAACTTTACGCGAGCTCGAGAGCCTGATGGATCGGCTGGACCCAGAGGGATTGTCCGTAGAACTTTACGATGGGGACGACCCAACCCTGCTCAACCTCGTGTCGCATCCGCAGATCACATTCCCTGATGGAATAGACGACGACTCCCGATCCAGTTCGCCAGGATGGCCCGGATGGGATCAACCACGCTGGCGATTGGATGCGAGCCATGGCAGTTCAATGTTCAGGATGAACATGGAGGAGCCAGAGCAATCCGAAACCGGATCATCTCAGGAAGGACGTCCATGCAACACGCGGCAAGTATTGGTGGAACAGGGCTGCGAGAACAGCCCCAGGACAACGGCAGTTACACCCAGCGGCCTAACGGGAGACATGGATGAAGTCGAACCGCAACGGGAGAGTCAAGGGGAGTCCAGCATCCCGGAGGAAGCCAGACACGAGGGACTGAGGCGCTCTACCCGAGTCCGTGTAGCCCCACGACACCTGGTGGACTACGAATGGGAAAACCCACATGAGAAGATCAACCGAGCACCACACCCCGATGCACCACGCCTTCATGTAATGACCCTCCTCCCTTTGGATGACCGGTCCATTCTCCCCATCATTGCCAGCCAAACCCCGAACACAGAACCATCCAGATACATTCCGAACATGGGTGGGGAACAGGCCCCGAGGCAATGCGTGTGACATGGGGCTTCGAGGGGCATAACGGCCTCAGTGAAGGGGGGGCATTTGACGTCGTTCCAAGTGCTCCCTTCGCTCGCACAGGTCGTTATGTTCCCTCGTCGCCTTACTAGGGTGGGGGGGGGGGTAGTTCGCGGCTTGAGGAGTCCTGCTGCGCTTGGGACGTTTTTCCGGGAAGCGGGCTCCGGGTGACGCGAAGCGATGAGGAATGCAGGCAGTCGAGCTTCAGACCTGGACCAGGCAAGTCGTGTGTCGCGCCTCGCAAGGGAACAGTTCCACCGGGAACTGAGCAGCTCCGCCCGCATCAGGCCACCACCTCTACCGATCCAGCTCCCTGCCAGCCACGTGGCGACGTCACGACCCCGAGGATCTCCGCTCTACCTGTGAACTGGCCCACAGGGTCTAAACTTAGGCTAGTTGGCGCCCTCAGCAACGGCAACATCGTAGCAGGGACCGGTAGGGCGACAACAGGGTCCTGTCTTACGTATTTTAGGTTGATTCCCCTGGCGTAAGCGAATCTCTCTTGCCCCCCCCCCCCCAAAGCTACCTTAACAACACTGCACTATTCGGCGCACCCACGACACAGGGCACGAGAAGGTGTTGGCATGGCATAACGGGCTGTGAGAGCTGGGTCGACACTTGGGTCGACGTCAACCTGTGACCCTATTCTTGACGTAGTCGGAATAATTCCGCTAGCGGAATTGCTTAGTTCGACCGAGATTTGCAATACTTACCCTGTTATTGAACACTCGCTTACGGAATTATGTAACGAAATTACGCCATAAACTGTCGGAATAATTCCGTCACGCCCTTTGCTGCCTGAATCACAATTGAGTTTAGAGAATGTGTTGTTCGTTACTTTGACGTCGTACCGACCATGGCCTTTAAGCCCGTGCTCCACACCGCCAGTACCGTATCCCGTTTTCGGAGCGTGCCCCTTGCCCAGCCGGATTGAGTCAGGCGAGCGTCTCGGGCGTGACCCCAATAGGCATAATTAAATTTAAAGGTACGGAACCCCGGAGGCTCAAACCCATAATTCAATTAAGGGAAAAGCCATTCGTACGAAATTACAAATTACCCGACATATAATAAGTGCGTCGTAGCCACTCCGGGCGAGTACATCACGCACGGAGCAGACAACAAACCTCATTAACAGTTACCGCGGCCACTGGCCTTAATTGAAATTCCCGTGACTATGATAAAGTCAGAATAGGAGAAATCCCTCTAAAACAATTCACAGTGGGACAATATGTTAGTAAATTTACAGTCGCCAACTTGATGTCACAATTTAAATAATTAAATACATTAAAACCATTGTTAAGCCTAAAGCACCCAATTACCAGGTGCTACATTTTAATTGGGCACCTGGAACATGTTTTAACTGGTAATAGAGTAAATTAAGTTAATATAAGTTATTTGACGCCGACTCACAAAGAAGAGAAAGTTTCTCTTCCTTGCGAGGTGGCCATGTTCGGCAGTCTCCAACCACTCCGCGCCGGGAACAGAAGTGTGTCCGTGGGCAGCATCCAAGTTTTCTTTCTTTGATTATTTTATTCTATACTAAATCTTTAAATTTAAAACCTCTTATTAATTCATCGCTGCCCACGTCGACTCGGCGCGTATTTTACGGAACCCGGGCCTATCCCGACCATCTTCATCGTGATTCCGCGACGTATCGTATCACAGAACGTACGGTACTGGCCGACTCCAGCGAAAGTGTTTATACTTAAGGACGCCGTGCATATGCCTGCCGGCTGCACACACGTAAGTGTTTCGCCGAATTTAGGAGCCCGCTCATAGTGCCCCCCCTGCACCCGTTAACTTTCGGCGCTGGCCGTCTACAGCGAGCATCGACCCACGTCCCGCGGGACTGTCGCGGTACATTGTCATGTAGTGTTGTGTTTAGTGTTGGTGAGAATTTTTGTAGCGGGAATGAACCGCGGAGCGGACTTGTAGAGTGTACGGAGTACCCACATGGACCCCTGGTGAAACTCCCAAATTAAATGTATTCTCGCCAACTCGTTTATAATTTTCCGCAATTCCCCGTCCTCCACACGGCCGAGCGGCTTTCAAAGTCAAGGTAGAACCATTCAGGTTACATTCAAGCCGTTTACCTGGCGGGACATGCGGGGGCAGAGTACCCACGACCCCACACCAACGGCCTAGCAGCCTGTTAGCCTGGCGTCCCTCCGGACAACAAGAGCATCGCGACGCCCGTAGCGCCCGTCAGGTACCCCCCGGGCCTTTCACAGAGGTCGGGCGATGGCAACTTGAATACTGAATCGTAACCCGCGCCCTGGTTAAACAAAGTGGTCAATGAGTTCAAGCTGGCCGAGAGGCATAAGATTTGTAGAAAATTACAATATTGTTGAGATGGAACTGGAGAACAAAGGTTTTAGGGCTCTGTGGAGTAACACATGCAGATAATCGTGCTATGAGGTACCTCCTAAGGGGATTGAAGCCAGGTTGCCAACCTGTCAGCTGGCAGCCATGGCCGCTACCAATTTTCGCCCTATCGAGTGTTATGTAAGGGAAACAATATTTGACAAACTCGCACTAATCTATATAACATTAAATCATGCATTAAGTAGAAAATTTTAAATAAGGCAGATGTGTCCACCTAGGTTAACATAATAAACATAGTTTATTTTTTTCCTGTCTACCACCTTTTCTTAGTGGTTTTGGCGTACTGCAGCATTGTTTCCTCCTGTGCTGCCTCCTGTAATTCTTGAGCAGGCCATGTCCTGGAGCAGACATGCTGTACAGCAGAGAGCCTTCAAACGTTTGTGCAACCGACTCCTTTGTTATGGTAATTATATCGTCACTCCAAAATATTTTTTTCTTTTATCTCCCCGCACATCCCCAGGTCACTTTGCGGCACTGGGCCTATCCCACCTGTTATCAACCTAACTCCACCACGTGACCATACCATACCACTGGGTCCAACTTAAACATAACTGGCCGAATCCAAATGAGTGTTTCCTTTAATTACCAGCGCATAGCCTGCTGGTAACCTAAACTAGTTTCGATGGCTAACATAAATTAAGGGCTCGCACAATTACATGTATATTTGTGATGCAAGGACTTAAAGGATTTGCTGTACCCCATCACCTGACCTCACTTCCTTATCCAAACTGCCGCTGGGGTTAATTAAGTGTAAGCTAACTAGCGATCCATTCAAGTGTTTTTCATAAGTGTAATTTATAGTTTTTATTGCCAACCTGGTAACTACATCCAGTTTCGTCACATGTGAATTAAATACACATTTTTACAACCCATCTAGTTTCTTTTTTCTTATTAGTTTGCAACCAACTAACCAGGGATCTGCCACCTATGCTGTGTAGAAAAAATACACCTGATTAACTAATTAGCCTCCTCCAGTTCCGTAACACCTAACAGCCTTGAGCCTTGTGGACCACGCTGGGGCTGACGACCCATGCAATTTCCAGTGTTTAGTTTACAAGCTATCCAGGCACCCTCCCGGACAACTCCAGCATCAGAGAACCAGAAAACCCGCTAAGCTCACCCCGGGTCTCATACTTGAAACCATGAATAATGGCAGTTATTTTTGAATAATTTTTAGTCAAATCATCAGCCGCTCAACGCCAAAAATTAATTTGTATTTTTATTATTATCAACACTGTTTTATCTATAATCAAAGTAAAAGTATTTTCCAAAGATATTGAGCACATGCGACAGTATAGTGTAGTACAATGAAATCCCCCTCCCCTTTTGGATTCAACCCCTCTTGTATATCGGACTTTATCCTCCATAAATGTTAATTTTTATAATCTCTAAATTCAAGGTTTTACAGAATCATATACGTTAATAGATTATTTTGAATAATTCTTACCTAACTTAACCAACCTTTTGATTTATTATTAATTACTTTACTAACCTAACCTAAATTTCCTAATCCTAACCTAATACATCCTTTTCGTTTAGCATTTTTCGGAACCTTTCGAATTGTTTTTATATTTATTTCTGTTAGTTTGTACTCTTGGTCTTTATTAATTTTACTCTATGAGTCTCACCCTAGATCTGTTGACTTTGTTTCAAACGGATCTAGTAACAATTCTGCTCGGAACCAGTGTTGCCAGAC
Source organism: Bacillus rossius redtenbacheri (assembly GCF_032445375.1). NCBI lineage: Eukaryota > Metazoa > Arthropoda > Insecta > Phasmatodea > Bacillidae > Bacillus > Bacillus rossius. The sequence continues at coordinate 5,929,210 of NC_086330.1, read as the reverse complement.
GTACGAGAATTCTCGTATTTGTACGAGAAGTTAGAACCTGTGTACATTGTACGAGGTAAAGTTGGATCTCGTACGCTTTTGTACGAGAATTTTGAAGATCACTTCTTTTTTTTTTTTTTTTTTTTTTTTTACCGAGTTCTAGTAAGATATAATAGTTTTATTGTATCGTTTTGTCAAAACAAGCGTATAACATTTCTTTTGTAACTTAATACCATTAAGTGAAGTTCCTGCCAGACAGCGTTGACTTTTTTTTTTGGCTGGCAACACAGGCGATGCCGACTAAAAGATAGAGTTTGTTTTTTATTATTTTATTATTGTTAAATGCACAACCCCTAACTCACAATTTAGAGTATTTTTGTATGTTAAATTAACGAAAATAAAAAAACTATATTTTTTACAAAAAAAAAATTGCAAAAAAGAGTGAATGGCAGGAATAATTGTATTGTTGTGAAAATTGTTATTAATGATGCTTTACTTATGTAATCATAGGATTGTAAAAATTGTTTAGTTTGGATTTGTTAGGCTTGTAACTCAAATGTCAAGTATATAAAAATATTTTAGAAACACATTTAAACTTTTGCTTTTACAACACCATTGTGTACGAGATTTTTTGTGTGTCGTACGAGAAGTTTCTCTCCTTGGTACGAGACATTGTCATTGACAATCTGGCAACACTGCTGGGAACTTACAGTGGAGTGCGCAATGCGCCTACAGATGTCGACCTTATTACTGTTCTGTGATGTCGACCAAAAATAGTGTGTTTTTTGTTGCGTGGGAAGGAGAGATTTTTTGACTGGAGAGTAGCGACTAGAGGAATCGTGAGACAGTTGGTGCTAAGAGCGCAGTCCGATGTTTGAACAGGACGTTGCGACGAATCGTTCCTTATCAATTAAGTGAGGTCAGTTTTTGGGTGCGTGTGAGCTAAACATTTTTATAATTTCAAGTCTGTGCTGTGACCGCTGGATTTTCTCATTGCCGAAAGGTAGGTGTCTTGTATGTGCTATGTGTCGCTGCTAAAATAATATGTCAGCACCTAAAAATCTTTGTAGCGCTATTACTACATAATAATGTTTTCGAATTTGGTCCAGCAATCCATTCCATCTTTACAGCTTTCGTTTCTTCTTAATTTTTTTTTGGAATATCCATTTTCATTATCGGGCCTAGGCACCACTTAACAGAACCGCGCACAGTTCGAGCGATCAGGACTTCCGTTTTAAGACCCGGCTTCGATTCCCGGTCGCCGCCATTCGCCATTCGTCAGGTCGGGGGCATGCGACGTTATATGCTGAAGTTTATTACCCTTCCCCCAACACAATTTCCTCTCCTGTTTGGAACTTACATTGGAGTTAACAACTTTTTTTAAATTTTTTTTTTAATCCGCGGAGAGGAATGTTTAGTTCACTCCTCGCCTCCAGCTACGGCGAACCGGGTTCGATCCCCTGTGATATCAAACCCTGAATTTTCGCGTGAGAGACGAGGCGGACGTTGCTGCGGTAAGAGATCTCGACGTGCATAAATGCATAAATGCAATCACTCGATGCTCTATTTTCAAGTCATCGCCCCTTATCGTAACAAAAGACCCCGATGTATTCATTCATTAATAATCATTCATCTGTATCCACTACTAAACAGATTAGAGTTTGCTGACACTAATCATTTCGGTCGCCCCCCCCCCCCCCCCCCTCGACCTTCTTGACGCCCAGTACCAAGCGCGATCCACTGGAATGACCCCTCGATTGGAACCACGCACTCTTAAAAGCGAAGATCATAAATATATTATAGGCTACTACAAAATGTAAAAAAATAAAAATAAAAAATAAAAAAATTGGTTGTCTGTAAAGTCTGTTTACGGACGATAGTTTAACGTGACGTCATAACAAAACATTGATGAAATGATTGCATACTTTTATGAATAAAATTGAATCATTTTAATTTTAATAATAAAAGAATAAATACTTGAAATTATACTAGTAATCAGATTTTTAAAATGCAGGAATAAATTAACGTTTATTGCCGAAATTGTTGTTGTAATAAGAAATGAAAACCACATAACTTTTCACTTCACTTTATAAACAGTCGACGAAACAGTTCACGTGTAGATGACTTGCAATTAATTAAAAAAAATGGCTTTTAGCTATAAAGTTTAAATATAATTATGAACAAGTTTTCATATGAATAAAACTGTAATCACCATAATTTTTTAGTCAATTGTAAAATAACCTATTATTACTGCACTCGTCGACAGCGTAACGGAACACAGCGTAACAGAACAATGAGCGTAAAGCTTCGGCCACACAGAAAGCTACGCTATGTTCGCTATGTTCGCGATGTTCGCTATGTCCGCTATGTTTGCTGCGCGAGGTGGCCACACAGAATAGTGTAGTTTGCGATGTCGGCGAGTCGCATGCCGTGGGATTCGAGTGCTTATTCCGACGAGGATGATATTCTGTTGGCTCTCACAGTATGCAAACGAAAAAAGAAATGGGTTCATGAAGTGAATCTCAAAAGAAATGAATTTGGTGAATTTCATCATTTAATGAAGCAGTTGTGTGCGGACGAGGCCAAATTTATTGAATAGGTACTTTAGAATAAATACAACTCAGTTTGATAGCATATTAATGCTAATCAAGAATAAAATTGAGAAGAAGAATTTAAATTACAGGAAAAGCATTGGAGCAGAAATTTAATTTGATCATTAACTGAATAACTAATAAATTGCAATTACACCTAACCTGGTTTATTAACCTCTTTGGAAATCAAATCCCAGGTATTATCACGCATGTCCTGCTTTCTATAATCTTCTATTGATTTATTCCATAAACATGGATATTTTCTTACTTCTTCAATAAAATTTTCCGTTGACATTATATTAATAATGTAAACACTGAAGTGGGTACCTACAGCACAGCTACGGCCACACAGAGCGCTATGCTCGCTATGTTCGCGATGTTCGCTACGCGATCACAATATAGCCAGCTGCATCTCAGGTGCCACTGGCCACACATAACTGTGTTCGCTATGTTCGCTATGTTGGCGACGTCGCCAGGTGTTTGGTTCTTAGCTATTTTTCTAAAACGTCGCTGACTTCGCGCATGCGCAGATAAACAAAAACATTTGTTTTCGCGCGGAACTGTGCTGTAGGTACCCACTTCAGTGTTTACATTATTAATATAATGTCAACGGAAAATTTTATTGAAGAAGTAAGAAAATATCCATGTTTATGGAATAAATCAATAGAAGATTATAGAAAGCAGGACTTGCGTGATAATACCTGGGATTTGATTTCCAAAGAGGTTAATAAACCAGGTTAGGTGTAATTGCAATTTATTAGTTATTCAGTTAATGATCAAATTAAATTTCTGCTCCAATGCTTTTCCTGTAATTTAAATTCTTCTTCTCAATTTTATTCGTGATTAGCATTAATATGCTATCAAACTGAGTTGTATTTATTCTAAAGTACCTATTCAATAAATTTGGCCTCGTCCGCACACAACTGCTTCATTAAATGATGAAATTCACCAAATTCATTTCTTTTGAGATTCACTTCATGAACCCATTTCTTTTTTCGTTTGCATACTGTGAGAGCCAACAGAATATCATCCTCGTCGGAATAAGCACTCGAATCCCACGGCATGCGACTCGCCGACATCGCAAACTACACTATTCTGTGTGGCCACCTCGCGCAGCAAACATAGCGGACATAGCGAACATCGCGAACATAGCGAACATAGCGTAGCTTTCTGTGTGGCCGAAGCTTAAACCCGCATACCGCAAATATTAAATAAATGACAATCAAAATACGAGTACAGGCTAGCCAACAGCAGTTTTACAAGTACAAGCAATACCATCGCAAATAATATGCTCGTCGGGATTTTCGTTCTGGGATTGAATAAATCAACAAATCGTTGTTCGTTCAATAAGAAATACATTTTAAAAATGTAACGCAAGAAGTAACGACAATTATCGTTACTTTAAGGTAGAAAAATTTAATTCAGTTACGGTTACAGTTACTGAAAACTTAATATATTGCGTTACCACGATCGTTACCATAAAAAGTAACTGTTACAAATAACGTCGTTACTAGTAGCGCGTTACTTCCAGTCCCTGGTAACGGGACACAGCGTAACGGAACAATGAGCGTAACGGGACACAGCGTAACGGAACAATGAGCGTAACGGGACACAACGTAATGGAACAATGTGCGTAACGGGACACTTTTTCGTGTGTGCAGCCGGCGTTCATCGATTTATTAGACGTCACGTCAAAAAAACATGGTTTTTCCTTAATGACTGCCTGAATTAAGGTGATGACTTTATAATCTTTGTTTTTACTGAACGTTAAATAAATTTACTAGTTACTTTATTACAAGTATAGTTGTGGTATTCTAAAATAAATGCGGTAACAAATTACTTTCTTCAGATGTCCTTGCATATCCCTCTAATTTTAAATGTTATATATGTATATATGTGTGTGTGTGTGTTTTGTGCATGTAACAATGTATATAAAATAAAATAATAAAATGATATGTGTGTGTGTCGTCTCATAAAACTAACGACGTCATCCTGTAAAGTGCGTCATGCCATAGACACGTGTTACAGGGAAGCCTGAGATGTCCATCAAGTTCTGTCCCTGCCCGAACACGCCCGAATATTCACCTTCGGCCAACCTCGGGATTTGTTTTATTTTTGCGCAGGAAAAATGAATTCAAATATTAAAAGTGGTCGGTTAGGTTGGCTACATTAAAAACACTTTAATAAACTATGGACGGTTAGTTAGGTTAGTATAGCTACATTGAAATAAACAGAGACATATAAATATATATATAACTAAAGCCGAGGTTGGCCGAAGGTGAATATTCGGGCGTGTTCGGGTAGGGACAGAACTTGTACATCGTAGGCTTCCCCGTGTTACACGTCGTCCTAGCAAGCCGTGTCGGGCCTCCGTGTCCCTCCTAGCAACAGCCGCCCGTCGCTCCTGTTGACTGCCTTCTCGCCACTATCGGCGTGACGTCGCGCGAATGTGACTGCCCGATAGCGGGCACGGAACAAAATGCATTGTTGCGCTGTTGCCAACTAACTGGAACAAAAAGCTAGATGAGATGGGCTTTTAAAATAAGACGGCACTTTCTAGTTAAATATATATTACTTGGGGATTTAAATATAGATGTTGGGAAGGGGGAGTGGGGGGTGATGATACTCCGGGCCTGAGCACAAAGGCGGTGCCAGGTTGAGTTCCGAAATATGTTTTGTATTTGTGTTTACCCTGATTGTATGGTAAAAATTACAACTCTATTGTTATTTAATATTCATTGGCAACCTAACAAGATAGCTTTCTTTTTCCAGATCACGTTTACAGTTCTGGATACGAAAACGTGCGCGCGCGCGTATGTGTGTGTATATGCAGGGGCGCAAAAACAGGGGGGGGGGGGAGGGGCAAGGGTATATTGCCCCCCCCCCCCCTTTGGAAATTTAGTTGTTGCGCCCCTGTGTATATGTATATGTATATATATACATAATAAATGTATATATGTGTGCATATATATACATATATATACACATATATATACACATATATATATATAGTGGGGTTTGAAAAATTGAACATTAAGTAATATGGAGGGGTCCGACGTTTTTTTCCCCTGGAGCCATAGTTCCTGCGAAGCGTTCATTTCACAGACGAGAGACCCACACCCGAAGTTCCCCCGAAGTTCATGCTCGCTTTTTTGATTTTTGAATTCACAGTATATTTAATGTAACTATCCTAACCAAATCAACCGTCCACATTGTTTTAAAGTATTTATAATGTAGCTAACCTAACCTAATTGACCATTAGTTATCATGAGTTACAATGAACAAAAAAAAAAACCGAAGATGCACGATCGGGCGATTGGCTCTCTCGTCTGTGTAAATAAGGCTTCCTCTTAGTTCCTCACGGTGGCCTTGGGTGTTTAGTCATCTGTCTGCCTTGGACAACAAACCGTGCGCGTGAGCTTTCATTAAATAGTTGTTTGCCTATTTTTTAAAAAAAAAAAATTGTCATGGTGGGTGGCAGTGACCGCATTTTAGATGTTCCTAAATATAGTGTCATTTTGTACGTCCAAGTATCAATTCTTCAAGCATTAAATATTTAATTACTAGTGCAATTGAATATAATCTGTGTTTAATAAACGAATAGTGCCTAGCGGTGTCTATTGTTTATCTTTTCTTTTGCGAAACCATTTAGATCTAGTTGTGTGTTAAAAAACTGTAGTTTTTCATGAATGGTTAAGTTTATTTCCAGTACACGCCCGTGCTGCGTCCTGACTGGCCTGGCCAAATAACTACTGACCTGAAAAATTCGCGGATTCATTTCGTGACATGCTACAATTCAAATAATTATACCTTAGCGCTGCTTCTGCCATTGGTTCCCGGTTAATCTGGAGTAATGAGGGCCAATTAGAGGCCCTCACTCGTAGAAGTTTCGAATCACAGGGCGCCCAGTCGAGACGACTCACAAGTCAACAGCCAATGAACAGTTGGCATTTGCCCGAGTGTGTAGAGGATAGTGGAGTCTATCCTGGATGTCATTGAACCCGCGAATTTTTCCGGTCTCTACAAATAAGACAGTTAATGGTTTCTTTGTAGTCGGCCGCGAGTTACAGAGAAAAAAACCGCTGTCGCGAACATACCTTGTTGCAGTCCAATGAGCGGTCAGAAGTTTCCGCGAAATATACCTGGGCCTGTTCATGGCTTTGTTTAAATCAGCTAAATTGGATATATTTGTCGGAAAATCGTAAAGCAATGCTGAATTCGTGCGCAGAAGACAAGAATCGGTTTTAACAATCGCGTGGGGACGTGTTTTTGCCTCCAGTGTAGCGTGAACGTGCGGTGCGCACCGTGCAGGGAACGGAACGCCACGTGGTTGTTACCTCTCGTGTCACGTGACAGCTGCGTGAGCGCGCGGTGCGCACCGTGCAGGGAACGGAACGCCACGTAGTTGTTACCTCTCGTGTCACGCGACAGCTGCGTGAGCGCGTGGTGCGCATCGTGCAGGGAACGGAACGCCACGTGGCTGTTACCTCTCGTGTCACGCGACAGCTGCGTGAGCGCGCGGTGCGCATCGTGCAGGGAACGGAACGCCACGTGGCTGTTACCTCTCGTTTCACGCGACAGCTGCGTTTCACGCGACAGCTGCGTGAGCGCGCGGTGCGCATCGTGCAGGGAACGGAACGCCACGTGGCGAGCGGCCAGTGGTTTTGGCGCCCTCCGGCCATGTGTCGCAGTTGGCGTAGGACACTAAACACGAGGTTAGCCAGCTGACAAAATAAGTATAGACGTAGTTTTGGCTTAGCTGCCGTGTGATCTACTTTACACTGGTTTGTAAGGTAAGAAACTTAACAGCTGATCGTGGCTGTTTCTGTTACGATTCCTCAAGTGTGTCTGGTGCTTTCTTAAATATAGTTTATTACTGAATTTAATTTTAATATACATTATTATCTTCATGATTGAAAACTATTTTATTTAAAAAAAACACTGTTTTTAAAGATCAAAATACACTTACCTTTACGTATTTTGGCCGTCACGGCATAATATTCAAAGCTCTATGTCTAAATAACTGCAATAGTATAGTTCTTAGATAAAGATTTTTTTTCGTAAGTGCCGAAAAATCCGAGACTTTATTAAATTGACCATTACGTCTTGTCGATAACGCGGTCGTTAGTAACTGTGACGCATGGCAAAATGTATTAATTTAATAATTAATGTGGGAGTTGACGTCTCGTCAATACAGAGACCACGGGAAGGCGATGGAAGCTAGGACTGTGTGTGGGAGGGAATCCTTTTCACAGAAGAGAGAGCCATACGCCCGATCGTGCATCTTCGGTTTTTGTTTGTTCATTGTAAATAAATATGACGGTGTTGATAAAAGGATACTAATGGTCAATTAGGTTAGGTTAGCTACATTATAAATACTTTAAAACATTGTGGACGGTTGATTTGGTTAGGATAGCTACATAAAAGATACGGAAAAAAATCATGAACTTCGGGGAACTTCGGGTTTTGGCTCTCTCGTCTGCGAAATAAAGGCTTCCCAGGGACTTCCCAAATTTGCGTCGAGAGGGGGAGGGGAGGGTGGCTGGCCCCTCCGGGATCTACGCCCTTCAGTAAGAAGCTGAAGGTGGTAGCTGAAGGCAGTCTGCCTCGCGCTGCGGGCCTGTCCAGTAAGCCATCTCTTCCGTCGGGGAACAGAGGGCGGTCGTGTTGATAGCCACGCTCCCGTCATCACGGCTAATGGTCTCTGCCTGAATCAGGGAACCGCTCGCTCCGTGATAATCTCCCCGGCACAGCCCGAAGGCAATTTGGTGTGCAGTCCCATGCTTTAAAGGCCGGTCCACACGCAACGTTTTCAGCAACGATTTACCTGCGCAGGTCACATCGTTGTAGACAAGACGTAGCGTGTAGACAGGAAAAACTGCGCACTTTTGTGAACTGCGCGGAGACGGAACACGGAGAAGGAAAACTGGCCAAGAGCATTTATGTCCACGCAGTTTAGTCGACCTGCACAGACTTGTCGTAGCGTGTGGACACTTCCTCCGTCTTCTCCGTACACGGGGCTCAGTTCTCCCTCGGTATTGGTGCCGGAACAGTGTAATCTGTTCAACGATGACCGATTTGCGACAGTGTTCACGTGAATTGGTCTGTACAAGTCCTGTGGCGGGTCAAATCAAAAGAATATAGCGATAGGGACAAAAAAAAAGTCAAGCGTATGAAGCACTTGCGCAAAAATACAAAGAGGTTGACATCGTGGCTAACAGATATAAAATCACAAAAAAAAACAAAACAAAAAAAAACAATTAATTCTTTGAGGTTGGTTTACCGGAAAGAATTGGCCAAAGTAAGGAATTCTCGCAACTGATAGGATCAAACTTGGCTTCAAACTGTGTTGTGTGGACACGGCTAAACTGCAACCTTTTGTTTGCACAGTTTTGCCTGCGCAATCAAAACTGTGTACAAAACGTTGCGTGTGGACCGGCCTTAAGGCCCTGTCACGCTGTCGAATATTCGTATCCAACCATGTTTGACAAGAGTTGGATGTTTGATTTTAGGTGGAAAATGGCTTCCAATTTTCTCCGCCAATTACATTTTGGACAGATAACCTCAAATATGTTTTTAAAAATGTCACACTATAAAAGTTTAGTTTTGGACTGAGCTGTCTCAGAATTTTCGATTTTAATCTCATTTTGAAATTTAAATAACACATCACAGTGCTGGATGGAAATTTTGATTTTGTTATTATTTTTGTGCATTTATTAACTTCTTTAAAAAAATCTAAATATTTAACACGAATTAATACTCGTTTCATAAAATAAAATTTAAAAAAAATTTGAGCTAGTCTTTCAGTTCTCGCCAGTGATGTGTAGCATCTAACTTTGGTAACGGGCAAATTCATATAAAATAATGCCGAGAGTGATACATATATGCAAATTGTGTGTTGAACTACATTTCTGGGCGCGAATCACACGTAGTTTACGCACCCGCCGCTAGAATTCGCTACCGGAGCAGCTACGTCGAATAACGTATCATTCGATTTGCAGACAGAAATTTTAAACTATATAATTAAATGGCTCCGATAAAAGCGAACCTGATACCTACAAGGAATTTTTTGACGTGACAACGTCTAATAAATCGATGAACGCCGGCTGCACGCACGAAAAAGTGTCCCGTTACGCACATTGTTCCGTTACGCTGTGTCCCGTTGCGCTCATTGTTCCGTTACGCTGTCGGCGAGTGCAGTAATAATAGGCTATTTTACAATTGACTAAAAAATTATGGTGATTCATATAATTGATGATTGATATTTGATTACAGTTTATTGATATGAAAAATTGTTCATAATTATTTTTAAACTTTATAGCTAAACGCCAGTTTTTAAAATTAATTACAAGTCATCTACACGTGAACTGTTTCGTCGACTGTTTATAAAGTGAAGTGAAAAGTTAATGTGGTTTTCATTGCTTGTTACAACAACAATTTCGGCAATAAATGTTAATTATTCTTTATTTTAAAAATCTGATTACTAGTATAATTTCAAGTATTTATTCTTTTATTATTAAAATAAAAATGATTCAATTTTATTCATAAAAGTATGCAATCATTTCATCAATGTTTTGTTATGACGTCACGTTAAACTATCGTCCGTAAACCGACTTTACAGACAACCAATTTTTTTTTTTTTAATACTGCCCGTATTGTTAATATTCACTAAACGGTTAATACTATAATATTTCCCTTTTGTCATTGTGAACTTTGGTTCGCCCATTTGCCACAGATGGCAGTGCCGTGGTTGTTACACATTTTCGTTCCTTGACTTCCGTCGTGTCCACATAATTACTCCAAATGCCGTATAGCGAGAGCTATGCTACACATTAATAACAGGTAATAATAATGTTCTGTGAATTTTGAAAGTTAAAGACAAATACAAAATTATGTTGTATGTGACATTCATATCGGAATATTTTTAGTCATTTCATCTTTACAACCTTTTTTCATCGCCATTTCAAAGATTCGTTATGACGGAAACGGACGCCATTTCCGTTTTCGCCGGGCACTGTTAGTTATTGTCCTAGGACATAGGTATATGCAAAATAGTTGATGGAAACTTGTCATCCAACTTGTCAAACAAACATGACTGCGCTGTTGACTTTTACGGTGACGTCATAACTCTCCTGCATTATTGGACCAAACATACCGGACAGTGTTGGAAGTGAAAGTTTGACTGTGCGTTTATGGCTATGTTTTTCCCCCAGTTTTAACGCAGAAAGTGTTTTAAAGTTCGTAAGTTGTACATTAAAATATGTAGTTAGGTCTGATGTTGACAAAAGCTCCGGTGTGCTCTAATGCCAAATGTAAACAAACACGCGTGTGGTTGTTGGGTTGAAGGGACTTATTTCTGTGTTTCCTCGAGCCCTATCAAGCCCCTAAATCCTGAGTTAACGTTCAAAAGGTCGGTATTCCAAGACACAAAAATAAGGGTTTAGGTGTTAAATATGCTACACCATCTACCCTAACCATATTCCTAGAGCACGATAGGACATGGCCAGTCCCTTGTTTTTAGGCAACCGAATTTGATGTCCTGTCCGTTCTATTGCCAAGATTACGCGCATGCGCATAGCTCACTTTCTCGTTGATTTCGTTCGGACGGCTGAATCTCATCTTTCGCCATTAACTCGTATATAATAATTTTTATGATCATCGGCGGACGTACCAAGCGTGTTGGTGTGTGCTAAATGAAACTTTATGATAAGTTAAACTATTGTGGAATACATTTTGTACACTTTAATGGTCATAACAAGAAATAATCGCAACTTTAAAAGTACCTGAGAAAATTGAAATTACACAATTTAATTCGCACGTTAGTGCTGCTATCTGTAGGATATTTGGCGCAGCAAATTCATCGATGGTTGCCAAACGCCCGCATACTTGCATACTAGCACCCTTGCATACTTGCGCACTCATGACCCTGCGTACTCAGATACTTGCACACAGTCATGTTATGCACCCATGTGTTTTTTTTTTTTGACGTTTTAACGTCTTAATAAATCGATGAACGCCAGCTGCACGCACGAAAAATTGTCACGTTCCGCCTGAGCCGAGCGTGCAAGAACCGGCCAACCACCGTGCGAGAAAATCTTCTATAATATCAAAACAGGTTAAGGCGGTCTTTTTAACTGATTGTTCGCGATTATATTTAAACAAATTATTTAAATTAAATTTTGCAAAAACTGTAAATAATAATTTAAAATTAAAAAGTAAGCAATTTTTCATCAATGTTTTCCTATGACGCTATCACGTGTAATTATCGTCCGTAAACTGACTTTACAGACAACCCCCCCTTTTTTATCGTCATGCAAACCTCCATTGCTTGAAAAATCCTTATGCGAGTGATAAGCGATTGCCACTAGATAATGGAACACATGGTTAAACTACTTGTTTGTAAAGTAGGTATTCCTGCAGCGCCGCTGGTCGGTGGCAGGCTCCCGTGTGGATGACTCAGAGCTGTCCTGGTCCGGGCAGCCGGCCAGCGCTCCCCGTGTGTAGGCCAAGGACTGCCCCAAGGCCTCTCCCTGGCTGTGCCCAGCAAGGCCGGCGGCGTTTACCTCGCTACTTGTACCTCCCCGTGTTTTCACCTCACTTATACCTAGGCACACCTGTATTTCGCGATTTCATTTCATGTCAAGGTATTTCACAAAACACTGTAGCTTTTTCTAAGAGTCATGGCAAATTGTGAGGGTGCAGCAGTACGGTGACCCAGGGGCGTAGCCAGGGGGGGGGGGTTAGGGGTTCAACCCCCCCCCCCCCTTTAGCACCAAATCTTTAATTAATTTCTTATTCATCACTCAAACAAATTTCATATTAAAATTAATAAAAATTTTACCATTACAATATTTAAATTTAAGAACCGAAAACTGCTAAAATAGCACTATTTTACACCTTAAAATCCAAATTTTCCCGGGGGAGGACCCCCGGGACACCCCCCATACACAAATCCTGGCTACGCCACTGCGGTGACCACATTCTCATTGGCCCCGTCAAGAGCGGGACGACACCTCTCACCGACCTCAGCCAATAACCGCATGAGAAAAGCTACAGTATTTTGTGAAATACCTTGAAACGAAATGTATTCGCGAAATACAGGTGTCCCTACTTATACCTAGGGACTGGAAAAATTCGCGGTTTCAATGACCACTAGGATAGACTCCACGATTCTCTACGTACTCGGGCAACTATCACCTGGTAATTGGCTACCGACTCGGGACACCTGTTTACTGCGATTCTTATGATTAGATACTTCTTTTGTTGAGTGTTTGCCATTGGCTCAGAGTCCTTCAGGTAAATTGCGGTCCAATCACTGACGCAGCATTAAGCTAAACGAGTTTGGATTCCAGCCTGTCTCGAAAGGAATCCGCGAATTTTCCCGGTCTCTACTTATACCTACACTGCACATTCATGTTTTGTATATGGAACAGATATATTCGTTTAACATTGCAGATATTTGTAAATCTGTACATTTACATAAAAACAATTTATTGTATCACTACAAAAAAAATGTTTGCAGTAATACTGTGTTAGGATTCTTGCAACTGGAATTTAGGTTTTGTGTCGTCCCAGTACCTCCAATAGTTGAAGTTATTTGTAAACCGTTCCCTGAAAAAGCTTTCCAGTATAAACGGCGCATATTAATGAGCACGGTAAACGAAAATAATGTAAAATTGTTTAATGTGGTTAAAAATAAATTATGCTTGAATGAAACATAAATTACAGCGTAAAATTATGTGTCAATTTTCGTGGAAATACTCAGCATTATCTTGAAAACGTATTTGGTGTATGCAAAAATAACTATAGCCATGTGTTGGATAAAGTTACAATATATTTCTTGTAATATAAAAAAATCTCTTTCTTGGCAACTGGTTTCCAAATGAATGTTTTGTAAAAGTACACAAATCTTTTCTGTGTAGCTTTGTACTGCTCCAGCTACATGCTCACAGTTTACCTAGGGGACTCTGGGTCAGCGAGAGAAGTGGGAAGCCTTATTTTCACAGACGAGAGAGCCAAACGTCCGATCGTGCATCTTCGTTTTTTTTTTGTTCATTGTAAAAGGTTAGGTTAGCTACATTATAAATACTTTAAAACATTGTGGACGGTTGATTTGGTTAGGATAGCTACATTAAAGATACTGTGAAATCATGTAAACGGTTTCCTAGCCCTGAATAGCTACATACTATTAAAAAGTTATTTGCTAAGCAACCATAAAAATGATTTTACAGTATTTTTAATGTAGCTATACTTACCTAATATAACCAACCATCCACAATGTTTTAAAGTATTTATAACGTAGCTAACCTATCCTGATCGACCGCAAAATCTAATGCCACACCGGTTTATACAATGAGATGGAACGGGGGGGGAAAAAAGTGAGCATGTAGGTACTTCGGGGAACTTCGGGTGTGGCTCTCTCGTCTGTGAAATGAAAGCTTCCCGAGAGAAGAACATGTTAAGCGACTCGCAAACCAGCGGCCACTGAACAGTTGACATTTGCTCGAGTATGCAGAGCACTGTGGCGTCTGCCCTGGAGGTTATTGACCCCGCGAATTTTTCCGGTTCCTACTTGTAGAACCACAATTATTGTTGTGCGGAATAATTCCGTAGTGAAGTCGACTTGCAGCAAACACACATATGCTCCACGTCGATGATTGGACTGCAGTGCTCTTGACACGCTTTTGACAACCTTGAGCTAGTTAGTACAAGGAGAAGAACGTGTAACCCGCCAAAGAATGTTACCTCGTCGTCGACCAATGAACACTCTTAGAAGGCTTATAATTAGAGACCGGAAAAATTCGCGAGTTCATTTCGCGATAGGCTAAAATACAAATAGCTATACCTCAGTGCTGCCTCTGCTATTGGCTCACAACTCACCTGGATGACTCTGGGCCAATTAGAAACACCCGGCCAAAGCTGTATCGAGTCACAGGCTGCTACGTTGGGACGTCTTAAAACACAGCAGCCAATGAGTGGGTGACATTTGACCGAGTGTACGTAGAACTATGGAGTTCATCCTACAGGTCATTGAACCCGCGAATTTTTCCGGTCCCTACTTATAATACATAGGCTCTAGTGCTAGTGAAGCGGAATAAACTAACCACTAGTAATGTAAGATTGTTGGCTAGTGCCCTAAAACAACAACTATAGTTAACTAATAGTTAACATAGAATTATTATACGTTAAAGAATTGACCTGGGTCGTGTCGCTTTTTGTATTCAGGAACCAATACACAGCTATTTAGACTTGAAAAATTAGCAATTTTTTTTTGGATCCAGAGTACATTCCATCTCGCACGCACGCACTAGCGCCCGCCAGGAGTGGCGGCAACGGGAGACAACATGCTTGATGACCGTGTGACATCGTGGCAACAAACCCCCATCTCCCCCCCCCCCCCCCCCGCTGTTCTCTCTGCAGACAGCCCCTCAATCACTTCCCATCAGCGTGTCGCAACCACCTCTCACCCGACCCTCCTCTATGAACGCCTGCCGTTGACAAAGTATTTCCTCTTTGTGGCCAGGCTAGCTAGCAGGGGAAGACTTCTTTTCACAGACGAGAGGGCCAAACGTCCGATCGTGCATCTTCGGGTTTTTTTTTCTGTTCAATGTAAATAAATATGGCGGTGTTGATAAAAGTATACCAATGGTCAATTAGGTTAGGTTAGCTACATTATAAATACTTTAAAACATCGTGGACGGTTGATTTGGTTAGGATAGCTACATTGAAGATACTGTGAAATCATGTAAACGGTTTTCTAGCGCTGGATAGCTACATATTAAAAAGTTATTTGCTAAGCAACCATAAAAATGATTTTACAGTATTTTTAATGTAGCTATACTTACCTAATATAACCAACCATCCGCGATGTTTTAAAGTATTTATAATGTAGCTAACCTATCATATGCTTCTTTTGACTAAAAAAAAACAAATACAGTTTTATCTTCATTTACTGAATAATTCTTTAAATTACTTCTTGCTTATTTTAAGAATGACATCTTATAAGTTAAACCCGCGCATTTGGAGAATAAATGCCCACGAATTCCCCCCTCCCCCCTAATAAATACACCTGTTGTGGTACAAAAAAAAAAGCGCGCATGAACTTCGGGAAACTTCGGGTGTGGCTCTCTCATCTGTGAAATGAAGGCTTCCCAGCTAGCAGAGTCTGGGCTAACATGGAGGGGCCACGTCTGCGTGAATACAAGGTAACCGGCTGAAACCGTGTTTATTTTGATGTGTAAAAATCTTAGCTCTCGGTGTACAGCTTTTGGTAGGAGTAATTACGTGAATATGAAACGGAAATGCGTAACAACGGTGCTGCGCCTGCGCAGAAAGCTCAAAAATATGGCGGAACCGTGTGCATGCAGCGACTTAAACCTGCACATAGCCACTTTCGTAAAATAAATTAGGGTACATACTAAACGTATTGGTGTGCCAAACATTAATTTATAATAGTACAACTATCCTTTAACATTTTATGTTATTATTTATAGTTATTAAAATAAATGACAATATATAAAATACGTTAAAATGCTGGCATTACACTTTTGATAATTAGAGACCGGAAAAATTTGCGAATTCATTTCGCGATAGGCTAAAATACAAATAGTTATACCTCAGTGCTGCCTCTGCTATTGGCTCGCAACTCACCTGGATGACTCTGAGCCAATGAGAAAAACCCGACCAAAGCTTTATCGAATCACAGGCTGCTACGTTGGGACGTCTCACAAGACAGCAGCCAATGAGTGGATGACATTTGACCGAGTGTACGTAGAACTATGGAGTTCATCCTACAGGCCATTGAACCAGCGAATTTTTCCTGTCCCTATTGATAATCATAATCATTAGTTAACATTGAAAAGTAGAGATAGCGCAGCGTTCGTGAATCAGTAGAGAGACAAGAAACTATTAGGCTACTTTTATTCGACGCCATGTCTGGTCCGGTCTAGTGGGAATTGTAACAGGTTCAGCATTGTGGTATTTACATGCGAAGCTTTCGGTACTCCTGTTGTAAGGGTAGCCCTGTGTAATCAATATTACTATATTGTTAAACAGAAGTATATTTAGGTTTTAAAAGGGCAAAAAAAAATTTAAGTTTTTTTTCCAAAATTAATACTTTTTGAATATGATCACACTCGGCATTATTTCAAAGAATTCTGCTTTAAATTTTGTGTTATAAGTTTACTAGCAAAATGATAACACTTGAATTTCCTGGTTACCGAAGTTACATGTTTACACATGTCTGGGGAGTACTGAAAGACTCACTCACAATTTTTTTTACAGCTCATTTTCTTCCCCCATGCTGGTTAAACGCCAAAAAAAAATTGGCTCAACTGTAGTGTTCGCATTGTTTAAACAGTTTTAAATAACTGTATTTTATGGACATGGCTGTGTTCAACGACAGAAATTCTACTTCATACTTACTAACGGGGACGCACCACAACGCCGAAATACCACAACGCCGAAATGCCAAATTGACCACAACGCCGACAGCTAGAAAACTGCTGTGTACCACAACGCCGAATTACCACAACGCCGAAATACACTAACGCCGAAAAATGTCATTGCAGGACTGCCGCAAAGGTTAGGTTAGGTTAGGTTAGGTTAGACTAGGTTAGGTTAGACTCGGTTAGGTTTGTGCTGAAACATGACTGTCCTACGCACAGAAAGTGTTTTGTTTTATTTAAATAACATTTTTTAATTATTATTATTATTTATTGACATTTTATGTTTTTGTTCTATGATTATGTCTTTGGACGTATCTGCAACTACCATTCTCTATGGTGTAATCTAAGTGACGCCGAAGCTCAATTAACAAGACCCCTCTAGGGAACAATGGACTTAAAACGGCAAATTGAACTTTTTATTTAATAATTACATAAGAGAATTTCCATTGTTGGAAAATCCTATTTTAAATTTAAGGCATTTTGATGTATTAATTTGTTTTGTTAATTGTCTGTGAGTGATTTTGAACGGTAATTAAGTCAACAATCTTATTGTTTCAGCCAATCAGCGGCGGTGTTACTTAAGATAAGCGTCATTACAGAATTTACGGTAACGAGTCTTGAATTAACGGCGATGATGGCTGCATAGGCCGGGTTTAAATCCCCTTAAAAATCAACGAAGATAAATAGCTGGGTAGATCATCCTACAACCAGGATGTTTGAAACGTCGTTTAAGCCTAAAGTATATGTTATTTAATTAGGGCACGTCATAACTGACGTGTATTGAGGAGTGTTTTACCGTGAGTAACCAGCGACTCATGATGCCATGCTAATTTAACTGTTCTCTACCTACATACATCGTAATTTTGCCGACGGACTTTCAAATATTACGTTTCATTGTTGAGCTAGTTCAAGATCATATTGAGATACCTAAACATTTTATTAAAATAATCACGCATCTTGTTTTCCACACTTGACTTTGTTCAAACACCCAGAGGTGAACTGAGACAGATGTCTCGAGATGCTCTACCGCAATTATTTAATGAGTTCAGCCGTGGAATATAAAAATCAACTTTAATAACGAACATTTTAAATAAACATTATTTTCTCACGCAAATAATTTATTATAAATTGAGATTTTCAACAGACATTATTATTTTGAACCATATGAACTTTTGTTTCATGCTACCATGTGTGCAACCTAACTCCTGTAATTTTATCAAATATGAAGGACATACCACTGGATCGACTAGAAACAAAACATACTTTTATTTGATTAAAGAATGTTTATATTAATCATATGTTTCCATGTTGTCATTTTACATTGTATGTGTATGTGTCCTTCATGATTCCAATTGGTTTGTTGTCTATTCTCATGCCTTGTGAAGGTTTTTATAGTGTGAGAATATTTAATATTTCCCTTGTGTATCATACTACATGAGCCTTAAACTATTAAGGAATTTAAGTATTGCATAAGGGTGGCGCCCATATATGAATCTTGTAAATTAATTAAAGAATATACTTATTTTACCGAGTCATAAACATCCATAGATAATTATTTATTATTTAAACTTTAATATCTAAATGACAACTATATGTTGTTTCTACATAACAATACCACACACTATCTGTGTATTTGTGTATATATATATATATATATAACGAGCACACCACAGAAAAGTGGCTACCACTACGTGGAGCCCAAATCACACTGAATTCTGTCACCTATCTAGTACAGGTTAGACTAGGTTAGGTTAGACTAGGTTAGGTTAGACTAGGTTAGGTTAGCTAGGTTAGGTTAGGTTAGACTAGGCTAGGATAGGCTAGGTTAAGTTAGATAAGGTTATATTACGCTAGGTTAGGTTAGGTTAGGTAAGGTTAGGTTTGATTGTGGTATTTCGGCGTTAAGGTAAATTTAAGAAACACACACAAATTCATTCAGTTGTTATTTCGGCTGTGCGTTTCAGTTTTCTAGCTGTCGGCGTTGTGGTCAATTTTGACATTCGGCGTTGTGGTAACGAACCCTTACTAACCATCACCAGAAATGGTCAAGCACCATTCCCGCAGTGTTACAACATGGCGATGACGAGGTAAAAAAGTGACATCGACTACGTCACCGCGTGCTGTCTTCTGACAGTTAACACCATGATCATCTACTCATTGTTGGAGACTGCAGTGAAAACACTGACGTCTCAACGAAACACGCTCGCCCCATAAAATAAAGGTTATTTGTAGTTCCAGAAAACTGGACCTTCGTGGAAAAATGTACCGGGTTAGACAAGGTAACAGCCAGTCTCATGGAAGGTTGACAAGTAGGCTATTTCTTCTGAAGTAGCTTGGCTTCTGGGTTGTAGCCAGGTCCTTGGCGAATAATTCACCGACATTACGGTCGACATTGCAGTCGCCATCATCAGGGAGCAGTTACCTAGTAGTAGTACTCAGTAGTAGTAGTAGTTACCCAGTAGTAGTACTCAGTAGGTAACTGCTCCCTGATGATGGCGACTGCAATGTCGACCGAAACGTCGGTGAATTATTCGCCAATGACGCGGCTACAACCCAGAAGCCAAGCTACTTCAGACAATGGCCGTGAAAGCCTGCTGACATTACTAGTGTGTCTTCTATTTCTTTTTTGTTTTGTTTTTCCGCGAAGAGGATTCTTGTAAAGTCATGGACATAGAGACATGTAAAATTCGCGGATTCATTTCGCGATAGGATAGAGTTCAAATACTTTTGTCATTATTTTGCTTCAGTAATTGGGCCACAATTTATCTGAAGGACTCTGAGCCAATGAAAAATCTTTAACAGAAGAATTAGCGAATCACGATCATTACAGTCAACAGGTGTTAGTCGGTAACCAATCAGCAGATGTAATTTGCACGAGTGCATGGAGGATCATGGAGTCTATCCTTTAGGGATTTGAAATCGCAAATTTTACAGGTCTCTAGTCTCATTGTCAGAGGAAAAAAAAAACGATATCCTGTAATTTAAGAAAATCTATTTTGCAACCTTCATTTTCAAACATTTACGTTTAAATTTTCTATCAGTGCTCGGTCTCTTCGCTCGTGGTATGTATCGCGCGCTCACTGAAATTGCTGCAAAATTTCTCGTGGCTTTATCTCCACAGTTTAGTGCGTTTCAGTTAGTCTCGTCGCCATGACAAAGACAATAGTGAGACAGTTCAGGGTCAGTCTGAACGTAACGATGTGTGTCTGCTGCAGGTTCCAGTCACGTGACTGTCTCGTCAGCAGTGTTTGCTGTTCGGATCTAGGCCTAAGTCTTGTGATAAGCTGGGTTACGTAACTGATTCAGCGGCTCGAGTGAATAGGCGTCTAGTTTCAAAGAAGAAATCGCGTTTCAGAAAGGAAAACACCTTTCATTTTGGATTTTTTTTTCTCTTTCGTTTCGTCTGCATATTTCTGCTTTACAGACTGTTTTTTCGTCGCTGTGACAAAATTACGTTGTACACCGACCTTATGGCTCTGAACTGCTTCAGTGGCGGAGGGTTCTGTAAAGGCGGTGTCAGGTAGAGAGAGTGAAGAAATTTGAGAATGATAATCCAACAGTCAAAAACCTTGTTATTAACTGAAGTTTTTTTTAAACATACAAATTCTAATTTTTTTTTTAACAAGTTTTCTTCCTCCATCCCCATTGGGGGCAAAAAAGTGCTGTACTTATGTATGCGCGTTAGAAGTTATACAAAAATTATTTGCATGCAAATGATTAATTTAAATAAAATAATAAAATGCCTAGTGTGATATAAATAGTGTTGGCATAGTATAAATTGAATGAAACTATAAAATCTAAATTAATACTCAGTATTAAATATTAATATAACATATCTATGAAACTAATATTATTTATTTAGTAAAATATTCGAGGTAAATTTTAAGTACTAATTAATGTAAATCAATAAATATGGTGACTGTTTATTCTAATTTATTAATTTAATTTTTTTATTAAATATATAATAATTTATATTGCAAAAAAAATATATACAGCGACAATGGAAGCTTGCAAGCAACCTGGCATCTTTATACATACGGGAACATAACTTCACGTATATAAAATACTTGAAAATGTTTATAAACACAATTTATATCATTAATATTCACAATAAATAAATGTTTTCTCTATTATAAGGAACCAATATACAATATCGATCAGTAAAGTTATTGATTTGAAAGTACATACATAATTTTTATTTGCATGTAGCCTTTTTTTCTTTTCATTCTGTCAATTTTTGTTGCATTCTCCGCGCGCATCGTAAAAATTCATTCTCATCATTTTTTCGTAACGGGCCTAAACAAGTATAACTTAAAACAGGGGGGGGGGGGGTGTTTGTCTGTAAAGTCTGTTCACGGACGATAATTTTACGTGATAACGTCATAAGAAAACATTGATGAAAAATTGAATACTGTTTAACGGTGGTTGGCCGGTTCTTGCACGCTCGGCTCAGTCGGAACGTGACAATAGTCATTCCTTTTTTTGCGTGCAGCCGGCTTTCATCGATTTATAAGACATCACGTCAAAAAAAATCCCATGCACCTGTCACTGAACTGTTTTGTCACTAAACGTACGTGGATATAAAACTCTGTAGTGTATAAATAGAGACAAAAAAAATTCGCGGGTTCAATGACCTGTAGGATGAACTCCGTAGTTCTACGTACATTCGGTCAAATGTCACCCACTCATTGGCTTCTGTCTTGTGAGACGTCCCAACGTAGCAGCCTGTGATTCGATACAGCTTTGGTTGGGTGTTTCTCATTGGCCCAGAGTCATCCAGGTGAGTTGTGAGCCAATAGCAGAGGCAGCATTGAGGTATAACTATTTATATTTTAGCTTATCGCGAAATGAATTCGCGAATTTTTCCGGTCTCTATGTATAAATAGAGACCGGAAAAATTCGCGGGTTCAATTACCACCAGGATAGACTCCACTATCCTCTACACACTCGGCCAAATGCAAACTGTTCATTGGCTGTTGACTTGTGAGTCGTCTCCACTGGGCAGCCTGTGATTCGACGCTTCTACGAGTGAGGGTCTCTAATTGGCCCTCATTACTCCAGATGAACAGTGAACCAATGGAAGAAGCAGCACTGAGGTATAATAATTTGAATTGTAGCATTTCACGAATTGAATCCGCGAATTTTTCAGGTCTCTATGTATAAAGTATGCGGAGAGGGGGAACGGCACTCGGCCAGCGACGCTTCTGTTAGGAGTGAAGCCAAGCTCCATAGAGCAGAACTGTGCCTGAGAAGTGCCGGGGTCGTTCGGGCTGGCGTGCTGGGAGCTGGCGCGGCGAACAGACCCGCAGGGAATCACGTGCAGAGCTCGCGCCTCTTCACTGTGCCAGACTAGGACTACTGCCAGCGTCTGTGAGTCGCCCGAGAACAACAACCCCGGGTTTAAAAAAAACATTTCGTCCAACCTTGAGCGCGAAAACCGTCTTGGCACAGAACTCTTTAGCGATGAATCACCATCTCCAATCATTAGGGACCGGACAAATTCGCGGGTTCAATGACCTGTAGGATGAACTCCATAGTTCTACGTACACTCGGTCAAATGTCACCCACTCATTGGCTGCTGTCTTGTGAGACGTCCCAACGTAGCAGCCTGTGATTCGATACAGCTTTGGCCGGGTGTTTCTAATTGGCCCAGAGTCATCCAGGTGAGTTGTGAGCCAATAGCAGAGGCAGCACTGAGGTATAACTATTTGTATTTTAGCCTATCGCGAAATGATTTCGCGAATTTTTCCGGTCTCTACCTCCGTGTCATGCATGGTTTCGACTATACTATCGATAATAAAGTTGTCTAGTGTTGAGACCATACTTTTTTTTTGCTCTGTGGAATGCTCTCTACTTATTGAAAGAAGAAAAATAAGTGAGCTAGTCTCTCTATTACTCGCCAGAGATGTGCAACATGTAACCTCGGTAACGAGCACATTCACGTGTTCTCATGTTGCAAATATACTTGTACTGCGAAACTCCGACACGAAGTTTAACGCAGAATTCTTAAAAATAAAATACTAACCAGAATTATTTTAAAACCTTTATTATAACACTAAGTATATGTTTTCTTATATTTGTTTTTGCTTGAACTACTGAAATCAGTCTGTTAATACTTCCTAAAAACAAACTTAAACCTTATTGAGCTGATTCAACATTTAAGATTTAACAGTAAAAATTTCAGCACGTAATTCTTTTATTCAACATGGTGTCGAATATATGCTAAATTTTTGTTGTGTCTCTACATTATTATGAACGCTTCGCTATGTCTACACTTCATTTTAAACTAAGGATTGTCAAAATTGTAATGCAGCATTTTTACGTATTTTTTAAACTGTAAATAATTATTTTTATGACTAAAAATTGTAATAAAGTATTAAAAAAAATAGTCGTACTATTATAAAGTGTATTTACAATATCTATGCGCGGTATAAATTCTGCGATGTTCGCGAAATCAGTATATACGGATGAATAACACGGGTACGCCATTGTTTAGAGATTCGTCGGGCATCCACAGATCGCAGCACTGTGGTTACGCATTTCCGTTCCATTCGACTTCCGTTCCATATTCACGAAATTACTCCTACCAAATGCCGTATACCGAGAGCTGAGATGTTACACATCAAAAATGATTAAGTTTAAGTTATCTATGATTAGAGACCTGTAAAATTCGCGATTTCAAATCCCTAAAGGATAGACTCCATGATCCTCTACGCACTCGTGCAAATTACATCTGCTGATTGGTTACCGACTCGTAACACCTTTTTGACTGGAATGATCGTGATTCGCTAATTCTTCTGTTAAAGATTTTTCATTGGCCCAGAGTCCTTCAGATAAACTGTGGCCCAATCACTGAAGAAAAATAATGTCAAAAGTATTTGGACTCTATCCTATCGCGAAATGAATCCGCGAATTTTACAGGTCTCTATCTATGATTTCACAATTCCTTAATATAAACACAAAAGGTTAATGTTCCAAGTTGCATTGTTGGCGACACTGCGCGACTCGCATCCTTTTATCAGCGCGCGAGGATCTATTGCTATTGCGTTTTGCGTTAGTTACGTGTTGCGCTTTACGCTGTTGCGTTGCTCGCGCAGTTTGTAAACAATTAGGCCTTAAGGGCATGTCTCCCATTTCAAGTCATGATTTTATATTTATATTAATCAGCTAGGGGCATGCAGATTTCGCGAAAAGATTTCCAGACCATATGAAAGTTAAAACACTATAGCACCGTCTGTGTTTCGTGATTGGGTGAGTTTCTCCCAGGTACATATCGATTGTAACAACACCAATCACAGTGATTCAATGAGGAAGTTAACGCGTCCTGATTGGCTCGGTCAAATATGTCAATGACTTCTCTCGCAGACGACCGCCAATCACAAGGAAGAAACCACAGGTGCGGGTAAACTTATAGTTGCAGTCTAATAAGTGTTCAAATCTTTTCGCGAAAAATGCCTCCCCCTATTAATCACTTATCAACTTTTAGACTTTTTCAATTGTTTAACTTTCACTAAATGAAATATATATACAGCGCATACTTTTTGCATAATTAGCTGCCAAAGTTACAGTTTTAACCGTTTTAGGTTGTACAAACAAGGATAATTTAATTTATTGCAGAACTGAAACTTTTTAGGTTGCAATGCCACTGGCTACTTCATGATATGATTTGCATTTCTATCACAAAAACTCATTTCATGTTTCTTGGCTGTCAAAATCGTAACAAATTTGAGAATTTTGAAATGCCAGGTAAAATAAATTAATATTTTCTGAAAGAAATTCAAACAATTTCTTGAAATAGCCAGTGGCATTGCAGTTAAACCTAAAAAGTTTTATTTTTTGAATAAATTTAATTCTCCTTATTTGTACAACCCCAAAACGTTAAAAATGTAACTTTGGCAGCTAATTATGCAAAAAGTATGCGCTATATAAATGTTTCATTTTGTGAAAGTTAAACAAGTCTACAAGTTTATCTGTAATATTACTGTAAATATAAAATCTTGACCTGAAATGGGAGGCACCCCCTTACCAGTGCCACTTACTGATTCACCTGCAAACAACCATTAGTTTGGTGGAAGAGCAAAAGGATATCACAGCGTTTTATAAACTATCTTGCTGCATGAAATTTTCAGTATTAATTCTCGTCCCTATTGGTTCAAGACGCCATCTAGTCTTGAACCCCGCATAATTCCCATCGTGCCAGCTGCTGGACTTCACATAAAGCAGGCATATCTTCACAGTGACATAATTTCTCTTACTATAATGATTTATGAGTTCAACATTAACCTGATTTTTTTTGTTATAAGCACATAAGTAGACCTACCGCCAATTAGGTACGAGATAAAAGATAAGATAAGCCACACAGACAGTACTTAAGCTGCCACTGACATCGAGACTAAACAAAAAAGATGTATTAAGTCTATAAAAGGTACAGCTGATAAACATAAGACTTTACTTTTTGACGTGATAACGTCTTATAAATCGATGAACGCCGGCTGCACGCACGAAAAATTTTCACGTTCCGCATGAGCCGAGCGTGCAAGAACCGGCCAACCACCGTGCGAGAAAATCTTCTATAATATCAAACAGGTTAAGGCGGGCTTTTTAACTAATTGTTCG
The DNA here is from genome assembly GCF_032445375.1 of Bacillus rossius redtenbacheri. NCBI lineage: Eukaryota > Metazoa > Arthropoda > Insecta > Phasmatodea > Bacillidae > Bacillus > Bacillus rossius. The sequence continues at coordinate 5,903,577 of NC_086330.1, read as the reverse complement.
TGATTATATTTAAACAAATTATTTAAATAAAATTTGCAAAAATTATAAATAATATTTGAAAATTAAAAAGTATGCAATTTTTCATCAATGTTTTCTTATGACGTTATCACGTAAAATTATCGTCCGTAAACCGACTTCACAGACAACCCGCTTTTTTTACTCCAATTTTTCTTGCGCAATACTTGTGCGAAATGTAACTGAAGCAAGGCCAGATGAACGGCGGTAATTGGGCGAGTTGATGCGTAGAGGCACGGGGTAGCAAGGTAGACTGCAATCACGTGTAGGTACGTCTGCTTCGCTGGAGTGATGGCGAAAGATCCCGTTACGTCCTTGAATGTGCCAGCTCTTCTGTAGTCATAAGTTGTTCCCCGGTCTCTACCCAAGGTCACTCGCTTTGCAAACCCTCCAATGGGCTACGTTTAGAGGGAAACCCTTCTTTTCACAGAAGAGAGCCAAACGCCCGATCGTGCATCTTCGGTTTTTTTTTGTTCATTGTAAATAAATATGGCGGTGTTGATAAAAGGGTACTAATGGTCAATTAGGTTAGGTTAGCTACATTATAAATACTTTAAAACATTGTGGACGGTTGATTTGGTTAGGATAACTACATTAAAGTTACGGGAAAAAACATGAACTCGGGTTTTGGCTCTCTCGTCTGTGAAAAGTAGGCTTCCCACGTTTAGACGTCGCACTGACAAAAGACAATCGCGACCCTCCAAGTTTTGTGTGATTTATTAAGGTGGAAACATAACATGGGCTGTGCACTTATATTTGAGCGCTATGTTTTAGAACCTACTGATTCTCGACCACACTTAATACGGTCGTGTGCGTGGTAAAGAGGTCGCGCGCAGAGATAGGAAATGAATCTACTTTTATTTATGGCGCAACAACCAATGAGAGCAGATCAGGTTGGCATTTTAGTGGGAATTTGGGAACTGTTTATATTTGGCAAGTAAATTTTCGAGATATTACATTTCTCACGTATTTCATGCCTTTAAAATATACCATGGCAATCATCTGCAAATAGTGACTAACGATCAATGCTATTTCTGCATGATTACGTGGTAACTGGGTGAATGTTTTTTTTCCTTTCCGTCTCATGGTCTGCGCCATGTTGGTTAGACGCTTAAAACAGTGGTTGTGGTTTAGTGTTTTCCTTTCGGAAACAGTTTTAAATTACTGAATTTCATGAAAGTGACCCGTGTTTGACGACGCAGATTCTAACTCATGTTTTTACTGACCAACTATCATCAGACGTGGTGAGGCACCAACTACGCGATGTTTTGGGCGCGGGCAAAACTTCGATGGCGAGGAAAAAAAAAGTGACAACTACGTCACAGATTGCCGTCTACTGACAATTCCTAACTACATGGATAAATGAAAATATAACTACTAAGACATGTTTCGAGGCTAGAATAATACTCATTGTTCGAGAGTCAATGGGGCTAGATTTTTATTACGGCTCTGTGGAAGCCCTCCAACAATTAGACGAAAGTGAAAATTAGACTTTAAATTCGTAGCCGGTATAGGAAAAACAATTTTATAATACTATTAAAATACTTTTTTTCGTATTATTTTATACATCGTTCTCAGAAGTTTAAGGCTACGGATACAGTTCTGTACATTGAATTTTACTTGTGCCCGAGGCTTATGGGCAGCGTCTGAACCTTACCGTGGTTGGAGGGGGGAGGGGGTGGTGTCTAAGCCCTATTTTCCCAACAGAGAGTTAAGGGGGTACCTTCTATTTCAGGTCAAGATGTAATATTTACAGTAATTACAGACAAACTTGTAGACTTTTTCAATTGTATAACTTTCACGAAATCAAAAAAATATATAGCCTACAGTGCATACTTTTTGCATAAATAGCTGCCAAACTTACGTTTTTAACGTTTTTGGGTTGTACAAATAAGGAGAATTTATTGTATTGCAGAACTGAAACTTTTTAGGTTTAACTGCAATGTCACTGGCTACTTCATGATATGGTTTTCAAATCTATCACAAAAACTGATTTCATGTTTCTTGGCTGTCACAATCTTAACAAATTTGAAAATTTTGAAATGCCAGGTAAAATTAATTAATTTTTTCTGAAAGAAATTCAAACCATTTCTTGAAGTAGCCAGTGGCATTGCACTTAAACCTAAAAAGTTTCAGTTCTGCATTAAATTAAATTCTCCTTATTTGTACAACCCAAAAACGTTAAAAATGTACCTTTGGCAGCTAATTATGCAAAAAGTATGCGTTGTATATATTTTTCATTTCCTGAAAGTTATAGCCTACAATTGAAAAAAAGGGGGGTTGTCTGTAAAGTCGGTTTACGGACGATAATTTTACGTGATAACGTCATAAGTAAACATTGATGAAAAATTTCATACTTTTTAATTTTCAAATATTATTTACAGTTTTTGCAAATTTAATTTAAATAATTTGTTTGAATATAATCACGAACAATTAGTTAAAAAAAAAAACCGCCTTAACCTGTTTGATATTATAGAAGATTTTCTCGCACGGTGGTTGCGCGGTTCTTGCACGCTCGGCTCAGGCGGAACGTGACAATGAGTCATGCTTTTTCGTGCGTGCAGCCGGCGTTCATCGATTTATAAGAGTTTATCACGTGAAAAATACAACGCCGCCAAAGACGCCTGCCGCGTCACTCAGCTGGCGGCCTGAGGCCCGCCGTTCGCCACTAATTAGCGCCCGGTTAGAGTGCGGCGGTGCGCTGACCGCCGAGGGCGTCACGTCTGCCCGCCATCTTGTTAACACTGTGCAACACTCCTGCGGTGCACTGCCCTGCAGACAAGCACCGCGGCTGTTCTCGAGGATGTGCCTCCCATTCCAGGTCATGATTTCATATTTATATCAATCACTGATCAACTTTTATACTTTTGACGTGAATCGGGGGGGGGGGGGGGGGGGACGCAACTGAACAGGCCGAATATAGCCACTAAAAAATCTGTGCGGTCGAGGAATGCCAACATCAAAAATTAAGTTTTAAATATAAAGAAAATACAGACATTTCTTAAACATAATAACTTAGATAAAAAAAAAAGTAATTTGACAAACATTCTTAGTTACGAATTTATGGAATGCCGTATTATGGCAAAATATTATACTTTGGAACTAATTTTTGACAATGTTGAATTATAGTGGTAGTGTACATGTGCACACGTGCAGGCGTGTTTTTTTTTTTGTGCAATTGAAACTTAGGTTTTGGTTCTCTACACTCATACTTTTCGGTTATGCAGTTTTAATTTTTTTAAACAAAAGATAAAGCATTTTAACCTAATTTTTTGGTTCCGTATTTCAAAAAAGATAATCTTAAACATTTATGGTGAAATTTCCAGCAACGAACTACTACAAAAAAAAATTGGTTGTCTGTAAAGTCGGTTTACGGACGATAGTTTAACGTGACAACGTCATAACAAAACATTAATGAATTGATTGCATACTTTTATTAAAATTAATTGAATTATTTTTATTGAACTATCACTATTTTGATTGGATACAAAGAAGGAGTGAAATTAAATATACAACTTAATTGATAAATTTACTTTTATTTGCACTCACTAATTCAAATATGTTTATTACTTTAACGAAGAGATTATTTTAACTATAACTTTTATAGGACGATGATAGGAAAAATAAACGAATGGGAGTGTTTTAAGTTTAATGTGCCTCGAAAAAGTCAAATCGATGGTTGTTCCTATCGAGTGGAAGCTTTGAATATATATACTGTATAGAAGTCGCCAGCCCAGGTTAAAATTTCTAATACGGTTTTGAGGTAGTTGGTTAATTCACCGCCGCAATCGCCACCATCTATAGGGCATCGACTTGTGGTGGTCCCTAGCGAACAAGTGTCGAACTCTTCAAACACCCCTTCCCCCTCCTCTTGAACGACATTGAGCTGCAGTGAATGATGGGTGGAGCGTGCGGGGAATGACAGCGGGCGACAGCGCTGCGCTCTAACGTGTAAATAACAACTAAGACGATACAGGGCGTTACGACAGCGCACTGCAGCGGTGAAGTTCCCAAGCTGCTCATCATACACTTCTGAAAAACGTAGAGTAAATCCTATCCACTCGCGACTTCTATACAGTATATATATTCAAAGGTGGAAGAGAGATAGATGTGGCGCAAGCGTACAATGAGCGTGACGGGACAATGTGCGTTACGGGACAATGTGCGTTACGGGACACTTTTTCGTGCGTGCAGCCGGCGTTCATCGATTTATTAGACGTTGTCACGTCAAAAAAATATCAAGGTAGCCTATATTTACTTTTAACGACTTTTAGGTTGTTAGGTTGCCTCTAAATACAGCAGAGTTGGCTGATTTTCAAAGAAAATAAGAGCGTCAGTTATAGCTTATAGCATTGAGTTGTGACACTTTGTGTTCCTTGCTCTGTGCCAACAGCGCGACAGGCGAGACAAGGACGCGGTGCGACGACAAACATCGCCATGTCGTGATGTCGTGGACACGTGGTTCTCCAACCGCGCGACGAACCGTAACAAATATTTATTTATTTATTCAGTTTTTGATCTGTAGATCCCATATGGAGGTAAGGACTCCGGTATATAGAACAAGTCAATTAATACAAATATATACATATATACAAACATACTGTACAACCACTACAACTAAATATTACAGAGTACTTTTACATCTCAATAGTAAGAAAGAGAGAAGAAAAAAAAACATAGGTACATAAGAAATTGTATACTCAAGTCTAAGGCTCAGAGCGAAGTTAGTTTACAAAACTCAATATTTTTCTCCTCGTTTAGTGATGGATTTAAATAAGATTTACCAGAGTTACCGGATATGAAATTTTTGCTGCCATTTCATTCGAACTACGTACACAACATCCGCCAATGTTTACAACATAGTTTTATCTTATCTGTTCAAGAAACACGTCACCAACCATAATTACGTATTAATTAGGAGAGAAACAAAAGTGTATGTGAACGTCACTGAAAGATTTCACGAACGAGTTTAGCAAACAAAACCTCAGAAATATACAAAATATAGGTAATTGTAGTTCAGAATTTATACATTTTTTTATCTTCTTTTAGAATGTATACAACTCTAATAATACTTTCAAAAGACACTATTTTATGATCTTAGAAAAATCAACAAATATTGAAATAAAAAAAATTAAATATTTTATAATTGTGGATAGACTATATCTTCGTAAATGTTCAGCTGGAAGGCTGGGAGGTGGAGGTGATAATTTTTTTTTTGGAAGTTGTCTTCTCGAATTGTTTAATGTTCTTGCGAAAAAAAAGAGGAGTGCGAGCACATTCTGTGGTTTCGCGCGCGAAAAAAAAAAAAGAAGAAGCGTCCTTCGAACACTCGGCAATGCAGTGACTGCACAGGAATGCGACTGGTGGCGCTATCTCTGGAACTGCCGGCCTCGGTGGATCAGCGAGCCCCAGCTTACAGCTAGTGACTTGATGTAGGCTTTTGGACATACGCCATTGCTAACTAAGCACATGTATTTCTGTAGAAGAAAACTACAAAAAACACAAATGACAAAAACACCAATTAAGCAAAAAATTGCTGTTGTCAGTATATAAACTCCACAACAGGAATATGGTCAACAAACAAAGAAAAACAAAGAAAAATGGACTAACAAAACGAAGAAAAAAAAACCCACAAATGATGACAGCAAAAAAATACCGAACCCAAAAAATTCAGCACAACAGTTGAAACGAGACAAAAACACAGCAAAACGAAAAGACGAAAAAACACAATAGTTTTCCAAAAACAGAAGAGAACGAAAAAAAAAACAAACAACCCACGAATGATGACAGCACAAAAATATTTGCTTAATTAGTGTTTTTGTCATTTTTTGTGTTTTTTGTAGCTTTCTTCTACAGACATACATGAGCATAGCAATGGTGTATGTCCAAAAGCCTACATCAAGTCATGCACTCCCATTGCACAAATCTTTCAAAGATAATAATGCTATGTGACTCCAGCTTCCAGCAACAACCGAGTTCTTCCTTTCGCCATCCATCCACGTTTGAACTTGCGTGCGATATAAAATAAACGTTAAAACTACGTGAGATCCTTTACAGAATAATCGACAGATACCTCTTAATATACACACATTAAAAAAATGTAATATACATTATATCTAGTGATCATAATGTTTCAATAATAAAAAAAAATGGGCGCGTGTACTGATATAAGCACAGAAGTTATACTTATTTAGCGTAATCAAAAACTAACTTTAAATAATTTGCATGCAAATAATTAATAGAAATAAAATAATAAAAGGCCTGGAGTGATATTACAAATACGGTTGTAAATATAAATCCAATCAAATTATAAAATTTAAATAAATACTCAGTATTCAGTAATACTTAATATAAACACGAGTATAATAATAATAATAATAATAATAATAATAATAATTTAGTTTTGTAAAATTTTCGAGATAAATTTTAATTTATATTGAAAATCAATATATTTCGCTGAATGAATATTTTAATTTATTAGTTTTAAATATATTAAAGATAATAATGTAATGATTTATTATTATAATGCAAATAAATTACACGTAACCTCACTTATATAAATACACTTGAAAATTTTATGAACATAGTTTAAATCACTAATATTCACCACAAATATATATATTTTTTAATTTAAGGACCAGTATACAATACCAATCAATAATGTATGTAACTTAAAATCACATATATAATTTTTACATGTATGTAGCCATTTTTTCATCCTGTCAATTTTTGTTCCATGCTGCGCTCATCGTAAAATAAAAAAATCGTTCTCATGATATTTTCATAACGCGGCTTAAGAAGTATAACTTCAAAAATTCCAGGTGATCGAAAGGGTTTTCTAATTAATAAAAACAGTACTGAAGATCAAACTACATTTTATCTTCCGGAATTATCAGTGATAATGACATGTTCGATGTTCGCTAACTTACACGTTACGGTGTGCAATAGGATTATGGTTAAAAAAAATTGGTTGTCTCTTGTCTGTAAAGTCGGTTTACAGACGATAGTTTAACGTGACGTCAAAAAAATATTGATGAAATGATTGCATACTTTTATGAATAAAATTGAATCAATTTTATTGAATTATCACTATTTGATATAGATACAAAAAAGGAGTGAAATGGAATCTACAATTTAATTGATAAAATTTACTTTTATTTGCACTCATTCATTCAAATATGTTTATACTTTAACGAAGAGATTATTTTAACTATAACTTTTTTACACGTTTGCTATTTAACTTCTTCCAATCTGTGTTATTCTGTTAAGGATAGGACGATGATAGGAAAAGTAGGAAACGAATGGGAGTGTTTCAAGTTTAATGTGCCTTGAAAAAGTCAAATCGATGGTTGTTCCAATCGAGTGGAAGAGAGATAGATGCGGCGCAAGCGTACGATGAGCGTAACGGGACAAGGTGCGTTACGGTACACTTTTTCGTGCGTGCAGCCGGCGTTCATCGATTTATTAGACGTTGTCACGTCAAAAAAGAAACATTTCGTCATTGTTTCTCGCAGTCATTAGGATCCACGCTCATTGCAGACGGGTTGACCGATCTGGTTAGCACCGCGGTAGCTCCACTCGGAGGTAGTCTCGCTGATGGATGTAGATGGCACCGCAGCGCCGCAGCGCCGCAGAGCGCCGCACACGGAAGGGTCTAGTGACGTCAGCAGCTGACGTACTTCCGGCCCCCGCGCTGACACGTCTGCGGCGGTAGTTCCGTGTCTGGTTCCCCAACTTCCCAGAAAACTGCGCGGCTAGGCTCTCTCTGCGGTCGGAAACAAGTCAAAGTATCGCATTTGAAACACATCCAGTCTTTGGCTGCCAGTTCATCACGACAAAACAACTTATAAGCTTGTCTCACAATGATCCGTCTCTTCCGTTCGTCAATCACACGACCTTCAGCTTCAGCCAATCAGATGGCCTGAAAAATTTCATCCGTCCGTCCGTCAAAACATTGCCCAGCTTTAACGTTCAACGGACGGACGGATGGAATCATAACCTCAAAAATGTCTGAAAGGCATTATATTTATTTTAAAATATTATTATTTTCAGGTTTTTTATTAGCTAAAATATGTTTTTAACTTGCCGTAGAACACTTTTTGAGTTTGATATTTGTAACAAAAATGTATCTGAGACACAAAAGTAACTAATAATGCACGGTAACTCGAAAATAAATTTTTATAAGTATGTTAGTGTTTGATCATTTATAAGTGCTTAACAGTAAGGCTACATGATCGTCCAACTGGTAAAGCATAACAAGAGAAATTTCCTCAATAATTTAAGCCTTCACAATAGTTGGCAGCGGCCAAGTAGAAAAATAATTTAAGGGACGTGTGGACCATTGTTGATCACACGGCTTCTTGACGGACGGACGGCGACTGACATGCGATGCGATGGATAATTGTGCAAGGATGGTATACATATGTCTTAGAAGTTGGAGGCTGAACAACGTTTTTATTCTAAATAATAGAGAAAGTATTTAAGGTGGAACACTTATCATCTTGAATGTGTTTAATTGAATGCAGTTTTTACAACCACCGAAAAATTTTTTCGCTGTAAAAAAATGAATTCATTGAAATAATTGTGAGTAGTAACAAGCTACAAAAATATGGGGGGAGAAAAATAAATTATATTACCCCAATTATTTCAATGAAATAATTTTGCTACAGCGACAGAATTGTTCCATCTTAAACGCTTTCACTATTATTTCCAATAAAACTGTTGTTCATCTCTAACTTTAAAGAGACGTATGCATACCAGAGACCACAAGTCGTATAGATTTTTGTCGTAATGAACATACAGCCGAAGCTTGTTGGTCGAATTTAGACTTATTCTGTATGCATATTTGTAATGTGTGTTGTTTAACAAATTAAACTATCGCAGCTATTCAGACAAAATGTTTTAAATCATTGTCGTAAAAGTACTGTAATATTTTCTGTGTCAAGATACGCATCTTTATTTGAACGACGAATTTCATGGAATTTGTTTCCATTAAGTTATATTTTCTAATATTGCAAAATATGTTTCTTTAAAATTTGTAAAAAGCTACTAAAAGTATAATATATTATTTAATAAGTATAAACTTAATGTAATAATAATACAGTACGTAAATTTTTTTTCATAGCTGACGTCACCGAAAATATCACTGGCGCAGCCATGTTCATTTGACAAGTTGGATGACTTGAGTTTCCATAAAATATTTTGAATATAGAACATGTTATAAAATAAGTTGGATGTTGGATGCGATCGGCCAATTAAAATCGTGCCTAGCGAAAACGGAAATAACATAGGTTTCCACTCAATGATTCCTTAAAATAGCGAAGAGGACATGGCCGATTAAAGAGGTTAAAAAAGTGAAATAACTAAATCAATGTTGATATAAATGTCATTTGCGAAAATTTTGTATTGTAAAAATTAAATTATGTTTCTATAACTTTAAAAATCTCTACAATTTTTTTTCTCATTATGTAACGAATATTATTGTGATTTAAATTTTTTCATGTCCAAAAAATTAAAAAAATATGCACAAGCATAATAATAAGTTCAAAAAAGTGGTCCAGCACTGTGATGCATTATTTAATTTCAAATTTGAGAAAAAAAAATTAAAAGGTTTGGGATAGCTCAGACCAAAAAAAACTTCGATAGTGAGACATGATTTAAAAATATTTGAGGTTATCTGTCCAAATGGAGAAAATTGGAAGCCATTTTCCGTACAGTACTTCCTGTCCAACTCTATTATCAAATATTGGAGACAAATATGTGGCGGTGTGACAGGGCCTTAAGGGCGACATTGGCTCGCTCGACGCACGCCCTACTGCACTGCCGATTAGCCGTGACCGTTTAATTTTATCGTGGAATATTAAAAATAAAGGATGCATGCACCAGTGGCGGAATCAAGGGGGGGGGGGGCCACCAGGGGCAAGTGCCCCCCCCCCCCCCGAAAAACCAGTTTTCTGCTACATTAATATTGCCGACAAAAATGATTGTTTTTGAAACCAATAAAATATTTTAATATAATTATATAATTAATGAATTTCTTGTAGAATCATAAAATCTGGTGGTTGGATGTTATGTGTAGTGTGAGTAGATTAAATACAAATTTAGTAATTTTAAGACTTTTTTTCTCTGGCTATTCTGAAATCCTAGAGGGAACCGCTGGATCCACCACTTGCATGCACCTCCCTATACCATTTACAAATTATGTGAGAAGAATTTTTCATACCTAAAAACGTCCGTAAAAACAACAATTGTAACCTTTTTCGCTGTCCTAAACGTAGCCTACACGTTATAGACGAAACCACGGAATGTAAGTTGTATGGACAAGTGCAATGCCTCATAAATGCTATTCGGAATAAATAACTTTTAATAAATGTTGAGCGGTTTGTAAATGACACGGCAGGACTCGGAGCTGTGCATACATGTTACTGACAAAAAAAACAAACTTTTAAATCTTATTCTCACCCGTGGTGTTATTATAATTATAATGCAAACTATAATTTTTGACGTGACGTCTAATAAATCGATGAACGCCGGCTGCACGCACGAAAAATGTCCCGTTACGCACATGGTCCCGTTACGCCCATTGTACGCTTGCGCCGCATCTATCTCTCTTCCACTCGATTGGAACAACCATCGATTTGATTTTTTCGAGGCACATTAAACATGAAACACTCCCATTCGTTTCCTACTTTTCCTATCATCGTCCTATCCTTAACAGAATAACACAGATTGGAAGAAGTTAAATAGCAAACATGTATAAAAGTTATAGTTAAAATAATCTCTTCGTTAAAGTAATAAACATATTTGAATTAATGAGTGCAAATAAAAGTAAATTTATCAATTAAATTGTAGATTTCATTTCACTCCTTCTTTGTATCCATACAAAATAGTGATAATTCAATAAAAAAAATTAAATTTAATTCATAAAAGTATGCAATCATTTCATCAATGTTTTGTTATGATGTTGTCACGTTAAACTATCGTCCGTAAACCGACTTTGCAGACAACCAATTATTTTTAAAGAAATATTTAAAAACTGAGAATGTAGGAGTCATAGCTTTAATCATATTCATCAACCAGCCCAGGTTACACAAAGAATTATCTTTGATATGAAACCATGAAACAAATACCTAAAATAATACTTAAATTTAATTATTTTATAATTTAAATTTATTATTATATATTATTATTTAGATTTAATATTATATATTACTTAAATTTATTATTATATATTATTTAAATTTATTATTATGTAATATTATTAAAATTTAGTTATTTTAAATTAGCAGACAGTAATGAATTTATGATGACAAAATTCGTAACGAAATAGAAAACACTTGCATTATTTTATAATAAGAAAATCTTTTATATTTACCTTTTAAATTATAATAATTACATAAAAATGAATAATGCTAACGATGTGAGTGAGACAGTGAGGTCGCGAACAGATGTGTAGGGCCTTACCCAGATGTCTGATTCGTCACAGATGGTAAGTAAACAGCTGATAACATACGTTTTATGGTCTACTTACGAAAATAAGGACGTGTGAAGTCCGTGCTAAAGTTCAAATAACAGTGATTAAAACAATATCCACATACATAGCCAAATCCCCGGTGGAAACGAATCGACGTAAAGATACAGGATACTTTGGTTTAGTTTTTACCTCGTGAAATTTTACTTACACAGAAACTTGGAGAGGAAAACAGGGCAATCATCATTTGCTCTGAGGCTGAGTTAAACTTCATGCAAGAGCATAAAGACCCAGTACTTTTATATATATATATATATATATATATATATATATATATATACAGTGTTGTTAAGTAACGAAATACAAGTAATCGGATTACTTGTAACGATTACTTTTCAAGTAATTTATACTTGTAACGAATTACATTTTAAAAATGTAATTCGTACTTGTAATCGGAATACATAACATCAATTGTAATCGATACATTAAGGTAATCGATACTTTCTATTTACTTGCCGTTACTTTTATTCTCGGAACGTATAATGAATACAATTAAGAACAAGAAGATCATACACTTTTGTATTAGTAAAGTTTATAATTTTACGCTTGTAGTGCTACGATCGTATGCACAACATCTATGATCAAAAATGAAGATCTATAGTGACTTGCAGTGTCTCCAACATTACCCTATCCTAAAATATGCATTTTTAAAATTTAACACATCGATACCGTCAAGTGCTCCCGTTGAGCGTCTTTTTAGTGTTGGTAAAGATGTTTTTGCCATAAAGAGAGGGAATCTATCTGATGAGAACTTTAAAATGCAATTGTTTCGTAAGGTCAATTCCAGAATTTAAAGAGTGTTACTTTTATTACAGGTAGCTACTTGTATAAAGTCTTTTGATTTTATTCAAGCAAGTTTGTACTAAAATATTATTCATTTAATTAAAGTTAATAAATTTTATCATTACATGAAATCATTTTTTTAACAAAACATATATGTATGTATGTTTATTAATGTAACAAAGTGTAAAATAATTGAATCGTAGGTCAGTTTTAAAATGGTAGCGAAAAGTAATTCTAATTGTAACTGTAATTTTACTGATTACTTCTATATAAAGTAATTTTTACTTGTAATTAGTTACATTAACACCACAGTAATTGTAATTGAGCCTAATTACTTTTTCCGAGTACTCTTAACAACACTGTATATATATATATATATATATATATATATATATATATATATATATAACATGACTTGTCCCGGGCTGCTGGGAGGGGCACAGGGAGGAGCGGGAGCGGTCCCCGAGCAGGGGTCGCTGCCCAATAGAAGGGAGAGGTAGGAGCGGTCCTGCAGAGAGGTCGCTGCCTACCGGAGGAGGGAAGGGGTAGGAGCGGTCCTGCAGAGAGGTCGCTGCCTACCAGAGGAGGGAAGGGGTAGGAGCGGTCCTTCAGAGAGGTCGCTGCCTACCAGAGGAGGGAAGGGGTAGGAGCGGTCCTTCAGAGAGGTCGCTACCTACCAGAGGGGTTGGGGGTAGTAGCGGTCCTCCAGGGAGGTCGCTGCCTAAAACAATACTGCTCAAGTATTCGGTCACTTTTATTGGCCCAAAATTACTGGGAAGAGCTTTCTGCCTGGCTTAGCTCAGCCAGGGTAAATATACAATGTATGTACATATTCAGTAGGGAGGGCACATCTGTACCCTTCCTGTGCATACATATTCGAATTACAATACTCTTTACATTCACTTGTATCATTAACAGGTTTCTTGTCACAACACTATATATTTACATATTTGTCGTGAATTAGGCTGGGCAGATAGACAAAGTTACCTTAATTCACATTCCCCTTTGTCTGCCATCTAGGGGCGGGTGGCGAACTAACGTTCGCCACCATAGATTGTGTAGGAGGGGTGGCGCACTTGGGGCTTGTGCTATCACACCAGCCGAGGCCAAAATGGTGGACATGACAAACACTTGATTATAAAGGCCCTGTCATATAAAATTTTCGCTTCCAACACCTTCCAATTTGTATGTCAAAGTTGGAGGGTTGTGACGTGATCGAATAACGTCATTCGCGCAGCCACGTTTCTTTGACAAATTGACGAGTTTCTATCAAATAGTTCGCATATAAGATAGGTTCTAAAATATGTCAGATGTTGGATGCAATCAGCCAATCAAAATTGTGCATATCTAAAACGAAAATACATATGTTTCTGTCACAACGAATAATTAAAATGGTGATGAACACATGGATGATTTGAGGTTATAAAAGTGAAAAACTAAAATAATGATAATATGAATGATGAATGCGAAATAATTCTATGTGTAAAAGTGAAATTATGTTTCTAGAACTTAAAAAAATTATTGAATATCTTAATTTTATTACATAACGAATATTATTGTGAATCAAATATATATATGAATAAAAAAAATCATAAATGCAGAAATAGAATTTGGCTGTATCCGAATACATAGGGATGCGTCCTTAGCACACACATCCCTACATCCCTTAGCAAATGCAGCCACAATGTAGAGGACGCATTTCTAATGGATGGATAGTATCCGAATACTTTTACTACTAGCACCACCTGTTGACTGTCAGTCGTACTAATGTTCACGCAGCCATTTTGTGTAGGAATATCTACGAATATTCAGCTAAACGTAAATAATAAATACCTACCAATTAAAAAATAATGTAACGTGTATGTTATAGATGTTAGCGATCCAAATAAAATACATTTTATAAATTGTAAACTTTAAAAATACTTATGAGTTTTGAATTATCCTTTAAGTTTAAATTCGTATTTTTATTATATTTATTAACGTCTTCATTTGTCTCTGTTTAAGTTATCACTTTCGCTTATAATGTTTTAAACAAATATTATGCTGAAAATCTGAAGTAATATTATACACAAACAAAATAAAACCCGATTCCGAAGCTAATGGATGTAGGGACGCGTTAGTGGATGCGAGTGTCGCATCCCTAGAAATCTCGAATTAGTGGATGCGTGAAGGGATGCATCGGCATCCCTTGTGAGAATTCGGATTCAACACAAAGATGGCCGCGTCCACTACGATGCACTTTTAGTGGATCCCTTAGCTAAGGGATCCATTAGGCCAGTATTCGGATACAGCCAATAAGTTTAAAATGCGTTTCAGTATTGTATTTAACTTCAAAATGTGATTAAAATTGGAAAGTTTGAGTTAGCTCAGTCCAAACATAAACTTTGATAGTGTGACATAATTTAAAACATATTTGAGTTTACCTGTCCAAATTTATTTGATGAAATTTTTTTCTTCCATCAAATAAATTTGGAAATATAAACTCAAATTTGTTTTAAATTATGTCACACTATCAAAGTTAATTTTTGTCAGAGGTATCTCAAAATTTTCGATTTTAATCTAATAATAAGTGTAGTGTACTACCTCACTCAGGTGTGTGAGGTGTGCAAAAACAGATGAAGAAATATACATAAATATAATAATATAACATATAGTGTTATGTTGTTTTTGGTATCTCTGCAGCTAGCTCTATGCCAAAGTATAGCTCTGCACCTAGCTCTATATCGATCAGCTGATCGGTCGCTTCACTGAAACGTCTGTATTATTATAATTATGGGCGCCACTCTTATGTGTATAATGTCAGGTGTTTCTAAAGAATAGATAGGACAATACACATAAGAGACAATTTGTAAAAGTTTCAGGACAAATAGTTAGACTGTCGAAACAAGGAGAATTGGGATATTTTAACATACATAATACAGACAATAAAGTACAAACGTGATTTCTAGGTCGTATTTAATAAAACAATAAATATTCAAATTAATAACTTGACATATGGCAACTAAATATGTGTTTTACCATGCTCAGGAATTAGGTTGCACACATGAATACATATACAAAAGTCCGTTTTATCCCGTTTGTAATGTTCGTTGTTTTCAGTTTAGGTGCGGCGAAAAATGAATAAATTATCGTATATACTTTCAAAGTTCACTTCAATTACAAATGTACCGCGGCGTAGTTCATTATATGTGCCGGCAAAACACCGTGAGATCCTATCCCGTTTCACCTCTGGGTATAGGAATTGGATTGTGTATTCAGAGTAAAATTAATTAAAACACGTCTGCCTTTAGTATGTTGACGTAATTTCACGTATTAATTAAATGTTTTACATTTGTAGGGAAACAGATATGACGATTTTTGGTTCATAGACACGGTCATTTGCGATGGAGGAAATTGAGTCAGATATTACTCACGTATTTTCACTCCTAAGATCGCATCAGTTCTGATGCGCCCTATAATAATTAAATATAATTAATGTAAACGTCGTTTGGAAACATCCTTTTTCTTGGATGACCTAAATAGCTTCGTCGAATATCGGATTATCAAGGGATCCATACCCCGGCGATTTTGACTGTGACGCCACAATTTTATAACTCTCTATTCTTAATTTTAGTTCCAAACTCTTCAGTATTGCAACTCGGCCTCCCATTGGCCGGAACAAAAACACCGTTAACGTAAATCAACACTTTATAAAAATCCGATTTCACCCAAAACGCCTTAAAGTGCCGAAACGTCCCAAATTTAAAATGTTATTTTCCAACAATAAACACTCTTTTTTATAAAATCAGTGTCAAAAGCTTAAATCACCGTTAAAACCAATAAGGCCCTAGAGGGGTCTAGTCAAATGCTGCTTAATTGTCAGCTTGAATTATATCAAAGATTCCGACACACGTAGAGACGTTCAATTACACAAAATAAATCGTTCAAACGGAAAAATATAAACAAACAACGCTAAATATATAATAAAATGTTAGTAAATAAATAGTTTGTTTACTTTCTGTGCGTGAAATAGTCATAAATGTAACAGAACAGTAATTTAAATTTTGAAAATAATGAATGCATCACAGTGCTGGATTAAATTTTTTTGTTATAATATTTGTGTATGTTTTTTGAAAATGTATAAATTAATTTTACAATAATATTCGTTACATAATGGAATATGTGTTAAGTAATTTTTTAAAGTTACAGAAACATCATTTACTTATTACGCATTTTTTTTCGCATACGAAATTCATATAAACATAATTTTTGTTATTTCACTTTTACAACCTTTTTAATCGCCCATGTGTTTTTCGCCATTTCAAACATTCGTTATGGCGCAAACGGATGCTATTTCTGTTTTCGCCACACACGAATTTGATTGGCCGATTGCACCCACATTTAAGATATTTTATAACCCTTCAAATAGGTATGCAAAATATTTGATGGGAACCCGTCATCCATTTTTTCTGTTTTCGGTGACGTCATAACCCTTCAACTTTGACAAACTACATTGGAAGATGTTTGAAGTGAAAATTTGACAGTGTGACATACATAACTTGATACTTGTACTTATGCGTTTAGAAAACGAAAACCTTTTTTTATAACCGAATTTTAAATTAATTGTTTATTATTACTTATATACTACTGGATTTTGGCTGTAATGAAAAATTCACGAAAATAAATAAACAAAAACTCATTGAAAAGAATTTCTTTTTGTTTCCCAAATTTAACATAATTTTAAGTCAGATTTAAGGTTGAACGCCTGCTTCTTGCGGCAAAGTGCCAACTACACCATGCGAAGGCCGCAGGAAACGGCTTGTCATAGTTGCCTTGCGGCGTGTAAATGCACGGATATTTAAATAGGAACAAATTTTAGGTAACGTATTTAAGTGATTGTTTTGAAATCAGATCGTAAAAAGTGTACTGTACTTACAAGTTAAGCACGTACGAATTAAATCAATTATAATCGGTAAACATATAGTAGACGGTTGTACCTACATATTTATTAAAAGTGGGTTAGTAAATAGGACACATCAAGCTATAGGCCAGTTAGTATTACGTGAGCATTAGGAAAGACCATGGAGAGGTTAGTGCACAGTTGCGGGGAAGGGGAGACGGACAGGAGGCAGTGGCTAGACAAGAGGTAACATTGTTTTCGAAGGGGCTACTCATGTGTGAACACAGATGCTGAGATTGCTGGAGGATTTGGATGTGGAACGGCAGATCGATGCCTGTTTTACAAGATTTAAAAAAAAAAAAGCCTTTGATAATGTTCCACATGAGAAATTGATGGGCAAAAAGTTTGGGGGGGGGGGGGGGTCGTAAGGGATGGAAGGGTGGTGGAATGGATTGGCTATTTCCTTAGGAACAGGACACAGGGTACGTGAGGATGATGAGATTTCTGAGAAGGGAAGTGTTACTTCAGGGATGCCGCAGGGCATTACGCTCGGCCCACTGATCATCATGGTGAACGATTTAGGGGAGGGAATTAAAAGGGCACATTGCAGACGATTGTGTTGTGTATGGGAATGCTGAGGAGGATTTGAATAGGCGGGAGGAGTGGGTTGAAAGGAATGACGTGAAGGTACATGGGTGCAAGATGAAAGTGGTAAGGTTTACTTGGAAAAAGAGTATTGTTAAGAGGGTCTACCACTGGAGGGGAGTTGTGATTGGTGAGGCCTCAAGCTATAAATACCCAGCGCTGCAAGGCATTCTGGGGTGGGGCAGCAAGTGGAGAAGGTTGTTAAGAAGAGCAGACAGGTCCTGGGCATGCTAAGGGAGGAGCCAGTGTTTCGAAGGAAAAGGTGTATACAGGAATGGTTCGCTCCATGCTGGAGCAAGCAGACCATGTACAGCAGTGCTTGAGAGGGTGTGCAGGTGTATGACGGGAAAGTGGAGAAGAACAGTAAGAAGCGAAGAGGGAGAGTATCTAAACAGCCCAACAGAGCTGATGAAGGAATGGTATGGGAGAGAATAAAGGAAGGAAGGCAGGAGAGGCTAGTTAGGATGAACCAAGTGCTGAGCGGGGCGGGAGGGTGGGGAGACGAGTAGCGATGGGGAAGCCTCAAAGTAGGAGGGAAAAAGTCTTTTAGGAGCGAAGAAAGATGGAAAGGGAAAAAAATTCTTTGTTTCAAAGAATAGTTTGGGAATATAATGTGTATGAAGAGAAGTGTGTGTTGGCTGGGAGTGCAACTCGGTTCAGGAGAAGAGCGAGAGGAAGTAGGGGGAATGCTCACCACTTGGCTTTTGCCCAATTGCAGCAGTAATCAACAACAACAACAACAACAACAACAACAACAACAACAACAATAATAAATAATTAATAGACTTTGCGCACACAAAAGCTGTAATATTATAATTTTGTTGACTACACTCCACAATTACCCTTGTCGTAAATCAATCTTTTTTTTTTCAGAGTGCATTTAGTACGAGCTCAGTTGTCACATCAACATGCTTGCTTGTTTCCTATTATTTTTTTGCAATTTTTGTCACATTATGTCACTAACCTAACCATTTTTTTTACACCAACTGATGGTATCTTAAAATGTAGATAACCTAACCAATCATTATACTATTTTACAGTATATTAAATGATCTCACTTAAGCAACTATTCAACAAATTGCCATATTTTAACTATAGATAACCTAACCTAACCTAACCAAATTGGTAACTCATCTAGGCGAAGAGAACGAATTGACATTTTTTTTTTTTACATAGCACAAAAGCAGATGTCTTGAAAAATACAATTGTGAATAAAGATTTGTCTGAAGGTGAAATAGCGCATGCAATACCTAATATCATGCCACAAATGATGAGAGCTTAATCAAATTGTGTTGTGTGTGTTTTGTTATATGATCATCAAAAGTGAATATTCGCCACATAACCTTTAGTAATTAAATAAAAACATGTTAGCAAAAAAACTTTATTGAAAATATTGTGTGATATAAACATGGAACTTGATACATAAGTTATTTATTTTCCTAAAAGTTACAATACACTGAACATTACGAACAACAAGAAGTAGATGATCGCACTGAAACAACCAGCAGACAACTTGCACCTGAGTGACCTTACCGCATCTTGCCCCCTCGAGCAAAACTGTCTTCTGCGATACCGTTTATCCGGCAAGTAAAACGCACAGGGCGCGCCCCGAGAATTAAAGGGTCAGAAGAGACTTTGAGTAAAACAACCTTCTGTCTTCTTGGGTTGAATATGCAGTCTATGTTGGTAATGTTTTCTACTGTCCGTCCAAACAGTTGTGGGGTTTGGATTTGGTTTTCATACGGGTGTTTGCAACTTAGCACCAGCTAGTCTCTGTACAGAGCCCCCTGCTCCACACACAGGAAGGTCCTTCGCCACGTGCTTTGGCTGAAAACTATCACTTTGCTTTTACTTTAAAAATTTTCCTTATAAAAGTGGAGAAATAAAAAGTTTTTAATGTGTAAATATTCTAGCTCTCGGTATACTCATACTGTATTTGTGAATATAATAATATAATTGTTATTATAAAAGTTAAAAAATATTTCAGCTTTAAATATTATCTGTTTATTTTATACTAATTTGTTTTTTGTTGTTGTTATAATATACACATTTTTATACTGGTTCTATTAATAAATATCATCGTTTTTTATTTTGAATTTATAAAAGTACTGGGTCATTCCATATGAAATCAACCAGAGGCCTTAACCTCTACACCTTAGATTTTCATGTTTTTTTGTATATTGGTAATATCAACTAAATACATTATAAATCTATTTTTTCTAAAAAAAAATTTTGAGTAGTTTTTTTTGTATAAATTTTTGAAAATTGCAAAAATAGCCATTTTTAGCAATGTTTTGGATCACTCAAATACTTGTAGGTTTCCAACTAATGGTGCTAGAAGGCTGTTTTGTTTGACAGCTCATTTTAAAGGTCATTGAATGGGCTTCAATTTGATATGTAACATGACCAACTTTGGAAACAAAATAATTTTTATTTGTTTTCAAAATTTTTAATATTGAATTTCTAAAAAACACCATTTTCGATTTTTTTTTAAAAAAAAAAAGTATGTTATTCCTACATATATTGGTTAGATTTGTGCCAAATTTCAAGGTGGAGAATCAATGGGATCATGAGTAAATAAAAATGAGAAGTTTAGTAGATGCTTAAGGGGGCATGGTAGATAAATAAATGCTTTAAGCGTCAGTTGGACGTTATTGGTTTTTGGAAGACAACATTGAAAAACTGCAAAACAAAATCCTACATAATGTTATTTGCCAACTTTATTAGCAGACGTCCTAAAAAAGACAATTCTCGAGCGTTGTTTCTTCCGCAGCAATTAAATGTTCGAAATTACCAAGGCAGAAGATTTGGCTTCAAGTAATCTTCAGTTTTTAATTAATGCATTTAGCTCTGGTTTAGATACCATGCCGCCTTAAGAAATAGTTGCAGCAAGGAAGAGTAGCATAATTTTACATAAAATTTTGACGTAGTAAAGTATTCAAATTTTATTTTTATAGACTAAAATTTTTTTACAAATTATAAAACACGGATAACAAATCTTACCTTACATTGATCCAGTGTTCTGTGATTAAACATTTGATCAATATGATAAAACAGATGTAGCCTAAGTTCAAAGCACATGATCTTGCTGAAAGGATATAGCCTAAGTTATAACTGACAAAACATGTTACTGTGAAATACGATAACTTTTGGTGGCTTGCATGTATATTGGCAAAAAATAATGAGAATAATGAAGTTAAAGTCAGTTTTTTACATCCCAAAGGACCTGCTGCTTCCTTTTTTTATCCAACACCAAGAGCCGATATACTAGACATTAGAACTGAAGATCTTCTTAAAAAGGTTGAACCTTGTACAGCAACTGGGAGAAATTTTACACTCGCTAAAAAAGAGATTGTAGAAACATCACACCTGCTTGAACGAAGTATGCCACAACCTAAGTGAAAACTGTAAATAATTAAATATATACTAAACAGAGTTTTTTCATGAGCAATTATATGTTTTGTCAGTTATAACTTAAGCTACATCCTTTCAGCAAGATCATGTGCTTTGAACTTAGGCTACATCTGTTCAGCAAGATCACGTGCTTTGTATTATCATATTGATCAAATGTTTAATCAAAGAACACTGGATGAATGTAAGGTAAGATTTGTTATCCGTGTTTTATAATTTGTCAAAAAATTTTAGTCTATAAAAATAAAATTTGAATACTTTACTACGTCAAAATTTTATGTAAAATTATGCTACTCTTCCTTGCTGCAACTATTTCTTAAGGCGGCATGGTATCTAAACCAGAGCTAAATGCATTAATTAAATACTGAAGATTACTTGAAGCCAAAACTTCTGCCTTGGTAATTTCGAACTTTTAATTGCTGCGGAAGAAACAACGCTCGAGAATTGTCTTTTTAGGACGTCTGCTAATAAAGTTGGCAAATAACATTATGTAGGATTGTTGTTTTGCAGTTTTTCAATGTTGTCTTCCAAAAACCAATAACGTCCAACTGACGCTTAAAGCATTTATTTATCTACCATGCCCCCCCTTAAGCATCTACTAAACTTCTCATTTTTATTTACTCATGATCCCATTGATTCTCCACCTTGAAATTTGGCACAAATCTAACCAATATATGTAGGAATAACATACTTTTTTTTTTTAAAAAAAAATCGAAAATGGTGTTTTTTAGAAATTCAATATTAAAAATTTTGAAAACAAATAAAAATTATTTTGTTTCCAAAGTTGGTCATGTTACATATCAAATTGAAGCCCATTCAATGACCTTTAAAATGAGCTGTCAAACAAAACAGCCTTCTAGCACCATTAGTTGGAAACCTACAAGTATTTGAGTGATCCAAAACATTGCTAAAAATGGCTATTTTTGCAATTTTCAAAAATTTATACAAAAAAAACTACTCAAAATTTTTTTTTAGAAAAAATATATTTATAATGTATTTAGTTGATATTACCAATATACAAAAAATCATATAAATCTGAAACATGAAGTTTCTAAATTAATTTTTCTTTGGTTGATTTGATATGGAATGACTACTATTAATGTATAGATGTGTATTTTATATTAAATACTTCAGTTCAAAATAATAGTAGGCCTATTTATATATTAATAAGATCATATTATAATATAGATAATTATTTATATATATTATTATAGATTTATTAAATCTTTATATTATTCCATCCACCACAGATGGTAGTACGGTGGCTCATTTCTGTTTCATTCATAGAAACCAAGGGAAATGTTATAGCACTAACTGTTTAGTGAATTTTAGCAAGATGGGTAGTATGTATTTTAATAAAATCCCTTGTCAAAAATCAGGTCTAAAGCTGGGGTTAATTTTTTTTTAAAAGTCTTTTTTGCTTTTATTGGAGCTGTTTCATTATATAGTTTAAAATTTTGGGCTGCTGCTAATCAAATTATTGAATAGAAATGCAGAGGTTGTTCAGTCACTTAATACAATCCTTGAGCAGTTGTTTGAGTTGCCCATTGAAAAGCAAAAAATGAAATGCAATACATAAAGCACATCAAAGAAGAGAAAAATTTGTTCATCTATGAAACGTAAAGTTTTAAGTGCTGATGAAAGTTTGTCATCAGGAAATAATGATGATGAGAAATCAGAAGGTTTAAACTATCTCAAAATTAATTTTTCCAATTGTACAAGTGTGATGAAAAAAGCTAATGCTTCTAACATGTTCACCTTAAAATTGGAGCATGTTAAAGATAATGCGTGAATTTAATGAACTAACTACATGATTGGGGCAATCAAAAAGAATTCGCAAGGAAAAAAGAGTTGTCGGTTTGTCCAAATAACATGACCATTAGAGTTGTAAGTTCATTTTATGAACATAATGAAGTTAATGCCAGGGTAACCGTAAAGAAGCACACAAACATTTCAAGGACAAGTTTCACAGTAAAAAAAAAAAAAAAAAAAAAAATCACTTGAAACGGAAAATCAATTAAGGTGGAAAACAGTCTTGTCCCCCGCCGTAACATTGTGACACTAAAAATCCCTATCTTTTTGAAAACAGCCTTGGCTATATCGTATTCCTAAAGATCCCTGGAGAATCACCATGTCAAGTTGCAGGTAGCATCAAGTAAACTAGGGCAGCTGTGACAGGATCAGAGATGTCTCCTGTGAAACTCAGTTTCAATTACGCTACTTAGGCGAAACACAAATTTACCTCACTATAGTTTAATTTAAAAAAGATATAACAGAACAACAGAGAGAGAATGGACAAGTTCAAAACTAAAGTTGAATTATTCCATTCGAGGAGATACCTTAATGTACACAATAACAGTGTGTTGTGTAAAATAAATTAAAAGAAATAAATAAAACATACTATACTAACAATTATAAGTTTATGTAACAAAAGTTAGCGTGGCTTATTATTATATTACCCAGTAGCACAACTACTCCTACTGTTGGCATGATGCTTCCAACTAGTAAAGTCTACAGTATCGCAATTATGTTTTATATAATTATTAGGAAATATGTTAGGAATTAAAAAATAAAATGCTGTTTCGAATTTCAAAATTCGAATTGGCAAAAATCATATCCTTGTATGGACATGGCACTGTAAAATAGTTCTGCTGTGGCAAATTAAATAATATAAATATCGCAATACATTTCTATTCAGTGGTTAGGAAACAGGTAAGAATACAAAAAAAAATGGGATTTAAAAATTTTTATTGCCTTTGTTAGGATGCGCCTCTGAACTCAATACTTACCGTAATTACTAAAGGGATTGGCTTGAGCCTATGGGACCTGTATTAACCCAGCATTCAGGGGTGAATGGACATAACCTTAAAGAAAATCAGCATGAAGTAACACTAGAGGGAACTGAGACTGTGTGCAGGTGTGTAGTAGGCAAGTATGAGGCTCCTGGGATTATTTTAGTAAAAAAAAGTGTGTCTTTCTTCTTTAATTGTCTTTTATTAGAAAATTTTTTGGGGTTTGCATAGCTAAGAAGAATAAGAGATAGAGTGTTTGGTCATGTGTTAAGTCTGTCTGGCTCGCACCTCGGGTCTCAACCGGAGACACCTGCAGCTAATTAAATATCCCTGATGGCGACTGCAATGTCGACTGAAACATCGGTGAATTATTCGCCAAGGTCACCGCTACAACCCAGAAGCCAAGCTACTTTAACCCTTTCAACTCCTATGTCGAGCAAGGTTCGCCATTCTTAATTTCCTGTTTAATCCCTTGTTGAATCTGGCTCTCCTGTCCCGTGGAATCACATTGCATAGGACAATTTCACACAATTCAAGAAATTAGAGAGCTATACTTGAAAAATAATTGAGCAGGATTTTAAATACCTATGGCAAACCTGGTTCAAAATAGGGGTTCAAAGGGTTGAACATGAAACTGTTCACGTGAAAATTAAAGTGAGGTAGGTCACAGCGTGCATGTCGGACTGTCGCAGAGAGGGGAGCCATGCTGCGGCGGCAGGAGGGTGTGAACGGCGCGCCGGCCTGGTGCGACGCCTGGCAGGAGGAGATGGCGACCATGGGAGAGGCGCGTCCCGGCAGGGACCGGCCGGAGGACGACTCCCGGCAGTGGAGGTTCCGGGTTCGCGCCGAGACGCTGCCCGGGGAGAACGTGTGCGTGGTGGGCGACTGCCGTGCGCTCGGCGACTGGAGCAGCCGGCACATGCTGCATCTCTCCCTCGAGAACGAGTGAGCATCCCGCGGCTTGCGGTCGACACCGGTGGCTTCCGGTGCCGATACATCCCGCACCTTAAGGGGCCCGCCTCGTCAGGGGTGTATCTGTGCTAGTGAGGCGGGATGATAAGCGCGACGCTCGCTGGTGCTTCTAGCGCGGTGTCTCCTCTGGACTGGCGCGCAGTCTTCCCGTCGTGCGTATGAGCGGTGACCGTAACATTATATGGCCGAGAAACGAAGATAAAGATGTATTGCAAGTCCCTTAAGTGCTTTCAAGAATCTGTACCGATTGTTTTACGCCTAAAAATTGCTCTGAAAACATGTGTTTTAACCGTTTTAACTCTTCTAAGAATTCAGTTTAAAAACTTCATCCCAAATCAAAAGTACTTTTCGGCCCTCGGCGAACTCTTAAATGAAAATGCTTTTCGTAAACAGACCCCCACTACGATATCGTGAGTAGTTTTGAAATCACTTTGTTTTTCCTGAAGCTCTGCATACAGTGTGTGTGCTTGGGCAGGCGGCGCCCTTAATTTATTACTACGATGCTCTGAAAAGTACTGGGATCGTAAGTGTCCCAGTAAGTTACAATCCTGCCTTGAACACAGCAGGAAAACAGTAGGGCGACAAGAACAAATAACCCTTTGCCAGAACAGGGAGCAGGAGAAATAAGTCCTGTTGAAAAATTAATAAACAAGTTAAAGTTTGCAAAAACATCCGTGATTCATTTAATGCCCCGAAAGGACTCTGAAACACAACATATTTAACAATTTTCAAAATATAAAGATTATAATCGTAATAATTTTTTGTTACAGATTCAATAAAAATTAAATTGATTACAAAAGATTATATTCATCTCATGGACTCGGTTTACATTAACAACAAAGTTCAAAAGCCATTAAGTATTAAATTTTACCAACGAAAAATTGCATAAACAATGGATTACACGTGACAGTACATGAGCTGACCAGGGAATTAGTTCAACAGTGAGCCCAATCTGCACAAAATCCAACTAAGTCATTATTGTCCAAACAATAAATTATTCAGATGATCGTGTGACAAAAGGACAGTCTATAATATTTCACTATCCTCTCAGGGAAAAAACCAAATATACTTGCATTGTATGACAAGGTGTTTCGCAGGGTGCCGCGCCAAGGCTAATCATGGCAAAACCTCGTGAACGAACGTTACTCAGACAGCCAAGAGCTAAAACGGCAGCAAACAGTTAAACCAGAACCACACTTTTGACGAAATTAAAGAAATTTAACCAACAGAAAAGTCTTATTTTGAGTTACTTTGCATGGCATGACTACATACAGAGAACAAGAAACTGGAATTCACGCTTTTGCCATGACTCACCTTGGACTCACTCGCTGCAGCGCCTAAGTACGAACAACGGGTAACGCACTGACAGGAATAAGACAGAGTCAGGGATTTCAACCCACTTAATGCAAATGAATGTGTGCAAACCCGACGGTAAACCTTTGAAAGTGATGGGTGAAAGGCAGAGGGGGGTAATGAGTAGTATGACAGGTGGTGGGGAAGGAGGGGAGATGCAAGGAGGAAGACGATAGGCCTACGAGGACACCGTTTGATGTCTTCCAAACTTCGACGCCCTGTGCGTCTCTCTGGATTTGTTATCTTTCGTTTGAGTGTATTAAATATATATATATACTGTATATAGAGCAAATCTTGGCAAGCAACAGTAATGCAGTTTCCTATCTAAAGATCTGTAATTTGGTTAATCGAGTGGTCAGTGCTTGGGTGGTTCTCAGCAAGGCAGTATGGGTTTGATTCCTGGTCGAGGCGTACAGGAACTCCACTAGTAGGAAATGTGAGCATGTGGGTTTACTCCCAATAAGTAGGGACAAGATGGTGAATTGCGATAAAACCGAAATAACACCACAAAGTGTGTCAGTACAACATATAGCACATAAATGCATTTGGACCCAAAATGTAACTAAAAAAAAACAAGACCTCAATCAGTAATTTGACAAAATTTAAATCAGTTACAAAAGAATGAAGAAAGACAATTTATTAAAATTAAAAACAATAACACCAAATTCTCCTGTTTTATAAAGGATATTGTCCTATAAATAAAACCATAAAATCTAGTCCCCATCAGTTAGTTCACAAATTAAATTTTTCGATACTTGTGTTTCATCACTCTTCACCAAATCTAATGCCATTGACGAGTTATGAAGCTCTTATTCATTTCTTCCAAGTGTTATTTGTTGTGTTTCTTTGTGGATGTTGTCTCACGTGGTGCTCCAGTGTGTACCTAGTGTCGGACCTTGTTTTCATGCGGTTGATGTCAAGAGTGCTTCGTGGACTGTGATGCACTCGTTGTTGGCAGCAGCGTGTGGTCGGGGGTGGCGTCCATCCCTCGTGACCGGGACGTGGAGTTCCGCTATGCCGTGTGCGTCGTCCTGTCTCCCGACTGCATCAACGTCCCGGAGACGAACGTGATCGTGCGACACTGGGAGACGCACATTGTGCGGCGCAAGATCCCTTGCAAAGGTAACTTTCCACGGCAAAGACGTCCATACAGGCATCTTGTTGCTGGGCTTCAGAATATGTGTAGGCCTTAAGCCAGCATTTCTCAGCCTAATTTATAGTTTAGACCAACCAGCACCCTAATAATGAATTGCTAAAATCTGTGGCACACTTTACAAATGTATAGGTATATGTATTTATGTAATTACTGTGAATTATTTTTATAATATTTGTACTTCGTAACTGGTGCTAACGTTCCACATTCATTGGCCAATTCTTTCACTCTACTGCCTGTAATTTTTTATCAACCTAAAAATTTTACTAATTTTTATGTATGCTAATATTAGTAACATTTTTATATTTACTGTATCTTGCAGGACAGGTGCCATGCTTTACGACACACATGTGCCGTTTGGTAATAGTTTTCCGAGATGTACAGCAATACCCTCTTAGAACATTTATGGAATAATAAGTTTATAACGTTTTGTACTGGCCCTACAAATACATACTATTATTAACTTTTAATGAATTTTTCCAGTTAATGTTTAAATTTCTTAACAGGGATTTATTTTAAGTGGTGGTGTGGTGAACCAACGTGCGGAGTAAACAAGGAAGGGAAGGTCGCGTCGGCTCGGCAAGTGTCCTCGAGTCATGACTCTGTCTTGCAGCGGGCTCGAACGTGGAGGCGGCAGGGCACTGCAAGCCGGACGTGTACGGCCAACACGACGGCACCGTCAAGGTGGACCAGGGCTGGCTCACCACCAACACCGTCATCCAGCTCAAGTTCTTCAACAACCCACTGGTGCTGTGGAAGCGGAAGCTGCAGGGACGTAAGGCGAGTGTCCGGACACCATCGGCCCCTCCCGCTCCCCTTTGGGGAGAGAGCTCGTGCCTTTGCGAGGTCACCGATACATAGGGACCGGAAAAATTCGCGGGTTCAATGACCTGCAGGATGAACTCCATAGTCCTACGTACACTCGGTCAAATGTCACCCACTCATTGGCTTCTGTCTTGTGAGACGTCCCAACGTAGCAGCCTGTGATTCGATACAGCTTTGGCCGGGTGTTTCTAATTGGCCCAGAGTCATCCAGGTGAGTTGTGAGCCAATAGCAGAGGCAGCACTGAGGTATAACTAATTGTATTTTAGCCTATCGCGAAATGATTTCGCGAATTTTTCCGGTCTCTACCGACACACCACACAGGCCACGAACATCACGTGAAGGTAGCTGTGAGAGAGAGGGTGCGTGTGCTGCAGATCTACATAAAGTTGTCGCCGGTGAACCTGGCCCGCCAGCAGTCCTTGGAGCCCATATCCTCCACGGACAACATGGAGGAGAGCATGGACACCCACGACGGCCCGGAGGAGCCAGAGATGTGGCCCATCGCGGAGATAGCGGTGAGTGCCGGCGTTTCTGCTTCGGCTCGTGGGTATAGCAGCATTCAGCAGTAGTTTTACCGCCTAAGTCGTCACCGCTGGAAGGCTGTGGCAAGTGGGTGGGAGTCCTGATGTTGCCTATCCATGATTTTTTTTACACATGAGAGTATCGAAACTAACGGAAGGTGAGTTGTCGGGAGAGGGAGTCACGCACGACAAGACGAGACCAGTACATTTGAGAATAGCACACCTGGTCGCAGACATCTTGAACTCAGTTTTCCATTGTTTCTCATTATTCCTGGTAAAAGCTGGGATGGCTCCACAAGGACCTGGGTCATTCCTTCCCCAATACTCGTGCTCATGTGTCGTGTGTGTTGCCATCTCCACCGACCTTGCTGTCAACAGGTGAAGCACAAACAAAAATGATTCCCTCACGTATGTGTTATGTACTGTGGATTACAGTGAAATAACTTTAATCGGGCATTTGATGGTTCGGCACAGTCTGCGGTCCGCTCCAGTAGAGCCGCTCGGGTCCGTAATTTTTTTATAGTGGATTCCGCTTGACATTTGTCTGCCAGGTCGCATGACTGCACTTCCGGCGTACGTAGCTGGCTTCAAGTTCAAGGTTTTATGTCAGTTTTCAGTTCAGTACAGCGTTAATTGTTTTCTAGCGGGGTACATTTTATATTTGTATTTCATACGTCACGGGTACATTTCTGTAATGATTTTTCAAAGATTTTTTTTAATGATTTTAGTATCTATTTTTCTTTCTATTTTTCTTTCTATTCATCTATTTCTAATATTTTACTTACTGAGCTAATACGCTCACATATACATGTGTATGTATTTTCATACAAACTGTAAGGAATCCTTTGTAATTGAAGGCGTTGTCTCGCATTGGTGTGAAATGAGGGTTTCGAATGTTGTGAGTCTGTGCACTTGCCAGGGGGGCATGTCCATGTACTACTGTAAGTTTCGTTTTCCGTAGGTGATGAACGAAGAAGAGCGGATGTTCCGGCTGCAGGAGCAGTTCGGTAGACCGTACGAGCACGGAGAGTTCATGATCTTCAACATCAACGTGTTGTTCCCAGAGACAGTGGTTTGTGCTACAACATTCTTCTTCCCAGCAAATAGTATGGCAACTAAAGGAAAGTTTTGTCTATGGGAATAATTGGGTTGTCGTTAGTAACATGTGTTTCCTTTGCACTTTGAAATCATTTTTTGGAAAGGTCGCAGGTCGTCAAATCATTACTCGGCTTGTTTGGTGAATTAGCTACTCATGTGGCAGTGCAGGTGACTAATAGTTAAGTAATCTGTGAACACCTCTCCAACCTAATTGCTGAATATGCACCAGGGAATTATTAGTTAAAGAAATGTATTTGTACTCTTGACATTTAGGTTGTAGGTTGTGATACACTGTCTTTTGCTGTTCCTTTTGAGTAGTCATATGTTTTGAGTAATAAGTATTTGGTATAAATTAGAGGTGGACGGGAATAGCATTTTTTCTTCGGGACGGGATTCGGTCGGGAAATACATTAGATTTTCGGGATCGGGATCGGGATCGGGATCGGTAGCAAGAGCAGTAAATTCTCTTAGCTTTATCTTACAAAAAATATTACTTACTTTAAAAATGTGCGTATTTTTAAGTCTTTTTTTTTTTATAAACCATCCACATTTATAGTCCAAATCAGTGGAAATGGCACTGCCTTTTTTAGTATTCAAACTGTTGACAGTTTCTTCGTACAACTCTGGAATTATTTTCCTACTGAATGTTTTGCTCGATGGCAGACTGTACAGAGGCTTAGCCAGTTTTAAAACATTTTTTAGGCCTCTTTCGTCAACAATGCTGTATAGATGGCAACCATTTGCTAACCATTTACCTACTTCTTTTGTCAAAGCCTTTTGCTTGGGGTGGCCAATACCCCAGGTGACAAAATTACCTAGCTTGGGCTGATTTGTTGGTACATTTGATTTAACTGACTTTTTCTAACTTCTGCTTGATAATTTGAAAGATGTGTATTTTTCCTGAAGAATGGTCAACTCATTTTTTCCCTTCGGATGTTGTGTTAAGTGTCTGTGCATACCTGTTGTGGAACCATATTCCGTTTTCAGGACAGAAGGGCACAAAGTACATCGCACCTTGTTATTTGATAATTTCTTAAAGAACTTCCAAATAGGCGCAGAAGACACACCCAGTTTCACTTTTGCTACTGCCTGGAATGCCAGGCTCCATCATTCACACAAGTGTGTAAACTACCCTTTTTTATTAAATGAAATTTACCGGAAATAATTATCTCACGTACTTTAAAAATACCACATGTTTTAGTTGTTCACTTTCATTCTTACATAATGACCAACTACTAAAACGTAAAACACTATGATGTTTATGAAAGACATTTATAATGGCATAAACATGTGAAACCAAGATGGCGTCTTTCAGTTTAATAGCGTTTCGAATATTACGCGTTTGGCAACACTGCTTATTGTTGCTCTTGTTAATTTTCAAGACAAATTATAACCTAAAAATATGGCAAAGATGTTAACATTCGCCAAACTTTAAAATAATATTCAACATTGAGTTCTTTATTTAGTCAGAGATTTATTTTAATCTATGTTTATGAAAGAGTATTGAATTTACGTTAATGTTTATAATATGTAATTTATTTTTCGTGACGTCTTTGTACTTTGTTCGTTTAATACGTATACGAAGTTGTTACGGGACGTATGTATACATAACGTATTTTTATAATATAAAAATTAGAACGACAAAGGTTTTTACTATTTAAAAAAAAATTGTTTTCCCGAGGTATTATCCCGAAGATAAAAATTATTTTCCCGAAGTTCGGGAATGGATTTTTTCCCGACTTTATCCCGAATTTCGGGATCCCGTCCACCCCTAGTATAAATCATACATGTAGGGTTGTGTTGGTTAGTTTATACTAAATGCTTTCAGTTTTGTTGATGTATTTAAAATTGGTTTTTAAGTATAGACATTAAGTTACTGAAGGTTAAAAGTAGTTTTTTTAAATGTGTCATGAGTTACTATTTTTCTTCATGTATTTGATAAGGTGAGGTGTTTTTCAGGACCATGTTGACCGGCTAAGGAACTGGGGATGTGTTGAAAGTTTGTGAATTATTAATTAATGTTAATGTGATAGTTTTATTATTTTTTTGTGTAAACTTACCATTTAAGTCCACAGCAACTTTACTGATGCAAGCTTCCATTTGTAATTTTCAGAGCCAATTGAAATGGTAAGTGTACCACGATGATTTGTCGACCCAGTGATGGTGGTGATGTGATGCTAGCAGCTGAAGACCCCTGACCAGATGCTGCCGTGTTTCCGAGTGCAGTTAGCGCAGTTCTCCCGGCCCGAGTCGAAGCCTTACTTTCTTGTGACCAGTAAAGAGATGCTCTCTCGAGCTAGAGACTGTGTGGTCGCCAGCCCGTGGCTGAGATCCGTCCCTCGCACCGGCGCGGAGATGCTGTCACGTACACGACGGTGGTCGCATCCGAGAAGTGTGACTCTGTATCTGCGTAGTTGGCTGGAATTACGGACATATACACGAGGACCTCACGAGTTTATTTTTCAGCAAATGGTATCGGTCCTCTCGGTGGGGGACTGGCTGGGAAGTCTCGGTTCGTACCGAAGCGTGAGATGAGATCCCGCAGTGTCGTGCGGTGGAGAGATAGTTGCTGGTTGGCAGAGGGTCGCTGGGGGAACTGCGAACCACGTCGGAGCGACGAGAAGGCAGAGGCAGCACTACTCTATACTAACTCTTTCGTAGCACAGGGATGGTTACCGCGAGACACGACGGCCATTCGCCGCAATGAGAATGGTGAGGACCAATAATACACACTTCTCTTGTCTAGTTTAGTCATGAGCAGTGCCACTTTCCCCGCCGCCGAGTCAGCTTGCAGCCGCGCTCCAAACTTCTCGCCAGTTCGGGCTCTCCTTGGCTAACTTCTTACGTTCGAATGCCGAAGTTATGTGATTCTCAAACTGTGGATGTGCATGCTTACCAAGTTAGGAAATTATTTACTGGAATATTTTTGGTCTTGTGTTATTCAGAAACAAATCTCTTTGGAAGCAGACTGGACTGCATTGAAGTGGTGTTCAGGCGTGAAATAAGTTTGTGACTAGTCGCACGTGGACAGCTGTGTTTGACGGCAGGACTCTGTTTTCTTGGTCTTACAATCATTATTTAAAAAAAAAAAAAAAAAAAAAAGCATTTAGGTTTAGTCTCCAAGTGTAGATGCTTCTGAACTTTCATAAAGCTAGTTCCATAATCCTAGTTGAAGTACATAGCAATCAGACACTTTCGCTCATATTATATTCCATACCATCGTACCAGGTTAGTTGTTTGTAGGCCAAAGTAGTGAGTCAGTTCCTTGTTCAGGCTAGGGAAGCTATAAGGTCCCTACATGATTGTTATTTGTACATAGGCATTGCATTTTATGTTACATTAATTTAGTTCAGTACGACCGGTAGTCCTGTATTGCTGGTATTAAGTGCTACTAAAGGTAAGGTATATTTTTTATTGTGTGTAATAGCCTAATAGCTAATCAAAATAACTTGTAGAATTAATAAAAATTCGTAGTTTATATATATTTTTTTTTTATCAAAATTCCCTGAAAACTTTCAGATCTCTCGTGTCCAGCATTGTACTTTATGAGCTGCAGTTGGGAAATAAACATGTGTGGTTGTGGGTTAAAAAATCTGAAAAGTTGTTTTTTGCATAATTAAGTTGCATGAAGAAAAAATTATTTAAGACATTAGTTTGGTCTGGACTGAATGAATTTTATTAATCCCACATTATTATTTTCATATTATTAAACGGTGTGAAAAGGTTGATGACTCAAATAACTTACATATGTTACATGAAAACTATAAGAGAAATAATAGAAATAAATAACATTAGTAGCCAGTTTGTGGTTTTGCGGGGTGTATGTTACACAGCCAGCAAACTATAGAGTACCTGAGGCAGAGGTATTCTTATTGGTCTTTGCAAAGTGGGTGTTTGTGAAATACTGAATTCCAATTTGAGATTGAGCTTTGATTTAACAGTCAGCAATTAAAACTTTTAAATATAGATTTACCTATTTTGATGCAAATCTGAATCATTAATCAGCAGTACCTACAAATACATAAAAATAAAAATGGGATCGCTTTCATGTAAAATTATTTTGTTGAGCTGGAACATGTAGAAAAAAAAACACAAAAATATACAGTGTGATTTTGCAAAATCACAAGACTGAAGAGGTAATGATATTGTTTCTGTGGTGTACGAATGAAGAACATTTGCAGAGAAGAATTAGAAAGCCTAATGCTAGGGAAGAGAAATGGACATGTTTTTGACGTGACATATTTCCAAGTGTCGATCAAGCATGCGAGATGATTGAATCCATAGTTAGTGGTTCACACATCCCAGTCATTTTGGTTTTCAGTTGATGATCACGTCAATAAAATGTGGTGAGTGTACTTAACGAAGGGTAGTTGTGCCGGCAGAGTTCCCTGTGTAGTGTTGAGTGTCTGAAGCACGACGTGTGCGGTGGTTGCGGCCGTGACCGGGGCTAGGTAAGAAGTGACTCTTCGTCAGGTTGTAGCGACAGTTTGAGAATAACATAGTGAGACTGGAGCTAGGTGCTGGTGTTTGGAGCGTGGCTGGCGTGGCGCGTGGCAGCGGGGAGTGAGAGCGCGCTGCCGGGGATGTTGGCAGGCCTTCCTGGTGGACTACTACGTGTACAGCTCGCGGGCGGAGGAGGGGGAGCCTCCGTACCACGTGGGGTTCAGCTACCTGCTGCCGGGCGTGCTGAAGCAGAGCGAGGGCCAGGTGGTGACGCCCGTCACCAGCACCCGGCACCGCCCCATCGGCCAGCTGACCGGTGAGTCCGTTCCCCATGCGACTCTCCTCAGTGGGGCTTCAGTTATTACACTTGTTTTTCCAAGACTTTAGAAAGTCATTACGTTTTGTATTCTTCATAGCTGGAGTAATCATCTCGGAAAACTGACCACACATACTACTCCAATTCCATTACTTAATTATTACTAGGTGAATTGCGATAAAATCGAAATAACGCTGAAAAGCATTTCAAAACACCGAAAGGTAAGTTAAAAGGTCAGAAAGCTCTAAAATGCAATGACTTATCATGAAATGAATCAGCATTTTTAATCAAAACTTAACTCGAATCACAAAAATGTAATATTTAATATATTAAATCAAATTCAAGTAATGTATTCAGCATGAAGTTTTTACAAAAATGTATGTAATAAGTAGAATGGAAAAAATTTATTTTACTCTTTTTAAATCTTGCAACTGTTATTAGTAACTCATGTTCACATTATGACAATTGTATATTTTTCAAAAAACGTACTTGCAGATTAATTTTTACTGTTCAGTGTGTGTCATCTGTTAGTCAAAATGACACTGTTTTGGTGAAATAAGTATCTTAGCGGCCTTGAGTTCCACAGTAGCGGCTGTGAGTTCCACAGTAGTGGCTGTGAGTTACTGAGTAGCGGCCGTGAGTTACTGAGTAGCGGCCGTGAGTTCCACAGTAGTGGCCGTGAGTTCCACAGTGGTGGCCGTGAGTTCCTGAGTAGCGGCAGTGAGTTCCACAGTAGCGACCGTGAGTTCCTGAGTAGTGGCAGTGAGTTCCACAGTAGCGACCGTGAGTTCCACAGTAGCGACCGTGAGTTCCACAGTAGCGGCCGTGAGTTCCACAGTAGCGGCCGTGAGTTCCACAGTAGCGGCCGCGAGTTACTGAGTAGTGGCAGTGAGTTCCACAGTAGCGGCCGTGAGTTACTGAGTAGTGGCAGTGAGTTCCACAGTAGCGGCAGTGAGTTCCACAGTAGCAGCCGTGAGTTACTGAGTAGTGGCAGTGAGTTCCACAGTAGCAGCCGTGAGTTACTGAGTAGTGGCAGTGAGTTCCACAGTAGCGGCCGCGAGTTACTGAGTAGTGGCAGTGAGTTCCACAGTAGCAGCCGTGAGTTACTGAGTAGTGGCAGTGAGTTCCACAGTAGCAGCCGTGAGTTACTGAGTAGTGGCAGTGAGTTCCACAGTAGCGGCCGCGAGTTACTGAGTAGTGGCAGTGAGTTCCACAGTAGCGGCCGTGAGTTACTGAGTAGTGGCAGTGAGTTCCACAGTAGCGGCCGTGAGTTCCTGAGTAGTGGCCGTCAGTTCCACAGTAGCGGCCGTGAGTTACTGAGCAGTGGCAGTGAGTTACACAGTAGCAGCCGCGAGTTACTGAGTAGTGGCAGTGAGTTCCACAGTAGCGGCCGTGAGTTACTGAGTAGTGGCAGTGAGTTCCACAGTAGCGGCCGTGAGTTACTGAGTAGCGGCCGTGAGTTCCTAGCCATCTGACATATTTTGTGGGTGCTCTAAAATTCATATGTAGTGTAAATCATTAATTTATTGTTTTATAATCAGCCTGATTTTCAGGTTTTTTTTGTCACCCCTTAATGATACTTTTACTCCTGAGTTTGAGCTAGTTTCACCCTATCATCGAAAAAAGTCTTCTTAAACCAACGAAAACCATAACACTCCTTACGTGAAGTTTCCGCACCTGAATTTTCAAGCATGGAAGAA
Source organism: Bacillus rossius redtenbacheri (assembly GCF_032445375.1). Taxonomy (NCBI): domain Eukaryota; kingdom Metazoa; phylum Arthropoda; class Insecta; order Phasmatodea; family Bacillidae; genus Bacillus; species Bacillus rossius. Next base: position 5,867,140 of record NC_086330.1, on the reverse strand, counting down.
TTAATCAGAATTTGAAATTACTTTGTGAAAAAGTCAGTGATTTAAAGAATAAGGAATGAAGTTCTTAAAACTTTTCTCATTGACTAGAGCAGAAGCCTATCAAATCAAACTAGAATTATCCCAGATCAAGCAAAACCTGAACACCAAGAGAAACTACGAAAAATCTTTTTGTCAGGCAGTGAAAAATTCCTCCAACAGTAAGTTATCAAGTGACGCTGAGGCGTCGGGTGCGTGCGGCCACAGCAACATGACTCGTGACCTGCTTCCGACGCAGCATGAATCGCGCGTCGTCATGAATCCCAGCAACACCAACTACCAACCTGATGACCAAGAAGGCGTTACCATTGTGCATTATGTGCACAAGTCCAGCGCCAACGGTAATGTTGTTACCAAACAACCAAGTTCGAAAAAAAAATCAAATTAAAGTTGGTATTCGTAATACATCCTCTCTTATAATTATAACCATATCTAAACCTATCTATAAAGTCACCAGCTTTGTTTGTAACATGCTTTGAACCCTCCGTGCTGGAACAGGAAATAATCAATTATCTTTCCAATGAACTTAACCTTATCACAAGTCAAAGTGACAAAAATGAGAACAAAACATACGTAATACCTATGCATCCTTTCATGTCTCTGTCCCTGAAAATGACTTCAACCGCAAAAACAACACAACATATTTTGAACAAATTCTCAGCAGATTTCCTTCATACTTTCAATTTTAATCACTAAATTTTTCACGGTTTCTCGAAAAGTGGTTGTAATGGAGAGGTGGTCGTAATAGATGGGTTTGTAACAACGGGGTTTTTACTGATGGTGTTAAGCATGATTGCATTTTCTCTGTATGTACTATATAGTAGTGTTTAACTCTTTGTGATTGGTGACGTGTGTGTTGTGAGTGTAAGACTGACCTCTGTGCTTGCAGTGGACTATATGGTGGTGCGGCCAATGAAGAACTTTGAGTGTGACATGAGCACTTCGTTCGCACGGCTGTGGAAGGAGTCGTGGCTGGGCCTGGATGTGGGCCACAGAGGCTCCGGTACCTCCTTCAAGGGAGAACCCAAGGAGTAAGTACGTGCGTCATTACCACGTTTTATCCCATAATCGTCGCTCTCGCATAAAACGTCGCACTGTTATTTTAGGGTGTCAAAATTCGGGGGAAAAAAATTGGTTGTCTTTAAAGTCGGTATACGGACGATAGTTTAACGTGACAACGTCATAACAAAACATTGATGAAATAATTGCGTACTTTTATGAATAAAATTGAATCATTTTTATTGAATTATCACTATTTTGTATGAATACAAAGAAGGAGTGAAATTAAATCTACAATTTCATTGATAAATTTACTTTTATTTGCACTAATAAATTCAAATACCGTATTGGTCCGAATATAAGGCGACCATTTTTACATAAACGAGAGATGCAAAAATTGGAAGTCGCCTTATTTTCGCACCCAAGACATCAGAACCGCAAACATTAGTTCCAAGCTGAAAGCTACAGTAGAAACATTGTTTAACAAAACGTTCACGATTTTTTATATTAACTAAAACTTTGTTACCTCACACGGGGAAAAACAATAAATCCACCTAATATTGCAGTAATTTACAATTGTTTGAAGTTGAAAATTAAAATATTTGTTCTTGAGTAAAAACGTGAATGTTGAAGCATCTCAAAATGGCAACCTTTTATTTCACAATTCATATTTGTACTTTGTGTACAATCGCGTGTTAACATTTACGGTAATTTATCTTCAGATTTTTAACTGAAATATTTGTACTAAAATATCACAGTTATTTTCAGAACGATTGTTTACGTTTACAAACATTTCGGATGTAATGTATGGAAATTCACGGCTGCCAACTGTCTTTCCACAATATTTCTTTGCTGTAAAACGAACATTGCCGAACACGCTCGAAGACGCCATATTAACAGGAATTTGGTACGTTGCTTCAAAAGCTATTTTAATAATCCACTCTTTATTTATGTAAAAACCTTTCATAATTATAATAGATTATTCTTTCAAATTCATAGAACAGACTCTCTCTGTCAGAGAGTAATATGGACAAATATACGCGGTCACGTAACCGAAGTTATTCATGGCCGTATGCTTCATCATGTCAGCTAGCCACTTGTTTTGTTCCGGCAAGATGCATTCTTTGTTTGCTTTTTTTACGTTAAACACACTACTAAATAGTAATACACCTTGTTCTGTGGTAATACGTAGCTTAAGTCAAACGGAAAGTTAAATGCTGTATTTTAAGAGTGATTAATAGCCATTGTAAAAATTTTAAATTCGTAGATACAGTAAACTGTGAAAAATGAACAATCACACATCGGTGGAACGGCGGGGAACGAGCTCTAGACAAATAAACAGCTCTGAAGATGACAATTATGCAGCTTCATTAGAGTAAACACGAAAAAATTTCTAGTGTAATATTTAAAAGTGTAAATATTTTCTAATTGTTTTCTTTTGACTTTTAGGGTAGGCCATTCAAACTTATTTTAAATAAGTAAAGTGATAAATATAAATTAATTGTTATACATAAATGCAAAAATGATTTATCAACACAAAATGTATGTCTAATGAATTTTCACATTAATTTCTACCAAAAATTATTTTTACATTTGTTTGGCCTCCTGAAACTGCAGGTCGCCTTATATTCGGGGTCGCCTTATATTCGGGCCAATACGGTAGTTGTTGTCAGGCAGTGTGGTTATAATGGGAAAATACAGTAATTAATTACAATTACAGTAAAACTAATGTAAGTTGTCTGATCTGTAAATTTTTCTTTTAAAGACGTTTCTAACGTTATAACTTTTTTTATCTGTTTGTTGTGTCTGTGTATCACGAATCAAAATGTAGCCAGCGCTAGTTGGCATCGTTCGTGTTGTGTTACGTTGATGTCCTTACAGATTGTGTTCACATATTCGAATATCGTTACAGATAGTTCGCTAATTGCCTGCAATGCGCGTGCTCTGTCTTTTGTCGAGTTAACTACATTTTATAGCCTTCACTCTTTCGCGTTTAGTGTGCACGACAATGATTGTTATTGTTATACTATGATGGTTCCAGCTCATGTTCGGGTCACAGTTTTGGTTTTTCTGTTTTAAGCTGAACAAAATTTTTTTTTTATGACTAATTAACTCGATTTTTGACGTGACAACGTCTAATAAATCGATGAACGCCGGCTGCATGCACGAAAAAGTGTCCCACTACGGATGTCCCACTACGGATGTGTTCTGTTTGCTCATTGTACGCATGCGTGGCATCTCTCTTGATGCTCATTGTACACATGCGTGGCATCTCTCTTCCACTCGATTGGAACAACCATCGATTTGACTTTTCAATCATATTTTCGTCGTTTCAATTATTAATATTATGTAATTTAACGATCGTCCACCGATTTTCAGCACAATCGGTACGGTTATTTAAAAGTAATGTTGAAAATTCAAATACGTTTTGAACCAACAATGGTGTTTTACAGTCACACATAATAATTCAAATTACACCCGGGATCTTTTGCACAATGTTTTAAAAAATATTGTAATACATTATAAATAAGTTTGGTGTATTTGGGATGTGTATTTGTTATAAAATCGTGTTAATATTATTCCCCTACCGTGAACAAAATTTTTATAAACATATATATAACATTTGATACCAGATTACTTTATAATGTCCTCGTGGGCGTGTGGTTAGCGTACCTAACTCTTGAACTAAAGGTTGTCGGTTCGAAACCCGGCTGCTGCGAAATGTTTTTTTTGTACTTGTAAAAATAAATACGGCGCACGCAACATTTCAAAAGTAATAAATATATTTTAATTAATGAATGCAAATAAAAGTAAATTTATTAATTCAATTGCACTTTTCACTCCTTTGTATCCATAAAAATAGTGATAATTCAATAAAAATGATTCAATTTTATTCATAAAAGTATGCAGAGGTAGATTTTATCATGCAAAAGATAGAAAAATTTAAAAAAAATTCTTTCTCAAAGAATATAATATTTTTAATGCCTAAATGGTTTGGTTGCAAAAACCTATTACGGCTCAGTCTCAGGCCGAATATGATATTTCCTTTTCTTCTGGATCACTCATTTCATCAAATTTTTTCTATGAAGTTGTCACGTTAAACTATCGTCCGTAAAACGACTTTACAGACAACCAATTTTTTTGGCATACCTTTTTATATTCTGCTGTTTAATTAAACATACTTTCCATGCGTTATGTTATGTTTTTATGAAAAACTTTACATCAAAAAAAATTATATTCTTGCATAAAATTGGCACCTCTATTTTTCAAATTTGAGTTTAGCAAAAAATATGCGACGATTATGCGTTAAAACATGATAGTTTCTGCGTGTAAATATACAATGCTGAATTACACACGATGAAGACAGTAATAGCAAGGTGTAGTTTGAGATTTTTCCACCTGTGCCTTTATACAAAATATATTTAAAAAAAATAATAGTTACTGTTGACCATTTCATTGCACAATTCCTCATTTCCACCGGAGGACTACGCAATCAATCATGATAAAGATTTGAATCCACAGAGTTGTGCACACAACATGTCACCGCACCAGTCCTGCATCCCACAAACAGAATCGTGTGCACGGCACACCCGTTGTCCTTCGTAAAGTTGAAACAGACAACCGAACCTATTCACACCATGTTCTGCACGTGACAAACTTCAAAAACAAAAAAAAAACTGAATAAATACAGGGGCACTCGGTAACTGTATCCTTAAATGGTCAGTGTCACCAACAACTCGAAAAAAGTTTAATCATTTCCTAAACACAATATTGAACTTTTTTTTTTCTGTAGAGATATTTTTGTTTTGCAAATAGGAAGTCATTTTTCCGAGGGAAACCTCGCGTAATGAGGCTTTCATGGACTGGAAATAGCCAATTAGAGCTAATGACCAATAATGGGGTAGTCCTCAGCTATGTACTTTGTGAAGGGATTGTCATGTATTCGTTTTGGCTTATGTTTTGTTCTTTTCATGGCAGGTCAAGGTGGTCAGGGTGCATCTTATAAAAAATGTAATAGTCAATAGTCAACAGTTACGTTACGCTATGTAATTTGAAACGAAATATGATGCTTGCTAGTCAGAATTTATGAAATTTAGTTTCCCAGTACGTACCGTCCCTGTAAGCCTCGTGCAAGGTCAGGAACGCAAGCGGACGGGAGTGAGCGTGGGATGCGGTCCCGGGGGTAACAGGTGCGCGGACGTGATGGAGAACACCATCGCGTCGCTGAAGCAGGCGGCCAGCTCGGGGGCGGACCTGGTGGAGTTCGACGTGCAGCTGTCCAAGGACCTGGTGCCGGTGCTGTACCACGACTTCCACGTGTGCATCGCCATGAAGCGCCGGCGGCAGCTGGAGGAGCACGACATGCTGGAGCTGCCCCTCAAGGACCTCACCCTGGACCAGCTGCACCTGCTCAAGGTCGGTGCCCGCCCGACCATGCCTGACTGACACGCAGGCCTAGTGCCTAAACAACTTACTGCCTGCCCGAGTCGGCAAACACATTTACTTTGCTACGTTCAATCGTCACGCGAACGTTATCTCTGTTTTTGCATAAAAGATTGCTTGTCTGTAAAGTCGGTTTACGGACGATAGTTTAACGTGACAACGTCATGACAAAACATTGATAAAATGATTGCATACTTTTATGAATAAAATTGAATCAGTTTTATTGAATTATGTATCACTGTATTTTGTATGGATACAAAGAAGGAGTGAAATGAAATCTACAATTTAATTGATAAATTTACTTTTATTTGCACTCATTAATTCATATAAATACTTTAATGAAGATATTATTTTAACTATAACTTTTATACATGTTTGCTATTTAACTTCTTCCAATCTGTGTTATTCTGTTAAGGATAGGATGATGATAGGAAAAGTAGGAAACGAATGGGAGTGTTTCAAGTTTAATGTGCCTCGAAAAAGTCAAATGGATGGTTGTTCCAATCGAGTGGAAGAGAGATAGATGCGGCGCAAGCGTACAATGAGCGCAACGGGACACAGCGTAACGGGACACTTTTTCGTGCGTGCAGCCGGCGTTCATCGATTTATTAGATGTCACGTCAAAATCAGCTCATTCCTGCAACTAGTAGATCTATTATTCCGATAAATATCGCTGGCTTTCACGGCCTGTTGTCTGTAGTTGCTTGGCTTCAAGGTTGTGTACTTGCATCGGAGGCAAAAACATCTTCACCTTCGACACTGCTACAACCCATAAGCCAAGCAACTGTTATTTTTATTTCGCTTCTTATATATAAAAATGACTGTAATAAGTAGGGATGGGCTAAGACTCAAAAAACCCCAGCCGAGGTCGAGCGAGTAGTAGCTAAAGCTCGACTCAACTTGAAAGTCAAGTTTCTCTTTTTTATAGTGGTGCACCGATATGACTTTACCGATTACCGATTCGATTACCGATTATGAGAGCAATAATCGGCAGATACCGATTCAGTTACCGATCATAATGAACAAATTTTTTTAAGTGTAATAATGCACACAAAAATTTTTATTCCAATGTGAATTTAATAACAAGATTAGGTAAAATTGAGAATACAGTTATAATAACAGTTTAAAAATATATAAAATACACTATTAAGTCATTGCAAAGTGTAAATTAAATTAACTTCTACAGTAGAACCCCTGTCATACACTTATCAACGGAGGGCACAAAAATGGTGTATGATGCGGGAAAGTGTATGAAAAGGGAATGGCAATAATAAAATTTTTTTTCAATCTAGCATACCAGCACAATGTCAGATTAAACTTAAATACATAATTTGTAAATAATTGCATTATATTAATGAAAGATATGAATTCATCATTATATATACATATAATAAAACCACCATAAAAGTAAAATACAGTCCATAATCAAGTAAAGCAGTCCTTTCTAGGAGGGGGGGGGGGGGGGGGGGGAAAGTCACCAAGCCTAAATTAGAAATTTAAAAAAATTAGGCTATTGTAAAAAAAAAATCAGAAATTTTTGCTTGTTTGTTTCATTTTATGTCAACTTTATACAACATAACATTTTTCAATAAAATTTTAAGTTGAGAAACGTAAAATACAAAGCAATCCGACCGTAAGAAAACAATAACAAACGGGTATATTCAGTTCAAAGATTAATGAATGCACAAAATATGAGATCCGTGCCTTGGTAAAGCGCGTGCACCATTTTCATAATCATTGCTAGTTTGCGCCACTTGTCTTGCTTGGTGCTGGCCATAGATGCTACTAGCGAAGTGCACAGTCTTCCTGATACTATCCATATCTATGGTGCGATAAAGTTATTTTCTTACGTTTGCAAAGGTAAACAATGAACGTTTTTCAAAATAAAAGCATTAAAATGTATTTTATCAGGAGGAATATAACAAAAAAATTTGTGAATTTAGGACTTTTCCGCTTCGTAAAAACGTATGAAACGGGAAATTATTGATTTTATAAGTGTATGTTCCGGGAAAGAAAACCATTGTAAATATAGTACTTTCGGCGGGACCAAAATTAATCGGCGTATGACACGGGAAAATGTATGAAACGGGAACGTATCATCGAGGTTCTACTGTATTTATATTTTTTATTGTAAACAACTTGAACTAGTCTAATAATTTACAGTAGGTAAGTTTTTGTTGCGGAAAACTAGCATTATTATCGACTATCACATAAGGTTGCATCGAGAAATTACCGTTTAACAATGTAAACATGTTGCTATATTTTGTTCACTTGAGTTTATAGAAAAATGTTTCCACACTTCACTTTTTTTCTCCCTAGTCGCCATCTCACTATAATTATATAAAAATGACTCAAAACCAATTCTAGCACATGATATTTTATTAATGTTGACTGAATTTATAAAATTATAAATACTTTTTCACTTTTCACGTCACATACAAATAACACAACGGATAATGTTATCAAAGACGCCCATAACGAGTTTGTAAAACGCAGTGATAAACTCTGAAAGGTATCGGGACCACGATCTTGAACCGCTACTATCGACTCGAAAAGATCGATTGTCATAGAATCCACTGCAACTGCTTGTGGTATTTTGATTGCGTGCCATCTATTTTACGTCTCTGGCTATAGGTAATGTACAAGGCCACTAAACAAAAGACAGAACAAAAGACGAAACGTAAATAAACGTGTAGGAAAAATGTATTTTTTTATTGTTCGAGGCAATGAAATTTATTAAACTTAACAAAATATCTGTAATCTTGATATGACAGAGTTAGATGAATTTTGTAATATATACAAATATTACCGTATTTCGTCCTAAAATGTGTAACAAAATATTACACGGTAAAAACCTACTTAATTACGCCGGGACGTAGATAATCGGCAAAGTAATCGTTAAGATAATCGCCGATTACGATTAATCGGTAAGTACCCATAATCGCCGATTACGATTCATCGGTATCCGCATCGGTGCATCACTACTTTTTTAATAACTCGTTACGCATTTGACATGTTCAACAAGTAGAAAATCATGTACCATTAATTTGCAAACAATTCCCTACGTGACCTCATTTTTATATTTATGCAATTTTCTTTATGTACTGTTAATTTAATTTTACTTAATTACACTGCCCAAAAAGGTAAAATGTTTCTTCCTCTGTTTATGCTTCAAAATACAGGAATGGATGCCATTTTGGTGCACCTGTGCGAATATCAGTGTTTTAGTTTGAATCAAATGCAAATAAATATCAAATGATTTTCGAATACGAATATTGAATTCAAATAGAAGAGTTAGAATCCCACAAAATTTTTTTTTTCATACATCATAAATACATATTGAAAGAAAAAGTATTTGTGTAGTGTAATGGCTTTTGGAAAATTAGATAAATAATACTAAAGTGAAAGGTTGGTTAGGTCAAGTCAGCTGCAATTACTGTACGAAAATGTTTTGTTGAAATATTCAAATTTTGAAAGGACAATATAAACAATTATTTTTCATAGCAAATCGAAATAGAAATTACAAAAAAAAAATTAATGAACAGTGCAAAGTGAATATGTTAGGCAATTAATTGCAGTATTTTAGAAGAAACTCCAAGAGGGTGGGTTTAAAAAAGAATTTATAGTGAGCATTTTCATTCTCTAGTTAAATATAATTTAGGTCTAAAAAAATACCTAATTAAAACTTGTATGTTTGAATGTTCACAATGTGAAAATAAATCATTAATACTAACATACATTAACATTTATGAATTATGTTTTTTGGCTTGTTTTAACTAAAGCGTAGGAACACAGTACCTTTTTAGAAAGTTCCTTTTTCTGTCCAGTGCTTGTGTGCTTGGTGAAAGAGGTGATGTTTTTCCCCCTCTTAGTGTGACTTTTTTTTTTGGGCCGCATGGGAGAAGATAATAATTGCCTGAGAAAAACATTGTTGTAGGTTGTTAGGCTTTTGGAGTCTTTACTGTGAGTATGTGACCAAATGATTTTTTTCCACGAGATCTATACAAGTTTTTTCTCTTTGCCACCCCCATTCTGAACGAAACTAATCATAGAGCTGGCATACCCTGTTTCTACCCTCTGCTCTGATCTGAAAACTGTCAACTTTAACACCCGCTCGGTGTTTTGATTTTTACGGACACGTATTTATCCTTATCAGTATGCAGTCAGTTCTAATCTATTTTTAACAACCTGCCGGATTCTCTTCTCTGTAAAATACTTTTGCTGATCAAGTGGGTGTTAGTAATGGTGTTGAATTACTGTGTTAAATTTGGCTTTACTATATTAGTTTTTTTCAAAATTTACGTAGCCAGATGTAGCAAAAAACTCAATATAAATAACCCTAAAACATTATGTGAATCCTGTGGAAACTTTGTCCCCACCTGATGAGTAAATCTTCTGTTAACTCAAAATTTTTCCACACTTTCGAGATTCCGCACTGCCGTATTCGTAAACGACTAAATATTTGTTTTTTCTAAGTGTACATCAGAGATCTGTTTACACAGCAGAAACCTATTGAAAGGAAAAATTTTAATGTCTCAAATTTATGTTTTTTCTATTACAGCAGCTGTTAATAGGATCACTGTTCACCACAAACATAAGTGTTACACCATGTATCTTCATGTCTTTGACTATTTTGTAAAGTGGCAGACTGTGTAGCTATTTTTAACCTTGCCTATTACTATTTTATGTAGTTATAAAATAGCTAACCATTAAATCAATTTTTACTATAGCTATAGTATTTGAACAGACCATTCAAACAATTTTAAAGTATTTTTAATGAAGCTAACCCAGCACTACCATTCTCACCATTTTGTAATATGGCTAACCTAACCTTACTATTCTTTAAAAAAGGTAAACTACTAGTAAACTACTTGATGTATCACAATGCTCTTAGAAAATATTTTGGGAAGTTTTAAAAAATAATAATGGATTTTTTTTTTCTGGAAAGACACACTCCTTCAGAATTACCATCTAGGGAAATTGCAGGAATAAAATCATTTAAAATGAGAAAAACATTGTTTTCATTACTAACAATATATACTCAGATTTAATTCACTTAACCACACAATTTTTTTTTGTTTTTCCAGAATCTAGTGCGAATACAATACTTAATTTTAAAAGAAATTGTAAATAGATATAATAGATAGTTATATTTTGCTTATTTAATTGACATATATTACGCGTTGAAGACGTACGATGATAATTGTAAATTAACATCACACCAGGAACATAAAATTATTCTCTAAAATATCTGTAATTACTTGAGTTTGGCTCGAATTTTAAAAACTTAACTTGACTAAGTAATTTTCAAATTTGGACTTGATTTGACTCAACTCAAAGATTTGCAGACTCTTCCATCTCTAAAAACTTAAGTAAGAAAATTTTATTAATAGGTCCTGAAATTTATTTACCAGGTATTTGTAGACACCCCGGTTTGATGATGTTGCCTTTCATGATGTGTGAGGTGGCCATACACTTTGATATTTGCTCTAATCGAGTTTGGTTTAATCCTTTATGTTAAGAATTTACTGAATGTGCTGATGATGTTAGACCTTCGGTGTAGCATCCTGAGCTAGCATTCTAAGCTATGCACAGGATGAATAAGAATCATCTTGAATCTTTAAAAAAAATCATAGTAGCAATAAGGTGTATCCAATTCATCCAGTTAATTGAGTAACTCTAAATGTTTTGTTCACAAAGACATGATGTTCAGACACTTATGGGATGGTTACGTTCATGTTTTGCATTGTCATTTATGACACAACTTTTGAGATCAAGAAATCAAAAATTATAAAATTTCGCCAAGACTGAAATGAAAAGTAAACAATACTTCAACTTATGAAGTTGGCCACTCTTCATCTAATATGGAAGTCATTTTTGATTTGTCAGTTGTTGTATATTCAATATATAAATCCTTTATTGAAATATGGTGCTATTGATTGAAACTTCTTGATAACTTGAATGTAACAGATGGTTGAAAGATGTGGTGATATCTTAAATGAGTGTATATTGCATTACTCTAGAAATTTTTAAATAAGCATGGGGGATGAGAGTGTATATTGCATTACTCTTGAAATTTTTAAATAAGCATGGGGGATATAAACCATTTGGTTTGTCAAGGAAGTCAATTTACTTTTGATTATGAAAACACACAGAAAGTTAGAAAAAAAGTCACTAATATTTAGTATTTATTAGTGATGGTTCAAATCCCATTTTTCTCGAATCCGAATCTCGAATCCGAATCCCAAACAGTACCTCGAATCCACCCTTCGAATCCGAATCCAGTTCTCAAGGGTTAATTATAAAATAATTTATAAGTTAAGAGAAAAAATTAAACATAAGCAGAATTATTTAACCCTTTAAATTTTTATTTAAAAAAACAAGGATTTTGACACGGTCTGGATCAAGACGATTCCGTTTTTGGTCACATATATTTCCTGCAGTGCTGAACAATCGTTCAGAGAACACTGTCGCAGGTGGTGAACACAAATATTTTTTGGACAGTTTATGTAGCCTGGGTGAACACGCAGACTGAGTTTTCCAGTATTCGAGAATGTTTATTTCTGGGTTAACTGTAGGATCACGTAATAATCTGGTCACTTCATCAATTGCTGTAGAATCCGACTTGGTGGATTTAAGGCATTCAGGCATTATCTGTGAGTACAGTGATTCATGTATCCACGGAAATCGGAAAACGAAATTCAACATCCGACGGAACAATATTTTGTAGTTACCAACTTGACATTTGTTTAAAGTCCCAAATGTAGGTAAACGCTTTCCTGAAATATTTAATGGAAACTGGAAGGCGCCATCTTGTCTTCAATGGTTTTAGGCCATAAGAAATATTGTTGTGCATCTTTTAAAATTAAGCCTCACTAAAGCATAGTGATTAATATGCCCGAAGTTAAAAGTGATGGGGTGTTTTCTCTAGTTTACCCATTAATTTTTTTTATATTAATATTAGTTATTTTTTATGTTGCTCAAAATGATTGGCTAACAAATTCATTGGTTGGCCATCATGGAATTCTCAGATAATACATATTTTAACGTTGGTAGTCTACACAAACCAAACTTGGTCCTAAAAAAATTCATAATTAGAATGTGTATCAGAATATTTAAAATTGAATTGCGATTAAAATATATGTGTACAAATACAAATGCATCCATGTTCATGAATATAAAGTAAGTTTCCCAAATCAGTACAAGCTTCATAATTTTTTTTTATATAATAATGAATTAAAAGTGCAATACAGTAGAACCTCGTTAATCTGTGATGCGCTAATTCGGGAATCGGATAAACCGGGACGATTTAAAAGAGAAGAAAAAAAAAGAGAAGTAAAAATTGTCAGCGCTTAAAATTAACGTCACGCGGGCCGGCGGCCGGCAAACACTACAAGCCATCGCGTGGGCCGCCAAACTCTGCAACGCTGTTTGTACCGACCCTTTGTGTCGCCCCCCTTTCAGCTGTCACATTTGTCACTCTTTAAACTTGAGGGGGATGTCCTGACTTCTGCTTCCCGTCTCCCTTTGTTTGTTTCCACCCGCCACCGCACGGCAGGCGCCTGGCGAGTGACATGTCTGGCTGGCATTCGGCTGTACGAGGGGTAGGGGGGAGGGTGAAAGGTCAGCACGATCTTATCTTTCTCTCTTCGGCTGTTGTAAATGACCGTGAACTAATGGCTAGGCAGTGCTGTATTTTTTTAAGCCGAGACACTAATTCGAAGACGGCCGGCCCTTACCGTGAACGGCCTTAACCCAGCTGCACGCCGGTGTCTGAGAAGCTTGACAAGACCTTCCGGGCTTTTAATCGCTTGTCTGTGAAATTCGGTAATCCGTGATTATCTCGGTCCCGACCATCACGTATTAACGAGGTTCTACTGTACCTCAATAGGATGTGTTCCAAGGAAAACGTAAGCAGTTTTTAAAGTACTACATTTACATCAATATTTTTCCTCGAATCCCGAATCTTTTCCCTCGAATTTCGAATCTTTCGAATACTAGAGATTCGGTGGGATTCGAGGATTCGAGGATTCGAGGATTCGACCGGCCCATCCCTAGTATTTATGCAACTCAGCAGACATGAGTAGTGGCTGTTTGTAGTTGATGTTGCTTTTTCTGTGTTAATATTGACCATGTGTAGTAGTACTTAACCTGTAGGTAGGTAGTGTTTCTTCTCTTGTGTACTGTCTGTGCGCTGGTATGACGAGGTCTCGGTTCACCTACCGCCGTGTATGCATGCGTAGAGGTCACTGTGTGGTTCTCGCAGGGCAACTGGTCCTACTCAGGGCTGACCAAAGGGCTACATGTTTGCGAGCTGGGAGTCTGTGGGGTAAGGTCGCAGGCTAACAACACCTTCCTTCACCGCGTAGTGCTATCTCAACTAGGGGTGTGCGAATACTCGAAATTGCAAATATTCATGCGAATCAAATATTTGATTTAATTCACATTCAAAACCAAATTAGGTATTTAAAAATTTCAAATATTCAGAATTTTTCGAATTTATTAAAATTTTCCTTTTGTTTGACAAAACGTGTGATACAATAATATGTCGAACCTCGAGAAATCAATTTCCGAGAGACTTAATGGAAGAAAAAAAAAACTGTAAGCGGACCTTTACTTACATCAAATTTTAGGTTAGGTAAATGGGCATACTGAGAACAGTTAAAGCCAATGTAGCATGAAATTTATCATAAATGCTTACGATTTTACTGCAAACTTTACGTGATGTGTAGCATAATTAATTTATTATATCCAGTTGTCCTTAGCACAATTTTTGGGCGAGCCATGGTTGTGCCATATAAAAGTGTAAAACTATTTGCAATTGTTTGATTCACATTTGATTTGCATTGAAAAATTCGCATTTGCACAGCCCTAATCTCAACCTCATTGCCTGGTAATTTCTGACACCTGCCGCTGTTCTGCACACATTTAGCTGCTTCACCCTCATCAGTTGTTATTGACAGCAAAGAGTTTGGCTTCAGTATCTCAACAGTTTTGATGCAGACAAATGTATTTGAGTTTTTGATTGTATGTTTTTCCTAGAGATGGGCAGAGACTCAAAAACTCCACAGGATGAAACTTGATAATCTTTTTTCGTATAACTCAATATGTACATACAGTATTTTACATGCGCAATAAGCATAAAATCACATACTATTTTTTTTTTGCAAACAATTTACAGGGTAATCTCGTGTTTACATTATCACTGTTAATTTTACATTATTACACCTCCTGAAAAATTTTAAATGTTTATTTCGCTGTTTACATTTTAGAACACTGGAAAAGATGCCATTTTTTAATGGCCTGGTGTACGTGATAGATTTATAACTTAGCAAACAAACTTCCAAAGTAAAATATTTTGACTGGAATTTACGTCTACAACGGCAATTGTGAATATTGAGTTTGGGCACGAGCAGTAGTACCGTGTTTTCTCGCATAATCGTCGCACATTTTATTCTAAAATCAAGTTTGAAAAGTAGGGGTGCAACGATTATGCGGAAAAAATTTTTTTTCTTCGATAAAGTTATTCATAAAAACAAAACCCATTCATGGAAAGTACGTTTATTTAAAAAGTGAAGTATAAAAGAGCTCGCCAAACAATTTAAATTAATAAGTCATGCAACAAAAACCTTTCAACTTTAAATGGAAAAACAAAATCTATGATCCAAACGCAAGCCAAACAAACGCGTAACTATCGCCGTAGTACATACCATGAAAGAGTGAGGGCCCATCAGATGTAGTTAACTCGGCACTCTACAGAAAGAACGCGATGCATGCACTCGGCGAGAAATTGATATTTTGCTACGTGTGCGCGCTCTATACGGAAAGCAACATGACCAAACATTAATGATTGCAACTAGCGCTGGCTAAATTTTTGTAAGCGGTACACCGCGGTGACGCAGACGAACAGATAAAAGTTATAAAGTTTGAAAAGTCTTTAAAAGAAAATTCACACATCAGACAACTTTGTATTTCCTTTAATTAAATAATTAAGAGGTAATGTTCGAATAAATATTAGATTTCTATTTTAAAATACATTGTTTTATACGGAAAAAAATACCCACACAAAGCGCTCGGAATCTAATAGCGGGACCAAAAACATCATACAATGTTTACGCTAGAGTTTTTTTTATCCCAATTTTGACGCTTTAAAATATGGGTGCGACGATTATGCGGTAAAAGAGGGTATTGTGCCATGTATTGTCATATCTTTGACTGACTTTCTAGTAAAAATGGTGGACAGCTTCATTTTTGTTTAAAAAAAAATATATTAAATGCAGTTGAATGCCTTTTTTTATTATGTAAAGAACTTATTGACATGACGTTTGAAAATGCCTAAATAATGTCGTTTTTGAAGTCAGGACATTTGTTTCCAATTAGATAGTGGCAGAAGAAAATAAAACTTATACAAAGTTAATTTTCTGTTTGTTAACATTTTTTTTTGGCTAGGATATAATTTATGTGCATGATTTTTTGGCACATCCATATGTCTTCAAAAAATATCCTTGAAGGAGAATATTTGCAGTTTTTTAAGGGAAAAATATTAAAAATATTCCAAAAAGTGTATTTTTGAGTAGGTAATAATTTTGCTATATCATGTTGTAATGAGCAGTTTTTTTTTTCAAATTGGACTGGTTTATAAAAAAAACATGTTTAAAATGTAATTTTGAAGGAGAAACTTTTCTCCATAAAAATTAAAAAATCTAATCCGTTAGTTTACTTCCACATGTTTTCAAGTCCTCTAATAGAGGGCATTTTCATTAGAGTGGTTTACTGTTTTAATGACTGGTTAGGTTAGGTTAGGTACATTAAAATTAGACTTAAATTGTGATGATAGTTGGTTGGTATTGAGATATCATTTAAAATACTGTTAAATAGTGTTATTTAGGAACTAAAAATCTAAAAGTTAGCTATTTTAATCTGAACAACTGTCCTTACTAATTTTTTCGTATTTTTAATTTAGTTAATATAACTTTAAAAAAACCATTTAAGCAATTTTACAGTATTTTTAATGGAGCTAATCTAACCTAATTGAATATTCTCACCATTTGTGGTTAACCTAATCTTGTGATCTTGTTAAAATTGTGATCTACTGGTAAACTACTGGATGTATCACAGCACACTCTGAGGAAACAATGTTCAAACATGTCAAGTAGTTACTAAATATAATTTAAATTTTTTTTATGAAAAAAATTCTTTGCTTCCGAGTTAATATCTAGGAAATTTTAAGTACGTATAGGTAAAATAATTTAAAACAAGAATTATGTTATTAAACTTACCATCAATATTTTCTTATTATTTAAATCACATAACCATACCATTTTTTTGACTTAGAAGGGCCATCACATCTACTGAGTTTTTCAGAATCCAGTAGGAATAAAGTATATAATTTTAAAAGAAATCGTAAATATGTATAATAGATATTTATATTTTTCTTATTCACTTGACACAAATGACTATTTCTTTTAAATCATTTATAAACTTAATGTACATTTAACATAAACACCTGGAACATAAAATTACGGTCTAAAATTTCTGCAATCTCTTGAGCTTGCCTCGATTTTTAAGAACTTGACTTTACAAAAAAATTATCCAGTGTGGACTCTACTCGAAGGTATTTAATTTACTGAACTCGGTTCGACTTGACTCAACCTAAAAATTTTCAGACTCTTCCATCTCTAGTGTTTACAATGTTTTTTATGCTACGAAGTGGAATGTTTTTACATCTCGGCAATTTCAAAACTATTTCCATTTGTCTTATTGAATGTAAAGCATATGTAACAAATTTAGAAATAAAAATTCCATACCATGAATTATGATTAATAGTTTAAGCAGAATTGTTGAAATAATTGGACTCAACCTCTCTCTGTATATTTGGATTTGATAGTGTTTGAAATTCTAAGATGCATGGCATGTTCAGCATTGGTGCTTGCGTGGATGGCTTGTGTTTTGAATATTTTTTTTTACGTGAAAAATCTATTAGCTTATTACAGTGATAGTTGGCCAAACTTTCTTGTGTGACAAAATACCGTCATATTTTTGAATCGCTAAGAACTATTAGACCAATAATGCATGAACAATAGTTGAGCCCACAATGGATAGATCATAATTTCTATATGTGTTTGTCACGCAGTATTTGTGTTGCCTGTGACATTGACATCATCGTACCAGTGTAGGAGCATGCGCATGATTCTTATGAATTAGCTTTGTGCAGAGTTATAAATTGGTGTAGCGTGGAAACACCTTCAGCTAGGACATTGATTCGGGTGTCATTGTGAACAACTCTGGCAGAGCACAACCAGGACCCAAAGTGAGACAATATTCGCCGGAATATAAGCGAAAATCTGTATTACCTAATTGAAAATTTAAAAATAATTAAATTTTGTTGTCTCACATGACTGTTAATTATGCTTGTAATTATAGAGAGTGTAAGTAAAAGGAAAGCTACTGTCGAAAACAATCAAAATAGCCTAAAAAGTCCAGTGCTGAGCGAATGCTTGAGCTATGGCAGCTTTGAAAAGGAAATAAAAAACTAATACTGTTCAAAGTTTTCATGAAAAATCTATGGTGCGGCCCGGAATTGCGCCTTTATTCTTCTTCTATTTTTTTTTTTTTTTTTTTTTTTTTTTTTAGTTTATACACTTGCTGACTATTTAGCCACATTATTTTTCCTCTACAATTTGTGTGAATTGAGTGTTTTTATGCATGTTCTATCAAAGATGTTTATAACATAAAAAAAAAAAATATTAATTTGTTTCAGAGATACAAGTTTTTAGTTATAACGAGTACTATAATGTAAATTTTATATAGTCACTTGCCCAAATGTTAAGCTTAAAAATGCTTTCTTGTTCTTATTCTTGGTTAATTTCCATGTTTTGTTTGCATGAAAATTAGTCTTTGGTCATGGTAGAAATGTAAGTAGGTAGTATGTGAAATAATGGTAAGACAAGAGTGTATTTGCTGTGTGTGCAAGCAATGGCACAGAGCACAGTTTATATTTATTTTATTGTTATATATATATGTGTGTATGTGTGTGTATATATATGTGTGTGTATAATTGTATATGTATGTGTGTGTGTATGTATATATGTGTGTGTATAATTGTATATGTATGTGTGTGTGTGTGTGTGTGTACACTATATAGAGAGGTTGTGTTGGGACGGAGAGGAGCGGTGTGTGGAAGGAGCGGTCGCGACGGTGTGACGGCTGTGCGCAGGTGTACCACGTGACGGAGAAGACGTCGAGCCGAGTGTTCTCCAATGAGGAGGAGGACGACCACCAGCCCTTCCCCACGCTGCAGCAGGCCCTGGAGGTCATAGACCCCCACGTGGGCTTCAACATCGAGATCAAGTGGAACATGCAGCTGCAGGTCAGCTGCGCAACACAGCCCGCTGTAGTCTTGGTTTCCTTACTGCTGGGTTCCTTTCAGTCAATAAGCCTAGGAACACAACTTCATCAAGCAAGTTCAATATGTTTGCTAGAGCTGGGCGGGATTCCCATTCTTCGGGAAAAACTGGGAACGTATCGTTTACAAAATGTGGGTGGGAAATTACTTTTTCCCTGTTTCTCAATAAACATCCACGTGTCAAATTTATTCAGAAAGAAAGAAAGCACTGCACATTAACATAAGTCATTACATGCACACATTCAAAAACTTAACTGATTTCAGCGGTTCAAACTCAAAACGATTAATGGTGTCGAAAAACACTTAGAGGCATGGTTTCAAACAATCACTTCATTTATTGTTTGAAACATACAACAAATAATAAAGTTATTTCACTACTGTCAAGAAACTGTAGCGGAATGAATCACATCCACGATTGATAGTACAGAAAATTTAACATGTGAATCATCTAAGAAACAATTATAGTGAAACCCCATTGTTACAGCTTCTTGTGTGGTGGGGTGGGGTTGTAATAAACATTTTAAAACAACCTCAAAATATGACTTTTTCATACAAAGTCCATCTCTGGCACAAAATTGTCTAATTTCAAAATTAAATATAAATTAATTTCAATAGTAGACGTCTTCTAAAAAGAAAAGATACACAAGAAAAGCATATTGGATAACCTACTGTAACCAAAACGAGTATAATCATTGTGCAATAATATTTTTTAACAAGTGCTAGGTCCATATTATGCTGATTTCGTAAAGAAAATCAAAAGATTTTAAATTGACATGGATAGTAACTCTATACTTACTATTTTGAAAATTAGACTTTTGTTATTTAATTTCACTGTTATTAAAAAATTTATTTTAGCCTTATTGCCTGGTATTTTGCAGTTTGTGAAAATTACCTTTTGTTCATCAATTTATATCTAGATTTGGGAATACACAATAAAAAACACCATTTTTTTATGGATGATTTTGAAATCTTTAACCTCAAATAATTTTCCTTCACATCTCAATTTCTGCGGGTAATTTTTTTCATGTCTGAAATTTTCCCAAAACCAGAATTTCTCCTCCCATCCAACTCTAATGTAAGTTGTATAAATTGGGTTTGTGCACTTCAAGACCTGTAACAGTTATTCCAAGTATGTTTACTAGAAGAAAGCTTGTCAATGTTTAGTACTTCACGTGACGTGTTGTAATCTCGTTGCCCACGCACGCCAGCTGGGCCGGAGGAGGAAGCTGCCGGCTGAAGAGCGTTGTCGGGTGTTCCAGGACGGCACGTACGAGGTGTACCACCCGTTCGACCTGAACCTCTACCTGGACGTGGTGCTGAAGGTGGTTCTGGAGCACGCTGGACCGCGCAAGATCGTCATCTCCTGCTTCCACCCCGACGTCTGCTCCATGTGAGCCTCGCCCGAGCATGCCTGTTTCCAGCTAGTTGTACCACCAATCATTCATCAGTTAACAAAATAACGTGAATAATTTGGTTAAGTTGAACTACTGTTCCGACTTGTAGTGTATATAGTTTGAGACTGTTTAGTGTAGTGTATAGACTTTGAACATTTTAAACTTCCCGCCCTGCAGGGCATTGTGGTTGGTCACTCTGGAGTGGCCGGGAAGTAGGTTGTTGCACCTGCGCACAGGAAGAGGACAGTCTGATAATCAACATGGTGGTGAGTGGACGTTGGTTACTGTCGCGACTCGTTTTCATTCGAACTATAGTTGCTTACAAATGTTGCATCCGCTAATTATTTCAGTCCACATCTCTTCGTGCAACAACTACCAAGTTTTAAAAATTACAGAAATGTGGTTTAGTAATTGCGACTTAATTATTTCCATCAAGTCAAATCTTACCTTTGTTAGCAATGAAAGAAATTTTGAAATACAGTTTTATTTTACATTTGATCCCAACATTTCGATGATTCAATGTCGCTTGTGGGTGATGTCACTGAAAGGATATCAGTGGCCTGTATTTTACTGATACTGTTCATACATTAAAGCTTCGGCCACACAGGGTGCTATAAATGTAAATGTCAATAACCATAGACTACACACAAAACACACACACTCCTTATTCACCTGACATTCAATTGTGTCTATTTCTTCAGTAAAATTGTGTGGAATATTGAAATTATTCACAAATTTTTCGTACAATGGTAAAACATCACCAATACCCTGAAATTGATCGTGCAAGCAAAGCTGCGTGGTGTCAGCTAGTTTGTGGCTGTGATCGGGAAAGTAGTATGTAGTTTATCACGAGCTCTGTCAGCTTGACTGGAGAACTGCGTGTGTTGCAGGATCCGCCTGAAGCAGAACAAGTACCCGGTGATCTTCCTGACGCAGGGCGTCACCAACAAGTACCCCCCGTACCTGGACCCTCGCTCGCAGTCGGTACCCATGGGCATCCACTTCGCCAAGTCCGCCGGGATCCTGGTAAGCCTGTGTGCAGTTGGAGGCTCCCCACCGTCGTAGTGTACATCCGCTTAGTTAATCTACGTTTGTTTTATTTAATTTTCATCGCCCGAGCTGCGAGCATTTTTCGACAGGCGGATATGTGTGTTGAATGAGTGAGTAAAACATTGAAAGTGATTGGATGCGGTTGTTTTGTCTTTCGAACAATAAAACTCTCAAATGTGAAAGGGAAGAACATCTTTTTAATTTATTGTATATAACGAACTGTAACAGACTTGAAGAATGTACGACAGTCTGTTGCGAACATGCGACGAGTGTGGACGGAAGGCGTGCGTGTGCGTGCAGGGCATCAACGTGCACACGGAGGACCTGCTGCGCGACCCCAGCCAGGTGAGGCAGGTGCGCGAGGCGGGGCTCGTCATCTTCTGCTGGGGCGACGACAACAACAACGTGGAGACCATCCAGCACCTGAAGAGCCTGGGCCTGCACGGCATCATCTACGACAAGTGAGACATTCCATCCAGCAATCAACTCCTTAGCATTCGTGGGGGTTGTCCGTAAAGTCTGTTCACGGACGATAAGTTTACGTGATAACGTCATGAGAAAACATTTGATGAAAAATTGCATACTTTTTTAATTTTCAAATATTATTTACCTTGCAAATTTAATTTAAATAATTTGTTTAAATATAATTATGAAAAAATCAGTTGAAAAGCCCGCCTTAACCTGTTTGATATTATAGAAGATTTTCTCGCACGGTGGTTGGCCGGTTCTTGCACGCTCGGCTCAGGCGGAATGTGACAATTTTTCGTGCGTGCTGCCGGCGTTCATCAATTTATAAGACGTTATCACGTCAAAAAATTCAATACTCTTAACATTTGAAGTTAAGGTACATTTTTTTCATACCTATCGTTTTACTATCCCCCATGATATTGCACTTATAACATGTAATTATATAAATAAGATCACAGTGTGTATTGATTCCGAAAACGTAGCTCAAGAAATAAACGCTTAAGGGGTTTAAGACATAAGTTGTTATTTGTTTCATTTCTTGTACGTTATGTATTTTGTATCCTTAGAGACCTAGATTCGTATTCGAGGGGTTTTTTCAAAGTACTCTTTGGGATTCAAATTAGAAATTCGGATTCGCGAAAAATTGGGATTTGAACGATCACTAATTAAATATGTTTTTATTTTGGTCATTGTCTTTTATTGGATTCACTCTTCTTGTCAAGATCATCTTGTATTTGAGATGATAACTACTGTAGCATCAATTTATTGTCTTGTATTTACGTAGCTGCAGTTAATTAGTAACAATCACAATTTATGGTTTTGAGATTAAACTTAAAAATTTTTTGATGGGAGATAATAAGCATTGTATCATCAAAATCTGCTTGACCCATTGCTAGTTAAAATGTGCTCTATATGCCTATATTGGCTTAAAGGATTGTATGAGATGTACAGGATGATGATGATGATGCAGCTTCCAGCACATCCATACAGATTGTCTGATAGTGATAGGAGACACTACTGCAATATAATCTTTCTTAAGTGACAGTTGTGTGTCCAGGGCAACCTCAAACCTCAACTGATGAAGTTTGATGTCACATTGCAGGGGAATGGAAACATTTATTTTTAGTTTTTATTCATTAAGAGTTTTAGACTTCTGTACATCAGCAAAATAGTTTTAAATTGTTACAATGTATACCGTGTTTTATCGCATAATTGTCGCACAAGATTGAAAAGAAGGGGTGCGAATATTATGTGAAAAAAAGTTTTTTTTGTTAGGTAAAGTTATTCATAAAAATAAAACATATTCATGGACAGTACATTAGTTAACTCTGCATTTGACAGAGAGTGCGCTTTGCTTGCAATCGGCGAGATATCGATATTCGACTACATGTGTGCACTCTATACAGGAAGCAACCTAACCAAACATGAATGATGCCAACATTTTCATAAGTGGTACACCGCGGTGACCCAGACGAATAGATAAAGGTTATAACGTTTAAAAAGTCTTTAAAAGAAAATTTACACATCAGACAACTTCGTATTTCCGTTAATTAAATAAGTAAGTGGTAATGTCTGAATAAATATTAGATTTATACTTTAAAGTAAATAATTTTATACGGAAAAAAATACGTACACAAATTGATTGGAATTTAATTCCGGGACCAAAAACATCATGCGACGTTTACGCGAGAGGTTTTTTTTATCCAAATTTTAACGCCCTAAAATATTAGTGCAACAATTACGTGCATGCGACGATTATGCGATAAAGCACAGTAGTATAATGAAGGACGTGATGTTGCAGATCACTCTGCAAGAGAGGATTGCGAACGTAGGTAGTTGCAGTAGTGACAGCCGGGCGTTCGGGGGTGGTGTGTTGAAGGATCGACCAGTTCAGCCGCAAGGAGGTGAAGGAGAGCATCTTCCTGGTGGAGGCTCGCGAGGCGCAGCGGGAGCTGCTCAAGGTGGCAGAGTCCCCGGGCGAAACCGGCCCCCCGTCCCAGCAAGACCCGCCCATGGTAAAATGGACCGACATGCTCCGCTCGTAAAACCCCCGGACGAACTGTCGCGACCCCCCGATGCCAAGTTTAAGTCTTGAGAGCACCTTCACATCCCGAGGATGGAACGTTGTGCGGGGAGAGGGGGGGAGAGAGAGTTGTGTCTTGACTTGGAGGGCGTGTCCCAGGGAGCGGGTGGGCCGCTGAGACGTGGCTGTGTTGTTGTGACAGAGCGTGGACGCGGCCAGAGGGCCGCTGGTTTCCGTCTCCGCTTGCTCCTTCCTGTCCGACGAGCCCTCGCTCAAGCCGGACCCGGCGGCCGCAGTCGCCGCAGTCACCGGGTCTTGACTCCGCGCTCCCGAGTTACCTTTCGAAACCGCTCCGACTTCAAGACACATTTCATTGTAGTTCGCTGTACATTACGACTGCCATTATTGCCGAAACAATATTTATTGATTTTGTGATGGGGTCTGGTATTTTGTCACGCATATTATGGCGAGTAAGGCATTCAAAATAGAAGACAGTATTATAAGTGAATTTTTGTATAGTTTTTTTTCTAAAAGAGATAGAACTTGAGAATGTATTCACGAGTGACGTGGAATAAATTGTGGAAGCAATTTTTCTTTTTACTGTAACTGGATGGCCAATTTACAATCGCAGAATATTTTTTACATTTGTTTGTAGTGCAAGCTTTGTGTTTAATTATTTTTTAATGACTTAATTGTAATTTAATTTGTCACTTATCACACTTGAGATTTTGCAAGTACATATTTTGTAAGGTTTTTTTTGTTTTAAATCTCTCTTATACATATATACTTTAATATGCTGTTATTTGTGGTTATTTAGTTCTAATCATCATTTTTTAAACTTGAGCTAAAGAATTTTAACACTTTCAAATAAGAAGATAACTCTTTAAAAAGAAAAATAAGCGATCAACCCTGAGTGCTTCCTGATGCTAATGCCTATTTCTCTTCAGTAAAAAGTTGCAACTGTTCTGCAGACACAAACAGGTTTATGTATGTTGTTTAATGTTGTGCAGATGGAAGGTGATTTACTAGAGTTTTGTGCTGAAATTGTATGGTTTGGTTGGATTGAACATTGCACCATTACAGTTGGAAATGTACGATCTTGCCTCTTGGTCTGAATGCAAAGCCTAGTTTTTAAAATGAACTTAGCTTTTTGTGTTAAAGACAGTAAATAAATAATACTGCACCGTGGTATCAAGAGCTTACTATCCAATATCTTAAAACTATCCTCCAGCTGGCATCAAGATAATACATCTTACCATGTTAAGATAATAGACTTCAGGACATATGAATTTTTAAAGAAATTAAGTTTCAAGCAATTTTTGGATAAACAAGTTTGGAACAGATAACAGTAGGGTGAAAAAATTTAGGACAGTGACAGAAGGAAAAAAGACCTCAAGACAAACAAATTTAGGTCAATTTAGTGGAAGTTATTTTAAGACCAATGCATTTAGGTCATATGATGATAGAACAAAGAACTTAATTGTCAATCTAAGCTAACATAACCTTAGCAAACCAATAAACTATGCAGTTAAGATGTACTCTAAAAGTTATTTATATAAAAAGACATCATTTGTCCTAAATTAGTTCTAAATGCAGTTGTCCTAAGCCTGAGTGTAAAATGTTTTCACGTATAGGTATATCAACTTGTCCTAAAGAACTTTATCTTGATTTGTACATACGTATTTAGGATAAACCTCTTGGACAAACACTTTGGAATGATGCTTTTTGGAGGAAATTATACACAGCTAGATTGCAGCCATAGATAATGCAGAAATATTTTTTTTTCTCACATTTGTTTGTGTTAGTTAGATTACTTACTATGTATTACTTTGTAAGAATTTGTATTGATTAGGGATGGGTCGATTCGATTCTCCGATTCCTCGATACCACCGATTATTAAAAAATTTGGGTACTCAGTATCGGGTACTAAAAAAGGGCAAGGTAGGTTAGGAATCGGTTAAGTTAAGAAAATACAGTAGTAATATATTTTCGTCTGAACTTTACTTACTTATTTTAATATATCTTACCTGCCGTATGCGCATTAAATTCCTAATAATCCTCATTATTATTAAATATTAATTTTATACAAATAAAAATAAATAAAAACAATGTTACCGGGCATGTTTAACCTCTAATTAAAACTCCACGATCGAAGAACATTATTCCTCACTCATGTATTAGACGTAAATAAATTGTAAAAAGACTTATTAATTTTATTTGCAGTTAAGAAAAGTCCATTGTTTTTTGTGAAGAAAGTGACGGTTATGAAACGAGATCACATCACGTGTCGTCACCATTTTAGTTGTGAGCCATTCAAGGATGATGGCCTCCACAAAATCTCTGGTGGCCATAAAATATAAAGTCAAGTCGAAACGTATCGATTTGTTGCGTACGGGACAGATTGTATAATGAAAGCAACAATCGATTTTAAAGAATTCTCTGGCCATACCGCCAACAGAGGCTCGTGTTTATTTCTTGCAAAGGAAATCCGTAATAATTACTAGAAAAACACTTGAAAATAGTTTTAGCAAAACAATATTTGTGCCAAATAAATAGCATAAATGCGCAACAATTCACAGTAACCTCAATAGCACGACGGTGAATTACGGCGGCGTAATTCACCGTCGTGCTATTGAGGTTACTGTGAATTGTTGCGCATTTATGCTATTTATTTGGCACAAATATTGTTTTGCTAAAACTATTTTCAAGTGTTTTGCTAGTTTGTTAGTAAAAAAATGTTCGCAGACTGTCGTTTCAAATTACGATGCGAATGGTCTGATATTGTATCAACATGTCTAAAGTTTGGGAACATTTTCGCATCAATAGTGAAAATGACAAATATGCAATTTGTAATCATGGTAGTGCGCAAATTTCACGGAGCCGTACTTACAAATCTACAAATAATTTAATGAAGCATTTGAAATCCCGGCACACATTACTACCAGAAAAAATAGTCTTTGAAGAAAAACAAACTTTTGTTTACAGCACTGTCACCAACTAAGTCAAAAGGTACCACAGAAAAAAGTAGTGCTACCTTTGAACCCATTTTGAAAAAAGATGTTATGTTATCGGCGTTATCGCCTGTTAAAGAACCCTGTCTAAATGTTGAACTTCTTTGTGCACAGCCTAGTACTTACTAGCAAACAAACTTTATGTGAAGATGCTTCTTCACTGGTAATTGAAAAAAAAACCCCTCAACATTTAATCCTAAGTTTATAATTATCCTTTATACATGTTATTATCATTATGTAATGCATTAAATTCTTAAGTAGTTTTAATTATGTGACCAGAATTACCAGGAATCGAAAACTGGAATGACTCGGAATCGAGAATCGAAATTTAGGAATCGGTACCGGTATCGGAATCGATAAAAATGTGTACTCAACCCATCCCTAGTATTGATATATTTTTTTAACATGCTTGCTGTTATCATTTTGCTAGTAAGATGGCTTGCTATGGATGGTGCAGATTAAAGGTTGATTTTTTGTTCTGAATTTGAAAAAGTTGCAGCTGTGTGCACGTTAAATGGTGCTAACGAAATTCGTTCATTATCTAGATGTTACTGTAGCCCCTAAGTGGTACAGTTGCTTAAAATCTTACCAGCTGGATGGAGTAGCCTGTGTTGCAGTAATATCTGGTGATATATATTAACAATGTTCTCACTGGGTTCAGTATTTAATTTAGGCACACCAATAAAAAGAAAGCATTAGAAAAATTAAAATAATTGTTAATAAAATATTAAGTAAATTATAAAAAAAAAATGGCATGTATCAACACACCAAATTAATTGCAAGTTTTGTTTGTATTATAATTATGCCTGTGGGAATATTCAAATTTTGAGATACGAATATGAATATTTATGATTGGTATTTTATTCGACCTCAAACACTAGCACTTCAGAATAGTGAATATTCGTTTGCTTACGATACCTCGTGAGTTTGTCTTATAACAATGTTCACTGTTGAGGTTAAGTAGTTTGTATAATCAAAAACATGAACAGTAATCTACTTTTTGCACATACAACAAGTATTCAAAGATTTTTTCTTTACTGTCTTGCAAACAGTAGTGGAAAAATTGTCAGAACGATTCAAAATACGGCATATTGTGACATTTCAAACTTGAACTGAAATTTATGTACTTCACACCTAAGACCAGGGGCAAGCCTGGGGGGGGGGGGGGGGGACGAGCGGGACCGGACCCCCCCCCCCCCCAGGGCTAAAAATATTTTAATATTAAATTCATAAAATGAAAAAAATTAATATTTAGTATCATATTAAAATAAATTCAATGACACAATTAAAGAATGTTGGAGTAAACTGACTTCATAAAACTGACTTTTATGAAGTTACGGCCAGTATTTTTAGATAGCCTAAATCAGCAATATTGAGCACGTATTTTTCTAAATTTTCTCGGGGGAGGACCCCCGGACCCCCCGTCTAGCTGGGGGGTATTCCATACCCCCCAGGCCCCAGCCTTCTGCCTGACCCCCCTTCCCCCCCCCAGAGCAAAATCCTGGGCACGCCACTGCCTAAGACTAACATATTAAATCTCATATAACCTTTCATAAAAATGGAATTCTAGAAAGTGCAGTATGAAGTTAATATGCTTAAAACAATAATTGAAATAATAGGAAAATTCGTAGCTTATACTGAAAGTCTGTAAGCTTGTTACTTGGTTCATGCATGCATGAAAAGTTAACTCGTAATTCAAACTCGTTCCAAGGAAATGGGATGGTGGTTTTTGGGAGGGATAGTGGAGCGACCCCTCCACCCCCACCCCCCTCATCTAAGGTATACTTTCGCAGCCGGTGTGGATTTTGGTTAGTTGTGGTGCGTGTCTTCTATGGCATAGCAAGCAATGTATATCTTTTAAGTTTTCCCTGCACATGTTGTACAGTGGGCCCTTCACCTGGTTACACATTAATTACTTTTGATTAGTGTAGCTGACCTAACCTACCTAACAAAATGTTTCACTTCAGCTAAAAATCACCTTTATTACCCAGAAGCTTCGGAGCCAAAATACTGAAGTGTATTATGCAGTTACTGATGTCAAAAAACTAACATTATTTATGAAAAACCTTTTTATATGTGGGAAGTAATTATTATTTCCATACAAAAAAGTTTTTATTCTTAATTTTGTAAACACATGATCAGTGCTCAGTACGAGATTCCCTTTTGGTGAATATCTCCGAGTCGTGAAACAATGATTGGCTCTCACAATATAGATTTTAGAACCTGTGTGTGCCTACTTTAAAATACTGTTTCTTAAAAGTTTGTAAACCTCACATTTTCTTCTAAACAGCATACTTTCTTGTCAGGCAAGACATGTTTTGTAGAATTGCAACTGTGCTTTTATTTTTATGATGATTACTGTTGTGTTTTATTTGCATTCGTGGGTTACGATGTGAACTGTATAAACCAGAGATGGGCTGAGACTCAAACACTTGAACCGACTCAAACGAGTAGCCGAAGTACGACTCAACAGTTGAGTTCATTGTACTCAATAATACAGTTAATACACTGGTAATTCTGTAAAACTGGATACATAATTTGACTAATGCAACAAGCATATCACGGTCCATTATTTATTAAGGGATGCACTTGTACAAAAAAATCATTAGTAATAAGCATTTCTATAATAGATTTTCTTTAATAAATATAAATTGGCAAATAGTTGTGTATTTGAAGAATATGCCAACAGAATTGATGTAAAAACGTGTTACTAATAAGAAATGTAAGGAAAAACAACGTGATGTTAATTTTGGTACAAGATCCATGCTAAATATTTTAATAAATTACATTCAGTGAATTTATCATTTTTAATGATAAAATAATTTTAGTTTTTTTATGTAAACTTGATCAATTTGCTAAATAATTTCATGTTTTCAGTTACATTTTAATGCTAAATGGCATGTTAACTTGTATTTCACCATTTTATTGTGTATTGAATTTTTTGCTGTTATGTTTGGGTTTTATCACAATTTACCATGTTATGTTGTCACTAGTAATCACCTATTTACTTGTACAGTTTTTCTGAAAGTATTGTTAATTATACACAATTGCACTGCCTGTGAAACGTGTAACGTATATTCTTCCATTTACATTTCTAAGCACTTTAAAAACACCATTTAGGAATGTTCTGCTGTATGTCATAGGTTTGTATTACAGCAAACTAACAAAGAGAAGAAAATATTTTAATGTCTAGAATTAACTTTTTTTCCACCACAGTGACAATCAATAGTAGTATCATTGTTTGGCACAAAAAAGAAAATTAGAAAACTTTGAATTAGCTGTAAATTTCTTTTTTTGGTGCTGGGAAAAAAAATCCATGAGAAACCCATGACTTTAAGAAAGCCATAGGAATTGTGTGTTTGTCCAGCAAGTTAGAAATAGCTTAGTTAAAAAAAGGCTTATCATAACTACTAAATGTGTCACTTATACCATTTTTGAGCTCTGTTCACTGGGGAACCTCGTCAGCGGATGTGAGGAACACGGCATTTGATAACACTTTGGATTTGACGGAGGAGGGTTTAGTGGGAGAGGGAGGGGTAAGGAGTCGCTACTAAATTTCTTTCCTTCTCGTGTTTCTTTTTTACTTCTACATCTGAAGTTTTTCACTGCTGGTTATAATAAACAGAAGCCATGACCGAAAACTAATACCGTGATTTGTCACGTGAAAGACTGGAGGGTCTGTTGCAGGATAAAACCAAAAAAGTTATGTTGAACGGGGAAGAAACTAGACTAGAGAATGGTGCCATGATTATTCTTATCGTTAAGTGTCTTAGTAATTAAGTTTTTTTAAGGGCTAACCCAAGAAAAGAACTCTTTTTATTAAGATTTTACCATTACAGTTAGTTTTTAGATATATTTGTTCTACAGCCAGTATTAAAGTTATTTTCTGATCCTGAATAGTAAAAAAATATATATGTATATAGAATGTACGAGTAGGGTGGTAATGTGCTTGAAAACTCCTTCCATTCTTTAAGATTGTTGGTTTAAAGAAGTCTAATGAACAGTAACGTAAGCACATGAAAAGGCTTAAGTATCTTTATTTTTTTTTTTCCAATATCAGTCGTAACATTTTTGTATTTTTGAACTACACTCTGATTAGTTTATAGATGGATTTTGTTTTCCACAGAACTTTCTTAAAGGTGTGCTTGTGTATTTAGTTTTTTGACAAATCACTTGAGATTGCTGATACTGTAGGAAAGTTGAGAAATTTTTGTGTTTGTAGTTACATTTCATGCTATGTACTATTTTTTGTTTATGTGCTCTATTCGTTTTCCAATCCTACAAATATCATTTGATAACTAAACTAGGGAATTTTAACTATGTAAATTTTAAGATCCAAATATTAATGTATTACCTGTCAATATTTTAATACGTAATTGAGTGTTTTTTTTTTAAATTTAAATAATTTTGGTTTGGTTTATGGTTTATTATGTTTTCTTCATGAACTCTGTATTTTTCTTCTTTGAACATTTATTTATGGTTCAATTGGAATTGTTTTGGAGTTTGTTTTTTCTGGAGCTGGAATGTATTTTTCTTGTGGTGGTCGTTGGCATGGCATGACAAGCTTCAACATACATGTCTTTACTGGTTTGAAGAATATTGGCTCATAAATGACGTTATCAATGTTAAAATACGTGGATCATATTCTAGTGAAATGAAAATGTATCTTGCACAAAGTTTTATTTACAGCTATACACAAGACCACACTGAATCCATCCAAACTTTCTGCTATCAGCATTACTAGGCAGTGTAGGCATTGTGGGCAAAGCATGGTAACAAATGTATTTTTTTTTATTTCAAATCAGATTTTACAATAATTGTACATACTACAGAAAAAAATGTTTTTAAGCACTGCAATGCTTGTGAGATTATGAAAGTAAGCCACACACTGCTGTTATGTTGCCCTCAAATGGCAATGATGGTAGCATAAATTATGTTGGTTCTATGATGTTTGTCTACTGTGTGTACGCTGCTGTTCAAGAATAAGTAGACTGCAATATCTTGCCAGGCTCCCTCTATACGTTGTAGCTGTGTTCTTTTTTATGGTTGGATGTTGAAAGATGTACTGTTTGCTTTTTGTGCGTGAAATGAAAGACATTTAGCATGTAGTGGAGCAGGTATGGACTGAGACTACATCAAGCTGTGATAATGATAATATTCTGTGAATTGTATACTGCTCGTAAGTCAGTGTGTTTTTATGGTTTATTTAGAGCATGTATCTTGTGAATAAATGATGAAATTTGCACGAGTGTACAAAGAGAATAATTTATTGGTGAAAGTAAAGATATTTAGTTCAAATATTTGTGTTTAATTTTTCTCCTATGAGTATCAAAGTTACTTAGCTTGAGCTACAATTTTAAATTTATAGCTTGTGTTGCAAGGCACAAATACAAACACAAACAGTAACACTCACAGTGTCAAGCAAATATTACAAAGTTATTGCAAATTAGATTATATGGGATTTTGTAAGTCCTCTGGTTTTCCTTAACACTTTGTCGCAAGACTTCGGTGCTCTTGGGGCTGTGTAAGAAAGAAGAAACTTCATCTTTATTTTTCTGTACAATCCTAATTAATTCATGAGCCCACTTCAAATTTCCACCATGGACTCTTTAAGATGCTTTATTTTATCTACAGGAGAAATATTTTAGAATGAGTTATTTCATACCTTATATTTCAAAAACTTAACTTTCTTGTCCTTGATGTCTAGCAAAGTTCTCCTTCTCTTGCGATCATGAGTGAGCATTCCACATCCCACATAAAAACAGTGACTGTCTATACAACACATTGACTAAAAGAATAATTACGGAGTCAGTTACAATGTCTTGAGACAACTGAGAAATGCTACCATGCAATTACAACTTCTATCTCCTTGATGACTAGCGAAGCCCTCCTGTTGTGATTGTGAGTGCGCAACCCACGTGAAAGTACAACTGCCTGTACAACCCAGAATGTGGCGACAACTGTTGGTAAGAATTGGAGCTACTTGCAACAAGTTTTTTGTATGAAATAAATTAACTCTTGCTGCTGAATGGAGCTATTGTAGCCAGTTGGTGCCATGTAGCTCCGTAGCCAAGTAGCCATGTAGCCAGTTGAAGCCTTGTAGACTTGTAGCCTTGTAGCCAGTTGGAGCTATGCGCTCTCGTAGCCTTGTAGCCTCATAGTCTTTTAGCCAAATGTCGGAGTAGAAGTATCCAGTAACCAATTGTATCATATTGATGGGGTCATATCTTACTGAGTAAAATCTTCATTTAACCTGTACATCCTTTTTGTCAAATTTGCTTCATTTTTTGAATGTTTTTTGACTTTCATGTTAATATAAATGGTTTTTGTTTTGACTCGCATACTATTCCAGCAACCACGAGTATATAAGCGAGGGCAGTATGGTGCGACTCAGTTTGTTACTAGCTACGACGGTGTGATGATCACCTAGTTTGACTCCTCTGATACTTAAGTTCAGTTACTGGCTATTCTTGAGAACTTGATTGTATTTTGACCATGTTTAACGCTGAACTTGATGGAAGTTGTACATCACCAACGGGAACCCTGATGGCAGCGATGATAACGAGACAGATCCTGTGCCATTGTCAACGACAACTATGCAGAACTCAATGGAATGTGCATCATTGTCACCGACAACACCAGAAGACACTTACTTCAACATGAATGGTTCCACCAGCAGAAGAGACTTTAATTGACGAAATACTGGTTGCAGAGGAAATTAAGATGAATGATGTTTCGTCAGCGAAGGAGACTTCATTGGGTGGTGATTCGTCAGCAACTATCGAGCATTGGTGTTGTTACTGTAAGAAGCTTTTTTCGAACAACAGTGCTGTCGTCCGGGTTCTCGTGTTCGAGGTCCGGTGTGGTTCCTAGCGGAAGGCTGGTTTTTTACTGAAAATGTGTCCAGGAGAGAACTGGACGATCCAACCACCCCTGAGGGTGAGGGGGACGAGGACCAGAATGGTGGGCAAGCCTCATGCCGATGGTTCAGACGCAAACGATTACCACGAGTAATTATCACTGATGTCTCGGCAAATGAAATGACATTCGATGCAGACGAGGCACCAAGTGCACCACCGGTCGTGACCGAACCGTACGAGACTGACCCTGATGCACTTGTGTCACTGACCCGGGGAGCCTGGGGCCACCTGGCATCCCTGGAGGATGCCCACTTCACTGTCCATGTGATCGAGCCGAATGACGAGGCTAATGAACAGCCCCGCCGGTCAACCCAGCACCAGTGTCACCTGGATGATAATGGCCTCGATATGCCAATGACCCCACAGCGACAAATTCAGCGACAAATGCGAACAAGGCTGTTCACAGGCGTAGACACCGCACCTGATAGGAGCAGCGACCACGTGCTGACACCACCCGCAATGGAACCAGAGGAGGACCAAACCAACCAGAACTCGAGTGGTCTGGCAGCACCCGGGATTCCAGAAAGTGAAGAGACCACGTCGGCCACCCAAACTGACCTCCGCCAACATGACAACCTGACCGGACGGCCCCAACGGGTCAGACGGCCACCGGGATACCTGGTAGACTACCACCTGGGAACAATCCGGGGTGTCCGGTCTGCTGATGCAGCCCCTGGGTGCACACAGCGGGATGACCTGTGAGCAGAGCGCGGGCCCTACCAGCTGCTGCCACTCCAAGTGCCTCCAGCTGGGACCTGCTGCCAATGCTAGGGGTGCAACCATGCTGCGGGGTACCGATCGCAGGGAAAGACCGGGCTTCTCCAGGGGAAGCGGGGGGGGGGGGGTGTTTGACATCGTACCGCCTGTGACAGTGAAGTCCGGTCTCCACCCCGCCAGTACCTTACCCCGCTGCGAGACCGCACCCCTAGCCTAGCCAATGCAGGCTGACGCTGCCCCCCCCCCCCCTCTTAGGCCAGCCGCGGTCAACGGCAGTCGACAACGGGTCATCAACTAGGACGGACGTGCCGTTCCCCGCGTTTCCCATTCATTCAAAAACCGTCAAGTAATTACGTGCGTGTGTTCATTGTGTTCAGCCACCATATAGCCTAGGAGCTTAGTAGTGCATGCTGGGGCCGACGACCCACCACAACAACGGCTAGACACTTTGAGACTATCCTGGCGCCCTCCCGGAGAACAAACACCTCAACAGAAACACCAGCAACTACTAGGCTCACCCTGGGTATCATGTTCAAGACCCCGGGTGATGGCAAAAGGATTTCACATTGACGTCATACCGACCATGGCCTTTAAGCCCGTGCTCCGCACCGCCAGTACCGTATCCCGTTTTCGGAGCGCGCCCCTTGCCCAGCCGGATTGAGTCAGGCGAGCGTCCCGGGCGTGACCCCAATAGACAAAAAACCTCATTAAAAGTCACCGTGGCCACTGGCCTTAATTAAAATGCCCGTGACTATGATCGTGTCAGATGAGAAGAAATCCAACTAAAACGGCTCACAGTGAGACAATATGTTGATAAATTTACAGTCGCCAACTTGATGCCACAATTCAAATAATTAAATACTACTATAAAACAGTTGTTAAGCCTTAAGCACACAATTACCAGGTGCTACCTTTTAATTGAGCACCTGGAACGTGTTTTTAGCTTACAATAGAGCAAATTAAGTTAATATAAGTTTTTTGACGCCGACTCACAAAGAAGAGAAAGTTTCACTTCCTTGCGAGGCGGCCATGTCCCGCAGTCTCGAACCACTCCGCGCCGGGAACAGACGTGTGTCCGTGGGCAGCATCCAAGTTTTCTTTCTGTGATCATTTTATTCTGCACTAAATATTTAAATTTAAACCTATTATTAATTCATAAGCTGCCCACGTCGACTCGGCGCGTATTTTACGGAACCGGGCCTATCCCGACCGTCTTCATCGTGCTACCGCGCTGCAGATCGTATCACTCACGTAAGTGTTTCGCCGAATTAAGGAGCCCGCTCATAGAGCCCCCCCTGCACCCGTTATTGTTCGGCGCTGGCCGTCTCTAGCGAGCATCGACCCGCGTCCCGCGAGACTGCCGCGGTAACCATTAGTGTCGCGTAGTGTTATGTTTTTTCTGTGTTAATTGTGTAACGGCTAGACGTCGCCAAGTGTTGGTGAGAGTGTTTTGTAGCGGGACTAAATTAAACATAATTCTCACCAACTCGTGTACACTAATTTTCCGGAGTCTCCCGTCCTCCACACGGCCGAGCGGCCTTCACAATCAAGGGAGAGCCATTCAGGGTAGATTCAAGCCGTGTACCTGGCGGGGCACGCGGGGGCAGAGTACCCACGACCCCACACCAACAGCCTAGCAGCCCGCTAGCCTGGCGCCCCTCCAGACAACAAGAGCACCGCGACGCCCGTAGCGCCCGTCAGGTACCCCCCGGGCCTTTCACAGAGGTCGGGAGACGGCAACATTAAGTTCACCTTAAAAATGATCCACAACTTCAGCAATAACATTTATATCAAAAATAAAATGTACATCTTCGGCTAGTTCTTCGTATTCCTCCACGGCATCCATTTTATTTTTCTTGTTTTGAGACAGTAAGTGCCGCTTAAATAGTTATTTATTTAATATATAGCTGCAATTGGGTACAAAGTGCCCGGTGGCAAGCATTCTCCCTACTTTCCCCTCACTCTCCTTCTGAACTGGTCCACACTCCCAGCCGCCACACACTCCTCCTCCAGCCTATTCCATTCCCCTACTGTCCTCACGACCATCCCATTTTTTCCCCTTTCTGTTCTCCTCCTCTCTTTGAAAACCTTCCTAGTATTTTCCTTCCTACTTCTAGGCATTCCCATTTTGACTTTTCCCCCCAGCTTTCCCCATCCTCCCACTCCACTCAGCACCTGGTACATCTTGACCAGTCTCTCCTTCTGTCTTCTATCCTTTAAGCTCTCCCATCTCATTCCTATCATCATCTCTGTGGTACTGCACTCCCCCTTCCCTTCTCTGTCCGTTCTCCTCCACTTGCCCTTCACCCATCTAGCTGCTCTCCTCTGCACCCCCTCCAGCTCCCTCTCAAGTACTGCTGTGTATGGGTCCCACACTGCTGCGGCATACTCCAGCATGGGGCGGACCATAGTTTTATAGGCCTTGTCACATATGCTGCTGCTTCCCCCCCTGAGCACTCGTCCCAGCATGCCCAGGGCCTGTCTGCTCTTCTTGACTAACTTGTCTACATGCTCCCCCCACCCCAGGTTACCCTGCAGCACCACCCCTAGATATTTATAGCTGTCGGCCTCACTTATCACGTCTCCCCTCCAGCGATATTCCCTCCTGACAATCTTCCTCTTCCTGGTAAACCTGACCACTTTCGTCTTTCCCACATTTATTTTCATACCATTATTTTCCACCCACTCTTCCAGCCTTTCCAGATCATCCTGTAACCCATTTCTCTCCGCATCCATGTAAACCACGCAGTCGTCTGCAAAAAGCCTAATATGCCCTTGTATCTTCTCTCCTATATCATTCATCATTATGGTGAAGAGAAGTGGGCCAAGCACACTGCCCTGCGGCACCCCTGACGTAACCCTTCCTTCCTCCGACAACTCCTCCTCCACACGTACCCTCTGTGTCCGGTTGCTTATGAAGTCACCATTCCAACCCACCACCCTCCTGTCACTTATAGCTCCCTCTACTTTTGTCATCATTTTTTCGTGAGGAACTTTATCGAATGCTTTTTCAAAATCGATGAAACAGGCATCAATCTGTAGACCGTTATCTACCCCCTCCACCAGCTCCTCCAACAGGCCAGCCAGCTGAGTTTCACATGAATATCCCCTTCGAAATACATGCTGTCTCCTGTCAATCCACTTCCTTCCGTCCAGCTCCCCTACTACATGCCTGATTTCCACCACTTAAACTAAGGGATGCTTAAGATTACTTAAGAGTTCCTTAACTGTTGGTGAAACGATTCAATGTGCTAGGCAGCCCTTACACATGCCTTAAGCAGCCCTTAAAAGTTAGGGGACATTGGTGAAACCGGCCATAAGTGAACTTCAATGTATCGTTTAAAGACTATATATTATGGACATTATAGTGTTTAAAATAGGACATTCTAATTCATATACATTTAAAATAAATCAGAGGTCGTCAATCACCATTCTCGTTATTTCTTTTGTAATTAAATATGGCGGAGGTGAGGTAGAAAATAATTTGATATACGTCACAGATTGCAATCTCCTGATATTTATTTATAACCACATACCTACACTTCCATACACTTATATACACCGAAGAAGTTTGAGAGAAACGAATATCTCTATCCGATATTGCACTTTTATATTCTGCGATTGCAGTCAATATATAAGTTTTCTATGGTCAGTGGTTGTAAATAAACAAACTCGTTTTGTAGTAACTAGTTCAAAATGACATTCCTTGAAGATACGTTAATAATGCTAATTTCTCAGGTACTAATGTAAAGTATTAATGGATGTCGTGTTTTTTTAAATTTCAATAATAAAGGTTTACTATAGAACGTCATTGCATGTATTTGATCAAACATAATTTTTAATTGTTGCTATTCCTTAGCTTCCCGTCGGACTGGCTTTCGCAGTACCCTCATATAATTGGCTCTCTCGTGGGCCATTCATATCGCCGTCGGTCTAAGCGAGGCGGTGCAATGTGAATTCAGAAAGACCGCATTTCGAATCCATAGACCGCGTTTCGAATCCATGTGTAGTCAACTTGATTTAGGTTTATGGTGGGATCCTGGACTCTCTCCAAACAAGTATTGTATCTTTTCTCTACGGTAGGCTGATTGGCTAGAGATACGGAAATTCTGCGCATTTAGTCGCAAGTTAGAATGCAATCCTTAACACACTCACACCGTGTTCATGATTGGACCACAGTTATTTAGACACGCCCCTCTTGGGGCTTGAACCAACGATGCCCAACTAGCAGAGAAGTAAGCGAATCTGGTAGTGCCTATTGACAAGAATAACAATTTTCTCGCTAAGAAATCAACCAATGGGAAAGCAAACATGGGTTGAGCACACCAATGGCTGTGGCCAGTTCCTTCTTCGGTTTCCAAGCTATGTGCTAGTTTCAGGTATAACCCATTAGACATACACATGCAACTAGCACAAAGCTTAGAAACTAAAGAAAAACAAATTTGGGTACATATTCTGCATCACGTATCCAAATTTTATCAATTGAACCTGATTAGATGATCCTTTTAATATTGATCCAGTGGTACAGGGTGCTTGCTGTTTTAATTTTAAATTTGAAAGATTCTGGACATGACAAAAACTTAAGAAATATAATCTTAAGATGAATAAAAAGAAAATTAATTTTGTATTCAACTTACGATCATAATTCACTGTTACGGCACAAGTTTTTTTTGTGTCCAGGATCTTTCAACATACAAAATTAAAACACATGACCACAGTATCAATGTATACAGGATCATGCCATAAAGATCAAGGGATAAACTTGTATAAGTGATACAGAATATATACCCAAATATATATTTTTTTTACTATTGCTACATATAGCATTAGCAGATTTTATTTAAATCACACCCTTAATAAACTCTTTTTATGTGCCATCCAAAAGGGCAGATTGCAGGACGTCAATGAAAACCTGAGGCTGAAACTTTGTTAATGTTATTCTTGCTGGTCCAGTGGCAGCTGTTCCCTGCCTCGACGCTTTCCGAGCGGCCCCGGCAGCCCTAGATGTTCACTCACAGTTCGCTCACGCAACTCTCGACACTTGTTCTCCTGTTCGCAGGTGCTGTTCTTCGCTGGAGGGCTGATATTCTTCACCAAGAAACTGTTCCGTGACTATGAAGTACACCACATGCTCATACAGATCATTTTTTCCGCGACGTTCACCCTCTCGTGCACAATGTTCGAGCTGATCATCTTCGAAATTATTGGGTTTCTGGACCCAAGGTGGGTTTACGTTTGGCTTCCGTAGCCTATTTTGATTCGTTTCACACTAGCAAAGTGAATAAATGAACCAGCCTACTTCCATTTCCAATTCAACTAATGATTAGTCAGGTCGCAAGACTGAACATGGTCACTTTATTTTCTAAAAATACAGCAATAGGGTAAATTTAATTAAGGTCTGACATACATTTAAATTGAAATTCAATATATTATAATTAAATGTATGAAAACTCTAGTTACAGCAGTACAATTAATACTACTATATATTATGTACTAAATATTTTTTTTAAATTTCAATATAGGCCTACTCTCAAAATAAGAGTTCTGTTTGTAAGGTAGTTACACTAACTACGGGCATCCTGTACTTTACCTAATCATTTCTGTAAAATATTTGATGTATTTTGAATTAAATTAACTAAAAATAGTTATTTAGAAATCATGTCGCATGTAGCTTATCAATAATTGTAGTGTTATTTTTTTTTTTGCTGATTTTCATTCAACTGTAACTTTGCAATTCGGTTCCTACTCTTAGGTCTACTACAAAGTCAATATTTTAAACTATCTCTACATTTGATTTAACTAGGTACGAAACTCGGGAGGACACAGTTTTAGCAAACTGTTAAATGTTGCTTGACACTATCTTACCAGTGTAAATCAATAGGTAGAAAATTGAAAATGTGTAATCTAGGGCTGTCAGACTTGAAAAGCAGCAAGCCAAAAATTCGATAGTTAAGCCGAGGTGTGAGCCTTGCTCCACAAACACATGATCTCAAACCAGAAGACTGTTAGTTGAGCTGGTGACGACTATGGTGAGTATCGATGCAGAGTCGGGGAAGAGCGAAGTGTACCGGAGGGTTTCAGCCTTTAGCTGATGTGTGAATCCTTCCTGTTAAATTTTAAAGTTCAGTATAGTGGAAGAAAAATTAATAAATACTTCTTAAAAGGCTGTTTTAATACATCTCTTTTTGTCTTGAAAAGTCATTATCAAAACTATGGTTTCACCTGGTATCAAGAGTATTAAAGTTCCAAAATTTGCACTTGTAAAGCAGCATTAAATTTTTTTAAAAAATAAAGTTTTTTTTTTGTTCCTTCAGTGTTTTGGATGAAGGGGTTGGTTAGAGGGCGGGTGGGCGATTGCCCCATCGCTCCGCCCTTACTGTCAGGATCTTGGTGGCAGCAGGGATGTCCGTGTCGGACACGACTGCGGCACGTGATGGCACGGAGCGTGGAAGGCGCGGCCTCGGTGTGACTTGTTCCGCAGCTCGCGCTTCTTCCACTGGAACCTGGGGCTGTACATGATGCTCTTCATGGTGATCGTCCTCATCCCGTTCTACATCTGCTACTTCATCCTCAGCAACATCAGGCTAGGTACGTGCCCACTGCAATGAATGGTCTAGACGTAGTGGTGGCTGAAGTGAGTGTAGAGAACACAGCAAGAGGGGTAGCTAGCGATATCAAGGTATTGGAGAGAGAGAGATGTTGTATGAAGGTAGCAAGAGGTAGGAGAAACAAGAGAGCTAGCCAAAGTGGGAGGTAGTGGTAGGGAGGAGTTACGCTCGAGCGGTGAGCAAGGCCATAGTAGACTTGTTATTTACGGGCCGAGTCAGCATGTAGGTTACTCAGAGCCATCCGTAATGCTTGAATGCTTGAGGTCCCTTGTAAGACCTCCTGCAGTTAATATGTGCAATCTAAATCCTGTGTTCTCCAGTACACAGCGGTAAACCACTGCAGTATCATCTAGCCAGGAAAACAGTTCCATTACAGTTTTTTCCACTTGTGTACAGAAGGTAGAGGAGAAAAAAGATTTATAATAAAATATTCCCTATAAATATCAGATATACGATGTGCAATAAAATAATATCCGTGCACAAACACATGTGTGCTTGCATGCCTTGTAAGGAAGCAGTGGTGATAGGTAGCACGTGAGTGCTGTGTCGTGACGCTCCCCAACCCTCCAGCAGCCAGTATGATCGGCACCTGGGCCGTCTGTTTTTGTGGGGCTCTGATATTTTGGAAAGTTGCCTTACCAATCCCCCTACCCCCCCTCTACTTAGATTAAGAAAAGCAAACAATTTGAAAAATAAACTCTTTTTAGAAACGTATTTAAATCAACCAGGACCTCAAATAACAATGTTGGTTTTGCTAAATTATGTGTATGTTTTGATTATAAGAATAAATAAAAACATTACCGATCAGTTTAGGGTTTCAGAGTCCTAATAAATTATGTTTTTGTTGTATGACGAGTAGTATTCCACAGTTTAGTGACAAACACTTGATGTAACTACCTAGTGTGTCAGTGATAGAAGGACCGCGCGCTTGCCCCACAGTGAGGAAGCAGATGATCCGGCCGCTCACGCTCGCCAGCTGGCTGCTGTTCATCTACCTGTTCTGGAAGATCGGCGACCCGTTCCCCATCCTCAGCCCCAAGCACGGCCTGCTGTCCATCGAGCAGGCCATCAGCCGCATCGGCGTCATCGGGGTCACCGTCATGGCGCTGCTGTCCGGCTTCGGCGCCGTCAACTACCCGTACGCCTCCATGGCCTGCTTCATGAGGTGCGCGGTCCACCGTATGGCGTGTCGCGCGTAGCCGTTACAGCCTTTCATATGGCGTGTGGCTCCTCAAGACACTGCCTTGCAATTCTTACAATAATATTCGGCCCAAAATTAAAAAAAATAATACAGTAGAACCCTGTTATAATGTTCCTGCATATAATGTTTTCCTGCTTATAATGTCATATTTTTAAAGTCACAATATTTCTCCCATAAGGACAATGTATTTATTTCCTGCATATAACGTTCATAAATAGTGTAATTTCCTGCTTATAATGTTTGCTTTCTAACATTCAATAAATGGGGAAAAAATGTTTTAAAACCAAATTATTCCAACACTTACGATAAAAAGTTTCCTTTATGTATGTTTACCTATGTTTACAATCACTGCCATACAATACATGAAGTTTGTTAAAATACAATTTTATGCAATATACTGAAGGTACACAATGTTCATTTTCAGTAGGCACCTTTAGTCAACTCTTCTGTTCCTTGCCATTCCAGTGGGTATTCAGATGCACGTACATAGTCCTACGATATTTAAGTTTCCAACCATTGAGCGAGAGCATAACTAGAAGTGTTTTCTATTGCTTACAAATATTTTTTTTTCATTCATACGTAGGAATCCCAAAATTAAACATTTTCAGGTGGCGAAGGAGTAGACGTTCTCACTCTTAATGTTGTCATCATGAATCGTGAGACAATTTTACAAAAAATGTGGCAGTGTATCTTAAAAAACAAACCAAATTTAACCAGAGAACAAGACAAAGTTTAAAAATGGTTGGCTTGTTTCAGAAAATTCATTTGATCCCACACAGTTGTGGAACCAGGCACGTGAAAATGGATAAACATTATTTTGTTTCTCTCCCAGTTGTAGATAATTTTCATACGCATGGTGTTCC
Source organism: Bacillus rossius redtenbacheri (assembly GCF_032445375.1). Taxonomy (NCBI): domain Eukaryota; kingdom Metazoa; phylum Arthropoda; class Insecta; order Phasmatodea; family Bacillidae; genus Bacillus; species Bacillus rossius. Next base: position 5,824,002 of record NC_086330.1, on the reverse strand, counting down.
CTTGTACATCGCGCTTCAGCAGTACTTGCTGATCCAAAACCTGCATTTTGGTCTAGCAGTCAGCTGTGGTCTCTAAGGAACGAACGGAGAAGTACTCCGAGCTGCTTCAGGAGGCTTCATTTAAAGAGACTAATTTATGAAATTGGTTTTCAATCTTTTGCGATAACGATGGTGATAACGTTGATACCCTGTGGAAGATATTTCAATCGTTAATTGATTTAAATTATCTTTTGATAAAGTTTCAACTTTAATTAAGCTATCCAGTTGTTTTGTCGGTCAAAGTACAAGTAACCGTACCGCGGAAAATCAGCGACAGTGTCACACAGGTCCAGTGTCTATTTTGAAAGTCCTTGAAGCCGCTCCGTTGCTCCAGCAATGCCACCGGGAGATGTAGTGACGACAGCGAAAACAATCAATATAGTCCGTCCGTCCGTCTTGACAGACGGGCAGAGGCGACAGACGATTGTAGTTCTGCCTTAATACAGATGCAGAACTATGATGGAAGTGTCTTAATGAAAAGGCCGGGTGTTAGGCTTAGTTTAATACACTAATTTAGTTAAGTACACTTATTTAGTTATAGGACTACATTATACATACGAAATACACAACAAAAAGTTGCACCTAATGTACATGTGCAACACAATATACATTACACAAGACAAGCATAGTTTTATTCATTTACTAATCTTTTATCAGTAATTATGTATTAGCAATTGAAAAACAAGTTAAGTTACCCACTGTTGTAGTTACTGCAGTTTAGTGTTTGGTTTCATTTTGGCATACTTCAGAATCCTCAACCTCTTTGTCAGACATTTCATTCAGGAGAAACTGTTTGGCTGCCTCCAGGTTTGTTTTACTGGTGAATGCTTTGCCCTTAATTCTGGGGCCCAGCAAAGCAGCAGCAGAATGTTCCTACAAACGAGCAACACGTGTCGCAGGCCCGTGACCCCACAGGACCTGCAGCTGACGGAGAAGCGCCTCATGCAGACCTTGGACATGATCGTGGTGAAGAAGAAGCGCATCGCGCTGGCCCGCAAGGGCTCCGTGGTGCGGGGCCCGGGCGAGGACCCCGGGGGACGCGGCATCTGGGGCATGCTGCGCACCGTCACGGCCTCCCCCGGCGGCGAGAGTATCCTTCCCGCCGAGTGGCGTTCTGGTCGTTCAGACGTAGTTTCAGTTTACCGTTAAGGTAGTTCCTGGATACCCATACAAAAAAAAAAATACTAAAAATCAGTCATGGGGACTGTCGACAGAAGTGAAAACATAAGATTTTGTTTTTAAATCTGTAATATGAAATCATTTCTACGTCAAATGCACGCAAGAAAATGATTTTGGTATTATGTCACTAGCATGTCGGTGACGCGAACCCACAAGTTTTGCCCCTACCAACAATAACTTTGAAACTAGAAGAAATGTAGTTTTTTCATTGAAAGAATAAAAAATTATTAACTTGAATTTACAAATAATCAACATTATCTCTAATAAATCAATAACCTGACATTTGAAGACTACATGAATTTACTCCCTATCCATACCTTCCTATAGAAGTTTTCACTTCAATAAAGACAAAAAAAACCTAATGAGCATTATGAGATGAAAGCTGCAGAAAATCTTTAAAAAGGGGTTTGGAGGAGGAATGCCTTTGTTCAACAATTTTTAAATTTTTTATATATTTGTCTGTTGTTCACCAATATGCTAATACATATCAAAATTTGTTGTTCTTATTTTTTATATATTTACTTTCAATTGATGAAATTATTCAAACACCTAATTTATATGCATTCTATGCAAATTAATTACAAATTTTTACTGGATAACTTGTAACAGAAAATGAAATATAAAAAAAAAGGGTTTGCATGATCTTTAAAGTTATATGCAGGTGATGCTTTTATTTTTTAGTTAAAAATGTTTAGATCAATATCACTGCAATGTAGCAAAAGTTTAGAGCTGAAAGTTTCAGAACAAAATGCAGGTTATAAGATCATTAAAAATATTAGATTGTGGCTAAGTTGTCAGGCTATATTTTTCCTAGAGGATTCAAGCAGCTTAGATTTGATGTTGCAAATTAGAATTTAAAATTTCATTTTTTTTAAATTTCTTATATCAAAATTTTAGATGCCAGGTTTTTTTTATATTAGGTTTCTTTTCTTGTTCTATTTTCTGAGTTGTAAGTAAATTCTGAAAAGATGTGACAAAGCAAGTTATAAAAATTAAATTATATGATATGTTTTATTTCTGGCATAAAACATTTTTTCATTTGTTAGTAATTTTACTAATATTTGGATGAGTGGCGTGCCGCTATCGCGTCCCGTGGTTTTATTTTAGCCGGACAGCCCTGTACGACAGGACTTCGGGTGGTTCGCAGGATCTCAGGCCCTAATATTTTTATACATTTTAATAGAGGAAACTTAATTCTCTGTCATAGTATTTTTAGTGTTATTTTTAAAGAGTTGCGCAAGTAGTTTGTGAATCTTAGTAAGTGTAATTTTACATTAGTTGGCTAGGGAAAGAGGGCAGTTAAGTGTCTGTTGGAGACTGGGGTTACAGTTTTGTAAACCGAGAAGCTGAACAATAATTTTTTTGTTGGGTTGGGAAAACCTCAACTTAAGGTCACAGAGAGTTAGGTGAAAATCAGGACGATATATATCAATATTCTGCTGGAGCTTACAGATTTACAAGCTGTTGGCCCTCCTCATGTTTGTAACTTTTTGTTCTCTCTGGAAACACTTGTCGCCAAAATTGACTGGATTTTATTTAAGATGGCTTTTAAATATTTCATTTCTTAAAAAAAATTTTCTAAAGTGTGTCTTTAAACATTAAAAACTGTTGTATAGGAAACATAAGCATCACCTTTTGAAATCACAAATGACACCATCCCTCTGTGATCTGTGTTGCATGGGCGTAGATCCCTGGGAGTTGTTGGAGGGAGGGGGGAGTGCATTTCTCCCCTTGGAGTTAAGAAGCCCCACTGTTGCGCTTGCAAAATAATGACTGTGAAACGGCGTTGATAAAAAATAAATGTCACAAAGTTGTGTTTTATGGGAAATTTTTCTGTATATATTTCAAAGTTTTGTGCCTATTGTATGCACGTAGGCCAAAATATGCGCAGTACACATCACACGCACCTGGTCCAGAGATGACTTGTGTCAGTCGACCCTACGTGGAGAACTCTCGGACCGCGTCTCCCCTCGTCCGTGCGAGCTTCAGCGGGCCCTCCTTGCGAATCCTACATATTTGCACCCTTGACTGTTGAAGATGTGCGATAGGAAAAAGGCCTGAGTTTGTCCGTCACGAAAGCGAATGAACATGCGTTGGTTCTATCGGGGAAGGGGCCTGCCGGGCGGGGAAGGGACCCGCTGGGCGGGGAAGGCAGGCACGCGGTGGTGCGGTACGGGGCCCTGACGACGCGCAGACGTGCGGCAGCTGCAGCAGGAGGTGGCCGCGCTGGAGGAGCTCAGCCGGCAGCTGTTCCTCGAGGCCCACGACATGCACAACATGGCGGAGCGCCTCGCCTGGTCGTCCACGCTGCAGGGGCGCTACTTCAACTTCCTGGGCTACTTCTTCTCCCTCTACTGCATGTGGAAGATATTCATAGTGAGTGCCGCCCTGCCCCCTGCATTCTCTACCGCATATCGATGGCCGTGCGTAGCTTGCAGTTTACCGACACTTTTTTTTGACGTGATAACGTCGTATAAATAGATGAACGCCGGCTGCTCGCACGAAAAAGCATGACTAATTGTCACGTTCCACCTGAGCCGAGCATGCAAGAACCGGCCAACCACCGTGCGAGAAAAATCCTTCTATAATATCAAACAGGTTAAGGCTGGTATTTTTTAACTAATTGTTAATGATTATATTTAAAAAAAATTATTTACATTAAATTTGCAAAAACTTAAAAAAATATAATTGAAAATTAAAAAAGTATGCAATTTTTCATCAATGTTTTCTTAAGACGTTATCACGTGAAATTATCGTCCGTAAACCGACTTTACAGACAACCCCCTTTGTTTTATTTACAACCGAATCATCTGTTGTTGCTTGATTTTTATTTAACGATCCTGATTCACGCCTTACGTAATTTAAACATAATATGTGGAGTCCTGCAGACATGATAATATTATTTTCTGGGTTCGAGATAGGACTGTGCAAATGGACGTGTGACGGGACGGAACCGTGTTCGCAGTCGACCATCAACATCGTGTTTGACCGCGTGGGCAAGAAGGACCCGGTGACGCGCGGCATGGAGATAGCCGTGCACTGGCTGGGCCTCCCGCTGGACGTCACGTTCTGGTCGCAGCACATCTCCTTCTTCCTGGTGGGCTGCATCGTCATCACGTCCATCCGCGGCCTGCTGCTCACGCTCACCAAGGTGCACACTTCACTGTCATAACTAGAGACCCGTGAATTTTGCGGATTCATTTCGTGTTATGCTAGAATTAAAATAATTAATTATACCTTAGTGCTGCTTCTGTCATTGGTTCTCTGTTAATCTGGAGTAGTGAGGGCAATTAGAGACCCTCACTCATAGAAGTGTCGAATCACAGGTCACCCAGTCGAGACGACTCACAAGTCAACAGCCAATGAACAGGTGGCATTTGCCCGAGTGTGTAGAGGATATTGGAGTCTATCCTGGAGGTCATTGAATCCGCAAAATTCACAAGTCTCTTATCATAACATATCCAGATATTTAAAGAAAAGTAGATTACCCTCTTTTATCGTATAATAGTCGCACGCATGTAATCGTCACACCTATATTTTAGGGTGTCAATATTTGGATAAAAAAACCTCTTACATAAACGTCGCATTATGTTTTTGGTCCCGCTATTAGATTCCGAGCGCCTTGTGTAGGAATTTTTTCCATACAAAAACGACGCATTTTACAGTAGAAATCTAATATTTATTCGGGCATTAACGGAAATACGAAGTTATCTGATGTGTAAATTTTCTTCTAAAGACGTTTTTAAACGTTACAACCTTTATCTGTTCGTCTGCGTCGCCGCGGTGTACCGCTTACAAAAATGTAGCCAGCGCTAGTTGGCGTCATTCATGTTTGGTTATGTTGCTTCCCGTATAGAGCGCGCACACATAGTCGAATGTCGATATCTTGCCGATTGCATGCCACGCGCGCTCTCTGTCAAGTGCCGAGTTAACTACATTTGTTAGCCCGCACTCTTTCGTAGTGTGTACTACGACGATAGTTATGCGTTAGTTCCGGCTCGTATTCGGGTCACAGATTTTGTTTTTCTCTTTAAAGTTGAAGAAAGGTTTTTGTTGCATGACATTAATTTAAATTGTTTGACATGCTCTTGTATACTCCACTTTTTAAATAAACGTACCTTCCATGAATGAGTTTTGTTTTTATAAATAACTTTACCTAACAAAAATTTTTTTCTCTCGCATAAACGTTGCTCCCCTACATTTCAAACTTGATTTTAGTATAAAATGTGTGACGATTATGCGAGAAAACATGGTAAATGAAAATTAATGAATTTAATATATAATGAATGTCCAACAAATGTTTATGTAGCTTAAATGAAATGACTGTACTAGTTTGAAGTCAATTAAGTTCTTCTCGAATGTAAGCAGGTTCAAGGTGGTTGGGTGAGCTCCCCCCCCCCCCCGCCCCCCCCAATTAAGTAGACTCAGACTTGATTGCCAGCGGGTTGAACCTGGGTGATTCGCAGGTGGGGAATGTGGCGGACGTGGGATTTCTCTGAGTGCTTCTGTTTCCCCAACATAATCATTCTGTAAACACTTCATTCTCATTTCACCACCTTGCGCCGTCTTTGATGGTGTCAGTGAGATGCCAAGCCCATCTGTTCAAATGTGATATGCACGGGACTGTAGGGCTAACTCTAGTATATGCGGCGACCTCTACTGTAAGGGTGACCTGGAATGTGAGGTGAATCTTACTTAAACACGTATTTAGTTATTTAAGACAACCTTGATATATTTTTGTTTTTATTTTATAAATACATGTAGTAGGTACTGTGAGAAAATTAAAGTTTAATGTTGCCCTTTTGTTGGGACTTTTGGACTAAAATATTATGTTCCAAAGTTGAACTGTAGTCATTATTGTGTTGCCGTAAGTGCCGTAAGTCATTGATGGAAATTCATGTGGGTTCCGTGGTGCAAAATTTTTCTAGAGTTTTTTTGAGTTGTGTGTGTGTGTATTGCTTGTCTGTTGCAGTTCTTCTATGCCATCTCAAGCAGCAAGTCATCCAACATCATTGTGCTGGTGCTCGCTCAGATAATGGTGCGTGGCCACAGCTTCCGTCTGGCGTGTGAGGTCTCTCCACGCACAGGACCAGGTTGTAACGCTGCTACAGCTCGTTGGGCGATCCCGACCACCATTAGCAGCCAGTAGGCAAACTGTTATTTATATAGCCTCACACACAAACTATCATTTCAACACGGTACATACGTATTTCAGTGCTTAGTGTTGAGTATGTGTTACACACTCCATAGTACAACTTCTGGATTTTGATTGAAGTAACAATGAATGTTAATTTTCCATCCATCCAATGAATTGAATTTTAATATTTTTACATAATTCCCAACTCTGTTGTTTAATAAGTGTGTTTCTCAACCATGAGTGGCCAGTAGCACATCCTAGTGGACGCAAGGTAAACTAGCCCTGTTAGCTTCTGGCTTCTCTCTCCAGAGTTGCTGCTAACATCTGGGATGGCGTAATATGAAAGTTGGCTACACACACGGGCATTATCGGAAATAAATACGCAATGAAGGAAGTGAATAGCTGTTAAGGAAAGAGCAAAATTTTGTTTGTTAATTGAAAACAATATTAATTTATTGCATTGTATTTAATGCTACCCCAAAAGCCGTTTCCATTGTATGCGCACCGAAATGAAAACTAACTTAAAAGAAAAAAGCGCTACTTCGAATCTATAGCCATGCTACTTCAAATCATGCCATAATTTATTGGTGTCATTACTTCAAAACCGCGCAAATTTAACAGCATTATTTCGAGGGACAGGTGTATAGTAAATGTAATGTAATAAGCATGTCTAAGTACTCAGAATTATAAAAATAAGTCAGAAAGTATTTCCATGTGTCAATGTAAAAAAAGAGTTACTAATGTAATAACAGCTGCAAATAAAAAAAACTCAAATCATTTAAGTACAAGCATTTTGGTACAAACTGCATGCTAAATGAACTTAATTCATTGAACTTAATAAATTAAAAGATTATACTATTGTGAATTAAATTAGGTAGTGATTTTATTACAAATGCTGATATTTCATGATTTTTAGTTGCAGTTCAGTCCTTTGTGGTGCATTAACTTACATAAGTTAAATAATGCAGTGATATGCTTTTCTGTGTTACTTCACCTTTATTACAATTCCCTATTAATTAAATATGCCGTCGCACATGCACACCAATAGAGAATTAACACTGGAATTCACGAAACACTGAACTTGTAACATGGCCAGTTCAGTTGACTGCCATGGTGCGAGAGCGTGACAGCAGCAGAATGCATACGAACGGTGGCACGTGTGTTGCAGGGCATGTACTTCGTGTCGTCCGTGCTGCTGATGCGCATGAACATGCCGGCGGAGTACCGCGTCATCATCACCCAGGTGCTGGGCGACCTGCAGTTCAGCTTCTACCACCGCTGGTTCGACGTCATCTTCCTGGTCAGCGCGCTCACCTCCATCGGCTTCCTGTACCTGGCGCACAAGCAGGCGCCGGGCGAAGCCGCGTAGCCAGTTCTCTGAAGTACACTCCCCGACGGGGCTGGAGCTCGCAGAGTTTTGAGCCAGGAATTATGCACGTGTGTACAGTAACTATTCACGTACAACTTTTTTCTCTCCAATTTTATGAAAGCAACGGTGTGATAACTACACAGACCATGAGAAGCCAGGTAACTTGTTTAAAGAGAAACGTACTCGGAGGCTAGTGCTGGTGCTAAGAAACGTGTAACATTTGCGCAGACGTGTGGTCGTGACATCCCGTTGGTTGGAACAGCAGAGCTGCCGGAAGTTAGCGACTAAATAGGCGGTGCACCGATCCAGACGCCAACGAACGTGTGATGACCGACATTTTGAAAGCCTCATGTAAATTTTATGTGTACAAGACATTTTGAAGGCATTGTGTAATGTAGAAGATTAAACTTGTGTGGCAGTGGTTAGGAAAGAAATGTGAAATGTCAATTGTAGCAACAGGCAGACACATCATGTGATTTAATGGTTCAGTGTTGAAGACTGAAAATTGTGACTTCAAAGTAACTTGAAAACTGACTAAGCATATTAAATGACCAAGGAATGGCATTACTCCAAAAATGTGCCCACACAAATTTATTCTAAAATATTTATGACGTGTATCTCACCCTGTCTTAACCCTTCACAACTGTCATAATTAAATTCTTTAAACTTATATACATGCAATGACTCTGAAAAAAGAATTGAATGCCATTTTTCTTAACATACAAGCTGGAACAAAGCACTATTTTCTCCGTTTTTCCAGGATATGGACACCAGCTGGTGTTCAAATACTTGGTCGAAAGAAACATCCCCAGTGCTGTAAATGTGATTCCTTTTTGTTGACTTTCCATTACCAAATTTGGCATTGAGAGTGTCTCGGTACACATATTTAATCAGCTATCGCATTGCTAGTAACAGTTGACGTGCGACTATAAGCCGTCAGCCCCTCCCTTCCTAAACACACGTGTGCGGGCCGCCGCCGTCGGCCGTGATAGCTGTCTCCGCACGGTCACGGTCGCGGCACCAGCTGCCAGGGCGACCACGCCCACGACTCGGTCGCCTGTAGCAACCAGTCGGGTGCGCGCGCACACTCCTCTCAGAGGCCACTACCCCCTCTCTCGCCACGCATCCTTCCCCCCTCCTCCGCTGGCCGCCACCCCAACCTACCCCCGCTCCCACTCGGCTTGCCGGGTGCGTGCGCATCTCCCCCCACCCCTACTCCGCCGGCCGGCCGGAGTACCTGGACGCGTCCAGCGATTCCCGGAATTCCTCCCTCCTCAACGTCACCCTCGGCCCTCAGGGTGGGTATAAAAGGGCCAGCCCTTAGCTGAGAAGGGCAGTTGGTGTCGAGAGACACCAAGGGCAGCGGAGCCAGACTCACCGCACTGACCTCTCTCCAAGCTCTGTGAGCAGCGCATGCGCGTCAACGACGAGATGACCGCCTGTCACGCGCATCGAGGCCCGAGTGCCGGAGGCGTGTGGCAGTGTACGCGACCGCGAGTGAGAGTAGGGCGAGCGAACGACCAGAGTGTATGCGACCGCGAGTGAGAGTAGTATGAGCGGACGACCAGTGAGAATGGGAAAGACTGCCGCTAACCCATAGTGCCAAATTAAAACCAGTTCAAAACATCAAGTGTGTATCCTTTCGGGGGACGCGGGATTCCACTGGGAACCCCCCCACCATCAAGGAGCCGGACGCAGCCAGCACCACCTCCGGAGACCCGGCCACCGCACCACCGGACCGGTGAGAAACATCGGCAGCTGATGCCCTTCTTCCGCCGAGGGGGAGCGAAGAAGCCTGGCCAAGACCCATCCCTGTGGAAGGGGATTCGCCAGATGCGGCCCCCTGGGTCTACACTCAAGCCCGAGACAAGGCGGCCGTGGAGAGGAGGAGGCTAGCTGCTCGCGGCCCTGACCCAGCCGCCGTGTACAGGCCCACACCTGCAGTCTGGGAGCTCCAGCCGAGGGTCCAGAGGAAGAGTGATCCCCACTAGGAGTCCCTCGCTGGGAACAACCCCCAGAAATCATCAGGCCATTTCCCCCCACTCCACCCAGGAGCTGGCATTAACCGAGACAGAGAGACACCGCCAACCGAACTTTCTCCTTCCATCCCTTAGGCAGGAAACAGATTGCCGGCAAGTATGCTCCTAAACAACAGTCGTAGGGAAGCGTACTGCGACACAGTTACATTTCTCAGCTTCCACAAGGTTTAAAATATCTGTTAAGTCCCAGCACACTGGTGGCAGCACACGAGAACGTTATAAGGCTACGTGGTGATGTGAAACATGGCTGCTTTTACAGAGCACATCAGCTGTGCATGCAACGCACGTACCACAGCAGCAGATTCTATCTCTTGCAGTACCATGTCGCAGTAGCATCGCTGTAACACGTGCTGTACGTACTGCTATCGCAATGATGTACCGCACCTGTGTTTGAGTACATTAACGCTACCTTGCTGCAAGCCTACAATTTTCTTTTGACACTTGTGTAAAATTAACATTGCATTACGAAATGTATGTTGTAAATAAAATAAATACAAGAACAAATATTTTTACATGGTGTTGTGGCTTTTCATGTTTTTACTCGTTACAAAGTAATAAATGTACTATGTGAAAATAACTTTTAGTTAAAATCATTTTGAAAGTGTGGAAGAGCTAGTGGTTAATTGTGAATTTTTATCAAACCTATAATAATGTTAGCAGGCTTTCATGGCCATTTTCTGAAGTAGCTTGGCTTCTGGGCTGTAGCCGTGTCCTTGGCGATAAATTCACCGACGTTTCGGTCGACCTTGCAGTCGCCATCATCAGGGAGCTGTTACCTACTGACTGGTAACTGGTAACTGCTTTCTGATGATGGTGACTGCAATGTCGACCGAAACGTCGGTGAATTTATCGCCAAGGACACGGCTACAACCCGGAAGCCAAGCTACTTCAAACCTATAATTATAGTTATGTGTTTAAAAGCATTTTGAGACTAGAGTGTCTAGTGTGGAATGCACATGTTGGCAGTGCAGTAACACATTTGTATTCTTTCACACTGAATGTCTTGTCAACATGTCATGAATCATGACATTCTAGTTGGCACATTTTATAAGGTTATAAAATCTATTAAAAATGCCACACATATAAGAACACATAAATGCATAAGGTACAAAAATAATTTGAAAAGTGATGTAATGTTTTCAATAAGAAAATGTGTGAGATTCAATACAAAATTTATAAATCATTGATTATATCAACCTATTTTAACAGATAAATTGGCTATGGTTGTAGGAATATTGCTAATCTTTCGCACAAAAATATTTCTTTCAAGACTGACCTCTTGTATCCAGAAATGTACCTTCCTCTTTGAAATGTGACATTGCATAATGTAACTACACATACTCATAACTGTAAAATAGTATTTTTTAGTGGTGCACCGATGCGGATACCGATGAATCGTAATCGGCGATTATGGGTACTTACAGATTAATCGTAATCGGCGATTATCTTAACGATTACTTTGCCGATTATTTACGTCCCCGCGTAAAGTAAGTTTTTACCGTGTAATATTTTGTTACACATTTTAGGACGAAATACGGTTATATTTGTATATATTACAAAATTCCTCTAACTCCGTCATATCATAATTACAGATATTTCGTTAAGTTTAATAAATCTCATTGCCTCGAACAATAAAAAATAAATCTTTCCTACACATTTATTTATGTTTTGTCTTTTGTTCTGTCTTTTGTTTGTGGCCTTGTACATTACCTATAGCCAGAGACGTAAAATAGATGGCACGCAATCAAAATACCACAAACAGTTGCAGTGGATTCTATGACAATCTTTTCGAGTCGTAGTAGCGGTTCAAAATCGTGGTCCCGATACCTTCTATTTTTTATCACTGCGTTTTACAAACTCGTTATGGGCGTCTTTGGTAACATTATCCGTTTGTTATTTGTATGTGACGTAAAAAGTGAAAAAGTATTTATAATTTTATATATATTCAGTCAACATAAATAAAATCACATGTGCTAGAATTGGTTTTTAGTCATTTTTATATAATTATAGTGAGATGGCGAGTAGGGAGAAAAAAGTGAAGTGTGGAAACATTTTTCTATAAACTCAAGTGAACAAAGTAAAGCAGCATGTTTACATTGTTAAACTGTAATTTCTTGATGCAACCTTATGTGATCTGATAGTCAATAATAATGCTAGTTTTCCGCAACAAAAACTTACCCATTGTAAATTACAATTATTAGATTGTAGTTCAAGTTGTTTACAATAACAAATATAAATAGAAGTTAATTTAATTTACACGTTGCAAAAACTTAATAGTGTATTTTATATATTTTTATACTGTTATTATAACTGTATTCTCAATTTTACCTAATCTTGTTATTAAATTCACATGGGAATAAAAAAAATTTTGTGTGCATTATTACACTTAAAAAAATTTCTTCATTATAATCGGTAACTGTATCGGTATCTCCCGATTATTGCTCTCATAATCGGTAATCGGTAAAGTCATATCGGTGCACCACTAGTATTTTTAATGAAGTAACATTTTTTTCCAATACCAAATTTAGAAATCATATAAATTCAGTGAATACAATAAAAAGTAGAAAATATTTAATTTGTGAGCTTGGCCAAAGAGAAATTTTAATAGGTAATTTAGAATTAAGAAGTCTTAAAATATTTAAGATCTTACAAGTGAGATCGCATTGTAATCAAGATTGTCTTATATTTGAGATACCCTTTTTAGTCTAGGTATACTTTACACTTGAGGTAATCTCATAATAAATTGAAGGCACCATAAGTTCGATTTTGTCTTATAATCAAAGCCATATCATATCATTTGTCTGCCTATGCAAATGGATGAATATACTATTACAGTCAAACCTCTCTGAAACAACCCCTCACGGTTCCCAGGAATAGGGTCGTAATGGGGAGGGGGGGGGGTCGTAATAGATGTTTTCCGAAATATTCAGTTCATTTCAACCCCCCCCCCCCCCCCCAAATACATAAAAAATCGCCTTTGTTCGTATAGATTTCATAATAAAATAGTCTATGGTGTAAAAATGACAACTTTTTAAATTCATATTACAGTATTTAAATAGCATGATGTCTCCCGAAAAAAAACTATACCCTAGAAAGCAATATTGGAGCTCCCGTTGCCGAGAAAAAAAATTTCAACACAGTGCAGCGTGTCCATTTAAGAGAGCGAGCCCTGCAGCAAGTGGAAGTATTGAAGGTCGACATTTACCGTCACTCTCTCGCTAGCTAATGATGCTGGTCGCCAGCCTTCTTTATCTCTATCTCTCACGCACACTTGAAGCACCTAATACTTCGGCACGGGACAGGGACGGCAATAGAAGCGCGCGCAGATGCTATCAGGTGATGCGCGCAGTTTACCAGTATTGGCTAGCGTGGACAGTCTAGAGGGGTGGTATCTATTTTTAGCCGTATTTTGTATGCCTGCCTGCTTACAGTACAGCGCTCGCCAAGATAAATGTGAACACACAGCGCCCAACAAAGTGTAACAGACTTGTTTTTCAGCCGATTTTACTCAAATTTTCGACTTTTATCTGCTCAAATTTTTTCACGGTTCCTCAAAATTCGGTCGTATAAACAGAATGAAAAGGAATATACCGAATAAAATCAAGCTGCTGTCACCAAACAAAGCATAAAACGGCCAAATGCTGGGTGAAACGACCTCTTTCTATCAACCCACCGGAAAAGATAAATGCTTGAGCTGTCAAAATAAACATCGCTGCGGCAGTTAAAACAAGTCGGCACTCTGCAAGAGAAACGCAGTAACACGCTACTCACCACAAGAAACTTATTTTCTGTCCGATTTTCTTCGGATTTTCGGCAATTTTTTCACGGTTCCTCGAAATCGGGTTGTAATAGAGAGGTGGTCACAATAAATGGGGTCGCAACAAAAAGGTTTTACTGTATAATGCTTACAATTTTACTATTTTAATTTTTCTTCAAGACTAACAAATCATGAACTATCAACTGTGCCTGTCTGACTTTTTTGATGTGATAACAATTTATAAATCGATGAACGCCAGCTGCACGCGCGAAAAATTGACACGTTCCGCCTGAGCAGAACGTGCAAGAACCGGCCAACCACCGTGCGAGAAAATCATCTATAATATCAAACAGATTAAGGTGGGCTTTTTAACTAATTGTTCGTGATTATATTTAAACAAATTATTTAAATTAAATTTGCAAAAACTGTAAATAATATTTGAAAATTAAAAAGTATGCAATTTTTCATCAATGTTTTCTTATGACGTTATCACGTAAAATTATCGTCCGTAAACCAACTTTACAGACAACCCCCTTTTTTTTTAAGACTCATTCATAAATATTAGTACACTGTATGGTAAGAAAGCTTGGAATTTTACTTCGCATAAAATTGATTGCAGTTGAAGTATTTTGAAATATGTGCCTGCAATGTAAAATAACGGTAGTTGCTCATGTACAGCATGCAAGTGCTGACTGACAGACTGAAACACACTGCTTGTATCACACACTAGAATCATCCTGAAAGTGTTAATAATTCGGATTGAGTGTTGAAATATGTATTTGCTTTTCCCTGAGAGCACTGACTCCACACTTAAACTAATGAGTGTTCATTGAGCACTCAAGTATTATCTTAAATCAAAAATATTGTTTTACTGATACTAATTTAGACACACTTTTATCAATGTTGAAAGTGAATGTTCCGAATTTTTTGATGTAGATGGAAACCTCCCAATATTGGCAAGTGTTAACAAAAATTACGTATAGGATTACGTACAGGAGGAATCGGCTCATATAGAATGAGAGTAAGCTGGAGCGTAGTTTTAAAAACAAGAGTTTACTGTCTTGACATAGAAAAAGGAACATACAAAACACAGGCGCCGTCCTACGTGGACGGAGCGGCCGGTCACAGCCGGTCACAGCTGCTCAGCTGCCTTCTGCAGCTTCTTCTGCATCTCCTCAGACTGCAGCTGCTCATACGTGAGCAGGGACAGCCCCAGCTGGTCCTCGCGGCTGAACGGCTGCGCCATCTGCCGCAGCCAGCGCTTCAGGATCTGCACGGACACAAGCACCGCGCCTCGCAACTCTGCACGGACACAAGCACCGCGCCTCGCATCTCTGCACGGACTCAGGCACCCGGCCTCGACATTGCCGCACTGACCGGGCAGTTCCACCATCGTATCCATGACGAATGTTACGATGCGGTCAATAACGATAGGTTTCTTACAGTTGGACGGAGGAAAGGCAAAGTGGTATAAGTAGGGAGACAAGGTTATATGGTAAATTGTGATAAAACTAAAATAACACCGAAAAGCATGTCCAAAACCCAGCGTAACACCGAAATGCATGTCTTATCATGGAATTAAGTAGGGCTGTGCGAATGAGACTTTTTCAATGCAAATCAAATGTGAATCAAATAATTGCAAATATTTGCGAATATTTTCTAATTAAGTTCTAAGTATAAATCTGAATAATTACAGTCAAAATTTAGCATATTATAAATTGTTGTTTAAAAGAGTAATGTTCTTTAGCTTTATATACATTTTTATTACTCAAGTAACGTGTAAATTTTTATGTCTCTTCTAATGGTTTAGTAATAAAAAAAAAATCAGTAATATAGAAATGTCTTCATCAAAAGCCAAGCCTACACCTTGCCATCAACATTACATAAATTGCAGTGCAAAAAGACCAATTCCTTTACATGTTCTGGATCCCGGCATTGCCTCTTGGAAGTGACAATGTTCCCAGAAGCAGAAAAACAACGTTCTGAACTTCACTTCTTCTTCTGAAAATTAAAAACGGCAAAAAAAGTTTATGAAAGTAAATAGATCTTTGATGTATCAGTTTTATTTTCCGCAATAAATAGTCAAGCGATTACCAATCAATATATCGAAGAGTTGTTTATTAGAAATGCTCGTAAGCATGGTTAATATTCCGTTCTCAGTCTTTTGGAATCAAACGTGTCAAGGCAAAATAATTTTTAATGAATTTTGTTTATTGTATCTTTTTAATTTTATCTAATTGTTTACGTAACATTTTCGGTAGTTTAAAAAGCGATTGCGCTGGAGCAATTCTAGCAACACAATTCTCTGGCCATGGGCTGCTCTGCTGGCCATAACCACAAACGGACACATTTTCTTTTTTGCTGTAGCCATGATGGCAGCTGTGTTTACTTTTCTATCGTTAAAAAAAATTCTCTAGATTTGTATTAGTAATATTAGGTAATAGAATGGTGACCAAAGAGTATGTGTGCATTAGTTTTTAAAGGTTATTATTGAAAGCTGATGCGCTGGCATTGTTTTAAATACGTAGTTTTACACTTTTATATGGCACATGGCTCGCCCAAAAATTGTGCTAAGGACAACTGAATATAATAAATTAATTATGCTACACATCACGTAAAGTTTGTATTAAAATCGTAAGCATTTATAATAATTTTCACGCTACATTGGCTTTAACTGTTCTCAGTATGCCCATTTACCTAACCTAAAATTTGATGTAAGTAAAGGTCCGCTTACAGTTTTTTTTTCTTCCATTAAGTCTCTCGGGAAAATGATTTCTCGAGGTTCGACATATTATTGTATCACACGTTTTGTCAAACATAAGTAATATTTTAATACATTCGAAAACTTTTGAATATTTGAAATTTTCAAATACCTAATTTGGTTTCGAATGTGAATCGAATCAAATATTTGATTCGCACGAATACCTATTTGCAATTTCGAGTATTTGCACACCCCTAGAATTAAGTAGCTTTTAACCAAAACTTAATTCTAATTATATAAAAAAAATTAATTTTTGGTGTTTGAAAATAAATTGGCAAAATATAAATTGGCAAAATATGGATCAGAAAAATTAATTTAATTAATTTTATTGTGCCTCTCTTATTAAATAAATTTCAAACCATAAATGCTAATTTATTTTTATTCTGAATGTATCCATTTTAGACCAATTTATTAAACACTATATTTTACCCTAAAAATGCAGCAGATAAATTATACCCCTATTTTAGCAGAATAAAATTACAAAACAGCTTTTATAAAAGTAAACACATTAACACAGAAATTCTGTTTTTAAAAATTGAAATTGGACTAAAAATAGATCATAAAATCTTGTCTCTAGGTATAAGTCAATTATTTTCATAATTAAGCAAGTTGGTACATATCTGTATTCTACATGGACACATGCACTTCCTAGCAAAATGGACCAAGTCGTAGTTCGACCACAGCGCCGACAGTCAGCTGCCAGCTATTCAAGAGGCACAGTGGTCTGAGTGAGACTTAAACCAGTTTGCCAGGGACTGGCTTGTTCATTTGTGAGGTTTGATTACACTAATAGCCACAGTTAGAAATGTTCTAGACTGTGCAATTTGTTTCTTGAAATGTAACGTTTTAGTGTTGATAATAATATAAGTGAGCAGGGTATACTGGCATATTCAGGGACCGATTATTACCCTTCTGATGATGGATTCAGTTCAGGTGAGAAAATAAATAATCTACTATCAGTCCCCAACAGCTTTTAAGTTAAATTTATCAATTGGTTATTAGTTACTAATAACTGAGATAAATTTAACTTAAAAGCAGTTATTTATACTGAAAAAACCTTAAAAATGTATTATCAGCCGAGTGATATTTTATCATGGTATTTAATTTTTCTCAGCTGATTTAAGGTATTCCAGGCTCAAGAAGTTCCTAATGTCTCTGCTGGAGAAATAGATAGACCTACAGTGAAACCAAAGAAAAAGACAAGAAAATGCCAAAAACATGAAAAGAAGCGACTAGCTATAAAAAACAATAAGAATTATGGAATGGCATAAAAAAAAATTAGTTTCAGAAAAAAATATTTAAAATGACCCATGTTTGTGTAAACTAACACTAGTGATGGTTCGAATCCCATTTTTCTCGAATCCGAATCTCGAATCCGAATTCCAAACAGTACCTCGAAACCACCCCTCGAATCCGAATCCAGTTCTCAAGGGTTAATTATAAAATAATTTATAAGTTAAGAGAAAAAATTGAACATTATGCAGAATTATTTAACCCTTTAAAATTTTATTACAAAAAAACAAGGATTTTGACACGGTCTGGATCAAGACGATTCCGTTTTTGGTCACATATGTTTCCTGCAGTGCTGAACAAACGTTCAGAGAACAGTCGCAGGTGGTGAACACAAATATTTTTTGGACAGTTTATGTAGCCTGGGTGAACACGCAGACTGAGTTTTCCAGTATTCGAGAATGTTTATTTCTGTGTTAACTGTAGGATCACGTAAGAATCTGGTCACTTCATCAATTGCTGTAGAATCCGACTTGGTGCATTTAAGGCATTCAGGCATTATCTGTGAGTACAGTGATTCATGTATCCACGGAAATCGGAAAACGAAATTCAACATCCGACGGAACAATATTTTGTAGTTACCAACTCTACATTTGTTTAAAGTCCCAAATGAAGGTAAACACTTTCCTGAAATATTTAATGGAAACTGAAAGGTGCCATCTTGGCTTCAATGGTTTTAGGCCATAAGAAATATTGTCGTGCGTCTTTTAAAATTAAGCCTCACTAAAGCATAGTGATTAATATGCCCGAAGTTAAAAGTGACGGGGTGTTTTCTCTAGTTTACCCATTAAAATTCTTTATATTAATATGTATTAGTTATTTTTTATGTTGCTCAAAATGATTGGCTAACAAATTCATTGGGTGGCCATCATGGAATTCTCAGATAATACATTTTTAACGTTGGTAGTCTACACAAACCAAACTTGGTCCTAAAAAAATTCATAATTAGAATGTGTATCAGAATATTTAAAATTGAATTGCGATTAAAATAATAATTGTATAATGTATTCAATTTGTCATTCATTATTTCATTGTTATTACTACATGTGCGACTGTAACTTGTGATGAAAGTCGGCATTATTGTTGTATTACTAAGTAACAGATTTCTCGGTAAAGATGTTAAAAAAAAAAACAAGATTCATATTTAGTCTAGATCCTAAATGTGCTTTATTTTATTTTTTAGCATATTCTGAGAATACATATGTGATTTATGCCTTATTTAATGCCAATGTAGCGACAATGCATCCATGTTCATGTATATAAAGTAATTTTCCCAAATCAGTACATGCTTCATAATTTTTTTATATATAATAACGAATTAAAAGTACAATACAGTAGAACCTCGTTAATCCGTGATGCGCTAATTCGGGAATCGGATAATCCGGGACGGTTAAAAAGAGAAGTAAAAATTGTTAGCGCTTAAAATTAACGTCACGCGGGCCACCAAACTCTGCAACGCTGTTTGTACCGATCCTTTGTTTCGCCCCCCTTTCAGCTGTCACATATGTCACTCTTTAAACTTGAGGGGGAGGTCCTGACTTCTGCTTCCCGTCTCCCTTTGTTTGTTTCCACCCGCCGACGCACGGCAGGCGCCTGGCGAGGGCATTCGGCTGTACGATGGGCAGGGGGGGAGGGGGGGGGGGCGTGCAAGGTCAGCACGATCTTATCTTTCTCTCTTCGGCTGTTGTAAATGACCGTAAACTAATGGCTAGGCAGTGCTGTATTTTTTTTAAGCCGAGACACTAATTCAAAGACGGCCGGCCCTTACAGTGAACGGATTATCCGGGTTTATTTTTATTTTTTTTACAGGATTTCAATTATCCGGGCATTGGCGGGTCCCAATTAACATGGGGAGTTTACTATGTTTTATCAATCTGCTGCCAAGGCACAGTAAGCCTCGGGAGATGTTATGTCACATTACCTTGGCCTTAACCCACCTGCACGCCGGTGTCTGAGAAGCTTGACAAGACCTTCCGGGCTTTTAATCTGTAATCCGTGATTATCTCGGTCCCGACCATCACGTATTAACGAGGTTCTATTGTACCTCAATAGGATGTAATCCAAGAAAACGTAAACAGGCCAAGTAAATTGTGAGCATTTAAGTTTTTAAAGTACTACATTTACATCAATATTTTTCCTCGAATCCAAAATCTTTTCCCTCGAATTTCGAATCTTTCGAATACTAGAGATTCGGTGGGATTCGAGGATTCGAGGAATCGTCCGGCCCATCCCTAACTAACACGCAATAACGAGATTGAGGAGGTAGCAAAAAAACATGGATTTTCTGTTTATTTAGGATATTGGGTTCCTTCAATTTGCAGAATGCATACTTGTGTGGGCTGGTGAAACAAGACCTCAAATTCTATCACCAAAGGAATGGTTCCAGCATGTTACATTTGGCATATAACCTGATATGGTATGTAAGATGAAGTTAACTTTTCAGTAATGAAAATTTGCACCTTCATACAAGACATGAGGCATTGAGAACAGAGGTAGCACAACTCGTTTATTAATTTACAATCCAAAAATGTTTGGATGGCATTTTGTAAGGAAAGTGTGTGAATGTGGAGATAAACCTTCACGAGTTACACGAGTGGGATCTGTTTAGGGGTACTTAGAAGTGTCCAAGGTCGTTGCAAATGCAGGCCACGTACTGAACGGAAACGTGGTCATTTCTTCGGTTCATGTTCGGACCTGCACAGCAACATGGTCACATCAGGCAACCTGACACGTCAGACAAGTTAGATGCTAACTGGACAGCACTTATAAGCATGGGCGTCACCAGGCACATCAAGTTGGGGGAGGGGGGGGAGGGAGGTTGCATAAAATAAACCTATTTATTTAAATGCTAGTACCTCCATTGAGTTAAGTATAAATGTCTGTTTATTTTCAAACTATGCTTTGTATGTAATTTTTATTTGAGACCTGATCTACTACCTTATGTCATCATTGTAAACACATGTATTTTGTTTGGACTTTGTGACTTATGTCCTTGTTGTGTGAAGTGTTACTTGTGCCCCTTTTGGCTTTTGTTTATAAACAGTTCGGCAAGATGGCGGGCCGCGTGCAGTCGGGTCGTTTGATTTTGTATTCGGCTATCGTTTCGTTGTCAGAGTTGTATTCACTAAACCAGACTCTTAATATACGTATGGTCCTCCGGAAGAAATTCGTTGAAACAAAGAACATATTTTACAAGCATGAGAACTGTATAAATGAAACCACTGGCTGCAGTGCCCCTCACCTGCACGGCCTCCTCCGTGGACAGGTTGCAGTAGGAGTCCTTGAGGTGCTCCTGGATCCACTTGGGCAGCTTGCTGCGCTTGTCTGCGCGAGAGAACCTCTGCAACAAGTCACCACCGCGTGCCGGCCTCAGCCATGTTCCCGCTCAACCTTACAACTGCAGCACTCCCACAGCCACTCCTTTACTTGCTGATTTCGACGATTTGCACTAAACGACCTACAAATCCAAATTTGCATTTGTCATTAGATTAACAAACAGTGCCTCAAACTCACCTACTGAATTTGAATCTGGATCTTGTCACGACCTGGCTTATCATCGTAAATTAGCCCCACGGTGGAAAAGCCATTTTTTTGCTGGTGAGGATACAGTACCGAATAGTTGGTGAAGTTAGTGAGTGTCACCGTGTCTAGGGGCCATGGGCCCGGTGGAGACTCTGTCCTCTAGGCCTGATGTCGCCCGTGTGGGGACATGACTCGTTTCTCCCTCACCCCTTTACAAGACTACCAGAACCTGGCCCGCTCTACTGGATGCTTACGTGGGCTCTCAAGGCGTCCCACGCGTTGCTGAATAGTCACGTACACACACACACACACGTGGTCAGATGCATACGAACAACACGAGGTTTGTGAGACTGTTATTTATTATGCGGTACTCTCTACATATCACCCGTTCACTACATGTTATTATAAAAAGTTACACGGCGAAACGCCTTGCGGCACGACCGGCTATTGGATTATCCGGGATCACTTCGTGGCCGGACTAGAGGTTCTTGATATTGACAAATACCGCCGAGCAGCTAAAAACGTACTTAATTAAGTGGCCGTACCCCCAAAGTAGGCTCCGAGGATATTAGCAAATGATTTGAAAATAATTATAAAACAGAATTACCGAGGTCAGTGAATACCAAGATGAAATCCCTGGAGTGCAGAGTGTGGTCCTGCCTTGGGTGGTGATTCGAAGTGAGTGGGTAGGCATGGCCACCGAGGTGGTTCGTTGGTGCAATTGCGCCAAATCGGCAAGTACCGTTAGGCGAACCCGAGTCATACCGCTGATGTAAGTTAAACACACACGAATTCTCTAAAAATTATGATATATTTAAACTTTATTTCAAACTCTTTAACAATGTATATGAAACATTTATGGTTAAGCTGTGAGGAGGGGTGGTGACATATCGTCTGAGGCCAGCCCCGGAAGACGTCAATCTACATATCAGCAAAAAAACACACAGACCAAAGTTTTTAAGAAATAAAAAAAATACCATTTCCAAAGAAATTAACTACTGGTATTGTGCATTTATATATATTTTACTATCATTCCTAAGAAATGAAGAATTTGAATATAAGACAACAATGTACACAACAACACAAAATTCTGGAGGAAAAACCCTTTAAGAGAGTTTTTCAGTTTAACTTTGTCACTCATGATAGACTTAAAGACCCATGTACTGGGTTGTCTTCTCAAGTTTGAGGACTTGATCACCAATGTTTCCATCAAAACAAAACTTCCACGATCATTCCTTCAAACTAAATGTGGCTAAAACTTACAAGCTACGCCATTTGAGACATTACTGTGCTTAACTTTTTATAAAATTTTTGTACTTGCAAATGCATGATGTAATATATCTGGGCAGTTGTAGGCAATCAAATTTACTGTTAATGTTTGGAATAACTACTAAATAAAGCATTACCTTACTCGTGTGTGGTTCACACACACTAAAACAGATCGCAACAAGTAGGGTGGGAAGACGGTACCTTGTCAGCGAAGATCATGATGCCGTAGTCGGTCTTGCCCCTGATGGCACGCCCCACGCACTGGGCAGCGTGCCGCATGGCGTCGAACGTCAGGAAGTCGTTCTCTCGGATCTGCGGCAGGGAAGAACCACTTACGACGCAGCTTGCAAATATCAAGCACTCTACATGCAAGACTGCATGTTCATTAATGGACTATAAAACAGCGAATTGCACAAAACTATTTAATTTGGCGACCGATGTCGCCAGATAGCAAGAGTACCCGATAGCACCACTTACCACCATGCCTTTGTAGAACAACTGACTTCCGGAGGAAGCAGGGCAGCCAACTCACAGCAGCCAAGTAGCAGCTCCACTATCGCCAGCAGCGCGGCGCGCGAGATTCAAAACTCAAGTGTGTTGACCAATGCCAACAATGTTTATAATGTCCAAGGTCTATTTACACGGAAACTATACAATATACATAACATACCGCCCACCTTGAAATCACCGATTTCAACAGACACAGGGGAGCGGGCATAATTTCACTGCTGGCCGTTT
This sequence comes from Bacillus rossius redtenbacheri, assembly GCF_032445375.1. Lineage (NCBI taxonomy): Eukaryota > Metazoa > Arthropoda > Insecta > Phasmatodea > Bacillidae > Bacillus > Bacillus rossius. The sequence goes on along the minus strand of NC_086330.1, from coordinate 5,800,902 downwards.
GACAGTGCCTGTGACAGTGCGTACAGAGGCCACTCGTGCCACGCCGTCCGTTCCATGATGAAGATCAACAATGCGCCCCAGCGGCCATTGCAGAGGTGGAAGCCTGTCTTCCTTGACCAGCACCATCTGGTTGGGGGCAAGACCTGACGCCCTTTTCTGCCATTTGCTACGTTGTTGCAGCGTGTGCAGGTAATCCCGATGCCAGCGATGCCAGAAATTTTGATGTAGTCGGGATACAAGCTGCCAGCGATGCAAACAGTTCATTTTTACCTGACGTAAATCTGGTTCGGGTATTGTCACTAACGGTTCCAGCGTCAGGAAATGGCCTGGGGTCAGAGGAGTGAAGTCCTTGGGATCCGCACTGAGGGGACACAACGGCCTTGAGTTCAACACTGCTTCAACCTGAGCCAATACTGTGTTTAACTCCTCGTACGTTAGTATCTGCTCTCCTATCACCCTCCTCAAATGGGACTTGAACGACTTGACACCCGCTTCCCATAAACCCCCAAAGTGAGGAGCAGCTGGCGGGTTGAAATGCCAAGTCACACCAAGATGTGCGAGCGATGAAGCCACTGTTGTTTGATGGGAAGACGACGTGAGGAGTTGTTGTAGTTCGGAGAGCTGATTTCGTGCCCCAACAAAGTTGGTGCCACAATCGCTGTAGATGTCCGAGGAACGTCCTCGACGTGCAATGAAACGTTTATAGGCAGCCAAAAACACATCTGTCGATAAGTCCGAGGCTAGCTCGATATGTACTGCCTTTGTTGCGCAACAGACAAACACGCATAGATATGCTTTCAGCACAGCAGCCTTGCGAAGACGGGCCATCTTAATCAAGAATGGACCAGCGTAATCAACCCCCGACCTTGAGAACGGTTTTACCTGCTGAACCCGCATAGCTGGAAGGTTTCCCATCAGCGGAGCAACTGATGATGGAGATGCACGAAAACAACGCACACAACGGTGCACAAGGTTGGTGATTGCACGCTTGTCCCCCATAATCCAGAACTTCTCCCTGAGAATGGCCTGGAGTGCTTGTATTCCCGGATGTTGATTAACTTCATGGTAATGACCTATGATCAGTCTTGTCAGGGGATTCGATTTAGGAAGAAGGGCTGGGTGCTTCTGCTCAAAGGGCAGATCCGAATGAGACAGTCTGCCGCCCACCCTAATCACTCCCTTGGAGTCAATGAACGGTAGCAATCTACGAAGTTGTGGGGAGGTGATTTGATCCTTCTTCAAGGCAATTAAATCACTTCGATAGCACATGGACTGAACATAACGTATCCAGAACTCTAGGGCAGTGTTTAGATCCTTCGATGACAGCTCTTCTATGGCCCGTCCTTCCAGTGGATGACGACAATTGTTGATAAATCTGAACAAGCAGGCAGTAACACGCAACAGCCTTGTCAACCGACTGAAACGTTCCAATAATGTGTCCAAGTCCCCAGGGGAGATAAAAGTTCCCAATGCCACTACCTTCCTTTCAAGCAGGATTACGTCAGAAGCCTTAATGCACGGAATACCTTCAGGCCACTGGTCCTCAGCCTTCTTCAGCCATGAAGGGCCAGACCACCACAGAGGATGAGATACAATTTGTGCTGGCAGAAGCCCACGGGATCCACAGTCTGCCGGGTTATGTTCCGAACGAACATGCTTCCACCATTCTGGACGAGTTAGCTCTTGAATGTGACTAACCCGGTTTGCCACAAAGGTCTTTAACTCATGTGGAGAAGAGTTTATCCAGGCAAGAGTTACCTGTGAATCAGTCCAGGCAGTAACCGAACTGAAGTGCAGTGTCGCTCCATAGGCATCAATGACATGGTGAAGCAGGCGAGCCAACAAAAGGGCCCCACATAGTTCTAAGCGAGGCAGCGACTGAACCTTGAGTGGCGCTACCTTCGACTTGGCAATCAGCAAGTGTACCAGAACTGTACCATCAGGGTTGTCAATGCGCAAGTACACAACTGCTGCGTAACCAATTTCGGAGCTGTCCGAAAATCCATGCAACTGGTAGGAACCTCCTGCCTGTCCTCGAATCAGTCGGGGAATGGTAACTGATGACAGTTGTGACAGCTGAGTGTTGAAGTTCTTCCAGTTGCTTAGGATGTCATCCGGTGGTTCAGTATCCCAGCCCAGGTTCCGTGCCCACAAGACTTGGATCAGGTGCTTTGCAAACATACTCAGTGGGGTGAGCCACCCAAGAGGATCAAAAATCCTAGCCAGATTTGACAGGATTGTCCTTTTTGTGGCATTGCCAGAACTAGGCTGTATCTTGTAGGAATATGTGTCCGACACAGGATTCCATTGCAGACCCAAGACCTTAATGACACAATCGTCCGAATCCAATGAAAATGGTTGTGGGATCTCAATATCCTCCACTGGCAACCAATCCAGAAGAGCTTGGTGGTTGCTCATAAATTTGCGCAGCTTGAAGCCTCCTTTTCCTAGGAGTGTTATAAGCTCCCTCTGAATGGCCAAGGCAGAATCAACCGAATTAGATCCAGTGACAACATCGTCAACGTAGACATCTGTAAGTAAGACCTGTGATGCAGTTGGGAAGTGCTCGGTTTCATCCTGTGCCAATTGTTGAAGTGTACGTAATGCGAGAAACGGTGCTGCAGAGACACCATAGGTTACAGTCTTGAGACGATAATCCTTCACAGGTTCAGCATCATTAAACCTCCAAACAATGCGCTGATAATCCTGATGACGAGTGTGTACACCTATCTGTCTGTACATCTGTTTGATGTCACCAGTGAAGACTACTACATGCAGACGAAAACTCAACAATAGGTCAACTATGTCCCGTTGAAGCCGGGTGCCAGTAAAGAGCGCATCGTTCAGCGAAACACCTGAAGAGCTCTTGGCGGATGCATCAAAAACCACCCTCAGTTTTGTAGTTGAACTTTCAGGTTTAACCACACAGTGATGGGGAATATAATACGACTCTGACGGAATCTGTGACTCTGTTACTTCTTCCATGTGACCACTAGCTACATAATCACTCATAAACTCTGAATACATGGCCTTCAATTTGGGATCAGACTTGAGACGATTTTCAAGACGAAGAAATCTGTTAAGAGCCTGCGGCCTTGACGCACCCAATTTCAGAAGAGGTTGCCGAAAGGGCAGTGATACACTGTAACGCCCATCTCCAGACCTCAGATGAGTTTTACTGAACCATTCCTCACATTTGACATCTTCAGGAGACTTGTGTGTTGTCGCAGGAAACTCCTCTAATTCCCAGAACCTTTTTACTACCTCATCCAAAGGAGGGTGTGAAGTGAGAAGAGAGATACACAAAGATGTTGCAGTCAATGATGGGACTTGTGTGTCCACCTGTCCCATCAGTATCCACCCAAGCACAGAGTCCAGAGCTACGGGAGAACCGTCAATTTTGGCCCCAGTAAGGAGTCTAGGAACTAACTCTGCACCAATTAACAGATCAACAGGACCAGGGGTGTCAAATACAGGGTCGGCAAGTTTCAAATGTGCCACTGCACCACGGACCCTGGCGCTCAGCTTGGCACTTGGCAAATTGGAGGTGATTCTCGAAATTACAAATACATCTACTGCAAACTGGGGGCTCGTGCTACCAACTGGTGCCATAACAATGGAGGCGCATGACTTAGCCACATTCACTGAAGTGTTAGCTAAACCTTGTACTGGTAGATGAGATCTTCTACGAGTAAGCCTCAATCTTTTAAGACAGCTCTCTGTGACGAAGCTAGCTTGGCTGGCAGTATCCAACAGAGCCCTCACGACCATTGGAGTTCCACTTGAATCAAACACGTGTACCTGTGCTGTTGATAATAACACTGTTCTTGCTTCACTTGGTAGAGCGGCAGCAACTGCAACAGTTGCAGGGTTTGGTTCAATGAGTGTGGTTGAAGCATCCTTGCCCGGACCAGGGTTGATGGCTGTCTGTTGCTCGAAGTGCAACAGAGAATGATGCCTGGATCCACAATAACGACACGATGATGATGAACAATCCTTGGATGCGTGAGATGGTGACAAGCAATTCAGGCATAATTTGTGCTCCTTAGCTATCTTATATCTGTCCTTGGGACTACTCTTGATGAATTTAGGGCACTTAAAAACAACATGGGTACTGTTACAAACGCAACATGATTGTGGAGAGCTGACCAAACTTTTCACAGATTGACGAGCCTGTCTCCAGCTTGGCATTTGGTTCCTTGACTGTGTAGGTCCTGCACCTGGAACATGTGACCGAGAAGCTGTCACAGTTTCCTGGGCCCGACAATGGGTTTCGATAAAGGACAAAAGGTTTTTTACAGTTGGAAGGGCATCGGTTTGAGTAAGCTCCCACTGTGTTTGAAGGACAGAGTCTAACCGCTTGCACAAAATAGGGAGCAAAATCAAGTCCCATTGGTCTACAGGGACATCCAGTGCCCTAAGGGCCAAGAGGTTCTCGTTTACAATGGTTAACAAATTGCGCAGAGCCTTGGGTGAGTCAGACGCAGCCATTGGGGCCTTCAAGAGGGCCTCTACATGGACTGAGACAATTAGCCTCTTATTCTCGTAGCGGCCAACAAGAAGCTTCCACGCGACCTCGTAATTCGCTTCAGAGATCGGCAGAGATTGCACCATTCCAAGTGGTTCCCCATTAAGGGCGGTCTTGAGGTAGGCCAGTTTTTCCACTGATGATATATCAGCATTGTTGGCTACCAGGGTGATAAATAAATTAGAGAAATTAGCCCACTGCTGAGGGCTCCCATCAAACTTGGGAAGAGAGATTTTTGGAAGAGCCACACGAGATTTGCTCACCTGAGTAGTGGGTGTGCCTGGTGATACTACCTTGACCTCCTCAATGGCTTCCAATGTTGACATCACTTCAAAATATTTTTCTTCAAAGTCAGCCAAGCGTGCGGTGTGCGCCTCAGCATCGAATCCATCTTCGGTCGTTGCGGTTGTTTCAACGATGACGAAGTCCGTATCGAACCTTTCTCGGACGCAGTGAAGGTCGCGCGCTGTGGCGCGAAACAAATTTATTTTTGAGCTATCACTGGGAACCATCTGCGCGAGATCAAAGGCTCGCTTAATACGACCTTCAGCAAGACGGATGCGCACCAGCGCCGACTGCCCTTCAGCCATGGTGATTGACTACCAAAGGGTTCAACGATCGTTTTCAAATGAAACGGAAGACATAACCTCAACCTAGAGGTTAGAGTCGTCGAACGAACTAGTTAAAACGTTTCAACCACAGCCGAGACACTGATCGCTGCTCCCGCCAACCAAATAACGAGCACTTCAGAGTCACAAACTGTTAGTCAATGTGCGAGAATTCACTTCACACGAGGCTAACAACGCCGCGATAACACGAACGAAAATTACACAAAAAAAACGAACGAAAATACCGGAACTAGATCCGGCCCGGAGGACCAAAAATGTTCATTAATGGACTATAAAACAGCGAATTGCACAAAACTATTTAATTTGGCGACCGATGTCGCCAGATAGCAAGAGTACCCGATAGCACCACTTACCACCATGCCTTTGTAGAACAACTGACTTCCGGAGGAAGCAGGGCAGCCAACTCACAGCAGCCAAGTAGCAGCTCCACTATCGCCAGCAGCGCGGCGCGCGAGATTCAAAACTCAAGTGTGTTGACCAATGCCAACAATGTTTATAATGTCCAAGGTCTATTTACACGGAAACTATACAATATACATAACACTGCATGAATTATTAAAATATTATAATACGGAAATTTCTTATCATGCTATCTAATAATGTAATGCAGATATTGAATGCAGTGGATCTTTTAAAACTTTAAAGAAAAAAAAAGCTTGTAACTTAAAAACTATCTCCTTTTAAAATTCACACTATCATTGATTGGCTCTGTTCACAGTTCACACCAAGAGTTCTGCACATCCCTTAACTTTGCTTCAGTCTCATGTCCCCTTTTTAATTGCAACTCCTACACTTACAACCAAACACACTATGTTACTCTTCTCTTACTCCCAAACACATGCCTCTTTCCAAGGGGATAGAGTGCTATTAACAAAGGAAATCCTTGCACTTCAACGAATTTGGTCATATTAAGGGTATGTTATAATTAAATTGCAGTTACAAAATATTTGCAGAATAGTTGCACTATTACAGAAGAGTAAGAAGCAGCTAAATGCATTTAAGTCTTAATTTGATTGATCCATTCAAGTTGTACATTCATTAAGTGTGAAAGAGATAGCATGATTTGACATACCAAATTATAAAATTTTTTAATGTTTATTAAGTGCTGTATACTTATCTTATAGTACATCTAAACCGAAAGAAAGCATAATTTCCAACTAGTTTTATAGACTTTGCACAACAGCTGGTTTTCAAGATTTTTAAACGCACATATATTTATATGTAATACCTTATCATAATGTGTTCAAGTTTGAAATTTTTAAGTCAGTTTTGCTATTTATATGAGTAATATTTAGTTTTATAATTATCGCTTTTTAAGTAGCAGCTGGTTACTTGCTAAATGTTTCCTACATTCTTCTTATTCAGTCTCTGGTATGAAGGATGTGCTGAATGAACATGTGACGTTCACATACTCAAAATTTGTATGTATGGATTTTTCTTAAAGTAGCCAAATAATAAAAATAATAAAAAATTAAAAAAGTTATTGCTCACCTCTAAACAATCTGCAAACTTAATTCAAAATGAACATTTACCATTATTCCATGCATAATTACTCATCCTGCATGAAATTACAGTAAGCTGCTGTTATTTCCAATGATCATGTCGTTGATAAAACATTTTTCAATTACATTTTGATGCCTATTTTTCTAATGACAGATTTACTCTTCTTTCAGTAGATTTATGTGAAAATTTATTTACTTAAATCTTGGAAAGTGAAATATTCCCTGTTCCAACTTAATCTGTTTCAAATGTTGGCTTCGACAGCTTCAATTATTTCCAAAAAAACTATGAAGGCAAAAAAACCCAACATGCTTAACAGTGATTTACTGTTTTTTTTTTTTGATGTGACAACGTCTAATAAATCGATAAACACCGGTCGCACGCACAAAAAAGTGTCCCGTTACGCTGTATCCCGTTACACTCATTGTTCCGTTACGCTCACTGTTCCGTTACGCTGTCGGTGAGTGCAGTAATAATAGGTTGTGTTACAATTGACTGAAAAATTATGGTGATTCATATAATTGATGATAGGTATTTGATTACAGTTTATTTATATAAAAACTTGTTCATAATTATATTTAAACTTTATAGCTAAACGCCAGTTTTTAAAATTAATTACAAGCCATCTACACGTGAACATTTCGTCGACTGTTTATAAAGAGAAGTGAAAAGTTACTCTTGCATTTCAAAAATCTGATTACCAGTACAATTTCAAGTATTTATTCTTTTATTATTAAAATTAAAAATGATTCAATTTTATTCATAAAAGTATGCAATCATTTCGTCAATGTTTTGTTATGACGTTGCCACGTTCAACTATCGTCCGTAAACCGGCTTTACAGACAATCAATTTTTTTTTTTTAATTATGATGATTGGTATTGCTTATCGCCAGATGAGCAGTGAACAGTCGGCGCCGGTACGAACCTGGAACTGGTCGCGCAGGTAGTCGAGGCGTGCGCGCAGGATCCTGGACTGGGTGTACACGTACGGGATGCCGAACATGAGCACCGCGCGCCCCAGGTGGTGGTCGAAGTCCACTCCCTCGGACACCTTGCCTCTCGCCACGGACAGCAGCACGGCGCCGCGCCCGCTCTCGCACGCCTGCCGCACGGACACACACGTCCTTCCCTTGGCTCCACTCCCACGGAGGTTCACACGCAGCACGCACAACGCGCGACCTGGCACACCAGTATGTAGAGACCGGAAAAATTTGCGAATTCATTTCGCGATAGGCTAGAATTCAAATAGTTATACCTAGAGTCCCGTAAAAATGGTTTTATTTTTCCTTAAATTTCGTTTTGAAAAAATCAAATTTCGGTTTTATTTCGCTGTTTTGGTTTTTCATGTTTACTTTAACTTTTGAGAATGGTTTTATGACCTACAAGTTTTGCTTGGCTAAATAATAGTGGCACGGCGTATACTCTAAAGTCAACACTATTGGCAAATAAAAATTGTAGGCTTGAAACAGCTCGGCACAGCCCGGTGCCGCCTAGCGCGCTGCCTCGGCACGGCCCGGTGTCGCCTAGCGCGCTGCCTCGGCACGGCCCGGTGTCGCCTAGCGCGCTGCCTCGGCACGGCATGTCTCAACTTAGTATTCTTTTAATATTTCTTGCTGCTGTTCTTTGTCCCGTTGACGCCGTATTCACTTGCTCTGCGGTCGTATTGCATTTGCTGAGAAGTGTAGTTACGGCAGTTAAAGGTCACTGATTTTGCTTATCAATCGGCGTAGTGCCATGTGTTCATGTTTACGAGTAGTAGAGGTGTAAAAGTAACGAAAAAAAGTGTACCCGTATGTATTCGTTACTATAACAATTAGTACTCGTTACTATCGTGTCGCTACGTTACTCGTTACTTCTGATACCGCATAACATGCAATGTTATGTTGCAGCAACGAATCGAGTCGTATTGCGTACGCGTACAGTATTACGTCACGTAAATAATAATAAATAGAATATAAACAATTAACAATATTTGATAATTAACAGTTTTTGTTAACCAAGAAACAATTAAATCTCATTAGAGCGGTTTTATTATATTATCTCTTTTAAGATAAAAACAACAAAAAACGTGAAAATACGCGATAATAAATAACAAAAACATACATATTTCTAATTTGTAAAAAATACTTTCTTATAAACAGTAAAAAACTTGGACGACAAATTTCCATATTATACTTAATAAACAAACATCGTTCTTTGTAACGTAAATTCATCGAATATGCGCGCGCATGCGTAAAACATACGAAAAATGCGAGTAACGAAATCCAGCCGTGTGTAACGTTTCGTTACTCGATACTAGATGGCGCACCCGTTACTCAGTCAGTACCGAATACATACGGTTTGCTACACCTACAGCTTTAACGAGTAGGTTGCCAAGCCAGTCAAACGTAGTTGAAAGCATGAGGTTGTTAACTGTTCAACATGAAAGGAAGAATTAAAATTTTATATTTCTCTACAAGATTAATGTGTAAATACAGCGGGTTGAAAATCATGGCAGCTATATTGTGTTGAAAACATCGCCGGTATTTTTATTAACTTTGTGTTGATGCTCAGGTACATTTTTCTCTTTTTAATTAGTTTATGATTGCAATTACTGCTTTCGTTTCAAATTGTAATGATTACGTGACGGGAATACTGTAAATCATTATTTACTTTCATTACTACAAAGCGGCCATGTTGAAACTTAGAAAAATGGCGATGTGCCGTCAACGTCGTGTTTACTTGTTTTTCGCGATGTCTTGCATGGGTGGTCTAATTCATTATTATCAGTTTTATTTCTCGATGCTGTGCGATTTCGGTGTTTTGTCGCGAATTAAGGTAAATTGCGGTGTTATTTCGCGATATCGCGATTCGCGAAATTTCCGTGTCTCTAGTTATACCTCAGTGCTGCCTCTGCTATTGGCTCACAACTCACCTGGATGACTCTTGAGCCAGTGAGAAACACCCGACCAAAGCTGTATCGAATCACAGGCTGCTACGCAGGGACGTCTCACAAGACAGCAGCCAATGAGTGGGTGGCATTTGACCGAGTGTACGTAGAACTATGGAATTCATCCTGCAGGTCTTTGAACCCACGAATTTTTCTGGTCCCTACCAGTTCTTTCTTGCGATTCACACCACATGAATGAGTAAACAAGCTGATCAAACAAGAAATGACCAGGAGTGCATACACTCTAATTAAATGATGAAGCAGCAGCTAAATCAAAAATGAGAACTACAAATAATATGGCATTGGATCAGGAAATGTTGGGGGAAAAAAGTAGTAGAATAGAAGACTACGTTGAGCTCACAAGGCAAGATCTGGAGAACTGAAACAAGAGGGTAACTTAGGTTCCACATCACTTCACTTGCCGCTTGACAGTCTGTGTCTCGTGCAAAGCGTCAGACTCTAGACCCTTACTTCCCAAAGTGGTCCAGGTGGACCCCTAGGTGTCCACGGGAGACTCGACGGGGGTCTACGTTGGCGTGACAAAAAAAAAAAATGCGGTTCACAATTCCTAAGCTGGGGGTCCAAGAAAATTTATCTGCTTTCGATGGTGGAGAACTAAAATGTTGGCTTGACTTCACCTATCAATGTAGGCAGATAATATTTTAAGAAGCTCAGCAAATGTTACTTTTAAAAACTTACATATACAATATTCACAACAACGTGACGAGACATGCAAAGTGCCGCCGCCGTTCGCAACGCTTGTTCAGACGTGCAAAGGGACAAAATACGACTTGTGACATCAACTCACAGCACAATCAATGAATTAATTAACCAATCAGTTCTCACTTATTTTTTGACGTGACGTCTAATAAATCGATGAACGCCGGCTACACGCACGAAAAAGTGTCCCATTAAACACATTGTCCCGTTACGCTCAGTGTACGCTTGCGCCGCATCTATCGCTCTTCCACTCGATTGGAACAACCATCAATTTGACTTTTTCGAGGCAAATTAAACTTGAAACACTCCCATTCGTTTCCTACTTTTCCTATCATCATCCTATCCTTAACGAATCATTTCAACAATGTTTTGTTATGACGTCATGTTAAACTATCGTCCGTAAACCGACTTTACAGACTACCAATTTTTTTTTTTAAATCTATTAATTCGTGTTTGGAACTCAGCCGCAACACAGTTAGTTTTGGGGATATGGTATAAATGTATCTGCCGGGGGTCCACCGGAACCAGTGGTCTGGGAAGCTCCGCCCCAGAGGTCGGGAACAGGGGAGCCCACCTTGATGTAGTTGAGCAGGGCCAGGCTGGTCTCGGCGGAGTCCTGGGTCTCGATGAAGAGCAGCTTGCAGCGCTGCAGGCTGTCCACCACGCCCTGGTCGTACCAGGACGCCACCACGCTCTCCAGGTACATGTAGGAGGTGAAGAAGCAGACGACGCCGTCCGGCACGGCCGACGCCACCTCCACCAGCAGCTGGCCGTAGTTGCGCACCACGGCCACGTCCTCGCGCGTCTCGAAGCGCGACGAGATGGCCACCTGGTCGTTGCCCTTCGACACTATCTGCGCACGGCAACACCCGCACCGCCGTCGTCCAACTCTGAACCATCACCACTTAAAATTTTACTTTCCTGCTTATGCTTATGGAACATTTCATGTTACTGCAAGTGTTTTTTATGTTTATATATATATATATATATATATATATATATATATATATATATATATATATATAAACTCTGCAGGCTTGTACAGTTATGATAAATACTGTATGACATAAATTGTTTATTGCACATTCAAGTATTACAAATATTTATTGATTTTTGCATGGTTATTACATTATTACATCAGTATTTTTATTGCAATGTTAAAGGTAAAAAATTTGATCTTGCAACTATAAAATTGATTGATGCATACATTACTCAGATTGATTTTGTACTTAATATTATAGTAATAATAATTTCAAAATATCTTATAGAAAATTACTAATGTTTTTATTTCTGTAATTCAACACAATGTTGTGACTTCTGCATTTTCTATACCCTAAAAATGTACAACAAATTCACTTTGAAGAACATTATTTTTTTCCGCCCTAATGTTGGTATTTTACAAGAGGCTTCTGCGAATCATTATTTATTCAAATTTATTTTTAAAAAGAATATCAAATTATTAGTATTATTACCGAATACCAATTTTTTTTTCATCAATTTAAAAAAATGTTGTGAAAGTGTTTTTCGTTCTTCACAGGAGTCCAAGAAGAATTGATCTAAAATATACAGTAAACTGAAAAGAAGAGAAATAGAGCAGTAAAATACAGGAAACAATAAAAACTGTGAATGCGCTTTCTTAATCAAAAATATTTAAGTATGATAATTGCGTTGCTCATTTACTGATTCATTTAAATTACAATTGAGTAATTTTAATAATTTTTACATGTAAAAACTAAAGAGCATATATGTTACAGAAAGTAAAACCAAATTCTAAATAAGGAGGTGGAAAAATGGCTAATACCTAATATCATAATATGTAATTGATATTAATTATTTGCATGAAATTGTTTTCTCTTATCTGTGATGCAAAGCTAAGAAAATATTTAATAATTTGTAACAGGGTAAATTTCTGCCAAAGAATGTACTGACATGACACTCCAGAGTAATAATGCACATGTTTTAAATCATGTTACATATAAGGTATGTTAACTAGATGGTAGATATACTATACACATTTACTACAAATGAACCCAAACTGGGTGTTTTAAAAGATTATTTTGATTATCACCACTAGCAATTAATAAGTAGAAGCAATATTATATGGTTTTATTTTCAACTGAATTTAGTTTTAAAAACCGATGATTTTGGTGCTATTGTTTCTATTTTTATAAATTCTGTTTTGTAATACATACTAAACCAAGTTATTACACCAAAATATTTTTCTATTGTATACATGTTGCAATTTATCATAAAATAATTAATAATGAGTTTGTCTACAACAGTTACATTAAACACAATAAAAATAAATTGGTGAGCATTAGTAGTTTAAAAGTGATTCAATAGAAGCAACATTAAATGAAATAAATGGATTTTTTGAACTACGCATTTTAATACAATCTTTCCACAGAAATAACTTTAATAACTACATTCCTTGAAATTCCAAATTTAAAAATTTTTTTTTTTTTTTTTTTTGTGATTTGAATTATGTTTTGGTGAAATGCTGCTTAATTTAATGAGTTTAACTTGAATTTGGGTGCTATATATTGTGTACTGTTATACAGAATGATGTTCTGACATGCTTTCCGGTGTTATTTCGGTTTCATCACAATTCACTACACAATCTCGTTCCCAGCAATTAACGAATTACCCTCGTAGGAAGCAATGGCAAGCAAGTAGAAAAAGCTTGAGTAAATACTACTCAGCAGTTGCACTCACTGCTGGTTTGCTGATCTCCAAGCATCCAAGATTGCATTCTTAATTTCTTTCTTTGATGAAGGCAGTAAAAAGAGATATACAGTAGAACCCTGTTATAATGAATCTGAAGGGAGTAGTTTATATGTTCACTATAGAGAGGAAAATTTATATCAGCTAAAACTTTTATATTGGCAATACATACTCAAAAGCAAAATCTTAACTACACATAGGCCTAAGCCAAGAAAAGAACGAATGAAAATACTCAAAGCAACAGTTTTATGTGCAAATGCAGATATTATTTTAATGCACTATACATGTACAAACTTTCTATTAATGGTTCTTCGACATTGGCGTATTTTCCTTTTTTCAGGCATTCAATACTCTGTGATGTATTCGCAGCTTGAGAAAGAAGATTGTTCAGCTTGTTTAATATTGTACTTAATGTGGATGTTGTAATTCCCAGTTCCTTTGATATTAACACATGCGGGACAGTGGGGTTGGAGTCTACCTTTTCAATAATGTCCAGTTTATCTTGCACAGATAATGCCTTACGTTTTTCACCCTTTTTTATGTACGTATTTCTTATTGAAGCACATTTGCAGCTTAATAACACAAAATTCTTTTTACCATCAAAAGTAAATAAACGAAAAATAACGAGTCTGGTGCATCAAAGATCACTACGTATCATTTAGTATCGCAGTTGCTAAAGCTGGAACGAAATTTTCTCACTTTCTATGGAAAAATTTAGTCAACAGAGTTCTTTCTAGTGGTAGTCTTACGAAACTTACTCAATCAAAATGTCCGAAACGTGAACGATAAAAATGAGACGTAAAAATATTGAATTTGCTGCTATAATGTATATACGTATTTGTGTGGCGGTAATTTATGTTTAATTTTGATAACATATTAAATGTTCACGCGTTCGCCCATTCTTTAACTAAGTAAGCAGGGAAAACTATTTTTTATTTTCACCAAACTGATCACCATTTTTGGCTACACATAGCCTACCGAGACCACTCGAATACGACTTGTTTATAATATGAACAGTGGACAATCGAGTTGCGTATTGCGGAGAGAAACTTCAATGTGATCCAGAATAGACGTTTTGTGAAAAAACTTGTAATTACGTATATGAAAATATTTAAGATAATTGTGCATTATGTCGGCAAAATTTGTTCGTGGTACACGGGAAAACGTATCAATATTGACAAAAGTTGTGCGCTATATCCAATAAATTAATACATAACCTCACATCATTTTGCCGGGACTGAGACGGAAATTCACAATAAATGGGAATTCATTATAGGCGGGTTCACTATAAACGGGTTCCACTGTACTTGTAACTGTACGTTCAGAGGGCGGAGCCGGACGGAGGCTCACCATGGGCAGCAGGCAGGGGCGGGCGAGCGTCATGGTGAAGGAGCTCATGATGACGGGGTGGAAGTCCAGGATCTTGGGGTACATGTCGAGGGGCGACAGCGTGCCCGACGTGATGACGACCGTCTGGAAGCGCTCGAACACCGGCTTGATGGCGATGGACGAGTCCAGGCAGCTGCAACGAGGCGGCACCACGTCGACCACAGGGAGCGCTGTCGCAAGCCTTCACTGGCGACGGACATCCCCTCTCCCCCTCCTCTTTCTCCTACCACCCTTCCCGTGAGAGCGCTTTGATTAGGTACAAATAGGGACATTTCCTTCTGGCATCTGGTAATACCGTACTTACCCACGTATGGGTCGCAGATTATATGCAATTTTTTTGTTTAGTAAAATGTACTGCGGTCAATATGCAAAATTTTCCATTTTGGGTAAAAAAAAATTAACATTGCATTGATGTGGTTGACTATGTGCATAAATAACTAGTCTGTGTTGGTTTTTAATAAATATGTTTAATTAAAATATCTCAGCAGAGTGTGGATGAATCATGAACTGCACTGTTAAGCTACATCTGCAGTCTGTTAGTCGGCACTGGTGACGTGGCTGTCTGCCACCGGGCTGTTGTGGTGCTTGGCAAGAAGGGGAATCTAAAATAATAATAAAAAAAAAAAACAGAGAGAGATTGAGAGAGAAGGGGGAGGAGGGTGTACGTGCATGTGTGTGAGTGAGAATGGGCATTAAATGTCCATGAAGTGGCACTGAATTCCATCTCAACAGGTTTTTGAGATGCAACTGTGTCCAAACATTGTTTTTAAAAGAGATTTCCTACGCTTTCTACTGCAACATTTCATTCATGACAAAACTGCTGTGAAGAACGGTGGTCTATTCCCTCTTGGGGAAGGCAACGGGTAAAAAAATAATACACAGGGAGGAAGGGAAACACTTTTCCTTTGTAGTTTTTAATTTTGTTAGATAGTGTTGTTGAAGGAGGAGGGGGAAGATCCATAAAGGATGGAGAGGGGAAGGAAACTGTGTTTCTTACAAGTGTCTCGTAAGTGGGTAGTCGGAGTAAACAGTTCATTTACATCTTTATAAATAAATGAATGGGCTTAACATCACAATGAAATGGAGGGTCATTAGGGTCAATGAGCGGTGATGAAATGATGATAGGGCATTGGCAGAATGAATGGGTGGGGTAAATGGGAGTATCCCGAGATAATGAGCTGGCTAATGCCAACGTCGGCTACGTTTCCCACCTGCGAAACATCTGGGCGAAACCCTGCAGGAGTTAAAACTACTGTGTTTTCTCGCATAATCGTAGCACATTTTATTCTAAAATCAAGTTTGAAAAGTAGGGGTGCAACGAATATGTGAAAAAAGAAAAAAAATTTTGTTAGGTAAAGTTATTCATAAAAACAAATCCCCGTTAATGGAAAGTACGTTTATTTAAAAATAGGTGGAGTATACAAGAGCACGCCAAACAATTTATATTAATAATTCATTAAACAAAAACCTTTCTTCAACTTTAAATATAAAAACTGTAACGCGAACACAAGCCACTTGAATCTGCGACGTGAACTAACGCGTAACTATTGCAGTAGTACACATTTACTCATTTACCACGAAAGAATGCGGGCCATAAATTATATTTAACTTGGCACTCGACCGAGAGTGCGCGCTGCATGCAATTGGCGAGATATCGATATTCGACTACGTGCACGCGCTCTATACGGGAAGCAACATAACCAAACACGAATGATGCCAACTAGCGCTGGCTACATGTCATAAGCGGTACACCGCGGCGACGCAGACGATCAGATAAAGATAATAACGTTTGAAAACGTCTTTAAAAGAAAATTTACACGTCAGACAACTTCGTATTTACGTTAATTAAATAAGCAAGTGGTAATTTCCGAATAAATATTAGATTACTACTTTAAAATACATAGTTTTATACGGAAAAGATACCTACACAAAGCGCCCGGCATCTAATAGCGGGGCCAAAAACATAATTCGACGTTTAAGCGAGAAGTTTTTTTTATCCCAATTTTGACGGCCTAGGACATAGGTGCGACGATCACGCGATAAGAGGGCACCTGCTGGTGCCCTGGTGGCACGGCGCTGCTCAGGGCCTCGGTGGGTTCCTCACCTGAAGTGCAGCACGGGGTTGGCGACCGTGGGCGTCTTGTCGTCGAAGGGCTCCACGATGATGGTGAAGCCCTTGGTGTAGGTGGACACGAGCGTCGCCAGGTGGGTGATGAGGGTCAACGGCGAGAAGTCCGTGAGGTCGGAAATCTGCAGCGTGCGCAGCAGCGAGGCCAGCCGCTCCGCGCAGAACCTGCCGCGCGCGACAGTCCGTCGTCAAACACCCGAGCCCTGCTGAGATGAGCAGGGAGGGACGTAACTCCAAGCTTACCCAGCTAAATACCTGGAGAAAGCTGTTTTAAACTAACAGGCAGTAGTGTATGGATGAAAAATTTAAACAGATATAACCAGATTTATGAAAATGAGAACTGTTGAATTGCAAAACCTTAAATAATAATACATATTAAAAAAAAAAAAAAAGTACACTGGTAAAAGTTATGAATTCCTGCAAAAAATTTGAAACTTACTGATACGAGTAAACAAGTACTAGGTCACATTCTGGCCTACACCTGTTAAAGGCATTGATAACCAATGTAGGTTTTTTTTAAATAACAACAACAAAACCACCACCAATGATGATGATGATGATGATGATGAATGTGGTGTTTGTAAGGTTGGCGATGGGCACGGACCGCAGGGGCTTGCGCTCGATGCAGATCTTGTGCGCGACGTCGCGCAGGAAGCCGGCGGGAGACTCCTGCACCACGTGCTGCACCCTCAGCCTCATCTTCAGGTACTCCACGAACCTCTTGAGGAACGCCACGAAGTGCTCGGCCGTGCGGATGTTGCCCGGCACCGCCTCTGCAACACAGCGCCGGCCCCCGCCTGCTGGTTTGTGTTTGTTTTTGTCTTTTCGTTTTGCTGTGTTTTAGTCTCGTTTCAACTGTTGTGCTGAATTTTTTGGGTTCGGTATTTCTGTGCTGTCATCATTTGTGGGTTTTTTTTCTCGTTGTTAGTACATTTTTCTTTGTTTTTCTTTGTTTGTTGCCCATAGTCCTGTTGTGGAGTATTGTGTGGTGTTAAATCCTGACAACTGCAATTTTATTCTTTTTTTTCTTTTTTCTTTTTTGTACTTTTCTTCTACAGACATACATGTGCTAAGCAATGGCGTATGTCCAAAACCTTACATCAAGAAGTAAATATACTTGAGCTCCTGGAAAAGTCACGGAAATTCCTCTGTGATAATAATTTTGAAGGAAAAATATATGCTCCATTCTGCCATCAAAACTTGATACCTTCCCAGCGGAATGCCCAAACTCCCGGGAACGCTAGCCTGGAGGAGGAGGGTTGCCAACTGGCAAGAGTGAACCAACCTGGCCACAGCACAACGATGAAAAATTAATGGGGCTCCCAGAACGAGAAACTCAACAGCTAGCAGAACAACAACATTAGACCACACTCAGCCGAACAATATCCGGTGGAAGATCCTTAATACCGCGTGCAATGGCTCGGCCCATTCTGTAGTCCGGCAGTAAGTGAGCCGCTTGCGATCAGACTGTTTCGGATGGATCCTGGCTCTGATTGAAAGAGAGTGTGGACCTATTTTGTAGTCACCCACTTCCAACAGTGGTTAGATGCCTGAGACGAGGCCTTTAATACCATACACTGATTATGGCGTGAATGCAGATTGATTGACTTCTGAACACGAGGAAAAAACCTGCTTACAATTTGTTAACAGAAATTACAACTATATCTGATAAAAAAATGCAGTGTCTTTATTTACAAATTGTCCCCCCCCCTCCCCATAAACACACAAACAAACAAATACAAACACACACCCAAATACAAAAAACACACACACACACATGTTTTTGATGACATTATCAAATGTAAAGTAAAAGTTTGACACAGAACATGTTTAAATGCACTAGTAATCACATATCAAACAACTAGGTACTGCAATGAAATTCAGATGATGAAAATGTAATGAGATTTTATACCAGATGTCCACAAAAATATCTAACAGAATTTCCTCGACATTTCCCATGACTTTCCAGAAACCAAAATTTAAAATTCCTCTGACTAATTATCTAAAAATGATTTACCTAGAATTTTGAAATTTTCTTATTAAAAAAATAAAAATAATAAAAAAAAATAAAAAAATCTACCCTCTACCATTCCCAAAGCTGGCATATTCTCTCTCCATTAAATCAATTCAAACAGAGCCATGAGATACCATTATAAAGTATGTCTAGTTATGCACTCAAACACCACCTGGAAAAAAAAAATGCATTTGTAGTTTGATTGATGGCAGAATGGAGCATATATATTTTCCCTTCAAAATGATCACAGAGGAATTTCTATGACTTTTCCAGGAGTTCAAGTATATTTCCTTCACCATTTCTAACCCTCCTGACTTGTCCTTGACTCTCCAGAATGTGGACAGCCTGTATAATCACAGGCTCTTAAATCAAGCAATTTAGGGACCACACCCATGCCGGATTATAGATTGTCAATTAATTTTTAGGGGAATACCATATAAAAATTAATATATGATACAATGGTACTTAAAGAAACTTGTAAAATAAAAAGCTATATCTGTATAGCAATAAAAAACACACATTGGCATTACTACATATTAAAAAAAGTTCAGATACTATGTTGCGTTTGTGAATAAATGCTTGGGTAGTGGGTACCATTGAAAAAATTCTAAATGCAAGCAGCTCTTTTAATGCCAGACTAGGGACAAGGTTTAACGGTTTCATCTTTAGTTCGATTTGGTTATCACAATAGGAGAGTTCTGTGTTATTGTTTTTACCTTTTATGAATTCTATTAATTCATAGAATAGCATATTATACAACAAATATACACGCAAATGTTTTACGATATTTATTTCTCCATAATAGTGTCCTTTTACTGATACGTGATGCAATTTTACAATATAATAATCAAAAAAAAATAATAATAACACTAATATCTAAATAAAAAATCCATAAATATATTTTTTGTTTGAAAATGTACCAATGTTGTAATGTAAAAAACGAGTTAATAATAACAGTTGCGAGATAATAAAAAAAGTAACGTAAAAAAAAACTGGTCCAGTTCTTCACTTCTTTAGTGCATAGATTTTGGTACTAACTTAATGCTAAATAAAATGTATTCCTTTAAAATCTAATATATTAAACATTACATAATTTTAGTGTTATTGCAGTGCATTACGGTGTATTTAACTTGCATTTTGGATATATATGATGTACAGACACGCTTCCCGGTGTTACCTCAGTTTTAATTGTAATTCAGGATACGATCTCGTCCCTACTGAACCGAAGACGTCGGGGGTTGCGCGACCTCGACACGCCGACTGCACTCGCCCACCTTGCAACACCTCGTCGGGCAGCACGGGGTTGGACAGGACGACGTCAGTCTCCCGCGCGACGCTGGCGTCCCTCAAGCCGTCCACCAGGCGCTGGTACTCCTCCCGCAGCTTGTTGGCATCGTCCTCCTTCATCCTGCACTCACACCTTGCTGCACTCACTCCTCTCACAGACCACCTACACCAGTGACCATCCAGCAACACCGCCCATCTGGTCCCCGAACCTTCACTGGACAAAACATGCGCGTAACAACACCGGTGACGTGCGATATGGACGAAAACCAACACCAATCCTATTACTATGGACTGGAAAAATTTGCGGTTTCAATGACCACTAGGATAGACTCCACGACTCTCTATGTACTCGGGCAACTATCACCTGGTCATTGGCTACCGAGTCGGGACACCTGTTTACTGCGATTCTTATGATTAGATACTTCTTTTGTTGAGTGTTTACCATTGGCTCAGAGTCCTTCAGGTAAATTGCGGTCCAATCACTGACGCAGCATTAAGCTAAACGAGCTTGGATTCCAGCCTGTCTCGAAAGGAATCCGCGAATTTTTCCGGTCTCTACCTATTACAGATAATCTACTTTAAAAATTCCGATACGAAACCAATTCTATACTTTTTTGTAAATGATCACAGCGCAAGTATCCAGGAATTCAATATTTCAATCTTTAATGTAATAAGTCAGTACTTTAATAGAATTATTTATTACAAAAATTTTTGGTAGATGACAACAAAATAAGTATTTTACATCAAATTTGTGTGCAGCACAATACACATTAAGCCTCAGATTAATTAACAAAAACAAATTCCTTTAATGTATCACAATTTTAATGTATCGTATTTAGTATTTACCCACACAAGGGTTGTGCCCCTATGTACAGGTCAAATCTTTAATTTTGGGTATAAAAATCTAACATTTCCACCACAAGGGTTACACCATATATCTGTCTTCAGTATACCTAGTTTCATGGGTACCTGTGAAGTCTTTGTGTTCCGTGTCTCAGCTTATTGGCGCGTAAGAAATATAGCACTGGCGTTGACTCTCTGTTATTCTTCGTCAGCATAAAATTTATGAACCATACGCAGGTAAATATGGTATACAAATTTTCATAACCAAACTAAGGAATTTTGACAATTCCGTACTTCATATTTCTTCAAACAATAATAATATCTTGCAAATACAAAAACAAACACAGTGGAACTTCATTATTAAAGGAGAGAGAAAAACAAAAGATGCTGGTCTCAACAGTTTTCATGCAATAACAATTTTCTACAATTCAAAATTGAAAACTTGCCTTTGCTAAGCTAGACATCAAAACTTAATGATTTTTAAAACGACCCTAAAATATTCTGCTGACAGAATTATTACAGTTGAGCTCATTACAAAGGATGAATTAAATATTAAACAACAGTGACTTCACAGGCAAAACTAATTTTAGCAGCAAATCACTATTATCTTCAGGAATTCCAGTAAATAATAAATTATGCTTTAAAGAAACAAATTAAAAAAAATAAATGTTATTAAATTATTATAGGCTAAAACTTTTGAAACCAAGATGGCATATTTTGGTTCCTATCTCTTTTTAGTTAGGTATGTACTTCACTTTAATGTATATATTATCAGATTCCAATAAGATGTTTTACATTTAGTAACAATTCAGTATAAAATACTTTTATTATAAATCATAATTTTTTTTTTCATGTATGTTGCAATGATATTTCACTGTACATCAAAGTTATTTTCCTTCATCATGTGATGATATGTATAAGAGCTGGTCAAAACAATTTAGTTTCCACACGTCAGAACTGAACTTAGGTATTGTTTATAGTCTGAACTAGTGATGGCCCGATATCCAAAAACCCGATACCGATACCGATTCCGATATTTCCAAATTTACCGATCCGATAACCGATACCCGATATTCCGATATTCTGATAATAGGCCTATCTCATTTCTAACACTGATTCTATAAAATTGTGGTTCTGGAGTATTGTTAGAGACAATAATGAAAAATGTTAAATATTAATAAAACATACATATGTGAATGTATATTATTTTTATTAATTGTAAAATATAGTAAATTCACATTAAATGAAAGCTAATAATGAATTTATCATAATGGCCTACAAATAAGCTCTCTAAATTCAAGGTCTTAAAAATTTAAATTGTTTTTCAAGGACAGATAAAGCAATATTCTGGTGTAGGTATTACCTACAGTATGCAAAAAAACATATTGTAACTACAAGGAAACAAATTTCAGATTTTTGTGGAGAAATGTTGAGAAATATTGTAGCTGTCCGGTATTAGTCTCTAGTGTATTTGCTTATAATGTATGAATTACAAGCCACTGCATGTACTGAGTCCAGTGTCTCAACTGTAATCTACGAAAAATACCGTCCGAAAAACGGGAAGCCCACAACTCACGTAGTTTCGGTTCCCTGCAAGAATTTTCTAAGATTTCCGAAGTTTATTAACGCCACTTCAGCCGCTAAATCAGAAGTTCAAGCATGTTGTGACTAGACATCTACGAATTTTGATTTTTCCTTTCGAATCGAATTCGAATCGAATTTCAAAAAAATTCACGAGTTTCGAATTTTTTTCGAATCGAATTTGAGAATATAAAAAGAAAATAGAAAAAAATTAAAAAAAAGCAGTAAAGTGAAAATAAAGGGAAGACCATAAAAAGTATCACAGTTTACCTTACTTAGCATGTTTGACTTTCAAGGATAAAAATATTAATAAAATTATCACAACATAAGGAAGTTGTACAAAAAAAAAAAACAAATTTACAGTTTTTATCACTTAAGCATCGCACATTTTATTCTAAAATCAAGTTTGAAAATTAGGGGTGAGACTGTGGATGCTACTATTATGCAAAAAAAAAAAAACATGTAAAGTTTTCCATAAAAACAAAACATATTCATGGAAAGTACGTTTATTTAAAAAATAAAAAGTAGACTTTGCGAGAGCACGCAAAATAATTTAAATTAATGAGTGATGCAATAAAACTATTTTATTCAACGTAAAAAAAAAAAATTAACCCGTAACAAGAACGTGATTTGTAACTATACGCATAATGATCGTTCCTGACAGCGCGCGTGTGCATGCAGTCTGCGAGCTATCGATATCGATCTTCGACTACGTGCGCGCACTCTATATGAGAATACAGGAATCAACACAACCAAACTGGCGCTGCTTACGTTTTATAAGCGGTATAAAGCGACTCCCGAAACGTTAAAGATGAAGTTTATAACTTTTAAAAAATTCTTTAAAACACGATGTACACATCAGATTACTTTGTAATAGGATTATTTAAGTTAGTATGCAGTTTTATCAGAACGAACGGCGTAAACTGCGTAAAGCAATAGGCGCGTGCATGCAGTCTGCGAGCTATCGATATCGTTCTTCGACTAGGTGCGCGCATTCTATATGGGGATATAGGAATCAACACAACAAAACTGGCGCTGCTTACGTTTTATAAGCTGTATAAAGCGACTTCCGAGACGTTAAAGATGAAGTTTATAACTTTTAAAAACGTTTTTAAAACACGATTTACTTTGTAATGTGATTAATTAAGTTAGTATGCAGTTTTATTAGAACGAACGGCGTAAACTGCGTAAAGCAATAGGCGCGTTCTAAACAACGGGAATTTATTGCATTACATCAAATAAAGGCTAGCCTACAAATGATTTAGCACAGAAAATAGAAACGAAGTTTTTGAATTGCGCCACCTACACTCGAGCACAGCATACGCACGGGAAAATAGCACAGGATCGACGCACAGAAAGTTGACCAACTTTTAATATTCTCTGTGCGTGTGCGCTGTGCGCTGCTCGCTGACCAATGAAAACTCGGTTACCACCGAGGTCATGCGCAATTGTAAATGTTAAATGCGTACGTAATTTGACTAGACTTGTACATTATTGTTTTGATATTAGGCGCGGGAAGTTAAATAGTCTCCTTCAATTTCAACATGAATGAAGAGACTAATTTCGACATAAGTTTAGTTTGCCTGGTTGAAAGCAAACCAATTTTGGTAAATATGTAGGTAGTGTAGCGGAATTTGCAAGAAAAAAAAAATGTTAAAAATCCGAAAATACTTTTATTATATGCTCTTTTACTTCCTCTTTTCATTAAACCCGGCGGAGATAAGAAATTCCAAATACTTTAGGAGATATCGCCGTTTTTATTTTGCAATACAAGACCTGTACTATCATTCGAACGTCACATTTTTTTTTATTTCGCCGTGTGTTCGTGAATGCCTAATTAATTAAAATGGTTGATTAGGTCACGTCAGTTACATTATAAATACTTTCAAACTAAACAGACATTAAAAATAATATGAATTAATTTTAATGATTGTTTAGTTTTAAAGTATTTATAACGTAACTTACCTGACCTTGGTATTAGATTATTCAATAAATTACCATCAGTTCTAAAAAATATGGACCAATATAATTTATTTAAAAAGGAATTATTTCTTTATTTAGCACATAAGGCTTTTTATAAGATAGACGATTATGAACAGGAGGTAGCTTCGTAATTTTTTTTTATGTATGACTTTTCTTTTATATATAATTTATTTTATATATAATATATAATATGTGCTTATTCATGGAAGATCAGCTGTTATATTATATTATTTTAATTTTTTAATGCTTTTAATACTGTTCTTGTACCTGTTTGTGTGTTTGTATTTTTTTTTTTTTGCATATTCTATACCATTGTATGGTCTATTGAATGAAATAAAAAATCAAATCAAATCAAAACAAACCGGTACAAAGGATGAACAGTAGGAACTCACGTAATTTTTTTTAAATTTATTACTTGCGTAACAATATCCAAATAACAAATAAAACATTAAAATTTGAAACGTTAAAAACTCACCTAAGTTAGAGGCAGGTAAACATTGGTGAACGCCGCAAGAAAAATTTTTTTTTCATACTCGTAAACAAGAAACAATTTTTAAACGCCGCATGAATACAGAGGTATTGTGATGCAAATTAAAAAGTTCAATATCTCCTAAAGTATTTGGAATTTCTTATCTCCGCCGGGTTTAATGAAAAGAGGAAGTTAAAGAGCATAGAATAAAAGTATTTTCGGAATTTTTAAATTTTCTTTAACAAATATCGTCCAACTATGAAAATTAAAAAATTCGATATCTCCTAAAGTATTTGGAATTTCTTATATCCGCTGGGTTTAATGAAAAGAGGAAGTGAAAGAGCATATAGGTAATAAAAGTATTTTCTGATTTTTAACATTTTTTCCCCCAAATACAGCTACTCTACATATTTACCCCAATTTTATTTGATAAAACCCTGGCAGGGTTCAAAAATGAAGAAGCCAAGAAAAATGCGTGGCAGGCGATCGTTGATGCCTTGTGCAAACAAGGAGTTCATATCAACTGTAAGTACTTATTCTGTAAATGAATAGAATTACCTTGCAAGGCGTCATATATTTTAATTCAGTGGTTCACATTATTTTTATGCCAGTTTACCTTAATGGCGACAAAACGACATATTTTCATTTAGTGTTGTTTCCATTTTTTAGTTATATAGTTACGATTTTTATAGCATTTTAGAACTACAGATAGAAAGTTCCTGTGCAGAAAAAAGTGTTAAATACGTAAACATGCCATAGGCTACAATGTAAAGGTCGCTTTCGAAGGATACTCTGTTTAAGGTTAGAAGTGTACGATTGTTCAGAGACCTGGAGGGAAATTTTGATTTTTTCTACCTTAAACCAAATTCTTTTCATTTCCATTCATCTCACATAGCGCGCGCAACACAAATAAACACATATAGCAGCTGTTTTCCTCTGACAAGGCTACCAATTTTTCCTTCGCTGCACTTCCTTTAATTTTCGTAAATATTTTGTATAAACTTCCGATTTCTCTGTGCGTGTGTTATTTAATTGTAGGTTGAAGTTCTGTGCTGTGCGTGTGCCCTGTGCGAGTGCGTGTGCTATTTTCTGTGCTAAATCATTTGTAGGCTAGCCTTAAGGTTAAAACGGGACAGAAATAAAATGGTTCAAATAACGGGAAAACGTAAATAAGGGGTTTCGCTGTATAATTTTTGTAAGTGAAAGATGTAATCGTCTTTTTACATTACTTTAAAACATTGGGGGTGGGGGGTATGTTTATATTAGTGTATCCAGGCCAGATTTTGCAAGTCGAATTATTGTAAAATGAATTCGATTCGAATTGACGAATCGAATATCAAAAAATTCGAACTCGAATTCGGAAATTTCGAATATTCGCAGAACCCTAGTTGTGACTGACCTGACCTGACCTGACCTGACCTGACCTGACCTGACCTGACCTGACCTGACCTGACCTAACCTAACCTAACCTAACCTAACCTAACCTAACACTTCGATTTTTTTAAATTTCAATTTTTGAGAGAAATCCGAAGTTGCACGAACGTGGTAGGGAACCTAAACTACGTGAGTTGTAGGCTACCGCCGAAAAACATCAAACTTTTGTACCCTTTGTAAAATTTCATCACGGTAAACGACACGCTAGAAAGGAAGGTCTTCAAGTAGTAAATTTTGTGACCATTGTTAAAGTGTATCACTCCATTTATTGGTGCGAAAACACGTTAAAAATACGTGAAAAGTAATTTCAATACAACTTTGAAACGTACTGCAGCGTTTATAAAAACACACATCTTTATTTATGTTGTTTTCAATGCACTCAATATAGCCAACATAATACCTTTGCTGCAACTTGCCCTACGTAAACACGTTTCATATTTTAGCTTTTGTAAAAACTTACGTAATGTTTTTGTATAGAACAGCAGTTGGCGACCATGAAACGACACGGAAAGAAAATGTCTGTTATATCAAGCAGCAACTTTAATTCTTCTTCATGTTTACTTACGGCTACACCACTTATTAAATTAAATATCGTAATTATTTTCGTTTATGTTTTCAATTTATGTACACATAGTGAACTTCGAAAATTCATCAAGCGAAAACATTTTGCGAATATCTGAAACGAATAAATATGCACTAATGACTGGGATTTGTGTACACATGGAAGAATTGTACCGTCGGGATGCATTGCAGTATCAGAATGAAGAAATAGGCTTGAAATCTTGAAATTGTTTCTGTGGAAAATACGCTTGGAATTACTAGGTAATATGGTGACATGAAGAAAGATAAATTACGCCCGCGGAAAATAAGCTTGGAATTACGGTTAAGGTTATGTGAGAAGTATTATTGGCGAGAGCAAACATCGGTTATCAAAATATCGCAAGTATTTACCGATGTCCGATATTGAAAAATGTGCCGATATTACCGATCTCCGATATCGGATATCGAATATCGGGCCATCACTAGTCTGAACAAAAGTATGTTTTAGAGTAGTGGTGCACCGATGCGGATACCGATGAATCGTAATCGGCGATTATGGGTACTTACCGATTAATCGTAATCGGCGATTATCTTAACGATTACTTTGCCGATTATCTATGTCCCGGCGTAATTAAGTAGGTTTTTACCGTGTAATATTTTGTTACACATTTTAGGACGAAATACGGTAATATTGGTATATATTACAAAATTCATCTAACTCCGTCATATCATGATTACAGATATTTCGTTAAGTTTAATAAATCTCATTGCCTCGAACAATAAAAAAAACATTTTTCCTACACATTTATTTACGTTTAGTCTTTTTTTCTGTCTTTTGTTTAGTGGCCTTGTACATTACCTATAGCCAGAGACGTAAAATAGATGGCACGCAATCAAAATACCACAAGCAATTGCAGTGGATTCTATGACAATCAATCTTTTCGAGTCGTAGCTGTTCAAAATCGTGGTCCCGATACCTTCTAGAGTTTATCACTGCGTTTTACAAACTCGTTATGGGCGACTTTGGTAACATTATCCGTTGTGTTATTTGTATGTGACGTGAAAAGTGAAAAAGTATTTATAATTTTATATATTCAGTCAGCATAAATAAAATCACATGTGCTAGGATTGGTTTTGAGTTCTTTTAATATAATTATAGTGAGATGGCGAGTAGGGAGAAAAAAAGTGAAGCGTGGAAACATTTTTCTATGAACTCAAATGAACAAAATAAAGCAACATGTTTACATTGCTAAACGGTAATTTCTCGGTGCAACCTTATGTGATAGTCAACAATAATGCTAGTTTTCCGCAACAAAAACTTACCCATTGTAAATAACAATTATTAGACTAGTTCAAGTTGTTTACAATAACAAATATAAATAGAAGTTAATTTAATTTACACTTTGCAATGACTTAATAGTGTATTCTAAATATTTTTATACTGTTATTATAACTGTATTCTGAATTTTACCTAATCTTGTTATTAAATTCACATGGGAATAAAAAAATTTGTGTGCATTATTACACTTAAAAAAAATTTGTTCATTATAATCGGTAACTGAATCGGTATCTGCCGATTATTGCTCTCATAATCGGTAATCGAATTGGTAATCGGTAAAGTCATATAGGTGCACCACTATTTTAGAGGTGTGCACAAAACTTCCAGACAAAAAATGTTCTGACAATTAGATTGTAAGTGTGGCCCATCATAGAGAATTAGTGCCTGGATACAAAAATGTATTTTTATAAAAGAAGTATTTAATGGACATACATGTGTTGCATCTTAAAAGGTTCAAAAATTGTGTGGGGCTGTATCAGGACACAAATCTGTTGGTTTAACATGAACGTCTGTGTCAGCGAGTCGCTCTTAGTGTAATGAATTAAAATGAAAATGAGACATTAACTACTACTAAAAGAGACACTGAATGATACATAATTATTTATTTCAATTAATATTCGATGACGATGGGTGAAGCAGTGGTGGGCTGTCCAGTTTCGAGGGATATTGAAATCCGTTCGAGCACAATGCGTTGGGATTTTATTGGCATCTAACGACTTGCTACATGTACTACATAAACAAAATCCTGCTATATGTTCGCCGGGGAAGTTAGTCTGAAGGAATGAAATGTTGGGTGCTTTCGCCTTCTTTAAATCCATGTCGAACCAAAGTAAAAAAAAAAAAATGCTGCAAGATAAACCAAACGGATTGGTTTCGAATACCGTTTTGAAGCATTCATCTGCTTTATGCCAATGGTCCTGCATCACTTCGCTTCGACTGATGTTCATATCCCTCAGTTCGGAGATGTATTCGACAGATAGTGGGTGCTCTTTTCACTCTATATGTCTTTTGGTACATTTACAACAGTGGTAGAGCTGCTCGCGGGGTCGGCATCGTGGCAGCTTTGCGACACTCCCGAATCAGTCTCGCCCAATCGGTACCGGACATCGGGGTACCTGTGCGTGGCCCATAGCCTACTCTTTCCTTCATAATTTTGGCTGGCTTTTGCACTGGCTCAGGCTGACATTGTTTTTTAATACTTTATATACTGTTTTTGGCTTAAATAGAAAGGAGCAATAGCGCCAGTTTTGACCAATTGTGCAGTTCCTTTTCCCTGCCAAACTGCCTGCCCGCAACACAACCTCAAGTTGGTATCAGCGAGCTGACTATATGCGTTAAATAATGGTATCAAAATTATGTTTCTAAGACTAATAGTTAGAGGATTATTAAAGCAAGAATATATAGACCTTTTTGTTACGATACAAATTTCTGTTCTGATATCCATATGTTTCGGTGTGATTTTAAAGACGTTTCACATCAGAAAGTGTAAAGGTTTAGTAGAACCCTGTATGACTGTGAATCTTAACACATGAATATCCATTAAATACTGTATTTGCAACAGCAGTTTAGAATTAGAATCCCAGGACACTCGCAATGAAACCTCTATAAAGAAGGTGTTCCTCTGCAACCCACGACAGTGAGAATGTCGAGAGTACACACGAGTGCGTGCCATCACGTAACAGAAAAGAGAGCTAGTTGTGTTCTCACTCAGACACAGTCTTCTCCAGGACCTGCAGATTGGCGGAGCTCTTCTCGATGGTGCGGCGGTTGATCTTCACGCTCATCGAGTCAATGCAGACGTTGTCTGGAACACAGTATCACTTGCGTGACAGCTGCCCGCTCTTCGAAGAGGCGAGGGCATACGCCGGCAGTCACGTCTGAAGCCACACGCTGAACCGTGTGTTAATATGTCGCACAAAAAATCAAACAAGATACAGTGGTGACTATGGGAGTCGCGATAGGTGTGTGTTTTCTCCCCCCTTTTAGTTCACACATAAATAAAAACATAATCTACTCCACTCCACACCTGACTTTTGCAATTGGTTAAATTGTTTTTTGTAAAAAATTAAACTTTTTATATTTTTTTGAGTGTTACTCTGTGGTGTGCAATATTTTAAAACTTTATTACTATAAAACATCAGATAAAAACCATAGTGTTAATGTTTTTTCATGATGTCAGAAATTCTTTGGATAGCTTTTTAAAGAGGCTATTTATTTTTCAAAATTTTCAACTCTCCGTTATTTAAGTGGGAGGCATTATAAATACCCTGCCCCCCCTCCCCTAACCCAAGTTTAATATTTGAAGCTGGATGCGATATTTCATCACAAGTGACGAATGAGACAATGTCTCACAGATGTTCTACAACTGTCTTCACTTGAATTTAACTGTCTTACTTCATAATTAATGAATTTTTAATTTTAATCAGAATTAGATTTTAAGAATTAAGGCACCAGTAAGTACTCATCTTTTACAATTCTGTATTTCATTCGACTAGTTCTTAAAAATAAAATAACATTATACGTATATTCTAAAAACCAATTCTATAATTTTTTTTTTTTTACTAAAGACTAACGTAGATTTAGTAATTTACTATCATATGAAATTAATACGAACATACAAAAATGGCAATGGGACAAGTTGCATGCCCAAAATTAAATTTTATTATATTTTATCTTCAGACTGGTGAACTGGTTTTAAAATCAAACGCCCAATGAAACAGTGGATGCAGGGAAGTGGGATACGCACCTATGTTGTGAGCCTCGTCGAACACGACCACGGAGGACTTGGACAGCTCCTTGGACACGACTTCCGCTATCTTCGGGTCCAGCAGGTAGTGGTAGCTGTACACCACCACACTCGCATGCATGATCTGGAACAACGTATCACGTTCTCTACTTCTGCACCATCACGAAAATAATTCTTAAACCATCATCCTACCGTGCAAGAAACAAGAAGGAAGTAAGGTAGAAGAAGAGAGAAAACCCCCCCCCCCCCCCTCCCCTCAAGTGGCAGCTAAATTACTTACAGAAATAAAAAAAAATACAAATTACAGAATAAAATTACAATATCAGGGCTGTGTAAATACTGCTGTTCTTGAATGAATAAAAAATAATAATTATATAATTGTAGGAGAACTTTTCGTGAAAATTAAACAAAAGCCCATATTCTTTGTTAAGTTTCATCTCTTAAAAAAATGCTATTTCCAGAACTATGTAAAGTTTTTAATATTAAAAAAAAAAATCATTCAATGTAATTGAACAAAAACACACAATATTTACTACTCTGTAAAAATATCAAATGATTGAAAAGATTTTATATATAAAAACACAAATTAAAAGTCATTGTTCTTTATAATGCAACTTTTTCTTCTTCTTCAGATCCTAAATTTTAAATATGAAAATTCTAGTGATTGCAAAAAGAAAAAAAAAAACAATGGGAGATTGACCACAGTCAAATTTAAAGTAATTTTTTTAACCATATCGAATTGTGAGTTGTCTTAGATTTGATACATACCTATTTTATTTAAAATCATATTACAACTGAAATTGTCTTAAATTCGAATGTGCTTAACAAAACTGAAGAAGTTGTATTCGAGATCCTCCATTTATTCTGTCT
This sequence comes from Bacillus rossius redtenbacheri, assembly GCF_032445375.1. Taxonomy (NCBI): domain Eukaryota; kingdom Metazoa; phylum Arthropoda; class Insecta; order Phasmatodea; family Bacillidae; genus Bacillus; species Bacillus rossius. The sequence goes on along the minus strand of NC_086330.1, from coordinate 5,769,249 downwards.
CCCTTACATTGGAGTTAGTAGGTATGTATAACATTTGTGGCCATCTTATATTTGAAGCTGACTTAAATTTTAGGTCATCTTACATCTGAAGTTTCGTTCAAGGTTGTTTTATATTAAAGGCTATCCTACATTCTAGAGCACCCTTTACTAAGGACATTCTGAACTCCAGAACTCATACCGTTGACTGTATTACACAACTGGGTGTTTTAAGGATACGTTGATAAACATTGAAGTATTGAAAATTATAGTTTAAATATCCAATTTTTTCTTTCTTTGAAAACAAATGTAATTGACCATCAACTACTACATTTATTTCAAATAAAAAATATAAGAATAACTGTTGGGCACTCAAATGTTTCATATTGATACAAACAAATGCATACTATGAAAGCTAATTTAACTCAACTGCAGCAAAACTAATAAAAAAATACACATGCCATTCGTCTAAAGAAAATGATGCACTATGAATATAGTTGTGTAGTTTACTACACCAGCATTCACCATTACACCATTAGTCTATAATAAACCACCAGCCATCAAAAATGAGAAAAAATAAAATGGTCAACCAAAAAAAAAAGTAAACATCACTTTCTAATTAATCACTATTTTTTTACTGTTATAACAAAGCATAAAACAAAATTCTGATAATGTTATTACAAATGGAGTACTACTCAGCTTCATAATAGAAGATAAAATAACTAAAGCACATACATGGAAATGTCTTCTTAAGGAATACTGACGAAAACATGGAAACATTTTTACAACCCCGATTTTCTCTTTTCCTGCGGTTAAAAGGAATCGCCCGTCCCTTCCGAGGAGTTGAAGGACGGCGTACCGAGTAGCGCGCCAGGAAGTAGGGGCACCAGCTCCTGGCGTAGCCGAAGTCCTTGATGTCGTCGAGGCTGTACACGCCGGCGGGCAGGGGGCACTCCCGCCCCTCCAGGTCGAAGCCCTCGTAGAAGTCGCAGACCGGCACGGAGCTGTCGCCACGGTGCCGCTCGCGCACGTAGGAGGCCGTGAGGGCGTGGCAGCGGCCGTCCACCACCTTGCCCTCGCGCTCCTTGCTCACCTGGGGACCGGCCCCGCGCCCCGTCACGCTCCACCACCGCTCGCGTCCTCCGGTCTTCCATGACATCAGTCGCAAGGAACCATAAACTTTTCCAAGCAACCTTTATTTTTGTTCAGTAGCAGATACCATTTGGACATTATTATTACAGTAGAACCCTGTTATAATGTTCCTGCATATAATGTTTTCCTGCTTATAATGTCATATTTTTTAAGTCCAAATATTTCCCCCATAAGGACAATGTATTTATTTCCTGCATATAACGTTCATAAAAAGTGTAATTTCCTGCTTATAATGTTTGCTTTCCAACATTCAATAAATGGGGAAAACATGTTTTAAAACCAAATTATTCCAACACTTACAATAAAAAGTTTCCTTTATGTATGTTTATGTTTACAATCACTGCCATACAATACATGAAGTTTGTTAAAATACAATTTTATGCAATATACTGAAGGTACACAATGTTCATAGTTACGTATCAGTTGGCACCCTTAGTCAACCCTTCTCTTCCTTGCCATTCCAGTGGGTATTCAGATGCATGTACATAGTCCTACGATATTTAAGTTGCCAACCATTGAGCGAGGGCATAACTAAAAGTGTTTTCTATTGCTTACAAATAATTTTTTTTTCTTCATTAATACGTAGGAATCCCAAAATTAAACATTTTCAGGTGGCGAAGGAGTAGACGTTCTCACTCTCAATGTTGTCATCATGAATCGTGAGACAATTTTACAAAAAATGTGGCAGTGTATCTTTAAAGACAAACAAAATTTAACCAGGGAACAAGACGAAGTTGAAAAATTGTTGGCTTGTTTCAGAAAATTCATGTATCAAGTATACTATCTTTGGTTTTAACATTAAAGTTGTTTACATAGCTTGGTGAGTCCATTGGTACAAAGCTCGAACATTGTTAAGTGCTAAATTGAGATTTCCTGCTTATAACGTTTTCCTGCTTATAATGTTTTTTTCTTGTGCTCCCTTGAAAAACATTATAACAGGGTTCTACTGTATTTATTAATGTTGTAACATGCCCACCAACAGCCGAGGGCTTTAGCGGTGGGCACGACACATATATACAAGGACATGTAAATGATACAAACAAACAAATAAAGTTCAAAATATACCTATTAAGGATAAACATCAAAATATAAAATGCATAAAAAGAAATAGACATTATAATGAAATTACTAATTGACGACATTGTAATAAATCTGATAAGAAAATAACACATATTATAGGCTTATGTAAAAAGTAAATACATTATATAGCTACACTTTTACAGATTAAGATGATCAATTTGATTGAAATTAGAAATGAGTCGAAAAATTATATCATTCTTTTTATGGTATGTACTTAGGGTAGATGTTAAAACGGCTGTTAAGTTGGGGAATTCTAATGCCAATATTATCAAGAATGAACTTACAATTAAATAAAGGCCTACATAGAAACATCACAAGGTAACATACAAGTATAATGATTTTAGGTTTCAACATTGCAAATTGATTTTTTGATTCATATTAATAGTATTGAAATAATATGCTGGCATCAGAAATGAAATTAAACTACGCTTTCAATCAAATATAAATTTTTTCCCACTGCTTCAAAATTTATGTAGTTTTTTTTTTTAAATTTCAGTTCCTCGTTTTCAAATTTTAGTTAATTTATACCAGGTAATGCACAGTGCTTTTTTTATATAGTAAAACACACGCGCAAATACACACCAACAACAACAATGAAACCTGACAAAATATAAAACCGTAAAAACTTGTGATCAAACAAATAAAAGAATTTGTTCAGGTCTTATTGCTGGTGATTAAATGTTAATTGTTGTAGAGATAAAATTTACTGCTCCAAGAATTGATGAAATACCTGCTATATGTAATGAAAAAAATAGTGAGATCTGGAATTAGACACTGGATTTAAAAATATAAATATATATATTAAGCTTTACTTTTTATATTCTTATTTATAACTTTCTGATGAACTAAGGAACATTACAGAAGAATACTGAATTTTTCATTTGCAGTTTTTTTTTTGTTAAACTTACTCTTATCAATGCATGTACGTACAAATTTTAAATGTATTGTTGAAGCAGTAGATCATTGTCATTGTACTTGAAATATACATATTCCTTCCTACATAAGTTTTAATCTCGAATGACAAAAAAGACAAAATTCACTTTTCTTTAATGAATTTCCTTTTTTAGTACTGCCATAAAATATTTTGCTATAGTAATAACCAACATCTTGAAAAACAAGATCTTTTAAAATCATGTTCTTAAGTTTAAATTGTTTTTCCATGTGTTTCCCAATGCTTGAAAGCACACACATGTGGTTTGGAACTATGCCTAACGTTTACTTTTCCCTATCTAACATATTCTGACAAATATTTTGCGGAGTAGCAAGGGAAGGAGGAACGAGACATCTGGGAACGGTACAAGCACAGCGACAGGAACTAGCGGGCTGGAGGAAGAGGAAGAAGGCAAAGGTGGGAGAGAGTGGAGGGGGCAGAGCGCACCTGAGGGTGGATGCAGAGGTTCTTGCGAGAGCTCAGCACCAGCCCCAGCATGGCGGTGGGCTCGCCCTCCGCCTCGTAGTACGCCAGCAGCTTCTTCAGCTCCTCGATGACCTTCTCGATCTCTGGCACGGTGCGAGAGCAGTAGATCAGCTTGCTCACGTCCCCCGGGTTGGCCAGCATGTACGCCACGATGAGCGACAGCAGCGACACCGTCTTGCCCGTGCCGGACGGCATCTCCAGCAGGCAGTGGCCCTGAGTGGCCCGGCCCCCACGTTACCACACTCTCCCCCACCAACACCTACTGCACGTTCAACACCAGGGTTGGGGGAAAAAAACTATTTTTTTTAAAAACAAGGACCAAAAAATTAAAAAAAAAACATGTTAGTTATTTTGGTTCTCAGCATGTTCACACGAAAGCCATTCAACATCCCGCTTTCTTCCACTCATGTTGAACCAGAAAAGTTATAACATTGAAGCAGTTGCTCCGTATTGTGGGCACTGCACAGCATTCCTTCCCCTCCCCTCTCCTCCTTTCCCCTTCCTCCCCAACCTCCCCTTCCTACCACCCCTCTTCCTCCCTTCCCCGCCGCCTCACCAGCACTCTCTGACGAGTGGTTTACCGGGCCTATATATACTCGGCTCCTAGCTTATTCGTCGCAGTCTCTCGGTCGTCTGACTCGAAGGCTATCACTGTGGGGGTGGCGCTGCGTTATGGTATGTACTCGGCTGTGAAACTTAGCGTCTGTATTTAAGTATGATCTATTATTCTTGCCTGCGCATTGTGTCAGCGCCTTTCACCTTTGTATTTTTGCCATGATATGTAATGTTTCGTAATTGCTATCTATGTTGGACACTTCAGGTCATTGAATTTAGTTTCTTATGCTTACGCTGAGTACTACCTGTAGCTTGCGTAATATTTCTGCGGTTGTATTTGGGCATGCCACGATGGCATTCGACACTTCTCGTCAAGTCACATTATAATTCGTTTCTTGATTTTGCCTTCAGCCTAGCGGCTCATATTACTTGTGTGCTACTTCTAACGCTTCGCCACCACCCCCGCTTTATCTTCACATTGTTTTAAATTGTTTTAAAGTGTATGATTGAATAATTGTATTTATGCGTTGTAGTTTCCCGCGGGACCGTACGAGCAGCGTATGATTATTATAAATGAGTTATATAACCTTGTTAATATGTTTTCTCTCGAGAGGCAATTTTCTATGAATAAATATTGTTTGTTGTAATCCCCTTTTATATTTTTCATAGCACCTGCTGCCCACTGCCGATGGGGTTTACCGTAAAACCCCTCCCCCAGTCTTAGTTGTTGTTTAAGGCGGCTACAACATGAAAGACCTGAGGCCAGCAAATCTGCACATCTGACTGGACTTCACAAAAAAAAAGTACATTTTTTCTCGGGGGAAGGAGGGGGGGGGGGGATCTGAAAAAAATGGGTGTTTCTCACAGAATGGGGCTATACAGTACAGTCAGGGATTTCCCACAGAATAGGCATCAACTAAGTTATATAATATTTTTAATTTTAGACGAGTATTTGGCTGGGTATGATATACAATTTATTCAGATAATTTACATGATAAGATCTTGATTTATAATTTTTGTCCCTGTATATCACAAGAAACATTAATGACCAAATAAAGATATTCTATTAAAAATACATTATTAAAAATGCAATTTGGTTTTTTTCATAAAAACCACCTTGGTTTAACCCACGTTTTAAACCATTGTGGTTTAAGTCAGCCAATCCTGTTCAAGAATCAATGATACACAGAAACAGGAAAAAATCGCGAGTTCATTTCGCGACAGGCTAAAATACAAATAGTTATACCTCAGTGCTGCCTCTGCTATTGGCTCACAACTCACCTGGATGACTCTGAGCCAATGAGAAACACCCAACCAAAGCTGTATCGAATCACAGGCTGCTACGTTCGGACGTCTCACAAGACAGCAGCCAATGAGTGGGTGACATTTGACAGAGTGTACGTAGAACTATGGAGTTCATCCTACAGGTCATTGAACCCGCGAATTTTTCCAGTCCCTAATGATACATCATACAATCATCACAATATCCAGTCATTTACATGCATAACTGTACTAGGGAGAACAGCGATGAGGCAAATCCTACATTTCTCAAATCAGAATCTGAAAGAATTGGTTAGAAACAGAAACTTGACGACTATTTACTTTTTTTCACAAGCTTAAAATACATTCAGAGGTTGATGGAAAAAAAAAATTCTTTGATGTTGGTAAATATGTAGTTGGGCGGTATTTGCGAAAAAAAATGTAAAAAATCCGAAAATACATTTATTATATGCTCTTTAACTTCCTCTTTTCATTAAAAGTGGCGGAGGTAAGAAATTGCAAATACTTTGGGAGATATCGAATTTTTAAATTTCTTCATATGTAGTTGAGCGGTATTTGCGAAAAAAAATGTTAAAAATTCAAAAATACCTTTATTATTTATATGCTCTTCAACTTCCTCTTTTCATTAAAAGCGGCGGAGATTTGAAATTCCAAATACTTTAGGAGATATCGAATTTTTAAATTTCAGCACAATACCAGCGCATTCCTGTGGCGTGCATGCACCATTGTTTCTTGTTTACGTAAGAGTATCTATTTTTTTATTGGATAATGATGTCACGTGATTGTTCGTGATAGGCCAGAATTCAAATGAACTAATACGTGATTATTTAGTTCAATTATTGTTTAAAACGGTGTTTAATTACTGCCTCCAACTTAGGTGAATTTTTAACGTTTCTAATTTTAAAGTCTTATTTGTTATTTTGATATTGTTGCGCAAGTAATAAGTAACAAACAAATTACGTGAGTTGTTACTGTGCATCCTTTGTCACGGGTTTGTTAGGTAAGGTCACTTACATTAAAAATAATTTAAAACTAAAGAATAATTAAAATCAATTTACATTATCTTTAATATCACCTTAGTTTGAAAGTATTTATAATGTAACTGACCTGACCTAATCGACCATTTAAGTTTACTGTTCACCCTCTGTCCGGTTTGTTTGGTCAGGTCAGTTACATTATAAATATTTTAAAACTAAACAGCCATTAAAATTAATTCACAAAATAATTTTTAATGTCGGCTTAGTTTGAAAGTATTAATAATGTAACTGACCTGACCTAATCAACCATTTGATTAATTACGCATTCAATATTCACGTATTCACGAACACACGGTAAAATAACAAATAAAGGTATTTTCGGATTTTTAACATTTTTTTCCGCAAATACCGCTGAACTACATATGATGAAATTTAAAAATTCAATATCTCCTAAAGTATTTGGAATTTATTACCTCCGCCACTTTTAATGAAAAGAGGAAGTTGAAGAGCATATAATAAAGGTATTTTCGGATTTTTAACATTTTTTTTCGCAAATACCGCCCAACTACATATTTACCTTGATGTTTATTGCACGGAAAAATAACATAGGCTCATTCATCTGCAAAGATAATAGTGTTTTAAACTCTCAGTGTTCCCTTCCTGAAATCTTTCGAGTTATTTTCTTCAAATAGGTATGAAATCTTTGGAAGCAAGCGCGGCTCCAGAGGAAGGGCGCAGGGGGGGCAACAGCCCCTTCCGAGCCCAAATTTTACTTCTTATTTCTTTGTGGGGAATATTAATGTTAACTTAAATACTTTCGTTAATGTGCTTAAACTCTTCTTTCAGTCATAATTTGTACGAAAATACTAAATTTCAGTATTTGAGACCATATATTTTGTGAATATCCCAAGGGCAATGTCATGATTACTAACTGCATCCTCCTGTGTGTGAGAGCCCTGTCCGAGAGGTCTTCCTGGAGCCGTCATTGTTCGGAAGACTAAATATCTGACAGTATTTTAGGGTTTGCGAACGTGACCAATCGTCCCGAGAGCAAGTGAGTTGATGCACAAACACAGCTCGGCCACACAGCAGACGGCGACCACACACCCGGGCGTCCAGGGCTCTCTTCAGCTCCAGCATGTAGGCATACTGCTCGGGGTAGATGTAGTCGTACGGGAAGTACACCAGCAAGCCGTCCACAGCAAACCTGCACGGCACATACACCACATACACACCACATGGACATCAGAAAGGAGTGCAGCGATGAATCAAGAGTTCTGACCGCACCTGGGCTAATTACGAGGTGACAAGTCAGTGTTTGTTTTACGCGCACATTTTTAAAATTTCAAAAATTTATCGTTAAAATCAGGGAGTCCCGAGCTTTATCAGTTCACAGCACATTTAGTTTCAGTATTTTGTCTTGGTCAGGTTGAAATATGTAGGGTAGATGCAATGATGCTAGATTAATAGTGCATGCGAAGACACGATTTCAGCACGCTGTCCCCCGATCCTCGCGCCCTAGGCTGCAGCCTTGTTAGCCTAAGGGTTAATCAGGCCCTGAAGGAGTGGTTTGAACATGTCTCTAGATTAGGAAAATAATTATCTTGTGAGAGAGAACCAACCATTGTGAGAGGATCACATTCCATTCCTTTAGCTGCAAACGTCAAATTTAATTCAATGACATAAGTATACTTAAAAATATTATTTAATCTGTACTTCTCTCTCGCTATACCATGCACTATGGTACTGAGCAGAAGTTAGCTCTATCCGGCCGCACGGGACAGATAGGTTGGGACGACAACAGCCTAAATCATTTCACACAACTACTGCACTTTCACACCCAGTTTTATATTTTTACATCAAAATCTGCAAACTTAATGACAGAGCAGTTACACGGCGACCTTCACACATGTGTGTACTATCAATAAAAATTAAATTTATAGTGCAAAATATCGTACAGGTTGTCCCAGGAGTTCTGAGGCCCTCCAATGTGTTGTTTTCATGGATTAGTTTTTATTTAATAGTCTATAACTGCAGGAAGGTATCTATTTAACAGCTCTATCGGTATCAGTGGCCTAAGTGGCCAAAAAGTAACAATGTTTCTGAAATAATCCATGAAAACAACACCTTGGAGGCCTTCAGGGCTCCTGGGACAACCTGTATGATAGTTTGCCTGCTTATTTATTTTTTATTTGAAATTCTATACCTGTAGGAATGTACCTATGTACCAGCTCTATCGGTACCAGTGACCAAAGTGAGCCGAACAAAAAAGTTTGTAATATACTCCATGAAAACAACACATTGGAGGGCGTCATGGCTTCTGGGACAACCTGAACGATGGTTCACACTATAAATTCAATTTTTATTGATAGTACCCACATGTATGAAGATTTCAGTGTAACTGCTATATTGTTATGTTGGCACATTTTGTTGTAAAAATATAAAAACTTGGTTGGAAATTGCAGTAGTTGCGTGGAATGACTTAGGCTGTTGGTGTGCCAAGCTCTCTGTCCCAGGCAGCCGGATAGAGCTAACTTCTGCTCAGTACCATGATCAGGCCTATATGTGTATGCATTTTAATTAAAAAAAAAAAAAAAAAAACACACACAAAGCAATACGACGTGAGTGATATATTATAGACAATTAACAACTCTCTACTACAAGCTTAGTTACGGTTCTAACGGCAGATTACTTCACGTTTACAGGTTATGTTCTTGCCGGTTACAGGCATGTATAGTACTCAAAGACAATGACAAAAATGTAAAGTACTTAGTTAAATACATAATGTGGCACTCAAATAAAATATAAAAAGAATTGTGCGATTACATTACTACATAAAATCAATCTCATTCAAACTATACGGAATGAACCCACTTACTTCATTCCTGTTGGCTAGAACTTCTTTGAAGAAAAGTGACCACTAACGAACATAGAACTTGATCCCAAGGGTTAAATTATATTTATTATTAGTTCTCGTGACATTGTGAACCGAAAATAACCTCATTAGGCACTCATTCTCAAATCCATGTTCTACAGGTGTATTTATTTGTATACAATGAATTTGTCATAGATACATTATCATAAATAGAGTCTTCAATCATACATACTTACAAAAAGCTCTCTAACTATAACTGTCAATTTGGTTAAACTGAAATTGTAGTCAGCTGATTAAAGGTTACTCTGTTTGAAATTGCCTTAAGAATATATGACTGGGCACCTGTCGTGCTTGATAATTTGTGTTAGCTGTGTTCACAGAAGGTTGTAGGGCTCTTTTTTTTTTGTATGGCTATGTCCAGAGAATGGGAAAAGACTAGAAAAATGATGGTGCTGAAGCACATAGAAAGAAGGCCCCAAGGAAGATCAAGGAGAAGATAGTTAAAGGAGTGCAGGAGAGAGGAGAAGATTGGAATAAAGTGAAAAATGAGGAATGGCGGAAGAACAAAATGGAAGATGGAGGCATTTTACTGCTGACCCAGCCACAGGCTGGAAACAGTTGATGATGATGATGAGAAGAGTAATATTTAAACTAAAAAGCTAAACAGATGTAGCGCTGTGAGATCGATATACTAACTAAACAAAGATGGTACCTCTAATGTTTGACACAAAATATTAGAAGATTCCAGACGGAGCATGAACTAGAAAATATGAAACTATAAAAACTAGACTGTTGTCAGACCACAAAGTAATATAGTGGTGGAAAGATCTACTCATTGGTTTCTTATAAAAAAATTAATGGATATTTTCAAAATTGTGTCACAATTGTATCACCCCTCCTCTTGGCATCGCCACTCTCACCGAAAATCCGGACTTATGCTCTCCCCATGGGTACGATTTAGCAGGAAATTTAAAAACCATAATCAAACAACTTGACGCCAACCGCCGGTGCTCCCTCTGGTCCGCTAAGACCGTTATGTCACAACAACACTTACTCTTAAGTGCATCGAACACACCCGAGTGTGATGTCCGCCGAGTGAGTGTAAGTGCACCGCGATGAACGCCAAGTCGATTACAGCGCCCGGCTGGGTGTGTGCAATGCGCTAAACTAAATCAGTAAATTATTCTTTTAACTCAAAAACAACCAAATTAATAACAATTAAAAGATGATTAATTCAAGGGAAATTATGTACAATTGTCCAATAATCTTATATTGTGAAATATGTCATTTAAGTCCAAAACTGGTCGGAGCTGTTTTCCCACGCTTCACGTGTCTAGGCGCGAGGTCGCAGGGCACCCTCGCGCTCAGTTGCCGTCGGGGACTCACAGGAGTCGGTCACTCCGCGAACGCAGAGCCTTCAGATTTCGCGCCTCATCCAAGTCTCAGCAATAGTGTAAGTTCTTCTAATCCTTTAATCAGCTCTGCACCGACCCCACTCAGTCACACGTCTTTTCGTGCGACTCGTTAACTAATCATTTTATCCCAACAGAGAGTTTTGCATTTATTACGTAATTTTCATGTCCAGAGTTTAAGGGCAGCGTAAATGAGTTACGCAGTTTCCGGCTTCAAAGCCAAGTAATCGTTATCGTCGAAGGCTCCTAGCCAGCCACGTGTGTCGAGTTCTTACTCGTTAATTTACGTATCTAACTTTCATATAATTTAAATGTGTAACTTCTATGTGTAATCTAACCACGTCATAACTATTTAATTAGTGACTGTAACTTGTATGTGTTATCTAACCGGACCTACGTACTTTTCGGGACTTTAATGTTTTGCAACAGGTTAGATTGCAACTAACTTTAGAACATTCATTCGTACGTGCTGTTTTACGTAATAACGTCTGTCTCTGCATAAGCTGTTGCAGCATTGCAACTCCGCGACTGTCCGCCGCGTCTTTCACGTTGATAATCGGCCACTATATAAGACCGCACATACCACTTTGCAACCTATCCTGTCCGCGCGCATCGTCTACGCACAGAGACTCGCGTGCCGCGTCGGTCAGACAACAGACGTGGCCAGTACTTGGACTAGTGTGTGTAACGGTTCTTAATAAAGTGCAGTGTCGTGTCAATCCGTTTACCATTTATTTATAAGGCGTCCTGGGTGGCCTGAACAGCCTGGGTATGTTTCGAACAACGACGCGCTCCTGCCTGCAGCCACGAGGCTGAACCCCCGTTAATAACCCTGAGATCACTTTTAAAACTAACAATTACTTAAAAAACTTAGACAGGCAGCGGGAGCGGTGTCAAACTATTCAGTTTTAATAAGTACCTAGGTACCTTCTTTTACTTGAAATTAAATTTTTTAAGAATTTTTCACATGTATCATCGTGCTGGTTAATGTGCATTTACATTCACATCGTAAACTAATACAAACATTGCCACGCAATTGTAAAATTAATTCTACTACATCCTCCTAAATTGTAGAATGAATTTTAGGTTAGAAGATGAATGAGAAAAGAAACAATTTTCTGTGATCTACATCCACAGTGCCTACATTCCAGTGACACATTCGTTTTGCCAAACAGCATCAAGAATGAATACCATAGAAACAAATTGGTGGGAAACCGAATGTTACTGCAGGTTGCCGTCGTCCGGGGTCTCAGGCTCGAGTCCCGGTGCGGTTCCTAGCGGGAGTGGCTGCTGTGAATGTAATGTGTCCGGATGGGCGCCAGACTAGCTCTGGTGCTAATCGGTAGGTGGGTCGTGGGGTCGATTGCCCTGCGTGGCCCACTAGGACCGTCGGCGATGTTGCGTGGGTTTAAGGAATTCCCTACTCGGCGGTGGTTGGGAATTGTAGGGTGAAATAATCATACGCTGAAATGAGGCAATAAATGACGTGTGTCATTTATTCAGGTGACTGTGGCCTGGGTGTAACGTCGTTGGTTACACGCCACGTCGTACAACAGGTGACGTCACAAAATGCAAAAACTACACAATTACACACAACTAAGTCTGAAAGTTACTTGATAAAAGTGGCACAAGTTTACAAAAGAAATGTTACACGAGGGTGCGTTGCACAAGTTTATGAATGTTACATGGAGGTGCGTTGCACGAGTTTACAAAGGAATGTTACACGAGGGTGTGTTGCACAAGTTTACAAAAGAAATGTTACACGAGGGTGCGTTGCACAAGTTTACAAAGGAAATGTTACACGAGGGTGCGTTGCACAAAGTCACTAACTATTACTTAGTAGCGTGGTCCTAGGCGTTTCTGAGCCTGGTTATTCACACGAGGGATGAGGGTGATTGGAGGCGGCCAATCCCGTAAGTCTATGTATCGAGGCGGTGTTCGTGTCCATGGTAGTGGAGCACGGACCGCAGCTAAATTCGTTCAAAGTTCCCTTGCGGGTGGTGTCAGTGCCGGAGCGACTGATTTTAAGTAAAGTTCTGTTCCTTGGGAGATGGCCCGTGCCGGATGCTGAACCTACCCTGCGGACCAAGTGTGGTGCAGGGTTTTTTAGATTTATGTGGCCGGATTAGGTCCTGGACCGAAAACTGGACCGGGTACGCACGGAGAGATTATTAAAAAAGAGGTTTTAAGAAATGACTATATTTACCAGAAGTGAACTCGGTGTGGCAAAGGATGATGTCTCTCCATGGGACGTGCGTCCGCCCCGGTCCACGAGTCGCGCTGTACTGGCGTCATGTCATGGCGTCCGGCCGAGGCTCGGTGGCCCTCGCGCCAGGGTTGACCTCATTATGTTAGTTTCTGATATGATATGTTAATAATAGAATTTAAGGGCGTTAAATTCTTACGTTAATTATTAAAGCTGAATCAAGGTCATTCGTCCCTTCTACAAATTGAAGTTATTATGTTTAGGAATTATTTCATTTAAATTTTACGTCACACCAGCGACTGTTCGTCTCTTGCCGGATTGCTCTGGTGGGGGTAATAACGTAACACGAGGGATGAATAATTATGTCATATGGTTTCATTGACTAATACAGGCAGAAGGCCGCCAGGGGAACACTCACACACGTATTGAAGTATTACACACGTGAGTGCCCGGGCACTCCTACGTCGCACTTTCGTCAACCGACTTTAAATTAATACGTAATACTGTTTAATAATCAGTGTTTGTTTTTATAATGTGGTTGGTTGAAATGACAGTCTGTTTATTTGGGTGGGGCCGGGTTCTACCTTGGTTGCTGGTGGCTCGCCTGACTCGGGTGGGCCATGGCTAGGGGCGCGTTCCGTTAGCGGGGTTGAATACTGGCGGTTGCAGGTCGGGCTTTAGGGTGGCCTTCGGTCGGACGATGTCAAGGTTACAGCGCTGCATGGACGGGGTCGTGCAGACCCAGAGTCCAGGGGCCATAGGGACCTGGTGTACGCATGTGCCGAAGGGAGCACAAGCAGCCGTGCTTACTTTTTTCCACGATCACAGCTTAGCGGGACACCCCGGGGCTGACTAGACGATAGAGGGGATGCACAGGACGTTCGACTGGCCGGGTGTGACGTGCGACGTCCGTGAATACGTCCGCCAATGCCAGATGTGTCAACAATGCAAAGCATGGAGGTCATACGGGGAGGAACAACAGTGACAACAGTTCCTGGTGGTCGTGACCGATCTGTTCACGCGCTGGGTGGAAGCGTACCCGGTTTCCAATGTGAGATCGGGTACACTGGTGGCGCTGTTGGAGGGGGAGGGGTTCCCCCAGTTTGGCTATCCTGCTTTGATATTAAGTGACAACGGGGGACAGTTCAGAGGTGCCCGTTGGCAGGCGGCATGCAGGACATGGGGGATCGAGCACCACACGACCCCCACGTACCACCCCCGTGCCAACCCAACCGAGAGACAGAACCAGGAAGTCAAGGCTCAACTCCGTCTCCGGTTGGGAAACGATCACACGAAGTGGGACATGCACATACCAAACCTGCTGTACTGCCTTAGACGTCGTGCCAATGCTGCTACTGGGTACTCGCCCGCGAAGATGGTCCAGGGTCAGAACCTGGCCCTGCCGGGTGAGTGCCAGGTGGTGGCGATGGAGGGGGAGCAGGTGGAGGCACTAAGAAATGAGCTGTCAGTTATGCGGGAACAGGCACGCCAGCGCCAAGTCATACATCCAGAAGACGATGCCGGTGACGGGATGTTCCCCCCACCACTGGAACCCAGCGACATGGTGCATGTGCGGCAGCACCACCTGTCATCCAAAGCAAAGGACTTCAATGCCGGGCGTACTCCGAAGTGGTCCGAACCAATGCAGGTAATCCGCAAGTTCGGACCCGCGACATACCTGGTACGGACGCCGAGCGGACGACCTGCGAAAATACATAGGGACGACCTTCGGTGGGCAGGAGGAGACCAGCCGGAGTCCGGGATGACAGGGCTGTGGGGTGGGCCAAAGGAGACCAGGGGGTAGGCGCAGTCCGGGGACCGGGGGGAAGAAATGCCAAGTAGGGGTGAGCTGAAGAGAGGTGGCGGGGTCCGACGTTGGGTGCAGAGGGCCGCGGATGCCGAGTCACACAGAAGCCAGGTGCGAGCTTTCGCCGCGCTGACAGGGGACACGAGCTCTGGGAAGGAGCAAGAGAGGAGCCCGCAGGATAGTGGGGGAGGGGTGGCTTGCGTAAGGGGGTGGGGCCAAAGTCCGGCTTCTTCGCAACACGGAAAAGCGGAGCAGGTGTTGTGTCCGGAGGATCCAGAGGGGAGCAAGCAGAGGCCGGAAGAGGAACCCGACATAGGGCGGTCACTGGAAGTGACGGGTGATAGGAATAGGGGTATGGAGGTACCAGAATCGGGGGAAAGGAACATGGTAGCGTGGTCATCAAGCCACGACCTGGCTGGGGAAGGGCGCAAAGGAAGAGTCACTGAGCTGGAATCAAACAACGAAGGCACGGAGCCTTTAGGGGACTGATATAGTCCCGTCTGGCCAGTGGACATCAGCCTGACCAACTCGAGTTTTACGGTTTCGGTTACTGAACTGGACTCGGAAGGAGAGGAGTCGGACGAGAGTGGGTTGGTCCAGGGGAGGAGGAACCCACCATGTCGATGGCAAGCACCCAAACAGACATGTTGTCTGGCGAGCCCGGCTAGATGGGGTCATGACTACACAGAGGTATCGGTGGGGAACTTAACAGACACGTCGTGCGTGGAGGACAAATATGTCCAGGGACCCACAACATCAGGGGAGGGGCTGGGACTGCAGTACATGGGGACGAGATTGGGAGGCCTTCCCGGGCGCGGAGGGTGCCGGCCTACCTAAAAGACTATGAGTACCACCTGTTACAGGCTCATACAACCACCCATGGGGAGAACCCATGCATCAGCGTAATGAACCTGCTGCTCTAGTTTGCCCGTACCTGTGACGCCGACTGGATACCTCTAGGACGGACAGCCGGCATGCGGCCCGTACCCGAGTGGGACCTGTTGCAACTATGTTCATTGTAGAAGGGCGTTGGCGCACATAGCGGTCTCATTGAGGGGGGGGGGGGGGGTCATTTTGACGTTAACCCAAGTGTCTCCTCTGCTCATAAGACCGTTATGCTGCACCAACCCCTGATCAACCCCTGCCCCATGCAGTGTGTTGAGTGTTATTGTGTTTATTTGTTTAATAAAACATTACGACTGGACAACTTGAGCATACCTATATGTAATAAACTCTAGTGTTATTTATGTAATATTTTTTTTGTAATAATAATTAGATGTTTTTCATAAATCTGTCGAATATTTGTACAACATTGTCCACCGGGCGACGAAGTCGAGGCCAACACCCGAAATCACTCCGAGCGCTGCGCGTGTCGCTGGGTGGGGGGAGAACGGGCGGACGAGGGGCGACGCGCGGCAGGGGGGGGGGGCAGTGGGTGTCTGGCGAGAGGACGACGTGGACGTGCACAGAGGGCCGGGTCGGAGAGCAGAGACTGGTGAGACCAAGCGTGATAAGTGGGGAGTACAGCGAACTACTTAGCACAATCAGGGACCTATTCATCAGACCCAAGTGACGAGTGGCCGCTGAGAGGAGTTGAGAACCTGCGAGACATACGCGAGTAGACTGTGCCAAGGGCGACGTTGAGTCAGGATTACGTGTGTTACATCGCGAATCATATCTGTAAATATTCATAATTGTAAATAAGGCTTTTAGTGTCAAGACATTGTGTGTACCATCGGGCAGGTCACCACAGCAGTAGGGCAGACATAACGCCTCAGTCACCAACATCTTAACATAACTTCATCCCGACTAGCAACGAGAGGGGTCAATAGCTAGTGTATCTTACGAACTTATCACTAGACCATGGGGCAGCCCACATTAGACGCCTGCCCTCCAAAACATGTGCAGCCGAGCATCACTCAGCGGGTGCACGGGTGTTGTGCCTCAGGTAGCTCCATGTAAAGAGACATTGTGAGGAGTTAATTAAAAAACTGTACCCGAATCTGCAAACATTTACTAGTAGTGCGGATAGGAATTGTTTTCCCCCCCGCCACAAGGCCTGAACCCCGACCCTAGTACTGAGCTCGGACAAGCATCGCATAGGGGGTGATATCCGCAACTACGACAAATGCAGTCTTTAGTATAGTGTAACTTCCAAAATTTTTGAAGTGAAAACTTCTTAAGCGGCGTTGAGCGATTTTTGGTAGGGGCAAAACTTATGGGTTCGCGTCACCGACATGCTAGTGATGTGTTGCGCCAGACTGGCGAATTGCAGCGGCCTGTGTACATGTATACGCATATATACACTAATACATTATATATTCTCGACTGTATCATGTGCGTGTTGGACTCTTTTTTGGATGGGTAAAATCTTGGGAGTTCGCATCACCGACATGCTGTAGTAGCAGTAAGTGATGTTAATTTGACCACGTGAATACATGACCTAGATCTCACATCACTGGTAAGTCATAGCTAGGTAATTAATTTTACGTAATTTTGACATACCACTGACATCTGTTGTGACTAAAAAATGATGTAAGTATAAATGATATCATGCTGGCATCGTACTGATATAATACCAAAATAATTTTCTTACGTACATTTGATGTAGAAATGATGACATATTGACGTCGTACCCACCATGGCCTTTAAGCCCGTGCTCCGCACCGCCAGTACCTTATCCCGTTTTCGGAGCGCGCCCCTTGCCCAGCCGGATTGAGTCAGGCGAGCGCCTCGGGCGTGACCCCAATAGACAACAAACCAAATTAACAGTCACCACGGCCACTGGCCTTAATTAAAATGCCCGTGAATGTCAGAATAGGAGAAGTCCCTCTAAAACAATTCACAGTGGGACAACATGGTAGTAAATTTACAGTCGCCAACTTGATGTCACATTTTAAATAATTAAATACATTAAAACTATTGTTAAGCCTTAAGCACCCAATTACCAGGTGCTACATTTTAATTGGGCACCTGGAACATGTTTTAACTGGTAATATAGTAAATTAAATTAATATAAGTTTTTTGACGCCGACTCACAAAGAAGAGAAAGTTTCTCTTCCTTGCGAGGCGGCCATGTCCGGCAGTCTCGAACCACTCCGCGCCGGGAACAGACGTGTGTCCGTGGGCAGCATCCAAGTTTCTTTCATTTTATTACTTTTTATTCCTTACTAAATCTTTAAATTTAAAACCTTTTGTCAATTCACCGCTGCCCACGTCGACTCGGCGCGTATTTTGCGGAGCCGGGCCTATCCCGACCGTCTTCAGTGTGATATCGCGATACGTATCGTAGCACAAAACGTACGGTACTGGCCGACTCCAGCGAAAGTGTTTTTACTTAAGGACGCCGTGCATATGCCTGCCGGCTGCACACACGTAAGTGTTTCGCCGAATTTAGGAGCCCGCTCATAGAGCACCCCCTGCACCCGTTAATGTTCGGCGCTGGCCGTCTCCAGCGAGCATCGACCCGCGTCCCGCGAGACTGCCGCGGTAACCATTAATGTCGCGTAGCGTTATGTTTTTTCTGTGTTAATCGTGTAACGGCTAGACGTCGCCAAGTGTTGGTGAGAGTGTTTTGTAGTTGGACTAGATTAAAGGTAATTCTCACCAACTCGTGTATACTAATTTTCCGGAGTCTCCCGTCCTCCACATGGCCGAGCGGCCTTCACAGTCAAGAGAGAACCATTCAGGGTAGATTCAAGCCGTGTACCTGGCGGGGCACGCAGGGGCAGAGTACCCACGACCCCACACCAACGGCCTAGCAGTCCGCTAGCCTGGCGCCCCTCCGGACAACAAGAGCACCGCGACGCCCGTAGCGCCCGTCAGGTACCCCCCGGGCCTTTCACATAGGTCTGGTGACGGCAATATTACACATTTAAAAACAAAGTTTTAAGTTTTCACTTACGTTGACAGTACCAATGACTGGCTATTTTTTTTATACTTGGTTTTTACATGTTAATTAACAAAACTCGAATTGAAAACACGCAATAAATAGCATGGACTAAAAGTAACCTATATTTGATTGTAATATTTTTAACTTCTAAATGAAGTATGTACGAGAAGTATCAGCTAATTTTGTTAAAAATTACAACAATTGGGCATACATTGAATTGGCAGGAATATGTAATGCTAAAACAAGCAATTTTTGTCAAGGAGCATATGTCTGTAAATGCAATACTGCAATGTTACAGGCGCGAACAGAAGGGCGTTTATGGAAATTATGCGAAAAACTAGGAGCTACTCCAGTGGCTGAGAAGATGCGCGATCTCACGATCGTAGTGTTGTGAGGTTCATAGGTTCTGTGGGAAGCTGGCGACGAGGAAAGCTAAGATATTTGGAGTTAGCCAAACACAGCAGCAACTAACAGTTTTGGTACCTATGTTTGCCATCGTCCGGGTTATCGTGTTCGAGATCCGGCGTGGTTCCTAGCGGGAAGGCTGGCTTTTTAATGAAAGTGTGTCCGGGAGGGTGCCAGGCTAGCTCTGTGTCTAACCAAGAGTTGGGTCGTTGGGTGCGAATGCCCCTGCGTGGCCTGCTAGGACCGTCGGCGGTGGACGTGGTGGGAGGGGTCCCTGGCTATTGACACATTACGGGCCCTGCACAGCATAACACGTTGATTCCTGACTGGGTTAGGGAAGTTTACACAATAAAATACACGGATTCGGTTTTGCACTGTCGTATACACGTCGCGCATGGAGTGTGCGGAGTGGACATTTAATTGAATCGAACAGTTACACTTGCAGTTTACAGTTACACAATGCACATTGAATTTCCCTACAAAAATTACACTAAATTGACACTGGGCGCTCTGATGCGCCATCACTAATCTTGAATCCTCACACCAGTCGAGGATGAGGGGGGGGGGGGGGAGGTCAATTGGAGGCGGCCAATCCCGAAAATTGCAAAACGGCAACACCCGGGTCCACCTGTGTGCAGTGGCGTCTCGTCAGGGCAAGCAAGGCAAGCGCTTGCCCAGGCAGTTTCCAGACATTGTATTTTTTAAATAAATATTTTATTCAGAATAGTATTTTACTTTGGCTCGTGCAGTTAGGTGTATGTATTTTTTACACTATCTTCTTGGGACCCAATACTGTGCGCTGTGCGCTATAAAAAAAGAACTCGTTAACACAAAAACATGCTGTTTTAGAAGCGTTGCTAGGTTTAGAAGCGCTGGTAGGATCGCTTTCAGCAGGAAGGCTGCCGCAGTAGTTTCCTTTCGGAAGGGGGGTGGCATGGTACAAAGGTTCAGGGAGGGGATTGGCTGGAAAAATACGCGGTAGAAGCTACGAAGGTAACGCTTTCTTGCCGAACTGGAGCGAACATGGCCGAAGCAGACGGTGGAATTTTTCCGCCGACTGCTTCGGCTATGTCCGGTACAGTTCGGCACGGCAGGTGGCGATGTCGCGTTTCAGTCGGCGGTCGTCTCTCGGGGCGCGCGCATCTCTCCCGCGGGCTGTTGGCTGGCAGTGCGTGGGGGATTTGTGGGCGTACGATGATACTACACTCCCACTTAGTATATAAGTAATGTAGAGTAGGTATTTTACTATCAGAATAATGTAAGTCAATCATTATTTTTCAAAAATAATGTATTAAAAAAAAATGTCAATTTTTCTACCTGTGGAATAGTCAATGTTCAGTTAAGAAAACTACTTAAATAGCACCATTTTGTACCTTGAAATCCATATTTTCCCGGCGGAGGGCCCCCAGACCCCCCCCCCCCCAACCTCATCATGTTTTGGTGTGAACGGAGTTATTGCTTCCCCTCATGTAAACCTCACGCCTCGCCACTGCCTGTGTGGACCGCGGCTCGCGATTAAATTTATTACAAGTCTTTACGTCGTTGTTGCCGGTGCTTGTTTGTACACTCGGCGATTATCCAAAAGTCCTTGGTGGTGGGAGTCGGCCCGTGCCGTGTGCTGCATTGCCCCGTGTGCTGCATTGCTCCGCGTAATGCTTTGTGTGGGGAGTTTATGTTTAAGCGGCTGGGTTAGGCCCTACACCGTAAAAGGGATCGGATACGCACGGGGAGTTTAAACAACGAAGAGGATTTGAAGAATGACTATAGTTACCAGTAGTGAATTTTGGTGGAGACAAAGGATGAAGACTCCCCGAGTGACGCACGTCCGCCCCGGTCCGCGAGTCACTCGGTACTAGCGTTTTCCCTTGGCGTGAGGGGAGGCCGCAGCGTTCTCTCGCGCCAAAGTTTCTAAAGTTACGTTATTCGGAAATTATTAAATTAACAAGAGATTGAAAGTGGCTGTAAATTCATATATTAAATAATACAGATTAATCTAATTTGCAGATACTCTCTAAGAATTAGATTTAACAAGTTTACATTAATGATTGAATAATACGAGTCTCACTGGAGACTGTTCGTCACTTGTTGACTGCTCCAGTGGCGAGGTATAAAAAAAAAATGGGGTGGTCATATTTACGTCACACAATACTCTAATTAATTTAGGCTGAAGGCCGCAAGGGGAGCACTCACAAATGTATTAACGTAAATTCACACGTGAGTGACCCAGGCATGCCTACGTCGCACTTCCCTTGGACGGGGGTTTTTAATAAAAAGTGACGTTACCATTAAATTGTGTTTAATTTATAATGAACTGGGGTCGAGGTGGCTGGTTAATTAGGGCATTGTCTTTGATTCTACCTGTTGCTCCTGTGCTCGCCTGGCTCAGTTAATTCATCTGATAACAATTGTTCATTAATTTATGATTCAAAGAAGGCCGATAGAACAGTAGTAAGAGAAAAAGCAGATCCAAGTAAAATATATATTTAAAAAAAGTATAAATTATGAGCATATCGTTGAGTTAGAATTAATGCAGGTAATGCAATAGAGAAAAAAAATATAAAAAAATTCCAATCGTACCTATAAGTTTTAATTAGTGACAACCTTCTGTTTTGGAAATTCCATTGAGATTCCTAATATATTAGTCATTTTTGTACTATTTTTGCGGTCCAAATTTTTGGGTTTCTTTTTTAAAACTATTTTGTGAGTAGTATATAATAGGGCATACTGGCGCAGGCTTCAGGCTGTGGAGCCGAGAGCCGGTCCGCCATATTGGATTGTGACGTCACGGCGGCCATCTTGGATGAGTTTAACGAGACACAGCGTAACGGGACAAGTAGGACATTGACCATTGACCCTCAAAACTTGCCATAATTGGGCAAAAATTGTCCAAAATTCCTCAAAAATCGCCAAAATTTCATTTCTGTGGAAAAAAATTCCGCCAAAAAATCTCAACAAATTCCGCAATTCAAAAATTAGGATTTCGAAAATCCTCAAAAGTCGTTTTGCCCTATTAAGAACCCAAATGCCTAAAAGAGGCTTAAAACTCCTAAGAGATAGCCGCTTTAAGCCTCTGACGTCATCTAGGATTATGACCGCCATCTTGGATTATGACGTCATCGTTGCAGTTTCCGTTACGACCGCCATCATGAAAACCTTTATTTATTATCCAATTTTAATGAAAAAAATTAAAAAAATTATAAAAAATTCATTTAATGAAATTTTAATGAAAAATATTTAAAAACAAACATTTACGACATGAAGCTCGGAGTCCTCGGTTCGAACCCGACGAGTGCAAAAAAATAAAAAATGGCGTCCGATCCCTCCTCAATGGTGGCTTCATGCAGACTGACCCCACCACTTATTTCAAAGTGTATATATCGTCACATAGTATGACGTCATGTCCGCCACCTTGAAAATCCGTACTTTTAATTCTAGAGATTCGGGCAAAATTTAAAAATTCATAAAAAAAATAACTAATCGAATTTAATAATAAAAATCTTTAAAAAACACTGTTGCACATATCTTTACGGTCACCATCTTGGATTATATAAATGTTGCATGTTTTGTTACGCCCACCATCTTGTTGGAGTACGATACCATCGTTACACTTTATGTTTCGTCCGTCATATGGGATCCTATTACTGTTGCATGTTTCATTATGTCCACCATCTTGGAATCGTGTAATTATATAGCTAGAAATTCGGGAACAATTCCAAAATTCACCGATAAAATCACACTTTACATATTGAATCTATACTTGGTTTGATCCTGGACGAAGCTAAAAATAAATTTAATTTAAATACCAGACTCGTAGAATTCTAGCCAAATATATTTGGAGTTGATGAGACAAAATACAGTTGGAGCCAATGACTAGGAGCCGATGACTGATGGAGTCACTAGACTGATGGAATCAATAGACTGATGGAACCAATGAATATTGGAGCCAATGAATATTGGAGCCAATGACAAATGTGCTGCCTTTTTGTTGATGGTGCTTCCAATGCTCTTCCTTTTTGATTATGGTGCTTCCAAATGTGCTGCCTTTTTGTTGATGTTGCTTCCAATTGTGCTTCCTTTTTTTTTGATGGCGCTTCCAAATGTACTGCCTTTTCGTTGTCGGTGCTTCCAAATGTGCTGCCTTTTCGATGTCGGTGCTTCCAAATGTGCTGCCTTTTCGTTGTCAGTGCTTCCAAATGTGCTGCATTTTCGTTGTCGGTGCTTCCAAATGTGCTGCCTTTTCGTTGTCGGTGCTTCCAAATGTGCTGCCTTTTCGTTGTCGGTGCTTCCAAATGTGCTGCCTTTTCGCTGTCGGTGCTTCCATATGTGCTGTCTTTTTATTGTGCTTCCAGAATGTGCTTCCTTTTTTTGTTGATGGTGCTTCTAATTTTTATGTAGTTTTGACTCTAGTATTATAATAAATTGTTCTTGATTTGACTAGCGTATTATTCCATCCAGTGCATGTATATAAGCGAGTCCTAGAGAGCAGGTTGCTCAGCTGTTACTGTCGTCGACGGTGTACGGATCACCTAGTTTGTTTCTTCTGGTGCATTAGTCACGTAATTACCTGTTCTTGAGACCTCGATGGCATCTTTACCATCTTTAACGTCGAACTCGATGGATGTTGAACTATCTACAACTGGAACCCTGACGTCATCGGTGATGGTTATGGAGCAGATCCTGTTTGTAACGTCAACATTGGAGGAGACTTTAACAGTCGTGGTACCGCCAGCAGAAGAGATTTTAATTCCTGTAGTGCTGGCTGCAAGGAAAACTCGTCGAACGCTGGTCCGCCATCAATGGATACTTCAATTGGTGATGATTCGTCAACAAACAACGAACATCGGTGCTGTTACTGCAACATGATTTTCTCAAACAACAGCAATGCTCGACGACATGAGAATAGAGAATGTGCTAAGAACCTTTGTCGCAAAATGATTGGTTGTGAGAAATGTCACAAGCAATTTGCAAGACAAGATAATATGAAAACGCACATGAAAATATGCAAAGGTCCTGCTGTTCGGCAGAAAGTAAAGGTTTCTATACAACAACGATGCATTGATGTTCATAAGAGTATGCCTGGAGATGGTGCAACTGCGGCAACGTCAGTATCTGGATCGGGTCTGAAAGGCTCGTCTTCATCACACCGGTATCCTTGAAACTACTGTGATATGACATTCGCATTTACTCATGATGTACGGAGACATGAGAGGAGTAAATGCAAGAAGAGTCCTTCTCGAATGAAGTTTCGCTGTGATGAGTGTTATGAATGGTTTACTCGAATTGATAATTTGCGTCGACATGCGAAAAACTGTAAAGGTGAAGTCCGTGCGCCTACTGCTGAACTACCTGCAGAAATTTCGACTCCTCGCTTTAGATTGGAGACTCGTAAGCGTACAAGCAAGAAAACAGATGCCCAGCAACCGATTGGTATGGCATCTGGTCATGGAACTAAACCTAAGACTGTTTTCGGAGCATTACAAGTGAACGATAATGGCTTCTACTTGGCGCAGACTGCATTTCGTGGAACGTTGAAAGACTACTATTATCTAAATACGTTTGGTGAGTCGATAGACATTTGTACTTTTCTTGATGATATCAGACAGAACATAATCAATCAGCTTACTGATGACGTAGCAACAAACGGACCATTAAAATATAACTTGTGGTTGGACTGTATATATGGAAAGCCATATCCGTTAGATGACAAAGTGAAGAAGTGTGCATTCAAGACTTCGGCTGCAGTAATTTACAGTTCTGACGATGTGAAGCAAACTGTTAAATATGGAATCAAGAAACTCTGCCAAGAAGAGGAGGACTATGTCAGCAAAGGTTCTGGTTGGTCTCTGTCTAGTATAAACCGATTTCACACCGATGCGTTACTAAATGATTATAAGATTGTTGGCTTTCGCAAGTGATCCTGTAGTAGAATAGAAATTATGTAATAAATATTATGTTTGTAAAAGAACTTGTGGTGTTTAATTTCTCGAACCTGACACTATTCTGGTATTTAAATTAAATTTATTTTCAGCTTCGTCCAGGATCGAACCAAGTATAGATTCAATATGTAAAGTGTGATTTTATCGGTGAATTTTGGAATTATTCCCGAATTTATAGCTATATAATTACACGATTCCAAGATGGTGGACATAATGAAACATGCAACAGTAATAGGATCCCATATGACGGACGTAACATAAAGTGTAACGATGTTATCGTACTCCAACAAGATGGTGGGCGTAACAAAACATGCAACATTTATATAATCCACGATGGCGACCGTAACGATATGTGCAACAGTGTTTTTTTTTAAAGATTTTTGTTATTAAATTCTATTAGTTTTTTTTATGAATTTTTAAATTTTTCCCGAATCTCTAGCATTAAAATTACGGATTTTCAAGATGGCGGACATGACATCATACTATGTGACGATATATATACTTTGAAATAAGTGGTGGGGGTCAGTCCGAATGAAGCCACCATTGAGGAGGGATCGGACACCATTTTTTATTTTTTTGCACTCGTCGGGTTCGAACCGAGGACTCCGAGCTTCATGTCGTAAATGTTTGTTTTTAAATATTTTTCATTAAAATTTCATTAAATGAATTTTTTATAATTTTTTTTAAATTTTTTTCATTGAAATCGGATAATAAATAAAGATTTTCAAGATGGCGGTCGTAACGGAAACTGCAACGATGACGTCATAATCCAAGATGGCGGTCATAATCCAAGATGACGTCAGAGGCTTAAAGCGGCTATCTCTTAGGAGTTTTAAGCCTCTTTTAGGCATTTGGGTTCTTTATAGGGCAAAACGACTTTTGAGGATTTTAGAAATCCTAATTTTTGAATTGCGGTATTTTTTGAAATTTGTTGGCAGAATTTTTTTCCACAGAAATGAAATTTTGGCGATTTTTGAGGAATTTTGGACAATTTTTGCCCAATTTTGGCAAGTTTTGAGGGTCAAAGGTCAATGTCCTTCTTGTCCCGTTACACTCATCCAAGATGGCCACCGTGACGTCACAATCCAATATGGTGGACCGGCTCTCGGCTCCACAGCCTGAAGCCTGTGCCAGTATGCCCTATTATATACTACTTTTGTGGGTTAAATAATGTGCCATTTTGAGTGAAAATAGACCACTGTGATGTGAAATACATGAAATTTGATCGAAAGATGAAGTAAGTTTGTTACATGTGAAACTGAATTGAAAATTTGACTAAATTTTTTTTGATATTTGAAAAAAATTCATTTTAAAAACGTGAATTATATTCTTCAAATTCATAAAGTGGCCCAGAACCCGCAAATATATACAAATTGTTTCGTTTCCAGAATAAAGTAAATTATAATATTAATTAATTTTTATGTCACCACATATGTAAATGTTTGGCCATGTTAAGGCCTTGCTATATTGTCAATAATTCGCTTCCAACACCTTCCTATAAAGTTGGTCAAATTAATGTGGGAGGGTTATGACGTCCCCGATAACGTCACTAGCGCAGCCATATTTGTTTGACAATCTGGATGACTTGAGTTTCCATAGAATATTTCGTATATAGAACTGGTTCTAAATTATATTGGATGTTGGATGAAATCAGCCAATCAGGATCTTGCCCCAACAAATACTTAAAATTGTGAAAAACAAATGGGCTATTAAAGAGGTTATACAGGTAAATAAATAATGTTCATACAAATATCATACATGTCAAATAATTTTATTTGTAAAATACAAATAATATTAATAACTTTTAAGAATAACAGAACTTGTATTTTATTATGCAACTGTTGTTATTGATAGTTAAATTCACATTTGTTTTAAAAGTTAGTACCTATTGATTGAGCCGTCTCAGTCCAATAACAAACTTTGATAGTTTGACAATTTTTAATACTCGAGGTTGTCTGTTCAACTTTATTTGATGAATTTATTTCTTCAAATGTTACCACTCAAACTCTATATTATAGTTGGGAGACCAAAATTGACGGCGTGACAAGACCTTTAGGGCAAACAAAATATATATATTTTTAAGTCGAGTATAACAGGACGAAATTCAGAAAAGAAACGCGTTATCCTTCACACGTCGGAGGGGACTGTTTGTTTGGTAACAAATGAACAGCGAAATGTCTCTCGCTTCACGCACGTGAAGTTGGCAGCTCTGCAAGATGAAGGTGGTTTGCCGTAGGAGGAGGAGGGGGTAGGAATGGGGGTGGTGGGAGGGTTTTCGAAGGGGTGGGGGTGAAATAGGGGAAAGTGCCCCGCGTAACGCAATTTCTCACTCAGGGGGGCCAACGCAGCGTCTCTCCTCCTCGGGTAATTTATTTAATTAGCGGCAAACAAGCTTTGCTCGGCCGTCTCCGTCGCCGCGGCGGAGTGCCTGTCGCCGGCCTGTCCGAGGCCGTGTCAGAGATGTTCGCGTGTGGCCGTGTGGCCGTGTGGCGGGCCCGTGGCTGGCTGCGTGTGGCTCCGTGTGTCTCCGTGTGTGTGCACCCGCCCCTGGTGGCCTCGAAGGAAACACGCGCGGCGAACAGCCAGAAACAACACGAGAAACTATTCATGCTTAACACAGCGATTTGAAGTAAAAACTCATCAGGTCAGACTTTGGAGACCCACTGTCATTAATTTATGTATTTCGGCCACACTTTATTTGGATTTAAAGTTTGTTACTGCGTGGCAGAATAACTGTAACGCGTTTTCAAGAACTCACAATTAAGTAAAATCTTTCAAAGCGCGACAGAATTTTTATTTTTTTACGTGTTGTGGTGACATTTTTTTATTCATTGTTGGGCTGCTGGCTTTTTGGCTCACATCGTAGTAAAAGAAGGAACTGAAGTTCCAGAAGAAGTGCAAGCCGACGGCAGCTGTGTCTCCCTGGGAGGGACAAGAGGCTGAGAGAAGAGATGACGTCATGACTCGTGACACGAGGCGCGCCGTCGACGGTGAGTACAGTCCGTGACTTCACCGCCCGGAGGCCCAGGGTTGTTAGCACTAAGGGCGACGCCGGCACGTCCATCAAGTGCGCAGTCACCTCCGTGCAAGTTTGAGACCTAGGATTTTATTTTTTTTCGAGGGAGAAACTCTTAACTGCCGAGACTGGTACCTAGTTTTTGAAGTAGTTTCGGGTCCACACGCTGGTCAGTAGTTTTCATAATACATTACTGACGTAGCTTCATCGACTGCGAGAAGCACTGCATCAGATATTTTCAGGCATACAGACCAGTGAAAAGTTGGTTCAATTTATTTTGGCGGCTTCGTATTTTGTGGTGCGGCTTACCTGAAATACCGCATGTCATACTCATTTGTATAGAAAATGCTCTTTTGACGTGACAACGTCTAGTAAATCGATGAACGCCGGCTGCACGCACGAAAAAGTGTCCCGTAACGCACATTGTTCCGTTACACTGTGTCCCGTTACGCTCATTGTACGCTTGCGCCGCATCTATCTCTCTTCCACTCGATTGGAACAACCATCGATTTCACTTTTTCGAGGCAAATTAAACTTGAAACACTCCCATTCGTTTCCTACTTTTCCTGTCATCGTCCTATCCTTAACAGAATAACACAGATTGAAAGAAGTTAAATAGCAAACATGTATAAAAGTTATAGTTAAAATAATCTCTTTGTTAAAGTAATAAACATATTTGAATTAATGAGTGCAAATAAAAGAACATTTATCAATTAAATTGTAGATTTCATTTCACTCCTTTGTATCCATACAAAATAGTGATAATTCAATAAAAATGAATCAATTTTATTCATAAAAGTATGTAATCATTACATCAATGTTTTGTTATGACGTCACGTTAAACTATCGTCGTTTACCCCAGAGGTAGTAGTTCCGGGCGCACCCGACAGATAGCATCACATGTCCGCATCTTCGCTGGGAGGGGGGAGGTGCAGGGGTGTACCAGCTCATCTGCATGGTAATTACAGCGAGATGCGCTGCTCCGCTGCTAAGGCAACTCGACAGAGGGACTGGAGTCCTCCACTTCCTGGGACTGACTCTCCATCCGAGACCACCACCGACATCCAGCAACATGCACGTCGAGCTGTGCGGAGGAGGTCTACACTGTCAGACAATACAGTCGATTTACGGACATTTTTAACGAAGAAATTATCTGAAATAATAATAATAATAATAATTCCCATTTTTTACACTTTGTTAACAATATTCACTTAATTAACCAGGAAATTTAGCACTCACGAAAGCAAGCTTGTATGTGAGTGCATCTAGTCACGTAAAATTACATGCTGTTTTTTGACGATTGTAAACATTTATAAATATGTTTAATAACTGAGAAATAAATATATAAAATATAACCTAAGAAACTTTACAATAGTTTTATAAAGAGGAAAGTTAAAAAGAGCAATTTATTAAAATTCAAAATTATGTATAAACAAAAAAACGTATAAATTATAACATTGTTACATGAATAAATAAAAAAATAATTAAATAAAAATTAGTGTTTACGTAAAGTACAGGTACAAAGTTATAACAATATATAAAACTTACTTAAATACTAATAAACGAAGAGCTTTTCGTAATTTCAGATAGTTGAATCTTCGCCAATAATTACGCCGTATTCGGACTTCCTGGTTACGTAGGCTACCTACTCCGCTGTAAACAAGGCGGCAAGGAAAGTTAATGAAGAAGATTTGTGGATTCACGTTCAATGAAAGTAAGTCATTACCAGTCAATTTGTGATGATAAACGTAACTTCACGAAGATCTCTGGATTATTTGTAACCAGAGTTCTGCGTAAAACTGACGTCAAAACGTTTTAACAGTGTGCAAGGAAGTAGCTACAGCAACAGGTTCACGCGAATACATATTATTTACTCATGTACATACTACTATAAAACTGTAACGTAAGTTACGTTTGTTTTTTCGAGAATGACGCAGAAACTGCTGAACCGATTTTGATGAAACTTTTTTTTTTTTTAAAACTTGTATATATTTGATTTTGACGGAAGCGAAGGTGCAACAATAAAACAAAATTTTTTAATCACGCGGTCAGAGCTGTAATATACCACAAAGATAAAAAAAATGAGAATATGACTTGCCTAGTTGGTTCGTATGGAATGAAATATATGAAACTTTCTTAAGTATAACCGTTTGTAATTAATTACATACTTATCTTACAATGGTAAAAAAAATTATCAATTCCCTGAAATTGCGCAAACGAAGCAGCGGGCTAGCTAGTAGCTTATAAAACACTTCCATGAGTTGCAGGGATGGTGTCGATAAACCAGCTTGTCTGCTGTCTCTCCACATAACAGTTTCTGAATGTTGTGGGCAGAAATGCAATCATATTAATTTTTACTAAATCTAGTGTAAACATTTGGACATGTTTACATGTTTATAATTATTGTTGTATCTTAGCTTTGTATTTTGTGATCTAAGTAAGAGTAACTATACATTTTTATGTAATGTATGTAAATGCTAAATTGTACATGGTGCGACGACCCAGAGATATTCCATAGTTCATTTGTTGAACATTTATTTGAGATGTATTGTTCCGTTTATTACTGACTTCGCATCATGTAGATACTGTTAGCTATGGTCTTCGAGTATTGAATTCTCGCCAGGTAAGAAAAGAGGTTGTTTAATTATTCTTCCTAGATGAGATGCTCACTGGTCGGCATTTTCGGGAGGAACGAGGGACTTAAGTTTTGAACTGCGGAGCGAATGGACGTTCTCTGTGCGTGTGACAGTTCCTGGGTTCGGGAATTGCGCGCAGAGGACAAGAAGATACGTGGCTACCGCGTTATTAGTTATTTTTGCAAGTCTTAAGTGAAGGAAGTCTGATTCTTCGTCATGCAGACTATAGGGAGTCGCATTTCGCAATTAATTTTACTACCGCGTCGGGCGAATATCCGTCCTTGCAAGACTTCCGATCATCTTCATGCTGCAGTTCCTGTCTGCGCTGGTGAGACCTGCCCAATCTAAAGAATTTTCAGCACACCCGGAATGGCGTCAACAGTAGCTGTCATCATCAGTATTGCTACTGGATCGTAGTTTAGACTTTCTTTCACAGCAAGACTGCTCGTATATCCTGGAAAGCTGAGGACGAGATCAGTGGTCCAAGAAGAACGGAGTTTCAACTGCCCTCCCCTGAACTAAGCCGGATTATTTTCTTACGAATAACTTATTTATTAGCTAGATGCTCATGAAATTCAATTTAACCCTGAACATTACTGGCATTAGATATAGGTATCAATGGGTCGTCGCGTGCTAGGAAAATTTGTATAAACTTTAGAGTTATCAAAGTTATCATTTTTTTTGTCTTATCTCCTTATAATATTACTTAATAAACTATGATGAATTTAAATGTTGTAAATTTATGAACCCGTGTGATACTATTTCACGTTGACCTGATACTAGATCACACACATCCATTAACATCACAAAATAAATTAAAATATTTAATTACAGATGACCCATCAATGTGGAGTGGAAAGCAGTAAATTCTAATTCCAATACATTAAACACAATAACGTGGGTCTGAAATCTAGCCTAAATTTGATACTAGTAGGTTTATTTTACTTTAGTTCAGTTAATTGCAACCATCAGATTTGTTTGTGTTGTCCCAGGCCCTCGCATCAAGGCTAAGCTGCCATGAGACTTAGGCCCCTCTTATCTCAACACAGTGTCACCTACTTATGTGAACCGTGCAGCAAGTGTACGCGAGCAACGAGAAGCCTAAGATGTACATCAAGTTCTGTCCCTGCCCGAACACGCCCGAATATTCACCTTCGGCCAACCTCGGGATTTGTTTTATTTTTGTGCAGGAAAAATGAATTCAAATATTAAAAGTGGTCGGTTAGGTTAGCTACATTAAAACATTTGAAAACACTATGGACTGTTAGTTAGGTTAGTATAGCTACATTAAAATAAACAGAGAAATATATATATATATATATATATATAAATAAACCCGAAGTTGGCCGAAGGTGAATATTCGGGCGTGTTCGGGCAGGGACAGAACTTGATGTACATCTTAGGCTTTCCCGCGAGCAACGGTCTTCGGGCAGCATCAAGTCATAAATCAGTTAATGAGTCTACAGTGTGTCCGTTAAAGAATGACCCAGAATCACCTGTAAGCGTTGTAGATTTTTGGTTCAAGGTCACAATTAATGAGTAACTCACGCAGTTTTAGATAAGCGCACGCTGCTTTGTTGTTTACTCACCTGCAGCGCCACTTACGCAAAATGGCGATTAGCTTTATCTGGCAACAGGATGGAGCCTCTCCCCGTTGTGCGAGAGTGGTTGAACGTCGGAGTGCCTGACCGTTTGATTGGTCGTAATGGTCGAGACGACAGAGCTCTTTATCGCTGGCCTCCACGTTCACCTGACATAACGCCATGCGATTTTTTTTTCCTTTGGGGCTTAATAAAAGATCGTGTCTACGTTCCACCGCTTTATAATTATTTGCCAGAGTTGAGACACAGAATTGAAGAGGCTATTACTTCAATTACTCCGGACGTGTTAACCAAAGAATGGGAAGAATGTGTGCAGTATAACTAATGGTGCGCATATGGAACATTTGCAAGAAAAAAAAGGGGGTTGTATGTAAAGTCGGTTTACGGACGATAATTTTACGTGATAACGTCATAAGAAAACATTGATGAAAAATTACATACTTTTAAATTTCAAATATAATTTAAAGTTTTTGCAAATTTAATTTAAATAATTTATTTAAATATAATCACGAACAATTAGTTAAAAAGCCCGCCTTAACCTGTTTGATATTATGGAAGATTTTCTCGCACGGTGGTTGCGCGGTTCTTGCACGCTCGGCTCAGGCGGAACGTGACAATGAGTCATGCTTTTTCGTGCGTGCAGCCGGCGTTCATCTATTTATAACACGTTATCACGTCAAAAAACTAGATTAGTTTGCCTTCAATTATGAGGTATGATTTGTTGTAAATAGTCTAAATTAAACAGTTATAACATACCTTTGAATATGGGTCATTATTGTACAGACAACCTGCACAGCATAGCCAGTGCTTATTATCTTTGAAAGATTTGTGCATTGGGAGTGCATGACTTGATGTAAGCTTTTTGACATACGCCATTGTTAAGCACATGTATGCCTGTAGAAGAAAACTACAAAAAAACCCAAAAGACAAAAACAAAAACACAAACTAAGCAAAAAATTGCTGTTGTCAATAGGATATAAACACCACATGATATTCCATAACAGGAAATATGGTCAACAATCAAAGAAAAACAAAGAAAAAATGGACTAACAGAACGAAAAAAACCCCACAAATGATGACAGCACAAAAATATTGAACCCAAAATTTTTTTAGCAAAACAGTTGAAACGAGACAAAAACACGACAAAACGAAAAGACGAAACAAACACGATAGTTTTCCAAAACAGAAGAGAACGAAAAAAAACCCCACAAATGATTTCAGCACAAAAATATTGAACCCAAAAAAATTTAGCACAACAGTTGAAACGAGACAAAAACACGACAAAACGAAAAGACGAAAACAAACACAATAGTTTTTCAAAACAGAAACAAGCGACGTTGCGGTGCGTGTTCTCCACTGAGCACCCAGCACGTGTCGGCGCGGCGTCGGGACTCTGCAGAGCCGCGCTTCTGGTCTCGACGGGAGCCAGGAGTCCACCCTGCATCTCACCACACCTCGAGCTGGCTCCACGTCTGCCTGGTTCCATCCAGTCATCTCGGTGATGTCCGTGGCCGGCGGGCCATCGCCAACATTCCTCTGGAGACCAGTCACCAGGAAATAGTTTGTAATACTTGGAGACCTGACCAATTCGCGAGTTCATTTCGCGATGGACTGACATCCAAAAAAAAGTATACCTTCGTACAGCTTCTGCGATTGGCCCACATTTTTTATCTGGGGAACTTCGGGCGAATGGAAAAACCTAAACCAAGAAAGTGCCGAATCATTGGAAAAATTGGTTGAAACGTCTCACGAATCAGCAGCCAATGAACTAGTGTCATTTCCCCGAGTTTGTTAAATACTGTGGAGTCCATCCTAGAGGTCAATGAAACCGCGAATTTTTCCGGTCCCTATTAATACTACAAGAAAGACACTGTAAAATTTTACAACACTAGACTATGGGTATTTTTACATACATGAAATACATTTTTCGAGATAATACTGAGTATTTCTATCAAAAATTGGCGCATAGTATTATATTTTAATTGATTTTTTTTAAAACTCAACCTTATTAATGTGCGCTATTCAGGGAACGGTATGCAAATAACTTTAACTACTGGAGGTACTGGGACAACACAAAGCATGAATGTCCGGTTAAGAATCCGAACGCAGTACTACTGCGAACACTATTTTGTAGTGATACAGCTGTTTTCACGTAAATATATAAATTGATAAATGTCTATAATTTTACATGAATATTTATGTTCCATTTACAAAAAAAATTGGTTGTCTGTAAAGTCGGTTTACCGACGATAGTTTAACGTGACAAAGTCATAACAAAAAATTGATGAAATGATTGCATACTTTTATGAATAAAATTGAATCATTTTTATTGAATTATCACTATTTTGTATGGATACAAAGAAGGAGTGAAATGAAATCTACAATTTAATTGATAAATTTACTTTCATTTGCACTCATTAATTCAAATATGTTTATTACTTTAACGAACAGATTATTTTAACTATAACTTTTATACATGTTTGCTATTTAACTTCTTCCAACCTGTGTTATTCTGTTAAGGATAGGACGATGATAAGAAAAGTAGGAAACGAATGGGAGTGTTTCAAGTTTAATGTGCCTCGAAAAAGTCAAATCGATGGTTGTTCCAATCGAGTGGAAGAGAGATAGATGTGGCGCATGCGTACAATGAGCTTAACAGGACAAAGCGTAACGGGATAATGTGCGCAACGGGACAATGAGTCATACTTTTTCGTGCGTGCAGCCGGCGTTCAACGATTTATTAGACGTTGTCACGTCAAAAAAAAATTGCAGTCCAGTTTTAATGAATGTATATAGTACTAGCCTGGTTGGGTCTGGTATATGTCGACGCAACTGAGCGACATCACGTCAAGACGTAACGAGCCCTGTGTGAGAGCTGTCTGGGTGAGGTACCACACGAGAAGGCAGACAGTTGGGAAGTGTTGTTTTTTTTTGTCTGTTTGAGCCCCCCCGAGCCAGCACTCTATTGAGTGCCGCCCAGGGACTCTTTGCAATTTGTTATGGAGTACCTGATCCACATGGACCTTTACCTCCTGCCTGTGGGGATTGCATGCTATTACTACTTTCATCTGAATGGCTACTGCCTGCTTATTTGTGTTTAATCCAAGCCTAATTTTTTTCTTTTGCTTTTTACCAATATGTAGAGACCGGAAAAATTCGCGATTTCGATGACTTCTAGGATAGACTGCACAATCCCCTACACACTCGGGCAAATGCCACCTGCTCATTGGCTATTGACTCGTGACACCTGTCAACTGGGACGCTTGCGAATCGATATTTTATTTTTTGGTTGAAGGTTTTTTCATTGGCTCAAAAGTCCTTCAGATAAACTGTGAGTCAATCGCGGAAGCAATATAAATATACAGTTGTTTGGATTCTAGCGTGTCGTGAAATGAACCCGCGAATCTTTCCGGTTTCTACCAATATGGCAAGTGTCATCACTGTTTCTACATTTATGCCTATTTTATTTACATTTACATACACTGTTTCTTACTTTTTCTGAAGCTACCCCCTGCCAGGTAATAATTCGCCTGGGTGGGGCTGCCCTACTAGTCGGGGAGTGTTAGGTCCCTCCTGTGTCGCTATGCCCCTACAGAGACTCGCGTCACAAAGCGAGCTCCCGCCCAGGAGGGCAGCACCTCATCCACTACAGACTCCCTCTCTTCGCCTGGTTCCCCCGCTTCAACCCCGCAGACCGCAGCTCTGCACAGAGAAACCGGACAAATAAATAATTAATAAACAATTTTTTTTTTGAAGTGAAAACATTCTATAGGAAGGTTTGGATAGGGAGTAAATTCATGTAAGTCGTCATCGACATGGTCACGTGACGTGTTAACGATAACGCTATATCTGTTCCTATTAGTATAACTTACTGCGCTTTTAAATCTTAAGTATACGATTACTGTGCAGTAAAAAAGTGAGTATGAAATATATTAATATTCTTATATAGATATATAGTTTAAATAACGAAGAAAACGGAGTCTTTGTAGCAATATAACCTAAAAATTAAGAACATATTTATTTATTTTTTAATACCTACAATTACTATGCAATGCGTATTTTATAGTAATTTAAGAGTTATTTTACTAACGTGATAAAATAAATTTGTTGAGTGATAAATGTTTTTCGTAAAAATTGCGAAAAGTCTCTGATTTTTATCAAAAAAATATTTTCTTATAACAAATTTGTTGTGTGATAATATTTTTTCGTAAAAATTGCGAAAAGGTTTTCAATTCTGTCGGCAGTCCTCATGACTGCTTTGAATTATTTTTTCTAATCTTCTATGAACTGGAAACGCCTCTGCCCCAATACGGGCGCAGTTGGTACACGCATCTCCGCATGTAAATAAAAAGACGGTATAAAATGTGTTGAATTATAAATTTATTATTACATGTGCATATCATTACATATTGATTCTAAACAAAAACATATTTAGACATTTTAAAGAATGTAAAACTTATACTTCTTTACAAAAGTAAATAAAATATATATTAAAAAATGTATTATTAGTATAATTTTAAAATAACATTTTCATAAAGTTATTCTTGAAGTATGAGAATAGTTTTTTTCGCCAATATATATAATCTAAAATCTAACCCCACTCAATAAATGTATAAACGATGTATTATGCGTATTTAAATTAGTTTTTACTGTAGTTTACTGCGCCCTGGACATTTTCATTTTTGAAGTTTAGTTTATTGTAAGATCATACATTGTTTTCACATTTGATAGCCATTTAAAAAGAGGTTCAAAATGGCGGCCATATTGCTAAGCGAGAATGCAGTAGTAAAGACTTGCAAAGTGGAAAGTGGTCTCTACCCCCCTCCCCCCCCCCCCACATGCAAAAGCCTAACGCTTGAATCACCTCACTGACTGAACTATGTATATCTTTACCGCTGAAATTAACTGCAACTTTGCGGTGCCTTAGTTTTTTAAGTATTTAACTAATGCGTAATATATATATATATATATATACACACACACACACACACACTTATATCAACGCCTACCTGCCTGTTGTCTCTGACTTATTTAGTAGGCATAGCCCGAGACACCTCAAACACAACTAAGCAAAATCGCTTACGCAAAATCCAGAAAGTTTAACTAAGATATTATTTCATTTTAAGAGAGTAAAACAATTGCATTGTTTACTAACATAACTAGTTTATTAACCTAATGATGTTAATAATATTACCATGGTATACTTATGAGAAAGAGAGAAAATTCAGTGAAATACATAAAATAATTAACCAAATCATTTAAAAGAAAGACAACTTATAGAATAAATAATGATAGTGATTAAGCTTAAAATAAATTAAATGAAGTTCGTTAAAATTACATTAATTCAAAGAAAGTATTGATAAAGCTGGAAAAATATATATCAAATTAAAGTTTATTTCTAACAGAAAGAAACAATTTTTCAAAAATTAAGTAAATAAAATATATCAACTCAGTACTGTAGCTGTTATCGAATGGTTTGAAATAACTAAGTGCCTTCAAATTTAATAAACTACACGCAGTTTCTGGGCTTTAGAGTCAAACCTTAACATTAAACTTATTACAGCCTATAAACTGAACTTAATAACTATCCTGTATTACCATTACACACAGTTTTTAGTCTAAATAATAAGAAACACTTTGAAATCTAGATTTATGACAAGAAAGTATTATCTACAAATAATCTAAAGATATTCACTTAAATTATTCAATTTGGTTTCTGGATTTGCGTAGCGACATTTTCAAAAGGAATTTGTAGAATTACTATTCTATGAGGCTATATAAAAAAATCCTTCACTATAGAAAAGTTATTGAATATTATACCCAACCAGATAAAATGTAACAGCAATTCCGTAAGAAAGTAAACACTCAAACATCAAGCTCGCGTGTAAGAAATGTCACGCCTGCTTGCTTCGGCCAATGGCATTGCTCACATATTCGATAAGTATGATGCCTCCACAGAGGTGATGTATTACGAGTAATTATAGAGACAAACACGTTGTTTAGTTTCCGTAGTTTGGTATCTTGTCGCACGGCATGATGCAGATTATTCCGACCTTACGGCCGGCATTCTCACGTTCCCCTCCCACATATGCGCCCTAATAGGATAGGGTGGGAGTAACATTCAAGAGATTTTAAGAAATAACAGAACTGTGAGGGATCGCTACCTGTTGTTGGTCGGGAGAGTGTTAGAGCTTCGGCAATGACCAGCGGCTGGGGCCACCAACCCAGCATAGTCACCTCCTCAGCTCCGTACCTCACTCAGATGACCAGATGCAGTCCGACACAACATGGCGGTGGCCTGCTGAAGTGTTTGTTACCTGGAGGAGCTCCGTCTTCAGGCGTAGCCACGTGACGACTAGGGCCTGTCTCCCCCCCTCCCCCCCTCCAGCTACCGCGAGGCATGCCGGTCGTGACGCATGGCTGTAGGCACAGCTGCGCGGCTGGCGAGTGGAAACTTCCCCGCCGCCAGGATTTATCACCTCCCCTCCGCTCCCACTCATCCGCCCCAAGGAGGAAATATATCCTCCTAGCTCGCCCGTCGTTCACGGGAAGCCTTCTTATCACAGACGAAAGAGCCACACACGAAGTTATCCGAAGTTCATGCTCGCTTTTTTTTTTTTCGTTCTATTTCTATCTCATTGTATAAACCGGTGTGGCATTAAATTTTGCGGTCGATTAGGATAGGTTAGCTACATTATAAATACTTTAAAACATTGTGGTAGGTTGGTTATATTAGGCAAGTATAGCTACATTAAAAATACTGTAGAATCATTTTATGGTTGCTTAGCAAATATCTTTTTAATATGTAGCTATCCAGGGCTAGGAAACCGTTTGCATTATTTCACAGTATCTTTAATGTAGCTATCCTAACCAAATCAACCGTCCACAATGTTTTGAAGTATTTATAATGTAGCTAACCTAACCTTTTACAATGAAAAAAAAAACAAAAAAAACCGAAATGCATGATCGGACGTTTGGCTCTCTCGTCTGTGAAAAGAAGGCTTCCCCTGCTACCTGGTTGGCCAGAGAGAAAACACTTGGAGGTCTGTCACAGGAAGAGCTTGCACACGTCTCATGCCAGCATTTACTGCAGTATTTTACATAACCTAACATAATATACACCTCCACTCGTTAAAATAACAAGCTAAAAAAAAATAAAAAATATATTAACTTACAAAATGTTTTCGGTCCAATCACTAAAACTACGTATAAATTTTTATTTCATACAAATATATAAAAAAAAACTAATGTTTAATCTCAAGATATTTATTTTTACGTCCTTTGAATGAATTTTTACGATGGGAAAGATTGCTATTTGCCTGCATTTACCTTTCATGTTGCGATTGTCTCGTCTTTGTGAGTCCACACCAGTGTGTTCGTCTGAACTGTAGCAATTTTCTGGCTAAATACATTCCACAAAATTCTCTATTTGACGTTGGCTGATAATGTATTTCTCTCTCTCTTTTTTTTATCCATTTTAATTTACTTTTATTTTAATTTAATTTTTTGAAACGACTGGGACGTAAAATAATATATGATTCAGGACCCACGGCCTATCCGTATGTAGATTTTTATTTCTATGAGTTTAATATTTTAATTTTAAAGTTTAATACTCCCACGAAAGTTGATCAAATAAATGCCACATTTTTGCTTTAAGCAATACTGTTTTCAGAATCAAATTACGTAAAACTTCACAAGTTCCTCACAAGAGACCAGGCTAAGATAGCCTCGTGAACAGCAGTGAGCAGACTTGACGCCCACACGCGACACCTAACACGGGCGTGTTTTAACTGATCATTGCAACTGCAACCGACCACAGAAGGACGTTGTTTGTTTCAGATTTAAGTTTTTAAAACGTTAGCAAACGCACTCTGGACGACCTGTGGAACGTGGATTTGGAAGCAGGGTGAAGTGTGTCAGCGGGTAGACGAGCGACCGGAGGCGGTGGGGTGGGGAGCGTGCGCGCGCACCTGCCTCGCCATTGGTCGCCCGGCCCGGAGGGGTGATGGAGGGGTGGGGGGAGCCCCCGAGAGGCGACGCGCGGGCCTCAGTCAGCGGCGGAGCGGCGAGCACGCAGGCTGGGGGCATGCAGCGGTGCGCGCGAGTGCTGCGTGTCGGCCCAGCCCGCGGGCGTAGCGCGGCGCGGAGTGGCGGCGGTTCCCGGCGCGGCCGCGGCGCGGCGCTAGTGCTGCAGCAGGGCCCGGCGCAATAGCGCCCAACCACCTCAGGTAGGCTGCCTCTCCGTGTTGCATACCCGCCAGGCGCTGGAGGCTGCCTACCTCTCAGGGGCTGCCTCTCTCTGTGCGGCCTACCTTGCAGGGGGATGCCTCTCTGAATTGCCTACCCACCAGGCGCTGGAAGCTGTCTACATCGCAGGGGCTGCTTCTCTGTGCGGTCTATCATCTCGCAGAGGGCTGCCTCTCCGTGTTGCCTACCCGCCAGGCGCTGGAGGCTGCATACCTCGCAGGGGATGCTTCTCTGTGCGGCCTAACTCGCAGCGCCTGGTGGGCAGGCAACCCAAAGAGCTACACCTTTACGCGGATATTATGATTTAACACAACCGAGGTTGTTTCGTGAATCATGGAGTCTTTTGTTTTACAAATACTCTTCACCTGTAACCGAAGCGTCAAAATCCAAACGAAAATTATGTTTTACTGTTCTATGCAACCACACTAAGTATTAATTAAATTATTTTCTCTGCTGGGACGGTACCTATTAATGCAGTTGTTCTCTGAACTGAATGAAATAACTATATTTTAATAAAAAATACCTTTGTATCATAAAACGCAGAATAGGCGTAAACGTTTTGATAAATATCGCCCTCGAAACAATTTACCTTAGTCAGCACTGCTGTAAAACATGAGAAACAAGTAAAAAACTGACTGGACGTGAGAACCTAACTTAGACAACCGTGGTAGCGCCCAGTTGCATAGCTTTGGTTTGGGGTGTAGCAAATACTGGTTGGCAATTAACGTATATGCAAACACATTTTGAAACATAAATCCAGCAGAAGAACACACACATTGCTACGGAAGAAATGAAGTTCAGTATTCTTATAGAAATTAAAATAAAAAAAAATCAATCAGGGACATCAACAAAACTGAAACATATGCGTATACAGAATTATTTCTGTTTTTAAACTGTAGCGACGTTTTGGGAACTAAAATATTTTAGTTCCTACAGGCGCTTTTGCTGACTGACACCGCGGAAATGATTGAGACATACGAATTATTGAGGATTGGATGAATTCGTGGCTTCAAAGACAATGCAGTTGGTGACTAGCTATTGCCTTCTAGATAATCTCGTTTTTATACAGAGTTGTTCATGTTTCAATTTCTCTGTTTCTGCAATTGTGCTGTCGGTAGTAAAAAGTATTGTAATTTCAACTGGAGTATTTATTGTAAAAAAACAATTTTTTGTAACATTTCTCACCAATATTTATAAACACGTGTCTTATGGAAAATTACAAGAATAGTAACAGTAGTATTAAAATTTTTTATATCAATACAGAAATTTTCTAAGTACTCATACCTTATGAACGCGTATCAAATTTAATTTGATCCAATCGAGAAAGTAATACTTACGGGTACAGTTTTGGAGTCTTATATGTTGCATCGTGCATTTGTACAATGCCTTAACTTTGCCATTTATTCATCGGTTGTTTGATGCACGCTGAAGGACAAATAGTCATTGAAAAAAAATTGGTTGACTGTAAAGTCGGTTTACGGACGATAGTTTAACGTGACAACGTCATAATAAAACATTGATGAAATGATTGCATACTTTTATGAATAAAATTGAATCATTTTTATTTTAATAATAATATAATAAATACTTGAAATTATACTTACTAGTAATCAGATTCATTTTCTTACGTACATTTGACGTACAAATTATTTCATATTACACATTTATAAACAAAGTTTAAAGTTTTCACTTCTGTCGGTGCGGCGCCAGCGTACAATGAGCGTAACTGGACACAGCGTAACGGAACAATGTGCATAACGGGACACTTTTTCGTGCGCGCAGCCGGCGTTCATCGATTTATTAGACGTTGTCACGTCAAAAATTAAAAAAAATGTACAACCGAATAATATGTTACCCTTACAGAAAGATTATACAATTAAAACAATAAAAAATTAAAAATAGTTGTGATTTAGTTATGCCTAAATTTGTAGTGTCTAACGTGGTACTAGAAATAAAAGCGAAATTTTAAGTTATTGCTGAATTGAAACCCAGGGCACGCATGTCGCATCTCTCCCGCCAGCAATAACACACGTAAAGAATCTTGCTGCCGCTTCTCGTGCTAGTACAGTCATCTCCATAAAGGCGGCGTGAAAATGCACATGGCTTCAAGCATCACCGCGGCTCGGTTTATTTCCCAAGTGGCCGCGAGCGGCGGCTGTAAAGTCGAGAGCAAATGTCAAACACTTGCGGAAATCGACCCAATGGCCTTTACAAGTTCCCACGAAAACAATCCAGGAAAGAATAGCGGCACGTAGGCGGGCGTGAATGAATGGACAATTTGCGGACAGAATTATTTATATGTACGCGGAAGAATTTTGTTTAGTGTGAACCTTGAACACTCGTTTAAATATTCATAAGCAACCGTACAGACGCAAGACTGGCCGCTTTCGCTAGGCACCAGTTCGCTTCTCCTGAAAAAAAAAGAAAAAAAAGGGGGTTGTCTGTAAAGTCGGGTTTACGGACGATAATTTTACGTGATAACGTCATAAGAAAACATTGATGAAAAATTGCATACTTTTTAATTTTCAAATCTTATTTACAGTTTTTGCAAATTTAATTTAAATAATTTGT
Organism: Bacillus rossius redtenbacheri; assembly: GCF_032445375.1. NCBI lineage: Eukaryota > Metazoa > Arthropoda > Insecta > Phasmatodea > Bacillidae > Bacillus > Bacillus rossius. Next base: position 5,726,207 of record NC_086330.1, on the reverse strand, counting down.
TTAAATATAATCACGAACAATTAGTAAAAAAGCCCGCCTTAACCTGTTTGATATTATAAAAGATTTTCTCGCACGGTGGTTGCGCGGAACTTGCGCGCTAGGCTCAGGCGGAACGTGACAATTTTTTCGTGAGTGCAGCCGGCGTTCATCGATTAATAAGACGTTATCACGTCAAAAAAAAAAAGGTTGCAGGGTTTGATTTCTGGCTGAGTCGGGGTAAAATTTCTTCTCGTAGAAAAAAATTTCCCCTTCGTACAGCTCGAGACAGTGATAATAAGCAAACATGAAATGAAATCTAATACGCGCCGTGGTTGACAACCAACTCAAGCACAGAGAAACAGGACGTAATGTAGTAGGTACGAGCCGCTGACACCTGTTGTGCCCCTCAGACGTGACCACGAACCAGGCCGGGCTTTACGTGATTCAGTTGGCATCGGGCTGTGCCCATAGGGAAGCCATATTTTCACAGACGAGACAGCCAAAACCCGAAGTTCCCCGAAGTTAACGCTTTTTTCCCCCGTATCTTTAAATGTGGCTATCCTAACCAAATCAACCGTCCACGATGTTTTAAAGTATTTATAATGTAGCTAACCTAACCTAATTGACCATTAGTATCCTTTTATCAACACCACCATATTTATTTACAATGAACAAAAAAAAATTGTTTGTCTGTAAAGTCGGTTTACGGACGATAGTTTAACGTGACAACGTCATAACAAAACATTTATGAAATGATTGCATACTTTTATGAATAAAATTGAATAGTTTTTATTTTAATAATAAAGAATAATTACTTGAAATTATACTAGTAATCATATTTTTAAAATGCAAGAATAATTAATTTTTATTGCCGAAATTGTTGTTGTAATAAGCAATGAAAACCACATTAACTTTTCGTTTAAATATAATTATGAACAAGTTTTCATATAAATAAACTGTAATCAAATATCTAACATAACATATTATTACTGCACTCGCCGACAGATGCTACTATTTCTAATAATAAAAGAATAAATACAGCGTAACGGAACAATGTGCGTAACGGGACACAACGTAACGGAACAATGTGCGTAACGGGACACATTTTCGTGCGTGCAGCCGGCGTTTATCAATTTATTAGACGTTGTCACGTCAAAAAAAACCCGGAAGATGCACGATCGGGCGTTCGGCTCTCTCGTGTGTGAGAAGAAGGCTTGCCGCTGTCCACGGCTCGGGCAGTGCCGCTGTGGCAGTGGTCACGTGACCAGGCAGCGGCGCAGATCGAGGGTTGGACCTTCAGGCTGTGACCGGACACACCTCAACCCTCCAGGTTCCTGCTGGTCGCCCAAGGCCTTTCCCCGAGCCGGTACTTTCACTACCGACGCCAAAGTGCGTCATTAAATTGTATCAATTTTATAACCTCAACATAATTTATTCCAAATTTAATAAGAATATCGAAATTTCAGATGAAAAATTGGCATAACCATTGTCAAAATTTTAAGTTCCAGGCTGGCTTAAAACCTTTTTGTTTTGACGTGATAACGTCTAATAAATCGATGAACGCCGGCTGCACGCACGAAAAACGATGACTCATTGTCCCGTTACGCTGTGTCCCGTTACGCTCATTGTACGTGTGCGCCGCATCTATCTCTCTTCCACTCCATTGGAACAACCATCGATTTGACTTTTTCGAGGCACATTAAACTTGAAACACTCCCATTCGTTTCCTACTTTTCCTATCATCGTCCTATCCTTAACAGAATAACACAGATTAGAAGAAGTTAAATAGCAAACATGTATAAAAGTTATAGTTAAAATAATCTCTTCGTTAAAGTAATAAACATATTTGAACTAATGAGTGCAAATAAATATAAATTTATCAATTAAATTGTAGATTTCAATTCACTCCTTCTTTGTATCCATACAAAATAGTGATAATTCAATAAAATGATTAAATTATATTCATAAAAGTATGTAATCATTTAATCAATGTTTTGTTATGACGTTGTCACGTTAAACTATTGTCCGTAAACCGACTTTACAGACAACCAATATTTTTTTTAAACAAGTGGTTGACGGACAGACAACCTTCACAACGACACGAGATGCGCCGGAGGAATTGTGCTGCGTAGCGCCGCGCTGCCACGGCGTGTCCCTGGAAGGATATCCAGACTCACACGATCACGTCTGCCCCGCTGTACCGCAGAGAAGAGCTTCCGAGGCAGGGTTAATCACGGACAAACAATGGCAAACTAGATCTACTGTGGAAATATTCCGCGGGTAGCTTCGTTCCTACCGAACACCGCAGCTTTGTGGCCCGTCTAATGAAGTCTCTCGCAGCGTATGCAGATATTGCGTGCTAATTGCAGACATCATGGGCTGGGAAATTAGCAGAGTGACTCGTCGGTGACATAAATCTGGCTCTGAGAAAAAAAGGGGGTTGTCTGTAAAGTCGGGTTTACGGACGATAATTTTACGTGATAACGTCATAAGAAAACATTGATAAAAAATTGCATACTTTTAAATTTTCAAATCTTATTTACAGTTTTTGCAAATTTAATTTAAATAATTTGTTTGAATTTAATCAGGAACAATTAGTTAAAAAAGCCCGCCTTAACCTGTTTGATATTATAGATTTTCTCGCACGGTGGTTGGCCGGTTCTTGCACGCTCGGCTCAGGCGGAACGTGACAATGAGTCATGCTTTTTCGTGCGTGAGGCGGTGTTCATCGATTTATAAGACGTTATCACTTCAAAAAAACCAGAGAAAAGCCCAATTCGGATCGGCGCCGTGTTTTTTTCCCGTGAAAACGACAGGATATAAAAATAACCAGCGTTTAGTATTATTATTATTATCTCTTTAATGCAATGGTAACACATAGTAGTATTATTGTTACGGAATATATAGATCATCAGTTCATCGCATAATAGCATCGCCTATAACACGCATGCGCACTACACTGGTATGATGACGTCACTGGTTAAACAAAACAAACACTGCTTGACGAACAATTACGGAAATGATCTATCCGCCGTGGGCCTCAGCTATTATTGACGCTTTATTAGTCTCGTAGTTATTAGCGATTCAGATCTGACGGTATTTTTGTTTCACACTGTATCGAGCGAATAGAAGTTCTCACGTCAAGAGCAGAGGATTGAGAACAACAGAACGGTTCTGGGGCAGGTTACCAACTCCACCACCACCACGTGCGCTGACGTTCCGAACAGTGGCATGTGCTGCAGGAACAGTTGTATGATGGAAACCCACCAGTGAGGTAACTGCTTCCTGATGATGGTGACTGCAGTGTCGACCGAAACGTCTGGTGAATATTTCGCCAAGGACGTGGCTATTACCCAGAATCCAAGCTAACTTTAGACAATGGCCGTGAAAGCCCGCGAACATTATCAGTGAGATAATAGTCTCCGTATTAACAGTCTAGGTATCTTTCCAAGCGTGCCATGTCACCCGAGTTGCTTGACCTCCTCTTGCCGGCCGCAGACCCAGGTCAGTGACCCGGGGGTCCCGGGGTCGGTGACCGCGAGCTGAGCCCTCATTGGTCGCCGTCAGGGCTGGTCTCGGCTTGTCATTTGGGCGGGCGAAGTGTCCCGGAGCTGTCCGCGACCGGGCAGCTGCCGCAAGTCGGGGCCGAAATATCTTATAAAATAAAATGTAGGCGGACCCCAGCCCTCTAATGATTCACGTACCAGTCCATGGAAGTTTTAAATAAAGGCCCCGTTTCACGCTGGCCTTTGATGTGGAGGGGGCACGCCCGAGAATACAACTAACAATCGCTGCGTGGTCGATAGCACCACTCGCTGCTGGCTCGCTCGGTCATGTGGCGTAACTACCTCCCCCCCCACGCTACCTGGATTACCACAACCACCCTTCTACTGTCACCACCTGCCCACACTATATCCAATTGCCCTCCACTATCACCTACTGTCCCCACTATCACCTACTGCCCATACTATCACCTCCTGCCCACACTTTCACCTCCTGCCCACACTATCACCTACTGCCCATACTATCTCCACTTGCCCTCCACTATCGTCTACTGACCCCACTATCACCTCCTGCCCACACTATCACCTACTTCCCATACTATCACCTCCTGCCCACACTTTCACCTCCTGCCCACAATATCACCTACTGCCCATACTATCTCCACTTGCCCTCCACTATCGTCTACTGACCCCACTATCACCTCCTGCCCACACTATCACCACATGCCCACTCTAACACCTCCTGCCCACACTATCACCTACTACCCACACTATCTCCACTTGCCCTCCACTATCGCCTACTATCCCCACTATCACCTCCTGCTCACACTATCACCACATGCCCACACTGACACTTGCCCTCTACTATCGCCCACTGTCCCCACTATAACATATTGCCCACACTATCACCACCTGCCCACACTATATCCACTTGCCCTCCACTATCGCCTACTGTCCCCACTATCACCTCTTGCCCACACTATCACCTCCTGCCCACACTATCACCTACTGCCCATACTATCTCCACTTGCCCTCCACTATCGCCTACTGACCCCACTATCACCTCCTGCCCACACTATTACCTCCTGCCCACACTATTACCTCCTGCCCACACTATCACCTCCTGCCCACACTATCACCTCCTGCCCACACTATCACCTACTGCCCACACTATCACCACCTGGATACACTATCACCTCCTGCCCACACTATCACCTACTGCCCACACTATCACCTACTGCCCACACTATCTCCTCTTGTCTCCTATATCATCACGTTCACTTTACTATTACCACCTCCCTTCTACTATCGCCACTTGCCCCCACTATCGCCACCTCACCCCGGGCTTGTATAGTGCGGGCCAGAAGTCTCGCGGGAAAGGAGTACGTAGAAAAACATCATTGGCCATACCCGTTCAAAATATATCGACCATGTAGTGCTTAGCGAGCGATACGTAGATACACGTACCAGCGCCATTATGGCGACTGATGTCTTTAGAACAGTTGATGTGTAACCGGGCCGTGCACTACTTGGTTCCATATGGCCCCACCTACTGGTTGTCTCTGCTGGATCGTTCTGAGAAATGCGTTTCCATCGGGTTACAGGAGCCAACCCTCCAGACGTTTCGCCTGCACTACATAGGCAACCCCCACGACACTTGTGGTCGACACGGTGGTCTGCACCCCAGGCATCGCTCACTGCCGTCGCCACGTGGCTGAGTGACAGTTGACAGCGATCACTGACAGTGACTGGTGGTTGTCGGCGGCGCCTGTCATTCACGATAAGCTACTTATTAAAGCACTGGCGCTCTCTGTCTTACTGTTATTTTTGTAGCATGACGTAGCGTCTTTATTTATAGAAAATAATGCATGCCCATTGGTGCGAAAACAACAGCCGCATTCTCATTCGGTTTGGCAAAATATCAACGCCATGTTCGAAGTCTTAACAAATAGTCAAATGTCTTCGCGAAATATAGGCATTCCTATTTATTCATTACTGATTACAACGATAGTGCTGAAAAAATTTATTGATACATCAGGGATAGGGAATTATTATTGATGATTACTGACACCGCAGAGTTATCTTATTCTTGTGGTTGGTAGAATAATTTCAAGTTGAAGTAATTTTTTTCTTCATGCAAATCACAGAAATTCATTAGTACTTAACTGGTATTATCATTGGTTTACCCACAAGCGAAAAAAAAAATCTTCATTTAACGATCATGGCACTATTGAAAAAATTACACAAATATTTTCGCATCTGTAGTGATAAATGTTATTAGTTTTGTTTTTTAAATATATATTTGTTTTGGCCTTTTAACGCCCTTATTTTATACAGTTAGGCTAATCGGGCTATAACTTGGAAACTGGATTTAACCTAATCTTACAATTCAAAAAATTTCGCGCATCAATACCTTGAACCGGAAACGAGTCCAGAACCTTCACTGCGCAGCCAGCAGTTACGGAAGTCGGTAATGCGAGTAGAATTTATCGGTAAAACCAATGAAATAGTATTTAATTCTATAAAAAGTTATTTCTCTCGCTTAAGGTGAGAATATTTGTTATAATAGTTTTAGTTCTATATTATTCGTTATATTTTCTCAGAGCTGTTCTGAATATCAATGTCAGTTAAATAAAACTTGATTACAGCTGAAAATAAATAACACTCGAAAGAAATACATAGCTATGTAATATATTCTTCGCTTAAGTAAAGTGGGAGACAATTATTGAAGATGGTGTACATAGTATTTTAAATACGGTGTGCATATTTGCAAGGCCGGTTGCAGATATGTCGGGACACGGGCGATGGACGCTCATGATTTATGAGCCAACCACTCAGCGAGGGAAGCTCTGCCCCTGTGTTCACTCACCTCCATTCCATAAAACAAACGCCATCATCATTATTCTACCAGGTTTCAAAAGATTTTTTCAGATCAGGAGAGAGAGAGAGAGTAATTAATAATACACAAACGACGAAGCTTTCGTTTGTATTCATTAATGACATTTCGCTCGTATTGTTTAAAATTGCGAGGTTTGAACTTCAGAGAGTGGTTTGCAGTACGGATCCAGTGCTACCAGGAATTGTTTTGTCAGACAACACATTGTAGTGTGCGTTGCGGTCGAATAGTGTGTTCTCAACAACTGTCCGTGTCTGCCGAACAAACGCGTGGCCGCGACAAACCAATAGTTCTCGCTTCCACACCGCTGCGGCGAACAGGCGCCTGTGAGTGTTTGAACTGCATTCACGCGCTACGCCACCCTTCGCCGGGGATCCCGTGACTATACGCATGCGTTTGTAGCGAGGGCAGGCTACCTCACAGGGTGACACCGCATTGTGTACTGTCTTTATAAATAAATTAGGTTTGCTTTCGCAAACAAAAAAAGGGGTTTGTCTGTAAAGCCAGTTTACGGACGATAATTTTACGTGATAACGTCATAAGAAAACATTGATGAAAAATTGCTTACTTTTTAATTTTCAAATATTAGTTACAGTTCTTGCAAATTTAATATAAATAATTTTGTTTAAATATAATCACGGAACATTAGTTAAAAAGCCCCGCCTTAACCTGTTTGAAATCATACAAGATTTTCTCGCACGGTGGTTGGCCGGTTCTTGCACGCACGGCTCAGGGCGGAACGTGACACTTTTTTCGTGCGTGCAGCCGGCGTTCATCGATTTGTAAGACGTTATCACGTCAAATAATGTTCGCAGGCTTTCACGGCCATTGTCTGAAGTAGCTTGGCTTCTGGGTTGTAGCCGTGTCCTTAGCGAATAATTCACCGACGTTTCGGTCGACATTGCAGTCGCCATCATCAGGGAGCAGTTACCTACTGTTACCTACTCAGTAGGTAACTGCTCCCTGATGATGGCGACTGCAATGTCAACCGAAACGTCGGTGAATTATTCGCGGCTACAAGCCAGAAGCCAAGCTATTGCAAATCAAAATGTTTTTATAAAACTTTCAAGTGTTCTATAACAAGAACATAGTTATTTTTTTGACGTGACAACGTCTAATAAATCGATGAACGCCGGCTGCACGCACGAAAAAGTATCCCGTTACGTACATTGTCCCGTTACGCTGTGTCCCGTTACGCCCATTGTACGCTTGCGCCGCATCTATCTCTCTGCCACTCGATTGGAACAACCATCGATTTGACTTTTTTGAGGCACATTAAACTTGAAACACTCCCATTCGTTTCCTACTTTTCCTGTCATCTTCCTTAACAGAATAACACAGATTGGAAGAAGTTAAATAGCAAACATATTTGAATTAATGAGTGCAAATAAAAGTAAATTTATCAATTAAATTGTAGATTTCATTTCACTCATTCTTTGTATCCATACAAAATAGTGATAATTCAATAAAAATGATTCAATTTTATTCATAAAAGTATGCAATCAATTCATCAATGTTTTGTTATGACGTTGTCACGTTAAACTATCGTCCGTAAACCGACTTTACAGACAATTTTTTTTAAAGCTGTTTTTAAGTAATGTAATTATTAAGTTTTTTCTATAGGTTTAAATTATACATTAACACTCAGTAGTATAACAAAAATGATTTTACAATGTTTTATCATAGCCCTCCACATTATGAAGATAAAGTAAAATCTACAATATCTTCTCTTATGTCTTGGGAGGAATATCCTTTAACTTCATAGCATTTCTCCTTCGGGACTTTCACCCGGCCTTTCTTTTGCCCCAACTATTAGACTTCTGTATTACCGAGTAAAACAACTGCACAGAAGTAATAACCAACCACGTGACGACACATAAAGAATTTTTCTTTATTTTTACAAAAGATCCCTTTGGAAACCAGTTGCCAAGAAGTAGTTCGTGTAACTACACGAGAGATATTGTAAATTTGTACGACACGTGGCAATGATTATTTTTTGCATATGTGAAATATGCTTCTCGAGGTAATACTGAGTATTTTTTTTACGAAAATTGGAGCAAAAATTTATATATTTTTTATGTTCATTAATACATAATGTTTTTTTCAAACCATGAAAAAAAAATCGAATCTTCAACAATTTGAATTAATTTAAATGGTGTAGCATGCTTATTAACATGCACTGTTATTAATGGAAAGCAATTTAGGCATAGGTGTGCAAATAATTCTGACTACTGGAGGTTATGGGACAACATAAACCATAAATTCCCGGGTAAGAATACGAACCCAGTATTACTGCCTAGTGATACTACTGTAGTATTACAGTTGTTTCAATGTAAATTTACATTTACAAAAAAAAATACAGTGAACTTAGTTCAGTCAGGAAGGTTCCTTTAACTAAGGAATATTTAAGTCGCCGTAAAGAATTCATAGTTTATTGAAATAACTTTATTTAAGGGGGATATTTATTTACAAAACATTTTAAAATCCAAAAAAAAATAAGCTCACAAGTAAATTACTCACAATATAAACCAAATATGTGTTTGGAAACAATTATTATTTTTTTTTGAAGCAGTTCTCCGTCCACAAATCGACACAAGATTAAAAAAAGAAGCGGATAATTGGTTTAACGAGTAGAACCAGGTTGGGCGAATGCGAAAAGGAAAAGTAAAAGGAAAGAAAACTACGGAGGAATCGTTAGTTGCGCCCGACGAGGGAATCGCGACGTCTTATCGACGGACTGCTACAGGGAGAGGAAGGTTGTAAACTCGAGTCAACCCCCCTTCACCGGAGCTCTTCAGAGGGGGAGGGGGGGAGTGACGCCCGCCTCGCGCGGGTGACACAATTACCTGCCGCGGGGGAAGTTTGGCTGCGCCAAGTTGGCGACACTGCGCCGTCGGCGTGGAAGCAGGACGGCGAACTGTCCGTGCGTCGGTAGCCCCGGGCTGCTAGGCAACACCCCTCGCACACAGGGTGTGCTTGCAAGAGAAGCCTAAGATGTCCATCAAGTTCTGTCCCTGCCCGAACACGCCCGAATATTCACCTTCGGCCAACCTCGGGATTTGTTTTATTTTTGCGCAGGAAAAATTTAATTCAAATATTAAAATTGGTCGGTTAGGTTAGCTACATTAAAAACACTTTAAAACACTATGGACGGTTAGTTAGGTTAGTATAGCTACATTAAAATAAACAGAGAAATATATATATATATATATATATATATATATATATATAAATAAACCCGAGGTTGGTCTGAGGTGAATATTCGGGCGTGTTCTGGCAGGGACAGAACTTGATGTACATCTTAGGCTTCCCGCGAAGGCACCGGGAAGTTTCCAGATGCTTAAAAAAAAAATTGGCTGTGTGGCCACTACGCGCTTCAGGAATGAGCGCGCAAGAACACACAAGCGCAAGTACTCAATAAAGCAAACAGGTCATCAAGCGCTGCTCTTGCCATCTGTGTTTTTTGTTTTTTTCAAGCCACTTCCAGCTGAAGAACAATCAAGCCGGCAGAAGGAACGCCATGTCGCCGCTCGGGCAGCAAGCTGTCAGTCAAACACAAAAGGGCGACTTCTAGGTGTGTGAAGTCTCTTCCTGTCCCGTCGATGGTCTGCGCCAGGTCTGCGTGATGCCCCGAATCCCGAAACGTCGCGCGAAGCGTGTCTGCATTGCGAAAACCGGTTCAGGGCGACGATTAGAATCATAATTCAACGTATTGACGTGTCGTGGTCAAGCACCAGCGTTTCGGTAGTTTGCAACATGGCGACGGTCATGCCTCCCTGCTCTCAGCCCATCTTGCTCCTTGTCAGATCTCGCGTCGCCTTGGCCCTAGTCAACAACTGACTTGCCCGGAACATATAGGCTCCACTGTACCTTCAGTTTCACGACGAAAGAGGGCGGGATGAGATAGTTCACATGTTTTCAAAAAACAAAGTTGGCCTTACAAGTCTTCCATATGTCGGCGCGTTCTTTATCCCCCCCTCACGGGTACACCGTCCACCTGTGATCAGATCATTGAAGTCTCACCTTACCTCGCCCGGGGCCGCTAAGACTTGATGTAGCAAGTCGTTTACGCGGAGAGAGAGCTTAAAAAGACATGACAGAACTTGTAACGTTAAGCCTGCGTACAAGCCAGAGGACAACGATGGATCTACTAGACTAAGGATTAGTGATCTGCATTACGACAATAATTTTCCTTGTCTTGAGAGAGATTATGTTCGTGGCTCTTCCGATCTCGACGAAGAACTTAAATTGAAGGACGATAATGATTTATGGGAGAATGAAGACAATGGAAGAATCCTTAACGTGAAAAGTGAGAATACATTCCAGCCGAATTCAAGTAGATCTTTCTTACTTTGTAAAAATGATGGACTCCTAAAAAGGAAGCATGAAGACGATAATGGCACTTCGACATCATCGATATCGAATTCATATGGTAATCTGGGTGAAGAGGATGTCTTCTACAATGATTGTTACAGTGACTCTGAGGTTGTTGACAAAAGCATAGACTGTGATGAAGCACCTAAAGCTGACAAGATCGAAGAATGTAACGGTGTCCTGAGACCGAAACGATGGAAACGACGTGTTATAATAAATAAATCTGGTAACGCTTATTATGATCACTGGGACGATTGTGATATTAAAATTATTTATAATAAACAAGCAAGTGAGATGGTGGTAGAAGAGATTGATTACACATCGTGGAAAGATCCAAACTTATTGGTTGACCGGCTAAGACTTCTACATGGCTCGCTTTGTGCAGGAAACTATTCGTGCATAAAAGAAATATCCTACATACTCGAAGAACTGAGGAAAGCTGGCTACATACAATAATAACTTATTTTACTTCTATTAGTATAATGTTAAGAAATAAATTAAATATTAAAAGTAAAAATTTAATGTTTTTATTTCTTGCATTCTGATTTCTAACTAAGACTTAGTTCTCGTAACTTGTGTTTCCAAATGTGCTGCCTGTTTGATGGTGCTTCCATAATGTGCTTCCTTTTTGTTGATGGTGCTTCCAAATGTGCTGCCTTTTTGATGGTGCTTCCAAAATGTGCTTCCTTTTTGTTGATGGTGCTTCCAAATGTGTTGCCTTTATTGATTGTGCTTCCAAAATGTGCTGCCTTTACGTTGATGGTGCTTCCAAAATGTGCTTCCTTTTTGTTGATGGTGTTTCCAAATGTGCTTCCTTTTTGTTGATGGTGCTTCCAAATGTGCTGCCTTTATTGATTGTGCTTCCAAAATGTGCTGCCTTTACGTTGATGGTGTTTCCAAATGTGCTGCCTTTTTTGATTGTGCTGCCTTTTCGTTGTTGGTGCTTCTTTTTTGTTGATTGCTCGTAGTAAAATATGTAGTGATTGAATATTTACTAGTTCAAAACCTCTTGGTGTTACTAAAATATTTTTCAAGGTCACTTGGTCCTTTAGTATGTATAAAAATTTCATGATGGTCTAAATGACTGTTATTATCTAAAGACGAAGAAGGTCCTGCGGTCCTGAAATGACTAGCCTATACGTCTGATATTGTCATTACTTGGTCTCATGGTCCATAGACAATTGTCCTGTATGTGTGGCTTTGTACATGAACGATTTATAGGTTATTCAGATTATCGAATAATTATACTTTCATGTAAGGCATAGCGGTACTGTATTTAATTCGTTGGTCAGGTTTATTGTCTTGAGTTGTTTTTCGTAGAGTGAATAATAAATTCCACGAAAGGTAATGAAAAATAAAATATTAAATATATTTAATATTTAGTTACACCTGTCACTGGTCAAGCAGTGCGTTCATTACTTCTGGAAATATTAAGCAAAGTATAATGTTATTTATATCAATTTTCTCATTATTATGTATTTCAGAGTATATTATACTCTATGTAACTTGGATGTCCAGGTCCGATCTCAAGACACAATGCTAGCATGCTTAGGGCTTGGATGGTTGATCACCGTGTTGGAATGTTGGAGGTCGCCAGCAAGGCGGGGGACAACAACGGAAGCAACGGTACATGTGACTGGACTGGAGGGTGGTCCTAGCGGAATAAATTGAGGTCAACACCCTAGACACAGCAGTCAACACATAGTCGTGTGGGTATGGAGCTGCTGCTACAAATTCAAGCAAATGCTGTTCATTCCAACTGCAAAGTACGCGGAAGTAACGCCCGGATTCCGCCGTGTGCACTACGTCACCGAGGATGGTTACTTCCAACTAGAGGTCTGCAACTTCGGTCATCACTGGACCAGTGATTGTGACGAGGAGGCTCCGGACATAATCGAGACATCCTGCAACAAGGTAGATTGTGTCGTCTATTATCTAAGACCTGACAGTACATTACCGGCTTAGTCTCGTCTCGACCACCATGACGAAATGTGTAAACCTCCAAGGCTTCTCTAGTCAGTATGGATTTATTATCAAGGAACTTAGCATTGCAGATGAAGAAGGAAATGTAATAACACACTATGTGTGGTAATTATTTTTAGCCGAAGTGATAATTTAATAAAACACGTAAAAATTAACTTTAAGGTTTTTTTCTAATGTGTCAACAAATCAATGATAGGATGGATTTGTATGTAGAACTAGAAGTATACTACATCTCTTGAAGAACACTGCATGGTATATATTGAAAGACTCTTGGGCTCAAGAAACTATACTATAGGTGGAAAGGATGATGCGGTTCCTAAGATTAAATGAAAGGAACTTTATTGATTTTTTTTTCTGTATACTACGATGATTTAATTGTGTTTGGGATGATGGGTTGAAGGATTAAATAATAAAACTGGAGACACAGGCTTTTAAAGAAAACGAGAATGGAACTAACCATGTCTACAAAACAATAGAGAATAATGTGAAGCTCACAAGATCATAGATTGTGGTAAATCTCTGACAACTGAAATGCGGAAACGATATCATAAAATGAGTGATATTGATGCAGCTCATGATAATATTGATGACAGCTACGATGATGATGATGATAACTTTGCGTCTGTGATAGTGACACGGATGCGTGGATTTTAAGACTAATAATAACAAATATGTAAAGAAGATGGAAGCCGTAGCACATGAGACCAATTGTTCATCGAGAGACAATCCAAATGATTGAAGAATAGGCTAAAACTTCTACTTGGTTCGCGAAATGCTGAAAATTTATACGTCCTCAAAGAAACATGAACTAAGAAATGCCAGGTTTATATAATAAAACCTACTTTTTTGATCTGATGTGTATTAATGGGAATAAATATACAATTTAATATGAGTTTTATTAAATATCTTTCTTACATATGTACTTTCAAGCTCTTGGCGTCTACAGTGTACATAAAGTATATAAAATATTTACGTACTTGGTTCTTCGTTTACCATGTATATTTTGCATTTTAAAATATGAATTTATTAAAGAAAAATGACTGAAATTTTGTGTGTTAGAAACCATAAGTCCGTCTATAACTGGTGTGATTTATAATACTGTGAAATTTTGAGGATAGTATGACCAATATGATGTTAATATGGTGATGTGACATTGGCTTGCTACTTCGCTTGAATGAAATTTAAATGTTAACTTTGTGATGAAATCTGCAAATGCGTGCATTGCGTGTACATTTCATATGTCGAATTTGCTTCCAAATGTGCTGCCTTTTTCGTTGAGTGGGCTTCTATTTTTAAAGTAGTTTTGACTCGAGTATTATAGTAATTGGTTTTTGATTTGACTAGCGTATTATTCCATCCTGTGCATGTATATAAGCGAGTCCTATACAGCAGGTCGCTCAGTTTGTTACTGACGTTATCGGTGTAAGGATCACCTAGTTTGTTTCTTCTGGTGCATAAGTCGCGTAATTACCTGTTCTTGTGAACTCGATGGCATCTTTACCGTCTAAAACGATGAACTTGATGGATGTTGTACCATCGTCTACAGGAACTCTAACGTCAGCGCCGACGATGTTGGAGCAGATCCCGACGGCAACGCCTCTGACAACACTGGAGGAGATTTCAACAGTTGTGGTACCACCAGCAGAAGAGAATTTAATGCCGGTGGTGCTGGCTTCACAGGAAAACACGACGAACTTCGTTTTAGCCTCGATGGAGACTTCAATGGCTGGTGATTCAACAACTAACGGACATCGGTGTTGTTACTGTGACAAGATTTTCACAAACAACAGCAATGCTCGACGACACGAAAAGAGAGAATGTGTCAAGAACCTTTATCGTAAAATGATTGTTTGTGAGAAATGCCATAAGCAGTTTGCCAGAAAAGATAATATGAAAACGCACATGAAGACATGCAAAGGTCCTGCTGTTCGGCAGAAAGTAAAGGTTTATATTCAACAATGATGCATTGATGTTCATAAGAGTATGCCTGGATATGGCGCAACTGCGGCAACGTCAGTATCTGGATCGGGTCTGAAAGGCTTGTCTTCATCAGCAAGGTATCCTTGCAGCTACTGCGATATGTCGTTCTTTTTTTCTCATGTAGCACGAAGACATGAGAGGAGTAAATGCAAGAAGAATCCATCTCGCATAAAGTTCCGCTGTGATGAGTGTCATGAATGGTTTACACGTATTGATAGTTTGCGACGGCATGTGAAAAAATGCAACGGTAAAGTCCGTGTGTCTACTGAAGAACTACCTGTAGAAATTTCGACTCCTCGCTTTAGATTGGAGACTCGTAAGCGTACAAGCAAGAAAACCAATGTGCAGCAACCGATTGCTACAACGTCTGGACATGAAAATAAACCTAATACTGTGCTCGGTGTATTACAAGTGAATGATAATGGGTTCTACTTGGCGCAGTCTGCATATCGTGGAAAATTGAAAGATTACTATTATCTAAATACATTAGGTGAGTCAAAAGACATTTGTAATTTTCTTGATGATATCAGAGAGGACATAATCAATCAGCTTACTGATGATGTAGCAACAAACGGTCTATCAAAATATAACTTGTGGTTGGACTGTATATATGGAAAGCCGCATCCATTCGAAGACGAAGTGAGGAAGTGTGCATTCAAGACATCGGCTGCAGTAATTTACAGTTCTGACGATGTGAAGCAAACTGTTAAAAACGGTATCCAGAAACTCTGTCAAGAAGAGGAGGACTATGTCTGTAAAGGTTCTGGTTGGTCTCTGTCTAGTATAAACCGATTGGAGCTAAGAATTAGTCATTTCACGCTTATGCAGGGCTTTCGCAAGTGATCCTGTAGTAAAATATAGATTTTGTAATAAAATTTATTTTGTGAAAGAATTTGCGATGTTTTATTTACGAACCTGTCACTATTATGTTAAATTGTTGTTATATTTATTTTTTCTTCAGCATCCAGAATCGTACCAAGGACCTAAGTCGATCTAATTAATCATTTTATTGGTTGCAAAATTTATTTAATGAATTTTGAACTTTTTCCTGAATTTCTAGCATTGAAATTATGAATTTCCAAGATGGCGGACATGATGGCTTATAGGATGATGGTAGTAGAGGATTTTAAGCCTCTTTAAGAATTTTGAACATGGTTTATTGAAATTATTATTTTTTTACATAAAATTAAACATTATTGCATCGATCGAGTATCGAACCAAGGACAGGAACTGATCGAATCAATATGTAAATTAATGAGTGATTTATTTAATGAATTATGGATTTTTTCCCGAATTTCTAGCTAAATAATTACACGATTCCAAGATGGCTGCCATAACGAAACATGCAACAGTAATAGGATCCAATATGGCGGTCATAATGTAAAGTGTAACGATAACATCGTACTCAACCGAGATGGCGGGCATAACGAAACATGCAACAATTAAATATAATCCAAGATGGCGACCATAACGATATGGTCAACAGTGGTTTTAAGTAATAATTTATTTAATTTTTATCATTTAATTCGATTAGTTATTTTTTTAATTAATTTTAATTTTTTTCCCATTTTTCTAACATAAAAATTATGGATTTTCAAGATGTCAGACATGATGTCATACTAGCTGGTGATATATATATACCTTGACATAAGTGGTGGGAGGTCAGTTTGCCGATAGCTTCTGTGGAGGAAGGACCTGTGGCCATTTTTTTTTATCTCGCCGGGTTTAAACCGAGGACTACGCGCTCCAAGGCGTAAGTGTACATTTAATTTTTTTAATATTTTTATTAAAATTTTATGAATTGAGTGGCTAGCTCTAAGATTTATTAAGCCGCTTTTAGGATTTTGGGTTTTTTCTAAGGCAAAACGACTTTTGAGGTTTTTCGAAATCCTAATTTTCCCTCGAAACGGGAATTTTTGAGTCATTTTGAGTCATTTTTAAGGAATTTTAGGGAATTTTTGAGTCCAAGATGGCCGCCGATGACGTCATCCAAGATGGCCGCCGGATCCTGGATCCTGCGCCTGTCCCAGAATCGGCTATATCCATCTACTAATATTGATCCCAAAAAATTTCAGCACAACAGTTGAACCGAAACAAAAACACGACAAAACGACAAGAAACAAATACAATAGTTTTCCAAAAACAGCAGAGAACGAAAAAACCCCCACAAATGATGACAGCACAAAAATATTGAACCCAAAACAATTCAGTACAACAGTTGGAACGAGACAAAAACACGACAAAACGAAAAGACGAAACAAACACAATAGTTTTCTAAAACACTAAGCTGGCTCCAGCGAGCCTTGAGCCGACATGAGTCTCCGTGGATGCCTCACGTCGAAATATTCTCCTCTCCAAGCACGCGTTCTGACGTGATAACGTCTTATAAATTGATGAACGCCGGCTGCACGCACGAAAAAAAGCATGACTCATTGTCACGTTCCGCCCGAGCCGAGCGTGCAAGAATAGCGCGACCACCGTGCGTGAAAATCTTCTATAATATCAAACAGGTTAAGGCGGGCTTTTTTTTAACTAATTGTTCGTGACTACATTTAAACAAAATTTTTTAAATTTAATTTGAAAAAAAAAACTGTAAATAATATTTGAAAATTAAAAAAGAATGCAATTTTTCATGAATGTTTTCTTATGACGTTTATCACGTAAAATTATCGTTCGTAAACCGACTTTTTACTCCCGTTCGAAACCACCGGGCATACTACATTATTATTGTTGTCCGAGATTGTCAATACTGAACCCGCAACGAGCTATGACTAGAGACTGGAGAAATTCGCGGGTTCAACGACCTCCAGGATAGACTCCAATATCCTCTACACACTCGGGCAAATGCCAACTGTTCATTGGCTGTTGACTTGCGAGTCGTCTCGACTGGGCAGCCTGTGATTCGATACTTCTATGAGTGAGGGTCTCTAATTGACCCTCATTACTCCAGATTAACAGTGAACTAATGGCAGAAGCAGCACTGAGGTATAATTGTTTGAACTGTAGTATTTCTCGAAATGAATCCGCGAATTTTTCTGGTCTCTAGCTATGAGTGTCGAGTTACCGTGGCACAAGGTAATATCGGCATTTCACGTTTTCAGTAGAGTTTTTTTTTGTGGGGTTTGTGAGGGGGATGTGTGGTCAACACGCTCACCTCCCACCTCGGCCTTTTCCGCTCCTGCTCGGCGCCAGTCCTCGGCGACAAGTGAGGGTCGCGTGGTTTATCTCCACGTGAGTGACCTCGCACGGGCTCTAGCATATAGAGAACGTGCTTTCAACATTCGAGTTCAGCCGCAGTCAATTGTGTTACATCAATAGATCATAATCAAAGTCAATATATATATTTTTTAAATTTTGTTAATGAATTAATTTTTTCCCCTAAATTAACTTAAAGTAAGTGCATGTGTTTGGGAGAAGTCTGGACTAGGGAAGACTCTAGGTATTGATGTAGCCACACACACACACACACACACACACACACACATATATATATATATAGTTATTTCGTACGGGAAATAATGGATGTCACTCCATCTGCCAATCAGAGAAGAGTTGATTTAATATATTTAATTCTTAAATTTATAATTTATAATATATATCCAGTTTCTGATATTAATTAATAATAATTTAATTTAAATTATGATTTTCAATTATATTAAATATACTTTAATTTGTTATATAATAAGATTTTAATATAATATATAGAATAATTTAATTAAATTTTGTTAATATTAATTAATTTAATAAATACTTATAAGTACAAAGAGGATAGACCAATTTATGTATTTATTATCTAATATAATAAGATGTTATTATAATATAAATATTTATAAAATATATGAATTTATTAAATATGTTATTATTAATTATATATTAATATAATATAAAGATTTAATTAATCTATAATGATATATTATCTTTGAAAGATTTGTGCAATGGGAGTGCATGACTTGATGTAAGCTTTTGGACATACGCCATTGCTAAGAACATGTATGTCTGTAGAAGAAAACTAAAAAATACCCAAAAGACAAAAACACAAATTAAGCAAAAAATTGCTATTGTCAACAGGATATAAAAACCACAAAAATATTCCATAACAGGAATATGATCAATAAACTAAGAAAAACAAAGAAAATGGACTAAGAGAACGAAAAAACCTCCACAAATGATGACAGCGCAAAAATATAATGATATATATATAAATAATGATCTAAGAAGAAGCACGCAAACACCGGACACGGAGCTGAATATTCCGTGGCGTCGACCGGCCTGCCATCTCGCGGACGGGACTCGAACTACGAGCCAGCGCCGCTAACGCGATTTGCCGCGTCTCCCCCCTCCACAAGCGAACATAACGAAGTCTGCCTGCGAGACTGACTGATGGGGGAGGGGGTAAGGGGAGAGGGGACAGATTCCAACGAGCGTTTCCGCTGACAATGGCCGCGGGGGATAAAAAACAAGGGGGTGTAAAAGGGTAAAGTTAGCAAATTGAATCAGTTATCGCACTCCACTTGGCCGAAAGGGTGGAGAGGAAAAAGTGAAGAGCCCAATTACACAAATGAGGAGCGGTCGAGAGGATGCGAGATTATGTACTGTACCATTCCCCTCCCCACCTTCTCCTGCCACGCTCTCTCGCAGCTAACCCGTCAGTGCAGTGATGCAGCTTTAAGGCCCAGGTCCAGCTTTAAGGGTAGAGACCGGAAAAATTCGCTGGTTCAATGACCTCCAGGATAGACTCCACTATCCTCTACACACTCTGTCAAATGCCAACTGTTCATTGGCTGTTGACTTGTGAGTCGTCTCCACTGGGCAGCCTGTGATTCGACACTTCTACGAGTGAGGGTCTCTAATTGGCCCTCATTACTCCAGATTAACAGTGGACCAACGGCAGAAGCAACACTAAGGTATAATTATTTGAATTGTAGCATTTCACGAAATGAATCCACGAAATTTTTCAGGTCTCTATTTAAGGGGCCCGCCTCGTCAGGGGTGTGTGTGTGTCGGCGAGGCGGGATGATAAGCGCGACGCTCGCTGGTGCTTCTAGCGCGGTGTCTCCTTTGGACTGGCGCGCGGTCTTCTCCCAGTGCATAGGGCGGTCCGCGGTCCACGAGGACGCAGAGTGTTGTCCACTCGTGTGCGAGCCCGGGTGAGACTTGGTGAGACGCGGCCAGACGCTGTGAGACGTGACCAGATGCGGCCAGATGTGGCGAGACGCGGCCAGACGCGGCCAGACGCGGCCAGACGCGGCCAGACGCGGCGAGACGCGGCGAGACGCGCTGTCTCGGCGCTGTGTCTGCAGGGCGACCCTACTCGCCGGCCCGGGGTATGGGGGAGGGGAGGGCAGTCACGGATGCTAATGGAACATGCCGTGACCGGCAATCTCACCACCAGCGACTCTGCCGCGCTCCAATCCCATTTCATAATCGCTTTACGGAACTTTCCGCCCCATCGACTGCAAAGGGCACGGGCGTAATTGAAAATGCCCCCCTCTCCCCCTTCAGGGCCCAACCTCCCTCCCCGTCCCACCCCTTTGAAGCGTCTGCTGCGAAAACACATCTCCCAAAATAACCATCATTTTTCGCAATGCAAAACTCTTTGAAAGAAAATGGCAGTGCGGGTATATTTGCATATGAATCGTTTTTTTACAGCTGTCTGAAATTCTCAGTTAAGACAACTATATTATCTTTATTTTTCATAAAAAATATAAATATGTCATAATTAACGAGATATTTTGAACATCTAACGTAACATGAATTTTTTTTTTATTTGCATATACAACCCCTTATAACCAAATGATTCGAATTTTTTAAGTGGTGCCAGCTCTCTAGATAGTTATGTATATAGCATAGGCTTCACTACAATATTTCGGGATGTCAAATTATGTGGTAATAAAAATAATTGTATAATATATTTAGGGGTACCAGGTCCTTGGGTACCTTTTTACCACACTTCAACGTGTAGTGATGCTCTGGGATAACAAATAGATTTAGGTTATATTGATCCAAGATCAGAGAATTGTTTTGACTTGAAAACATACACAGTAATGATTTAATTTGTATGGGAAACTGAAAACACAATATAGTAGTTTGTCCGGGTGATAAAAAATATGTAAACAAATGAAATTTTTTTTGATTAATTAAATTATTTCTGTATGGGCTGTGACAGATTATAATGTATAATATATTTTATATTATATATAATTTAAAATATATAATATATAATTATTAGTAGATTAATTTAACATACATTACTCTTGTACACATAAAATGAGTTACAAATCTCACAGTAAAATAAATATGTTACTAAATAAAATAAATACAGCTTAGTAAGACTGTACAGGTACACACTTGAATATCGACCGGAAAATTAGGAAGCGAATATCAAACTATCAAAAGTTGACTTAGGATTTTATATCGTTTTCATTAAATAAATGTATATTTGAGCTATCTCACTGTTTAATCAATTTCAGGATTTTTTACAAAACAGAATCAACTCTGTAGTTACTCCTTATAGGCCGCATAAATGATGTTCTCAAAAACAATGTATGACTGATGCAGTATGGATATTAATAGGAATTTCAGTGTTGAATAAAACGTAATAACGTGAAATATGTTTATAATTTCACCTCAGGATAGTGAAATAACCTTTTGAAACACCGTATCATGCAAACTATGTTGCCGGAAAGTTAATTAAGCTCACTGCGTTTCTTGTGTGTAGATTACTCCTATTCCATAACCTTTCTAGGGTTATCTTGACACTATTCACTGTACTACTAATACAAAATGTCAAAATGAGCAAATACCAGTACTTTCTGCTAACAAATAAGCTGGAATACACAAGATTTCACACTCAGTCACTATTTGTGTGTTTGTAAAATAGCATCACTTTTTACACGCTTTATATTAGTTTCACCTGTATGTTTGTTTGTATGTTTGTATGTTTGTAAACGACTCCTTTGGGTGCGATTTTGACCCACTTTAAACGGCCAGATTTCATTCAAACTTTGTAGATTTATCGAGGACCGATGACAATACAATAATTTGATAAGATTATTCCATTATTCAATTTGCAAAATAAGATTTTTGTCAATTTATATAATTTAACAATATTTAGTAGGCTTTGTTTATATCACGCCAAAGACAAACTGAAAGAAAAGAGTTCGCACATTGTAAAGAAAACATTTCGCTCATGTGCGAACTCTTTTCTTTCAGTTTGTCTTTGGCGCGATATAAACAAAGCCTACTAAATATTGTGACATTTAATTAAATGAAAAGTGAGAGTGGTTTATGATTATTGTGCACAATATACTTTATTGAAGAGAATATTATCTATATTTGTAAAAATATGAAAAAAAACTGAAATAAGGGTTTTAAATGTTTCTTTCGTTAAATAAAGAAACACAATTACGTCTTTGTTTCATTTTACCAATTAACCAAGAGTGAAACATTATTATAAAACAACATTTTCTGCAAATATTTCACGAAAAATGGAAAAATGGAGGTTTGATTTTGCTGTGAAACCAACAGCAGATGGGAAATCAAACACCATATGCATAACCTCAATAGCTTCACCTGATGGGCAGATATTTGAAATTCCACTCGAACACCAACCTGAAAATCTACACCAAGCAGTTACAAATACTCCAAACTATGCCAAGGTCAGTAAATCATTAAATAAAAGACATCAAACACGGAAAATATGGATAAGTTTGACAGATGATATATCAAAAACATATTTGGATAGAGAGCAAAACTTAAAGTTTAAGAATTTTTACCTGGAATAAATGGAGGAAAAAACAAAAAGTGCTGAATCTATACCTAGTGGATCAAATAAAAAATTGGAAAACTGTTAAAAAAATTTATATTCTATTCTATTCTAATATCAATCCAAAATCTACTTTAATAGTAAATTGATGTAATAACTATCAAGTTTTTTCACATTGTTATAAAATTTCTTTCATACGTCGGTAAGAAGTATCACTTTAAATTATAAATAAACCAAACTAAAAAGTAGAAAATAAATAATAGTTAAAAAAACACTAAAAAACACGCTTTATATAGAAAACCAAACTAAAAAATAGAAAATAAATTTTAATAAATTAAATTATGAATAATGTAAATTTTTTAAATAAATATAAATTAATAATAGTGTATATAAGAAAAAAATGTATTTTATTTAAAAAAAGCGTGGGGTGCATGGTGTCAATAGTTATAAATATTTTATTGACATAGCCTATATGAGTAGAAGGATTATCATTTCGATAATATCTTAAAAAGCACCCCACGCTTTTTTTTAAATAAAATATATTTTTTTCTTATATACACTATTATTAATTTATATTTATTAAAAAAATTTACACTATTCATAATTAAATTTATTAAAATTTATTATCTATTTTTTAGTTTGGTTTTCTATATAAAGAGTGTTTTTTAGTTTTTTAACTATTATTTATTAACTTATGTTCAAATTGTGATTTTTTCAAAAATGTCCCAGAATCAAACACAGCATTGTGATTGGTCTTCTGTGGACCCAAGCCAACAGACGCCAAATACAGAGAAATTCTATGTATTTGGACGTGAATTAACACAAAAATACAAATGATTACTCCAAATATCAAAATAAAAATAGTTAGAAATAACACAACAATCGAAACAAATGTTGATGTTAAAATACCAGTATAATAAATTCTGTATAGAGAATGCGGTCGATTGTTGTTGCGTGGCTGGTCTAGTTCCATAGAGTAAAGAAATTCACAGAGCGGGGCTACTTCAAAATTAACAAAATAAACTAATGCAAATATCTTCAAACAGAAAATAATGATAGCATTGTGACTCATTACCTTACAATTTCAACAATATTTTTCGATGGTCAATTTAAAATTAATTTTTCTGTCTCATCCTAATGGCGCTCTTAAACCTCGTGACATCGGGACTGAAAAATAACCCCGATAGTCAGACATAGTTGCCAGAGAGATAAGTTCCATGGAGCGGGTTGGCGCAGGGAAACACACTGTACCGACACTTGTTTCCGGTAACGCCTCCTGATCTCGGTTTTCCTTGGTTTTCCGAAATCACCCAGACAAATATTGAGATAGATCCTTAATATAGGCCAATACCAGCGTAGTTTTGTATTAACTGTATCTAACAACCTTGTTTTGAAGTAAATTAAAATAATAATAAAAAGGGGGTTGTCTGTAAAGTCGGTTTACGGACGATAATTTTACGTGATAACGTCATAAGAAAACATTGATGAAAAATTGGATACTTTTTAATTTTCAAATATTATTTACAGTTTTTGCAAATTTAATTTAAATTATTTGTTTAAATATAATCACGAACAATTAGTTAAAAAGCCTGCCTTAACCTGTTTGATATTATACAAGCTTTTCTCGCACGGTGGTTGGCCGGTTCTTGCACGCTCGAATCAGGAGGAACGTGACAATTTTTCGTGCGTGCAGCGGGCGTTCATCGATTTATAAGACGTTATCACGTCAAAAACTTCAATACAAAAACAACAGGGTTCTGTTATGTTCGGTCCAAAACAATCCCGCAGCGAAGTACGCCTTGTCAGGGCTTACAAAACGTTTCACTCTTGTAAAGCGGGTAGCATGCACAGCAGGCGCTAAACTTAAACAACACGAGGCCTACTACCTAACACATTGATGAGTGAATCAGTGAACGATTCAGAAAAAAAAAATTCAGCTCTACTGACTGGAAAACGTTATTGAATTACGGAAAATTTTAAATTCAGCCCAAGTGCTGTGTTTCAGTCAATAAATAACATGCTAAAATAAGAAAAAAATAATATTATAAAAATTGCCAGAAACAGATGTACGTAATACAATTGCGAACATGTATGACTTTCAGAATTTCATTGAAAGTGTTTCAGTTGCAGGTGATTGAATCCTGATAGCTTTCAGCGAAGCATGTCGAGTGTAGGTTGTGACCGGGGCTTCATGAGTAAGAGAGCTACGAACTCCGACGCATCAACGCGAGAGGGAAACAGATTCTTCACAACCCCCATCTCTTCCGCGGAAGAACACAGACACATTTAGTTGGTTCAGGATCTACTTCCAGCTGATCGCGTGTCCTTACGCCGCGCCGGCATGACGATGAAAACAGGTCGAGCCTGCCGTCAGACGGAGGGTAGTTGATGTCAGCATGCACCAACACAAGAAATAAACTTTGAACAAGTTACAGACTTAAAAACCACTTTAATTTAAACAAAAATTGGTGTGTACTAAGCAATACGTTTATTTGCCACTCAAAGCATGTTTCCGACAGGAAGGATAAGCAATGAGTTGATAGTGGGAAGTGACAAGGCCTCCTGACACCCCAGAGAAAAAAATACATGTTATACTTTTTTATAAAAGATTCCTCTGGAAACCAGTTGTCAAGAATTAGTTTGTAATACAAAAAGAAATATATTTAATTTTGTTACATATTTTACATATGAAATACGTTTTTGATATAATACTGGTATTTATTACGAAAAATGTTGCATAATTTATATTTTAATTAATGTTTTATTCAAGCATAGCCTCTTAAAACCATATAAATTAACTCAATTTGTTGATGTATTATGCTTATTATGTATGCAGTTTGTACTGGAAAGCTATTCAGGGAATGGTTTACAAATAATTTTAACTATTTTAGGTACCGGGACAACAAAAAGCACAAATGCCTCGGTATCTTTACAAGTAGCATTCAATGAGCACCCTGTGTCAGAATACTGTTAATGTTTTATTTTTGTTTTAATTTAATGTCAACAACTGCTTTTGTAGTATAAAGTGGCTGAGAAAGATGTCTTTTTTTTTGTTTTGGTTGTGAGAATTCAGGTACTAAAATCGGAAATACAGTGAGCTCCCTGTAAATGAAAAGAATCACGTTGTTGTGTTAAACTATTGATCTTTCATGTCTTAAAATATCCCTGGATCTGTTACTTTTGTTGTACCACCAAGGTGATGATTTTATAACTTACTAATTACCGCTGCCTTATATTTCCCTGTTATAAATAAAGCCTGCTAAACACCATTTTGTTAAAAAAAGAGACTAGTCTTGGGTGTTCACGTAATCACTCATAACTAGGGACCATAAAAATTCGCGGGTTCATTGACCTCTAGGATGGACTCCACAGTACTTAACAAACTTGGGGAAATGACAACTGTTCATTGGCTGCTGATTCGTGAGACGTCTCAACCAATTTGTCCATGATTCGGCACTTTCTTGGTTTAGATTTTCCCATTGGCCCGAAGTTCCCCAGATAAAATATGTGGGCCAATCGCAGAAGCTCTACGAAGGTATACTTTTTTTTTGGATGTCAGTCCATCGCGAAATGAACTCGCGAATTTGTCAGGTCTCTACTCATAACTAGAGACCTGAAAAATTCGCGGATTCAATTCGTGAAATGCTACAATTCAAATAATTATACCTTAGTGCTGCTTCTGCCATTGGTTCACTGTCAATCTGGAGTAATGAGGGCCAATTAGAGACCCTCACTCGTAGAAGCGTCGAATCACAGGCTGCCCAGTCGAGACGACTCACAAGTCAACAGCCAATGAACAGTTGGCATTTGCCCGAGTGTGTAGAGGATAGTGGAGTCTATCCTGGAGTTCGTTGAACCCGCGAATTTTTCCGGTCTCTACTTATAACGCGTTACTCGTCTGAGTTGGAATAATTTACAGATCTCGGGTGGGCTCTGTGAGGCACAAGTTAGCACGACTCAGCGCGCAAGCATGTCCGAGCGAGTGAGTATGTGCTTGCCTGGATCTGTTCTGTGTCGTGGACACGCGACTGAAGTCGAGAAGCCTAAGATGTACATCAAGTTCTGTCCCTGCCCGAACACGCCCGAATATTCACCTTCGGCCAACCTCGGGATTTGTTTTATTTTTGCGCAGGAAAAATGAATTCAAATATTAAAAGTGGTTGGATAGGTTAGCTACATTAAAACACTTTAAAACACTATGGACGGTTAGTTAGGTTATTATAGCTACATTAAAATAAACAGATTAATATAAATATGTATAAATGAACCTGAGGTTGGCCGAAGGTGAATATTCGGGCGTGTTGAGGAAGGAGCAGAACTTGATGTACATCTTAGGCTTCCCACTGAAGGTAGGTGCCTACGTGAAGCTGCAGACACAGTTACTTCCTGCCCTCTCTTCCGCCCCCCCCCCCAACCTCCTTCATGTTCCCGCGACTGGGAAACAAAGAAGTTGTTCAAGTGGGCGAGTGATTTGAGGGAAAGAAGCGAAGGTAAAAAAAAAATCCCTGCAGATCTGAAAATCTCGAGGAAAGTACGAAAACTGAAAGGAGGAAAATAAAACGAACAAGGCAGGAGGTAGCGACCTAACTTACTTTACCAATTTTTTTCGCAAGAAGTCGAAGGTAAATTACACTTTACGTAAGCTCCTGACGGTATGAGAGATTTTTCCGAGAGAAAAAAAGATATTATTAAAACTTTGTAGTGTACATAACAGTTGGAAATTACAAAAAAAAAATTACGGATGCTAAGACTATATATACATGCAATAAATGTACAATGGAGTTGTGTATGTAACTAAATTATGTTTTCAATATAAGTTAGATTGGGCCAATACATAATTCTAAGTATGCTATTTTGTAACAGCTACACAAGAAAACCATCAAATGAATTTTAACGAGATTTAGCACGGCAGTAATAAGTAATGTACAAATGTCGTTATGAACATTTGATATTTTTTATTCCCACAATTTACATTTGCTCACAGGACGCATATCTTTGCTTACAATCCCATTACTCTGAAGGGAAGATACTCTAAGTGAACTGTGCTGCCTATGTTTGTAATTTTTCGACGTCGGCTGATTTTAGCTGTTTTCTGTGTGTTTGATGATCATCTTTTTTTTTTTTTTTTGTAATTTTCATATTTTTTTCTCCATTACCGAGATTTCTTATGACATGCATTTTAACCAGCAACGGCGTATGTCCAAAATAACATCTTGTGTCAATCTTCTCCTTTGCATGATGCATTAGAATAACGTATTAATTATTTTGTTTTTTAAGTGCAGGTATTTACAACGTTCAGTAGGCTTCGCTGTTTGGTATAGTTACCATGACAACCTATCCTGGGCATAGTCGCAAGAAACAAACACAATAAAAAGTACTCGTGCCCAACTGCACCAAATTCAGATTCAATTCAACTTAACCTCAACAAACACCCACCACCGGTGAAGAAACCTGCGGACTGATGTTTGAAGACAGGTTAAACAACCTGCACATACATACACTGTCCAACTTCGACTTCAACACAACCAAGTTGGACAAGTTTAAGCGTATTACACGTCTCATATAGCATTTAGCACAAAGCATTTAGCGGAATGGTAGGTTTTTTGACGTGATAATGTCTTATAAATCGATGAACGCCGGCTGCACGCACGAAAAAATTGTCACGTTCCGACCTGAGCCGAGCGTGCAAGAACCGGCCAACCACCGTGCGAGAAAATCTTCTATAATATCAAACAGGTTAAGGCGGGCTTTTTTTTAAACTAATTGTTCGTGATTATATTTAAACAAATTATTTAAATTAAATTTGCAAAAATTTTAAATAATATTTGAAAATTAAAAAAAAAAGAATGCAATTTTTCATAAATGTTCTTATGACGTTATCACGTAAAATTATCGTCCGTAAACAGACTTTACAGACAAACAAATGTTTTTCTTCTGGCGAGTTGTGCCGGTGAGGGCGAGGTACCTCGGCAGTCACGGCGGCGGTGATATTGTCTCCTCCAGTTCCGGGCGGGAGGGGGAGGAGGTCGTCAGCAGTCCTCCAAGTTAACTAATTAAGAAAGTTGGCGCGCGCGGGCAGCTGCGAGCACTTATTGACTCGCGACCGGGAGGGGCATAACTGCCGCGGCGGTTGGGGGAAGGGGGTGGAAGCCTAGGGGAGTCAAGGAGTGGGGGTTACCATCTGGCCCAGGTGCATTTATCCTCATTCATACGACGGAGCAACGACCATTATGTTTTGTGATCAGAAACACCGATGGTAATATTCTTCCAGAGGCGCCGCAATCTGCAATGTCTCGCAAGCCAGACCCGTGTGGGTTTAACCGGGAATGTGACGTTTTGCCTAAAGGCGTTTTGCCTAATTTTAGGCAAAACGCCGTTTAGCAAAACGCCGTTAGGCAAATCGCCATTATGCAAAACGCCGTTAGGCAAATCGCCATTATGCATAACGCCGTTGGCCAAATCGTAGTTATGCAAAACGCCGTTAGGTAAATCGCCGTCAGGCAGAACTCCGTTAGGGAAAACGCCGTTAGGCAATTCGACGTTAAAGGCAAAACGCCTTTAGGAGAAATGACTTTAGGCAAATAGCCTGTTACTCGGTTTAACCGACAAAAGTCATGCTCGTGTATTGTACACTGCCAAAATATTTTGACCTGTGTGCGTGCAATAAGAAGGAAACTTTAAAACACACAGAATGTTTATTCCATAAGACATAGGTAATTCTGACATCACACCCGTTTCACAGTCACGCATTAGCAAGTGCAGGCGGGCCCTACTCAGTGAGGGGCTTCATAATACCAGGGGAGGGGGGTAGCCTGGTCCCCTGCCCCCCTCTTGAATCTACCACCATGCTTTCAAGGACACTTGTGTTGGACGGCGGTCTACCAGTTGAGCGAGTGTCTTTAAGACGCAGTCCCGTACTCCATGTCGGTTAATTCATTTTATTGTCAAAGCAATTTTTTTTACGAGCGATCAAAGTCAATCTACCATGATAGCTCTCTGGCATTTAATGTTCCATCACAAATTTTTGTCATTAGATTTTAATTAGCGGCGGTGGAATAGTTACAAAAAAATTTCCAACATTTATTTAACTTGGGTGGCATTTCATAGATAACAGATAAATTTAAGTAAATGTACGGTGAAAATATTTGCGATCGAAACAACAAAAAATTCAGAAGAGCAATAGTGACAACAGCCCTAATGAGCCCGGCCTACTTGGCCAGAAATGAAAACACACTATCAAAAAACTGTTATCCGAGTGGGGTCTTCTTATGTAAAGTATGTAAGAACATACTCAGGGCGGATGAGCATTTCTGATTCCGTATTTCGTTTTCAATGCGTATGTTTGACGTATATAGCCAATTTGGAGACTATAATCCAGATAAGAATTTAGATTCAAATACTGGCGAAACAATTGATGTTAACTTGCACGAAAGACCTGTAAGAAATGTTAAGCCTCCTGACCGTTTTTCTCATAGTCAGTATGACTAGTGTTTTAATGATTTGGAAGCGGTCTTCAACTTAAGCGGAAGGTGATGTTGTATATGTTACAATTGGTAAGTGTGTTTTTAGTATTGTAAAGTTGGTGTAATTTCCGTGTTGCGAATTTGTTGTTTTGTAAAAGAATGGCTTGCTGGGCGTTCGGTTACATTGTGGTGTTGAAACAGTAAAGTTATGGAAACGTCTATTGTCTTATTTCACGACAGTCACAACAGTGATAACGTCTTATAAATCGATGAACGCCGGCTGAACGCACGGAAAAAGCATGACTCATTGTCACGTTCCGCCTGAGCCGAGCGTGCAAGAACCGCGCAACCACCGTGCGAGAAAATCTCCCATAATATAAAACAGGTGAAGGCGGGCTTTCTAAAAGCAGCTATTTAAAAAATTTGATATGACTTTATCACGTAAAATTATCGTCCGTAAACCGACTTTACAGGCAAACCCCTTTCTTGAAGAGTGAAGATACTGAAACGCGTGTTCTCAGAATGTATTTTTCACGAATGCAACTGTTGTGCCTCCAGGCCTCCTCCACTACAGTATCTACGCGATGGTCACGTGATGTAGGAAGAGCATCACCCGCACGAAGCCTTGTGGACAGGCCACCAGATGGACAGCAGGGAAAAGATGGTCCAGGCAGAAAAAAAAAGCCCTGCCGTAGAAAAAAGTGATTCCAGTGAAAAAAACTTGTCTTGTGACCAGCAGGTACTATATTCTCGAAGCTGACGGAATGTATTTTTTTTTGTCTAGAGTTACAATATGTACACACAAGAAGTAAATGTATTAAATCGAACACATAAGAATTTAATTTATATAATAATGGAAACACGTGTGTTACAGTTGTAGCAAAGCAAGGATGATCACAAAAAATTGGTTGTCTGTAAAGTCGGTTTACGGACGATAGTTTAACGTGACAACGTCATAACAAAACATTGATGAAATGATTGCATACTATTATGTATATAATTGAATCATTTTTATTGAATTATCACTATTTTGTATGGATATAAAGAAGGAGTGAAATGAAATCTACAATTAAATTGATAAATTTACTTTCATTTGCACTCATTAATTCAAACATGTTCATTACTTTAACGAACATATTATTTTAACTATACCTTTTATACATGTTTGCTATTTAACTTCTTCCAATCTGTGTTATTCTGTTAAGAATAGAACAATGATAGGAAAAGTAGGAAACGAATGGGAGTGTTTCAAGTTTAATGTGCCTCGAAAAAGTAAAATCAATGGTTGTTCCAATCGAGTGGAAGAGAGATAGATGCGGCGCAAGCGTAAAATGAGCGTAACGGGACAATGTGTGTAACGGGACACTTTTTCGTGCGTGCAGCCGGCGTTTATCGATTTATTAGACGTCACGTCAAAAATAAAATAAATGCACGGTTACTGAAGACGTGAACATTGTTGGTCAGGCAGGGTTGGCGAAGCGCATGTCGTAGTGCTCCTTGCAGACCACTTGCCGAAGGCAGTCTTCGAGTCCCGTGATGGCGGCCGGGAATCCCTGGCGAGTCTCGTCAGATAGCGGGCGCCCTGGCCGCGTATCGCGGCGATAAACGTCCCGACGCTGAGGAACGACGCCTGGATAACGGCCTGCCGCCGTGGCGCTGCTGAAGGGAAGGGGGAAGGGGTGGAAGGAGGGCGCCAGGTCATCCTGCCCCGTCCGACGGCAAGGCCTTGCGATCCATCGTCCTGGGCACGCGAGACGCCCGAACTCTGACGACGCTCCCGGAACCAGCCGAACTCTTCCGAGACCGCGTCCATTGGAATTATAGGTACTGGATGTGTTTGCTGCGGTTTGGTTTATTTTCGTCTAATATCTCAACAACAATCATTGCAACATCCATCACAACTGATTTTCTGGCAAGAACTCTATAGTTCGAATTTCCATATTTAGCTTGGTTGAATCATACTATACTACATACATGATGCATGAAGATACTTTCTTCCTGTGAAGTCATTAACTTTTAGTATTGACTTCATTTTAATGAGAGACTGCAACTATAGTTATACTGTCAATATATACTATGTAATTGTCTTTGGAAATCTCTTAACGTGTGATTAATGTCTCGACGTAGGCATTTGTTCGATAGCAAATGTCGGGTAATCTGTTGAAACCAACATGGCGTCCTTCGGTTACTATCTCTCCCTTATCATTTTCAGGTCCCTTGGTTGTTATTCGATTGCGCATGTCTGTCTGCCCATATAACAAGAAGTGGTATAGAGAAATGCAATTATTACATTGGCAACTGAAACCATGTTTGACGCGACATGTGGCATCTAATACTGTTTTGTTAAAAAAAAAAATCATTTTCTACATAAATCAATACGAGAAGCAATATATCTGGTAGTCCACACCACAAAATATGTAGTTACCAAAATAAAGTGAATTGTTTTCCACTGGTTTGTTTGCCTGAAAATAGCTTCTGCATTAGCAATATATTAAGAAAGCTACTATCTAGCGGGCGGGCCTGAAACTACTTCAAGAAACCAGGTCTCAGTCTCGGCGATCCGCCGCGCGAGCAGCGAGGAAGGACTGTGGCTCTCCGGGCGTGGCCTCCATGGAGGTCGGAAGGAAGGAGGAGGGGAGTGCGCGCAACAGTTGTCAGCCCTGCGGACCGCGCAGGGGTTAGAGGAGGGGGTGGAGGGGGGAGGCAGCCTGGGGCTCCCACCCGGGGAGGGCCAGCTGCGGCTATATTTACACCTGCGCCCGCGCCGCGCTGATACCGGGGGGTGTGGAGGGATATCGCGGGCTCACCAACACACACACACACATACACCTGCACACCCAGCATTCTGGACTGTCAGTAGAAATACCTTTCATTTCTTAGTATACTCAGCATGTCCCATAACTCAACATCTGCTAAGAACAGTTGGTATGACAATTAAACACGGTTCTGAACATCAAAAAGTAGAGTAATTTACGATATGCAAGAACATTCAAAGGTTTTTAAATCCCCCCCCCTCTACCGCCGAATTACATTAACTTTGACGAAACATTTTTGTCACGCATTCATAAATTACCTTATTAATAAAAAAATTTGAAAGTAAAACCAGATATGCTATTCTTTTTTAATAAGAAATAATTATTTGTAAGACACATACAGCAGCAATTTTTAATCGGTTAAAAATTAACACTATCAAAAATTTACTTTGATAACCTTAAACGCAAAAACGTTTATGTTTTTATTACATTTGGATCTTCTTATCCATGCTGCAAAAAATAAATGTTGAAAATTCAAATTTGCCAGCTAATTATGCAAACAATATGAACTATAAATACATATTTACATTTTGGTGAAATAAATAAAAATAAAATAAATACCTGTAATGGGACATTCAACCTTAATATGGTTATGCTATGAATTTATTTGAAGTCATATTAAAAAAAAACATGAAGTGTCAGGTGTACATAGTATGCATAAAGTATTTATTTATTGTGTTTTTGACGTGACAACGTCTAATAAATCGATTAACGCCGACTGCTCGCACGAAAAAGTGTCCCGTAACGCACATTGTCCCACTACGATGTGTCCCGTTACGCTCATTGTACGCTTGCGCCGCATCTCTTTTCCACTCGATTGGAACAACCATCGATTTGACTTTTCAATCATGTTTTCGTCGTTTGAATTATTAATATTGAGTAATTTA
This sequence comes from Bacillus rossius redtenbacheri, assembly GCF_032445375.1. NCBI lineage: Eukaryota > Metazoa > Arthropoda > Insecta > Phasmatodea > Bacillidae > Bacillus > Bacillus rossius. Next base: position 5,692,564 of record NC_086330.1, on the reverse strand, counting down.
ATGATCGTCCACCGATTTTCAGCACAATCGGTACGGTTATTTAAAGGTAATGTTGAATTTTAAAATATGTTTTTGTACAAACAATGTTGTTTTAGAGTTACACATAATAATTCAAATTACACCCGGGATCTTTTGCACAATGTTTTAAAAAAATATTGTAACACATTTTAATAAGTTTGGTGTATTTGGGATGCGTGTTTGTTATAAAAAACGTATTATACAATCGAAATAATATTATTCTCCTACGGTGCTGCCATCTACGGTGACGGACGGGAACCCAACGAATCGCGCTATCCATCCTCTTCCGCACCAACTAGGCACTCATTAATACATATTTTTCTTTGTTTATCGCAAGGGTCGTTATTATTAATGAATTATAAATAAAATTTCGTGGCCGCGGCCACAATTGCATATAATTTTCAGCAATGGAAGACATAAAAACGTAAAATATTCTCGACGAATTTTAATCTCGTCCCCAGCGTACCACAGGCGTCTGGGTTGGAGATTAAAGCAGAAATTCTTTCTTAAACTTACAAATACTTATTTTTTTTAACTGCAAGGGCATTTTTATTAAATTCTACGTTTAATTTCACGACGAACAAACTTCGTCGTTAAATGTGGAATTGCGAAAAAGCGTAAAACATTCTCGACGAACTTGAAGTTAAAAAGCAAACATGTATAAAAGTTATAGTTGAAATATTCTCTTCGTTTAAGTAATAAACATATTTGAATTAATGATTGCAAATAAAAGTAAATTTATCAATTAAATTGTAGATTTCATTTCACTCCTTCTTTGTATCCATACAAAATAGTGATAATTCAATAAAACTGAATCAATTTTATTCATAAAAGTATGCAATCATTTCATCAATGTTTTGTTATGACGTAGTCACGTTAAACTATCGTCCGTAAACCGACTTTACAGACGACCAATTTTTTTCTCTTCGGGTGTCTCCTGAAGCGACAGGTGGCAGGCCTGGAGCGACAGGTGGCAACACTGTGCGGGACCGCGCCTGAGCCCCGCGACCATCAATAATACATGCGGCGCGCGGGCCTCCTCCATATGCAGGCCAGTGGCGTGGAGAGCCGTGTTGCAGGGAGGGCTCAGGGCGAGTCCTTCTTGAGCTGCCGTGGCCAGCTCTCCTGCGCGGGCAGTCTCACACTCAGTTGAAACAGCACATGCTAGAAGGGCCTTAGTCCAACCAACCTGGTTTCGAAAAAAAAAAGGCTTGTGGTGTTTTTATTTTCTCAAACCGGTCACTTTTGTGGTATTGTTTTAAATTAAAGTTGTTCTGTATCACCCAGGGATCTAACCAAGAATGGATTCTATTGGTAGATTAATGATTGATTTTTTATAAATTTATGGGTCAATAAATACAAATATCCAAGATGGTAGTCGTAATGGCTTATAGAATGACGGTAGTAGTTGATTTTAAGCCTCTTTTAGGATTTTGATCATGATTTATTGAAATTATTATTTTTTATAAAAATTAAATGTTTTGCATCATCCAGGGATCGAACAAAGGACAGGTATCAATCGAATAAATCCGTATATTTATTGCTAATTTATTTAATAATTTTGAAATTTTTCCCGAATCTCTAGCATTAAAATTACGGATTTTCAAGATGTCGGACATGATCTCATACTACCCGATGATATATATGCTATGAACAAAGGGGTGGGGGTCAGTCTGCCATCAGCCACAGTGAGGGAAGGACCTGTCACAATTTTTTTGCCCTCACTGGGTTCAAACCGAGGACTCCTAACTCCATGCCGTAAATGTTTGTTTTTTAAATATTTTTTATTAATATTTTATTAATTAAATTTTTTATTAATTAAAATTTTTTCCCATTAAAATTGGATGATAAAAAAGATTTTCAAGATGGCGGCCGTAAGCGGAAATTGCAATGGTGACATCATAATTCAAAATGGCGGAAAACACAATGCCGGAATGTTCGAGAAAACAGAATGACGACATCCAAAATGGCGGATCCAAGATGGCGGATACAAAATGGCCGACGGGGTCAAGGTCAAGGCCACATTCATTCAAGATGGCCGCCCAGACATCACAATCTAAGATGGCGGTCGGCACCACAGGCACCACACCCTGGACCCTGGCTCAGTAGCCCCATTTACATACTACTAACTTTCACCTTTATAAAAAAAAACTTAAGGTTTCCTTTGGTTATCCATACTAATATTATAAAGCTGAAGAGTTTGTTTGTTTGGTTGTTTGTTTGAACGCGCTAATCTCAGGAACCACTTGTCCGATTTGAAATTTTTTTTCAGTGTTGGATAGTACATTTATCGAGGAAGGCTATAGGCTATATTATCAATAACATTAGGGATCCTTACTAAAAGTCCAATTTAGAATCAAATGCGTTGGAGGGGGGTTGGATACAACATGCAGTACACGCACGAAGTGTGTGTTGAAAATGCCGCAGGCGCTAGAAGTGCAGGCGCTAGAAGTTTATTTCCTATTGCCTATTAACATTGTTGCCACGCACTAGATGCCTTATTATTCTTAATTTTCCCATACAAGTAAAAAACACCCTTGTGGTATTAACAACGAAGCAATCAGTACCCTCATATAGAATACATAGAGATAGTGTGAGGTATATATATATGCAGATATAAAGAGATAAATACAGATAGAGAGATACATAGATATATAGGACTATAGATGTAGATAGAGATAAATATATATTTAGAGACATGGATAGATTATTTGTATATGTGTAACTACTTCAAACACATTACAAAACAAAACTAAATGAGGCATTGCAATGCATGCCGAGCATTAGCTAGATAATGGAATCTTTTCAATATTAGTAATCCCTTATTTTTCAGTTTTTTTTCTATATTGCTTTATAGAGTCTAGATTACATACAGACCAGGTAAATGACTATAAACTAGCAGACCAACGTCTGTCGGGATCTGAAAGTGATATAAATTATTTTGCACACTTGACATTCAAATTAAGAAGACAATTACTAACTAAATCTGATCTCTAAACAGTTCCCCTTCACCCTGTGTTCAGCCGGGGCAACGCTGGGTACTGCAGCTAGTATTTCATATATTTATTCCTCAGTTATTATACATATTTATAAATATTTACATTTGTCAAAATACCGCATGTGATTTGAAGTGACTAGATGCACTCACATACAAGCTTGCTTTTGTGAGTGCAAAATTTTCTGGTTAATTAAGTGGATATTGTTAACAAAGTGTAAAAAAAATACATTTGAGAGCAGTCATGAGGACTGCCGACAGAAGTGAAAACTTAAAACTATAAACAAACAGTTGTTATTTTTGGATATCCAAATTAATTGTTTGACCTTAAATTAAAACTTGTAAATCATTTTACGAAAAAAATATTATCACACAACAAATTTGTCTTATCACGTTAGTAAAATAACTGCTAAATTACTATAAAATACCCATTGAATAGTATTTGTAGGTACTATTAAAAAAATAAATAATGATGATCTTAATTTTTATGTTATATTGCTACAAAGACTCCGTTTTCTTCGTTATGCAAACTATATATCTATAAGAGATTATTAATATATTTTATACTCACTTTTTACTGCAAAGTAATCGCATACTTAAGATTTAAAATAAAAATTGAACAAAAACACAATCTGAACACTGTAAACACACATTTTATTCACATATGCACAGCACTGATATACAGGTACTGAAGACGCGTACTGGCTGCGCGCGCACCACTGAGTTTATATATATATATATATATATATATATATATATATATACACACACATACACATTCACGTCACGTGACCATGTCGTAGACTACTTACATGAATTTACTACCTATTCAAACCTTCTTATAGAAGTTTTCACTTCAAAAAGGGGAAATAAATTATCAATATTATTACTAGAGACTTCACAAATTCGCAAGTTCAATTCGCGATGGACTGACATCCAAAAAAGTATACCTTCGTAGAGCTTCTTCGATTGGCCACATTTTATTTGGGAAACTTCGGGCCAATGGAAAAACCTAAACCAAGAAAGTGCCGAATCATGGACAAATTAGTTGAAACGTCTCACGAGTCAGCAGCCAATGAACAGGTGTCATTTCCCCGAATTTGTTAAGTACTGTGGAGTCTATCCTAATGATCAATGAACCAGCGAATTTTTCCGGTCCCTAATTATTAGGCCTACTCGCTGATTGGCGGTGCCAGAAGACTGGGATGTGCCGTGGCTGGGCGAGATGATCCCGCTGAGGGTGGCTGTTGCCTCCCGCGGAACAGTGTCACTGGATAACCTGCTGGACGGATGGGAAGTGTCTCACGTGCTTGCATGCACGAGTGCTTTGTGCCTTAAGGGCTCCGCCTACCCGGACACACACACGGTGCGCAGAGCTTCAGGAAAAACAACGCGATTTCAAAACTACTCAAGATATCCCAGCGGGGTCTGTTTACGAAAAGCATTCAAGAGTTCGCTGAGGGCCAAAAAGTACTTTTGATTTCGAATTAAGTTTTTAAACTGTATTTTTAGAAGAGTTAAAAATGGCTAAAAACGCATGATTTCAGAGTAATTTGTAGGCGTAAAACAACCGGTACAGATTCTTGAAAGCACTAAAGGGACTTGCATTACCCCTTTATCTTCATTTCTCGGCCATATAATGCTACGGTCACCGCTCATGTGCACGACGAGAAGACTGCGCGCCAGTCCAGAGGAGACACCGCGCTAGAAGCACCAGCAAGCGTCGCGCTTATCATCCCGCCTCACCGACACACTCACACACCCCTGACGAGGCGGGGGCCCTTAACTCGGCAGCCCAGTGGACCTGGGGCACACATGCACCTGTCGTGCTCTGGGCGACCTCGAGCCGGCAATGTGCGATCAGGTCCACGACCTCCGCCAACGACGGTATCGGCCAATCAGTTCCCTGAAGTGGCCTGGTTGCAATAATAACACGCGGAGTAATCTTGGTTCCAGAGATGAACCCACACTTATCTAATCGGCGGGAAGCACGAGGCAAAGCACAAAGCAGATTCGTCAAGAACGTGTTGAGTGTACTCAGGGAATAGGTTCTCAGACGCAGTTGGTGGGAAAAAGCTCTATCAACATAGGATAAGGGAGGTGGGAAATTTCCTAATATAAAGTTTGTGATGTACGAGACAATTTGTAAGTTTTTTTTTTAAAATATTTGATCGCTTCTTATGGAAACACATAGTTAATATTTATATTTAATAATTTGTTGTAAAATCCAAGACTATAGACGGTAAGTAGTTCACTTACTGGGCAGGAAGATTACTTAAAACATTCATAATCGACAAGAGTATATATAGCCAGGTGCTACTGAAGTTCATCGTTCAGAAAGAAATTGCTTTTCCGTAAATAAAAAAAGCCCTTCATCAGAAAAAAAATATTACCCTCTCGCGGTATTCCAAAAAAGATGCACATATCGTGATTCGCAGCTGTTAATTTTCCCCCCAACCCCGAAGCAGTGACGGGCATAAATCCTATTTCAAAAATACCGACCAGTTGTCTGCGGCTGGTAATTTACTGCGAAGGGCAGAGGCCTATTCCTGGCGCGCCCTGGAGTCGGTGGAGGGAAACCCGCGTCCAGGAACAAGCGATGATTGGCCAGTCTGTGTCGTCACACCACCCCTGTCTCCGGGAGTGCAATCAGCGAGTCTGATCTGAGAGCCTGTCACCCGGCTGCAAGCGTCTTCTATCGATAGCAAACCACAAACCACAGGATGTAAAGAGAACTTGGTACAGAAACAATATTAAGTGGAGTACACTCAGCAAAAGGTATAAAATTGACTAGCAGTTACATGATAATTAGTAGAGACCGGAAAAATTTGCGAGTTCATTTCGCGATAGGCTAAAATACAAATAGTTATACCTCAGTGCTGCCTCTGCTATTGGCTCACAACTCACCTGGATGACTCTGAGCCAATAAGAAACACCCAACCAGAGCTGTATCGAATCACAGGCTGCTACGTTGGGACGTCTCAAAACACAGCAGCCAATGAGTGGGTGACATTTGACCGAGTGTACGTAGAACTATGGTGTTCCTCCTACAGGTCATTGAACTTGTGAATTTTTCCGGCCCCTAATGATAATTATTTATGCGAGTGGGAAAACAGGGTTCTAAAAGGATGGCCCAGTTAATTAAATACAAATTTTGTTTATTAACTACTGTTTATACCATTAATTAAATTACAACACTTAAAATGTCTGTCCACAAATTAATCTTTCTTTTAGTCCACAGTTGACTCTCTCCACTGGAGCGCGACTGGACAGTTGCTCTCTCTACCGCTCACCTCTGTCCAGATACACTGCCTCGCACTGCTCGCTCGTCCGCCGCGCACACAACACAGTATTATCTTTGAAAGATTTGTGCAATGGGAGTGCATGACTTGATGTAAGCTTTTGGACATACGCCATTGCTAAGCACACGTATGTCTGTACGAGAAAACTACAAAACAAACCACAAAAGACAAAAACACAAATTAAGGATATAAACACCACATAATATTCCATAACAGGAATATGGTCAACAAACAAAGAGAAAAAAGAAAAATGGACAAACAGAACGAAAAAATCCCGACAAATGATGACAGCACAAAAATATTGAACCCCAAAAAAAATTCAGCACAACAGTTGAAAGGAGACAAAAACACAGCAAAACGAAAAGATGAAACAAACGCAATAGTATTCTAAAACAGAAACAAGCGACGTTCCGGGAACTGATATCTGCTCCCGTCCTCAGTACACAACACAACACAGTCTCCACACACGAAGCCCGTCGCTTGTCGTCTGTTTATCGCTCCCTACGGAGTCATTCGTCCTCTTCACCCCAATGCCTCGGAGACTCACGTCAACTGTCTACACTCCTCAGCCCCCTTCTGAAGTGGTCTGGCACCCCTTTGAAGTGTCGCGTCAACAGTAGGGACCGGAAAAATTCGCGGGTTCATTGACCTCTAGGATAAACTCCACAGTACTTAACAAACTCGGGGTAATGACACCAGTTCATTGGCTGCTGATTCGTGAGACGTCTCAACCAATTTGTCCATGATTCGGCACTTTCTCGGTTTATGTTTTTCCATGGGCCCGAAGTTCCCCGGATAAAACGTGGGCCAATCGCAGAAGCTGTATGAAGGTATACTTTTTTGGATGTCAGTCCATCGCGAAATCAACTCGCGATTTTTCAGGTCTCTAGTCATCAGTGTCGACCTGACACCCGAAGCTCCCAGAACAATGAGGTTCTAGTTACGCCGCTCCACGTGGCGGCGGCGGCTTCCGGCAAATCGCAAAATCCTCCAGAGGAACTCAGGGTTAAAGGACTTTTTTAACTTCCGCTTATCCGACAAGGAATATGTCCCGCTAAATGGACCGCACCCCAACCGGGAGTCCACATGACAGCTGATCGCTATCAGGCCTACTGGCCTGCTTTACGGCCCAGCCTCCATTATGCTCGTAAAATTTATTGCTAAGGCCAGGTATTTTCGGCGAAAATATTTGAGACCAACTGTGCGTTAAAAGACTGTACCTATAGTTATCTGTTTCGTGACTGGCTAAGTTTTTTTTGATGTGACGTCTAATAAATCGATGAACGCCGGCTGCACGCACGAAAGTGTCCCGTAACGCACATTGTCCCGCTACGCTGTGGCCCATTACGCTCATTGTACGCTTGCGTCGCATCTATCTCTCTTCCACTCGACTGTTTATAAAGTGATGTGAAAAGTTAATGTGGTTTTCATTGTTTATTACAACAACATTTTCGGCAATAAAGGTTAGTTATTCTTAGAGACCTGAAAAATTTGCGGATTCATTTCGTGGCATGCTGCAATTCAAATTACTATACCTTAGTGCTACTTCTGCCATTGGTTCACTGTTAACCTGGAGTAATGAGGGCCAATTAGAGACCCTCACTCATAGAAGTGTCGAATCACAGGCTGCCCAGTCGAGACGACTCACAAGTCAACAGCCAATGAGCAGTTGGCATTTGCTCGAGTGTGTAGAGTGAAGTAGAGGTCATTGAACCCGCGAATTTTGCAGGTCTCTAGTTATTCTTGCATTTTAAAAATATGATTACTAGTATAATTTCAAGTATTTATTCTTTTATTTTTAAAATAAAAATGATTCAATTTTATTCATAAAAGTATGCAATCATATCATCAATGTTTTGTTATGACGTTGTCCGTAAACCGACTTTACAGACAACCAATTTTTTCGGTAAGCTGAACTCGCTACTCCCGGTGTCCCGTAATGGAATCAACAGCCCGCTGGTCTGTGCACCTTCACGACGTATCGTCGCAGGAGGGGCCACGCGGAAGCTGTGTGGACGCGGTCTCATGGGGTTCCGGCCAGGAGCCTCAAGAGGGACCAGTCCCCTGGGACCAGGGTTGACGCAGTCCCCCTACCCCCTTCCCCTTCCCCCGCTCCAGTGTGGGCCGCGCGGTTATTAACCGCGACGCGACAGGCAGCGATTACGGCGAGCCGCGGACGTGTGATTACCGCGGTGTTGATTAAACCAAGGCGGCCGCTAGTGGTCCGTCCAGACCAGGGTGTACACGCTTATTGGCCGTGCCCCCTCTCCTCGGTCACCGCTCCGGTCACGTGCTAGGCCTCGTTGCCAGATGTACGTTGCAGTGTTGCCAGCCATGGCGTGGCTGTTTTGAGACGAGTATAGAGACCTGAAAAATTCGCGCATTCATTTCACGATAGGCTAGAACCCAAAAAGGTTGCAATTTTCCTGCTTCAGTGATCGGGCCACAGTATATCTGAAGGACTTTGGGCAAATGAAAAAATGTAAACAAAAGAAGTAACGAATAACGAGCATCCCAGTTAACAAGTGCTGCGGGTCAGTAACCAATGAGCAGATGCAATTCGCCCGAGTGCATAGAGGATCATGGAGTCCATCCTATAGGTCACTGAAACCGCGAATTTTTCCGGTCTCTAGAGATGAGAAATGTTTGGGAGACGCCAGGCTAGCAATGGATGTCGTGACTGCCACGCAGATATACTGTCCCTAATAAGTGAAGGCGACTGATCATGAATAGAGACTTGAAAAATTCGCGGATTATTTTCGTGAAATGCTACAATTCAAATAATCATACCTTAGTGCTGCTTCTGCCATTGGTTCACTGTTAATCTGGAGTAACGAGGACCAATTAAAGGCCCTCACTCATAGAAGTGTCGAATCACAGGATACCCAGTTGACAGCCAATGGACAGTTGGCATTTGCCCGAGTGTGTAGAGGATAGTGGAGTCTATCCTGGAGGTCATTGAACCCGAGAATTTTTCCGGTCTCTAATAATGAAGTGTAAGTTATTTTGATGTATTATCCACTCTCTAAAATTGTATCACTCTGAGTGTGGTTGCAGCATGTAATATCGATCTCTGTCCATCTGTTTTATTAATAATATTAAAAAAACACATAAACTTAACAACAACACATGCATTATGTATTTTAATACACTATTATCTTGAATACGATTACAAGTATTAAAATAATATTATATATTCTCGTTATTTAGAAACACAAAACAATACTTTCCATATTAATATAAACAAGATAATATTGATTCCCAAGCTAAGAAATTACGCTAGTGCTCTGTAATTAAAAATTTCAAAAATTGGTTAAATTTGTTCATAATTAATTAAAATACCGTTAGGAACTTGATATTAGTTCTTAATACTTTGGGTTATGGCAAAAATAATTATGAAAATGTTGTATGTTTGAGACAGAGGTCTCTTAAATCACAGTTCATTACCTATTGATTTAGCTATTAAACTATTACAGACAAAAATGCTGCTGAAATATTGATGATTAATTGATCTAGATTCCATCAGTCAAAAATAATTATATAAGTTCAGTAGGCGAACAGTGAAACTCACCCAGAAGATACAAAAATGGCTATGACCATTTACATAATCAACTACTGATATTTATGTAGTAGAATATATTCAGTGTAACACTTCTATCGCACAGAATAAATGTAGAAATACTTTCAGGCTCATTTGGTTTTATGTTTGTAAAAACCTTGTGGTATTTTTTTTCTGGAACCTGTCTTTTTTATGGTAATTTTAATGAAATAAAGTATTTTTAACCTAAAATAAACTCTTTTTGCATCATTCAAACGATCGAACCGAGAACTGTAAAATATAGAATCAATAAATATATTAATGAGTAGATTTATTTATGACTTTGGGAATTTTCTCAAGTTACTAGCTTAAAAATCACAGCTTTCAATATGGTGGCCTAGATAGCCGAGAAGATGGTGAATGTGACAATAATTGACTCTCTGTTTAAAACTATTACCACTGCACTATAACGGGTAAATAATAAATCTACACGGCGGCAACGAACTCTAGCCGACGAAAACCAGATGGCTGCCTCCAGTGGACGAAATCAATATGGTGGTTATAAAATTAGAAAATAAAAACGCGTGACTTCTCCGAGATAGTGAACTCCAGTAAACGGACACAAGATGGCCGCCATGACATGATTAAAGATGGCGACCTCCAGCAGACAGATACAAGATGATCACCATGGCATCACACTGGCTAATGTAATATCTGATTTGGCATTAGTAGTGGAAGGTCAGTCTGATGGTATTCTCTATGAAGGATGGAGCTAACGCCATATTTTTCCCCTTACCGGGTTCGAACCGAGGACTCCATGATGTAAGTGCGATTTTTATAAAAATTTAAAGTATTTTTTTTTATAAATTTTAAATTATTTAACATTTTTTGATGAAAATTGCAAAATTTCAAGATGGCGGCCATATTTTCATAATTTTAAAAATGGATAAATTCTATCTTTAATTTTATTAAAACTGTATTAAATATTTTTTTTAAGAATTAATTTTTCTTTTCTAATTTTTGGATGAAAAGAAGAAGGCGGCCGTAACGAAAATTGAAATTTGTTTCCTTTACGCCACAATTCAAAATGGTTGGAACTCTAAATGGCGGAAATTTTCTAGAATTTAAAATGGCCAACATGACTTCATAATCGAATACGGCTGACGTGATGTCATAATTCAAAACGGGGGGACATGGACGTCATGAAGTACGGCGGTCGGGATCAAGGTAAAAAACGTCAAGGTAATCCAAGATGGCCGCCGTGGCGTCACGATCCAAGATGGCGGACACCTGTGCCCGGAGCCCCCACTGTACACTACTATCAGCGCAGCACAGCTTTAACCCGAGCACTCGCAAAAGACAGCCTATTTGAAGAAGGGGGGGGGGGGGGTGGAAGCCCGCCGCGGAGAAGCAAGCCGACTCAACGGCGAGGAAAAAGGATTACTTGGAAATCCGTGCGCGAGTCCGGGGGGCAGGGGTCAGGGGTCAGAGGTCAGAGGCCAGCGACAACAGCAACACTGCCTCTTGAGCTCCTCAAGTGCCGCGGCAGTTCCGGCGACTTGCGTCGGCCTCAAGAACACTCTATAATGATTCTTATTAAAAAAATTGGTTGTCTGTAAAGTCGGTTTACGGACGATAGTTTAACGTGACAACGTCATAACAAAACATTGATGAAATGATTGCATACTTTTTGAATAAAATTGAATCATTTTTATTTTAATAATAAAAGAATAAATACTTGAAATTATACTAGTAATCAGACTTTTAAAATGCAAGAATAATTAACACATATTGACGAAATTGTTGTTGTCATAAGTAGAGACCGGAAAAATTCGCGGATTCAATTACCTCAAGGATAGCCTCCATTATCCTCTGCATTTTTCAAGCAAACAGGTGTGTTCATTGGGTGCTAACTTGTGAGGCGACTCCACTAGGTGGCTTGTGATTCGATGATTCTTTGGTCGATAATCTCTCATTGGCCCAGAGAGCTCAAGTTAAACTTCGAGCCAATAGCAAAACCAGCAGAATTGTACACGTGTTTGGATTTCAGCCTATCACGAAATTAATCCGCGAATGTTTCCGGTCTCTAGTAATAAGCAATGAAAACCACATAACTTTTCACTTCACTTTATAAACAGTCGAGTAGAAGAGATATATATGCGGCGCAAGCGTACAATGAGCGTAACGGGACACAGCGTAACGGAACAATGAGCGTAACGGGACACAGCGTAACGGAACAATGTGCGTAACGGGAAACAGCGTAACGGAACAATGTGCGTAACGGGACACTTTTCGTGCGTGCAGCCGGCGTTCATAGATTTATTAGTAGGGACCGGAAAAATTCGCGGTTTAATTTCGTGATAGGCTGAAATCCAAACACGTATACAATTCTACTGGTTTTTCTATTGGCTCGAAGTTTAACTTGAGCTCTCTGGGCCAATGAGAGATTATCGACCAAAGAATCATCGAATCACAAGCTACCCAGTGGAGACGCCTCGCAAGTTATCACCCAATGAACACACGTGTTTGCTTGAAAAATGCAGAGGATAATGGAGGCTATCCTAGAGGTAATTGAATCAGCGAATTTTTCCGGTCTCTATTTATTAGACGTTGTCACGTCAAAAAAATTTCAAAGCAGTCATGAGGACTGCCGACAGAAGTGAAAACTTAAAACTATAAACAAACAGTTGTAATTTTGGGATATCAAAATTAGTTTTTGATAAAAATCAGAGTTTTATTCGCAATTTTAACGAAAAAAAATATCATCACACAACTAATTTGTTTTATCACGTTAGTAAAATAAATCCAAAATTAATATAAAATACGCATTGCATAGTAATTGTAGGTATTAAAAAAATAAATAATGATGTTCTTAATTTTTAGGTTATATTGCTACAAAGACTCTGTTTACTTCGTTATTCAAACTATAAGTATATCTATATGAGAATATTAATATATTTTATACTCACTTTTTACTGCATACACACATTCTATTCACATATGCACAGCACTGATGTACAGGGACTGAAGACGCGTATTAACTAGAGTCTGGAAAAATTCGCGGTTTCAATGACCTCTAGGATAGACTCCACGATCCTCTATGCACTCGGCCAAATCACGCCTGCTCATTGGCTACCGACTCGTGACACCTTTTAACTGGGTTTGCTCGTGATTACATACTTGTTGTGCTTAGAGTTTTTCATTGGTTCAGAGTCCTTCAGATAAACTGTGGCCCAATCGATGAAGCAGCACGAAGGTAACAGAGTTTTGATTCTAGCCTGTCGCGAAATGAATCCGCGAATTTTTCCGGTCTCTAGTATTAACAAGTAGAGACCTGAAAAATTCGCGGATTCATTTCGTGGCATTATGCAATTCAAATAATTATACGTTAGTGCTGCTCCTGCCATTGGTTCACTGTTAATCTGGAGTAATGAGGGCCAATTAGAGACCCTCACTCATAGAAGTGTCGAATCACAGGCCACCCAGTCGAGACGACTCGCAAGTCAACAGCCAATGAACAGTTGGCATTTGCCAGAGTGTGTAGAGGATAGTGGAGTCTGTACTGGAGGTCATTGAACACGCGAATTTTTCCGGTCTCTAGCTGTACCACACACAATCATCCACGGGATCTCAAGATGAAGGGACCATCAAGTCAATGGTAATCTCCGAACTCAACAAGAGTTTCGAGTGAGTGCCCACGGGGCTGGGAGTGGACCGCTGACATCCACTACACGAGAGAGAGACGTCTACGTGGTCAACTCCTACAGTTGGTAGTCTGGTTCATATGAACCATTACGTGGTCCTGAACGAACTGACAGCGTATGTGGATCTTTATCCTTATGTTTCTCAAACAAATGTTTTTTTCCCACTACTCCTTTTCAAGAAATATTAAAAAAGAGGGTTTTCTGTAAAATCTGTTTACGGACAACAATTTTACGTGATAACGTCATAAGAAACCATTGATGAAAAATTATATACTTTTTAATTTAAAAATATTATTTACAGTTTTTGCAAATTAAATTTAAATAATTTGTTTAAATATAATCACGAACACTTAGTTATAGGAATAAACTGAAATCAAATCAATGTCAATAAATTGTTAATTTGAAATGATTAAATTGGACAAATAAATCAAATTTGTAAAATTGCTGCTTTTAAAAAGCCCGCAATAACCTGTTTGATATTATAGAAGATTTTCTCGCACGGTGGTTGGCCGGTTGTTGCACGCTCGGCTCAGGCGGAACGTGACAACGAGTCATGCTTTTTCGTGCGTGCAGCCGGAATTCATCGATTTATAAGACGTTATCACGTCAAAGAGAAGCAAACTTCTTTCATTTCAAAGTTTTTTAATTTTATTGGGGAAATGAAATATTTCTGTTATATTTTTAAGTTGAACAACGCCGTGAAACCATTAAAAGAAACGCGAAAAGTCTACACAATCATTTTAAAACTGTTCTCACAATAATTTTTGTTTGTAATGAAAAATTGAAGAATAGGCACTGAAAACTAATTTCAATAATGTTTTTTATTTTTAATTTTTAAAGTCATACACTTAGCCATATTCACAATGCCGTTACTTCAGATGAGATCCTTGAACAGACAACAGTTATAATATTGTTATTTGTGGTTTTTCAAATGAGTTGAGTGGGTTCTCTGTCAGGCATTGTTTACGCATTGTTTCAGGGCTCCGTTGAGGCGAAACAGACGTAGGTACGTCTGAAAGATGGACGGCATCTTGCAGGTCTGAACACTCACCAGTATTATTGCGCACCAGCCTTTGTTCGAACGATCCTCTGACGGCGAACAGGTGGAGATTGTTTCCCTGAGCCAATCACAGGGCAGAAGCTTCGTGTGTTTCCGCCAAGGCTCGGAACACTCGCGAGTTAAAACACTTCACGAATAAATTAAACATAATTGTAAAATCATCAGCTGTTATGCTATAATATTGGACTGGTTCATGAATCATGATACCTAGAGACCGGAAAAATTCGCGGGTTCAAGTCATGATATACTAGCATACAAACAACTATATCTTTATATTGCTTCTGTGATTGACTCACAGTTTATCTGAAGGACTTTGAGCCGATAAAAAACCTTCAACAAAAAGTGTATCGAATCGCAAGCGTCCCAGTTGACAGGTGTCACGAGTCAATAGCCAATGAGCAGGTGGCATTTTCCTGAGTGTGTAGGGGATTGTGGAGTCTATCCTAGAGGTCATCGAAATTGCGATTTTTTCCAGTCTCTAATGATATCACATCACGAAATTATATATATCACTACATAGTATAAAACAAAGTCGCTTCCCGCTGTCTGTCTTTCCCTATGTATGCATAGATCTTTAAAACTACGCAACGGATATTGATGCGTTTTTTTAAAAATAAATAGAGTGATTCAAGAGGAAGGTTTATATATATAATACATGCATAATAAAGTAGAGAAACATTGATCATGTTAGAGGTTTCTAATGTGATGTATATAAACACATTTTTTTGCGCTTAAATTGCAATCGCTGGCTGAACCCTACGAAATTGATTACAGTATTGTACACATTAAAAAGGTCTACAAAAACGTCCGTGATGGTATATATTTATCTCTTAGGGATAACCCACAATAACCATTTTTTATCCTTTACTTTTTTTATGTCGCTTCCCACTGTCTGTTTGTCTAAAGAAAAAAATGTTTGTATTGTCTAATGACAAAAAAGCTGTGAACGTTGTATATAAAGACATTCTGTAGGATATTTAGTATCAGCATAGCACCCGTGCGAAGCCGGGGCGGGTCGCTAGTATATATATATATAACCAAAATAAATTAATTGTTCTGGTTATCTGTTCATTACGGTGTATTAAAACTATATGCTAACTGCATTTTCTTGGCTTCTGGGTGTAGGCCGTATCAGGTAATTGTCTTGCGACGTTTCGGCAGTCATTGCAGCTGCCATCATCAGGTAGACTAAGTCTGACTGACTGGTGCAGGGGATGCAGGTATTTTTATACCCTGGTGTCTGAGTGGCTGTTCTCTGGTTGGCCGGGCTGGTTGGAAATGCAGACAATGGCCGTGAAAGCCTGCGATCTTTATATGCTCACTGATAACTTTTTTGGAACACGCTTAAACCAGCACGCGGTAGATATAACTTATATATTTCGCGTTCCTGCAAGTCACCACGGTCATGCGCAAAAGGGAACACTGCTGCTGTAGTTCTGCGCGGCAAATACAGCCTGCATCTGAGACGAAAGCGAGTTGAAATTAAAGGAAAAAAAAAAAAAACAACTTGAACTGCTTTCAACGGGGTTATTTGCTTGACGAATTAAAAAAGGTTTGGATAATTGATTACCACCATAGTTCTCCTGATTGGACTGTGCTAATTTCCTCTGAGCTGGCGGAGAGGCGGTCTCTCCGCACAAAGGAATCTTTGCTTCCTACGTCTCCAGGCATTATAAGAAGCCACAGCTTTTTTCTTTCTCTGACCGAAGAGATGATACGATATTTGTAAAAAAAATATTGCAGGTAATCTTCTAACTGGCTGGGACACGTAATCAATAATAATAATAATAATTATTTTTTCTCCCTTCTCCCAAATATTTTAAGATTTATTCTTTTAAATTTCTGAGTGTGGCAACTGGATTTTAATGACTAAAAACATTATTTCATTGAAAAATAAAAGCTGTTTAGATTTATTAAATTATAAGAAATTAGGTACATAACAATTTAAGTTACAAGCATGGCTTCTGTCAAAGCAACATCCATCCGGGCTCGGTAGCACAGCCGTGAAGCTCGCGCTTGTTGACATCAAGGTACATGGTTCGAATCTTTTCACTGGATTTATTTTACTTTTAATAACATTATAATATAATATTATATAATATTGAATAAGCTCAGTGATGTTAAGGTTTGTTTGTAGAAATTATTTACAGACTGAGTTCAGTCGGTTAAGCAAAAGCAAATATACAAACATATACGTAATGTTACTATATATATATATATAAATTTGTTCAGGATTAACATTTCAGTAATGTCATAAAGGTATCACTTCTAAAGTGTACATAGCTTTAAAGTATTAACTGTTTGATGAATTAAAAAAACAGGTGGGTAGTACTTTAGTAAAATTCCTTGTTGAAAAGTTTATTTGCAACACGAACAACATGGGGACGCATGAATTGGGTCGTTACCGAGGTTAGATGTTTACTAATCACTGGCGAGGACTGAAAGAATCGTACAAATTTTCACATCATCCGGTCTTGCTTGTTATTCTAACTTTTATAATTAATTGTTTTTTCGGTGGTCCGGACAGAAAGCCTATCCCGGGTCGCTACCACAATGCCGAAATACCACAACGCCGAACGTACAATAACGCCGAATACCATAACGTCGAATGCCAAATTGACCGCAACGCCGACAGCTAGAAAACTGCTGTCTACCACAACGCTGAAATACACTAACGCCGAAAAATGTACCACAACCTAACCTAACCTAGGCTAGCCTAACCTAGTCTAACCTAACCTAACCTTACCTTACCTAACATAACCTTTGTGACAGTCCTGCAATGACATTTTTCGGCGTTAATGTATTTAGGCGTTGTGGTACACCGCAGTTTTCTAGCTGTCAGCGTTGTAGTCAATTTGGCATTCGGCGTTATGGTTTTCGGCGTTATTGTACGTTCGGCGTTGTGGTATTCCGGCGTTGTGGTGCGTCCCCGCCTGTCCCATCCAAACGCCTTGTGTCGGTGGGTCACACCACCGCCAGCACGCGGCTGCGAAGCGGGTAGCAAACTTCCCAGGCGCGGGGAAGTAACCGGCCGGGCATAACGACCTCGAAGTACTCTTCCTAGAAGTGTGTGGCCGAGGGGAGGGGGAGTGCGGGGGTGAGAAGGCTGCTATAAGAAGAGCAAACGACGGGATTGCGTGAGCGAGTGTCGCCCCGGCTGCTATCTGGACGGCGAATGCTGGCAACTCGCGATGCGGATTGAAGAAATGAGGTCATCGCCTTGCAGTGGTCACGTGAATGCCTGCACGCCGAGGTTTATTATTAGAGACCAGGGGTATTATGAACTTGTACGGCAGATTGCTTTTATTTTCCGTAAACTCCCAGAGCACTAACGCGTTGATAGTTTTTCTTACAATTCTGCCACGTCAAAGAGAAAAAAAAAGTTCTATCACAAATAATAATTAAAATTACTGTAAAATATCGGGTTTATTGAAGTACAAGCAGAGAGTTTACAATTTTGTATTATATTTTGTCGCGAAATCAGAGTTCAGAGTTTCCTGGCGTATCAGACTATCGCAATTCATACCATCGAGATTTAGGGTTTCCCAGCCAACGAAGAGCCTATAACAGCCAAAATAGCAGAATCGAATTACAAAAGCACAACGATTGTACAGCTATACGATGATAATCGTTTAGCTTTTCGGTAATGAATTTCGTTATGAATAAAAAAAAAATTATCGGCTAATACTTCTAAAAAAAAAAATCTGTAAAATATTTGTACCGGGGTCAAGTTTTCACACATGTCTCTGTTGAGGAAATAAGTTCTGCCATGTTGTAATTTTTTGGTGATCATTGTCCCTTCAAGCTCGTTCTCACGCGACATGTTAAGTTTTATATTTTCTCGTCATAACTACTGTTTAAAATCTATTCCTGAAATTTAAAATCCTGGTCTCCCTTGAATTTGTTGTTGTGTCACTAAAATATTCAAAAACTATTCAATAAGTGTAATATAATAAGTAGAGACCGGAAAAATGCTGCCTCTGCTATTGGCTCACAACTCACCTGGATGACTCTGGGCCAATTAGAAACAACCGGCCAAAGCTGTATCGAATCACAGGCTGCTACGTTGGGACGTCTCAAAACACAGCAGCCAATGAGTGGATGACATTTGAACGAGTGTACGTAGAACTGTGGAGTTCATCCTGCAGGTCATTGAACCCGCGAATTTTATTCCGGGCCCTAATAATAGGCTTAAAAAGTCGCGCAAGTGTTACACTTAGTGAACTGTTAAGAATATTAGTGACAGAACAGTGGCGAGTTTTAATCTCAGAAATAGTCCTTCTATGGCAGTAATGGCTGGAGATGAAAAAAATTGAACACGGGAAAAGTTTCCCGGTGAAGAGACTTCGCCTCTGTTGTTTATCTTGCGCGAGTCCATCTGCCGCTGATGGCAGATTGCAGAGAGGATGGTGCGCGCGGAGCGTGTGTCTTCCTAATGCGGCAGCCGCTCCATTACTGCTCCCTCCTCCATGGCGGAGCCGTGGTCACTGCAGGGGGCCGGGTGGAGGGGGGAGAGAGATTGTGTGCTCGGACGAAACAGCCCCTTCTCACGCGCCCACGCGGGCAGGCAGGGGCGAGCTACACTTCCATTCCAAAGATGGCGCCGATGCCAGCAGGGGGGGGGGAAGAGGGGCGGGGCTGTAGGACAGACTTGTTTTCGTTTCATTAGAGCCCTCGCTCGCGTGACGTCAGAGAGACGTCTCCGAGCCACGGGAAGCCTAAGATGTACATCAAGTTCTGTCCCTGCCCGAACACGCCCGAATATTCACCTTCGGCCAACCTCGGGTTTATTTATATATATTTATATTTATCTGTTTATTTTAATGTAGCTATACTAACCGTCCATAGTGTTATAAAGTGTTTAAATGTAGCTAACCTAACCGACCACTTTTAATATTTGATTTCATTTTATCTCCGCAAAAATAAAACAAATCCCGAGGTTGGCCGAAGGTGAATATTCGGGCGTGTTCGGGCAGTGACAGAACTTGATGTACATCTTAGGCTTCTCCCGAGCCACACCGTGCTCAGTGGAACAACGGACCAACTCAATGTCTTCTCCAAGTCAAGCCAGAGCAGTGGCGACTCACACAGCGGGGACTAATATTGAGGGTGGGACCCTCCTTATTGGGGGCCCGGGCGGTATAAATCGATCCCCAAGGAAGAAAAAGGAGTTCGAGGTACCCCTCCCCCAGAAAAATGGGAAAATAAACTCTTCAAAACAGTAATGTTAGCAGGCTTTCACGGCCATTGTCTGAAGTAGCTTGGTTTCTGGGTTGTAGCCGCGGCCTTGGCGAATAATTCACCGACGTTTCGGTCGACATTGCAGTCGCCATCATCAGGGAACAGTCAACCTACTGAGGTTATTACAAGTTATCCTGCCTTTATATACCCTTGCCTGAGGAGAAGGTACTTCCTGATTGGCTGCAGCTGTGGACCAATCAGAGCCTTAATTTCTTCTGGTTGGCTGGGCTGTTTTTGCCAATGGCGATCTGCCTGATGTTGGATGTGAAGCTATGTTTTGAGGATTCCTAAAGAGTAGAGACCGGAAAAATTCGCGGGTTCAATGACCTCCAGGATAGACTCCTCTATCCTCTACACATTCGGGCAAATGCCAACTGTTCATTGGCTGCTGACTTGTGAGTTGTCTCGACTGGGCAGCCTGTGATTCGACACTTCTATGAGTGAGGGTCTCTGATTGGCCCTCATTACTCCAAATTAACCGGGAACCAATGACAGAAGCAGCCCTGAGGTATAATTATTTGATGTAGCATGTCACGAAATGACTCCGCGAATTTTTCAGGTCTCTACTAACGAGTGGGTTCCATATATTGCTTTATTTGTAGCCAGCTTCTCTATTAATGTTTGCTGGGTGTTTTAATATATCTACTGATTCTCGAATGTATATTTTCTTTGTATTGTTGGATGTTGTTTATGGTGTGGAATTGGTCGAATGATGATGGCGACTGCAGTGTCGACCGACACATCGGTTAATTTTTCGCCATGGACGCGGCTGCAACCCTGAAGCCAAGCTACCACTTCAAGACAACGTTTTCAAGCCAACCTGGAACTTTAAATTTTACGATGGTTAATGCTTATTTTTTTAAAATTTTCCTAATACATAATACTTGGATTAGTTTTATAAATGCTTACGATCAAATTCCAGTGAAATTGCGTAGTTATACGAGGCACTGACCAGCACTTTGAAGTACATGCTAATAACGAGTTAATACTTCCTTACCCCATTAGTGCCCATATTTTTTCACAGGAAACTAGACAAACTAGGGAAATAAAAATTAAAATATCTGGTGCAGTGCTCAGAATATCTGAAAAGTGGTTGCATCGATTAGCAAGGGGAAGAAAAAGGGGATGGGGTTTCACTCTCCATCGAATTACTAATTATTTATCACTCTCGCCAGCAGAAGAAAAGAATTTGAAAGCAAACAGCTGGAAAATGTTGTTCTATCTCCTCTCTTCGTCCCAAGGAAATTGAAATTTCGTGTACGCTCCCATCGACAAGTACAGTTCTTCAAGGGAGAAGGAAAAGGAAGGGGAGGGTAGCCTATTGTTTTCTGTTCCCAGATCGGAGCTGCAGTGCATTCTTCACGGAGGGGGCGGTTGTGTTTTCGACGGACGTGTACGTGGTGATGATTGATAAGGAGGGGGGTGGGGAGGGAGGGGCGTTGATGGCTCTATGAGGTAGAAAAGGGGGGTGGGGTAGCAGGAAATTAAACCTGCCGCCAGATAAGTGGCTGCCGCGGCGTCCAATCACACGCGGCGTGGCTCCAGCACACAACAGCTCGCGATGTCAGCGCCTCTCGCGTGGTGGGGGGAGGGGAGATACAGTCACGTGGTTTCCCCTCCCCCCACCACCCTTCATCAACAGGCGGATACACGGCTGATAACACTGGTACGTCACCACGTCACCGCAGTCGTTCACTAGAGGAATAAACTTCCTGAAAGAGTATTCAGTATTGGTACATTCCACAGGTTACTATGTAGCCCTGCTTTGAATAAATATATTCTTTTTTTTTTGACTTGACAACGTCTAATAAATCGATGAACGCCAGCTGCACGCACGAAAAAGTGTCCCGTTACGCACATTGTCCCGTTACGCTGTGTCCCGTTACGCTCATTGTTCCGTTTCACTGTGTCCCGTTAAGCTCATTTTATATTGCTCTTTGCTAACCTGAACCTCCTAGCATAGCGACCGAGTCCGTATCGTAATTCTGTTTTCATGCATTTCAATGTAACATTTTCATTGCTCTTTGCTAACCCGTTCCTCATAGCATTGCTGCAGAGTCCGTGGCGCAAATATATTATTTTTGACTGCATCTTGGTGTTGGGTAAGCCAATTTCCTTCACATCATCTTTGAAACACTCCCATTCGTTTCCTATTTTTCCTATCATCGTCCTATCCTTAACAGAATAACACAGATTGGAAGAAGTTAAATAGCAAACATGTATAAAAGTTATAGTTAAAATAATCTCTTCGTTAAAGTAATAAACATATTTTAATTAATGGGTGCAAATAAAAGTAAATTTATTAATTAAATTGTAGATTTCATTTCACTCCTTCTTTGTATCCATACAAAATAGTGATAATTCAATAAAAATGATTCAATTTTATTCATAAAAGTATGCAATCATGTCATCAATGTTTTGTTATGACGTTGACACGTTAAACTATCGTCCGTGAACCGACTTAACAGACAACCCCCTTTTTTTCTCTCCATATATTTGCTAACCAGTTGACTTCAGCTTCAGAGCAGAAACCGACTTCATGGGTCGTACAGTCAGGTGCGGCAACTTCCTGTCCTCCTTGGCATGACTTGAGACCTGAAAAATTCGCGGATTCAATTCGTGAAATGCTACAGTTCAAATAATCATACCTTAGTGCTGCTTCTGCCATTGGTTCACTGTTAATCTGGAGTAATGAGGGCCAATTAGAGACCCTCACTCATAGAAGTGTCGAATCACAGGCCACCCAGTTGAGACGACTCACAAGTCAACAGCCAATGAACAGTTGGCATTTGCCCGAGTGTGCAGAGGATAGTGGAGTCTATCCTGGAGGTCATTGAACCCGCGAATTTTTCCGGTCTCTATTTATTTGGTAATCACATATTCTGTGGCGTGGAATACCAGAAATTTTGTATCCCATTCTAAATTACATAGAACATGGTTTATTATTACAAAATAGCACTAACAGCATTTTTACCTAGCTTGAAATCTCTTTTACTGAGCAATTAGTCGTCAAGTAGTTGAATTGTTACTGTGAAGCTACCTACCGTCCGTGTTTGTTTTGCTCGTAGTTACGGGCCCACCAAACATGTTTACAGTTAGCACTGCAATAGTGGCACTTCTCTATGTTGTATGGTATCTATGGTCCCCGGTGCGAATGAGTGCCACGTGCTCTCTGCCCGCGCGGGGCGGGAAGCCTTCATTTCACAGACGAGAGAGCTACATCCGAAGTTCCCCGAAGTTCATTCTCGCTTTTTTTTCCGTTCCATCTCATTGTATAAACCGGTGTGGCATTAAATTTTGCGGTCGATTAGGATAGGTTAGCTACATTATAAATACTTCAAAATTTTGTGGATGGTTGGTTATATTAGGTAAGTATAGCTACATTAAAAATACTGTAAATTTATTTTATGGTTTCTTAACAAATAATTTTTTAATATGTAGCTATCCAGGGCTAGGAAACTGTTTACATGATTTCACAGTATCTTTAAAGTAGCTATCCTAACCAAATTAACCGACCACAATGTTTTAAAGTATTTATAATGTAGCTAACCTAACCTAATTGACCATTAGTTATCATGAGTTGTCCAAAATAAACATTCACGGAATATGGGGTGTTCCGTTGAATATTTTTGTGGAAGACAAAGACACCTTTAGATTTTATACGGTATTAAAAATATAAAAATCCACGAAGTACGTTTCTTTAATTAGGTAATTTCCGCTAAAAACAATTACAAATAAATACCGTTGCCTTGTTTATGGTCTTTCCTTTTATCAACACTGCCATATTTATTTACAATGAACAAAAAAAAAAATACCCGCCGAAGATGCACTATCGGTAGGGACCGGAAAAATTCGCGGGTTCAATGACCTGCAGGATGAACTCCATAGTTGTACGTACACTCGGTCAAATGTCACCCACTCATTGGCTGCTGTGTTTTGAGACGTCCCAACGTAGCAGCCTGTGATTCGATACAGCTTTGGTTGAGTGTTTCTCATTGGCCCAGAGTCATCCAGGTGAGTTGTGAGCCAATAGCAGAGGTACCACTGAGGTATAACTATTTGTATTTTAGCCTAAATATTTTTTTTTCCTAACCTAACTAAAACTAAGTGCATTTTGGAGGGGTCCGGGTTAGGGAGGGACATAGGTGCGTCTCAGGCCGAAGCCTATACGCCTAGTCATGCTGGGATTAGCCATGCAGGGAGAGGGTCGCATGCATCATGTGCTAGGAGGGGATTGGCCAGCCATGGCAGCGATTGGCGCCATGACTAACTCCCCTCACTCTTAAATCTAGACTATAACTAGAGATAGGTTGGGTTCGGGTAAAACCTGCATGGACACAGGGAAAACCCTGGGCACATTCATGCGAAATGAATTTGGCGAATTTTTCCGGTCTCTTAACGATCGGGCGTACGGCGGTCTCGTCTGTGAGAAGAAGGCTTCCCGCGCGGGACAGGCGCACGGCTGGGGGTAGAGGGAGGGAGCGGGTGTGTTCCTTGTTGCCTCCCGGCGGTCGCGGGCGCAGCTAATAACCCAGGCCTGTAGACGCCGTGCCAGTCCTCGTAGGTCGATATGCCCGGGAGACAGGCTCAGGCACAGCCCAGGCCTGGTCCACACGCGTGCTCCCCCAGGCCTGGTCCACACGCGTGCTCCCCCAGGCCTGGTCCACACGCGTGCTCCCCCAGGCCTGGTCCACACGCGTGCTCCCCCAGGCCTGGTCCACACGCGTGCTCCCCCAGGCCTGGTCCACACGCGTGCTCCCCCAGGCTCGCGCGCGACGCTGTCTGACTACCAAACAACACTCGGGCGGGAAGTTCAGATCGAGAGTTTTTAACAACTTTACAAAGTTAATTCAACTAACTGACAACTAATTGCTATAGACTGGAAAGAATAGCGGGTTCAATGACCTCCAGGATAGACTCCACTATCCTCTACACACTCGGGCAAATGCCACCTGTTCATTGGCTGCTGACTTGTGAGTCGTCTCCACTGGGCAGCCTGTGATTCGACACTTCCACGAGTGAGGGTCTCTAATTGGCCCTCATTACTCCAGATTAACAGTGAACCAATGGCAGGAGCGGCACTAAGGTTTGATTATTTAAATTGTAGCATTTCACGAAATGAATCCTCGGATTTTTCAGGTCTCTACTAATTGCTTAGAAAAAGCGAGGAACACATAAAGCGGTTTTGTTTTATAATTAAAGTGGGTTTACGGACGATAATTTTACGTGGATAACGTCATAAGAAAACATTGATGAAAAATTGCATACATTTTAATTTTCAAATATTATTTACAGTTTTTGAAAATTTAATTTCAATAATTTGTTTAAATATAATCATTAACAATTAGTTAAAAAGCCCGCCTTAACCTCTTTGATATTATAGAAGATTTTCTCGCGCGGTGGTTGGCCCGGTTCTTGCACGCTCAGCTCAGGCGGAACGTGACACTTTTTCGTGCGTGCAGCCGGCGTTCATCGATTTATAAGACGTTATCACGTCAAAAAAAATATTGTGTGGAGTTACTATAAGGGAGATATTAAAAAAGTAGTGCAGAAAGTTTCTGACACTCCCCGTCAACATTTATAAGAGTGTAGTGGAGTCGTGTGCGTGACACAGAAGCTGGTGTCAGTGGACTGGGGTGGACTGGGGGGGGGGGGGCGGGACCCCCAGAGGCTGGCAGCCTCCAGTTGCGGGAGACTGCGGCATGTGGGTCAGTGGACCACAGCGCCACCTGTTGCTACCCCCCCCCCCCAGGGGCAGGTTTCATCGACCCTCCAGCCTCAGGCGACCCCGCGGTGCTACCACATCACACATGTCGCTGCTACCAACTGCAATTCATTCGCAATGAATTCTCCCCCCCCCTCTGAACACACACGGTTTGTGAAACTGTCAATCAGAATTTTAAAAAACAACCTTCAAAGCAGTCATGAGAACTGCCGATAGAAGTGAATACATAAAACTATAAAAAAAAATTGTTATTTTTTGGATATACAAATTAATTGTTTGATCTTAAACTAAAACTTGTAAATCAAAGTAACTATTATTAATTTTAATAATAGAATTAATAAAATACAAATATAGTTTTAGAAAAGAAATACTAACTTTATGAAATATAATTGTGTAACATAAAATATTTTTTGATAAAAATCAAAGCCTTTTTTTTGTTGCAATTTTTACGAAAAAATATTATCACACAACAAATTTGTTTTATCACGTTAGTAAAATAACTCCTAAATTACTATAAAATACGCATTGCATAGTAATTGTAGGTATTAAAAATAAATAATGATGTTCTTAATTTTTTAGGTTATATTGTACAAAGACTCCGTTTTCTTCGTTATTCAAACTATATATCTATATGAGAATATTAATATATTTTATATTCACTTTTTACTGCGCAGTAATCGTATACTTAAGATTTAAAAGCACAATAAGTTATACTAATAGGAACAGATATAGTGTTATCGTTAACACGTCACGTGACCATGTCGATGACGACTTACATGAATTTACTCCCTATCCAAACCTTCCCATAGAAGTTTACTCTTCAAAAATATTTATTATAATAACATAAGTTGGAGAACCAAAACTGAAGTTAAATTTTAATCATTTTAAAACCAATAATAATTATTGTAACTATGTTATAATGTACTAAATTTGCTTTATGAAATGTCTTATTATTACTATGTATACACTGTACAGGTGTTCTTATTTTAAGAGGATAGTTGTGTTTTTTTTTTCCTAACATAGTATTTTAAATTTATGTAAATGGTAAATGCGTGGGTACGTATGTAGATAAATATGTAGTGTACGGATTAGCGTCAAAATTTTTTTTATAAATCTGAAATAACTTTCATTAAATGCTCTTTTACGTCCTATTTTCATTACAGCCAGCGGAGATAAGAAATTCCAAATACTTTAGGAGATATCGAATTTTTTCATTTTCATATTTGGGCGATATTTGTTAAAAAAAATTTTAAAATTCCGAAAATACCTTTATTCTGTGCTCTTTAACTTCCTCTTTTCATTAAACCCGGCGCAGATAAGAAATTATAATTACTTTATGAGATATTGAATTTTTTAATTTTCAACCTGTGCACTCGTGCGGCGTTAATTTTTGCTTGTTTACAAGTATGATTTTTTTTTTGCGACGTACGTGAACGGGGAAACCTAAGATGTACATAAAGTTCTGCCATTCCCGATTACACCCGAACAATTCACCTTCGGGCAACCCCGGGTTTATTTATTAAAATATTTATATTTATCTGTTTATTTTAATGTAGCTATACTTACCTAACTAACCGTCCATAGTGTTTTAAAGTGTTTTAATGTAGCTAACCTAACCGACCACTTTTAATATTTGAATTCATTTTTCCTGCGCAAAAATAAAACAAATCCCGATGTTGGCTGAAGGTGAATTGTTCAGGTGTAATCGGGAATGGCAGAACTTTATGTGCATCATACGTCTCCCACGTGAAAGACTACATCATGTAAAAAGAACATTATGTGAGTTCCTACTGTTCATCCTTTGTCCCGGTTTGTTAGGTCAGGTCAGCTACATTATAATTACTCTAAAACTAAACAACCATTAAAATTAATTTTATTATTTTTAATGTCCGTTCAGTTTCAAAGTATTTATAATGTAGCTGACCTGATCTAATCTACCTTTGTCCCGTTTTGTTATGTCAGGTCAGTTACATTATAAATACTTAAAACTATACAAGTAAAATTAATTGATATTATTTTTAATTTCCGTTTATTTTGAAGTATTTATAATGTAACTAACCTTACCTAATGGAACATTTCTGTTATTTAGGCATTCACGCACACACGGAAAAATATAAAATGGCGACGGTCGAATGATTACATGTCTTGTATTGCAAAATAAGAACGGCGATATCTCCAAAAGTAATTGGAATTTCTTATCTCCGCAGGCTGTAATGAAATGAGGACGTAAAAGAGCATATAATGAAAGTTATTTCAGATTTTTAAAATTTTTTTTGGCGCTAATCCGTACACTACATGTTTACCCATATGTATGTAAAGTGAATACTGAAATTATACATATAGGCTACATATATATACCCAGCAGCTTGTCTGCATTCGCAATACCCGCAACGAAATAAAAAAAAGGGGTTGTCTGTAAAGTCGGTTTACGGACGATAATTTTACGTGATGACGTCATAAGAATTGCATATTTTTTAATTTTCAAATATTATTTTCAATTTTTGCAAATTTAATTTAAATAATTTGTTTAAATATAATCACGAACAATAAGTTAAAAAGCCAGCCTTTACCTGTTTTGATATTATAGAAGATTTTCTCGCACGGTGGTTGCGCGGTTCTTGCACGCTCGACTCAGGCGGAACGTGACAATGAGTCATGCTTTTTCGTGCGTGCAGCCGGCGCTCATCGATTTATAAGACTTTATCACGTAAAACAAAGTGCTACCACATTTGAAGTAGGATTTCATTATGATTTCTTTGAAAGCGAAGAAAGAAGGGTCGCCGATTGTGTAGTAAGGTAAGCCTTGATGTAAGCTTTTGGACATACGCCATTGCTAAGCACATGTATGTCTGTAGAAGAAAACTACAAAAAACCCAAAAGACAAAAACCCAAATTAAGCAAAACATTGCTGTAGTCAACAGGATATAAACACCACACTAATATTCCATAACATGAATATGGTCAACAAACAAAGAAAAAACAAAAAAAAAAAAGGACTAACAGAACGAAAAAAACCCCCACAAATGATGACAGCACAAAAATATTGAACCCAAAAAATTCATCAAATCAGTTGAAACGAGACAAAAACACGACGAAACGAAAAGACGAAACAAACACAATAGTTTTCCAAAACAGGTGAGCGGCAGGTGGTACTCTGCGCACAGTCCTGTCTCGTGTGTACCAGGCTGCCCAGTGAGAGGTGTGCTAGAGGTAGTAACAAATACTTGTACGAGTCTCTCCAGGAGGAAGCTGACGATCTGCAGCCAGCAGCACTGGAAATGAACTAGAAGGGGGTAAAAAAAGAGGGGCCTTCTTTCCCGGAGACGTCACCGGGGGAAGGAAAGGAAAAATAATTGGCAATAAATATGCGACGTTCCGCTACAGTTGTCAGCCCTGCGAAGCAATAAAAGCTCACATCTGCGAGTTGCGTCTGTGTGTTCTCGTCGGTGACGTCATTTCCTTCCGCCGAGTCGCATGGCAAACATTCCTGGCCCCGGCTTCACGAGTCAATAAGTGTTGCCAACGGCTGAGACCGTGTTTCTGCTGCGCAAACTTTCATTCAGGTTGTAAAATTTCCTACGACTCTAAGATGATAATAACTCGCTGGAGTAGGTGCAAATTATTACCAATAATAGCACAAAATCAAATTATAACGGCAAATTCTTATCTATACCTTGATAATGCACGGTATACGTTGCAATGCATAAACAGTTTTTCTTGGTAATATGTTTGAATTACTTTATCTCGCTCTAATTCTCTATCTCTCTATGAATATTCTATATCTCTCCATCTATATATCTGCATATATATCTCCCTTTATATCTCCAACTCTCTTTATCTCTCTCCTCTATACACCTATATCTATATACTTCTATATGTCTCTATATTTATATATCTCCTCCATTTTTCTATATCATTCTCTATGCCTCTCTATCTCTTTATCTCCCTCTATCTAACTCTATTTACCTCTCGATATATCTTTATATCTCTATATGTTTATATCTCTTTATATCTCTATATTTATCCATGATTTATTAAAAACAATTTCATAAAATCTGTTTACAGAGTTTTCTTCGCATTTTCTTCAGTGACTATTTAAGTTATATAGACAAAATTGTTTGAAATCGTTAACTTGAACCGTACACTACACGTTGATTGAGGCTCAGGTGTTGACAACTACTTTCTCCCATCTCTTCCAACAGGTGCTTCTGACCACGTGGTCATCTGGCATCTGCAGCATTTCCTCTCTTACCCAGAGACACATTTTCTGTACGTTTACAAATGATTCCCTTGGAAACCAGTTGCCAAGAAACAGTTTGTAATAATACTACAAAGATATTGTAACTTTGTTAAACACTTGGCTGTGGTTTTTTTTGCATATTTGAAATACGTTTTTCGAGAAACTACTGAGTATTAAATACGAAAATTGGCTCCTAAATTTATATGCTAATTGACGTTTCCTTAAAAACATAATTTTTTAAACCACAAAAATATAATTTTCAACTATTTGACTTTATTTTGGATTTCTCATGCTTATTATGAGCGCAGTTAATACAGGAAAGCTATTCAGGGAACGGTATGCAAATAACTTTAACTATTGGAGGTACTGGGACAAAACAGTACATAAATGCCCGGGTAAGAATCCGAACCCAGTACTACTGCGAACACTATTTCGTAGATAATAATGTTCGCAGGCTTTCACGGCCATTTTCTGAAGTAGCTTGGCTTCTGGGTTGTAGCCACGTCCTTGGCGAATAATTCACCGGGACGTTTCGGTCGACATTGCAGTCGCCATCATCAGGGAGCAGTTACCTACTGGGATTATTAGAAGTTATCCTGCCTTTATAATATACTCTCGCATGAGGGGAAGGTTCTTCCTGATTGGCTGCAGCTGTGGGCCAATAAGAGCCTTAATTTCTTCTGGTTGGCTGGGCTGTTTTGCCAATCAGGGGCGATCTGTGATATATTTTGTAGTGCTACAGTTGTTTTCATGTAAATGTAAGATTGATAAATATTTGTAAATTTGAATGAGTATTTCTGTTCCATTTATAAATAAGTAGAGACTGGAAAAATTCGCGGGTTCAATAACCTCCAGGATAGACTCCACTATCCTCTACACACTCGGGCAAATGCCAACTGTTCATTGGCTGTTGACTTGTGAGTCGTCTCGACTGGGTGGCCTGTGATTCGACACTTCTATGAGTGAGGGTCTCTAATTGGCCCTCATTACTACAGATTAACAGTGAACCAATGGCAGAAGCAGCACTAAGGTATAATTATTTGAAATGTAGCATTTCACGAAATGAATCCACGAATTTTTCAGGTCTCCATAAATAAGTATATTACAGTGCAAATGGTCGCCGACGAAGATACAACTCCGCCAGCAAGTGTGCATCAGTCGTTCCTCTTGTTCTCTGCTTGGGGAACACGCCATCCTTGACTTCAATCCTTACTTCATATTAGCGCACGCAGAAGGGGGCAATATTTAATTTGTTTTTAATCTTACTGTATTTGAATACCATGTCGTCTCGCCTGTACCACGGCAAGGTTAAGGACGACAAAGTACGAGGTCATCCTTAGTGTCCGAGTTTCGTGTAATAAGTATATTTGCAACATGAGCAACACGAAAACACATGAGTTTGATCGTTACCGTGGTCAGATGTTCACACATCACTGGCGAGTACTCAGAGACTCGCTCACATTATTTTTTTTGTTCGCAATAAGAGCGAGAGTGCACTGTCAAAAAAGTGAATTTTATCATAACTGCAACCACAAATAAATGTCAATATTTAAGCTAACTAAATCAAAAATTTTGTCGGGTAAAGATATGTGATTTTTTTTATTAGTAATGATGTTTTATTTGTGGGCTTATTTCAAGCTAAGTCCTCTAGTTTCGCAGCAAGGAAAGTGTGTCTCCATCTCACAGTGTACAGGGGGCGGGAAGAGCTTGGTTTTCCTTTGTTCGCAGCCCCTGGCCCTAGTGGGAAAGATGAAGGGGGGTTGTAAGGGCTGGATGGACGCCGCTAATCTGTGTCGCTGCCCGGCCTGTGAAGTCTGCAACCCGCATTACCAGGCTGTGGCGACGCGCGGGAGAAGACATCTCCCTCCTCACCCCTCTTCGCCACGGGGTCGCGGCCCAGTCTGCACGATCACATGATCTCCGGATGGAGCCGTATTTTTCAACCGCGTTGGCCGAAGTGGAAAAGTTCGCATTTTTGAAACAGTCTGAAATGATTTTTATTTGACGTGCAAACATCTTAGATCTCGGTATATGGCATTTGGTAGGAGAAATTTCGTGAATGTGAAACGGTAATGTCATAACCATAGTGCTGCGTCTGCGCGAAGTCTCGGAAAACTCGGAAATACGGTGGACCCGCGTGACTCATTCATTTATATACATAATTTGTTTTATAAATATCGTGGTCACCCGTCAAAGTACCAACCACGCACGATGATGCTTACCTTTGATAATACTCCAAACTCAACCATACGCTTTCACCAACTCGGCCACCATGACATCTTTCAAATGTTTCTATATAAAAAGAATATAAAAAACTACGAGCGTTCAGTTATTCACAGACATTTGCCTGCGCGCAGAAGTTGCATATGGGATCAAGATTAAAAAGAGACTGAGTAGGCTACCATCAGACAACTAGACTAGTTTTCACCCGGTGCAAGAACTCATCTTAGCGCCCTCCTTTTTCTTTCAAAACTTACTAAAACAAAAATCTTCCCCGACAACACCTCGTGCCAGAACCACATATTAATTCCACTATTCCAAATACTTTATATTCAACTTAGACTGTATAAATAATTATTTTTTATTGATCAGTCATTTCATTTTTTAATACACTGCAAGATGGATAGTGCGCGAAAAATACCAGTTTTGAAATATTGGACGATATACCTGTAAGTATTTTTAAATTCAAATAATTCAGTTCATCTGCCTACCATAATTATTATTTCGCATGCTAGCACTACGATGTTCAAGTGAACATCTGTAGTAGTAAAGACTGCGACAGTTGAGCGCCCGTGCACAATCCCCCGTGTTCGCGCATGTGTTCCCTACGCGCAGCTGCTTGGCTTCGTGCGGGTAACGGAACGAGGGCTCGGAGGGGCGGTCCGAGAGAGGGGAGGGCGGTCGCGGAGAAGGGAGGGGGAAGTAGGAAAGAGGGAGGGGGCAGTCGGAGAGAGGGGAGGGCAGTCGGAGAGAGGGGTGGGTGGTCGGAGAGGAAGGGGGGAAGTAGGAAAGAGGGGAGGGCGGTCCGAGAGAGGGGTGGGTGGTCGGAGCGGGAGTGGGGGAAGTCGTAGAGAGAGGGGAGTCGGACAACTGGCGCGGAGCGGCGGGCGGGCGGGACAATGCTATCGGGCGGCGTGCAGGCCCCGCCTTAATCCCCGCCAGTCATTCAGGGGCACGCCGCAGGCCGCAGACACGGCTCGCCCGCCGATATCAGGTCTTCGACGGGTCTCCACGGTGGCTCAGCGACCTCGACCCGTCAGACCTGTCCCCCCCCCTCTCCACCCTACCCAAGACATGGGCTACCTTTTTAAGGGGAGGGCCAGGTAAAAAAAATATATATATACTAGCTGCCCGACCCGGCTTCGCACGGCTATACTACAGGGAAAAGAAGACCAAATATCACATTTACAATAATAATAAATTAAATACCATGGCAATTAATTTATTACAATGTTTTTTAATGTATCGGAGAGAAAACGAATAACACCGATGGTTTCCCGACTCTCGAGCACGCAACGTACAACTGGTGTACCCGTACTTCGCTTCGGCAGTCTGCAGGCAGTACACTCTTGCGCCGCTCATTTTATATGCCCCTACTTGCGGGTACACCACTGCAGCGCCTCGAATGGAAAAAGAAATCAAAGCGATGCCCGTTGCCATGTTCTGTTCAAACGTTTTAAATTAGAAAATTTACAGGAAATTTCCCTGAATCTAATCGCAGCGTCATCTGCCGGGTCGAACTGAGATTACTATAATTACTATAAGATACTATAAATGTTATAATGTTATAATTTATTTTACAAACTTATATTTTTATTTTCAAAGAGACATCAATACGTCATAAGTTGCATAGAATAAAATGAGAACTAACAATTTAAAATTGTAGGTTAAGTTGATTGTTATTGAATGCATGTCTATACATAATTAAAAGTAATGAAAAATCGTGTTAAATACTCACTTTGATACTGAACCTTAAATATTTTGCACAATGTATATTTTTTATTACATTTTAATATGTAGAATAAAATGAGAACTGACAATTTAAATTTGGAGGTTAAGTTGATTGGTATTGAATTCACGTGTATACATAATTAAAATCACGAAAAATCATGTAAAATACTCACTTCAATACTGAACCTCACAAATTTGCACCTATATTTTTAATTACACTTTAAAATGTTATTTCAATAAATAATAATATAATAATCTCAATAACCAATTCTATTTTAATTTTAATGTAATAACAACCATTCATAAAATCCAGCCAAAGATTAACAACACATAAATAAATACACAACACACACATATATATACTGTAAACCTAAACCATTCAAAGATCAACAACAATTTATAAATAAATAAATATTAAATAAACATTTTCCAGTGGACCAAATTGTGAATCTAAACCATCCTCGAATCCCCGTGAACTCACACAAAAAATTTCATCAAAATCGGTCCAGCCGTCTAGGAGGAGTTCAGTGACATACACACGCACACAAGAAATATATATAAAGATATCTAGGAGGGCAACAAAAAAAAAAAAAGGTGCTTGTACTTAGGTACGCGCGTGAGAAGTTATACTTCTTTGGCATCATTAAAAAATAGTTTTTAATTGCATGCAATAATAGTGCGTGGAGTCCCTCCGCGCGGAAGAAATGAAACTTCGTAATGTGGAAATGAAACTAGGAAGGGGTAGAAATTGATTTTTAGTGAAATGATATTGTATCAAATCAAATTAAAAAAATAAAGGAAATTAATTTGTAACGATTCATAGATTGATTTTCAAAGAGAGAGAGAGAGAGAGAGAGAGAGAGAGAGAGAGATAAAGACACCTATTGAATGTCTATAAAACTAACTTTTTTATGAGAGCAAATATTCATGAAATTGTTACCTCCAGTCCGGAAGGGCGGGAGGACAAGGGGCAGAATCTCAGAAAGTGGTTCTAAAGTTCGTGAAACAAAAGTGCTTTTATTAACAATTTGTAATAACAACATCACATCCTTCAATACACGCATGCTCAGATATGACACCCTTCTGATTTCTTAGTTTGACGATTACAGCAAGTGCCCACGATGTCTGTGAACAGAAAAATATAATTAACAATATTGGATCACATCTATATTTCACACACATTAAATTAACGTCTTATTATAAAGCAAACAGCAACTTATATTATCAGAAAAATATGAACATCAAAACAATTGGTTTTTGGCACATTCAATATTACGTTAAATAACTGTACTAACATGACTTTAATATTTGCCAAACATATCAAATTACGATTTGAGAATAGGACAGGTGAAAGAAAATAATTAAGGAGAACTGACATGATATCTCATATAGTACAGTTAATATTATACGCACTAGTTTACATTCTCTCTCATCGCGGTCTGATTCTTTAAAGTTAAACAGTGTTTCTGGTGTAAGTCTCAATACTTAATTTATGACACTTAAACTGTTCACGTTCTTACACACACGTTCTTACACTCTGCGAGTCGTATTCAAAAGTCTCCTGGTTACTGACAGCGGTATGCCGTGACGCCCCGTCAATATTGCGGCGAACAGTCTTTATCATTACTCGGCTCGTCAGTCGTTCAACGAAGTAGCTGCGTTTTGAAGTTCTATTAGGAGTGCTCGTTATATTGATCGTGTAGTCCGGGAACTTATAACAGTTCAGTCGAATCCGTTAAGTAAAACTACGTTGGTTACGTTACGGTAAGCCTCAACGTATTGCAAGTTGGTACACTTTACGTTATGCGGTATTCGACCTCTCCTCCGTCTCTTGCCACGCTGCCCCACTGCCGTTTTACTTTCAACACCAGTCAAACATTTACTTTACTTATCTCGTAACCTTTACGAGACAGTTCCCTTCATTCTATAGGCGAGGCAAATTTTCTGTTTCCTCACTCTGCGAAAATTCTAAGTCCAAACTAATTCGACTTGAATTTATTCTAAGTCCTTCGTGGACTTGTAATATTTATACTGGGTTGAAATTTCTGCAGAGTCCCTTACTGACTTAGATTCTGACGGCGTCTCTTACCGAATAGTCTTGCTGAAGCGGTCGCCACGTCGTCGGGCAGCGTGACGGAGGAGGCCGGTGGTGTAGATGGTAGTCACTGCAGGCTCATGCTGCTGGGCCAGTCGGAGACTGCCTGCAGGAGCGTTGGCTGGGCCGGTTTATATAGTCCGCCGGGGCCCGACCGAGGAACAGTCTGGATACCCGCCGGCGGAAGTACGTCATCGTTGGTTGTTCCGGACGAAGCCCGCGAAGCCGGGCGGAGTCGAAGCGGCCCGAGCGGCCCCGATGCATTGACGTCCGGCGCGCAGGAATCGAACATTGCGCGCCCCTGTGCTGCGGGTGGTATCCATCAGATAGCCAGGGGCGCTGTCTGGTAGTCGTATAGTTACGCAGTGCGAAACTGTGTAACAAAATAAATCATGAAATCATTCAACGATAAAAGCTGTTTATTTAATAAAGCGGACGGGTTCGCTCCAAGGAGAAAATTGACGCGGCGAGACCTCGTGGACATAGAGAAATGACACACACTCACTATTTATGTGTCTATGAAACATGATTTTTTTCTGCAATTTAAATTGTAATATACAAAAAGGGTATTGAAAATTGAAACAAATATGGCGACACTACAAACTGTCAGGATCTTTATTTTTTTCTTACTCTCTTCTTAGTTCCTTACAATAGCATTCACTCACGCTCTCTCTCTTTCTATTCCCCCTCCCCAGGAGTGTTAAACGTTTAACGCAACCTTGTTGAAAGTCTTATTAGAAGTATAACTTCAAAAACGTTACGAAAATTGATTGTTCTTTAGAAAGGGTATGAAGACGTATGTGACAGATGAAACTGTGTCTGAGCTTCTGAAAGTTGTTCATAATCTGGCAGACTCTGGGATGAGCTAAGCGAGGGTTGCGTGCAAACTCAATTAATATTAGACGCGATAATATTGTACTTGAAACTCGAACGAGAAGAAATCCGTTACTCTATTCTAGCTGCGCAGAAAATACATTCTGTCCTACGTGTAATTGTACGGGGTTTTGAAAACCATCCCGCAGGGCCACACTTGGCCCATGAATGCTCTGTCCTGAGGAACACGAACGAGCGCGGGAAGAGTCCAGATCAGGCGAGGACCCAGCCTGTGCTAGTGTTCAACCACGCGCGCATCTATTATTATTTTTTCCTAACCTAACTAAAAACTAAGTGTGTTTGGGAGGAGTCCGGGTTTAGGGAAAGACTCTAAGTGCGTCTCAGGCCGAAGCCCATACGCTCTAATCATGCAGGGTTTAAGCCATGCAGGAGAGGTAGCATGCATCATGTGCTAGGAGGGGATTGGCCAGCCATGGCAGCGATTGGCGCCCTGACTAACTTCTCTCACTGACTATTCTAGACTAAAAACTAGATAAGTTGGGCCCAGGTAAAACCTGCGTAGACACAGGGGAAAACCCTGGGCACTGACATGCGGGATGCAAAATTTCATGCGTTAATGACAAGCAGGTTAGTTACATGGAAACATAAAGATGGTCCTGGAAGAAGAGTTGGACAGAGTAGCAATAAACTACTAAGCAAAAGAGCGGGAGCTTGGACATTGCTGTCCGCTTTAGTTTGGGTGGCGCTGGTTGTTTCGGGGGCGACATTTTGTCGTTTCCCGCCAGGCTGCCAGCCAGCCTAGAGTCCTGCAGCGCCTCTCATCCTTGGACTGCAGCGTGCATCTACTGTCTCTTTCCAACGCACGGGTTCTGCCGTTAGCTCTGTCCTTGTTTCCTTTGTAACAACCCAGATTACAGCCTTTCCCATCCATCCAGCAATAATAATTTGTTATATTTTTTGTCATATTTCAGGTTAGATTTAAAGTTTTTCCTTTTTCAAAGTCATTATGAAAATATTTCTCCGGTTTTATTGTTTTTATTTTCAAAATTCATCAGTTTATTTTTGAAGTAATTTTTTTGCTGGCTTCTTTGTGTGGGAAGGCGTGCTGACGTAATTGTCCTTCGTTTTTCCACGACCGAGGCTTTTGTTTCACACGCTAGGCGTGTGAGTCACGGTCACGGGAGTGTGAGAAAGAGACAAAATCGCTGCGTCGTGGGAACAGAAGTAAGCATTTCGTGGAAGCCTCTGTTGCCATGCGCCGTGATTGGCTGAGAATCACGTCAGCGAGCCCAGGACACTGCCCGCACGAAGGGAAGGAAGGCTGTGAGATCAGTCATTGTCCGAGCACCGGGCCGAGCGGTCGTTGTTTGGGCGGCGGCGGGTTTTATCTTCTTTTTAATGTACATTTAATTTTTATTTGTTGGTTGTGCTAAATATTTTGTGATTTTTAAACGAATAATTAAAACCAGGTAATACATCGAACATTGTATTTATATTTCTTCTTTCTTCGTGACCTACAACCTGTATGTTCCACTCATAACCTAATTTGAGCTAGCCGGAGGTGATGAGTGGTGACACTTTGTGCTCTGTTGCCAGATGAACACGCCACAGAGCGCAACATTTTCAGACACAACTACGTAACGTGATGAAAAATTTCTTTGATGTATCGGAAAAGTTAAATTTGTAAGGTAAAATTTATGAACGAGAATTGTGGGGAAAAAATATATATTCCTGGTGTATTTCATCAAGAGCTTCATCTCAAAATTTCCAATTTTTTTTTTTAAATTTCCCAAAAAGATGTAATTGAAAGACGCCATCTTGTTATCAACAGTTTTTGTTAACTTTTTGTTTACATCATTTAATTCTAAAGAGTTTGGTTCTTTTCAGCATTGCACATGCTTTAATGGAATGCCTAGTTATTAATAGTAACTGACAGTGGAAAAACTAATTCGTGTTTAGCATTAAATAATTTTTTTTCTGTCCAGAAAGACTACAACTGTAGTACTTAATACTGTCATTAGACACTATTTTATGGTCTTAGATAAATCAAGAAATAGTATTAATAAAAAACATTTTAAAACTTATTATGATTAACGGTGATAAACCAAATAATAATTTTAATTTCTAGGACCTGGGTAGTAACAATCCGGCAACAGTGCAGTCTCAGCGTGAGGCAGAGCAGGTCGCTTCTGGACGAGGCGAGAAGTCCTGCCTCGTGGGGGCTCGCTCGTTGGAGACGTGGCGGACGATGCCGTGAGCTGGTGGGTTTCCTCGGGATGCTCCCAGATCCCCGCTGGTGCATTCAGTCATTGCTCCGTCTCGTTATTTCACCTCTACCCCTCTTCCCCTTCCAACCCTCTCTGAAGACGTCGATGAAATACATACGATCATTCATTCACAACGTTTGACAATAATGTCTATTTTCTCCTGTCTTTCGTTAGCGTAACCTCTTTCATGTTGGCAGTGATGCTATGGTGTTGGGGTCAGTTAAAACACGGACTATAAATATTTTCATTATTTTATACTCTCTCAAACTTTTATTATTTTCAAAACGGCTTCTCGCTAATCTCGAGTGCAATAGAATGATCAACCCAGGTACAAGACTGGAGTTATGTCGTACTTCAGTAAAAAAAATTCAAGAGAGTTGCTTCTAATATGTTACACACAGAAAACAATAAGGTGACTGATAAATGAAACAACCGGAGCTATTGTGAAAATGTAAACAGATGGACACATAAAACTATGCAGAAGAAACTAAAACGATAAAAAAAACTAACACGTTGGATAAACAAACTTAGCCACAGTCGCTGATTATCGTTCCTATCTGTGCCATCTTTCATTATTCATCCATCATCTTTTGACTCTTGATGGTTTCTTTTATCCTCATCCGTCATTTTTGTTGTGGAATATGTCGATTATAGTATGGTTGCGAAGACATAAAATAAATATAGAGAGATAATGAAAATATTTATGTGACTTATATGTATTGTATTGCTGTGTAGAAAATATAAATATGTACACCTCATCTTTACAATTCATATGTTTCTTAATATTTTTTGACGAGACAACGTCTAATAAATCGATGAACGCCGGCTGCACGCACGAAAAAGTGACCCGTTACACACATTGTCCCGTTACGGTGTGACCATTACGCTGTGTCCCGTTACACTCATTGTACGCTTGCGCCGCATCTATCTCTCTTCCACTCGATTGGAACAACCATCGATTTGACATTTTCGAGGCACATTAAACTTGAAACACTCCCATTCGTTTCCTACTTTTCCTATCATCGTCCTATCCTTAACAGAATAACACAGATTGGAAGAAGTTAAATAGCAAACATGTATAAAAGTTATAGTTAAAATAATCTGTTCGTTAAAGTAATAAACATGTTTGAATTAATGAGTGCAAATAAAAGTAAATTTACCTATCAATTAAATTGTAAATTTCATTTCACCCCTTCTTTGTATCTATACAAAATAGTGATAATTCAATAAGAATGATTCAATGTTATTCATAAAATTATGCAATCATTTCATCAATGTTTTGTTATGACGTTGTCACGTTAAACTATCGTCCGTAAACCAACTTTACAGACAACCAATTTATTTTGTGCAATGTTTCAGTAATATTTTTGAAGGATATTACTCGGTAAAATAAATTCCTAACTTGTCTTTATCCTTGTTTCCGGCAAAGTTTGCGGAAATCCTGCAGGTTTTACGAGGCGTTGACCAGGAACCACATTTGCCTCGCAGTTCCAGTCTTCACCAACACCCAGCGTGGCAACACCATCAACAAATCTCTTTTAACACCCCTCCCCTCCCTAAAAAAGAGATTTACGCGTCGCATTCCCCTCCACACGCCGTTAATTTGTCGAATCGACTGCTCTTACCCCACCCCTCTCACCCTCACCGTCAACACGCGCCCGCTAGCCGCCGGCCAGCGACGTCGACCTGTGACGAGAGAATCGATGGGTCGATGGGTCGATGGGTCGATGGGTCGATGGGTTGATGGGTCGATTGACACAGCAGCGAAGCACGTCGGTGCTCAGTCCACTTGAAGGGCTGCTGTCACTCAGTGTGACACAGTGTTGTGTGGACTAGAATATTCAACCAGTTGTGAAACATACAGGCACTGGATGTATTTCAATGGGATTTAATTTTATAACTGGATATTCTTTTTAACCTCTGAGACCATCATGTATATTGAAAATATATGATGTTCAGTATCTATCAACTGTTGTGCTGAATTTTTTAAATTTTTTTTGTGCTGTCATCATTTGTGGGGTTTTTTTCTTTCTCGTTTGTCTCGTTTCAACTGTTGTGCTGAATTATTTTTGGGTTTATATATTTTTGTGCTGTCATCATTTGTGGGGGTTTTGTCGTTCTGTTAGTCCATTTTTCTTTGTTTTTCTTTGTTTGTTGACCATATTCCTGTTATGGAATAATATGTGGTTTTTATATCCTGTTGACAACAGCAATTGTTTGCTTAATTTATGTTTTTACCTTTTGGGTATTTTTTAGTTTTCTTCCAAAGACATACATGTGCTTAGCAATGGCGTATGTCCAAAAGCTTACATAAAGTCATGCACTCCCATTGCAAAAATCTTTCAAAGATAGTATCTATCATAAATGATAAAATTAGGTTATGTTTTTTGTTTTTTAATTAGAAAAAAAATATCTATAAGAAACACAACATTATTTATAAAAAATCTTAACATATCGTTACACAGCACCTTATAAAAGTTTAGTTTATAAAAAATAATATTAATTTTAACAGCGTTGAACATCTTAGATACCTTATAGCTTAGTTTTGTATGAGCATGGGTTTAGTGTTAGCTTGGTCTTATTTGGTAAAAAAACATTTGGCTTAAACGTTTCTTAAATATTAAGGTATCCATTTTCATGACTGGGAGTTTCCGACATTTAAATAGGGAATAAAATACCTACACACCTTATTAGCAAATAAGATGAAGAGTTATAATTTCATGCTGAACATTCCAGAGTTTATAGAAGTGTGAAGAATGTTAGGTCCCTTAGCGACTTTTGTCCCACGGATACAGCTGGGAGTAACACCTCGGAAGGTGCACCTGGCACTGCGCACTGGACATCTACTGGTCCCTTTGTCACGAGACAGTGTACACTGTACCTCTACTGGTCTCTGTGCCATGAGGCAGTACACACTGGAGGTGGCCCTGTGTCCTTGGCAGTGTTGATACCCCTCTCCTCTCGCCAACATCCGAGTACTTCTCTACAACGATGTCATTACCAGCACTTACCACACCAACTGTAAAGACGTTTCACATTAACAAATAATGTGTACCTTGTCCATCTTTGTGATGAAGGTAAATACGGCACATTAATATAGTCAACAGACACAAATTGAAAAATAAGTACGCGTTGATTCCACGTTTCACAGATGTGAAAATTCCTTCTTATGGGTCTTATATAGTGATATATTATTAGTATTTTTTAATTGAACAAGCGATACTTGAAAATTGTTGGTACGCGGGTATGATCTCAAATTAAAAAAAACTGGAGTAGACAAACAAGCAGCGTTAAGAGAATTCAGTAGCATCACTGCTGCGTCATTTATACCTTTCTCCTGCCGTGTCCCTTTCCTGCCGTTACAACTGGCATATAGCATACTCCGCTACGTACCTATCCCCCCCCCCCCCCCAACCGTCGTATCATTCGACCGCTAGTGCATGCGTTGTAGTGGCGTCGCCAATGACGCACGCTCCTCCTCTACTGGTTCCCCTACCACGTACCTGACTATATCCTCAAGATTTCTGCATTTTCGTAACGCTCGAAAACTGTGGTCACCTCAGCAAAGAAATTTTCCTTCAAAATCATTAAAAAAATAATAAAAAACTAAAAATGAACATGGCACGAGAGATTGCGTCTTAGTGGGAGAGACAGGAATCCGGAAGACACTGTATTGGCATCAAAAGTTGTTATGCCACAACAAGGTTTTAACTTTTAATAATGAAAATTTTAATTCGCGTAGGCAGAGATCAAACTCCCAAAGACAATGTTATTACAGTTGAAGTCGGTCCCAGAAAATGAAATCAATATTACACACTTGTAACTTTATTGCCAGTCACTTCTAAAATGAGTTTCACTTAACAAAACCAAATTAAAAAAAAAACAAAAAAAAAACGGGGTTGTACGGACGATAATTTTAAGCGA
Source organism: Bacillus rossius redtenbacheri (assembly GCF_032445375.1). Taxonomy (NCBI): domain Eukaryota; kingdom Metazoa; phylum Arthropoda; class Insecta; order Phasmatodea; family Bacillidae; genus Bacillus; species Bacillus rossius. Next base: position 5,649,670 of record NC_086330.1, on the reverse strand, counting down.
TAACGTCATAAGAAAACATTGATGAAAATTTGCATACTTTTTTTAAAAAATATTATTTAAAGTTTTTGCAAATTTAATTTAAATAATTTGTTTATATGTAATCACGAAAAATTAGTTAAAAAGCCCGCCTTAACCTGTTTGATATTACAGAAGATTTTCTCGCATGGTGGTTGGCCGGTTCTTGCGCGCTCGGCTCAGGCTGAACGTGAAAATTTTTCGTGCGTGCAGCCGGCGTTCATCGATTTATAAGACGTTATCACATCAATACGTGTTTCAAAGAAATAAGCAATGCTACATGCTCTCGTGACACGCAGTAGTGGCAGCGCCTAGCTTTCTGAAGGGTAGGTTAAGTGCAATGCACGCGTGTATTCAAAAAGTGCGTGTAGCGTGCCGTGCGTCTGCAGGCGCACCCACAAGGTTTAATAATTCTGTTAAATACGCATATTTTCAATGAGTAAGATTACTTGTACCTTCTCCACCTACGTAAATACGAATGAATAACATAAATGAAGTTAAAGAATAAAGGTGACCACAGAGTATTCACTGTAATATAGTTAAACCGATATATTGAGACGACATAAAAAAAAAAAACCACATCAAAAACGCACAGAAAATTTCTTCATAAGAGAATCGCAGAAGTCAAATAATACGGAAACATAGTAACAAGGAATGCAGGACAGAAAATCTGAAACATGCAAAGACAAAAATACACAACCCGCAAAATTATAAAAAAATATATTAACACAATACTTTACAATAGCACCGCTACAGGTAACTTTTAGGTATTAAAGAAATCATTATTTAATTGCTATAAAAGAATTGCTTGGTATTGAATACTTGTCTTTATCAATAAAACATTTATTTATTGTGAATATTAGTGATAAAAATTGTGTTTATAAACTTTTAAAAATGTTTTTATATCAGTGAGATTATATTCCCGTAAGTATAACAATCTGAGGTTGTTTTGTAAGCTTCCATTGTCGCTGGCAGTGAGTGTCTGTGGAAGGTTTAGTAATCTTCTGGCTGGAAGTATTTGTGAGGTTATGTTCCCGTATGAATAACTTATTTGCATTATAAATGGTTACGTTATTATTAAATAAAATAATTTAAATTAATAATTAGAATAACCATTCAGTTAATTAATTGAATATCATTATTAATTAGAAATTTATCGATGATTTTACTCAACTAAATAATTAATTTTATACACGTGTGTGTATTAATATTGATAGCTAAGAATTTATTTAAAAAAAATTAATTTAAAAACCTTATTTATAATATAACTCCAGTTCTTTTATTATTGTATTTATATTTGTTATTTACAAACCAAATTAAATTAATTTTTGACGTGATAACGTCTAATAAAACTGATGAAAGCCCGCTGCTCGCACGAAAAAGTGTCCCGTAACGCACATTGTCCCGTTACGCTCATTGTACGCTTGCGCCGCATCTATCTCTCTTCCACTCGATTGGAACAACAATCGATTTGACTTTTTCGAGACACAGTAAACTTGAAACACTCCCATTCATTTCCTACTTTTCCTATCATCGTCCTATCCTTAACAGAATTACAGATTGGAAGAAGTTAAATAGAAAACATGTATAAAAGTTATAGTTAAAATAATTTCTTCGTTAAAGAAGTAAACATATTTGAATCAATGAGTGCAAATAAAAGTAAATTTATCAATTAAATTGTGGATTTCATTTCACTCCTTCTTTGTATCCGTACAAAATAGTGATAATTCAATAAGAATGATTCAATTTTTTTTTCATAAAAGTATGCACTTTTTTAATCAATGTTTTGTTATGACACGCGCCCATATTTTCCCACTATAATAGGAATGCAGCCACCCCTTGGGGCGGTTCAGCCGCGTCGTGTGACACGGCCTCGCACGAGTCGCGAACCTGCCCTGGACGCTGCCGGCCACGGACGTAAAACCGGCTGCGTCTTAACGGTTTACGGCCGCGCTTCCCGGGGCTGCGCGGCCCGTAAAGCATAAAACCGGCTGCGAGGCGGAGCCCGAACAGCGAGGAGTTCAGTGGCCATTAAGACAGGGGCTTCCGCGCCTCGCTCGGGCGGGCGGAGGGAAGCAGTCTTCTCACAGACCAGAGAGACAAACATCCGATCGTTAGGGTTCAATGACCTGCAGGATGAACTCCGTAGTTCTACGTACACTCGGTCAAATGTCACCCACTCATTTGCTGCTGTCTTGCGAGACGTCCCAACGTAGCAGCCTGTGATTTGATAAAGCCTTAGGTTGGTTGTTTCTCATTGGCCCAGAGTCATCCAGGTGAGTTGTGAGCCAATAGCAGAGGCAGCACTCTTAGCATGTCGCGAAATGATTTCGCGAATTTTTCCGGTCCTTACCTGTCGTGCATTTTCGATTTTTTTTGTTCATTGTAAATAAATATGGCGGTGTTGATAAAAGGTAAGACCATAAACAAGGCAACGGTATTTATTTGTACGCCGCCATATTTTTTGTTTGCCGTGTGTGTCCGTGAATGTTAATTTTGGACAACTCATGATAACTAATGGTCAATTAGGTTAGGTTAGCTACATTATTAATAATTTAAAACATTGTGGATGGTTGATTTGGTTAGGATAGCTACATTACAGATACTGTGAAATCATGTAAACGGTTTCCAAGCGCTGGATAGCTGCAAATTAAAAAGTTATTTGCTAAGCCACTTTAAAATGATTTTACAGTATTTATAATGTAGCTATATTAACCTAATATAACCAACCATCCACAATGTTTTAAAGTATTTATAATGTAGCTAACCTGTCCTAATCGACCGCAAAATTTAATGCCACACCGGTTTATACAATGAGATAGAACGGCGTATACTTATGAGTAAGCTACATCCCAAATAAATACACCTGTTGTGGTATGGGAAAAAAAGCGAGCATGAACTACGTGTGTGGCTCTCTCGTCTGTGAAATGAAGGCTTCCCGCGGGTGAAGATGACGTATACTCTGAGCCGGGCAGCTGCTGCCAATTATGAAATATAAAATTATCCTCCAAACGCCAGAGATGAATAAGCGTGGTCCATCCAACCCTTGGACGCGAATCTTAAAAAAAAAAAAAAAAAAAAAAAAAATATTGGTTGTCTGTAAAGTCGGTTTACCGACGATAGTTTAACGTGACAACGTCATAACAAAACATTGATGAAATGATTGCATACTTTTATGAATAAAATTGAATAATTTTATTTTAATAATAAAAGAATAAATACCTGAAATTATACTAGTAATTTGATTTTTAAAATGCAAGAATAATTAACCTTTATTGCCGAAATTGTTGTTGTAATAAGCAATGAAAACCACATTAACGTTTCTCTTCACTTTATAAACAGTCGACGAAACAGTTCACGTGTAGATGACTTGCAATTAATTAAAATAACTGGCGTTTAGCTATAAAGTTTAAAGATAATTATGAACAAGTTTTCATATAAATAAACTGTAATCAAATATCTATCATCAATTATACGAATCACCATAATTTTTTAGTCAATTGTAACATAACCTATTATTACTGCACTCGCCGACAGCGTAACGGAACACAGCGTAACGGAACAATGAGCGTAACGGGACACAGCGTAACGGAACAATTTGCGTAACGGGACACAGCGTAACGGAACAATTTGCGTAACGGGACACAGCTTAACGGAACAATGCGCGTAACGGGACACTTTTTCGTGCGTGCAGCCGGCGTCCATCGATATATTAGACGCTGTCTCGTCAAAAAAAAAAATACTTTCCACTTAGCTCTTCCCCCGTCTCGAGTTTTATTTTGTGTCATTACGAGCCCTTTCTTCACCTCTCGTTTCGGCCGTTTTATTTTTAATTTCCTCCGGCAATCTCGGGCCTGCTGCGCCATTCATTTCTTAGAGCCCTGTTCGTGTTTATCTCGTTACTACCGGCCTCCTCTCCCCCTTAGCGCGGGCAAGTCCTCTGCACCTTCAGAGGCCCTGCAGACAGTGGCGACCCTGGCGACAGGCCAGCGAAGCTGTGGTTCAGAACGACACGATAGACAGCTAGAGACCAGAAAAATTCGCGTGTTCATTTCACGATATGCTATAATTAAAACAACTGTATATCTTTATATTGCTTCTCGGATTGGCTCACAGTTTATCTGAAGGACTTTCAGCCAATGAAAAAAAACCTTCAACCAAAAAAGTATCGAATCGCAAGCGTCCCAGTTGACAGGTGTCACGAGTCAATAACCAATGGGCAGGTGGCATTTGCCTGAGTGTGTAGGGGATTGTGGAGTCTATCCTAAAGGTCATCGAAATCGCGAATTTTTCCATTCTCTATAGATAGTGCTACTATAGCCAGCTATTTCTTTTGTAAATCCACAGAGAGCGTTAACACTTATAATTAAATATTAATTCAAACGCTTACAACGGAATTAAAAGTATGAATTAAATAATAAATAGTATCAAAAACCTACCTTTTTAATTAATATTATTATCTATTAAATGTTGGGTGCCTACCTTATATAATAAATGAAGAAAATGAAATTAGCAGATATAACTTTTAAGAACTATTTTTATAACGAACAAAATTTTTTTTTCAGCGTTCTGAAATGGTGTCGAGCATCTTGGCAATGAATAAGTCTTGAGGCGTATATTAATATTATTATTATAACTACTCTACTATGCGAGACTGATGGTAGTAAAAACCCCGTTGACAGTAGATTATTTCTATACGTTCTATCGTCAGACACTTTCGATTGTGTTACTTCATTTGTAGATTCATAGATGTTAGTGTAGACGGTGATTCTATGCGGGTACAGGAAAAGAAATTTGAGTTTCCAGTCTTTCAGCCACGTGGTCATTTCTTTTCACTGCCGCGAAGCACACACTTCCCTGAAACACCCCCTCCCTCCCTCCCTCCTCGACTTTGGAACCAGGAGGGGACAAAGGGCCTACAAAAAACCTAGTTCACCGCTGGAACAGGAAACTGCTGACGAATTCTAATTGAATTAAAAAAAAAAAAAAACATTGAAAAGTTTGGGGTCTGTTCGAATCAACCCACCTGAAGTTACTTTCCACGACATTCTTGGAGTTTGTTGTGGAAAAAAAAGCATAAAGCTAACCATTAATAAAAATCTGGCTTAAGTTAAGGTTTAATCAAGAGCGAGTGCTAGTGGGATTCAGTAAATAATAATAATATTTATTTATAATCACTAGCAGAATGAAAAAAACTAAGTATTTATAGTTTAAAAAAAAAACTTTTAAATACATTTTCTTTGCTTTGGTGTTTTTGAGATTATAAATTGTGATTATTGTTATAATATTATTATTTGATGATTAAATATTTAACACAGTTACTCTTCGAAATAAAATAATCTAAAATGAAACATTGCAGTTAAAATATTAGCTTTTTAGGCCGTAACTAAACATTAAAAACTATTAGGCCCTACTTATTCGCTAGATTACTCGAGGCGAAATCTGTGCTAGTTCCTTACATGTCAAGGCCGGGACCTTCACCAGTATCCTTCCTCGGGTTTAAGTTTTCTTTTCTTTCCGTTTCCAATGACCTCGTTGTCAACGAGACACAAAGCTGAAACAAAAAATTGGTTGTCTGTAAAGTCGGTTTACGGACGATAGTTTAACGTGACAACGTCATAACAAAACATTGGTGAAATGATTGCATACTTTTATGAATATAATTGAATCACTTTAATTTTAATAATAAAAGAATAAATACTTGGAATTATACTAGTAATCAGAATTTTATAATGCAAGAATAATTAACCTTTATTGCAGAAATTGTTGTTGTAATAAGCAATGGATACCACATTAACTTTTTACTTTACTTTATAAAGAGTCGACGAAAAAGTTCACGTGTAGATGACTTGTAATTAATTTTAAAAACTGGCGTTTAGCTATAAATTTAAATATAATTATGAACAAGTTTTCATATAAATAAACTGTAATCAAATATCTATCATCAATTATATGAATCACCATAATTTTTTAGTCAATTTATTGTAACATAACCTATTATTACTGCACTCGCCGACAGCGTAACGGAACACAGCGTAACGGAACAATGAGCGTAACGGGACACAGCGTGACGGGACACAGTGTAACGGAACAATGTGTGCAACGGGACACTTTTTGTGCGTGCAGCCGGCGTTAATCGATTTATTAGACGTTCTCACGTCAAAAAAAATATAATTATATATCACTACGTAATATAATCATGTAAATATTCATAGTTTTCCATAGAACACGAAATTTGTCATGAAAGTAGAAGAAGCAAAATTTTCTCCTAGTTTGCGCGTGTAGTGTGAATTAGTTACTTGTACACCCCCCCCCCCCCCCCAAGACTGGTGCCTAATGCACTCTGTCTCGACAGCGGAGCTACCCGTGAGACACTGTATACAACACGCGCAATGCCGATCAAAGAAACTAACTTATAACAAGTAAAAACAAAGTAATTCTTTTGAAAGGTACACGGGAAGGACGGGAATGTATAATTCTTATCCTATAAATAATATTGTTTTTAAAAATTTATTTTTCCTTAAGTTTTTATTTTTTAGTGAACGTACGCAAGTTAGTTTAAAATGATTTATTTGACGTGATAACGTCTTACAAATCGATGAACGCCGGCTGCACGCACGAAAAATTATCACGTTCCGCCTGAGCCGAGCGTGCAAGAACCGGCCAACCACCGTGCGAGAAAATATTCTATAATATCAAACAGGTTAAGGCGGGGTTTTTAAACTAATTGTTCGTGATTATATTTAAAACAAATTATTTAAATTAAATTTGAAAAAACTGCAAATAATATTTAAAAATTAAAAAGTATGGAATTTTTCATCAATGTTTTCTTATGACGTTATCACGTAAAATTATCGTCCGTAGCCCGACTTTTCAGACAACCCCTTTTTTATTTTATTTAAAACAGAGCACTCGACTAATGATATTCGCTCGACTGCCGTTAACGTCTCACTCTTAATGTAATTACTTGGCCAGGAACTTGGTTCCATTGAACCAGCATTTCAACCAGTCACAACGCGGCTTGAACTTCAGCGCTGAGGTGGTTGGACGGAGCTCGCATGAGACACCCCCGTGGTGAGGAAACTCTCCGCTCAGCTCGAGCTACATTCACTTGCGAGCAGCGCATCAGCCAGCAGTTGAAGCAGCTCGGCTTCTGGGTTGTAGCCGCGTCCGGGTCGTTACCACAACGCCGAAATACCATAACGCCGAATGTCAAAATTGACCACAACGCCGACAGCTAGAAAACTGCTGTGTACCACAACGCCGAATTACCACAACGCCGAATGTCAAAATTGACCACAACGCCGACAGCTAGAAAACTGCTGTGTACCACAACGCCGAAATAACAACTGAATGAATTTGCTATGTTTCTTAAATGTACCTTAACGCCGAAATACCACAATCAAGCCTAACCTTACCTAACCTAGAGTAATATAACCTAACTTAACCTAGCTTATCCTAGCCTAGCCTACCTAACCTAACTAGCCTAACCTAACATAGTCTAACCTAACCTAGTCCAACCTAAACCTAGTCCAACCTAACATAGTCTAACCTAACCTAGTCTAACCTAACCTAGTCTAACCTAACATAACCTTTGTGGCAGTCCTGCAATGACATTTTTCGGTGTTAGTGTATTTCGGCGTTGTGGTACACAGCTGTTTTCTAGCTGTCGGCGTTGTGGTATTTCGGCGTTGTGGTATTTCGGCGTTGTGGTGAGTCCCCGCCGCGTCCCTACCGAATAATTCACCAGACGTTTCGGTCGACATTGCAGTCGCCGTCATCAGGGAGCAGTTACCTACTGAGGTTCTTACAAATAACATATTTTTATTTTTTATTTTTTATTTTTTAGACAACAGCCCCTCCGCGCTGAAGTCAGTCTCGCACAGCCGAAGTGATTGCCGGCCCTCCTACAAAATGGGAGTGATTTTAAGAGAGGTTCTTAATACGTGCCAGGCGGAAGGCCTATACGCTTTTCGTAGTGCCGTAAATATTTGGTCAGTGACCTCCCCCACTTGTCCACGGCGACCCGCGTGCGTCTATGCGCAAAACTATAAGACTGCAGGGGCACTGCCAAATTAGCGCCCCGGCAGCCATAGGGAAGTAGCAATGTGGGATGGCTACAGTAAACCAGCGACGCGCTGGAGGAAACCTGTAGCCCGACTGCAGTGATGTTAGCGCGCCCGTTCAGACCGGAGTTAGACAGGAGCGGGGATAATAGGATTTGTCAAGTGCCATTGCGATGCGGGAATAGCATCGCAATGGCATGCATTGCAGCCCTGGGCCTGTAGGGGCGTCGGGCACGGCAGAAGTAGTGATGTGCGGGGCAAGCCTCCGCTGCCTGAAACAAGAAGAATACAAAAACACTGATTTTTTATTTGTTACTTTTAGAAGATATGGCTACCACGATAAACCAGGCACTGTGGTCGGTGTCTCTAGGCGTCGTGAGCCTTAGTGAGAGAAGGGTGAGTAAGATCTAGGGATTTTTATTAAATCATTATGTTGCGAAAATAATATATTTATCACTATAAATGGATTATTCGCTAAGTGACACTGAAAGCACTCGCGAGCTAGGTTAATGGGTAATTGGGGGGGGGGGTATCGTGAGGGCTGGCGCGCACTGTGGTTGGTGTCCTCGCTGCACGCTGCACTGCATCCCTCCTTCCTGCCTGGGCTGTGGATTGCTGGGTTCTGGTGGTGAACATGGTGGTGATGGTGTGGTGGTAGGACGAGTCTTCTATGACACCTCACTGATTTTGCAAAGTGTCAAGAATACCCAGGGACATCAAAACCCACTAATACGTGCTCTGGGACAATATGATGAGACAGCACACGGAAAATACAAGCGGCCGAAATTCATGCTCGTGCCCAAACCACCCTAAAAAAATTATATATATATAAAAAATTACTCCAACTGCACCAATGTAGCCTACACCATTAACAACTGAGGTTCTTACAAGTTATCCTGCCATATATATACTCTCGCCAGAGGAGAAGGCGCTGCCTGATTGGCTGCAGCTCTGAGCCAATCATAGCCTTCCTTTCTTCTGGTTGGCTGGGCTGTTTTGCCAATCAGGGGCGATCTGTCTGCTGTTGGATGTGGAGCTCCGCAATGGACGTGAAAGCCTGTGAACATTATCGGTCAGCAGTTGTTTCTAAGTTCACTTGCGTCTTGGCCACTCGTAGAATAACCTCGATGCGTAATGTATCTACTTAGTAATCACTAGAGACCTGCAAAATTCGCGGATACATTCGGTGATAAGCTAGAATTCAAACACATATACCTCTTATATAATTTTGCTATTGGCTTACTGTTCATCTGGACGAATCTCAACCAGTTATAAACCCTCAACCAAAGAAGGATCGAATCACAGACAAACCAGCAGAGACGACTTACAAGTCGGCAGCCAATGAACTTGCGTTATTTGCCCGGGTGTACAGGGGTATGTGCAGTCTATTCTGAAGGCCATCGAAACCGCGAATTTTGCAGGTCTCTAGTAATCACTATTGCATCGGTATTCCCGAATTTTATAATTAAGTATTAATTAAGATTATTTTTTGAAGTGAAACTTAACTGGGCCAGATGGGAGAATGATTTTGAAGTCGAGTTTTAAAGCAACGTTATCGCGAAACATTGTTTTGAAAAGTTTCCGACGCTAAACAGATACAAAGAGAGCACTTACAAGTCAACCCTTGAGTTGCCAAAGAATTTTCACTTCAATCCAAGTGTGTGTCTACTGAATTACACGCGCTATTTTTTTTAAATTCATTTCATAGGCTAAAAATAAATAATGAATAATGTTTTCGTTTACCCATCACTGTTTGAAGGCGGAGTAGCTGAAAAGTTTGGATGTCACGGAGTAATCATTATCACGACAATATTCCTGAGTGTCAAAAAAAAAAGTATTTCAAAAATATTACTAATTCGGTTTATAGGCTGCAATAAATTGGCTTCCACATCACTGGTTGGTGGTAGAGTCGCTAAAGAGTGGTAAAGGCTTCGTTTGGATGTCTTGATGTTGTCATTATCACGACAATTCTGGTTTTATAACATAAGTAGAGCCACGGAATTTTCGCGGATTCATTTAGTCGCAAGCTAGAATGCAAACCTCCACACTGTCGCACTGTGTTCATGATTGGACCGCAGTTATCTGGACACGCCCCTCTACGACCGTGAGCCAACGATGTCCAGCTAGGAGAGAAGTAAGCGAATGAGGTAGTGCCAAATAACAAGGATAAAAATGTTCTTGCTAAGAAATCAACCAATGGGAAAGTAAACATGGGTCGAGCACACCTATAACTTTGAATTCTATCCCGAGGCCAGAGGAATCCGCGAAATTTCCGGGACTCTAAACATAAGTAGAGACCGGCAAAATTCTGCGGGTTCAATGACCTCCAGGATGGACTCCACTATCCTCTACACACTCGGGAAAATGCCAGCTGTTCGTTGTCTGTTGACTTGTGAGTCGTCTCGACTGGGTGGCCTGTGATTCGACACTTCTATGAGTGAGGGCCTCTAATTGGCCCTCATTACTCCAGATTAACAGTGAACCAATGGTAGAAGCAGCACTACGGTTAAATTATTTGAATTGTAGCATGTCACGAAATGAATCCGCAAATTTTTCAAGTCTCTAAACATAATTATTTCATAATTCTGTTCATAGGCTGCAATAATTTAGTTTCCGCGTCAGTGATTAGTGCTAATGGCTTCGTTTGGATGTCTCGTTGTTGTCATCATGTTGACACTATTCCCGAGCGTTACAACATGAGTATTTGGTAAATGTGTTGTATATTGGGTTCATGGGCTGCAGTGTTTGGTTTCCCCGTCGCTGCCTCGTGGTGGAGCCACTTAAGCCCGCCGCAGACCTCGTTAGCGCGTGTCGGCGCCGTGTGTCCGTCACAATTACCGGAGCGCAGCCTCGAGACTGCTGGACGCGGCGCTGGAAGGCTATCGACCTGCAGACCTCGCCTCGCATCGACCGCCACGCGGCGTCACGGCTCCAGCTCCTTGGGATCACAACAATACATCGATATTTACGAAATATCGATACATCACATTGAAATATCAATGATTTGGCAGCGACCGCCACGCGGCGTCACGGCTCCAGCTCCTAGGGATCACAACAACACATCGATATTTACGAAATATCGATACATCACATTGAAATATCAATAATTTGGCAGCGCCCGCCACGCGGCGTCTCGGCTCCAGCTCCTAGGGATCACAACAACACATCGATATTTACGAAATATCGATACATCACATTTAAATATCAATAATTTGGCAGCGACCGCCACGCGGCGTCACGGCTCCAGCTCCTAGGGATCACAACAACACATCGATATTTACGAAATATCGATATATCACATTGAAATATCAATAATTTGGCAGCGACCGCCACGTGGCATCACGGCTCCAGCTCCTAGGGATCACAACAACACATCGATATTTACGAAATATCGATACATCACATTGAAATATCAATAATTTGGCAGCGCCCGCCACGCGGCGTCTCGGCTCCAGCTCCTAGGGATCACAACAACACATCGATATTTACGAAATATCGATACATCACATTGAAATATCAATAATTTGGCAGCGCCCGCCACGCGGCGTCTCGGCTCCAGCTCCTAGGGATCACAACAACACATCGATATTTACGAAATATCGATACATCACATTTAAATATCAATAATTTGGCAGCGACCGCCACGCGGCGTCACGGCTCCAGCTCCTAGGGATCACAACAACACATCGATATTTACGAAATATCGATACATCACATTGAAATATCAATAATTTGGCAGCGACCGCCACGTGGCATCACGGCTCCAGCTCCTAGGGATCACAACAATACATCGATATTTACGAAATATCGATATATCACATTGAAATATCAATAATTTGGCAGCGACCGCCACGCGGCGTCACGGCTCCAGCTCCTAAGGATCACAACAACACATCGATATTTACGAAATATCGATACATCACATTGAAATATCAATAATTTGGCAGCGACCGCCACGTGGCATCACGGCTCCAGCTCCTAGGGATCACAACAATACATCGATATTTACGAAATATCGATATATCACATTGAAATATCAATAATTTGGCAGCGACCGCCACGCGGCGTCACGGCTCCAGCTCCTAGGGATCACAACAACACATCGATATTTACGAAATATCGATACATCACATTGAAATATCAATAATTTGGCAGCGACCGCCACGTGGCATCACGGCTCCAGCTCCTAGGGATCACAACAATACATCGATATTTACGAAATATCGATATATCACATTGAAATATCAATAATTTGGCAGCGACCGCCACGCGGCGTCACGGCTCCAGCTCCTAGGGATCACAACAATACATCGATATTTACGAAATATCGATACATCACATTGAAATATCAATAATTTGGCAGCGACCGCCACGTGGCATCACGGCTCCAGCTCCTAGGGATCACAACAATACATCGATATTTACGAAATATCGATATATCACATTGAAATATCAATAATTTGGCAGCGACCGCCACGCGGCGTCACGGCTCCAGCTCCTAGGGATCACAACAACACATCGATATTTAAGAAATATCGATATATCACATTGAAATATCAATAATTTGGCAGCGACCGCCACGCGGCGTCACGGCTCCAGCTCCTAGGGATCACAACAACACATCGATATTTACGAAATATCGATACATCACATTGAAATATCAATAATTTGGCAGCGACCGCCACGTGGCATCACGGCTCCAGCTCCTAGGGATCACAACAATACATCGATATTTACGAAATATCGATATATCACATTGAAATATCAATAATTTGGCAGCGACCGCCACGCGGCGTCACGGCTCCAGCTCCTAGGGATCACAACAACACATCGATATTTACGAAATATCGATACATCACATTGAAATATCAATAATTTGGCAGCGACCGCCACGTGGCAATACGGCTCCAGCTCCTAGGGATCACAACAATACATCGATATTTACGAAATATCGATATATCACATTGAAATATCAATAATTTGGCAGCGACCGCCACGCGGCGTCACGGCTCCAGCTCCTAGGGATCACAACAATACATCGATATTTACGAAATATCGATATATCACATTGAAATATCAATAATTTGGCAGCGCCCGCCACGCGGCGTCTCGGCTCCAGCTCCTAGGGATCACAACAACACATCGATATTTACGAAATATCGATACATCACATTTAAATATCAATAATTTGGCAGCGACCGCCACGCGGCGTCACGGCTCCAGCTCCTAGGGATCACAACAACACATCGATATTTACGAAATATCGATACATCACATTGAAATATCAATAATTTGGCAGCGACCGCCACGTGGCATCACGGCTCCAGCTCCTAGGGATCACAACAATACATCGATATTTACGAAATATCGATATATCACATTGAAATATCAATAATTTGGCAGCGACCGCCACGCGGCGTCACGGCTCCAGCTCCTAGGGATCACAACAACACATCGATATTTACGAAATATCGATACATCACATTGAAATATCAATAATTTGGCAGCGACCGCCACGTGGCATCACGGCTCCAGCTCCTAGGGATCACAACAATACATCGATATTTACGAAATATCGATATATCACATTGAAATATCAATAATTTGGCAGCGACCGCCACGCGGCGTCACGGCTCCAGCTCCTAAGGATCACAACAATACATCGATATTTAAGAAATATCGATACATCACATTGAAATATCAATAATTTGGCAGCAACCGCCACGCGGCGTCACGGATCCAGCTCCTAAGGATCACAACAATACATCGATATTTACGAAATATCGATACATCACTAGGGACCGGAAAAATTCGCGTGTTCATTGACCTCTAGGATGGACTCCACAGTACTTAACAAACTCGGGGAAATGACACCTGTTCATTGGCTGCTGATTCGTGAGACGTCTTAACCAATTTGTCCACGATTCGGAACTTTCTTGGTTTAGGTTTTTCCATTGGCCCGAAGTTCCCCAGATGAAATGTGGGCCAATCGCAGAAGCTCTACGAAGGTATATTATTTTTTTGGATGTCAGTCCATCGCGAAATGAACTCGCGAATTTGTCAGGTCTCTATACATCACATTGAAATATCAATAATTTGGTATCGACATTTTTTGATATCGATATTTTGTTCCGATAATATAGAATTTGAATTAAATACTATTTTCCAAATAAAAAAAAACAATATTATTATAACTATTAAAATAAATTTGGTAGAAAAATAATAAAATGGTGACCCGAAGGCTTCAGAAAGAAAGAAACAAATATCATATATAGCATGTCTTGTTTTTACCAGAAAAAAATAAAAACTAAGTAATTTTTTCTTCAAGTCTTTATTATTAATTTTTTCTGCATTTTTGTAAGCTTCTTTTTCCATAAAATTCTTCAGAAGTCAATAACAATTAAGATATATAAAAATTACTTAAAAATTAAAAAAAATCGGACAATAAACTATCAAAATATATAAAGAAGAAATTACTGAGTATTAAAAATAAATAAATAAAAGTCGTGCAATGGGTAATTTTGATTTGACACCATTTCTTGGACATACGCCATTGAAGTTATGCAATGTTTGTCATGGAAACATTCAAGAAGGAAAATTAAGAAATAAGAGATGAAAACATAAAGTTATAGAATCAATCCTAAATCAACTATAACAAACAGATAAACTCAACGATCTACGAAAACAGGTACATATTATGGACAACAGAGACGAACACGTGCAAACTTAAATATCAGACAGCACAAGAAGTCCATGGAAGGAATTCAGTCATGAAAAAAAAAAAATAATGACAGTACAGAAGAACACATTGGGCCAGCAACGACAGGACAGTTTCAGCAATAACAGTAAATGCAGGTTTGCTTCCGCGCTGAATTACTGTGATTGGAGCTGTACCACTGAACACGCGCCTGAAAGAAACTCACCCAATCACGAAACACAGACGATGCTACAGTGTTTTAACTTTCAGCGCATCTTAGAATATTTTCGCGAAATGTGCATGCCACTAGTAATACCTAGAGACCTTCAAAATTCGCGGATTCATTCGGTGATAGGCTAGAATTCAAACACACATACCTCTTAGATAATTTTGCTATTGGCCTACTGTTCATCTGGACGAATCTCAACCAGTTATAAACCCTCAACCAAAGAAGGATCGAATCACAGACAAACCAGCTGAGACGACTTACAAGTCGGCAGCCAATGAGCTTGCGTTATTTTCCCGAGTGTACAGGGGTATGTGCAGTCAGTAGTTAGGAATAGGGGCTCCGAGCACAGTGGTGCTTGGTGCAGGATTCAGGATTGGTGACCCTTGACCCCTGACGTCACTGTTATGACCTTTGACCGATGACATCATCACCGATTTCCTGGAAATTTCCCGATTTTCCGCCAATTTTCCTCAAAATTTCCCGTTTTTCCCTCGAATTTTCCTCAAAATTTCCCATTTTCCTACAAAATTTCCCTACAAAATTTCCCCATTTCAGGAATTTTCTAACAACCCGCAAATCTCCGGATAGCGGGTTGGTATCCTCCTTACCTACCCACCCACCCATAGATGACATCACCGCACCCCCATCTTGGATTACGTCATTTCCGGCCACCATTTTGAATTCTAGAACTTTCAACCATTTTGTTTTCCAGTATTTAATATTATGAATTCATAGCCGCCATTTTAATCACACCTGTTGCAATTTTCGTTACGATCGTCATCTTTGTTTATGAATTCACAACAATCATTTGTTTTCGTCTGCTGGAGGCCGCCATCTTGAATGTTGTTACTATCGCCATCTTGATTTTTTTTTCTTCTGTGCTGGGGCCCACCATCTTGTTTTACATTATGTTCCGCCATCTTGGATTTCCCCATCTATGTTTCTGATGTTTTTTCCCTAGAGAGTATCATCGCCATCGCTCTATTCATACACATAAGGTCGATATTACGTTACATACCAATGTTATTATGGTCCTTATCAATATATTAAAATATTTTTTTTTATACAAAATACATTCGGAACTGCTGAGATTCGAACCATCACACAGCTCTGACCTTTAGGTTAGAAAACATACGCCTTTAACCGCTCGGCCATCAAGACAATTACCGATGTAAGAATTAAATAAGGTATATATATATATATAAAACATTAACACACATATTCGGACTTGTAATATTTTTATTGAAAGTAATAATAGCATCATCTTTTCGAGAATTATACGACATATATATTTTTATTATTGTTTCAATACTTGCTACCAGGAGCACTAGTGTCTAGCAGAGTGCAGCCGCCATCTTGTTTTCCGTATTCGCTACCAGGAGCGCTAGTGTCTAGCAGAGTGTGCAGCGGCCATCTTGTTTTCAAAATTCGCTACCAGGAGCGCTAGTGTCTAGCAGAGTGTGCAGCGGCCATCTTGTTTTCAATATTCGCTACCAGGAGCGCTAATGTCTAGACAAGTGCAGCCGCCATATTGTTTTCAATATTCACTACTAGGAGCGCTAGTATCACTTAGTACACACATTAACTGCCAGAGGGCGTCATATTAGTTTGATTCTGCCCTGCTGGAGTGTAGTGCTGTCTTGACCTATAACATCTTAAATATGTCCCTCACCTTGAACTTTCCACTATATTGGATTATAGCATTTATGTTCGTCATCTTGTCACCAACACTATCTTGGCATCATCACATTTCACATTACTGTCGACACCCTGAACTTCCCGCCATCTTGGACTATATCATCACATTTGACTTTTAACATATCCACACCGCCGCCAACTTAGATTTTGTTATCACACACTTTAATCTTGACCACCAACATATTATATTATCATCTCATGTATGCACCCACCATACTTGATTATATTAGCATACTAACTTTCATCCTCTGCTAGAGTATGTAGCTTAATTATTCGTAATGAACATCACCTGATCCTCCCAAATACTAAGATTTAAAAAAATGTATTGTCATTAAACTTATCACGGTCCTTATACCAAAGTCATACTGCAGACTGTGCACTGTAGCACCCTACTCAAACTGACTTACATAGCTTATGTTTTCTTTACATGCTTTCATTCGCGCTTACAATTTCTTTGAGGGCTTTCATTTGCGCTTACATTTTCTTTGCGCTTACATTTTCTTAACATGCTTTCACTTGAGACTACAATTTCTTTGAGGGCTTTCCTCTATACTTATGTTTTCTTTGAGTGTTTTAAGGTTCGCTTATGTTTTCTTTACATGCATTCCTTTGCGCTTACATTTTATTTATATTGTAACTCTGTATTTCATGTAAACAATATTTAAGTATCCATATATATTATTAATCTTAATAGCAAATGTTATGGTCATGCATGCATCCTTATTTTTATAGTTGTCACCATAAAGTAAGCAGGATAAATTAAGGGAAATTAAAAACATAGTATACATGAAACATTTATTTTATTTATAAAGTTTATTATATACACAGTCTTTTTACACAAAGATATATACATCTATTTATCTAGTGGGTCGAAATGGCTAATTCTCAGCTCCAGACGGTTCACCGAATTCAGCGTCCAACCAGATCCTTTACCCATATATTCTTCTTCTTCCTTGCAGAGTTTTTCAATACTCTGTTTAACTGACTGCTTCACGTCGTTTGAAGTATAAATTGCAGCAGCCGATGTCTTGAAAGCACGCTTGCTCACTCGATTCTCGTGCGGCTCCGGTTTACCATATAGACAATCCAACCATAAGTTATATTTTAAAGGCCCATGCGATGCTGTATCGTCCATAAGCTGTTGTATTATATTCTGCTCAATATCACTCAGAAAAGTGCAAATATCTTTTGCCTCACTAAAATTATTTAGATAGTAATAGTCTTTCAGAACTCCTCCAAATGCAGATTGTGCCAAGTAAAATCCATTAGCATTTGTCTGTAACTGACCAAGCACAGTGTTAGATTTATGTCCAGTTGACGATGCGGGTGGTTGTTGATGCTGATTTCCTTTAATGCCGGAGCCTGTGCGCATGGGTACCTCTAGTTTAAATTGAGGAGTCGTGACGTTCACATGCTGTTCTACAGGCAAGCGAACTACACCTTTACAAATCTTCATATGTCTTTTCAAATTATCTTTGCGAGTAAACCACTGATTGCACTTAACACACCGAATCTTTATACGAGAGGGACTCTTCATACATTTACTTCTCTCGTGCCTTCGCGCATGATGAGCAAATGCAAACATCATGTCGCAGTAGTTGCAAGGATGTCTATTTGATGTGCCTTCCATGTCTCGGTTAGCTGTGTCAAAGACCGATGGTGCTTCACTTAAGTTTGGTGTGCTATTTTCAAAATCAATGCAACGCTGTTGTGCTGATGTCCTAACTTTCGACCGCTTAGCTCTTCCTTTGCATATCTTCAGGCGTATTTTCAAATCATCATTGCGAGTAAACTTCTTCCAACATTCATCACATCTAATCATAGTACGAGACGGATTCTTCAGGCAATTACTCTTCTCATGACGTCTCATATTAAAACCTGTTGAGAACATCATATTACAGTGCGGACACCGATGCTTGATTGGTGGCGATGGCTCCATGCAGGATTCCGAAGAACTCGCGGTAGGATCCATACTCTCCCCAGATGTCTTTGTAGTTAAACAAGAAAGATAGCTCCCAAGCGATGTTCACTCTTCGGAGTCAGGATGACAACTAAGCTACTAATTCCGTCCACATCCCTACATATATAAAGACAACACCTACCCCCACTACGGCACTCTTCACATCATCAAAATGTTTACTTAGGACTCAGCTTACACAGGGTCTCTCTCTCTCTCTTCTACTCCAAATCATTCAACTATCATAGAAGTCTTGAAACTATCTAGATGATGCAGATTCATAACCTGACCAATTCAATCATGAGATGATTCTTGGTATGGTAAACACAACTAAAATACATCTCCTCCAGCTGCCATGATATATTATTAATAAAAAAAAGCCTAGCATCCTCTTAAATATTAACATCCTTATAGGACTTTGCACACCTCATTTAATTTCAAAAACTCCCAGCCACTATATCTACGCGGAACAATTAATAATTAATACTATCCCAACTCAGTCTCACACCAGCATATTTGTGTAATATTATCCACTGTATTTTTTTCGTAAAGTTAGCATTCCAACATAACCTACTGACATAATACTTAAATAATGTTATGTAGCATTCCGTCCCATTATATCAGTTAAAGTTGTTACCGTGCATAACTATACTCTAGCCATTGTTCCAAAGCAGCCAGAATTTAATACTATCAGTCCATCATCATCAAACTACTTAATATAATTCCATAAACATTTACCATATGCAAACATTAACTACACCATATTAAATATGTACTTGGTCCACTCAACAATCCAAAATGAATATCGGTCAAAAGGCAGTTTTAAATCTACGAGCCATAACATACATTCCTATTCCTCAGCCTGCAGTACCCAACATTCTTCAGCTTACAAACTCTTTAAATTAAACATTTATACATTTATGTACTTTCTTTCATGCTTTGAATGATTCTTGCAGTAAAGAATTTTGAGTCAAATACCACTTACAGACATGACCAGTCACATCATGCCATACAAAAAAAAATCACAGCACATCTCGACTTAACCATAGGATAAATCCATACAACATCTTCAACTAAATAGATAATACTTAAGATATGTACAAAGTCCGATCTAACATTCTGGTCGAGTCATTGCATATGAATACAAATATGAGGAGGGTACATACAAGCTAAGTCATTACATACGAATACAAACATGAGGAGGAGGGATCGTAGCATACATAAATTACACCCAACTTTACTCAAATACCAACTATATCAACCAGAAAGTAAATTATAAGAGTTCTGTTTCCAATTTAAATTACTTTCCGATCAATCATTCAGAAACCAAGGCACAAAACAAAACATAAAAATTTCGTCTAAGATCAAAAGAACTGCAAAGTCAACATATAATAAAACTGATGTCACAGTCTAAGCCATAAGATCTATGTCCATCGCATTTTTATCAACCTTTTCCCTTATCCACCTAAAGTGTATGAAATCTAAGGCCAGCAAAAAGAAATACTCGATACATATCGCCCATTTTAATTGTCCTTTTTCACAATGAAAATACCTGTAATGATTATGCGTAGAGATTCCGAAACCAATTTCTTACTTAAATAACAACTACTATGCCACCAATTCATATTATGAGTACTGGTAATACCACATCTCCTTACCCACATAATACGAACGTAGTGTCAAAAAAAAAATAATCAACCATCATTCTCAGTTCTCATATTCCTCAACATGTTAGTAGATCTACATAACAACAATATGTAAAGTCATATGTATAAGTATTTACAAAACTTGCACGAATCTAGAAGTTAAACCATACAGGCTAAACATCACTTTAAGACTTTTAAAAGCAGTTCACAACGAGTTTTCCCGAACGATGGAACATATATTTAGCTTTTGCATTGTTGCTAAGCTACATACATACACCCAAGTTAATGACATTAGCAATCATTCGATTATTGAGTAACAATATTGAAGCAACATCTATAATGTAATGTCAGAAAAAGGAAAAGTAAATTAAATGAGAAGAATCTAGAATTAACAACAAATGCTGGAATTTGGCGCATAGCTTAATTTTACTATCTATCACTGATACAGGTAGGTACATGATAGCATGGACAAGTTCTTGCACTTTCAATTACGGCCGATAATATTCGATTATTCTGGATTCAACTGCGAAAACATATCATGAAAAAAAAAAGTTCTTTATCAGGTTCTTGTAGTCGGACATTACTTAATGTGCCAAGTTAAATCTCTTTAGGTGAATATCTATTACACACCGTTAGTGAACAATCATTTCCAACTGCTTCACTTGAAAATCACATCATCATCATCATCAGGAAGCTGGCGAGATCTTGTAAACTGGAGGCCAGTCTCATAGTAGTTTGTGCTGGGCTGGATGCTTTCATAAGAATGAAATTATATGTTGCAGCGACTCATGTGCACATTCAAAATATCGCTTCGTGAAAACAACTTTCCACATCTATCACACTGATGCGACTTGGAGGTAGGATTCACAAGACAATGATGTTTTTCATGTCGCCGAGCACTACTGCTGCTTGCAAACTTCTGCTTACAATATCTACACAAAATTCCGGATTAACACTTCACAATATGGAGGTTAAAATTTTCTCGTCGCATCAACAACTTTCCACATCTGTCACACAGAAGTATTATATCGGGGGAAGTCTTCATACATTCATATTTTCCAACACGTGATGATTCTGGTGACACTATAGGTGATGTAGGCGTTGGTGATGACGGGTGCGATGACCTCGGCTTCATTTCCTGTGTAGTAGAATGATTCACTGCTAGTGATCTACCACTAAATATTTGGCCCATTGCAGGAGAAAAAATAACCCGGGAAGGCTATCCCAAAGAGTCTCCGCTATTTAAAGCCCAGAAACAAACTGATGGATTGCTATTTACATTGCGCCTTATATACTCTCGAAACCATGATCACATCATAATAACCAATTAAAGAGAGCCAAGTTCTCTTACATACATAAATATGTATTCACATGGACATTCACTGCACTCACTGAATACACACAATGACCATACAATGAGACTAAAAACTAGCTCCAAATGGATCCAAATACCTTCAGTAGCTATAATAGCTCCAACTGCTACCATAGCTCCAACTATCTCCAATAGCCCAAATAAGTTCATTAGCTCCAACTAGTTCCAATAGTCCAACTAACTTCATTAACTCTAACTAGCTCCAATAGTCCAACCAACTTCATTAGCACCACCTAGCCCCAATAGTCCAACTATCTCCAACTAGCTCCAATATCAACAACTGCTACATTATCCCCAACTAACTTCATTAGCTCCAACTAGCTCCAACAGCTCCAACTAGCTCCAATAGTTCCAACTATCTCCAATAGTTACAACTATCTCCAATAGTTCCAACTTCTATAATAGTCCAACTGCTGCAATGACTCAAAATGAATCCAACTGATAAAATAGCTGCAAACGGCTCCAACTATCCAAATAAATCCAATAGCTCCAACTAGCTCTAATAGCTACAATAGCTTTAACTAGCTTCAGTACTTACAATTAGCTCCAACCTCATCTGAATCTAGCGCCTCAATTGCCCCATAGACTCCAAAGCAATAACCGATTTCAGATATAAGATTACACGAAATAAAAAAGTTTATATTCATATTAAAAATTTATTTCACAATTTTATACACGCTTCGGTAAAACATATTATTGTATGTAGCCTGCTCTCCTTAGTTAACGAAGTATAGTCAATGTTTCTTTGGTGATGAATACTTTTTCAGCATTTTGAAAAGCAAGTAGAAGCCTTAACCTATCGACCAATACATTAGGATCAGCTCATGATGTTTAATCTATCTCGCCTGCTGCTGCAATCTTCCTAACATGTTTGTTATTAATATGTTTAAGCTATCTGAAGTCTTCTGTTTTAGCAACCATCTCATTGTCTTCCACGCAGTGATCATCATAAGAATGACCAGGTTTATTTATTTTAACACGACGTTTCCATCGTTTAGGTCTCACCGCTTCAACATATTCTTTAATAGTTTTATCTTCGGGTGCTTCATCAAAGTCTTTGATGTTTTCAGTAACTCAACACTTCCCTTGTTTAGATCTCACAACTTCATCACATTCTTCAATCTTGTCAGTTTCGGACACTCCATCACATTCTTCAATCTTGTCAGTTTCGGGCACTTCATCAAAATCTTCGATACCTACGGTTCCATCGTTTAGGTCTCAAAACTTCATCACAGTTCATAATCTTGTGAGCTTTAGGAGCCGCATTACAGTCTTCGATATTGCCAGCTTCGAGTGCTTCATCAAAATCTTTGAAGTTGTCAGCTTCAGCCTATTCTATGTTGTTCATAATTTAGTGAAGGTAACTTGAATTTGGTGTAAATAATTTTTTTTAATTTCGAATGAAGACACTACTTTCATCATTAGATTTCAATTCTATTTCATTAGTGATATCTAGTTATAGTTGGTAGAACCAGCATTTTCAACTTCGAGTTCATAATAATTTTTTAATAATTTATCTTCTTTGCTGTTGTAGACCTGACATCGTTATCATTAGATAGCCTGGTTGCACATATCTTGTGATGTTTATTCAACAAATATCTTCGACCAAAGTATTTCTGACACAGATTGCAACAAAATGGCTTTTGGTAAGGACTTAATGTACACTCTGCTCTGTCATGTCGCTTCGTATTTTTTTTTCCCCCCTCAAGGTGAATTCCTTGTCGGAATATACACAACTGTGTCTTTTCGACTAATACCAGATGCATATTGGAAGTTTTAATTTGTAACAAATACTTAAATATTATTTTTTTAACATGCCATCAGCGGTAACTAATTTTCCTTTTTTAAAATATATAGGTTGCAAGTAGTTTCGCTTCATGCTAACATATATCACCACATGCTGTGTCAAAGTAAAGTTTGTGTATAATTAGGTAGGATGCTCTTTCACAGTCACAAGAGATGGAGAGATTCGTTAGACCTCTAGGGGGAAGAATTATTTCTCAAGGAAAAGATCAGGTAACATACCGAACTGATGCTGGTAGCGATAAATAATCCATGTTAGCTTCTACAACCAATACAACTTATGTGTTATTTTAATAGTAGACTTATAAAATTCCAACACCAAGAATAAATGTTACTACTAAGATAAATAAAATAATAAATTGGAGAAGGAGATGTATCAATGTATTTGAATATTAGAATATGTCGTTGCGGATGAATGTATGTGTGTTGACAGCTTTCTTAATATTTTTTTTTATAACAACTGCCTGCAGTCAGCTAAAGAAAAATCAAGCTATAATAAAATAAATTATCTCCCACGACGGACAATTTCTTTTCTGATGTAGGTGGGCACCATATCTTTTATGCTTGCATATTTGTATTATATATATATTTAAAACATATGCTGAAGCATATATATTTTAACATATCTAAAATTAAAATTTATTTATGCTTAAGCATATTATATGCTTTAGCATAAGTTATATACTATATATATATGGTGCCCACCTACATCAGAAAAGAAATTGTCCGTCGTGGGAGATAATTTATTTTATTATAGCTTGATTTTTCTTTAGCTGACTGCAGGCAGTTGTTATAAAAAAAAATATTAAGAAAGCTGTCAACACACATACATTCATCCGCAACGACATATTCTAATATTCAAATACATTGATACATCTCCTTCTCCAATTTATTATTTTATTTATCTTAGTAGTAACATTTATTCTTGGTGTTGGAATTTTATAAGTCTACTATTAAAATAACACATAAGTTGTATTGGTTGTAGAAGCTAACATGGATTATTTATCGCTACCAGCATCAGTTCGGTATGTTACCTGATCTTTTCCTTGAGAAATAATTCTTCCCCCTAGAGGTCTAACGAATCTCTCCATCTCTTGTGACTGTGAAAGAGCATCCTACCTAATTATACACAAACTTTACTTTGACACAGCATGTGGTTATATATGTTAGCATGAAGCGAAACTACTTGCAACCTACATATTTTAAAAAAGGAAAATTAGTTACCGCTGATGGCATGTTAAAAAAATAATATTTAAGTATTTGTTACAAATTAAAACTTCCAATATGCATCTGGTATTAGTCGAAAGGACACAGGTGTGTATATTCCGACAAGGAATTCACCTTGAGGGGGAAAAAAAAAAATGCGAAGCGACATGACAGAGCAGAGTGTACATTAAGTCCTTACTAAAAGCCATTTTGTTGCAATCTGTGTCAGAAATACTTTGGTCGAAGATATTTGTTGAATAAACATCACAAGATATGTGCAACCAGGCTATCTAATGATAACGATGTCAGGTCTACAACAGCAAAGAAGATAAATTATTAAAAAATTATTATGAACTCGAAGTTGAAAATGCTGGTTCTACCAACTATAACTAGATATCACTAATGAAATAGAATTGAAATCTAATGATGAAAGTAGTGTCTTCATTCGAAATTAAAAAAAATTATTTACACCAAATTCAAGTTACCTTCACTAAATTATGAACAACATAGAATAGGCTGAAGCTGACAACTTCAAAGATTTTGATGAAGCACTCGAAGCTGGCAATATCGAAGACTGTAATGCGGCTCCTAAAGCTCACAAGATTATGAACTGTGATGAAGTTTTGAGACCTAAACGATGGAACCGTAGGTATCGAAGATTTTGATGAAGTGCCCGAAACTGACAAGATTGAAGAATGTGATGGAGTGTCCGAAACTGACAAGATTGAAGAATGTGATGAAGTTGTGAGATCTAAACAAGGGAAGTGTTGAGTTACTGAAAACATCAAAGACTTTGATGAAGCACCCGAAGATAAAACTATTAAAGAATATGTTGAAGCGGTGAGACCTAAACGATGGAAACGTCGTGTTAAAATAAATAAACCTGGTCATTCTTATGATGATCACTGCGTGGAAGACAATGAGATGGTTGCTAAAACAGAAGACTTCAGATAGCTTAAACATATTAATAACAAACATGTTAGGAAGATTGCAGCAGCAGGCGAGATAGATTAAACATCATGAGCTGATCCTAATGTATTGGTCGATAGGTTAAGGCTTCTACTTGCTTTTCAAAATGCTGAAAAAGTATTCATCACCAAAGAAACATTGACTATACTTCGTTAACTAAGGAGAGCAGGCTACATACAATAATATGTTTTACCGAAGCGTGTATAAAATTGTGAAATAAATTTTTAATATGAATATAAACTTTTTTATTTCGTGTAATCTTATATCTGAAATCGGTTGGTGCTTTGGAGTCTATGGGGCAATTGAGGCGCTAGATTCAGATGAGGTTGGAGCTAATTGTAAGTACTGAAGCTAGTTAAAGCTATTGTAGCTATTAGAGCTAGTTGGAGCTATTGGATTTATTTGGATAGTTGGAGCCGTTTGCAGCTATTTTATCAGTTGGATTCATTTTGAGTCATTGCAGCAGTTGGACTATTATAGAAGTTGGAACTATTGGAGATAGTTGTAACTATTGGAGATAGTTGGAACTATTGGAGCTAGTTGGAGCTGTTGGAGCTAGTTGGAGCTAATGAAGTTAGTTGGGGATAATGTAGCAGTTGTTGATATTGGAGCTAGTTGGAGATAGTTGGACAATTGGGGCTAGGTGGTGCTAATGAAGTTGGTTGGACTATTGGAGCTAGTTAGAGTTAATGAAGTTAGTTGGACTATTGGAGCTAGTTGGAGCTAATGAACTTATTTGGGCTATTGGAGATAGTTGGAGCTATGGTAGCAGTTGGAGCTATTATAGCTACTGAAGGTATTTGGATCCATTTGGAGCTAGTTTTTAGTCTCATTGTATGGTCATTGTGTGTATTCAGTGAGTGCAGTGAATGTCCATGTGAATACATATTTATGTATGTAAGAGAACTTGGCTCTCTTTAATTGGTTATTATGATGTGATCATGGTTTCGAGAGTATATAAGGCGCAATGTAAATAGCAATCCATCAGTTTGTTTCTGGGCTTTAAATAGCGGAGACTCTTTGGGATAGCCTTCCCGGGTTATTTTTTCTCCTGCAATGGGCCAAATATTTAGTGGTAGATCACTAGCAGTGAATCATTCTACTACACAGGAAATGAAGCCGAGGTCATCGCACCCGTCATCACCAACGCCTACATCACCTATAGTGTCACCAGAATCATCACGTGTTGGAAAATATGAATGTATGAAGACTTCCCCCGATATAATACTTCTGTGTGACAGATGTGGAAAGTTGTTGATGCGACGAGAAAATTTTAACCTCCATATTGTGAAGTGTAAATCCGGAATTTTGTGTAGATATTGTAAGCAGAAGTTTGCAAGCAGCAGTAGTGCTCGGCGACATGAAGAACATCATTGTCTTGTGAATCCTACCTCCAAGTCGCATCAGTGTGATAGATGTGGAAAGTTGTTTTCACGAAGCGATATTTTGAATGTGCACATGAGTCGCTGCAACATATAATTTCATTCTTATGAAAGCATCCAGCCCAGCACAAACTACTATGAGACTGGCCTCCAGTTTACAAGATCTCGCCAGCTTCCTGATGATGATGATGATGTGATTTTCAAGTGAAGCAGTTGGAAATGATTGTTCACTAACGGTGTGTAATAGATATTCACCTAAAGAGATTTAACTTGGCACATTAAGTAATGTCCGACTACAAGAACCTGATAAAGAACTTTTTTTTTTCATGATATGTTTTCGCAGTTGAATCCAGAATAATCGAATATTATCGGCCGTAATTGAAAGTGCAAGAACTTGTCCATGCTATCATGTACCTACCTGTATCAGTGATAGATAGTAAAATTAAGCTATGCGCCAAATTCAAGCATTTGTTGTTAATTCTAGATTCTTCTCATTTAATTTACTTCTCCTTTTTCTGACATTACATTATAGATGTTGCTTCAATATTGTTACTCAATAATCGAATGATTGCTAATGTCATTAACTTGGGTGTATGTATGTAGCTTAGCAACAATGCAAAAGCTAAATATATGTTCCATCGTTCGGGAAAACTCGTTGTGAACTGCTTTTAAAAGTCTTAAAGTGATGTTTAGCCTGTATGGTTTAACTTCTAGATTCGTGCAAGTTTTGTAAATACTTATACATATGACTTTACATATTGTTGTTATGTAGATCTACTAACATGTTGAGGAATATGAGAACTGAGAATGATGGTTGATTATTTTTTTTTTGACACTACGTTCGTATTATGTGGGTAAGGAGATGTGGTATTACCAGTACTCATAATATGAATTGGTGGCATAGTAGTTGTTATTTAAGTAAGAAATTGGTTTCGGAATCTCTACGCATAATCATTACAGGTATTTTCATTGTGAAAAAGGACAATTAAAATGGGCGATATGTATCGAGTATTTCTTTTTGCTGGCCTTAGATTTCATACACTTTAGGTGGATAAGGGAAAAGGTTGATAAAAATGCGATGGACATAGATCTTATGGCTTAGACTGTGACATCAGTTTTATTATATGTTGACTTTGCAGTTCTTTTGATCTTAGACGAAATTTTTATGTTTTGTTTTGTGCCTTGGTTTCTGAATGATTGATCGGAAAGTAATTTAAATTGGAAACAGAACTCTTATAATTTACTTTCTGGTTGATATAGTTGGTATTTGAGTAAAGTTGGGTGTAATTTATGTATGCTACGATCCCTCCTCCTCATGTTTGTATTCGTATGTAATGACTTAGCTTGTATGTACCCTCCTCATATTTGTATTCATATGCAATGACTCGACCAGAATGTTAGATCGGACTTTGTACATATCTTAAGTATTATCTATTTAGTTGAAGATGTTGTATGGATTTATCCTATGGTTAAGTCGAGATGTGCTGTGATTTTTTTTTGTATGGCATGATGTGACTGGTCATGTCTGTAAGTGGTATTTGACTCAAAATTCTTTACTGCAAGAATCATTCAAAGCATGAAAGAAAGTACATAAATGTATAAATGTTTAATTTAAAGAGTTTGTAAGCTGAAGAATGTTGGGTACTGCAGGCTGAGGAATAGGAATGTATGTTATGGCTCGTAGATTTAAAACTGCCTTTTGACCGATATTCATTTTGGATTGTTGAGTGGACCAAGTACATATTTAATATGGTGTAGTTAATGTTTGCATATGGTAAATGTTTATGGAATTATATTAAGTAGTTTGATGATGATGGACTGATAGTATTAAATTCTGGCTGCTTTGGAACAATGGCTAGAGTATAGTTATGCACGGTAACAACTTTAACTGATATAATGGGACGGAATGCTACATAACATTATTTAAGTATTATGTCAGTAGGTTATGTTGGAATGCTAACTTTACGAAAAAAATACAGTGGATAATATTACACAAATATGCTGGTGTGAGACTGAGTTGGGATAGTATTAATTATTTATTGTTCCGCGTAGATATAGTGGCTGGGAGTTTTTGAAATTAAATGAGGTGTGCAAAGTCCTATAAGGATGTTAATATTTAAGAGGATGCTAGGCTTTTTTTTATTAATAATATATCATGGCAGCTGGAGGAGATGTATTTTAGTTGTGTTTACCATACCAAGAATCATCTCATGATTGAATTGGTCAGGTTATGAATCTGCATCATCTAGATAGTTTCAAGACTTCTATGATAGTTGAATGATTTGGAGTAGAAGAGAGAGAGAGAGACCCTGTGTAAGCTGAGTCCTAAGTAAACATTTTGATGATGTGAAGAGTGCCGTAGTGGGGGTAGGTGTTGTCTTTATATATGTAGGGATGTGGACGGAATTAGTAGCTTAGTTGTCATCCTGACTCCGAAGAGTGAACATCGCTTGGGAGCTATCTTTCTTGTTTAACTACAAAGACATCTGGGGAGAGTATGGATCCTACCGCGAGTTCTTCGGAATCCTGCATGGAGCCATCGCCACCAATCAAGCATCGGTGTCCGCACTGTAATATGATGTTCTCAACAGGTTTTAATATGAGACGTCATGAGAAGAGTAATTGCCTGAAGAATCCGTCTCGCACTATGATTAGATGTGATGAATGTTGGAAGAAGTTTACTCGCAATGATGATTTGAAAATACACCTGAAGATATGCAAAGGAAGAGCTAAGCGGTCGAAAGTTAGGACATCAGCACAACAGCGTTGCATTGATTTTGAAAATAGCACACCAAACTTAAGTGAAGCACCATCGGTCTTGGACACAGCTAACCGAGACATGGAAGGCACATCAAATAGACATCCTTGCAACTACTGCGACATGATGTTTGCATTTGCTCATCATGCGCGAAGGCACGAGAGAAGTAAATGTATGAAGAGTCCCTCTCGTATAAAGATTCGGTGTGTTAAGTGCAATCAGTGGTTTACTCGCAAAGATAATTTGAAAAGACATATGAAGATTTGTAAAGGTGTAGTTCGCTTGCCTGTAGAACAGCATGTGAACGTCACGACTCCTCAATTTAAACTAGAGGTACCCATGCGCACAGGCTCCGGCATTAAAGGAAATCAGCATCAACAACCACCCGCATCGTCAACTGGACATAAATATAACACTGTGCTTGGTCAGTTACAGACAAATGCTAATGGATTTTACTTGGCACAATCTGCATTTGGAGGAGTTCTGAAAGACTATTACTATCTAAATAATTTTAGTGAGGCAAAAGATATTTGCACTTTTCTGAGTGATATTGAGCAGAATATAATACAACAGCTTATGGACGATACAGCATCGCATGGGCCTTTAAAATATAACTTATGGTTGGATTGTCTATATGGTAAACCGGAGCCGCACGAGAATCGAGTGAGCAAGCGTGCTTTCAAGACATCGGCTGCTGCAATTTATACTTCAAACGACGTGAAGCAGTCAGTTAAACAGAGTATTGAAAAACTCTGCAAGGAAGAAGAAGAATATATGGGTAAAGGATCTGGTTGGACGCTGAATTCGGTGAACCGTCTGGAGCTGAGAATTAGCCATTTCGACCCACTAGATAAATAGATGTATATATCTTTGTGTAAAAAGACTGTGTATATAATAAACTTTATAAATAAAATAAATGTTTCATGTATACTATGTTTTTAATTTCCCTTAATTTATCCTGCTTACTTTATGGTGACAACTATAAAAATAAGGATGCATGCATGACCATAACATTTGCTATTAAGATTAATAATATATATGGATACTTAAATATTGTTTACATGAAATACAGAGTTACAATATAAATAAAATGTAAGCGCAAAGGAATGCATGTAAAGAAAACATAAGCGAACCTTAAAACACTCAAAGAAAACATAAGTATAGAGGAAAGCCCTCAAAGAAATTGTAGTCTCAAGTGAAAGCATGTTAAGAAAATGTAAGCGCAAAGAAAATGTAAGCGCAAATGAAAGCCCTCAAAGAAATTGTAAGCGCGAATGAAAGCATGTAAAGAAAACATAAGCTATGTAAGTCAGTTTGAGTAGGGTGCTACAGTGCACAGTCTGCAGTATGACTTTGGTATAAGGACCGTGATAAGTTTAATGACAATACATTTTTTTAAATCTTAGTATTTGGGAGGATCAGGTGATGCTCATTACGAATAATTAAGCTACATACTCTAGCAGAGGATGAAAGTTAGTATGCTAATATAATCAAGTATGGTGGGTGCATACATGAGATGATAATATAATATGTTGGTGGTCAAGATTAAAGTGTGTGATAACAAAATCTAAGTTGGCGGCGGTGTGGATATGTTATAAGTCAAATGTGATGATATAGTCCAAGATGGCGGGAAGTTCAGGGTGTCGACAGTAATGTGAAATGTGATGATGCCAAGATAGTGTTGGTGACAAGATGACGAACATAAATGCTATAATCCAATATAGTGGAAAGTTCAAGGTGAGGGACATATTTAAGATGTTATAGGTCAAGACAGCACTACACTCCAGCAGGGCAGAATCAAACTAATATGACGCCCTCTGGCAGTTAATGTGTGTACTAAGTGATACTAGCGCTCCTAGTAGTGAATATTGAAAACAAGATGGCGGCTGCACTTGTCTAGACATTAGCGCTCCTGGTAGCGAATATTGAAAACAAGATGGCCGCTGCACACTCTGCTAGACACTAGCGCTCCTGGTAGCGAATTTTGAAAACAAGATGGCCGCTGCACACTCTGCTAGACACTAGCGCTCCTGGTAGCGAATACGGAAAACAAGATGGCGGCTGCACTCTGCTAGACACTAGTGCTCCTGGTAGCAAGTATTGAAACAATAATAAAAATATATATGTCGTATAATTCTCGAAAAGATGATGCTATTATTACTTTCAATAAAAATATTACAAGTCCGAATATGTGTGTTAATGTTTTATATATATATATACCTTATTTAATTCTTACATCGGTAATTGTCTTGATGGCCGAGCGGTTAAAGGCGTATGTTTTCTAACCTAAAGGTCAGAGCTGTGTGATGGTTCGAATCTCAGCAGTTCCGAATGTATTTTGTATAAAAAAAAATATTTTAATATATTGATAAGGACCATAATAACATTGGTATGTAACGTAATATCGACCTTATGTGTATGAATAGAGCGATGGCGATGATACTCTCTAGGGAAAAAACATCAGAAACATAGATGGGGAAATCCAAGATGGCGGAACATAATGTAAAACAAGATGGTGGGCCCCAGCACAGAAGAAAAAAAAATCAAGATGGCGATAGTAACAACATTCAAGATGGCGGCCTCCAGCAGACGAAAACAAATGATTGTTGTGAATTCATAAACAAAGATGACGATCGTAACGAAAATTGCAACAGGTGTGATTAAAATGGCGGCTATGAATTCATAATATTAAATACTGGAAAACAAAATGGTTGAAAGTTCTAGAATTCAAAATGGTGGCCGGAAATGACGTAATCCAAGATGGGGGTGCGGTGATGTCATCTATGGGTGGGTGGGTAGGTAAGGAGGATACCAACCCGCTATCCGGAGATTTGCGGGTTGTTAGAAAATTCCTGAAATGGGGAAATTTTGTAGGGAAATTTTGTAGGAAAATGGGAAATTTTGAGGAAAATTCGAGGGAAAAAACGGGAAATTTTGAGGAAAATTGGCGGAAAATCGGGAAATTTCCAGGAAATCGGTGATGATGTCATCGGTCAAAGGTCATAACAGTGACGTCAGGGGTCAAGGGTCACCAATCCTGAATCCTGCACCAAGCACCACTGTGCTCGGAGCCCCTATTCCTAACTACTGCAGTCTATCCTGAAGGCCATCGAAACCGCGAATTTTGCAGGTCTCTAGTAATACCGTAAATGTAAGGAAAAAAAGGTAAGTAGAAGGTAAATATAAAATAGATAAGAATTAGTCCTAAGTGATAGTCAGGGGAGGGGATTCTGGAAACTCTCTGTCTCTGTCTCTGTCTCTGTCTCTGTCTCTGTCTCTGTCTCTGTCTCTCTGTCTCTGTCTCTGTCTCTCTCGGCCTCAAGCGCCGGGACCCCTGTAGCCTATCAGCACGGGCATCCGGCCCGCGTCTAGCGACTCCGGGGGTTTCCGGCCCGCTCCGGTAGGGCTCCGGAGGGGAGGGGGGTGGCGGACAAATTACGTTTGCGCGTAAACTAATTGACCCGCGTTTCCCGCCACAGGCCCGCGGTTTTATTTCCCCCCCCCCCCCCCCCTGCGCACCCGGGCGGTGGTGGTGGTAGGGGGAAGGGGTGAAGTCTTCCAGACAGACCTTCTGGCGGGACACCTCGCCTCTCCCCGCAGCCTGGAGGATGCAACATACTTACCTCTCGGCTCGTTCCTTTTGGAAACCTGCCAGACATCGTTCCCGCTTTCCTCAACCATTCCTAGAGACCGGAAAAATTCGCGGGTTCATTTCATGATAAGTAGAGACCTGTAAAATTCGCGATTTCAAATCCCTAAAGGATAGGCCCCATGATCCTCTATGCACTCGTGCAAATTACATCTGCTGATTGGTTACCGACTCGTAACACCTGTTGACTGGAATGATCTATATTCGCTAATTCTTCTGTTAAAGATTTTTCATTGGCCCAGAGTCCTTCACATAAACTGTGGCCCGATCACTGAAGCAAAATAATGTCAATAAGTATTTGGACTCTATCCTATCGCGAAATGAATCCGCGAATTTTACAGGTATCTAATGATAAGCTATAATCCAAACAACTGTATCTTTATATTGCTTCTGTGATTGACTCACAGTTTATATGAATGACTTTGGGCCAATGAAAAACCTTCAACCAAAAAAATTATCGAACCGCAAGCGTCCCATTTAACAGGTGTCACCAGTCAATAGCCAATGAACAGTTGGCATTTGCCCGAGTGTGTAGGGGATTGTGGAGTCTATCCTAGAGGTCATCGACATCGCAAATTTTTCCAGTCTCTAACCTTTCCTCTCTCGTGTTTCATACCTGAAGACCTGCCGCTTTCAGCGTCACCACTTGGCGGAAGCCTGGATTGCAAATGCTTGTATACGCTTCCTATGCTTTCTTTTCGGACCACATGCCACTTGGATGCAAGCCATTGGAAAAAAAAAATCAAAAATAAAGTCATCTTGCTGAAATTAAGTATGCGTAACCAAGAGAGAAATTTGAACTGTGGCATTTTGAGATTTTGAAATATTTTACATGAATTGTAAATAAATAATTTACAAAGCAAACTAAACCTGAACTAAAAAAACACAACAGATAAAAAGATAACAAAAACTTACCAATACAATTCGAACCGAATAAAAAAAAATACTACCGTGTATAAAATGTGTTGGGAAAATTAAATAATGTAACGTGATGAAACTGATTTAACGTAGCATATAGTACATAAAAATAGACATTTTAATAAAAATTGACATTATTATAGACAGGATTAATAAAACGTAATATTTAAAATTTACATAATACTACAGCATGTTTTGAGATATAATGCTATATAAAAACCAAGGAAATAATTAGAGTCCCGAAAATTACGCGGATTCCTCTGGCCTCAGGATAGAATTCAAAGTTATAGGTGTGCTCGACCCATGTTTACTTTCCCATTGGTTGATTTCTTAGCGAGAACATTTTTATCCTTGTTATTTGGCACTACTTGATTCGCTTACTTCTCTCCTAGCAGGACATCGTTGGCTCACGGTCGTAGAGGGGCGTGTCCAGATAACTGCGGTCCAATCATGAAAACAGTGCGACAGTGTGGAGGTTTGCATTCTAGCTTGCGACTAAATGAATCCGCGTAATTTCCGTGCTCTAGACACAATCAATCCTAAAGATACTAATACATAGATACCTGAAAAATTCGCGAGTTCAATGACCTCCAGGATAGACTGCACTATTTTCTACACACTCGGGCAAATGCCAACTGCTCATTGGCTGTTGACTTGTGAGTCGTCTCGACTGGGCAGCCTGTGATTCGACACTTCTATGAGTGAGGGTCTCTAATTGGTAGGGACCGGAAAAATTCGCGGGTTCAATGACCTGTAGGATGAACTCCATAGTTGTACGTACAGTCGGTCAAATGTCACCCACTCATTGGCTGCTGTTTTGTGAGACGTCCCAATGTAGCAGCCTGCGATTCGTTACAGCTTTGGCCGGGTGTTTCAAATTGGCTCAGAGTCATCCAGGTGAGTTGTGAGCCAATAGCAGAGGCAGCACTGAGGTATAATTATTTGAATTATAGCATGTCACGAAATGAATCCGCCAATTATTCAGGTCTCTACTAATACATTATCTTTAGAGACCTGTGAATTTAGCGGATTAATTTCGTGTTATGCTAAAATTCAAATAATTATACCTTAGTGCTCCTTCTGTCATTGGTTCTCTGTTAATCTGGAACTCTGAGGGCCAATTAGAGGCCCTCACTCATAGAAGTGTCGAATCACAGGCCACCCAGTCGAGACGACTCGCAAGTCAACAGCCAATGAACAGTTGGCATTTGCCAGAGTGTGTAGAGGATATTGGAGTCTATCCTGGAGGTCATTGAATCCGCGAAATTCACGGGTCTCTACTCATCAGTTAATAGCCATGGAGGGAACACACTCGTTAAGTTAGATTATTTATTATTCGGTCTCTCAAGTGCTACGGGGTTATCATCAGCTTAGAATCTTCAACATTTGTCAGAATGTAGTCAAAGCAAGGCATTTGTATAAATGTTTAGGTTGTACCGTACAATCTAATAAGTACGTGAATAAATGATAACAGAGACAGGACACGGCACAGGTTGTTCCGTAACTGGGTTGCTAGTGGTTAGTTCCGGCTCATGAGGCGCGAGTGTTTATGCGGTTTCGGAGACACCCGGCTGTCCGTTGCGCCCAATCAGAGAGTGGCTTCCCCTCCCCCCCCCCCCCCCGCCCTCACCCCCCACAGACCACGTGGGCGGAGCACAATCACCGCGGCGACCACTCGCGCAAAGTGGTTCCTCCGAGGCCGATGCTCCATTGTTTACGTCATTCCCCCTCTACCCACCCCCCTTTAATAACCACGATGTATCCCTGCCCCGTGCCCAGAAACCTCAACATTGCCCCGGATTCATTTCGCGACTAAGTTGAGACTTTTTGCTGATTCAGTTATTGGTAGGGACAGGCATTTTTCGCGAAAAAATCTAAAGGCCTATTAAACTACAGTATAGTATGCCCGCTTTTGCTGTTTTTTTTATCGTGATTGGCGGTCGTCTGCATGGTAAGCCTTTGCCTTATTTTGCCGAGCCATTCACGAAGCATTTTCTTCCGCGCTGAATTACTGTGATTGGTGTGTTGTGACTGGAGGCGTGTACTTGCAAGATACTCGACCAATCCCAAAATCCCAGGCGATGATACACTGTTTTAACTATCAGCTGGTCTCGGAATCTTTCCGCGAAAAATACACGCCCCTAGTTATTGGGCCACAGTTCATCTGAAAGTCTCTCGGACAATGAGAAACCTTCAACAAAAGGAAGTGTCGAATCACGAGCATCCCAGTTAACAGGTGTCGCGAGTCAGTAGCCAGTGAGCAGTTGTAATTTGCCCAAGTGGATAGAGGATCATGGAGTCTATCCAATAGGTAACTGAAATCGCGATCTCTACATGTGCCATTTCATTATCGAGGCATAAGAACGGCACTGCCGCCTTGACTGGGAGAATACACCGTGCACCTTACACTGTTATGCTTCCGTGATCGAGCGATACAGTCCCAACTGTCGACTAACTATAGCTGCATATCGAGGTAACAATGGCAGCTGGTTGGACTTACATACGAAGAAAATGTTTTGCTCAGCTTCTGTGGTTACTACCTGTGATTGGTGAGGAACGCCCACTGGCTGGGCTACTCTGTTATCGAACGCCCGTGTTATCGGTAGGGACCAGAAAAATTCGCAGGTTCAATGACCTGTAGGATGAACTCCATAGTTCTACGTACACTCGGTCAAATGTCACCCACTCATTGGTTGCTGTCTTGTGAGATGTCCAAACGTAGAAGCCTGTGATTCGATACAGCTTTGGTTGGGTGTTTCTCATTGGCTCAGAGTCTTCCAGGTGAGTTGTGAGCCAATAGCAGAGGCAGCACTGAGGTATAACTATTTGTATTTTAGCCTATAGAAAAATGAATTCGCGAATTTTTCCGGTCTCTAATGATCATGTTACGATATTTGCTTGTGTGTCGCCGCGTGCGGGTGCCTACCCCCTCCACCTACCTAGTCCTCCCCTCCACCGAGACCACGATCCCTCCCCTCCCCCACCCCTTCGCCACGTAACCATCATCACCTGATTAGTTTACCAGGCCGGCCCGACCCCTGTGGTCGCTATTACCGGGGAGAGATGCGACCCCGAACACGCATCTTGGCTTCAGTAAATTTTAAACCAAAAAATCTTTATATACATTAATTTTAAACATTTGGCTCCGTTAAAGCATGCAATTCAATGGAATGCCTGGAAGTAATAGTGATTTGCTACTATAATTGCTTCCCCTGCGAAGTCATTGTTGTTTAGTATTGATT
This sequence comes from Bacillus rossius redtenbacheri, assembly GCF_032445375.1. Classification (NCBI taxonomy): domain Eukaryota; kingdom Metazoa; phylum Arthropoda; class Insecta; order Phasmatodea; family Bacillidae; genus Bacillus; species Bacillus rossius. The sequence goes on along the minus strand of NC_086330.1, from coordinate 5,612,063 downwards.
TTTTTTTTGGAATTACTACAACTATAATGCTACCGTAAAATAAACCAATGTTATGGTCTTTGAAAATAATTTAATATGCCATCTCTTCTTTAACGAAGGCAACATTCCGATATTAAACAATTAAAAAAAAGTAGCCCGTCATGGGGACTGTCAACAGAAGTGAAAACTTAAAACTTTGTTTTTAAGTGTGTAATATGACATCATTTCTACGTCAAATATACGTAAGAAAATGATTTTAGTATTATATCAGTACGATGTCAGCATGATATAATTTATTCTTACATCATTTTTTAATCACAACAGATGTCAGTGGTATGTAAAAGTTACGGATAAAATTCATTACCTAGCTATGATTTACCAGTGATGTCAGATCTAGGCTATGTATTCACGTGGTCAAATTCACTTCACTTAATGCTACTACAGCATGTTGGTGATGCGAAATCATATGATTTTACCCATCCAAAAAAGAGTCCAACACGCACATGATACAGTCGAGTATATACAATGTGTTAGTGTATATATGCGTATACATGTACACAGTCCGCTGCGCGTCGCCAGTCTGGCGCAACAAGTCACTAGCATGTCGGTGACGCGAACCCAAAGTTTTGCCCCTACCAAAAAGCGCTCATCGCGGCTAAAGAAGCTTTCACTTCATAAAAATTGCTATGACACCAATACTGTTAAAAACAAAGTAGTTTTTTTCAGTTCCTATCTCCAAGAACAACGTGTATCGAATTAAGACTTTTCTCCCGATGGATCACCACATATAATATAATTAGAGACCGGAAAAAATCGCGGGTTCAATGACCTCCAGGATAGACTCTACACACTCGGGAAAATGCCAACTGTTCATTGGTTGTTGACTTGTGAGTCGTCTCGACTGGGCAGCCTGTGATTCGACACTTCCACGAGTGAGGGTCTCTAATTGCCCTCATTACTCCAGATTAACCGGGAACCAATGGCAGAAGCAGCACTAAGGTAAAATTAATTGAATTGTAGCATTTCACGAAATGAATCCGCGAATTTTTCAAGTTTCTAAATATAATGTATTTCTCCGGCCCTTTTTCATAAAATACAAACTTGCCTGATGGAAGCCCACTACAATGCTAAGTAACAGTTCATACATATACTTCATTTCTAAGAGGGTTAAAACATTGACTCCATCTTTGAAAATAGCATTTTATTTCTACTAATTCATTGAAGACATTCGGACCACATTTAATTAAAAATATTCCTAAACAAAACTCATAAACTAGTTAGATACTGCGGTTTACTTTCAACATTAATTGAAAATGTTAATATTAGCCTATATTAAATATCTTTATATGTTTTATTAATTATGTTTTGTGACAGTCGTTGAGAAAGCGACTTTTTTTTATTATAAAGTAAGAATACATGAAAAAAATATTCCATGCATCTGAGCACGGATTGCAAAATAACTTAACCTAAACATTCACACGCATATTTCTGGCCTCACCAAGCATCTGACCTCTGAACTACGAAAGCACAGAGTCGACTGAATTTCCAGAAACTAAGTTATTAAGTCTAGTTGAGAAAGAGAGAGAGAGAGAGAGAGCGAGAGAGAGAGAGAGAGAGGGAGAGACAGTATATAAAAAGAAAAAGAAAAACAGTGCATGTACGTAATTGTAGAAATATCGACAAAAGGCAAACAAAAGTTTGCCGCCGGTTCAAACACGCTCTAGCAGCTATGGGTGGTATATTCACAGACTTTGTAGCTTGACTGTACGTCATCCTTCACGTTCGCCACCCTCCATCTGTCAGAAACACACGTGTTATCACCTCGTGGGAGGTGTTTAAACATGGCGGGCCTGCTTTTCCCTACAACAGTAGGCCTTTTTATCAGGTCCGCTGCATCTGGGCGCTTCGCCTAACGAACTCGTTATCTACCGCAAACACGGCTCTGAGGAGATAGCAGGAGGGGCGAGGCAATCACAAACCACCGGAGCTACACCCCAACGAAGCTAGCATTGCACCAAGTATAGCGCACACAACTTAAGTGTGCAACGGTGGGGACTAATTGATCGGAAAATAAATCATCATTATTCTAGATCATAATCTTTCGTATCCATAGTCACTCGTTCACTGTTAGAACACTGTTAGAAATAACAGTGAATCACGAAAAATTTCAACGAAGAATTCAACTCAAATAAACAAAGAGTTATTCGCAGAGACTGGAAAAATTCGCGATCTCGATTACCTCTAGGATAGACTGCACAATCCCCTACACACTCGGGCAAATGCCACCTGCTCATTGGCTATTGGCTCGTGACACCTGTCAACTGGGACGCTTGCGATTCGATACTTTTTTTGGTTGAAGGTTTTTTCATTGGCTCAAAGTCCTTCAGATAAACTGTAGTCAATCACAGAAGCAATAAAAAGGTACAGTTGTTTGGATTATAGCGTATCATGAAATGAACCCACGAATTTTTCCGGTCTATAGTTATTCGTAATTTCAAATAACTGTATCTTCATAGAAACTACGCCGTATTTTGACTTCTGGGTTGTATGTTTCGTTTTAAAACTGACAAAATAAAAGGGTTATCACTGTAGAATTAACAATTTTTAAAAATTGTTTTGCTGATAATCAAAAATGTTCTTCTGTTGTAATCATGTTAAAAGTAAGTGAACATAGTGCCCGAAAAGAAAGCCGTACATTTAGGAAGATCCGCGGATAATTAGTAGAGACCGGAAAAATTCGCGAGTTCATCTCGCGATAGGCTAAAATACAAATAGTTATACCTCAGTGCTGCCTCTGCTATTGGCTCACAACTCACCTGGATGACTCTGAGCCAATAAGAAACACCCGGCCAAAGCTGTATCGAATCACAGGCTGCTACGTTGGGACGTCTCACAAGACAGCAGCCAATGAGCGGGTGGCATTTGACCGAGTGTACGTAGAACTATGGAGTTCATCCTACGAATTTTTTCGGTCCCTAATTATTGGATGATTTACTCTATAAATGTGGTGGAGCAGTCACACTTAATTTTAAGAAATCAATGTAAATGAAAATATTTTTTTGGGATTTCCATGAATTTTTTTTTTCAGTGACGCGTTGTCTCTGCGAGTGTGTAACACGCATCACAATTAACGGCTAGGCTAGGCTCTGTAATGAGCCATGTTCATGCTTAGCTTTAAAGAAATCCACTTATGATTATGAGGAGTCATACATCTTCCTTCCTATTTGTTGATTCATCAAAGCATAGCCTCTTCTTCTATTGGGTGAGCTGAGAAGATCAGGTCGCTGTCTGCTAACTCTCAGATGATTGGCCCACAGTCGTTAAGGGGAGTGGAAAAAACACTTGCGTTCTGATCATTGAAGCAATGCCAAAGGCATACATGTTTGCGGTCTACCTTGCGGACAAGAAGAGCCCAAGAAATACCCTGATCTCAGGCATGTCGCGTCAGCAAACAGTCGTCTATAAATAGAGACCTGAAAAATTCGCGGATTCATTTCGTGTTATGCTAAAATTCAAATAATTATACCTTAGTGCTGCTTCTGCCATTGGTTCACTGTTAAACAGGAGGACTGAGGGCCAATTAGAGACACTCACTCATAGACGTGTCGAATCACAGGCTGCCCAGTCGAGACGACTCACAAGTCTACAGCCAATGAACAGTTGGCATTTGCCCGAGTGTGTAGAGGATAGTGGAGACCATCCTGGAGGTCATTGAACCCGCGAATTTTTCCGGTCTCTATCTATAAACCCCCGTTCGGCACAGAATAAACTCTGAACATACTAACCACTAGTAACCAAATGAGTTGGAATCCATCAAGTGTCTCTCCCTGATAAAATCTTAACATTTCTGAAATTCAAAACAAAGAAAATTATTTCTGACATGAACTTAATGTGTACTTAAAGATTTATACTTAAAGATCTCTGGAAGATATTTTTCTATGATGGGGCAAATGTTTTTAGAAAAGCGTTACACAACTTCTACACGTGTTGTTTAACACAAAAAGAGAAAACCAAGACATACTCAATTAATTAAACCTATATATGCTGCCAGTCTTTTGTTATTGAAGTGCTCGCAACGATAATAACTACATATGAAGTTTTACTCAAGGTAATTTGTGTACATAACATGCTGTGTTGAAAATAAAAATACTAACTGCTATTAAAATGGAAAGTCAGACTACAATAAAAGAGAAGCTCTGAATGAAAAAAAGTACCATGTCACTGTGTTAGGTTAAGTGTTTAGTTATAGGATATGAGAAATAATTTTCAAAATATTTGTGCTGAATGTAGTATGAAAAACGACATAAACAGTTTAGTTCTTTCAACTCAAAACTCGTAGGACAAACAGAACAGCGAACTCGGGATTGAATTATTACCACCCTTGCAGTAGCTAGTGCATGCGTCCAATTAAAAGTGGAGGGTAGAAGGAAGCACATAGAGAACAAAACCGGAAGGAAGGAAATGGGATGAAGAGTGACTTCATGCAATTAGCAGTTTTTATCGCAAGCTTAGAAAATAAACCCTTAGAAACGGCTTGAAGCAAATGCAAACTGCAAACAACAGGGACCCAGAGAAAAATAAATGGTGTAAGCAAAAGTTAACAGCAACATAATCACCATAATCTCAAAACTGACAGAGCTTAGGAATGAGGTTTGAAAATGATTTTCACTATTATATTTGCGATATGTTAATACTTCCTACTTGTTATTATAATTAAATTATTTAAAATATTAATTTTTTAAATAAATGAATTGAGAACTTGAAATCAAAATTTATTTTTAAAGGTATTTTAAAAGTTATTAAATTGGGAAATTTTCAGGTAGAATATATGTTAAACCCATATAAATAAACGAAATATAAATAATCTAAATTCTATAGTTAATTTAATCTAAACTGAGCTTTTATATATTTTTAATTAGTATTTTATTTTAGTCAGTACGATGTAAGTCATAAAAGCTGCCCTAATGTGTTGTCGGTTGGAACAAGTATTATACAGGATACGTTTGAGATAAATTTTTCTCGGTTATTGACGCGAATACTGTCAGTAGACGATAAGAGTTCAGATTAGATAAAATGTTCCTGTCTTGACCGTAATTAGAATCTAACTACATGCTATGTTTACTTTTAATTTTTGAAGTTAAATCTTAAAACGAAATGTCACAAAACTCTTCAAGGATTTTAGATTAAATTATTTTAATACATTTTGATGATATAAAATAATCCTTTTAACCATAACAATTTTCAAATTATTTTTGAAAAGTTTGAAATTAACATAAGCCTAGATGGTTGCAAAGGTCTGAAAAGAATATGAACTATAAGCAAAGAAGAAAAAGCGAATATCTACAAATTATAGTTAATTATAATTTAGAAAAAAAAATATTATTTTTTATGGACAAAATATTTTAAAATAACTTTACGAGAATGCAACCTTAAGTCACACAAATGAAACTATTTTCGGACACATAACACATTCAAGGTGAAAAGTTTCCTTCTCACTGGAATATTGTTTGGAAAATTACTTAAAAACAAAAACATACAAAGGAAAACACCACCAAAAACATAATTCTTTAAGTGTTTTTTTCTCGTAATGAGTGACTTACAATTTTTTTTTTCGTGAAAGAAAAAAAAAGAAAAATCAGTAATCAGGTATGATTGTGGTCACAGGTGTAACAAAGTTAAGTATAGCTTAGTGTGATGCCTTTAAAACGAACAGTAGCTTGTAACCTGTGTTATGACGAGGCCAGTTATAAAATGCCAGACTCCGAGCTGAAGTGAATGAAGAAGTGCATAGAGGTGGAAAGCAGATTAGACAGTGTGGGGCAGTCCTGAGCTGGGAAAATTGCCTCCCTCGACCTGTGCTGTGTCGTGTGAGGGTTTCCGCGGGGGCCGAACAGCTGGGAAAGACAAATCCCATGAGGTCAACGCTGATATCCGCGCAATCCAATTGACGTTGCTGTGTGACCAGGAAGGGGAAGGAAGGGGGCTGGTTTCCTATAAGGTGAGCCACCTCGTGGGAGTGCGTCCATTGGCTGTCACCAGTGGCGGCCCTGTACATTGCGGGGCCATTGGACAGTTACTTTTGCGAGTTAATTTTTAGTGTGGCATTACCTATGACCGGGGTGTGGGTGTGTTGTTGTTTAGAATAGCTCCCAGAGAAATAAGTGACTTCCAGAAAAAAAATTTTCTTAAGTAAATTTTTAATTCAAAAATTTTAATCCAACCATAATAATAATTTCGATGATGGTTATGTTAATTCACTCAAACCTTAAAAGTGCAATAATGAGAAAAAGAAAACAAAGAGAAATTGTTCGAAAAAAAGTTCAATATAATTTATAAAACTTGTTTTAAATTTAATTTTTAATGCAGAAAATTATATTTTTGTTTAACATAAGTTAACCGTAGTTAAACCTAAAGTAATACAAATGAAACTATTTCTGACACTTCTGAGAGTTTCCTTCAAACTGGAATATTATTGTATTAATTGAGAAATGACGTTAGGTTAGTTAATGTTAGTTATGTTATTTTAATTCCATTATTTTTAATAACATTTTTTTATATCTTAAAAGTACAATAATGAATAGCAAAAAAGATGAATTAAAGGTTATTAAAATGAGAATAAATTTTGTTTCACTTATGATTTATATGATTCTACAATTTAATGAGATGCATTTTAATTTATCGGTGCATCAGTGTAGTTAAAAAGTTCGCGCGGGTCCTGACCTGATCGATTTCCCAGCTTGCCAATGGTGATCACAGAGAACTGTCACTGTGCTACCTCCTGATTGTCACAGAGAACTGTCACTGTGCTTGCTCCTGATTGTTACAGAGAACTGGCACTGTGCTTGCTCCTGATTGTCACAGAGAAATGTCACTGTGCTTGCTCCTGATTGTCACAGAGAACTGTCACTGTGATTGCTCCTGATTGTCACAGAGAACTGTCACTGTGCTTGCTCCTGATTGTCACAGAGAACTGGCACAGTGCTTGCTCCTGATTGTCACAGAAAACTGTCACTGTGCTTGCTCCTGATTGTCACAGAGAACTGTCACTGTGCTTGCTCCTGATTGTCACAGAGAACTGTCACTGTGTTTGCTATTGATTGTCACAGAGAACTGTCACTGTGCTTGCTCCTGATTGTCACAGAGAACTGGCACTGTGCTTGCTCCTGATTGTCACAGAGAACTGGCACTGTGCTTGCTACTGATTGTCACAGAGAACTGGCACTGTGCTTGCTACTGATTGTCACAGAGAACTGGCACTGTGCTTGCTACTGATTGTCACAGAGAACTGGCACTGTGCTTGCTACTGATTGTCACAGAGAACTGGCACTGTGCTTGCTACTGATTGTCACAGAGAAATGGCACTGTGCTTGCTACTGATTGTCACAGAGAACTGGCACTGTGCTTGCTACTGATTGTCACAGAGAACTGGCACTGTGCTTGCTACTGATTGTCACAGAGAACTGTCACTGTGCTTGCTACTGTTTGTCACAGAGAACTGTCACTGTGCTTGCTCCTGATTGTCACAGAGAACTGGCACTGTGCTTGCTCCTGATTGTCACAGAGAACTGGCACTGTGCTTGCTCCTGATTGTCACAGAGAACTGGCACTGTGCTTGCTACTGATTGTCACAGAGAACTGTCACTGTGCTTGCTACTGATTGTCACAGAGAACTGTCACTGTGCTTGCTCCTGATTGTCACAGAGAACTGGCACTGTGCTTGCTCCTGATTGTCACAGAGAACTGGCACTGTGCTTGCTACTGATTGTCACAGAGAACTAGCACTGTGCTTGCTATCGATTGTCACAGAGAACTGTCACTGTGCTTGCTACTGATTGTCACAGAGAACTGCCACTGTGCTTGCTCCTGATTGTCACAGAGAACTGGCACTGTGCTTGCTACTGATTGTCACAGAGAACTGGCACTGTGCTTGCTCCTGATTGTCACAGAGAACTGGCACTGTGCTTGCTCCTGATTGTCACAGAGAACTGGCACTGTGCTTGCTCCTGATTGTCACAGAGAACTGTCACTGTGCTTGCTCCTGATTGTCACAGAGAACTGGCACTGTGCTTGCTCCTGATTGTCACAGAGAACTGGCACTGTGCTTGCTCCTGATTGTCACAGAGAACTGTCACTGTGCTTGCTACTGATTGTCACAGAGAACTGTCACTGTGCTTGCTCCTGATTGTCACAGAGAACTGGCACTGTGCTTGCTCCTGATTGTCACAGAGAACTGGCACTGTGCTTGCTCCTGATTGTCACAGAGAACTGTCACTGTGCTTGCTCCTGATTGTCACAGAGAACTGGCACTGTGCTTGCTCCTGATTGTCACAGAGAACTGGCACTGTGCTTGCTCCTGATTGTCACAGAGAACTGGCACTGTGCTTGCTCCTGATTGTCACAGAGAACTGTCACTGTGCTTGCTCCTGATTGTCACAGAGAACTGGCACTGTGCTTGCTCCTGATTGTCACAGAGAACTGGCACTGTGCTTGCTCCTGATTGTCACAGAGAACTGTCACTGTGCTTGCTCCTGATTGTCACAGAGAACTGGCACTGTGCTTGCTCCTGATTGTCACAGAGAACTGTCACTGTGCTTGCTCCTGATTGTCACAGAGAACTGGCACTGTGCTTGCTCCTGATTGTCACAGAGAACTGGCACTGTGCTTGCTCCTGATTGTCACAGAGAACTGGCACTGTGCTTGCTCCTGATTGTCACAGAGAACTGGCACTGTGCTTGCTCCTGATTGTCACAGAGAACTGTCACTGTGCTTGCTCCTGATTGTCACAGAGAACTGGCACTGTGCTTGCTCCTGATTGTCACAGAGAACTGGCACTGTGCTTGCTCCTGATTGTCACAGAGAACTGTCACTGTGCTTGCTCCTGATTGTCACAGAGAACTGGCACTGTGCTTGCTCCTGATTGTCACAGAGAACTGGCACTGTGCTTGCTCCTGATTGTCACAGAGAACTGTCACTGTGCTTGCTCCTGATTGTCACAGAGAACTGGCACTGTGCTTGCTCCTGATTGTCACAGAGAACTGGCACTGTGCTTGCTCCTGATTGTCACAGAGAACTGGCACTGTGATTGTCCTGGTTGTCACAGAGAACAGTCACTTTGCTTGGCCTTGGTTGTCACGGAGACCTGTAACTGTGCTTGCCGATGATAGTGCATTGCTGGGAAAACATGGATTTACTACACATTCAATCTTGAATATCAGACATTACAAGAATTTAGTGAAAGAAATTTATTGATGAAAAAATAAAAGTATTCATAGAAAAGATTCTGTGTTTGTCATTATTGTCGCTGTGTTGTCCATAATACCTGTTTACGCACATTGTTTGTGTCTATATGTCACACATAGCTGATTTAGGTGTTCTCTGTGGGTCTATGTTTTCATTTTTATTACTGATTTGCGTTATTTAAATTTTTATTGCAATTGCGTATGTCCAAAAAATTTGTATTAAATCAGAATATCTGTGATTCGTGCTGTGACAGCAAATGCGTGTCCGACAGTTCGTGTCAACCGATGACGTGGTGTTGGCGATGCTACAGTTTTTTAACTTACAGCTAGTCTAGAAATGATTTTTTTGCGGAAAAAAAAACTCCCCCGATTCTTTCCACAAAAATAATGGGTGTGTGGCCATCACACTCGTCAGAAACTAATGCTTCACGAAAGATAAAACAAATTATTCAAGAATTCGTTTGGAAAATAAACTTTAGCAATGCAGTACATAATTAGGGTTCACAATAGTTGTGACATACCTGTGACGACGAAAAAAAAGTTGCAAATATTCTCACAGTCTCACAGTCTCACCGTTGTTTGATAATGTTCGCAGGCTTGCACGGCCATTGTCTGAAGTAGTTTTGGCTTCTGGGTTGTAGCCGCGTCCTTGGCGAATAATTCACCGACGTTACATACAGTAGGTAACTAACTGCTCCCTGACGATGGCGACTGCAATGCCAACTGAGACGTGGGTGAATTTATTCACCAAGGATGCGGCTACAATCCAGAAGCCAAGCTGCTTCCTCAGTTCCTTTATTTGTTGTTACCCCTCCCCCCTCTCCTCCGTCGAGATGCCCACTATTGAGCGTTGCACTTTTCGTTACGCTATGGATGAGCCCTGCCGGCTGCGAAGAAGCTTCGCGTTAGAGACAGTTGCCTCAGGGACGCCCGATGGCGGCAAGGGAAACCGCCGAGCTGCGTCGAGACCACGCGGTCGTGACGTAACTGCCCCTCCCCCCTTCACGCCCTCCAATCACACCGCAGGGCCCGGGGGGTGGGTGAGTGGGAGGGAGAGAACTCTAATCAACCTCCATCACGTGACGAGTCTGCTCCGCCGACGACCCCGGCGCCGTGGCCACTCGTCGAGGGCATACCTCTTCCGGGAGGCGCAGTTTCCTTACCCTAGGTTGACTCGCCGACCGGCCCGCGAAGCGCGCTGGGATTGGTCGCGGCTCTGGTGGGAGAGGGCGGGGGAGGACTCTAATCAACCCCCATCACGTGACGAGTCTGCTCCGCCGATGACCCCGGCGCCGTGGCCACTCGTCGAGGGCAGACCTCTCCCGGGAGGCGCAGTTTCCTTACCCTAGGTTGACTCGCCGACCGGCCCGCGAAGCGCGCTGGGATTGGTCACGGCTCTGGTGGGAGAGGGCGGGTGAGGACTCTAATCAACCCCCATCACGTGACGAGTCTGCTCCGCCGATGACCCCGGCGCCGTGGCCACTCGTCGAGGGCAGACCTCTCCCGGGAGGCGCAGTTTCCTTACCCTAGGTTGACTCGCCGACCGGCCCGCGAAGCGCGCTGGGATTGGTCACGGCTCTGGTGGGAGAGGGCGGGTGAGGACTCTAATCAACCCCCATCACGTGACGAGTCTGCTCCGCCGATGACCCCGGCGCCGTGGCCACTCGTCGAGGGCAGACCTCTCCCGGGAGGCGCAGTTACCTTACCCTAGGTTGACTCGCCGACCGGCCCGCGAAGCGCGCTGGGATTGGTCGCGGCTCTGGTGGGAGAGGGGGGGGGGGGAGATGGATGTTGGCAGCTCGGGTGATCAAGGAGAAGGGGAGGGGAGGGTTGCACTGTGCGATGTTTTTATGATGGTACCGGTTGTTTCGATCTCAAGCAGGAAAGGAGAAGAAAGATAGACACTATCATGACTTGGCAGAGAGCACAAAGCCCTATTTGGTTTGAAGAAATAAACACAAGTTAACATATAGGCAAGGGATTGCAATGCGTATTGCTGCATAATAATAAATAACTCGGAAAATATTATTTCAAAAGCCCCGACTGATAAAAAAAAATAGAAATTGTTAACAATTGGAAATTTTTAATACTCTTGGAAACATTGATTTTTCGCTGTCCAAAATTGAAATATTATAAATGGAAACCATCAATCGAAAATACCACAGAAAATTGCCATGGCTCTTAAATTGCATTCGCAATTACACACCTTTCAGTAATCTTGAGGGGCAAATGAACGGCGCGTTAAGAGCTCTCGTCTTCCCGGCACCCAAAATTCACAGAAACCACGTTTTTTTTTGAAAACTGCTGATGATATCCGAGTGGTGTCTGTTTACGAAAAGCAATTAAGAATACGCAGAGAGTGTATGATTAGTTCTGTTTCCGTATTTCCTTTAAAAAACTCTATTTTTAGGAGAGTGGAAATGGCAAAAGCGGAGGTTTTTCAGTTTATTTCTAGGCATTTAAAAAAGGGTAACAGATTCTTGAAAGCATTCGAGGACCTTGCATTACACCTTCATGTTCATTTCTCCGCATTTTACTGTCATGCTCACCGCTTAGTCTTCATAGTTGCTCTGTGCATAGAGACCTGAAAAATGCGCGAGTTCATTTCACGGTAGACTGACATCCAAAAAAGTATACTTTCGTACAGCTTTTGCGATTGGCCCACATTTTATCTGGGGAACTTCGGGCCAATGAAAAAAAAAAAAAAGCCAAGAAAGTGCCGAATTAGGGAAAATTTGGTTAAGACGTCTCACGAATAAGCAGCCAATGAACTAGTGTCATTTCCCCAAATTTGTTAAGTACTGTGGAGTCCATCCTAGAGGTCAATCAACCCGTGAATTTTTCCTGTCCCTAGCTATGCACGACGAGAAGACTGCAAACCTTACGCTGAGAGGCGACCCCGCGCTAGAAGCACCAGCGAGGGTCGCTAACACAGATGTGCCCCTGACTGGACGGTACACTTAACACGCGGAGCTCTGACGAGCAATGGGGAGGACTGCCAGCCAATTACAAACACTCAACCCTTGTGGAGACATCTTCCCTTGAGCAGCCTACGAACAGGCGACATTTGTCCGAGCACACAGAGGAGTGTGGAGTCTATCCTGAGGTTACTGCAACAGGATGTAAAGAGTTGTTTTCCACCAACCAAACACTAGAGACCTGAAAAATTCGCAGATTCATTTCGTGAAATGCTACAGTTCAAATAATTATACCTTAGTGCTGCTTTTGCCGTTGGTTCACTGTTAATCTGGAGTAATGAGGGACAATTAGAGACCCTCACTCGTAGACGTGTAGAATCACAGGCTGCCCAGTCGAGACGACTCACAAGTCAACAGCCAATGAGCAGTTGGCATTTGCCCGAGTGTGTAGTGGATAGCGGAGTCTATCCTGGAGGTCATTGTACCCGCAAATTTTTCTGGTCTCTACCCATCACGTTTATTCTCAGTGATGCTGCACTAAGCGGAGTTCCGTCGCACCCCTGAATGAACGGAACCCGGAGCACTTCCCAGTACCCGGGCCTCTCAGTTCGCCTGTGGGTTAGGCGACCCGCGAATGCTTGGGCGAGGTTGAATAAGAAGTTCCGCCCGGTGCGTATGCTTCCCGCACAGCTCGTTGGACGGGCGGAAGGAAAGAACATTCCAGTCAATAATGACGGGTATGTAAACACCTCCAGTTCTCGCAGAGACGAGAGAGAGAGACGGCGCTAGGACTACGAGAGACCGAAGGACGACGTCATCAGGACGAGTCCTGCTGTTCAACAGGGAGGAGCACAAACCACGCTGTTGGCGTGACGTAACCAGCACCGAGGGTTCCGGGTTCGAGTCTTGGCTCGACGCGCTTGGAGAGTGACGAGTTGGGGCTGAAGAACGAGTGACACGGAGCTGGAGCATGTGACGGCAGGGGATCGCCACGAGTAGCTGAGTGGCCGGAGGAGTGGAAGCTGCCTGGAGAGACACAGTCCGTGATTGGTGGGAGACGCTGGCCCACGCAGGAAGCCGGCCAGTAGGAGCAAGCAGAGCTGGAGGGCCTCCAACCAGGTGTCGCAGCTGGGCCACGGCACCAGTGCGAGGACCCCAGGATGTTCCCTTGCAAGGAGGACCACGAGTCCTCGTCCTGCTGGCCCCCGCCAGGAGCTGCGGTCAGCCACCGCCGCAGTGGCGCACTCTCAGCGGCGGTCACCTCAAACAACACAGCGCTGGTCACCTGCTCAACCACTGATTATCTACATAATCTCTGAGCTCCCAAATTAACGCACCATTGTAAAATCCTTACTCATAAATTAACATGGAGTTTTTTTTTTCGCACATGCCATGTCCCGTCATATCTGGAGGGTGTAACAGGGTCTCTGCTGATGTGTGCTGTGTGACACTCCGTAAAGTACACACTCTCGCACATGCCATGTCCCGTCGTACCTGGAGGGTGATAACACGGTCTCTGCTGATGTGTGCTGTGTGACACTCCGTGCTGGTTCCAGTTCCGCCTCTGGCATGCAATTATTGTTTAGGCCCGGCGTATCGCTTTCGTTTCGATCTCCCTTCATGACCGGGAGGCTGTGAACTCCATTTACCAGTAGCATTAATTACACAATTTGCTAGACGATGCCCCGGGGGCATGCTCAGTTTAAGTGGCAATTACTCGATCAGTCGTGCTGCCCAATTAGCAGGCATAACATTTAAAACTTCCAATCATTAGAAGTATATTTAATGAGCGAACAATGCTGGCGACTAACACTTCAATGCACAATTTTTTCAAACAATTACAATGGTCAGCAAAGGGCCGCAGATAAAGCCGCTGGTGAACAGAAGATGGTTCGGGAGGATTGTGTACCCAATTTTATTTGATGTTTGGTTGTCCAGATGTCCCCGCAGAATGTACTCAAGAGTCTGTAGTGAATCACTGTAAAAGGGGTTTGTGGGTGAGAATATAAGTAATTGATACTTACGTAATAACGCCACCACAGCTACAGATTTGGCGGTTTTTAAGTGCCGCCAATCTACACCTTAACACTGTAAAACCTTGCGGACAGTTAGGTTAGTATTAAAAATATTTTCAAATATTTTTAATAGTTATTAAAAATATTTTCAAATATTTTTAATAGTTGCTTAGGAATTACCAATTTACGATGTAGCTACCCTTGACCTAACCACTTGTTCCCCACAATTTAACAGTATTTATAATGCAGCTATACTAACCTAATCAACCATCCGCACTTTTAAGTGTTTCTAATATAGCTTTATTATTCTTTAATTTCTCCTTCTCATAAGTCTATGGAAGATGAAAGACAACATGGACATCTTTCATGCTTCTGCTGCGGTGTCGTTAATACGCAAGAACCGAGTTATTTTATTTTTAAATTTATTATTGAATAAGAGATTTCCTACCGGTGGATAAAAAATTAATAGTTAGAGACCTGCCAAATACGCGGATTCATTTCGAGAAATGCTACATTTCAAATAATTATACGTTAGTGCTGCTTCTGCCATTGGTCCACTGTTAATCTGGAGTAATGAGGGCCAATTAGAGACCCTCACTCGTAGAAGTGTCAAATCACAGGCCACCCAGTCGAGACGACTCGCAAGTCAACAGACAATGAACAGTTGGCATTTGCCCGGGTGTGTAGAGGATAGTGGAGTCTATCCTAGAGGTCATTGATCCCGCGAATTTTTCCCGTCTCTACCAATTAGAGACCCTCACTCATAGAAGTGTCGAATCACAGGCCGCCCAGTCGAAACGACTCAACATTCAACAGCCAATGAGCAGTTGGCATTTGCCCGAGTGTGTAGAGGATAGTGGAGTCTATTCTGGAGGTCATTGAACCCGCGAATTTTTCCGGTCTCTACTAATAGTTACTTACTATGTGTACGTCAGTCACTATTGTCAAGTATGTTTATGTTTTGTGTAATGCAGTTTTATAACAATGAGATAACATCTGAGGTTGGTCTAGTAGTCGTCTTGGGGTCATTACCACAACGCCGAAATACCACAACGCCGAACGTACAATAACGCCGAAATACCACAACGCCGAACGTACAATAACGCCGAATACCATAACGCCGAATGCCAATTGACCGCAACGCCGACAGCTAGAAAACTGCTGTGTACCACAACGCCGAAATACAGTAACGCCAAAAAATGTTGCTGCGGGTAGGGGGGCCACAAGAGCAAAATGAAAAACAACTGAATGAATTTGTGTACCTAACCTAACCTAGGCTAGCCTAACCTAGCCTAACCTTACCTAACCTAACCTTTGTGGCAGTCCTGCAATGACATTTTTCGGCGTTAATGTATTTCGGCGTTGTGGTACACAGAAGTTTTCTAGCTGTCGACGTTGTAGTCAATTTGGCATTCGTCGTTATGGTATTCGGCGTTGTGGTGCGTCCCCGTCGTCTTGTGCCTGCCACACTCGGGTGGGAGGGCTGACCGCTCTGCCGGCTGGGAGCAGCAGACCTCCAAGTGCTGGTGGCTCGCGAGCTTCCAGCAGCGGCCGCCAGGAGCGCCACTGGCGAAGGAAGCGCGGTAAATCACGACGTCGCAGATAAGCCCCCGGCTCGCGTGAGGAGGGTTGATGGGTTCAGTGGCAGGGGAAGGGGGGGAGAAAATAAAGGTGACCGCCCACGACTCATGCCCCCCCCCTTCCTCAACCCAACATCCCACAACAACTCCGCAGACGACCTCGGCTATTCCTACCCTCCCACTTGCGACCGACACCAGACACGAAGCGCGCACGCATGTTAGACATACGTTGACCTTTAAAGCCCCCTTATTGGTGTGAAAGCGTGTGTGATTAAAAGCGTTCTGTTCTGATTTCTGTTTTGGAAAACTATTGAGTTTGTTTCGTCTTTTCGATTTGTTGTGTTTTTGTCTCGTTTCATTTGTTGTGCTGGCTTGTTTCTGTTTTAAAACTTTTGTGCTTGTTTCGTATTTTTTGTTGTTGTGTTTTTGTCTTGTTTCAACTGTTGTGCTGAATTTTTTGGGGTTCAATTCATCATTTGTGCGGGTTTTTTCGTTTTTTCGTTCTCTTAGTCCAATTTTCTTTGTTTTTCTTTGTTTGTTGACCATATTCCTGTTATGGAATATTATGTGGTGTATATATCCTGTTGACAACAGCAATTTTTTTGCTTAGTTTGTGTTTTTGTCTTTTGGTTTTTTGTCTTTTGTTTTTTTTTGTAGTTTTCTTCTACAGACATACATGTGCTTATCAATGGCGTATGTCCAAAATCTTACATCAAGTCATGCACTCCCATTGCACAAATCTTTCAAAGATAATATTAAATGCGTATTGTAGTTGTTTGTAATGGCTTGGTTAGACCCACACGTCTGTTTATTATTCAGATCACAGGCTTTTCACGGCCGTTGTCTGCATTTTCTTGGCTTCTGCGTGTAGGCCGTGTCTTGCAGTTGTCTTGCGACGTTTGCGGCAGTCATTGCAGCGGCCATCATCAGATAGACTCACATGACACGGCCAACACACAGAAGTCAAGCAAATGCATGTTTCTTATTCTTTGAGAGTATGTTTCTTCTGGTTGTATTCCTACTTAGATTATAAACGTGAAAGTGTCTGTCCGACTTTCTTTCACTCAGCAACAGAGCAACGGAACGTAATGATTATTTTTTTTTATGCATACAGAGAGTTTATAGGCCGGAGCGTGACATAAATTACACGTAACTAAGAAATTCCGTCCCTAAAGGAGTGAAAAAGTGGGTGAATTCAGTTTTATGAAAGAAAATAATAGAAGGTAGGTCATGGACACACAGTGAGTTTGTGTCATTTCTCTGTGTCCGCCACACGGTCATATAGTAAGGTCTGGAAACTTCCTATCCTTCTCTTTGGTGAAACCCACCCGCTTAGCGAAGCTCGCTGCTGCTGGCGAACTAAAGGAGCTAATAACAGTTTAGTTTATAGCTTCTTCAATAAATGGCGTTGCCTTGAATTTGTAGCGCGCTATCGTTTGGTGCGTCCGTCACGTCTTGCCAGGGGGTTACCTGCCTTACCACAACATGAAGCTGAAGTTTGGCGTCCCCGATTTTGCTGATCGTAGCCTTTATGCACCGAGATTGAATACTGAATATTGAATACTGAGTTTTTTTATCTGTTCGCATTTATAATTTACCAACCGTGTACATAGTATCACTCCAGTCCTTTTATTATTTTATTGCTATTAATTACTTGCATGCAAATTAGAGTTTTTTTTTTTACCACGCCAAGTATGTATAACTTCTGACGTTCGTACAAAGTACACTAACGCTTTTCTTTGTGTCATTATGTCAGGCCCAAGAGGAAAAAGGAGGGAAAATTTCTAAGTTAAAAAACTGAATTCATCACAGATTGTTATCATCGAGTTAACTTCATGTAAGTTAATGTTTCTTAGGCTTACTTCTAACTTACTACAATGTTATTTTTGCCACGATGTTCACACATTTTTTAAAAGTAAGAGGCGGAAAAAATTATGTTAAGACATATTTAAAACGACTTTTCATTAGCTAATGTTTACCAAACATTCACCAGCAAGTCATAAGTCAGCGACGAGGCAGAAGACTAAAACCACCAGCCCTTGTGTTGGTTAGTCTGTGGCGCGCGGCAGGTAGCTACTCTATTGGTCCGTCAGGATGACGTCAGAGGGAACGCTAGCGTCACAGGAAAAAAATTTCTCTACTTTTATAAAATATTCATTTGGAGTAGCTTGGCTTCTGGGTTATAGCCGCGTCCTTGGCGAATAAATCACCGACGTTTCGGTTGACATTGCAGTCGCCATCATCAGGGAGCATCTTCCCCTCAGGCGAGAGTATATAAAGGAAGGATAACTTGTAAGAACCTCAATGGGTAACTGCTCCCTGATGATTGCAACTTCAACGTTGACCGAAACGTCCGGTGAATTATTCGCCAAGGACGTGGCTACAACCCAGAACAGAAGCCAAGCTTCTTCAGACAATGACCGTGAAAGCCTGCGAACATTATTCATTTGGAAACCAGTTGCCAAGGCAGAGTTTGTATTACCACAAAAAAGAAATATACTGTGCATAAATATGTTAATTTTTGCATGTGGTATATAAAATACATTTTTCCGACATAATATTGATTTTTTCTCACGAAAATTGGTGCGTAATATTATTCTTTAATTGATGTTTCTTTCGAGTATAATTTTACCAACCATGGAGAAGATATCGAATATTCAATGATTGGACTTTGTTTGCGCAGTTAAAACCGGAAACCTATTTCAGGGAATGCTTTACAAATAACTTTAACTATCGGAGGTAACTGGGCAACACAAAGCATAACCGCCCGAGCAATAATCCGAGCCCAGTATTACCGCGAACACTTGTTTTGTGCGATACGGTGTTTCCGTGTGAATGTATAAATTTTCCGTAGATGTTTTTTGAAGTGAAAACTTCTATGGGAAGGTTTGGATAGGGAGTATATTCATGTAAGTCGTCATCGACATGGTCATGTGACGTGAATTTGTGTGTGTGTATATACACACACACACACACACACACACAGTGGTGAGTGCGCAGCCAGTACGCGTCTTCAATTCCTGTGCATCAGTGCTGTACATATGTGAATGGAATGTGTATAATTATACAAGTTCAAATTGTGTTTTTGTTCAATTTTTATTTTAAATCTTAAGTATGCAATTACTGAGCAGTAAAACGTGAGTATAAAATATATTAATACTTTCATATAGATATATAGTTTGAATAACGAAGAAAACGAAGGCTTTGTAGCAATATATAGAGACCTGAAAAATTCGCGGATTCATATCGTGAAATGCTACAATTCAAATAATTATACCTTAGTGCTGCTTCTGCCATTGGTTCACTGTTAATCTGGAGTAATGAGGGCCAATTAGAGACCCTCACTCATAGAAGTGTCGAATCAGAGGCCACCCAATCGTGACGACTCACAAGTCAACAGCCAATGAACCGTTTGCTTTTGCCCCGAGTGTGTAGAGGATAGTGGAGTCTATCCTGGAGGTCGTTGAACCCGCGAATTTTTCCGGTCTCTAGCAATACAACCTAAAAATTAAGATCATTATTTTTTTAATTCCTACAATTACTATGCAATGCGTATTTTATAGTCATTTAGGAGTTATTTTACTAATGTGATAAAACAAATTTGTTGTGTGATAATATATATTTTTTCCGTAAAAATTGCGAAAAAGGTATTTACTTCTTTCGGCAGTTGTCCTCATGACTGCTTTGAATTTTTTTTTGGTTCCGTTTACAAGAGAAATGCGGTGCAGATGGGGAGGGGGTTGCCGACTCTTGATTGGCTTCCCGCAGCCCTCCAAGTGCTGTCCAGACTCGCGCCGCCATGCTACCAGCGGCGCTGCTCCGTGGGGTGGGGGTGGCCGTTGGAGGGTGGGGGAGGGGGGGGGGGGTGCTTCCAGATCAGGGTCTGCCTTCACGCGAAGAGAAAATGTCTGTACCACTAACACGTGTGTGTGTTAGGAAATGACCTGGTCTAATTGGTATGGTATTTTAAGGCCTTTGTCTACCTCGTGCAGTTCTTGATCTCTTCGCAACTAAGCCGTACCTAAAACCTCCTTGAAACATGTCACGTAAGTCTGGATGTTCTTATACAGCGTTGACGAGTTGTCGGATGTCGGGCGGCTACTCGCGCAGAGCAGAGCTGCGTGGCCTACGGATTTACTAAAATTTAAAAATCGTGGTGGATCCAGGCACGCGCCCGAGTGAGTTAGGGAAACTAATATATTGTCACGGATTTACTAAAAATTAAAAATAATAAATCGTCGTGAGAAATCTACTGGGTTCGTGAATGGATAGCCCAATTAAATAGTTCACTACACACGAAGGAGGGAGGAAGCGAAAACCCTTGTGATCCACCAGGCGTGCGCGGCACGTCTCAAGTTGCGGCGGCCACGTGACGTCAGTGGCCGTGCGGGGCCGCCAGCCAGCCCCGATCCTGCGCGCGCCGCGGCCCTGCTTACGTTCGTAACAATATATATATATATAGTTCTTGGTATATATAAATATATATATACATATACCAATAACCGAACCTGCGCCACTCAGCTTTATAGAGTCGAACTCTGACCTCACACGACGCGCTCATCCACAGTCACGCGTGTATTCCAACTCGTCACAAAAGCTCACAAAATCAAATTTAAAAAAAGAAAAAAAAAAGAGTGCACGTTAGACGTTATACTTGTTTGACGTGGTGAAAAAAGCTAACTGTACATTTGCATGCAAATAATTAATAGAAATAAAATAATAAAAGTACCAAAGTGTTTTTATAAATACGGTTGTTAAAGTTAAAATGCAATCAATTAAAAAAATAAAATAAAAACTCAATATTCAATATTAAAATTGACACTCATATAAGACTAATTATTTTATTTAGTAAATTATTTAGTTGAAATCTAATTAATAGTGGAAATCAATAAATACATTATATTCTAATTTATTAATATTAATTATTTATTAAATTTGTAAGTAAATATTTATAATTTATAATTAGAGACCGGAAAAATTCGCGGGTTCAATGACCTGTAGGATGAACTCCATAGTTCTACGTACACTCGGTCAAATGTCACCCACTCATTGGCTGCTGTCTTGTGAGACGTCCCAACGTAGCAGCCTGTGATTCGATAAAGCCTTAGGTTGGGTGTTTCTCATTGGCCCAGAGACATCCAGGCGAGTTGTGAGCCAATAGAAGAGGCAGCGCTGAGGTATAACTATTTGTATTTTAGCCTATCGCGAAAGGAATTCGCGAATTTTACCGGTCTTTATTTATAATGCAATGAAATTATACACACGGTAAGATAACCTCGCTTATACAAACGCAATTTCTATCACAAATATTCAAAATAAAGAAATTTTTAAATTATATGGACCAGTACATTCTCAATACCTATCACTAAAGTTTACGGTTTAAAAGCACATAATATATATTTTTTTATTTCTAAATATCATTTTTGTATGTAGCCTTTTTTTACAGCCTGTGAAAATTTCTTTTCATGGTGCGCGCGCATCGTAACAATTCACCATCGCCATTTTTTTTCATTACGCGCCAAAATAAGTAGATTTTTAATATAAATGTTTAACACATAATTAGGGTTATGTGTTTCTCGCGAAATAATTTAAAGAATGGCTGAGAGTTAAAACACTGTAGCATCGTCTGTTTTTCGTGATTGTTTGAGTTTCTTATGTTTACTGTTGGCACATGAATTACAGATATCCTGCGCGAAACCAAATGCGACCTGATTGGCTGGTCGAATAGGGCAATGGCTTCTCCTGCAGACGGCCGCCAATCACAAGGAAGAACCCGCTGGTGCGGTTATGCCTTAATGCAGTCTAATGCACGTACACATTTTTTTTCGCTAAATAGACGTGGCTCTACACAAAATAAAACATATTAAATGTATTATAAAAATAATACTTAAATACACTATCACGAAAAGTTTAAAATTGCTATACTCAAATTGCATTGTTTTATTTCTAAATATACAGGACGAGTCTTAATTCGAACTACAAACTTCATATATTTACGACTACCGGTCTAAAGTGCTTCCCAAGTCATTTATACGTCTTTGAAGTTGGCGCTGAACAAAAATTTATTAATTTTAAATAATAAAAAAAGTACTTAATATTGAACCATGAGAGTCTGGATTGGTTTGAGTGAATGAAGTTCTACAATCACCGCGAATTTTGTGAATGAATCAAAATTATATCATTTACATAACTGGGTGTAGTAACACGTCAAAAAAATATGTGGAAAATAAATGCATCACTCGTAAATTTTTCAATAATATAATTTTGCTACAGCCACAAAATTCGCGGTGGTAGGAGAACTTCATTCAGTTAAACATTATTCACGCTGAGTGTTCTATCTTACATACTTTCTCTATTATTTACAATAAAAAATTTGTTCAGCCTTAACTTCAAAGGCGTACACTTCAGACCATAAGCATAGAGGTGTTCAACTTATTTTGTCGTGATAAACCTGCAGCCAAAGTTTATCCGTCGAATCCAGACTTACTCAGTGTCATTAATGCGCAAAATATAAATAAATTTATGTACTAGCTGAAGTACTTGGTATTGCCCGAGTTAAACATATCTTAATACAAAGAAACTCATCACCGAGATTCAAGTCCGCAGGACAAACACTTGAAAAACAGGAAATTTTGATTTTAATGTTTTCTTCGAGTTATTGCTGTGCGTGTATTTTGTAAGTTTCGGAACAGTGTTGTCGTGCGCACCACGTCGGGAAGCCGAGAGCTTACAGCAGTCGAAGGTCATGTGTGCCAATGTAAGCTCCTCAGGGGAAGACGTACTGAATCACATTTCACATCTCACGAGTCAGCAGCCAATGGACAGGCTGACATTTGCCCGAGTATGCAGAGTACCGTGGAGTCTATCCTGAATGTCACTGATCCTACGAATGTTTCTCGTCCCTGAATGTTAGTGTCAGCAAAATCTCTTTGAGACCTATGTTTAGAGACCTGAAAAATTCGCGGATTCATTTCGTGGCATGCTACAATTCAAATATTTATACCTTAGTGCTGCTCCTGCCATTGGTTCACTGTTAATCTGGAGTAATGAGGGCCAATTAGAGACCCTCACTCATAGAAGTGTCGAATCACAGGCTGCCCAGTCGAGACGACTCGCAAGTCAACAGCCAATGAACAGTTGGCATTTGCCCGAGTGTGTAGAGGGTAGTAGAGTCTATCCTGGAGGTCATTGAACCCGCGAATTTTTCCGGTCTCTACGCTATGTTTGATCCTACAAGAATAATTTTCTGTCACCGAAATATTTAGTAAAGTCTAGAACGACGAGCATGTTTGAATGCAGTCACGGAACAGCTGGACCCCCCAGCAAGGGGTGGGTGGGGAGGGGTGGAGGGGTAACCCCTGGAGGCAGGGTCGCGGTGATTGCTGGGACAGACGTCACCAGGCGCCACGGCGGCGACCCTCTCATCAGGGATACCGCCTCCCCGGACCTGGAGGCGCCTTCGTGCTTCTTGTCGCTCCCTCGACGGGGTGGCTTGGGCTGAAGCACGGCTGGAATGGGCTGAAGCACGGCTGGAATGGGCTGAAGCACGGCTGTAATGGACAGAAGCATGGTTGGGTTGGCTGAAGAATGGCTGGTTTTGGTTGAACCAAGGTTTGTTTTGGCAGTAGCACGACTGGTTTGTGCAGAAGCACGGCTGGTTTGCGCTGAAGCATGGCTGGATGGGATGAAGCACGGCTGGAATGGGCTGAAGCACGGCTGGAATGGGCTGAAGCACGGCTGGAATGGGCTGAAGCACGGCTGGTTTTTGGTTGAAGCACGGCTGTAATGGACAGAAGCATGGTTGGGTTGGCTGAAGAATGGCTGGTTTTGGTTGAACCAAGGTTTGTTTTGGCAGTAGCACGGCTGGTTTGTGCAGAAGCACGGCTGGTTTGCGCTGAAGCATGGCTGGATGGGATGAAGCACGGCTGGAATGGGCTGAAGCACGGCTGGAATGGGCTGAAGCACGGCTGGTTTTGGTTGAAGCACGGCTGTAATGGACAGAAGCATGGTTGGGTTGGCTGAAGAATGGCTGGTTTTGGTTGAACCAAGGTTTCTTTTGGCAGTAGCACGACTGGTTTGTGCAGAAGCACGGCTGGTTTGCGCTGAAGCATGGCTGGATGGGATGAAGCACGGCTGGAATGGGCTGAAGCACGGCTGGAATGGGCTGAAGCACGGCTGGTTTTGGTTGAAGCACGGCTGTAATGGACAGAAGCATGGTTGGGTTGGCTGAAGAATGGCTGGTTTTGGTTGAACCAAGGTTTGTTTTGGCAGTAGCACGGCTGGTTTGTGCAGAAGCACGGCTGGTTTGCGCTGAAGCATGGCTGGATGGGATGAAGCACGGCTGGAATGGGCTGAAGCACGGCTGGAATGGGCTGAAGCACGGCTGGTTTTGGTTGAAGCACGGCTGTAATGGACAGAAGCATGGTTGGGTTGGCTGAAGAATGGCTGGTTTTGGTTGAACCAAGGTTTGTTTTGGCAGTAGCACGACTGGTTTGTGCAGAAGCACGGCTGGTTTGCGCTGAAGCATGGCTGGATGGGATGAAGCACGGCTGGAATGGGCTGAAGCACGGCTGGAATGGGCTGAAGCACGGCTGGTTTTGGTTGAAGCACGGCTGTAATGGACAGAAGCATGGTTGGGTTGGCTGAAGAATGGCTGGTTTTGGTTGAACCAAGGTTTGTTTTGGCAGTAGCACGACTGGTTTGTGCAGAAGCACGGCTGGTTTGCGCTGAAGCATGGCTGGATGGGATGAAGCACGGCTGGAATGGGCTGAAGCACGGCTGGAATGGGCTGAAGCACGGCTGGTTTTGGTTGAAGCACGGCTGTAATGGACAGAAGCATGGTTGGGTTGGCTGAAGAATGGCTGGTTTTGGTTGAACCAAGGTTTGTTTTGGCAGTAGCACGACTGGTTTGTGCAGAAGCACGGCTGGTTTGCGCTGAAGCATGGCTGGATGGGATGAAGCACGGCTGGAATGGGCTGAAGCACGGCTGGAATGGGCTGAAGCACGGCTGGTTTTGGTTGAAGCACGGCTGTAATGGACAGAAGCATGGTTGGGTTGGCTGAAGAATGGCTGGTTTTGGTTGAACCAAGGTTTGTTTTGGCAGTAGCACGACTGGTTTGTGCAGAAGCACGGCTGGTTTGGAATGAAGAACGGCTGGGTTGGGCTGAAACACGGCTGGACTGGACAGAAGCATGGTTGAGTTGGCTGAAGAATGGCTGGGTTTGGTTGAAGCAAAGTTTGTTTTGGCAGTAGCACGGCTGGTTTGTTCAGTAGCTTTGCTTGTTTGGGTTGAATAACGATTGTATTGCAGTGGTAATTGTACTACGAGGAAACAATATGACTGTTTATTAGAATTATATGCAGTTTGTGGTTGTTTCCTTATTTTCTCTTTATTGGCTGTTATATAAAGAGACCCAAAAAATTTGCCCGGTACAACAGACTGCGCAGTCATATTCGGGGAAAACCTGAACTGTTGACTGGCTTTTCACTCGAGATGTGTGTTGACTGGGTTGCTCGTTAGTTTATACTGTTAAAGTTAAAATAACTCTTCTTGGATCAGAGCCTACCAGTTAGACTGTGATACAAGCAGTTCAGAGAAAAGTGTTTGCGTTGTAGTCTATTTCAAATTCTTTCTCCGGTCTCCAGTGACATGTGAGCGAGTCTCTTTCGCAACTTGACTGGGCCCATCAGAATTATAATAGTATTTTCTTTGAAAGATTTGTGCAATGGGATCGCATGACTTGATGTAAGCTTTTGGACATACGCCATTGCAAAACACATGTAGGCTATGTCTGTAGAAGAAAACTACAAAAAACACAAAAGACAAAAAAACAAATTAAGCAAAAAATTGAAAATTTCTGTTGTCAACAGGATATAAATACCACATAATATTCCATAACAGGAATATGGTCAACAAACAAAGAAAAACAAAGAAAAATGGACTAAGAGAACGAAAAAACCCCCACATATGATGACAGCACAAAAATATTGAACCCAAAAAAATTCAGCACAACAGTTGAAACGAGAAACATGTAAAACGTAAATACAATCAAATTAATAATCTATATAAATACTCAGTATTCAATAATAATATAAACACACGTATGAAATTATTTATTTAGTTCAGTAAAATAAAAAATAATAAATTTCATTAATAAAGAAAATAAATAAATTTGCTATACGTTTATTCTAATTTGTTAATATGCAAACGTATTAAATACTATTGTAATAAATTATAAAGCAAATAATTTGTACTTACTTGAATATAAACTCACTCATATTAATACACTTAAAAAGTTTATAAACACAACTTCTTTTCGCTAATGTTCAAATTAATATAATATTTTAATGATATGAACCAGTATTCAATATCAATCACTAAAGTATAAGATTAAAAAGCACATGTATAATTATTTTTAGTCTTTTTTCATCTTGACGTTGTTTGTAGCATGATGCGCGCGCAAGGTAAAAAATAATTCTCATTTTTTCTTCACACGTGACCCTAGAGAAGTATAACTTAAACAAAAAAAAATAGAATGTCTGTAAAGTCGGTTTACGGACGATAGTTTAACGTGACAACGTCATTACAAAACATTGATGAAATGATTGCATACTTTTATGAATAAAATTGATTTTTTTTATTATCACTATTTTGTATGGATACAAAGAAGAAGTGAAATGAAATATACAATTTAATTGACAAATTTACTTTTATTGCACTCATTCATTCAAATATGTTTATTACTTTAACGAAGAGATTATTTTAACTATAACTTTTATACATGTTTGTTATTTAACTTCTTCCAATCTGTGTTATTCTGTTAAGGATAGGACGATGATAGGAAAAGTAGGAAACGAATGGGAGTGTTTAAAGTTTAATATGCCTCGAAAAAGTCAAATCGATAGTTGTTCCAATCGAGTGTAAGAGAGATATTAGCGCCACGGACTCTGCAGCAATGCTAGGAGGAACGGGTTAGCAAAGAGCAATAAAAATGTTACATTGAAATGCATGAAAACAGAATGACGCCACGGCCTCGGTCGCGATGCTAGGAGGTTCAGGTTAGCAAAGAGCAATATAAAATGAGCGTAATGGGACACAGCGGAACTGGACAATGTGCGTAACGGGACACTTTTTCGTGCGTGCAGCCGGCGTTCATCGATTTATTAGACGTTGTCACGTCAAAAAGGTCATGTTTTATATTAATCAGTTTATGATGAAAATTTTCTGGTATGCCGCACCACAAAATACATGGTTACCAAGATGGAGTGAATTAATTGCGCTGGTTTGTTTGCCTGATTACTAGCTGATGCAATACATCTCACAATCAATGTGGCTATGTGAGCAGTACATTATGAAAGCTACTATCTGGCGGGTGGTTCTGAAACTACTACAAAAACCCAGGTCTCAGTCTCGGCAGTGAGAGTTCTCCCCCCCCCCCCCTTTCTATTGGTCGCGCGGGAGGACGAGACACGACCGCCACTTGTTGCTGCTGCAGACCTGTTGCCCGGGTATGAGGGGGGGGGGGATCTGTGCTCTGGTCCACGCGCGGAGGCTGCGGCGTGTCCGAGGGCGCACCAGATGGAGTAACAGACGATTTGCCTAAACATGAATTCGTTACGGTGATTTGCCTAAAGTCATTTCGCCTAAATGCGTTTTGCCTAACGTCGAAATGCCTAACGGCTATTTGCCTAAAGGCGATTTGCCTAACGGCGTTTTCCCTAACGGAGTTCTGCCTGACGGCGTTTTGCCTAACGGCGTTTTGCCTAACGGCGATTTTCCTAACGGCGTTTTGCCTAACGGCGTTCTGCTAAACGGCGTTTTGCCTAAAATTAGGCAAAACGCCTTTAGGCAAGACGACACATGCCCGCCAGATGTGCCGCGTGGGGCATCTGACCCGTGGCGTCAGATGCTGGCGCACAGTGGGCCAGACAGGTCAGTCGACGCCATCAGCACCTGACGTCATCAACAACATTCGCCAACGAGAAGCACGATGAGTTAAAAATAAGCGGTAAAAAACTGTGAACTCTCGCGAAATTTATTTCCCATCATATGTTTTTTATTGTTTCTTTATATAATTTCATCATGGGCACAGTTATTTAAAGTTTTTTTTTCTTTCGTTAAGTTGCTTTGAAACGGAACACTAAGAATCTGAAAAAAAATAATAATTGAAATATGAAATGTAAGTATGTAGGCATTAAAATAACATGTTTGGTCCAAACATATATTTAATCTTAGTTAAATTATTTTAATGTGTCTAATAAATAGAGACCGGAAAAATTCGCGGTATCAATGACCTCCTCTACACACTCGAGCAAATTCCAACTGTTCATTGGTTGTTGACTTGTGAGTCGTCTCGACTGGGCGGCCTGTGATTCGACACTTCCACGAGTGAGGGCCTCTAATTGGCCCTCATTACTCCAGATTAACAGTGAACCAGTGGTAGAAGCAGCACTAAGGTATAATTATTTGAATTGTAGCATTTCACGAATTGAATCCAAGAATTTTTCAGGTCTCTACTAATAAAATTCAATTGATATATATTTACATTAACCTCTCGTTTGAATAAATTTGTCGAGTTTAGCTGAGGTACCGCGCTGCCCTCTGTGAACGATCACGTGAACCAGATGCATCAGACAAGTGAGTGTGGCACAGCACACTGCTACAGTAAACGTATCGGTGATACGGCCTTTAGCTCGCAGCGTGCCTGCTAATGGGCATTTACTTTCTCATTCTAACGCACGATTGCTGCTATTAGCGCAAAACACGTCATATATATTTAAAAAAAAATAAGTTAAAAGAGTTAATTTTTTATGCGAGATTACCTGAGATGGCACTGATAAGGCAAGGTTAGAGTCGACTGAAAATAAAAATCGACCTAATTTTTTTCTTGTTTTTATTTCTGTGAATTAAAATAAACTCTGAATCGAACCCAAAACAATCTCAGGCAGCAGTTATAGCATGCATAGCAACTGAGCTAAATCATTAATGTACGTTTCATTATTATAATATACAATTATATAAGATGCAGAAAAGACTTGAGAGTAAGTGTATATATATTTTTGGTTAATTTTTATTTATTTTTTAAACTTTAAAAAAAAAATTCCTTAAGTGTTTCAATGTTTAATGCACGAATTCGCCTAGTAGTCGTCAAAACAATGTTATTGTTTAATAACATTCAGACATTAAAAATATAATAAATTGATTGTGTAACATTTAATCTTGCAAGATGTTTTTTTGTGTGAACTGCACAAGATTTTTCGTACGACGAATACCATTTTCCTTTAACCCAAATGTACACGTGTGGATACATACTTATAATAATTTATCGGCATACAGTGGGAAACTCCACTCTAAATATCCCCTGTTTCGTGCTAAAAAAAAAAGCACAAGATGTTTTTTTCCTTCATAAAAGATGTTGTTCCACGTTTTTACAGTATCTTGTCTTTTTTGCAAACACAGAGTTAAAATAAATAGCTACGATTGAGTGATACATGATGAAGATGTGATGGCTGTTTAGTGTCGTCATGTTGTCTGTCTGGAACGCCAGGGAGGAGGAGTCCTAAGAGAAGAGAAGGGGGGGGGGGGAGTCGCTAGATCAAAATTTCCGAAGGAGCGGACCCTCGGGTCGACAGAGGGGAAGCCTTCTTTTCACAGACGAGAGAGCCAAAACCCGAAGTTCCCCGAAGTTCATGTTTTTTTCCGTATCTTTAATGTAGTTATCTTAACCAAATCAACCGTCCACAATGTTTTTAAGTATTTATAATGTTGCTAACCTAACCTAATATACCATTAGTATCCTTTTACCAACACCGCCATATTTATTTACAATGAAAAAAAAAACCGAAGATACACGATCGGGCGTTTGGCTCTCTCGTCTGTGAAAAGAAGGTTATTTGCATACCGGTCCGTGAATAGGTTTCCAGTATAAACTGCTCGCATTAATAAGCATAATCAAACAAAATAAAGTTCAATGATTGAATATTCGATTAAATTTTCCACGTTCAAAATAAATTATGTTTGAATGAAACATTAATTAAAATACGATATTACGTGCCAATTTTTGTAAGAAATATTCAGCATTATCTCGAATTTCATGATTGCAAAACTAACCATAGCTATGTGTTGTAGAAGTTACAATATTTTTTCTTGTAGTATTACAAAATATTTCTTAGCAACTGGTTTTCAAAGGAAACTTTTATAGAAGCACAGAAAAATGTTTTGTTTGTACCAAACCAGAACAATGATATTAGTGTAAAATCACGATATATCACTACAACATTTACAAACTAATCGGTGATGGACGTTTTAAGTGCAATATGGGGGCCAATTATAATTTTTTTTGCAACGATCAACAATTTAAAAACATGCAAATCTGAAAAGTTACAATGTTTATTAGTTTAAAGTCATTAAGAAGCCATTAGACTATAGCACTCACGTATGTGTTTCCCTGACATCCTTTGTCTGTTATTCACGAGTCATGGACACCTGGTACGAGGAGAGATTAAATTCAAAAATCCTTGGAGCAGACGGAATTCACAAAACAGGGAGAAAAAAGCATTTTTTCTCGGATTGAGATAAATTTTTTTTTGTGATGATGAAACGCACAATACAGTCTTTAAGGAGGAATACATATGAATAACATAATTAATTTTTAATTAAAAAAAAATTAAGAGAAAAAAAGTTTCAGCTCACCTTAAAATTATAAGATAATTAGCATTTTTACAAGTTTTAAAGAGCATCGCAGGTGTAAAAATGTACTAATGTTTTCTCTGAATGTTATATTATTCTTTTCACAATTTATTTTCAAAGTACAGGACAAAGAGAAGGTCCGGTTCTCAGGGCCTGATTAACCCTTAGTCTAACTAGGCTGCAGCCTAGGGCGCGAGTTTCGGTGGTAAAGGGGGGGGGGGAGGTTTCGCTGAAATCGTGTCTTCGCATGCACTATTAATAGATACCTGAAAAATTCGCGGATTCATTTCGCGACATGCTACATTTCAAATAATTATACCTTAGTGCTGCTTCTGCCATTGGTTCACTGTTAATCTGGAGTAATGATGGCCAATTAAAGACCCTCACTCGTGGAAGTGTCGAATAACAGGCTGCCCAGTCGAGACGACTCACAAGTCAGCAGCCAATGAACAGTTGGCATTTGCCCGAGTGTGTAGAGGATAGTGGAGTCTATCCTGGAGGTCATTGAACCCGCGAATTTTTCCGGTCTCTAACTATTAATCTAGCATAATTGCAGCCAATACAAGTCATGCGGCCAAACACGACATGGATTTGGTTTTCTACTTGGTAGCCTGCATTCACTTTTCATGATTTTGGTCGTATAATGCGTTGAGGCGCTTTGCCTTTATGTACGGTCAGCTAAAAAAAATGGTTTTGACACCCTAAGGTTGAATGTCGTGCAGATTAAAAGGACAACGTTAGTTTCGCTTGCAGATCGATCTGAAAACTTTTATAGGTAGTATGAACCATGTTAAAATGTTCACACTAGTAAACAAAGTCAGAACTAATATAGGACTTGTTAGGCCCGACCGTAACACACACACCTGGCGGGGGGCGCGTCCTGGTAATTAGCCCGGGGCGGTCAGAACTATTGACCAGTCGCTGACGGTTCTCTAGAGCCTAAATCTGTAGCAGCACTTACACCAGTGCGGGACTTCAGTGGTGGGCGCATCCGACACGGTCATGGGCCGGTGGCATCAGTCAACAGCGAGTGGCTGAATGATTCACATCGCAGACGACAGCACAGTTAGTTCGCAGCACCGCGCAGAATGGCGCTCGGGGCTAGTGGGAGCCACGTCTATGGCCAGGCGCTGAGCGGTCCCACGGGAGTGCCGGTCTATACGATCAGTGCTCCGCCTGGCGAGGGAAGCCTTCATCTCACAGACGAGAGAGCCACACCCGAAGTTCCCCGAAGTACATGCTCGCTTTATTTTTTCCGTACCACAACAGGTGTATTTATCTGGGGGGAAACCGTTTACATGATTTCACAGTATCTTTAATGTAGCTATCCTAACAAAACCAACCGTCCACAATGTTTTAAAGTATTTATAATGCAGATAACCTAACCTAATTGACCATTAGTTATGATGAGTTGTTCAAACTAAACATTCACGGACACACGGCAAACGAAAAATATGGCGGCGGCCGCACCAATGTACAGTTGTATGTTAATGAATAAACGGCGATTTCTCATAAACGTGTTGGAATTTCGTATCTCCGCAAGTAGTATTAAATAGAAGAACTTGTGTAGCACAAAATAAAAGTATTCCCGAATTTTTAATATTATTTACAATGAACAAAAAAAAAAAAAACGAAAATGCACGATCGGGCGTTTGGCTCTCTCGTCTGCGAAAATATGGCTTCCGCCTGGCGACGAGTTCTACTTCAGTAGAGGCGTGACTAACTCCAAGAAAACCTGAAGCACATGTGCATATTCTTTACTTTTATCATCGGAAAACGGTTCTATCTACGCCTCGTGGACGTCTCTGGCACAGCGAAAAACAAGTCGAACACAGAAAACAAGGAGCAGAACACAGAAAACAAGGAGCATAACATAGATAACAAGGAGCAGAACACAGAATACAAAGATCAGAACGCAAAATACAAAGACTAGAACGCAGAAAACAAGGAGCAGAACGCAGAATACAATGAGTAGAACACAGAATACAAGGAACAGAACACAGAATATAAGGAGCAGAACGCAGAATATAAGGAGCAGAACACAGAAAACAAGAAGCAGAACACAGAAAACAAGGAGTAAAACACAGAATACAATGATCAGAACACAGAATACAAGGAGTAGAACACATAATACAAGGAGCAGAACACAGAATATAAGGAACAGAACGCAGAATACAGGAGCAGAACACAGAAAACAAGGAGTAAAACACAGAATACAAATATTTGAACACAGAATACAAGGAGTAGAACACATAATACAAGGAGCAGAAGGCAGAATATAAAGAACAGAACGTAGAATACAGGAGCAGAACGCAGAATACAAGGAGTAGAACGCAAAATGAAAGGAGTAGAACACATAATACAAGGAGCAGAATGCAGAACACAAGGAGCAGAACACAGAATACAAGAAACAAAACACAAAAAAACAAGGAGTAGAACACAGAAAACAATTTTCTGCATTTTTACCAAAGTTTTCTTTGGAAACCAGTTGCCAAGAAATAGTTTGTATTACTACTAGATAGATATTGCAAATTTGTAAAACCTATAGCTGTGGTTATTTTTGCATATATGAAACAAGTTTTTCTAGATAATACTGAGTATATATTATGCAAATTGTTGCATTCGGTGCATTATTTTACATTATATTGATTTTTCATTCAATCATATTTTTTTTCAAAACCATTGCAAATATTCGAATATTGAATATTAGGAATTTATTTTTTGATATCATGCTCTTGTGGGGAGTTAATACTGGAAAGCTATTCAGGGAACGGTTTGCAAATATTTTAAACTATTGGAGGTACTGGGACAACAATAGCATGATTGCTCGGGTATGAATACAAATGCATTATACTGAAAACACTATTTTGTAGCGATACAGTTATTTTCATTAAATGGATAAATTTACAAATATCTGTTTTCTTACATAATAATTTCTGTTCGATATACAACAAAAGGGCAGTGTAGTTATGAGCCAATCATTTGCGCTCAATTATTGGAACTCCTCTAATCCGTGTATGGGTCAATTGTCACGCTAAAGTGGTTTGATTAGGTTTAGAATAGTTTATTTTAACTTGGAGTGTAAACAATCTGTAAAATAACGGTGGATCAATGCATGAGTAGTTTTAACTTTTTATTAGAGTTTTGTTATGAACGATTTGATATTGCGCTCAGTTGCTCCCAAAATGTTGGGATATTGGATTGTTGACGTATTTTTTGTTTGGTTTTTTATATTGCTAGTTATACGGGTTTTTCATTACATAAGCATTGGAAATTACTTTTTGATGGTTCTTTTTTGCGCTAGATATATTAAACTTGTCATCTGAGAGTAAAATTTGTGGAAAATAAGCACAACTAAAATATATTAGCTTGCCTCACTGCGCCATGATCACTCACTAACCACAGCGCCCTGATCACTCACTAACCACAGCGCCCTGATCACTCACTGGCCACAGAGCCATGATCACTCACTGGCCACAGCGCCATGATCACTAACTAGCCACTGCGCCATGATCACTCACTAGCCACAGTGCCATGATCATTCACTAGTCACTGCGCCATTATCACTCACTAGCCACAGCGCCATGATCACTCACTAACCACAGCGCCCTGATCACTCACTGGCCACAGCGCCCTGATCACTCACTGGCCACAGCGCCATGATCACTCACTAGCCACAGTGCCATGATCACTCACTAACCACAGCGCCCTGATCACTCACTGGCCACAGCGCCATGATCACTAACTAGCCACTGCGCCATGATCACTCACTAGCCACAGTGCCATGATCATTCACTAGTCACTGCGCCATTATCACTCACTAGCCACAGCGCCATGATCACTCACTAGTCGCTGCGGGACGCAGGGGCAAGCCACTGCAGAATCACCCTGACCCTTCCACCGCCGCGCTTGGTCGCGAGTGTCCGGGAATGCCCGCTACTCACTAGAAGTTCATCCGTGTTTCCACAACATGGGGACTGCACACAACTGAACTCTGCGTCTTGTTCCCGGTATATTTGATCACACGTACCTCGATGCGTGACCGCCATGCGCGTTACAAGTGAAACTTCACACTTCAATAATTTACTTGAAAGATAAAAAAAAATTAAAGTATACAATGGAGGTTTACGATTGTAACAGAATGGTGAGGAAATATAAGAAAATGATTTTGATTTAATTTAATTTAAATTTGTAAAATTCCTACCACCATTTCGAGAATCAAGGAGCAGGCTCAACTAATACAAAAAGACACAACATGTATAAAAAGAACAATACAAAGGAGACAAAACTCAAAAGACATAGATTAATTCATTAATTAATTAGACCAAAAAAATTCACGCAGAAGAACAGAACATTTACAGAGAAGATTACAACCTTAAAGTAATTACAGAGTAAAACAAAAAAAAAGTGTAATGGATAACAATAAAGTAGAATTAATAGGCTACTTAAATAAATTGCGTGTTATGTTTACCAAAGTTTTTGACTAACCAATAAATTAGGCCAATATTCTTATGGAGGGTATACAAGGAAGACAGCAATTATTGTACGTAAACCAGTATTGTGAAGTATGTAATTGCAGTTGATTTTGTTACTACAACATTTTTTAACAAAGAGAGTATCTAATAAAAATTTTGTACATGATCAGGAATGAGATTTAAAGATGTATTTGGAAGACTCTTGGAACTAATTATTTTAATTAGTTTACACTTGTTTAACTAGTTGTGCCATCTAGTGCCCCAGTCCTTATCATATTATCTTTGAAAGATTTGTGCAATGGGAGTGCATGACTTGATGTGAGCTTTGTTTCTGTTTTGGAAAACTATTGTGTTTGTTTCGTCTTTTCGTTTTGTCGTGTTTTTGTCTCGTTTCAACTGTTGTACCGAATTTTTTTTGGGTTCATTATTTTTATGCTGTCATCATTTGTATTTTTTTTTCGTTCTTAGTCCATTTATCTTTGTTTTTCTTTGTTTGTTGACGATATTCCTGTTATGGAATATTATGTGGTGTTTATATTCTGTTGACAACAGCAATTTTTTGCTTAATTTGTGTTTATGTCTTTTGGGTTTTTTGTAGTTTTCCTCTACAGACATGCATGTGCTTAGCAATGGCGTATATCCAAAAGCTTACATCAAGCCAGTCCTGATCGCCAGGCCTGACGACCGGCTGGTCCCCTGCGAGAAGGGGGGGGGGGAGGTCCCTGCATGCGAGGTCACCCTGGCACGGTAGTCAAGTCACGTGCCCAAGGAGAGCCGCGCGGAGAAGTGGGATCAGCCGACACACAGTCCGAGACAATCGCGAGGCTGGGGAAGTATACCCGGTCCGCCGTGCGTAATCCCGTCCGCCGTAAGCGGTACTTTGGAAACCACTTGAAAAAAAAAATTTATAAATAAAAAAAATTGACTGTCTGTAAAGTCGGTTTACGGACGATAGTTTAACGTGACAACGTCTTAACAAAAAAAATTAATGAAATGATTGCATACTTTTATGAATAAAATTGAATTATTTGTATTGAATTATCACTATTTTGTATGGATACAAATAAGGAGTGAAATGAAATCTACAATTTAATTGATAAATTTACTTTTATTTGCACTCATGAATTCAAATATGTTTATTACTTTAACGAAGAGATTATTTTAACTATAACTTTTATACATGTTTGCTATTTAAATTCTTCCAATCTGTGTTATTCTGCTAAGGATAGGACGATGATAGGAAAAGTATGAAACGAATGGGAGTGTTTCAAGTTTAATGTACCTCGAAAAAGTCAAATCTATGGTTGTTCCAATCGAGTGGAAGAGAGATAGATGCGGTGCAAGCGTACAATGAGCGTAACGGGACAAAGCATTACGGGACAATGTGCGTTACGGGACACTATTTCGTGCGTGCAGCGGGCGTTCATCGATTTAATAGACGTTGTCACGTCAAAAAATAAATTTACAACTGGAATGTCCCTTCAGTACTCTTCAACACATCTGTTAATATGGAACACCAATTGCTTTCCTCACTAAGTACACATAACCTTAATTTTTTTCTACCTGGCATTTTCACAGGTGAAAAACAGAAATGAATTTTACGGCAGTCAAAAATTAATTTACAAACCATGACTATAATACTGACAACTTTTATGTATGTACAGTATGCGTCACAACACCGCGAAAACTTTAAAGATAGGAGCTAAAACTTGTTATGAAGAGATATATTAACTTCCATAAAACTGATATGTTATGTTTAGAGGACACAATAAATTTATTCAATATTATGTTAGTTTTATAATTATTTATATAAATTTTAATGACTAATTACTTGCGTAGCAACGTAGGTTTAAAATAATTAATACAGGAAATTTTTGTTCAGTGAATTCAAAATAATTATATTTAGAATATTGCTTGTAGTTAAATGGTTTCAACATAAAGCCACACATGTTAGTATTTTAGCTTTTCTCTATCAAACACACCCTAAAGTATAAATGTCGACACATCCACGTAATCATCGAGAAACCTAACTTAACATTAGCTTCCCTCAGAGATTTTATGATAATTATTGTAATTTTGTATTTAAATATAAAAACTAAAATAATATTGCTCAGAAAAATAATCCGCCTATCTACTACTGAAATATATATTGTTTTGTGGCTGTTCAAGCAGATGATGCAGTTAAGTTTGTCCCGTTAGTTGCGTAATGCATTGCCAATAGCAAACCTGTAATCACTACTTTAAAAAAATTGTAAAAATTATCTTTTGGATCGTATTGCCGCGTGAATATGGAATATTTATAAAATAAAGATATATTATAGATGTTCGGGTACGTGTTAAGTGACTTCCTGCAAATTGTTTTCTTTTGTTTATTTCCCAGCAATATCTTACTAAAAAAGAACATAATTGTGCACATACATTTATTTAGAGGCCATGAAACCAGCCAGTGGTACCTCCGCGTACTATAAAAGTGTGTTTAAATAATGGCATTATAAAGAAATATATGTCTGAAAACTCTTTATGTCCAAATAATTAGCAGGGGTGCTGAATATTCGTTAACATGATCACAAAATAAGATATGTCTCAAATGTAACGGTAGTTGAACGAAACTGATAGGTGCACGTTAACACAACAGCAGCCAATGAGAGGAGGGGGAAAAATGGCTGACATGGCCTTGCCGAGTCAAGCCTATCACCTGCTTGAATTGAAACAGTAAAAAAAAAAAAAAAAAAGAAACACTATTTTTAATGATAAAGTTCCAAAAATGAGTGCAGTAATATGAAGAAATATTTTGCCACGTATTTGCGTAATTAAACATGGATAGGTTATTTATATATTTCCGTGCATAGGACGACGCAGCGCCTTGCGGGAGCCACATTAAAATGTAATCATATCCGCGAGGTGTGGGAGTGGGGGCGTGTGAGGGGGAGGGTCTGCATTCCGACCTGGCCTTTGACTGGCCCCGGGTCTGATCAAAGGTCCGCTCGCAACAGAGGCTCTGTTTGGCCCACCCCCTCCCCCTCGCCCTTGTAAAGAGCGGGGACAGGGACCGACGGACGTTTGCTCAACACGTAATTAATTCCCATGGCTTCCCCTCGGCGCGCGCAAAGTTAATTAATTGTTCCTCCCCCTCTCCCCCTCCTTGCACGAGCCAGCCCCTAACCCCTTCCCACACACGATGGAAGTGCGATTCCGATTCGCTTTAATTTTCGGGACGAGGGGTTGAAAATCACTGGCCTGTGGAGCCATGACTGTCACTTGAGTGACCGCGCTGAGCGCTTCATGACTTCGTCGGTTAGTCTGCACCGCTGAGTGATCTGTCAACTGGGACAGACAGCTGGGGGATGGACAGCTGGGGGACAGCTGGGGGACAGACAGCTTTATTCAGACAGATGGGGGACAGACAGCATGGGAACAGACAGCTGGGAGACAGATAGCTGGGAGACACAGCTGGGAGACAGATAGCTGGGAGACAGACAGTTGGGGGACAGACAGTTTACAAATTCACGTCGCGACACACTAAAATTCAAAGACTTTTGTCTAAGGGCATGCATTTTTCGCAAAACGAATTCGAGAGTAGCTGAGAGTAAAAAATAAACTGTGCCATCATCTGTGTTTCGTGATTGGGCGGGGTTTTTTCGGGTACATGTCTACTGTTAAAAAACCTTTCACAATAAATCAGTGCAGAGTCAAGCGCATTCTGAGTGCTTCGGTCAAGTAAGACAGTGGTTTCCACTGCAGATGGCCGCCAATTACAAGGAAGAAACCGCTGCTCAGGCATACTAATTTTCAGCCTAATGGGCGTTCATAATTTTTCCTGAGTAATGCCTGCCCTTACTTATGCCTGTTTTCTTCATCTCCCACTGAACTAAGTTCACATGTAGACCTCTGCGTTTATACCAACCTGACTTAGAAGTGCCTAAAACTAGCAGACCTCTAGAGACTCGCATATCTAGCAGTCAATGCAGTAGCCAGAGGGGTCTGGAACCTATTTTCCAGGCCGATTAATCTCCACACTTTAAAATACTTTCTGTTTGATTTATTTGTGTCACTTAAGAATTAAAAACGTGAAACTTCTTATCCAAACACGATGTCAGTTGTAATCAGTGTAGTGCAGCCTAGATCAAGTTGAATTTTGAGACGTGATGGACAGGCATGTTTCCCAGAAGTTGAATTGATAGACGGAACGATCTCTGCTGTATTCGCGGATCATAAAGCCAGCACCACAACTACGAAGGGTAGGGGAGTGAAAGTCAAGGAGAATAAAAGGCCTAGTGAAGAGCCTACTTGGGGTCAAGTTCATGGATGAGTGACGGGAAGTGACGGTGTCCCGAACCATGGTATCACTTCTGACTTTCTGTATCTTTTGTTTCCTTTGACGATAATTGTAAGTACAGTAGCTAACTTCATTAGATTTTATTTTTTTGAAGTCAAAACTTCTTTAGCCGCGTTGTGCGATCTTCGGTAGGGGCAAACTTATGGGTTCGCGTCACCGACATGCTATTGACGTGTTGCGCCAGACTGGCGAATCGCAGAGGCCTGTGTACATGTATACGCATATATACACTAATACATTATATATATATTCGACTGTATCATGTGCATGTTGGACTCTTTTTTTGGATGGGTAAAATATTGTGAGTTCACATCACCGACATGATGAAGTAGCAGTAAGTGAAGTTAATTTGACCACGTGAAATGTTTAATTTGTGTATACTGTGTATTGCCCAGTGAACACATGACCTAGGTCTGACATCACTGGTAAGTCATAGCTACGTAATGAATTTTTACGTAATTTTGACATACCACTGACATATGTTGTGACTAAAAAATGATGTAAGGATAAATTATATCATGCTGAAATCATACTGATATAATACTAAAATCATTTTCTCACGTACATTTGACGTAGAAATGATGTCATATTACACATT
Source organism: Bacillus rossius redtenbacheri (assembly GCF_032445375.1). Taxonomy (NCBI): domain Eukaryota; kingdom Metazoa; phylum Arthropoda; class Insecta; order Phasmatodea; family Bacillidae; genus Bacillus; species Bacillus rossius. The sequence continues at coordinate 5,572,234 of NC_086330.1, read as the reverse complement.
TTAAAAACAAAAGTTTTAAGTTTTCACTTCTGTCGACAGTCACCATGACTGCCAATTTTTTTTTTTGTTTTCACGCTGCTTTCGTCATCACTGTTGTCCGATAAGCAACTAGCAGAGGAGATATAATAACAAGAAGACCAGGATGAAAGAACACAATCACACTAGTGGAAATGGCCAGATTAACTTTACCCTTATGAACAATTTTATACGGTTACACATTTTTTCCATTACTCCGGATTTGTTGACCTAAGTGTGGGAAGAATATTGGATTTAAGAATGTTCGCAGGCTTTCACGGCCGTTGTCTGAAGTAGCTTGGCTCCTGGGTTGCAGCCGTGTCCTTGGCAAATAATTCACCAAAGTTTCGGCGAAACGTTGGTGAATTATTTGTCAAGGACACGGCTACAACCCAGAAGCCAATCTACTTCAATTGGATTTAAGGTTCGATGTGTGCCGTATTGAAAATATTGAACATTTGTAAAAAAAAAAATACCTTCGGTTGGTTATTCTTCAATATAAAGTGTGATTTGTTGTAAGTAGGGATCGGAAAAATTCGCGGTTTCATTGACCTCTAGGATGGACTCCACAGTACTTAACAAACTCGGGGAAATGACACCTGTTCATTGGCTGCTGATTCGTAAGACGTCTCAACCAATTTTTCCATGATTCGGCACTTTCTTGGTTTAGGTTTTTTTCCATTGGCTCAAAGTTTCCCAGATAAAATGTGGGCCAATCGAAGAAGCTCTACGAAGGTATACTTTATTTGGATGTCAGTCCATCGCGAAATGAACTCGCGAATTCGTCAGGTCTCTAGTTGCAAGTGGACTACATGAAACTGTTGAACTGGGGCGCGCCGAGTGGAAGTACCTGCCCCGCGGCCGGACGGCTCGCTCAGGCCTGAGCCTGCTCGGGCCAGGAGCTAGCCCCGGCGCCCCTAGGCGCGCCAGGGGGTGGAGCCGGCTGGATATAGCACCCCCCCCCCCTACAACCCCCGGCGAGGGTGGTCCAGGGGCGTTACCATAGATACCGCGCCGGCGGACGGGATCAGGAAATTGTGCCGGCGAGGCGGGTCACTCCAGCGGGAGCACCCCCCCTCCCCCCTGCCAGCCGGCCCCCTCATCGTGGTCGCTCTGGTGACACCTGTAGGAGTCTGCCTCGCGCCTCCAGTCACGTTATTCTTTGTTTTTCTTTGTTTGTTGACCATATTCCCGTCACGGAATATTATTTGGTGTACATATCCTGTTTGACAACGGCAATTTTGGCATTAATTGTGTTTTTTTTTTGTAATTAGTTTTTTTTTCGTAGTTTTCTTCTACAGACATACATGTGCTCGGCAATGGCGTATGTCCGAAAGCTTACATCAAGTCATGCACTCCCATTGCACAAATCTTCCAAAGATAATATCACGTGTGCGCAATGTCAACAACTTGCTCTTCAGTCGAGTTTCGGGGCCGCTTGCATTCATCACTGCTTCGCAGTTTTTTTTTAGAAACAATCCACAAAAACGCAAAAAAAAAACCACATAGGTCAAACCAGGAGGTTGAAGGTCGCATCGCGCGACCTGGGACTCCTTCACGGGTCCTCGGGGTTCGATGCCAAGTCTCGGTACTCGCCCCCCCCCCCCCCTTCCCGACTCCTGTCAGTAGGACGTGATGTCTGCTTGGGGTTGCTTCGTTAAGCAACTAATTCTGAGCCAGACGAGTGGACGTTTCCCGTTGCTTCATCAGCACTCGGCACTCTGCAACCCCTGACTGTGGACCAGGGACGCAGCCAGGGGGGATGTTCTTAAGGTCTGGACCCATCCCTTCCAGGATTAAAAAAAAGGGCGGGTTGTCTGTATAGTCGGTTTACGGACGATAATTTTACGTGATAACGTCATAAGAAAACATTGATGAAAAATTGCATACTTTTTTAATTTTCGAATGTTATTTACAGTTTTTTGCAAATTTAATTTAAACAATTTGTTTAAAAATAATCACGTACAATTAGTTAAAAAGCCCGCCTTAACCTGTTTGATATTATAGAAGACTTTCTCGCACGGTGGTTGGCCGGTTATTGCACGCTCGGCTCAGGCGGAACGTGACAATTTTTCGTGCGTGCAGCCGGCGTTCATCGATTTATAAGACGTTTATCACGTCAAAAAAGCGAAGACAGAACATTAAATTATAGAAACTTAGCTACATAATGATACAGAGAGATTACTTTGGAAGGATTCGTAATCACTAGAGAGCTACAGTAACGTATTCCCTTTTCCATTACAGTCCGCCATGCCTCATACACAGAAGCAGGTAGGAATTTTTGTTTGCAAGTAGTATATATATTTTTAATGCTGGTTTACACACGTGTTACTGTAAGTGTGTCATTAATACGAACCTGACACGTGTAACTCATGTATTTAATAATATTAAATTATGAATTAAAACAATTGACTTAAGAACATCGTATTTGAAAACCATTTTAGTATCGCCAAAATTCAAAATGTTCTGTTTCCTTTTCTCAAGGAAAATCATTGCTTGAATGTCTATGTGTATAAATGTTGGAGTTATAAAAGTCTACTATTCACTGATTTTTTAGCGTGACAGTTAATTTATTTTAAAATTATATTAAAAAGGAATCCTACTCATAAAAACACTCTAAAGGTCACACTGGACCGTGGAGCCTTCCTTCACAAATCCTGGCTACGGCCTAGTGTATAAACCATGGAAACTTTCGAAGTCCTAAAGCCTTGGTGGTCTTCATTTCTTCACTTGCTGCACGTGGACCGAGGTATTCATAACGTATCCTCCCATGAAGACTCACAGAGTGCCAAGCTGCAGTTCACCGTCAAAGAGGAATGTACATTTGAACTTGAGTCTGTGCCCGTCCAAGGAAAAAGATGGAGCTGAGATTCATCCTGACTCGAGCGCCAGTTATAAATGACCCCCAATATTGTATTTAATTTGAGTTATATAATATTTGCATCGTTGCAGTATTTACCAACTGCCATTGGTTGTAATTAAGCAACACCTGGATCAAATACTACAATCCCCAGTGGTCACTGTAGAGTCAGCTAGTGTAATTATGAAATTATTAAATGTACTTAATAATTTCAGTTTCTCTAGCCTAACTCTATCAGTTTTAAGAATTGTTTCTAGAAGTTTGTGTCTGAAAGTCAAAATTACAGTGTGTCAAAAGTATGTTAAATAATAATTTCGTGACTAGACCTGGTAATGACGTGTAAACAAATTCAAATGTAATATTTATATTTGCGTGTAAGGATTTGTGCAGACGGTGACAATATACTTCGACAGGCACAATATCACACTTTATATAAATATCTTAACTAAAATAATTTATGTTAAAATACAGATGGAATTTGTTATTATTCTCGACTTCAAAGATTCTACCAATTCTTTCATTAGAATAAATTATCTTTAAGATAAAATGTTAATAATTTGTGTGTTATTTATTTTAAACTAGCTTCAGTCCGCAGAGCGTGGACTACTGGGTACGTAACTTGCAGTACCCGTCAAACAAAATAGCAACATGTTCTTTCAATATCAAGTTCCATCTATACTATCTAATCTTATTAGGTTCGGGATCGCGATTCCGTAATTTAAATGATAATTCTAAAGATGAACAAGTACACGGTCTTTCTATACAAAGAATACGTTTGATAACCTTAAAAAAATTCTAGTTCGGTGAAAAATGTTCGTCTTGTTTAAATCGTAATTCGTGAGAATACTTGTTTAATCAGCAAGCCTTCGGGTGATGGGGTAAGGGACCAAACCTTGCTGCAGGATACCCACGAGACGTGTAGGTTCTCGGAGGATCCTTGGTTCGCCTCAGTCAGGACTGCGAACTTGGTGTTGCTCCTCCGTCCTCTAGCGTGCGGCAGGAATACGCGCCGTCACGACTCCATCCTTCGGGCTGCGGGCGGGAACTGGGCTGGACTGCACGACGGTCATCCTTCCCGGGCTCGAACTGCGACTTTTCAATCTTCGACAGGATTCTTCTTTCTTCAGGCTGATCAACGACATCTATTCTTCGGAGTTTCAATGCAATTTATATTCATTAGACGCTCTCTTGAAATCTGGATATTCGTCGGCCTCTCTTCTTAAATAATTGTTTGAATTCTTGACGTTTGAGTTTTATCTTCGTTGATTCAAATTGGTAATTCCCTCGAAATCTGATTCAATATTAGCATTAATAAACATTTTCAATTCTTATAGGAATAGTCAATTATCAATTAAGGTCTAAATCGTTGCATTTCTAGATGTTGCCTTCATCGAGTCTCAATTTGTTCTAAAGAATCTTTTTCCCCGTTACTAATAAACGACTCTCTTAAAGTTGTTGATAAAACAAAACTATTAAAATTACTACCAATTACTGTCGTTGTTCATCTTTAAATTAATATTAGTTTCAAAAAATACTGCTATACTAGCTTTGACAATTATTTAAAATAAAAATTAACATAGAGTAATACATGTACAAAACGATAACCAAAAAACTTTAAATCTGAATTACTCATAGATGACAAATGTAAACTTGCGGAATAAAGTGTAATTAAACAAAATAAATACTAAGGAAATTAAATATTTACTTTCTATAAAGGGTAAATATTGCCTTTATATCACTTTCGATTCCGTATGATATTCTTTAAACCCTCCCGTTGTTTCACTATGATCTCAAGTTTATTTTGAGTGAAACCAGACATTTACATTTCAGAAAAGCATTACAAACAGGTTCCACGAGACATCATTCTGTTAGCCAGGAAGTTAATGACATAGTGTGACCTTACAAGGAGATTGTGCTGACGATTAGAGAAGGTGCTTTTGATATTGTTACGAACGCAGACAGGACCGCGACGCGCGCCAGGTTCGGAGCTGGCTGGCGGCCCCGCACGGCCTCTGACGTCACGCGCCGTCCAGTGACGTGAGGCATGCCCCGCGTGCCTGGCCGGATTACAAGGGTCGTAGCTACCCACTTCCCCCTTCCGCTCCCCGCGCAACGTCCTGCCTCGGCGCTGTAACCTATCGCTGAGCGGCCTTGGGGATTTCCGCGGGCCGCCGCGCGGAGCAGCGTGGATTGATGCCGCCCATCTGGACGGTTCGGGCGTCGGGTCGGCCCGGGATGACGCGACACGTCGCAGCCGCTCTCGTCGGTTCGAGAAGGGTGAACCCACGACTACTTTAGCAGCGACGCCGGCCTCCACGGGAGTTCCGAGCGGATCCCGAGCGAAGGGAAGTGCGACATCGGCGAAGAAGGCGAGAGACCCCCCTGAGAGTGGCGCGACGCGGAGTTCGACTGGACCGTGAGAGTGCGACTGAGTGGCGCGAGACTGTGTGTGTGGACAGGCGCGAGGAGAGGGGCGAACCACTGTCGAGCCTGGCTCCAGTGAGGAGTGCGAACTGTGGAACTTGACAGACATTGAGTGACTTGAAGATAATCATTTTTAAGTGCCAGCGATTTGTAATCGGACATTTTTAAGTACAATCATTTATTATTAATGTAAATATTAGTAATCAATAAAGCTGTGAAAAAACCTAATTTGGCTGTCCCTCACGAACCCAGTTCTTCCCACAGTTTAAATCGTAACAATATACATAGAGTTCATGTCTTTGGAATGTTCCTTTTAATATTTTCGGTATTACGTGGACTAGTGGAAAAAAACGGGGGAGGGGGGGGGGGGTTCTGCTAGGCCCCAAGAATCACTTGGACTGGATCCAGTCACGAATAATCCATACTGTCTGGTCTCCGCCTGAGACAGCGAGCGGCTCGGAGGTTGATCTGGGCGTGTCTGCAACTTCGCCCGAACAATAAACTCTGCTGTGGCTATTGATCTGTACGTGTTGTGGCCAGTGGTTCTGGCCTCTGCCACGCCCAGCCGGCTCGCTGGTTGCACCCCGATACAGCCGCAGTGCGTCGGTCCAGGGACAGAGCGAAGCACCAGCGAGAAGATAACAACAGTTTACACGCAGAAGATGTGATTTTTCATCTTAGAACACATCAGCTCTGTTTGATCTTTGCGAACGCTATCATTTAACCATCCTGCAATCGGCCTCTGTAAAATAACTAGTTGCCTTTTTTATTTTTTGGCAGGGTGACCCAAAAATAAAGATTGCAAGGTTTATGCGGCCACTGTCTGAATTGTAGCCGCGACGAAGGCGAAGAAATCGCCGAAGTTTCGGTCAAGGTTTTGCAATTCGCCATCATCAGGGAGCAGTTATATACTGATTACCACAGTAGATCCACAGTAGTAACTGCTCCCTAATGATGGCAACTGAAACATCGACTGAAACGTGGGCGATATCTTTACCTTCGATGTAGCTTCAACCCAAAAGCCAAGTATCTCCAGGATCAAGTAACTCCAGGATCAACCAAAGTTCAGCTAAATGGACATAGTTACACGGATTTGTTTCTGGAAAAAAAAATCACGGCGTTCACTTTAAGTACATCTCATGTAAAAAAATTCTTCCATATTCTCATTTACTTTCTGGCTACACACTCGAAATTTTAATGCCGAGCATAATTGTGTTGAATAAACACACGTTTTCCTTTCGCAACAACAGGAAATACGCGTGGGCGATCATTGTCAGCTAACATTCCAAACATTCCTAAGCCACACATACAGTCTACCCCACGGCTAAGACAATTTACACAGAGAGGTTTATATAGATCTACGTCTAGCGTTGAGAAAACATGATATTTATTTCTTAAATGGTTACTGAGTAATTCACTTGAGGTCAGTCCTACAGAACCGAAGTCTTGTGCACTTGTGTTTCACGTCTCAGTAACACGGAGGCTAGTAGCATTGACGGAGGATTGCAACAACGTCTTTAAATTGGGGAAGGAACCAAGTGTAGCCAGCAAAATTGGAACCATCGGGTCAAATGGTCACGCGACCTCCTAATAATCTGCCATTAAGGTTTGATTCTCAAAAGAAATAACATTTTCCGCAGGCTGAAGCATCTGAGAACCTGTATGAAATTGTTTTTTTAAATCTTGATCCTTGACCCTAATGGACGAACATATCCCACCACACCATGGCCATAGCCCAATGGTGAGTTATGATTTAGGTACATGCCTGGAGGGAATTTCGGAAAAAGTTGTGTAAGAGTAATCAGCTCCACACTATGGTCTAAGATCTATAAGATAACAGTAATATATATAATTATATATTACAAATGTAGCGTTGGGTGCAATAGATTTATATGTAATATTAAATGTTAATACTTGGAAGTTCACATTAATTTGGCAATTTTACTATTTTTACTTCTATATCATTATCAATTTTATATATAAACTTTGACGTAAATAAAACATGATCACTGCAGAAGATAACTTAATGAAATATTTAAATATTATTAGCTAGCGTTGCCTTTAACAGTTGGGCGCAAAATATAAGACAAATGTTCTGTAAAATATCAACATTTATAAATTTTTGTCCGGCTAGTTTGTAACTCAGTTGGAGTCATGAGTTCTTATTTATCTACCACTGGGATTATGTCTAGTTGTAATTACTTATATTTGTAGCACACATACCTTAATGAAATTTCATGTCTCAATACATGCATATAAATCATATCACATTCTCAACACTTATCCTTCATATATAATACCCGTTTGGTGATCTTATTTAAATTTAAGTCACCTAGTTCTGGACATAAAAATTCATTAATCATTTCAAACAGAAAACCATTTTCTTCAGATCTCCATCTTAACAATCCAGTCTTTTAAAAAAAAAACAAAAAAAAAAAAAAAAAAACATAGTGCGTGGAGTCCCTCCGCGCGGAAGTGAAACTTCGTAATGTGGAAATGAAAATAGGAAGGGTAGAAATTGATTTTTAGTGAAATCATATTGTTTCTTTAAGACAAACTTTATTAACATTGCTTACAATGCATAGCAAGAATACCACGCGCATGTGCTTGGGATCTACCGACTCACTCTCTTTCTCTCTCCTACTTTCTCTACCTTTGTGTATCTTTCTTTCTCTCTCCCTCTTGCGTTGGAATATTGGACGCTACACGTGCTAATGCTCGCGCATGCGTTCGAGTTCCACGCATTCACTCTCGCTCTATCTCTTTCTATTCCCCCTCCCCAGGAGCGTTAAACGTTTAACGCAACCTTGTTGGAAGTCGCATTAGAAGTTTCACTTCAAAAATTTTTTTTATGCTCCTAGGAAGCAAAGATATTTAAATAATTTGCAAAACGAAGCTGAAACCCTTCTTCCTCCTTAATTGGAAGAGGGGTTGCGTCCCCGACTCACTCTGGGCGCGAAGGGAAAAAATAAATATTAAAACCAGGCATAAAAAGCTAAACAATATAAATTCCCCACACCACTGCCCAGGGGTCAGGCCAAAAACTTCAAAGGATATAATAGCAGAGTAACCATTAAACAAACAAGAGGCAAGACTTTGGACGTATGTTATTAAAAAATAGAAATTTGCAAAAATAGTATTTACTATACATAACCATACAAGCTTAGTTACAAAAGCTGACATTAATAATGGCAGCATCTTATCCCCATTTGCGATACTAACAATAACCTTTAAAACATCATAAAAATATAAATACTGATAACAACAAGTATAAAAATATATAAGGGCGTGAGGCGTGGCCACTATAAAATATCAAAATTTACTGACTGCCCTAATACCAAAAATCAAACAAGACAATCAATACAAATATATAAAAATTCTACAATAATAAAACTGAAGTACAAAAAATTTATTTAAATAAAGTTCTTAAACTCTCAATCAACAGTTTAGTCTTTCTTCTGATGTTCGTTGCTAAAGACTTGCCAAAAAAAAACAAAGTTAATATCCTAGGCGTGCGCTGGCTTCCTGACCTTCCTCACCAACTCCAGAGTCTAATGCCACGCCGGGCCATAGGTACGAATTCACAAAGGCGTGAACGATGATCAAAAAAAAATTATCTTATTTTTAAGGGAAATGTAGCAAAAACTCTTCACGTAACATAACCATGTTACCACAGAAGTATTTATCATCTACTTCAAACAAAGTCTTACTTCTTTATTAACTTGCCAATGATTTCATAAAAACGTAGAATGGCCGCACCAACCAACATCAGGCTGCGCATGTAGTCCAATACAGATCGCATACTTTTAATAATACTGCACAAGCTGATTATATTAGCTAAAGCCAACTTTAAGTATGCAAATTACGAAGACAAAGTCTCAAAAACAAATTGCAAAATGTTCGTTTCTTCCAAACTTATACTTTTATTACAACTACAACCTTTTTAAAAAATCCCACACTGGAACAACGTGTGAAACGAATGGGCCTCTTCACCAAACAGGCTAATAAAAGTTCCGTCCAAATAAAATTTAGTATGGGAAAATACACAGTTCACTAGGTTTGCCAAAAACCAGTGCAGCACCACGAGGGTAAAAATCAAAATTGCGGCCTCTCTTTACCTTGATAAGTTCAGTATCACAGGGCAAACCATTGCCCTGTCACCCAGCGTGGAGCCTCCATCCCCATACTCTTCGTCGCCCGTTGCCGTCCGGCACACCAGTCCGCGCCGTCACATGGTTCTGTCCTCGACGGTCGCTCGCCACACACTCCACACGGCCCCAGCTGATTTTCACTCCCGGCAAGCCGAATGTCTGACGTCATCCGCCAACCGCCGGGCGCTCGCCAAGTGGTATTTACGTGAAACACAATCGATGTTCTTAAACTCATAATCGATAGCTACCAAACGGCGTATTACTAATTAACAGAAACAAATATAATTAAAAAAATTTACAGATAAATTAACATTAATTAAAAAAGGCGTATAAATACGTGAAATAAAAAAACATGTAAAACTAGAGACCAGCAACAAAAATAAATTACACGTAAAAATGTGGCCCTGCCGGCCACAAAGCACATAAATTAACATTTCCTCATAGAGTTCATTCAAGTCCAAAGACAAAATAAACAATATTCAGATCCATAGTTCTGTGAAGTTTGCATATTTACAGTCGTGGAAAACGAAATAAGACTTCCTGTAGTCACTTCATGTCGTGAGGCGATGGGACGATGGGGCTCCTCTGGAAGGCAAGTCCTCTAGGGGTAGAGGTTGAGGCCCTAGCGCGCATGGGCCGCGGAGGTCAGTCTGGCAGTCTCTCCGGAGGGTCAGACCTGGTGCGCCGGTGCCACCCCTCGTCGTCTCTGACCACCTGGACCCAGGGTGTCCACGAGGGAAAAAATATATTCGTACCAATTTAGGCGAGAAAAAAGTACTAGATTTGAAAAAAAAAGGGTACTAAATTGTAATTTGTTATGGTTTTAACAATTTAGGAAGTTATTATGACATTGCAACGCTCTAACTTAAATATCACACCACACACACAAACATTCCATAGTTTTTTTTAAAAATAATTAGGCCTACTCTTAATAAAAAAACCTATTGGAGTTACTGTAATATTATTATGCAAAAGAAAAAAAGTACTAGATCTGAGCGGAAATGTACTAGACCTCTAAAAAAACTTATAAAAGTACTAGATCTAGTACGAAAGTATGTACTAACTGTGGACACCCTGCCTGGATCTCGCCGACATGTCATCCCCGCGGCGGTAGGGTGTGGCTGCTGCCCCTCGGGAGACAAGCAGAGACCAGCAGACGTGGCGGTCGTGGGGGGATCCGAGTGTCTCCTCTTCTGGGGGCCGGCAGAGAGGCATGGTGCCGAGGACACTACTCGAGGCTCTCAGGAGGGGACGAAGCGACACTTGCTGCAGGCCAAGTGTCCAGAGCAGCCTTCCTTGCCCGGGACGATACTGTGCTCTTTTTATGATCTAGAGGCACGATGGTCAGTTCAGCAACACATTTGTACCACATTACTCTTGGCACTCCCTAGAAGACTGAGCCAGTTGCGGACATGTAGAAGAAACGTCGTTCAGATCATTTCCAACCAAGTCCAAAGGAGGACATAAGTATCAACCAATGAGCACACTAGAATTGCTTTATTATTATTTAAAGAATAATTTGTTGAGTTGTTGACTGAACGAGGATGATATGACTTAGGTTATATCGAACAAAAAGTAAAAATGTACATTTAAAATGCATCTTGGACGTACACCACTGGTGGTTTTCAATGTATGCCATAGATGAATACACAAAGACACAGAAAAGAAGCCACAAAATCATCCGATGTTAGAAGTTTAATCCAATGACACCTGCGATAATTCCGGATAGGAATTACTGAAGTAAATATCACGGCACAGACGAACAAAGTGCGTTGAAAATGACGAGACAGTTGTAACAATAACAGTAAATACAGACAATAAAAATCTTTGAAAAACACAGCTCTGAGTTGTCGTTGTGTTATTAAAGGTCCTTTTTGTCTGTATTTACAGTTCATATTGCGGTTGTCTCGTTGTTTCAGCGCACTTTGTTCGTCTGTGCTGTGGTATTTTATCAACTAATCCCTTCGCGGATTTCTCTGTTCTAGTTATTTATTTAATCTTTGAAAACTGTCTGATTTTGGCTTCTTGTCCATTCTTAAGGTTTCTCTATGACATACAGTGTAAGCCAGCAATGGCGTATGTTCACAAACATTTGAAATCAACATTCCCATTCCAATAATCGTTCAACAAAAATAGTAAAGCAGTAGTTAGGTCCCTGGTAGTTCTTGGGATGTGTATGTCTGGCTAAAATTCAAAGCCTTCTGTGTACTCTATTAATATTAACTTTTATACTGCTAATTTTATTGAGGGATACTTAGTAGAATGGATACTTTAATAAAAAAAATGGTAATTAATCAGGCATATCTGTAGTGAAAAAAATTCAGATTAATCATTAATCCAAAGAAATAAAAATTAGAAACAATTTTACAGTGTAAATTGCGATAAAATGATTCTGCGAACTTTACCGTATTTAAAACTAAAGATAATTTTGATATTATGCATAGAGACCGGAAAAATTCGCGGGTTCAATGACCTCCAGAATAGACTCCACTATCCTCCACACACTCGGGCAAATGCCAACTGTTCATTGGCTGTTGACTTGTGAGTCGTCTCGACTGGGCAGCCTGTGATTCGACACTTCTACGAGTGAGGGTCTCTAATTGGCCCTCATTACTCCAGATTAACAGTGAAACAATGGCAGAAGCAGCACTAAGGTATAATTATTTGAATAGTAGCATTTCACGAATTTTTCCGGTCTCTAATTATGCATTAAAGGCCCGACTAGTGCCGTATGACCTCGAGTTGCTTGCAGACCGCACCCACGAGTGCCCGTGTCTGCTCATTGCGTGGAGGAGTAGACAGTGTTCACCGAGCGAGCGACCCTAATCCCCGCCTGGCTCGCGTGTACCAGCAGGCAAGCGGCGAAATGAGCTGCGAGGCTGGCTATTGAGGTGGCAGCCTCCTAGCCGTGGAGGGGGAGGAACCGCGGTAATCCCCCGACATTGGCGCATGTGTCGTCGCAACGGACGACCAGAAGATCTGTGTTCACGAATCCTCTTGCCTGCCGCTCGTTGTGTTCGGGGCCATAGGCGTGCGCACGGTAGGTGCCACAGGTGCCTTGGCACCACCATTAGGGTTAACGTTATTTGGTTTTTTACAAGCAGAAATAATACACACTTACAAAAAACCGTATTATTTCCAAAAAAAAAATGTTTTCCAATCGTGTCGAGTTACAGATATGTGCTCATAACACTATCAGTATATCAATTATCAATCGAACCAACTATACACACGGAAACAAGCCAGGTGCAATTACTTGTGTTGTGCGCCGACAAAACATTTTTGTTGTATTCCAAAAGTTAAAACCTTTGCCCACTCTTATTTGTCTCTTTTTATTATTTTAATATTTTACATATTAAAGGTATGTTACAAAAACTCCCTTGATTTGTTGATTTTAAAACTTAACTTTTGAGAATGTTTTTTCTAGCATTTATTTGGCGTCTTCAGAAAACATGTAAGTACGGTTTTTCAAAGCCACCAGCATGAATTCCGTGCAAACAATTTGTGCAATTTACTTTATAGCTTAACAAAGCTTAAAACTGTAAATAGTTTAGTAGTTTTCCTGGCGATTATAACGTTCAAAACCATAATTTGTAATAAAAAATGTTAAAACTTTTGCATCTGTGTATTTAATGTTTTTGTTCGGAAACACCTTAAATAGCACCATTTTGCGCTTTCAAATCCAAATTTTTCCGGGGGAGGACCCCCGGACCCCCCGCTTTAGGCTCGGGGACAGTGAACGACAAGGCTGTTGTGTAATCTGGCACCACCAATACTGAAGTCCTGCGCACGCCTATGGATACAAAGACGTGTGAAGTAGACTGTGCACGCACGGGCTGCCTGCGTGTCTAATCTCCGCTCACCTGAGCGACTGCTGGTAAAATGGGGGATAAATATTAACAGCTGGGCAAAAAGAGCGATAGAGGGCTCTGGTGGTAGGGGTAGGGGGTAGGGGGCAGATATTGGAAGTGTCAGCTCCAGATCTCGTCCTCAGGGGCCGCTGGGGTGGAAGGGAAGCCTTCTTTTCACAGACGAGAGAGCCAAACGCCCGATCGTGCATCTTCGGTTTTTTTTGTTCATTGTAAATAAATATGGCGGCGTTGATAAAAGGATACTAATGGTCAATTAGCAGAGACTGGAAAAATTCGCGAATTCATTTCCCGATAGGCTAAAATACAAATAGTTTTACCTCAGTGCTGCCTCTGCTATTGGCTCATAACTCACCTGGAGGACTCTGGGCCAATGAGAAACACCCGACCAAAGCTGTATCGAATCACATGCTGCTACGTTGGGACGTCTCAAAACACAGCAGCCAATGAGTGGGTGACATTTGACCGAGTGTACGTAGAACTATGGGGTTCATCCTGCAGGTCATTGAACCCGCGAATTTTTCCGATCCCTATCAATTAGGTATATTAGCTACATTATAAATACAAAAAAAAAACATTGTGGACAGTTGATTTGGTTAGGATAGCTACATTAAATATACGGAAAAAAAAAGCACGAACTTCGGGGAACTTCGTGTTTTGAGTCCCTCGTCAGTGAAAAGAAGGCCTCCCTGGGGTGGAAGAGGCCGACTCGAGACACCGCGCAGTGACGGCCCACCTTCACCTCGACACACACCCCGCGTGAGGCTCCGGGCTAGTCCGCCCAGCTCTCTCGCGCCAGCTCATTCGCGGACTCATTGCGCGATGGGCTGGAATAAAAAACAATGGGGGCATTTGTCTGTAAAGTCGGTTTACGGACGATAATTTTACGTGATAACGTCATAAGAAAACATTTATGAAAAACTGCACACATTTTTGTTTAATTTTCAAATATCATTTACAGTTTTTTTTGCATAATTTAATTTAAATAATTTGTTTAAATATAATAACGAACAATTAGTTAAAAAGCCTGCATTAACATGTTTGATATCATAGAAGATTTTCTAGCACGGTGGTTGGCCGGTTCTTGCACCCTCAGCTCAGGCGGAACGTGACAATTTTTCGTGCGTGTAGCCGCCGTTCATCGATTTATAAGTAGAGACCGGAGAAGTTCGTGGGTTCAATGACATCCAGGATAGACTCCACTACCCTCTACACACTCGGGAAAATGCCAACTGTTCATTGGCTGTTGACTTGTGAGTCGTTTCGACATTATCGAATCACTGGCAACCTTGTTGACAGGTATCACAAGTCAGTAGCCAATGCACAGGTAGCACTTGTTTGTAGAGGATTGTGGAGACTATTCTAGAGGTCATCGAAATCGTGAAATGTTGACACAGTCTCTAGTTATTACAGATCAGAAAAAAAATGCAGATTCATTTCGTATTACGATAAAATGCAAGCAATTTTACCTCCGGGCTGTTTTTGCTATTGGTTTATGGCTTATGATTCTAGGCCCATTTTAACGCACTCCAAAGTAGTCTAAAGCAATAAAAACAAACAACTTGGGGTCAAAATATCTCCTCTAGAGGTTAGCGCCTGTAGGTAATTGAAACCGGGAATTTTGCCATCCAATTTTCAGGATAGAAGTTTAAGGTGGTCTTTAAAAACAATCCCTAAAATTCGGCAAACTATCCAAAATGACATTAAATCAGAGAGGGTGGATGAGTAGAGATCGGAAAAATTCGTGGGTTCAACAACCTCCAGGATAGACTCCACTATCCTCTACACACTCGGGAAAATACCAAATGTTCATTGGTTGTTGAATTGTGAGTCGTCTCGACTGGGCAGCCTGTGATTCGACCCTTCTATGAGTGAGGGCCTCTAATTGGCCCTCATTACTCCAGATTAACCGGGAACCAATGGCAGAAGCAGCACTAAGGTATACTTATTTGAATTGTAGCATTTCAAGAATTGAATCCGCGAATTTTTCCGGTCTCTATGGATGAGGGATTCCATCAACATTAAAAAACACAACACGAGACGAAACATGGCCCACTGAGAGTTGTGCATCTCTGCTGAATGTTTGGCCAGCCCTGGTGTGATGTTTCGAAGGAGGGGTCTGAACAGGAGCAAGTCTCGGCACGTTATCGTCTCTGTATTGGTTGATTGGCCCCGGGAGAGAGCGGCGCGGCGGTTATGTCCACTCCAGAGCCTCCTTGAGGGACAGTCTGTCCGCCGGCCCTGGGACTCCTGTCGGTACCGCTGTCCCCTACACCCGGGCGCAGGTCGCCACGTCAGGTGCGCGTTCCTCACAGACTCACACTCGTCCACACACTCCAAGATGCTGTCCGCAGGTACGTAATTTTAAAATCCCATCCTGTTGGAAACAATATCACTTAGGCCCGTTATACAATGGCTAGGGACCGGAAAAATTCGCGGGTTCAATGACCTGTAGGATGAACTCCATAGTTCTACGTACACTCGGTCAAATGTCACCCACTCGTTGGCTGCTGTGTTTTGAGACGTCCCAACGTAGCAGCCTGTGTGATTCGATACAGCTCTGTTTGGGTGTTTCTCATCGGCCCAGAGTCATCCAGGTGAGTTGTGAGCCAATAGCAGAGGCAGCGCTGAGGTATAATAATTTGTATTTTAGCCTATCGCGAAATGAATTCGTGAATTTTTCCGGTCTCTAACAATGGCACGGAAACAGAAACGGATCACGTAAATGGATACGGATCTCCCGGAACAGAGTTTCTACGATAGCACGCAGACGGAGACGGACCCGTACGTATTATCTCGCTAATGTCCAGCTTTTACGTTTACGTCGCTCCGTGCGACCAATAGAAGCCGAGTACTTTGCTGCGGTGCTAGCCATGTTTGTTTAAGTTATAAAAATGAAAAAAAAAAAAATGGTTCAAGTACAAGAATATTTTATTTTCTATTATTACTTTGTTTTTTTATAAGTTAAATGTAAATTTTGCCCGTGCTATATATAATCTCACAGCATAATATATTTTTAAAATATTATTTTACTATTTCATAAGGTTGTAATGCAATTTTATTAGTTGACATTTGCTACGTTTCTAATCAAAGAGGAAGAAGCAGAAGCGATAGTGAGATGTTCCGGGAGATCCATTCCTCTTTACGTGATCCGTCTCCGTTTACGTGATCCGTCTCCGTTTACGTGATCCGTCTCCGTTTACATGAACCGTCTTCGTTTACGTGATCCGTCTCCGTTTACGTGATCAACTCCGTTTACATGATCCGTCTCCGTTTACGTGATCAGTCTCCGTTTACGTGATCAGTCTCCGTTTACGTGATCCGTCTCCGTTTACGTGATCCGTCTCCGTTTACGTGATCAACTCCGTTTAAGTGATCCGTCTCCGTTTATGTGATGCGACTCCGTTTAAGTGATCCGTCTCCGTTTACGTGATCCGACTCCGTTTAAGTGATCCGTCTACGTTGCCGAGCCATTGTAGGACGTGCCTTATAGCTCCGGTCAACAGTTTTTTGCCATTGCGTTCACGGTAAACCACTTTATATATGAACTGATTAGTACGAGTCGCCACTTGTGTTCTTGCAGCGATGTTATCGGGTACGTCACCAACTATATTCCCTTCAATGGCGGAAGCGATAATAGTGTACGCTTTTGGTATCTTTCCCGTCACGAAATGAATTTGTGAAATTTTTCATTTCCTATGTACTCGTAATTTCACCGGATTATTTGTGCCGCCGTCATAATTAAAAAAAAAAAATTAATTATTTTTTATTGTGATATATAGAAAATAAATTTAACATCTCGTAGGTATCTGCAGGAAATTAGGACAGTTTTATCTCACAAAATCTTTTTTAGAATGACCCAGTGAAGCGTGAAACGGCCTGCTTTAGGCAATCAGTAATTCACTAAAGAAATGTTGTCCATGCGAACAAGGTGAATTGTTTCCTCTTGGATGGGCAGCCCTTCAGGATTTTTCTGACAGTGGTTAGTTTAGGTTAGGTTATGTTAGGTTAGGCCACTTTACAAACTAACCACTGTCAGAAAAATCCTGAAGGGCTGCCCTTCCAAGGGGCAGCATTTAAGTCGCCCCGTCTATGTGAACAATGTGAATTGATTTATCATGCACAGTAAAGTTATTCTGCTTTATATTACTATAAGTTTTCACTTCATATTCCTGAATGTTAATATTTAATTTAATTTCTTTTTTAGACTGTGTAACTATTCAATTTGTGTTGAATTTCAGACATATTGAAAGTATAATTTTTCTCTCTTAGTTTGTTACTTTAATGCCTTCGTCGTCACTAAGTCAGGTCATGTAGAGTGCATGGTGTAACATTATATTTGATGGCTAATATATATTGGACGCCTTTTTATAACTATGAATTTGTAGTTTATTACATATTAATAATATCTTTGGTAAGTAATATATGAAATATGTAACTAACTTTTTAAAAAAACAAACGCTTTGTAACAAATTAAAAAAATTCGGCCCGTCAGCTTCGTGTATAAAATCTATTATGCATTAATATGTTCAAAGAGATGTTTCATTAGTAGAATGAACCTATTTAAGGAGTAATCATAAAACAGGTATGCACAAAGTAGAAAAAAATAAAAAAGGAATCAAAGGATAGGGGAGGGGAGTAATTGTTGTCTCTCCACGCAATGCTGTATAAACATGAAATATTTCGGTAGTTTAACTAGTTATAAAACAGTGATACTCGATTGTAAACCTGTTAAACTGCTTATTGTTTATTCCTGTTTAAGAATTCAACTGATTATTTTAGAATTGACTCTTAAAGGCATTATTTGGGGACGCACAACAACGCCGAATTACCACAACGCCGAACGTAAAATAACGCCGAAAACCATAACGCCGAATGCCAAATTGACTACAACGCCGACAGCTAGAAAACTGCTGTGTACCACAACGCCGAAATACATTAACGCCGAAAAATGTCATTGCAGGACTGCCACTAAGGTTAGGTTAGGTAAGGTTAGGTTAGGTTAGACTAGGTTAGGTTAGACTAGGTTAGGTTAGACTAGGTTAGGCTTAGTTAGGTTAGGCTAGGTTAGGTAAGGCTAGGCTAGGCTAAGATAGGCTATGTTAAGTCAGGTTAGGTTATATTACGCTAGGTTAGGTTAGGTTAGGTATGGTTAGGTTTGATTGCGGTATTTCGGCTTTAAGGTACATTTAAGAAACACACACAATTTCATTAGTTGTTATTTCGGCATTGTGGTACACAGTAGTTTTCTAGCTGTCGGCGTTGTGGTCAATTTTGACATTCGGCGTTATGGTATTTCGGCTTTGTGCTACACAACAGTTTTCTAGCGGTCAATTTGGCATTCGGCGTTATTGTACGTTCGGCGTTGTGGTATTTCGGCGTTGTGATAACGAACCCCATTATTTCCTGCGTAGTTCGTTGATTCACCAGTGACCAACAGCGCGTCGCCAATACATTAAGATGCTGGTATTTGTTATTTGAACGACTGCCTCATGTTCTGAGGGTGCTGCCACGTCTGCGGGCCGTGCGCGTGGGGGGATGGGAGGGAGGAGGGGAAGGGGGGCAGGCGCCGCCAGACCGCGGGCAAACAGCGTGAATGATTGATGCGCGCTCCTCGGCGCCAGACAGAGGCGCCCCGCACCGGCTCTTGTATCCTTCCGCGTGGGACAAAGCCCCGCCTCCTCCCCAGGTATTAACAATCCATGTCCTCGCGGGACCAAACCCCCCCCCCCTCCCGCCAGCCACGTTTCGCTAGGGAAAAAAAAAACCCGCCAGTCATGGGGACTTTCAACAGAAGTGAAAACTTTAAACTTTGTTTTTAAATGTGTTTGTTATAAAATCGTATTATAAAAACGAAATAATATTATTCCCCTACCGTGCTGCTATCTACGGTGACGGACGTGAACCGAACGAATCGCGCTATCTATCCGCTGTTTATAAAGTGAAGTGAAAAGTTAATGTGGTTTTCATTGCTTATTACAACAACAATTTCGGCAATAAAGGTTAATTATCCTTGCATTCTAAAAATCTGATTACTAGTATAATTTGAAGTATTTATTCTTTTATTATTAAAAAAAGTAGCATCTGTCGGCGAGTGCAGTAATAATATGTTATGTTAGATATTTGATTACAGTTTATTTATATGTAAACTTGTTCATAATTATATTTAAACCAAAAGTTAATGTGGTTTTCATTGCTTATTACAACAATAATTTCGGCAATAAAGGTTAATTACCCTTGCATTTTAAAAATCTGATTACTAGTATAATTTTAAGTATTTATTATTTTATTAATAAAAAAAAGTAGCATCTCTCGGCGAGTGCAGTAATAATAGGTTATATTACAACTGACTAAAACATTATGGTTCTTCATATAATTGATGATAGATATTTGATTACAGTTTATTTATATTAAAACTTGTTTATAATTATAATAATTATATTTAAACTTTATAGCTAAACGCCAGTTTTTAAAATTAATTACAAGTCATCTACACGTGAACTGTTTCGTCGACTGTTTATAAAGTGAAGTGAAAATGTTAATGTGGTTTCCATTGCTTATTACAACAACAATTTCGGCAATAAAGGTTAATTATTCTTGCATTTTAAAGATCTGATTACTAGTATAATTTCAAGTATTTATTCTTTTATTATTAAAATAAAAATGATTCAATTTTATTCATAAAAGTATGTAATCATTTCATCAATGTTTTGTTATGACATTGTCACGTTAAACTATCGTCCGTAAACCGACTTTACAGACGACCAATTTTTTTATAATACGATTTTATAACAAATACGCATCCCAAATACACCAAACTTATTTATAATGTGTTACAATATTTTTTAAAACATTATGCAAAAGATCCCGGGTGTAATTTGAAAAACACCGTTGTTCGTTAAAAACGTATTTGAATATTCAACACTACATTTAAATAACCGTACCGATTGTGCTGAAAATCGGTGAACGATCGTTAAATTACATAATATTAATAATTCAAACGACGAAAACATGATTGAAAAGTCAAATCGATGGTTGTTCCAATCGAGTGGAAGAGAGATGCGGCGCAAGCGTACAATGAGCGTAACGGGACACATCGTAGTGTGACAATGTGCGTTACGGGACACCTTTTCGTGCGTGCAGCCAGCGTTAATCGTTTTATTAGATGTGTCACGTAAAAAAATTTGATTTATTTTCCAATTTCGTCATTTCAAATTAACAATTTATTGACAATGATTTGATTTCAGTTTATTTCTATAAATAATTGTTCTTGATTATATTAAAAATTTTATTTAAATTAAATGTGCAAATAACTGTAAATAATATTTGAAAATTAAAAAGTAAGCAATTTTTCTTATGACGTTTTCAATTAAAATTATCGTCCGTAACCGACTTTGCAGACAAACCCCCCCCCCTTTTTTTTTGTAGTATTACAAACAATTTCTTGACAACTAATTACCAAGAAGAAGAATAATTTTCTGTGCACAGGCACACGGCAATAAAGAATCGAAAATAATTCGTGTTGAAGAAGTTGAGAGTGAAGAGTGGATGGAGCCCAGTGGAACTGAAGAGATGCTCACCTATACGTAGGGACCTGAAAAATTCGTGGATTCATTTCGTGAAATGCTACAATTAAAATAATTATACCTTAGTGCTGCTTCTGCCATTGGTTCACTGTTGATCTGGAGGACTGAGGGCCAATTAGAGACCCTAGCTCATAGAAGTGTCGAATCACAGGCTGCCCAGTCGAGACGACTCACAATGAACAGTTGGCATTTGCCCGAGTGTGTAGAGGATAGTGGAGTCTATCCTGGAGGTCATTGAACACGCGGTCTCTACCTATACGGATGACAAGAGAGCTGGTGTGAGATGTACATGCGGTCGGCTCGGTCGCGCTTGAGACGGGAAGCAGGAGAGAACGGAAGTGGAGGCAGGGTGACGTGTCCTGGCAGGGGGGAAGAGGGGAAAGGGCAGATTGCAGGGACGACATCTGCATGCGAATGGCGGGGCTAATCCGGCGGCGACGGGCAGATTGCCAGCGGGGTTCGCTCTGCCTCGACTGGCGGCCGGCTCCACTGTGCACACACCTGTTACCACGAGACCGCGTCTCCTCAGTCGAGACACGAGAAGCCTTCATTCCACAGACGAGAGAGACACACCCGAAGTTCCCCAAAGTTCATGATCGCTTTTTTTCCCCCCGTACCACAACATGTGTATTTATTTGGGATGTAGCTTACTCATACGTAATACGCCGTTCTATCTCATTGTATAAACCGATGTGGCATTAAATTTTGCGGTCGATTATGATAGGTTAGCTACATTATAATACTTTAAATCATTGTGGATAGTTGGTTATATTAGGTAAGTATAGCTACATTAAATATACTTTAAAATAATCTTATCGTTGCTTAGCAAAAAACTCTTTGATATGTAGCTATCCATCAGGGCTAGGAAACCGTTTACATGATTACACAGTATCTTTATTGCTGCTATCCTAACCAAATCAACCATCCACAATGTTTTAAAGTATTTATAATGTAGCTAACCTAACCTAATTGACCATTAGTTATCATGAGTTGTCCAAAATAAACAGGGCCAGGTAATTTTCGCGAAAATATTTTCCGAACAGCTCTGTAGCACTATCTGTGTCTCGTGGTTGGCTGGGTTTATTCCAGACGCATGTCTACTGTCGGCGCACCAATCACAGCCGTCCAGTGCGGAAGCAAACTCGTCCTGAATGGCCCGGCCAGACAGGGCGATGGCTTCTCTCGCAGACGGCCGCCAATCACAAGGGAACAATTACATACCTTGTTGCGGTCTAACGAGAGACCAGATTATTTCGAGAGAAAAGCCTGCCCCTATTGATTGGTTAACAGTTACAATTTTTTGAACTCTGTTTAAAACATGACAAATTGTGAACACGTCTAGAGCTGAATCTTGTTTGTGTCTAAATTAATAAATTAAAATAAAAGTAACATCTCAAGAAGTTATAATTTCAGCAGCAACAATAAAGAAGGATATTTGCGGTAAGGAGTGTGCTGTCTATAATACGGGTCATTGCACCTATAAAATAATCCAGTACTTTTACATGAGTAAACTATACTATTCTCAAAAGAAAAAGGCAACTAGAAAATAGTTTATATAAATCCAAAAATGTTCTGTTGGAACTAACAAAAAATATCTACTTATATAAAACTGAAAACACCCCTGGATCTGGATTGAAGCAACATCTCTCTGGAAGCCGAACATCGAAGCGACTGTCAATGGAAATGAACAAGACCGCAGGTTTCCGATCCATGTAATCCAAAAATGGGATGAAAGATTGTAAATACGGTTTACATAAAAATTATATTCTGATCCAATCAAACTTAATTTACTATAGTGATAAGTAAACGTATCTTAATTGACTGTCGGTGTGCTCGGGTGTCCTCGGGTGTGCTCGGGTGTGCTCGGGTGTCCTCGGGTGTACTCGGGGGTACTCGGGTGTGCTCGACTGTGCTCGGGTGTACTCGGGTGTGCTCGGGTGTACTCGGGGGTACTCGACTGTGCTCGGCTGTGCTCGGATGAGCTCGGGTGTGCTCGGG
Source organism: Bacillus rossius redtenbacheri (assembly GCF_032445375.1). NCBI lineage: Eukaryota > Metazoa > Arthropoda > Insecta > Phasmatodea > Bacillidae > Bacillus > Bacillus rossius. The sequence goes on along the minus strand of NC_086330.1, from coordinate 5,549,331 downwards.
TGTCCTCGGGTGTACTCGGGTGTGCTCGGGTGTCCTCGGGTGTACTCGGGGGTACTCGGGTGTGCTCACCAGGGGCGCTTGCGTCCCTGGTCACTAAATCCAGTACTGGAAAATTAGTAAAGCGGACCACGAGTCCAAGTGCCCAACCCCCGCATGGTAGACTCTTTTCTACTCTGTCCAACACTTCATCCAGACCATCCTCTGTCTCCTGTAAATTCCTACACGTAATGCATGCCAATTTGCATCCCGCATGAATGTGCCCAGGGTTTTCCCTGTGTCTATGCAGGTTTTACCTGGGCCCAACCTATCTCTAGTTATAGTCTAGATTTAAGAGTGAGGGGAGTTAGTCATGGCGCCAATCGCTGCCATGGCTGGCCAATCCCCTCCTAGCACATGATGCATGCGACCCTCTCCCTGCATGGCTAATCCCAGCATGACTAGGCGTATAGGCTTCGGCCTGAGACGCACCTAGGTCCCTCCCTAACCCGGACCCCTCCAAAATACACTTAGTTTTAGTTAGGTTAGGAAAAAAAAAAATCGACTGTGCTCGGGTGTACTCGGGTGTGCTCGGGTGTACTCGGGGGTACTCGACTGTGCTCGGCTGTGCTCGGATGAGCTCGGGTGTCTTCGGGTGTACTCGGGTGTGCTCGGGTGTGCTCGGGGGTCGGGGGTCGACTCCCAGACGGCCAAGTTGGTGGCTCGACGCCGTCTTCCGTGTCGCCGGGCTTATTCTAATTGCAGCTGGGAATTAGCGGTCCCCTCGCAGATACGGCCTCTGGCGCGGCGCGGGCCGGCGAGTGCACAATTATAGGTGTGCTCTATGGCTTGTTCCACACATTTATGAATATCTACCGTAAGTTAGACTACCTAGCTTTGATATTATTCTTGCTGACACCTCTAATTGGCATTTTCAAGAATGAATAACATCCATAAATGTTAATTTGTTGTTTTCTTGTTTAAATATGTATAAATCAAAAATTTGAAAGCATACTTAATTAATAAGTTAAAACAAATTTTTACATGTCACTGAAAAAAAAAGGTTTATTTAACGCACACATTAAATATTCTGTGGTTGCTTAGCTTTGATGTCACTATTTACACGGTGGCTCACAAGTCTCGTGGTTCATGAGTAGGGACCGGAAAAATTGGCGGGTTCATTGACCTCTAAGATAGAATCCACAGTACTTAACAAACTCTGGGAAATGACACTTGTTCATTGGCTGCTGATTCGTAAAACGTCTCAAACAATTTGTCCATGATTCAGCACTTTCGTGGTTTAGGTTTTTCCATTGGCCCGAAGTTCCCCAGATAAAATGTGGGCCAATCGCAGAATCTGTACGAAGGTATACATTTTTGGATGTCAGTCCATCGCGAAATTAACTCGCGAATTTTTCCGGTCACTATTCATGAGGAAGTGAACACCGCACGTTGGTTCGTAACACGGTATGCGGACCGTGTGTCAGAGAGTGTTCGTAGGTAGCAGCAGGGGTGTTGAGGGGGTTTAACACCTCGCCCCTGTGGACAGGGAGGAGGAGGGGGGAGGGCGATCGAACAGGACGGGAGGGACGCTGTCGCGGAAGAAAAATGGGGCGCTAAACAAAAAATAATAATAAAAGGACGCCGCAATTGCGCGCCGCCGAGAGAGAGGGGTCCGTGCTGCAGCGCGCGGGGATCGACCTGTTTACAAGCGCGACTCAAGCAGCTGCCTGCGACATGTCAGCTGATTTCTGAAGAGTGGGTTCCACATCCTCAAAACATAGCTCCACATCCAACACCAGACAGATCGCCCCTGTTTGGCAAAACAGCCCAGCCAACCAGAAAGAAAGGAAGGCAATCATTAAGTTTGGTATTTCAGACCATCTTAGATGGCTGACTTCCTATGACGACATTTCCTGCCACTGAAGAGGTTTTTTTTTTTTTACATACAGTGGAACACTTCGTTTGGTCGCGTACGGAAGGTGGCCTATATCTCAGGCATTGACTGCAATGCTGGTGGTCTATATCGCAGGCTTCGAAGAAACCAGGCAGCATATCGCCGATATAAGCTGGGTACAGGAAGTGCCAATGGAAACTCTGCTAGAATTCCTCGGGGACTTGCAGATAGGAGACTAAGATCCAGGGAAGGTGACCTTGGACGAGTTACGTCGCATAGCTCGTAAGTCGATACTCCAACCCACAACTGAAACTTTACCAGCCGAGGGAGGGGCTAAGATGATTGGCAGTAAGATAGAGTCTCAGTTATTAAATCCTATCATTTGAAATTTGCCGACTCTAGAAGGCACTCGCTCTGTTAAGGTAGTTCGTTTTCTCAGTGAGGTCGAACAAACCATAGAGTTAGGGATCAAATCGCGATAGTCGATCTATAGTATTCTTGCAATGCGCGTTCGTGTTGAAATAAGACATCTGTTGTTGGACCCCAAAGGGCATAACTTAGAATGAAATGAGGTTAAGAAAAAAAATGTTGAATACAGGTAGCAGCGGTCGCATGAGAGAGTATTTAAATAACGTTTTATTTTGTAGAGAACAGAAGGGAATAGAAACCGCCGTTAGCTTTGTCTCTGACACAATAAAGTTTGAGAAGGTGTTAGGAAACACTTATCCAGGCAAAGAACTTGTCGATATTGTAGTCGACAACATGAGTGGGGAAGCCAAACAATATTGTTTAACCCGGTCTCCAAATAGTCCCGGGGATTACAGGAAATAGCAAGGGAAATAGGAAACAGGTTGCTCAGTCGCAAAATAGGTCAGATTGAGGTAATCAGTAGTGACGGTGGTGCAGGGGAAAACGATGATATCAGAGAGAAAATAAGAGATGTTTCATTTGAAGGCGTGATAAAAACATACTGCAATTCTTCCAGGGGAATTCCTGTGAGGGGGAGAGAGAAACTATCTTTGAAAGATTTGTGCAATGGGAGTGCATGACTTGAGGTATGCATTTGGACGTACGCCATTGCTAAGCACATGTATGTCTGTAGAAGAAAACTACAAAAAACCCAAAAGACAAAAACAAAAATTAAGCAACAAATTGCTGCTGTCAACAGGATATAAACATCACATAATATTCCATAACAGGAATATGGTCAACAAACCAAGAAAAACAAAGAAAAATGGACTAACAGAACAAAAAAAACCCACAAATGATAACAGCACAAAAATATTGAACCCTTTGTTTGTTGACCATATTCCTGTTATGGAATATTATGTGGTGTTTATATCGTGTTGACAACAGCAATTTGTTGCTTAATTTGTGTTTTTGTCTTTTGGGTTTTTTGTAGTTTTCTTCTACAGACATACATTAGCAATGGCGTATGTCCAAAAGCTTACATCAAGTCGGGGAGAGAGAAAGTTGAGAAGAAACAGAGATCGGATCCTGGTAGAGGATCTTATAGTCATTAACTGGGAAACAAGTGAAGAGGAATAGTGTTTCGCTCGTGGTGATATAGGACATGTTTCGTATTCTTCCCCTAAAAGATTTCACATAGTTTAACATGGATCTATATTGAATTTTAATTTTTCTTAGACGTTTACGTATTTATATATATGATTTTAAATTATTCAGTTTTACGTATGTCAATGTGTCTTCTGTTCTTAGTGTTGTTACTGTAAGAACAGTTTTCCGTGAACAGAATTGAGGTTCTAAGACAAAGTACTCATCGAAGTGTGACCAGCTTCTGTGTGCAGTGTTTGTTGCCTCAGAGCTAGAGGTCGTTGTCGGGAAGAAAGTTAAAGTCGGGTACATCATGACACTGCCATGATATGCCGGCCACAAACCAACCACCGCAGTCGCACACATAGCCACGAGTATTTCCTTCAGAGTTTCTGCTCGCTATCTCTTACTCGCTGAGCGAGAAAAAAAATCCACACAAAAATGGCGATCATTTTCAGACCTGCCTTGGGTGCTACTGTCCACCTTACACAAGTCCCAAAACAATAGACCGGTCCAGTTTGGCTGGGCCAGTCAGGACTTGTTAGCTTCCGCCCTGAACGGCTGCGACTAGTGTGCTGAGAGAAGACATGCACAGAATTTTTTTTGTACTTTTCCTTTTAAAACCAGATGCTACAATATAGTTTGTAACACTAGAAAGTTAATGTATCTTTATACAACTCAGGGCTATGGATGATTTGCTTATAGGAAATTTTTTTTTTTCAGATAATACTGAGTATTTCTTACGAAAGTTAGCACATAATATTGTATTTTAAATTATTTTTCATTCAGGCAACATTTTTAAATAATAATAAATAATATCATAACAAAAAATAAGAATTAATTTATTTTGTTTTATTATTCTTATTAATTTGCGCTGTAAATACTGGAAAGATAATCAGAGAACGATTTACAATAACCTTGATTAATGCAGGACAACAAAAAGCCAATATTACTGCGAACATCGTTTTCTAGTTTCAATGTAAGTGCTCAAATGTACATGGATGTTTGTGTTCCACATAGAATGCAGAGCACGAGAGAGACAATGCTGCAAGGTGTTGACACACAAAAGGCGATATTGAAAGACGTGAGAGTTTTCCAGGAACCTGGGTGGTGATGAAGGTGGCCGGGTGGTGATGCAGGTGGCCGGGTGGTGATGCAAAAACCTGGGTGGTGATGCTGGAGGCCGGGTGGTGAAACAGGAGGCCGGGTTGTGATGCAGGTGGCCGGGTGGTGACGCAGGTGGCCGGGTGGTGACGCAGGTGGCCGGGTGGTGACGCAGGAGGCCGGGTGGTGATGCAGGTGGCCGGGTGGTGATGCAGGTGGCCGGGTTGTGATGCAGGTGGCCGGGTGGTGATGCAGGTGTCCGGGTGGTGATGCAGGAGGCCGGGTGGTGTTGCAGGAGGCCGGGTGGTGATGCAGGTGGCCGGGTGGTGATGCAGGTGGCCAGGTGGTGATGCAGGTGGCCGGGTGGTGATGCAGGAGGCCGGGTGGTGATGCAGGTGGCCGGGTGGTGACGCAGGTGGCCAGGTGGTGACGCAGGTGGCCGGGTGGTGATGCAGGTGGCCGGGTGGTGATGCAGGTGGCCAGGTGGTGATGCAGGTGGCCGGGTGGTGATGCAGGAGGCCGGGTGGTGATGCAGGTGGCCGGGTGGTGACGCAGGTGGCCGGGTGGTGATGCAGGTGGCCGGGTGGTGATGCAGGTGGCCGGGTGGTGATGCAGGTGGCCAGGTGGTGATGCAGGTGGCCGGGTGGTGATGCAGGTGGCCGGGTGGTAACGCAGGTGGCCGGGTGGTGATGCAGGTGGCCGGGTGGTGATGCAGGTGGCCGGGTGGTAATGCAGGTGGCCAGGTGGTGATGCAGGTGGCCGGGTGGTGATGCAGGAGGCCGGGTGGTGATGCAGGTGGCCGGGTGGTGACGCAGGTGGCCGGGTGGTGATGCAGGTGGCCGGGTGGTGATGCAGGTGGCCGGGTGGTGACGCAGGTGGCCGGGTGGTGATGCAGGTGGCCGGGTGGTGACGCAGGTGGCCGGGTGGTGATGCAGGTGGCCGGGTGGTGATGCAGGTGGCCGGGTGGTGACGCAGGTGGCCAGGTGGTGACGCAGGTGGCCGGGTGGTGATGCAGGTGGCCGGGTGGTGATGCAGGTGGCCAGGTGGTGATGCAGGTGGCCGGGTGGTGATGCAGGAGGCCGGGTGGTGATGCAGGTGGCCAGGTGGTGATGCAGGTGGCCGGGTGGTGATGCAGGTGGCCGGGTGGTAACGCAGGTGGCCGGGTGGTGATGCAGGTGGCCGGGTGGTGATGCAAAAATTTGGGTGGTGATGCTGGAGGCCGGGTGGTGATGCAGGAGGCCGGGTGGTGAAACAGGAGGCCGGGTGGTGATGCTGGAGGCCGGGTGGTGATGAAGGAGGCCGGGTGGTGACACAGGAGGCCGGGTGGTGATGCAGGTGGCCGGGTGGTGATGCAGGTGGCCGGGTGGTGATGCAGGTGGCCGGGTGGTGACGCAGGTGGCCGGGTGGTGATGCAGGTGGCCGGGTGGTGATGCAGGTGGCCAGGTGGTGATGCAGGTGGCCGGGTGGTGATGCAGGAGGCCGGGTGGTGATGCAGGAGGCCAGGTGGTGATGCAGGTGGCCGGGTGGTAACGCAGGTGGCCGGGTGGTGATGCAGGTGGCCGGGTGGTGATGCAAAAACTTGGGTGGTGATGCTGGAGGCCGGGTGGTGATGCAGGAGGCCGGGTGGTGATGCAGGAGGCCGGGTGGTGACGCAGGTGGCCGGGTGGTGACGCAGGTGGCCGGGTGGTGATGCAGGTGGCCGGGTGGTGATGCAGGTGGCCGGGTGGTGATGCAGGAGGCCGGGTGGTGATGCAGGAGGCCAGGTGGTGATGCAGGTGGCCGGGTGGTAACGCAGGTGGCCGGGTGGTGATGCAGGTGGCCGGGTGGTGATGCAAAAATTTGGGTGGTGATGCTGGAGGCCGGGTGGTGATGCAGGAGGCCGGGTGGTGATGCAGGAGGCCGGGTGGTGATGCAGGTGGCCGGGTGGTGATGCAGGTGGCCGGGTGGTGACGCAGGTGGCCGGGTGGTGATGCAGGTGGCCGGGTGGTGATGCAGGTGGCCAGGTGGTGATGCAGGTGGCCGGGTGGTGATGCAGGAGGCCGGGTGGTGATGCAGGTGGCCAGGTGGTGATGCAGGTGGCCGGGTGGTGATGCAGGTGGCCGGGTGGTAACGCAGGTGGCCGGGTGGTGATGCAGGTGGCCGGGTGGTGATGCAAAAACTTGGGTGGTGATGCTGGAGGCCGGGTGGTGATGCAGGAGGCCGGGTGGTGATGCAGGAGGCCGGGTGGTGACGCAGGTGGCCGGGTGGTAATGCAGGTGGCCGGGTGGTGATGCAGGTGGCCGGGTGGTGACGCAGGTGGCCGGGTGGTGATGCAGGTGGCCGGGTGGTGATGCAGGTGGCCAGGTGGTGATGCAGGTGGCCGGGTGGTGATGCAGGAGGCCGGGTGGTGATGCAGGAGGCCAGGTGGTGATGCAGGTGGCCGGGTGGTAACGCAGGTGGCCGGGTGGTGATGCAGGTGGCCGGGTGGTGATGCAAAAACTTGGGTGGTGATGCTGGAGGCCGGGTGGTGATGCAGGAGGCCGGGTGGTGATGCAGGAGGCCGGGTGGTGATGCAGGTGGCCGGGTGGTGATGCAGGAGGCCGGGTGGTGATGCAGGTGGCCGGGTGGTGACGCAGGTGGCCGGGTGGTGATGCAGGTGTCCGGGTGGTGACGCAGGTGGCCGGGTGGTGATGCAGGTGTCCGGGTGGTGATGCAGGTGGCCGGGTGGTGATGCAGGAGGCCGGGTGGTGATGCTGGAGGCCGGGTGGTGATGCAGGTGGCCGGGTGGTGATGCAGGTGGCCGGGTGGTGATGCAGGAGGCCGGGTGGTGATGCTGGAGGCCGGGTGGTGATGCAGGTGGCCGGGTGGTGATGCAGGTGGCCGGGTGGTGTTGCAGGAGGCCGGGTGGTGATGCAGGAGGCCGGGTGGTGTTGCAGGAGGCCGGGTGGTGATGCAGGAGGCCGGGTGGTGATGCTGGAGGCCGGGTGGTGATGCAGGAGGCCGGGTGGTGATGCAGGTGGCCGGGTGGTGACGCAGGTGGCCGGGTGGTGATGCAGGTGTCCGGGTGGTGACGCAGGTGGCCGGGTGGTGATGCAGGTGTCCGGGTGGTGATGCAGGAGGCCGGGTGGTGTTGCAGGAGGCCGGGTGGTGATGCAGGAGGCCGGGTGGTGATGCAGGTGGCCGGGTGGTGACGCAGGTGGCCGGGTGGTGTTGCAGGATGCTGGGCGGGGTGGCCGGGCGCCACATGAGCACCCGCCGGCGCGGCTCCTCGCCGCTGGTGCGCCTGGGCGACCCGGATGCCTTCATGGCGGCGGCTCTGCCCCCCACCAGCCCCCGCTACCGGCGGCGGCGCGCCGTCACCACCTCCGACCACAAGTCCTGCGCGCTCGTGCAGCTCAAGCTCGGCGACATCATGTGAGTGCCGCTCTCTCTCTCTCTCTCTCTCTCTCTCTCTCTGTAGCTCTTTCGTGCATGAGGCTCTGTCATGAGGCTCTGTGGCGAGGCTTAGTCATTGAGGAACTATTTTTTTCATTTAAAACATATTATTTACAAAAAAAAAAGGAAAACCTTTTCCATCTAAGATGAGTTATCGTGAGACAGTGTGGTAGATCTCAAAAAAAAAAAAAAGAAATGAATAGTGTTTTTTAAAAAGTGTCTGCTGACAATAATTATCCTTCATATCAGCAAGCAAAGATTTCTTATTCATTACTTATTTTTGTTGAAATATGGTTTAAGCGAGCCGCACGGAACTGACTATTACATGGTACTTTCAGTTGGCTATCACCGTTTCAGCTAATAACATTTCATTCCGTCTCGGTTATTTTTTAACTGCGTTAGAAATAATCTTTCTTAAATCATAATTACTTTCGCAACGTTTCATCTCGTGTACCGACCAATCTTATAGCCTATTTAGAAATATCAAGGAGTGTAATTTATTTATAACGGTGAGGTTTTTTAAGACTTATTTTTATTTTCTACGTATTTACTCATCTTATTTCTATATTATACTTCATCTTACACTTTACAGGAAAGTATGTTTAGTTACTATTTCTAATTAAAAGGCTGTGTCGTGGGGCTCATTCTTCCCCAATGAAACTGTCATCAATAACCCGCCTCACCTATGCTTTAGGTGCTTGGTACTCTGGGTTCGTATCCCGGAATACGTAATGCATGTGTTTGGCCTTTTGTCACTAGAAGACTACATTAATTTTTAGCCATAAGTCCCTTCTATGATTAGCCAATGGGAGCCTTCTTACGTCCCGTTCTCCCGTTTTTATCAAAATATTTACTCAGTTATATATGTGTCTAATTAGAGAACAGATTATAATTTTTAATCTAGAATATAAAATGTATTGAGATATCTTATAACCTTCACAATAATATACTAACCGCGGACGACCGGACTTGTGTATGTTGTGTTTTAAAATAAGCCGTTTAGCTTAATTGTTTATAATAGGGTACTACTGTTCAGGAAAACAGCTTACTACTACCCATAAGCCTCTTACGAGTTTGTATCTCACGTCTTATATTAATTAATATAGACAGTTGTATGTAATTTATGTCCTGCGTCAGGAGTAGGAGTGTGGTGTTGGTGTCGGTTTCTGCCATCTTGGATTTTGACGTCACGGCGGCACACTTTGCATGACGACCTTATAACTTGGCCTTTACCTTCAAAATTTACAAAACATTCACCAAAATTCGCAAATTTTTCCAATTTTTAGGAGGAAAAAAATTCCACCCAAAAAAATCTCAAAAAATCTTAAAAACAAAAATTCCCATATTTAGAGGGAAAACTTCCCGGTTTAATCCTCAAAGACGTCATCGACTTGAAATGTCCGCAAAGTGACTTCAAGTCTGCATTTACAAGCCGCCATAAGCCGCCAAGGTCCATGACCTTGACAATTAGGATGCATGGCCGCCATTTTGAATTGTTACGATACCGTTTCAATTTTCATTACTGCCGCCATCTTGAAAATCCGTATTTTTATACTAGTTTTAGTCTAGAATAGTCAGTGAGGGGAGTCAGTCATGGCGCCAATCGCTGCCATGGCTGGCCAATCCCCCTCCTAGCATTATTAGAGCGTATAGGCTTCGGCCTGAGACGCACTTAGAGTCTTCCCTACCTAGCTTTAAGTTAGGTAAGGAAAAACAAAATAATAACCTCAGTAGATAACTCTACCCCTGAAGATGGCGACAGCAATGTGGAACGAAACGTCGGTGATATATTCGCCTTGGACGCGGCTACAATCCAGAAGCCAAGCTACTTACTATATACATTTTTTTTCACACATGAGAAATTTCAGCTAGTGGGATGATGGTGGTTCTATGTGTGTTTACAACGAAAAATATTTTTGATTGCAAAATCTCATGCGTGATATTTAATGATTATCTAACAATAAAGGGAATTCAGGGCACACTGAAACAAATAAATTTTGTCAAGTAACTTTAAGTATATCATAGTATGACTTTGAAACTACAAAGTCAATTGTAACAGTAATAGCCTTTATAAATATATTAATTTGATTTTTTTTATTGTTTTTCAACTTCGGTCGTCTTCTTTGGGTGGTTATAAAATGATTTTAAAGTTGTGTTTTTTGACATAGTTTAATTTTGCAATATATAATTTATGTTGCTATACAACGTTTTTTCTTTTTAGCATTGATACAGTGCAGTACACAAACGTCTGATACATGTAGTCACAGTTGGTACTGAGGTATTTGTTGCTTCGTATTGACTGACATGGCCTTTATTTCATGGCTCGTGTTTGGCAACGGAACATTGCCATTAAATTCCTCATGGTAATTTTTTGCTGTGTATTACATAATCAATAATGTTCACGAAGCACCCTCCTAACACCCCTCCCTACCTGATGCTCGAGGACGTCATCCCCCCCCCCCTCCCCGAAAGGGTGGCTGCCCCAGCAGATTCTCGAGAGGGATCGCGAGTCCTCGACAGGTTAATGGCTGGGCGAGGGAAGTGGTGGGAAGGGAGGGCGGCGCGCGAGTCAGGAAGGTGCTCGAGTGTGACGGCGAGGAAGAGAGTCGCCGGCCCAGCCAGCATCACCACGCCGGTGCTGTGTACTGGGGCTGCATGGCGGGAGTGGACCTGTAGGCGTGGCCTAGCAACCTACCCATCCCTGGTCGCGGCGAGAGAAGTAGCCGCGTACTGGTGCGGCATAACGGGAGTGGACCTGTAGGCGTGGCCTAGCGAACATCATACCCCTGCCCGCGGTTAGAGAAGTAGCCGCGTACTGGTGCGGCATAACGGGAGTGGACCTGTAGGCGTGGCCTAGCGAACATCATACCCCTGCCCGCGGTTAGAGAAGTAGCCGCGTACTGGTGCGGCATAACGGGAGTGGACCTGTAGGCGTGGCCTAGCGAACATCATACCCCTGCCCGCGGTTAGAGAAGTAGCCGCGTACTGGTGCGGCATAACGGGAGTGGACATGTAGGCGTGGCCTAGCGAACATCATACCCCTGCCCGCGGTTAGAGAAGTAGCCGCGTACTGGTGCGGCATAACGGGAGTGGACCTGTAGGCGTGGCCTAGCGAACATCATACCCCTGCCCGCGGTTAGAGAAGTAGCCGCGTACTGGTGCGGCATAACGGGAGTGGACCTGTAGGCGTGGCCTAGCGAACATCATACCCCTGCCCGCGGTTAGAGAAGTAGCCGCGTACTGGTGCGGCATAACGGGAGTGGACCTGTAGGCGTGGCCTAGCGAACATCATACCCCTGCCCGCGGTTAGAGAAGTAGCCGCGTACTGGTGCGGCATAACGGGAGTGGACCTGTAGGCGTGGCCTAGCGAACATCATACCCCTGCCCGCGGTTAGAGAAGTAGCCGCGTACTGGTGCGGCATAACGGGAGTGGACCTGTAGGCGTGGCCTAGCGAACATCATACCCCTGCCCGCGGTTAGAGAAGTAGCCGCGTACTGGTGCGGCATAACGGGAGTGGACCTGTAGGCGTGGCCTAGCGAACATCATACCCCTGCCCGCGGTTAGAGAAATAGCCGCGTACTGGTGCGGCATAACGAGAGTGGACCTGTAGGCGTGGCCTAGCAACCTACCCATCCCTGGTCGCGGCGAGAGAAGTATCTGCGTACTGGTGCGGCATAACGGGAGTGGACATGTAGGCGTGGCCTATCGAACATCATACCCCTGCCCGCGGTTAGAGAAGTAGCCGTGTACTGGTGCTGCATAACGGGAGTTGACCTGTAGGCGTGGCCTAGCAAACTACCCATCCCTGATCGCGGTGAGAGAAGTATCTGCGTACTGGTGCGGCATAACGGGAGTGGACATGTAGGCGTGGCCTGGCAACCTACCCATCCCAGATCGCAGCGAGAGAAGTAGCTGCGTACTGGTGCAGCATAATGAGAGCGGACCTGTAGGCTTGACTTATACCCATCACATCCTTGTCGGTATGAGAGAGGCAGCAGTGATCTGGTGTGGCATAACGGGATTGAAATGGTAGGCGTGGTTTAGATCCATTATATCTCTTCTGGTGGTGAATGTTGCAGACGTGTACCGGTGTTGTTTAACGGTAGTGGACTGTGAGCGTGTCTTATCGACCATCGCAACCCTAGGTGCTTGGCCGAGGGCGGAGAGAGCCAATGGACGTGTTATCGTGTTATCTGCACCAGCATATTTTCAGTATGTGCAACTCTAGGTTGGTCCAGGGAACAAATCTTCCACTTGAAGAATCCATTTCATAATGGGATAGGACCTGGAATCACTGGTTTCGACTCAGGTGACATATTCTGAAGTTATGCCTCCAGTGGGACTGTCCAGGAAGGGCTGGCTGCACGTCCTTAGGTCCTCCAGTCCCAGACCAGATAAGGACGAAGGGAGATAGATGTCTCTCCTCCTCCGATGTCCATCAGAGTTGGACTGACGGCTGCTGTCCAGATTCATCTGCCGGTGGACAGCGGCGCAGCGCGACGAGGCAAGCGGATTTATTTGCGCTCGTTAATGGCGTCCATTAGCGCCGTTATCGCCGGTCTTCAAGAACTTCTCTCTCTTACCGCAGCTCTGACGCCATACCGAGCATCGCACAGGCTCTGTGCACGGAGTAGACTGGCGCAGCGGTAACAAAACTGGACGTCCACTGGCTGAAGCGTAGTGTATGCCCTGAGGGAATCAGTTTTAAATCACCGTATTTCACAGAAGTAGACTGTTTAACGACGGAGATTCTAATTTCGTGTACTTATTGATCATCGTCGGATGTTATCAAGCACCGTTTCCGCGATGTTTTTTGGACGTGTACAATATTGGGGACGTTGAGGTTGAGAAGCGTCTTCAAACACGTCACCGCATGCTGTCTCCTGGCAATTCCCTTAACTCCGCGGTGAAACCAGAGATTAGAGAAAGTTACAGATGGAGCATAAGCTCTGAGCACTGTGGCCAGTGTGTTCACGTAAGAAGATGGTGGCCATTTGTTTATATAGTACATATAAATTTAGTTTACTACATAATCTTGTAAACAATCATTTTTCTCGAGTCAACAGTCTTTATTTGTTTAATATTCATGCACTTTTCCACCACCAAACATACATCACTTATGAGAAAATGCAATTTTCTTCATATCACAATATGGCGGTGACCTGCTTCTCCCTTGCGTCCCCTGGCTTCAGCAGAGATACCTACAAACTGTGTTTATGCTCCATCTGTAGAGACTGGAAAATTTCGCTGGTTCAATGACCTCCAGGATAGACTCCACTATCCTCTGCACACTCGGGCAAATGCCAACTGTTCATTGGCTGTTCACTTGTGAGTCGTCTCGACTGGGCAGCCTGTGATTCGACACTTGTACGAATGAGGGTCTCTAATTGGCCCTCATTACTCCAGATTAACAGTGAAACAATGGCAGGAGCAGCACTAAGGTATAATCATTTGAATTGTAGCATTTCACGAAATGAATCCGCGAATTTTTCAGGTCTCTATCCATCTGTAATGTCCTCTAATCTCTGGGTGGAACTATATCCCAGTAGTGGCATCTAGCGACGGCGAGTGTGAACTAGCTGGGAAGCAACGCTATTGGCCAGCTGTTGCAACGTGCGCGAGGACGGGCGGTGTTGTCACGTGGACGCAGCGAGACCCGCGCCTCGTTAGCGGGGGGAGGGGGAAGTCAAGAGGCTGGTCGGGTTCACGATAATCCCTTCCCGTCATTCACCCCCTCTCAACCACCCCCGCGAGCCAGAACAATGCGACCGCCTGCAGCGTGCATCGATCACGTGACTTCCCGTCGCCGGGAGCACCTCTAGCTGGCGGCTCCGTGAAGCAACCTGGCCGCGAACTGCGTGGGCTGCTGTCTTAACACAGAAACACACAATGCAGACTTTTCTAAGTTATGACGTTTCTAAAATACGTGTTTCTAAGTTATGACTTGATGTAAGCTTTTGGACATACGCCATTGCTAAGCACATGTATGTCTGTAGAAGACAACTACAAAAAAAAAAAAAACCCACAAACGACAAAAACACAAATTAAGCAAAAAAATTCTGTTGTCAGGATATAAACACTATACAATACTCCACAACAGGAAAATGGTCAACAAACAAAGAAAAACAAAGAAAAATGGACTTACAGAACGGAAAAAAACCCACAAATGATGGCAGCACAAAAATACCGAACCCAAAAAATTCAGCACAACAGTTGAAACGAGACAAAAACACAGCAAAACGAAAAGGCGAAACAAACACATTAGTTTTCCAAAAACAGAAGAGAACGAAAAAAAACCCCCACAAATGATGACAGCACAAAAATATTGAACCCAAAAAAATTCAGCACAACAGTCAAAACGAGACAAAAACACGACAAAACGAAAATAAACTATCACAGTTTTCTAAAACAGAAACGTGTTTCTAAGTTACGTGTTTCTAGCTATGATCGTTCTAACTTACGACAGTTCTAAGTTAAGTGTTTTTTTTTTTCGAGAATTCCTAGTTATGGCTGTTCTAATTTGTGACTTTATAAGTTATGTGGAGATCCGGAACTGCAGTCACTGGGAGAGGTGAAGGCGCTACAGAACACAGCGGCTGCGCAAGTGGAATGAACTATAGACCGTATCACCCTCATAGACCGCAGTACGCGGCTTTATGGCGCGCGCTGTTGCCAGATCTCTTAACACACACCACGAATTTCAGGAGATGTGTTTCTGATTGCACAAGAAGCATTTAATGAACTCATATCGTAATTTATAATCTTTTATACAAGTTAGCTTGCATATTTTTTTATTAAATCGTCAAATTCATTAACACGTTTTTATTATTGCGTTTACTCGTATGTACTGAAAAAATATTGATATCTATTTTGAAACTTTCAACATTGTTCAGAACTGTGTGACTACCTACAAACAGAAACCTTAACCTTATACAACTGATTCAACATTTAAGTTTTAACAGTAAAAATTTCATACTAAATTCGTTTATACATGTTGAATACATGTGGGCTAATAATGTTTTTCTCTATCTACAGTATGACGAAATCTGCGCTATCTCTACATTTTAGTGTACACCAAAGATTATACAAATTGTAATGTGTAGTTTTAAGTTGTCATAATTTATTTTTATGGCTATAAATAATAACATAAAGCATTAAAGTATAGTTGTACTATTATAAAGTTAAGCTTGGCATACCAATATGAGAAAGATGACATAAACGGATGAATCGCGCGGGCAGCCAACATTTCGAGATTACTGAGACTTCCACAGATGGCAGTACCGTGTTTAGGGACACATTTTAAATTGCCTTCCGTTCCATTACAATATTACTCCAACCAAATACCGTAAAACGTGGGTTAAGATGTTAACACATTTTAAAAAAAATGAGCTTTAATGTGTACACATGTACTGACATACTAGCCACTTATTGTCGTACAACATTTTTGGGCAATTCAGTCACACGAGAGGTAGGACACATTAAAGGTAGACACATATTTAATTTACGAATAACCCATGAATTTTGCAATTCTGGATAATTTTAATTGCGTTTAATTGCTTTCTCTGGTTTTCAACATGAGCATAGTCCTTGACACATATTGGTTTATATAGTTAGGTAGAAAAACATCAGTCCTAGAATTATGTAGTTCATGTTATGAGTATCAGATGGCAGTACGTACCTCTTATTTATGGTACAGTCATTACAATTATCTCTACAATTAAGATAATCCACACTTTATTCTCGCTGTGTTCCCACGGAGAACCCAAGCCTTGGACTTCACGCTGTCTGTTGGACAGGCCAGCGCCTGGCCCAGTGAGGCTGCCACTGTACACACCACTGGGGTACACTCGCCTGTACAGTCGGGTGCAACAAGTGCCCAGTGAGGCTGCCACTGTACACACCACTGGGGTACACTCGCCTGTACAGTCGGGTGCAACAAGTGCCCAGTGAGGCTGCCACTGTACACACCACTGGGGTACACTCGCCTGTACAGTCGGGTGCAACAAGTGCCCAGTGAGGCGGCCATTGTACACACCACTGGGGTACACTCGCCTGTACAGTCGGGTGCAACAAGTGCCCAGTGAGGCTGCCACTGTACACACCACTGGGGTACACTCGCCTGTACAGTCGGGTGCAACAAGTGCCCAGTGAGGCGGCCATTGTACACACCACTGGGGTACACTCGCCTGTACAGTCGGGTGCAACAAGTGCCCAGTGAGGCTGCCACTGTACACACCACTGGGGTACACTCGCCTGTACAGTCGGGTGCAACAAGTGCCCAGTGAGGCGGCCATTGTACACACCACTGGGGTACACTCGCCTGTACAGTCGGGTGCAACAAGTGCCCAGTGAGGCTGCCACTGTACACACCACTGGGGTACACTCGCCTGTACAGTCGGGTGCAACAAGTGCCCAGTGAGGCGGCCATTGTACACACCACTGGGGTACACTCGCCTGTACAGTCGGGTGCAACAAGTGCCCAGTGAGGCTGCCACTGTACACACCACTGGGGTACACTCGCCTGTACAGTCGGGTGCAACAAGTGCCCAGTGAGGCGGCCATTGTACACACCACTGGGGTACACTCGCCTGTACAGTCGGGTGCAACAAGTGCCCAGTGAGGCTGCCACTGTACACACCACTGGGGTACACTCGCCTGTACAGTCGGGTGCAACAAGTGCCCAGTGAGGCTGCCACTGTACACACCACTGGGGTACACTCGCCTGTACAGTCGGGTGCAACAAGTGCCCAGTGAGGCTGCCACTGTACACACCACTGGGGTACACTCGCCTGTACAGTCGGGTGCAACAAGTGCCCAGTGAGGCTGCCACTGTACACACCACTGGGGTACACTCGCCTGTACAGTCGGGTGCAACAAGTGCTCAGTGCGGGTGACATTCAGGTACACACACAAAAAAAGGATAAAAAATATATGTCTGTCTGATTTAAAACAAATATCAAATAAGCCCTTGCGTTTAATCTCAAAATAGCTAAAAAAAATATTAAATGTTATAGTTTAAATGCAATATTTGCTTTACTGTTAAGGCCTGTGCGTAGGATTTTAAAATGCGTCGTTGGGGTATTGTGTACGTTCTAAACTTTGATAACTACTTTCTAGTCACATGTCAAAACTGGAATTTTCAGTTTAAAGGTTGGTGAAAAATTATTGTAAATATTACCTGTTATATAAATATGGAAACGAAAACTTGTGTAGTGCTTTAATAGCGTAGCAACGACATGTTTTCAATGAGAGATATCCCTGATAATAATGTCGCGGACCTACTGTTTACGTGCGACCAGCTGAAACTTGATCCTGTGGTTCTCCAGAGAAACATGAATATAGCGTAGCCGAGGCTATTTTCCAAAAGGCAGGGATTTTTTAATATCAGTGCGTTACGGCCAGGGCAAAAACTGTTTTCCATTCCAAGAGAAGATTTTTCAATATGTTTCGATCATTAATATTTTTCGTTTTACTAAAATCGTGTACCGGGTACAGGCATGGTAAATAGCTAGAGACCTGAAAAATTCTCGGATTCATTTCGTGGAATGCTACAGTTCAAATAATTATACCTTAGTGCTGCTTCTACAATTGGTTCACTGTTAATCTGGAGTAATGAGGGCCAATTAGAGGCCCTCACTCGTAGAAGTGTCGAATCACAGGCCGCCCAGTCGAGACGACTCACAAGTCAACAGCCAATGATCAGTTGGCATTTGCCCTGAGTGTGTGGAGGATAGTGGAGTCTATCCTGGAGGTCATTGAACGCGCGAATTTTTCCGGTCTCTATGAATAGGGTACGTGTACCCGAATACGTGTACGTCTGGCCCCACAGGTGTTGACAATTGGCTAATGGGAAGGGGGGGGGGGACGACTCTACGCCCAACTGAAATAAAAACCGCCCGTGATAGAAACCGGGAATAATGAATAAGTAAATCCCCGCCACGGAGACACCCCCTTACCACCCCCTCCTCCCAGCATTCAGCGCTCCCTGGACGCGTGGAATGCGTGCTTATCGCCGGCGGATTGTCACAATGTGCCCCTCACAGCGAGGCCGCGGCCGGGACGTTAATAGAAATTTGTATTTTTTTCCCCGTCAAGGGTTGGCAGCGCCGCTTCGACCCCCCCCCCCCTCCTCACCCCCCGGGCTGACGGGCGCTAAGCCCTCGCCGGGATAACCCTGATCAACTCGCACAAAAGCGCTGCGCCATTTCGAGGGGCGGATAAAGAGACCGGCTCTGTCCCGATTAATAAAGTGAACGAACTGATGGCAGCTGAATAGGGGTGTACTTTAATTAAATTAACCCCATTCCTACTTCTATTATAATTTTTTTTTTTTTCAATAGCGCGGTGCTGCGCTTCGCTTCTGAACTCACTCGCGAATAATGCATCTGAAAGAAAGGCACATCCCAAGGACGACATGTCAGCAGTTTCTTTAAGAAGAACCCGAAAATTATGTTTGTAGACATATGTACATCTACCACCACACGCGTGTACACATGCACATCTTAATGCACGCGCGCAGATTTGCGCACGTGTGCGTTGATACACGCACAAAAATAAATGCTCCGCAGAATTTTCACCAATATGATACATACATCGTATAGTAATATCCAACATAGAGGCAACTGCTACATTGCTAACACATATGTAACCAAAAGAATCGTTGAAGATAAAAATTAAAATAAACTTTAAAATTGGATGCATGGCTTCCACACAAACCTCAAGCGAATCTTCACAAAAATAGAGTAAAAAAATAAATTAAAGGAACACAAATAATGTCTGGAACACGTGTACCCATTCGTTTCCTACTTTTCCTATCATCGTCCTAGCCTTAACAGAATAACACCGATTGGAAGAAGTTAAATAGCAAACATGTATAAACGTTATAGTTAAAATAATCTCTTCGTTAAAGTAATAAACATATTTGAATTAATGAGTGCAAATAATAGTAAATTTATCAATTAAATTGTAATTTCATTTCACTCCTTCTTTATATCCAAACAAAATAGTGATAATTCAATAAAAATTATTCAATTTTTTTCATAAAAGTATGCAATCATTTCATCAATGTTTTGTTATGACGTTGTCACGTTAAACTATCGTCCGTAAACCGACTTTACAGACAACCAATTTTTTTTAAAGATGTGTGGCAACACTGGCAAGTTTTGACAGTCACCAGTAAGCCAATCATCTCTCCCCCGCCCCCATAATGTTGCATATATATGTCAACTCGAGTGAAATTGTAGTTGTGGTTGTTGGTGTATTAAAGACAACACTAAGTACATCCATGCCTTACCCGGCATTCGAACCCAGAGCCCCCGCACTGCGTTTCCGACTGCGCTACGAAGGCCGACTCTTATCATTGCGTCTTTTGTTGTCTCTCCTGGTGACGACTAGTATGCGTGAGGTACGATTCTGTGATAAGACACAGTAGGTGTGAGATACCCTACAGTAATTACTGTGTTAACCTCTGTGTGCAGAGTTGCTGGCTAGGTTTCAGGCATTGGCTATCGTCGCTGAAACGTGATAAGCAATCGTAATAAGAAAATATATTTAAAAAAAATTATACCCCATTTCTCAATAACATGGAATTAATCATCCATATGTAAGGAAGGTAAAAATTGTTATATTTCATACGAGGGAGCCACTTATTTAGTGTAAATGAAGGGAAGAAAAAGTCCATAATAAAGCACAATTACCGGTACTGTAGGTGAATTAAATATAGAATTCTATAGGTTCCAAAAATACCATTTTTTAAAATTAATTTTTTATTGAAATAGCCTGCAAGTGGCTTAATTATAGCCTCCTTCAAGTTCTATTATGAATCACCTCCTGGATTTTTCGGATGGAGTTCCAATCAACGTAATATTTTTTTTGCTCTTTTTGTAAGGCCTATACTTTTTTTCGTATTTGTGTTCGGATTTAACTCATAATAATGTGATTTAATTCAAAAATCTTCGTCAGTTATTTACCGTACATGTTTAAATGTTCGCTTCAAATGTTCATATTTCCTACTTTTTTTTGTTGTTGTTCAGTTCTTTAGTTAAGTCTCTTCGTGTGCATTGACCCTTTTGGTACATATTCTTTAATAATGATCGAAAATGTACCAAATCCATACAACGTCGTTTAATTAGTTTACAGCTGTAATAATTATATATTGTATATGCAATATTATTGCGTGTCAACGAACATTAGACACTGAGGAAATTATATCATGCGTGATATTATTTTCTTACGTGCATAATCGTCTTTATTAAATACCGCGTTATACCAATCGAAGCACATTAATGTAGGATGCAATTTATTTGAGCATAGTTATTGATAAAAGTAATACTAACTCAACCACATATCAATTACTTTGGTATCGAGACAGTTCTTATTTTGCTGCTTAATGTGAGCAGGAACTAGGTACATCACTGTTGTTCGTGACACAACGCAAAAAATTACAATTTACATATTCAGTTAGCACCATTGCATGTATTACACCGCAATGAATGTTGCTGCGAAATATTTGAAATTTTTTACGCTCTCTGTTTTCATTACGTGATTGTTTTTCAGCTGCGAATATATCAAAGCAAAATATTTCTGTGGTTCATTGGTACGTGACAGGAAGAGTAGCAGGTTTTTTACCCTTAGTTTATTGCATTCAGTGTCCAGTAGATATATCATTTTTATGCATCAAAATTAGGTAAAATATGTAGACAAATCATATCACACACATAACATGGCCTAATGTGAATGATTTAAAACAGTTTTATGGGCATATGGCATTGCTAGTTGACGTATGTCTAGGAAAATATGTTTAATCCATCTTCTACATCACAAGAACCACTCAAACAACGTATCATGTAAATGACAATAAAATATATTTTCTTCTCGTCTTTTTATGTCTCGTACTACAAATTCCTATATCACACACTGTATGTAGTCTCCAAATATTCAGAGAAAGACAAATAAGAATGGAAATGTTCCGTACTAAGTAAATTACTTCCACCAGGTTTGTTGACATTAATAGTTATTAGCAAAAACTTTTGACGCTCGTAAATATAACAAATAGAATAGTGAAAACACGTTTAAAACTTATTTTTTTTGCAAATACTAAAATGAAGTTATGGAGTAACAGCTGTCACAACTAAAAACAAATATTTAAGGTAATATTAAAAGTTGCGTTATTTTAAGGAAAATATTTTTTTTTTTAGTTTGTTTACTCAATTAATATTTTTTTCTTAAATACGTTTTAAAAAATTAATAAAATATTTAGTTTTATAATTTAAAATTAAAATCTATATTCAATGAATTTTTCTATGACGAATCACATGTGTTTTTCCGAATTCATAGATTTTTTTTTTCTTTTAAATAATGATTCTATATTTCATCTGTTACATTAGAAACTGTACTAATTGTATATGCCAGAAATAATTACGCATGTTTAATGGTTCAAGTTCAAATGGGTTTACATATAATTTTTATAAATCACAAATTTACTTAAAACTTCAGTAACGACAAAAACCACGGACTAAATATGTGGCAAGAAATTAGCAACATATTTTTCTAGCTCACTCTTTTGTTTGAAGCTTTTGGTATACAGTAGTTTAAAATAGCTAGTTACAGAATTTTTTTTATTAAAATTGATACCTGCAACATGTTACACGTAAGAATCACTTTCGTGATCGAACCAAAGCTAACTGCAACACCACAAGGATCTGAGACGACAGAAACAGAAAGGACGGATCTTGCTAAACTCAGTTGAAATAGAAATAGGCTTTGACCAATAACCAAGCTACAGTACACTCCCGATTATCCGCGAAATTAAGTGGCAGGGCCACCGCGGATAGTGAAAATCGCGGATAATCCGCAAAAGAGCCGAAATGGGAAACAAAAAAAAAAAACATTAATTTCAACTTAAAAATCTAAACATTTATGTACAGTAAAAGTTACAGTTAACAGTAAAAACATTTTAATTATGCTAAAATTTTAGTATTTTGCTGAATAATTAACATACAATACATTTCAGTAATGTAAACTCAAAAGTGCTCAACCATACGACTAGAAACAAAGCGCGACAGAGACAAAAATAGCAACGCATGCCAGCCTACTGCGTGAGTTCCGAGAAGACCTGTGGGGTTTTACTGTATACTGCACACAATACACTCGTCAGTAGAGTTCAAATTTGCTCACTTGTAATAAAATACAGATTTACATATGTGTTGTATTTTTTCGTAGCATGCGCGGATAATAGGGAGTTTACTGTACATGGTATTTAATGCACAGGTATTTGTGCAGCCTTGCCTAGCCCAGAGGACTGACACTAGACATGGTCTACGAAGCTCTTATTTGGAGTAAGTCCCTATGCTATAACCAACCTCGAAATAAAGCACCAACCAGTATGATTTAAAGGTGTAATTTGTATTCAAGCGATGATAATATTATTTTTCTCTGACATAAAAAAAATTATTTTGCATCTTTAAATATTTAATGAGAACCAAGCTATTTAAGTTTAGCGTATAAAAATTATGCATGCATTTATTGTGGACATAAGAAAAATAATTCGAAAGGCTGGCCACACTGTCACACTTGATTTGGTTTTTGTAGCAGATGTTCATTGTCTTAAACACGTGTATACTCCGTGGTTTTTGTTGCAAGATATCTTGAAAAAACTATTTGAATTAGTTTCTAAAATCTAAGGTGGGACTGAAAAGATGTTGGGAGTGAGTTATAATAATTATAAAAATAAAATTGGTGCGTGTACTTATGTACGCGCGTGAGAAGTTATACTTCTTTGGCATCATTAAAAAATAGTTTTTGATTGCATGCAAATAATTAATTACAATAATATAATAACAGGGCTGGAAAATATAGTCAACACAGTCAATAAAGTTTAGTTTAAATTTGAAAAATTAAATAAATAAAATTTAGAGAATAATAAATATGTATGACATAATTTGTACTAAATATTATATGATTCTTAATTTTGGATATGTATTATTGATTATTTAATAATTTAAAAGAAAATAAATGAATTTAAAAATAAATTCAAAATTTTAATTTAAGTTTATTCATTTTTTAAATATTTATTATATTCTAAATTTAATATTTACTTTTAATTTTTATCAAAAAATTTTCATTAAATTTGTTTATTCATTTTTATAAATATTTATTTTTTATTCAATTTAATAATAAATATTAAAAATTAATATTTTAATTTGATGTTCGATTTTAATTTTTATCACAAATTTTTTATACATGTTTTATTAAATTTATTTATTTTGTAAATATTAAATAACTTATAGTAAATATTTAACAATAATAATTTAATAATATTTAGTATTAATTATATTAAATAATAGTATTTTAATTTATATCAATAAATTATACATACGGATAGTTAACCTCAATTATATTGGAGCACTTGAAAAAGTATGAAGGTGCAATTTTTTTTACTAAGATTTACGAATAGTAAATAATATTAATCAAAATATTCATTTTAAATCACTACTGAATATAATTTATTAGCACATATATAATTCGCACTTGCATGAAACTAAAACACGTGTTGTGAATGTAGAAACTAGAAACATGTGGATAAATATCCTACTAATATTATAAACGCGAAAGTTTGTAAGTATGGATGGATGGATGTTTGTTACTCTTTCACGTAAAAACTACTGAATGGATCTGGATGAAATTTGGCCTACAGCGAGCTCATAACCTAGATTAACACTTAGACCAAATATTACTGTGAAATTATATCCCTAAGGGAGTGAAAAAGTGATAATTTCATTTTATAATAAAAAAATCATAGGTCATAGACATACAAATTGTGAGTGAGTGTCATTTCTCTATGTCTGCCACACGATCATACACATAATAAGGTCGGGCAAATTCATATTCTTCTCCTTGCTGAGACCAACCCGCTTAGTGGAGCTCGGAGCGGCTAGCAAAATAAAGGCGCTAATAACAGTTTTGTTCTTAACTTCGTCAATAGAAAGAGTTGCATTGAATTTTAAACGCGCCATCGTTTGATGTGTTTGTCATGTCGTTAATTTTCGTTTGTTTGTGCCGTATGCGTTCCTATACCTACCATATATACGATTGCGATGAAATTTTGGTGAGTTGTTATGCGCATGCCCATGAAGGTTTCTGAGACGGTATAACTATTTTTCAATAGTTGGAGCACCAATCGTGTCAAAAAATGTGTTTATTTCATTTTATATAGCGGCACTTCGTCTGTTTTTGTTGTATAAGTGCGCACGCATGACACAATTTATTTAAATATAAAAGAGAGACAGAGATAGAGTCATATATATAGATATAGAGTGAGATAGATACGGAGAGTTAAGTTGAGATAGAGCGAGGTATAGAGAATGAAATGGGTTAGATAAAGAGATATATAGATGTATAGAGCTATGTAAAGATTTATATATAGAAGATATAGGGATAATGGGAGGTATATATGTATATATGCATAGAAATAAATATATATATTTAGAGAGATGGATAGATGATTTGTATATGTGTAACTACTTCAAACATATTAAAAAACAAAACTTAATAAAGCATTGCAATGCATGCCGAGCATTAGCTAGATAATGGAATCTTTTCAATATTAGTAATCTCTTATTTTTCAGCTTTTTTCTAGAGTGCTTTATAGAGTCTAGATTACATACAGACCACCAATTTTTAGATATATACAGGTAAATAACTATACACTGGCAGAACAAAGGCTGTCAGGATTTTAAAGTGATATAAATTATTTTGCACACTTGACATTCAAATTAAGAAGACAATTACTAACTACATCTTGTTATCTTTAAAAGATTTGTGAAACGGGAGTGCATGACTTGATGTAAGTTTTTGGACATACACCATTGCTAGAGACCTGAAAAATTCGCGAGTTCAATGACCTCCAGGATAGACTGCACTATCCTCTACACACTCTGGCAAATGCCAACTGTTCATTGGCTGTTGGCTTGTGAGTCGTCTCCACTGGGCAGCCTGTGATTCGACACTTCTACGAGTGAAGGGTCTCTAATTGGCCCTCATTACTCCAGATTAACAGTGAACCAATGGCAGTAGCAGCACAAAGATATAATTATTTGAATTGTAGCAAATCATGAAATGAATCCGCGAATTTTTCAGGTCTCTAACCATTGCTAAGAACTTTTTCTGTTGAAGAAAAACTAATAAATAAAATAAATAAATAAAAATACCCAAAAAAAGACAAAAAACACACAAAATTAAGCAAACAATTGCTGTTGTCAACAAGGATATTAACACCACAAAATATTCCGAAACAGGAATATGGTCAACAAACAAAGAAAAACAAAGAAAAATGTACTAAGAGAACGAAGAAAAAAAACCCACAAATTATGACAACACAAAAATATTGAACCCAAAATAATTCAGCACAACAGTTGAAACGAGACAAAAACACGACAAAACGAAAAGACAAACAAATACAATAGTTTTACCAAAACAGAAACAAGCGACGTTTCGGGAACTGCTATCTGCTCCCGTCCTCAGGCAGAGACGCACATGGTACGGAAACACAGGTGCGACTGAGAAGGGGCTGCCGCCTATTCCTCATATGCTCGGCCGGGAGCGTGTGACAGCGATACCAGAACTCTTACGTTCCCATAACGGCTGGAAAATGAGGGTATTTATCAGAGAAAGGGCTACATCTTGCTCAGCCAATGACAGACGAGCTGTCTCCCCATTGGCTGTGCACCATGTAGTTAAAGTGGATTGGTTATGGTGGGTTGAGTATTGGCTATTGTTTTGTGCTGCATGGATGTTTCATATCCTTGTTGACAACAGCAATTGTTTACTTAATTTTGTGTGTTTTTTGTTTTTTTTTGGGTATTTTTATTTATTTATTTTATTTATTAGTTTTTCTTCAACAGAAAAAGTTCTTAGCAATGGCGTATGTCCAAAAACTTACATCAAGTAACTACATCTTATATCGAAAAAAGGTCCCCTTCAACCTGTGTTCAGCCCGGGCAACGCCGGGTACTGCAGCTAGTTATAAATATGAAAACAGTGATCAGAGGCGACGAGCGTGCCAACATGCGCGACTAATAGAGGTTCTATTTCTATTTTGTTGGTAGCTTTTTTTCGAGACTTAATGAGCGATTTAGCGAGCAGCTTCAACCTGTTAATTTTGTGTTACAGTGATGCGCGCGCATCTTAAAATTTCACTCTCATCATGTTTTCATAACGCGCCTAAAGAAGTATAACTTCAAAAATCCCCCAAACGATTGACTGTTAAAATAAGTAGCCTTGCAAGAAAAGAAAATTCCGCCATGAACTGACGTAAAAATAAATATTTTTATCGTCTTGATATAAAATGTTTTTTGACAAAAAAAATACGTTACAGATTTAAAACCTATATATTAGTTATTGGCAGTAGTGTGCAGGGCATAGTCACAAATAAAATTTAAAAATGCTTATTTTCTTATACATTAATTTATGGTTTTGTTTCTCGTCTTTATTGACTGAAGTTAGTACTCTTACAGAGATCCACTTCTCCAAGAGAGACTGTCCAATAAGGAACCTTTCGCCAACATGGGAGTGACGTCTCTGTCTCTTTACCTACTCTGTGGCCTAGTCTGCAGGCATGGCCCACACAGGGGTGGGGCTGGGTGGACCCCTGGGTGTAGGGCCCGGGCCCAGCCCTGCTTATTTTTAAATGTTTAACTATCATAATTTTTTAGAAACTAGAAAAACTTATTGAATATTTTATTAATAAAGCTTAGTTTGGACATATAAAATAGCTACCTTAATTCACCCTGTATTTTCAGGTTAGATAACATTATAAAAAGAGTGTAGGTAAGAAATAACCATGCAATTATAATGTAGCACGTGACTGTAAGATTGTTTAGGGGGGGGGGGGGTGAAAGGGCGTCTCCGATACTGGGTCCAGGGCCCGAAATCGAATGTGGGGGCCATGCCTGTAGGTCAAAGAACCTGAGACATTTCCAGTACTTGCCGATGTCCGGTCAAGGTCGTACGTAGTCAGAGTATGCCCCCTCTCCTGCTACATTTAGTTTCAATAATAATGCAAGATCTCTAGCTTAAAAGACTCTATTAAGGCTTAAATTTTGGTACTGAACTATGCAAGATTCGAGTGTCCGTTTTTTAAACTCTTATTAGGACATACAGTCATAAGTAGAGACCTGAAAAATTCGCGGATTCATTTCGCATTAGAGGCCCTCACTCGTAGAAGTGTCGAATCACCGGCTGCCCAGTCGAGACGACTCACAAGTCAACAGCCAATGAACAGTTGGCATTTGCCCGAGTGTGTAGAGGATAGTGGAGTCTATCCTGGAGGTCATTGAACCCGCGAATTTTTTCCGGTCTCTAATCATAAGCAACGGTTCAAAGCGGAAGGATGTATTTTTCATAAGGACAGATTTATATCTAAGAATTTAAGTTTTCGTAAAAGCACCGAAGAATCTTCAGATAGCCTAAAAATGTGTGTTCAAATATCATATAGTTTTATTTAATTTTACAATCTCTTAAACCATATACATTTCGATCTGTTGGAATTTGTTGGTTATTTAACGTGTGGATTATTCTCGAAGTTGTTCCACACAAATCATCCACCTGGATGATATCCGAGCGGTGTCTGTTTACGAAAAGGCATTTAAGAATACGCTGGGGGCGTATGGGTAGTTGTGTTTCCATAGTTCCTTTTTTAAATTATTGTATTTTTAAGAGAGTGAAACGGGCTAAAACGCGTGTTTCCAGAATAATTTTCAGACCAGAAACACCCGCAAAGATCCTTGAGAGAACCCGACGGTCTTGCATTCCACCTCTGTCTTCATCTCTCCGCCATCTAATGTTATGGTTACCGCTCACATGTCACAGTTGTCCTGCGCACGACGAGAAGACCGCGCGCCGGTTCATAGCCCTGCGCCTAGAGTAGATCCCGCGCTAGAAGCACCAGCGAGCGCGCCCTGCGCCTAGAGTAGATCCCGCGCTAGAAGCACCAGCGAGCGCGCCCTGCGCCTAGAGTAGATCCCGCGCTAGAAGCACCATCGAGCGCGCCCTGCGCCTAGAGTAGGTCCCGCAGTAGAAGCACCAGCGAGCGCGCGCTCAAACGGTAAGCCTTCATTTAACAGACGAGAGAGCCACAACCGAAGTTCCCCGAAGTTCATGCTCGCTTTTTTTTCCCGTTCTATCTCATTGTATAAACCGGTGTGGCATTAAATTTTGCGGTCGATTAGGATAGGTTAGCTACATTATAAATACTTTAAAACATTGTGGATGGTTGGTTATATTAGATAAGTATAGCTACATTAAAAATACTGTAAAATAATTTTATGGTTGCTTAGCAAATAACTCTTTAATATGTAGCTATCCAGGGCTAGGAAACCGTTTACAAGATTTCACAGTATCTTTAATGTAGCTATCCTAACCAAATCAACCGTCCACAATGTTTTAAAGTATGTATAATGTAGCTAACCTAACCTAATTGACCATTAGTTATCATGAGTTACAATGAACAAAAAAAAAACCGAAGATGCACGATCGGGCGTTTGGCTCTCTCGTCTGTGAAAAGAAGGCTTCCCCACAGAGACAGCCCTGACGAGGCGGCCCTTACGAAAAGAGGAAAACTAGAAAATGAGTTTAGAAACTTTTTAATTATTTGAAACCAGGTTAACAATCGTGGTATGATAATTAGAAATTTAGATTTAAATATACGGTACATAT
Organism: Bacillus rossius redtenbacheri; assembly: GCF_032445375.1. Classification (NCBI taxonomy): domain Eukaryota; kingdom Metazoa; phylum Arthropoda; class Insecta; order Phasmatodea; family Bacillidae; genus Bacillus; species Bacillus rossius. Next base: position 5,520,673 of record NC_086330.1, on the reverse strand, counting down.
GGAACACTTAATGAATTAAAAAAAAAACTTAAGGGTGTATGTACATCCGGGACCAGGATATTATTTTATTCTTAAGTCTAACACAGTTGCCGAATCTTCCAACTTCAAAAAAAAAAAAACTATATATATAATTTATACATTCGCACAGTTGAATTTTTAAAATTGTTTTTGCAATATGGATAAGGAGAACCAAATTGAATGAATAACTGAAAATGTTTTGGTGTAAAGGCAATGCCGGTGGCAACTGCGTGGTATGGTTAAAAATTTTTTTTCGATAAATGTATTAATTTTATTTAGCCGTTTTAAAATCATAAAATTCTGGTGATTTTAGAAGGCCAGCTAAAATTAATTTTTTTTTTTATAAAATAATTGAAATGAGTAGAGCCACTCAAAAAGTCGGTAAGTTTAACCATGTTGAATGATAATATAAAATATTGACCTGGAATGAGACACACACCCTTAAAAAATATTCTTAATGGATTAAAAATTGTACCAGTAAACAAATTAAAATACATGTCAGTACATTATGTTTCCTTTCAATACACTGTTATCCTGAAAGCTGAAAGCCTGGAAGACAAATATGTTAAAGTTATCAAAAAATATATATAAATGACAAGTTTTTTAGACTCACGACATGACATGGGTAAAATTAAATAATGTTTTTTTTTCTACGTATCAGATTCCAAAGGTAATATTATGGTACACATACCAGAGTTACGACCCTCTTTGCTACACTAGCGCCACGTCCTGCGCACCAAGAGACAGCAGCGCTTCCCTGCGAGAGGCTTTGGTACTACTTCAATATCAGCTCCAAGCGCCGCCGCCAGGAGCGCTAGCTGCGCGTAGTTCCACTGGTTCCGTTTCACGCCGCTAGGAGCGAGTATTTTGCCTCGCAACATCGGTCTGTGATGGCAGATACCTTAATTACATTAATATTAACTGAACGAAAAGGGGATAGAAATGATACTCTACATACAAAAAAATAATAACAATGCCTATATAAGTATAATAATATCTAATCATCAACATTTATTTCGTCAATGTTGAAAGAATCTACTTATTAAAGTAAATAATTCAAAAAATTGTGTCCGAGTGATAATTAGGTTTGTAGATTATTCCAGTAAAGAGAGTTTTCGAATTAAACAACTATCCTTTTAAAAAGAACTAAATAGATTCTTCAAAAAAAAATACACAAAAAAACTTACCCTTCGTAAAAATGAACTCAGCTTTCAACAATGTTCAAATTAATAAGTACAAAAAACAAACCGCATTGTAAAGAGCCACAATGAATGGTAATACCTTACAATAATTACTTTATAAATTGCTATCAAATACTACATTTAATGACCACTTACGACTCCATATATACCTATTTGACACCGTTTCTTCCAATTCGAAGTTCAAACGTATCAGTTATGGCATTCTTTATCAACTAAAACAATATTATGTTTAGGATGAAATGTCGATTATACACAAATATTTAAAATTTACCTGATCGAAAATTCAAATGAACACAAAGAAAAACCACAAATACCTAATAAACTCATAGGAAGAAATAAGAGCATTAATTTATTATTGTCAATTTTATTGACAAAAGATATAGGTACTAACCAGTTGGAACACCCTACGTAGACTTGTTTTGTTCATAAATGTTGATATCGTAAAAACAATCTGCAGTACGAATATTGTTATGAAAAATCGTAAATAAATCAAATAATATACAAATTTTTGTATATATGTAAGTAGCCTATATACAAAAAAGTACTAGAGTGCAGGTTCTTGAATACGGCAGGTTTGCGACCGTGGCCATACCGGATTATCGAACGTCAGGTTAGTTTAAACGAGAAATTTTTTTATAAAGTACAATGGCATCTAAGACATGCTGTAATGCACTGTTCTATAGAAAATGAAATACATACGAGCATTGATCTTTTCTGATAAATCATTACGGAAATGTACCCGTGAAATGTGATACGTGACATGCGACCCGCTATAAAACAAAAAGGAAAACATTTTAATGAAACGCAAACTGACAGAATCGATAAACTCTTATGGCTCTGTCTCATTTTAAATTTTAGCTACCAACACCTTCCAATATGTTGTGTCAAATCAAGTTAGAGATTATATCGTCACCGAAAAAATTCATTATCACGGTCATGTTTGTTGGACAAGTTGGATGACTTGAGTTTCCACCAAATATTTTGCATACAGGACGGGTTCTAAAATATCTCGGATGTGGATGCGATCTGCCAATCAAAATCGTGCCTGGCGAAAACGGAAATGTCTTCCGTTAACAGTCACAACAAATCTTTAAAACGGCGAAGAAAAATGGGTGATTAAAGAGGTTATAAAAATGAACTAACTAAAATAATGTTAATATGAATGTTATGTGCGAAATAATTTTATGTTTAAAATATAAATAAAAATATATTTTATAAATAAAAAAATAAATCACCTCGTGTGATAAGGAAGGTAAGCAGTTACGCCTCGTTCTAGTAGGAGGGTGTGACGGTATTACTTGGTACACGATGTCTATTTTGCCAGTCATGAAACATCTCGGAAGTTCAAGAAAAAGGTTATCAGTTAATCTGTAGCGATTAGCGCTAATCATTACGGCGTTTTCGGGCCAATAACCATCCCTTCCCCTCATCAAACGAAAGCACGCGAACGCGCAGCCAGTACTTTCTTTAAGTCATAAATAGGCTTGCACTCAGTCTTTCTACGTTCACCCTTAGTCCAGCCTCCTACTTCGACTGCTCGCCTTGGCATTAGGGTCGTTTGTTGTTCGAACGACGTGTCCGCATATTCAGGTCCAACCTAAGTGTGAACTGTTGGCGGCGAATCGGTACAGGGGTTTGTTAGCACCCTTAACGTGATTTATCCAGGCATTTGCTGTTTCAGGCACCTCTTCCCGTATGCCTTAGTAAAGTCAGTGTTATGTCGAGAGTATTGGCACGTTCGTGGTTTTTGTAAATGTTCTTCTTATATGTTGCGCGTTCGAGTCGTTAGGAATTCAATTGTAAATATTGCTTAAAATTTAGCCTTGTCAATTTATTTCACCTCGCATTTACCAATTGTTCGCGTATTGTTTTTCTGCCCTATGAGAAACATTTTGAGTTTTCATAGCACTTTATTATTTTTATTTTTGGCGTCCAATCAGATTACGTGCACGGTAAACTATCTCCTTGTCTAACGCGCCATGAGTAGAGACCTGAAAAATTCGCGGATTCATTTCGTGACATGCTACAATTTAAATAATTATACCTTAATGCTGCCTCTGCCATTGGTTCACTGTTAATCTGGAGTAATGAGGGCCAATTAGAGACCCTCACTCGTGGAAGTGTCGAATCACAGGCGGCCCAGTCGAGACGACTCACAAGTCAACAGTCAATGAACAGTTGGCATTTGCCCGAGTGTGTAGAGGATAGTGGAGTCTATCCTGGAGGTCGTTGAACCCGCGAGTTTCCCCAGTCTCTACTGATCTGGAATGCCGAAGGAAGACCTCGCTGCACTACAAGTCCCGACTGCAGCCAAGGAGCGGAGCCACGAGGTCAGTGACCCCACGTGAGGTCATGAGACTACAGACCCCGCGCGACACTAGAGGAGAGCTGCTGCAACACCTCCACACATGGCTCGCGGCCTGACAGTAGATGTAACCAAACTATAACTTGTGTTGGTGATATAAACAATTGAAGAGTTACAGTCACACCAACACAAGGAAACGCAAGTTACAGGTCTCAATGACTCGCCTCGTTTGACTCGCCTGGTATGACTCGCCTCGCATGAGTTGCCTCGTATTACTCTCCTCTAATGACTCGCCTCGCATGACTTGCCTCGTATGACTCACCTCTCATGACTCGCCTCGTATGAATCGTCTCATATGACTCGCCTCGTATGACTCGCCTCGCATGACTTGCCTCGTATTACTCGCCTCTAATGACTCGCCTCGCATGACTTGCCTCGTATGACTCACCTCTCATGACTCGCCTCGTATGAATCGTCTCATATGACTCGCCTCGAATGACTCGCCTCGCATGACTTGCCTCGTATTACTCGCCTCTAATGACTCGCCTCGCATGACTTGCCTCGTATTACTCTCCTCTAATGACTCGCCTCGCATGACTTGCCTCGTATGACTCACCTCTCATGACTCGCCTCGTATGAATCGTCTCATATGACTCGCCTCGTATGACTCGCCTCGCATGACTTGCCTCGTATTACTCGCCTCTAATGACTCGCCTCGCATGACTTGCCTCGTATGGCTCGCCTCTCATGACTCGCCTCGTATGAATCGTCTCATATGACTCGCCTCGTATGACTCGCCTCGCATGAGTTGCCTCGTATTACTCGCCTCGTATGACTCGCCTCGTATGACTCGCTTCTCATGACTCACCTCGCATGACTCGCCTCGCATGAGTTGCCTCGTATTACTCGCCTCGTATGACTCACCTCGTATGACTCGCCGGAGCACTCGCCGAATTAGTTCTTTCAGAAGGACGTCGTCAATGCCGTCCCATTGTCATCCGGGGCAGTCAGTGTGCGCGAAGCCAGAAACCTAAAAAGCTTTCTATAACTCGCTTTGTGCAAGATGCACCTCACACTTTCGTAGAATCACATGCACGAACGGGTGCAGTGCGTGTTATGTGGGTTAGCTTGGCACCCGGGCCTCATGGTGCAGACTGCAGTGACTACCCACTGGAGTGCGGCGGGGGAGGACTGGCTAACTAGCGTCGTGGTGTCTGGCTTACATCACACTCACAAGCCTAGCTTAGTGTCCTAGTTTATCTCGCGGGTGGCGTGTAGCGCAAAGCTGTGCGAATCGCTACCTTTTAGACACATCAGGCGGAAGATATTTTTCCTAGCCCAAGTTAAACTAAATTGTCCGGGGAGGAGGCTTAAAGCCTAAACTCTCTACTGATGATGAGTAGAGTCTGGAAAAATTCGCGGTTTCAATGACCTCTAGGATAGACTCCACGATCCTCTATGCACTCGGCCAAATCACGCCTGCTCATTGGCTACCGACTCGTGACACCTTTTAACTGGGTTTGCTCGTGATTACATACTTGTTGTGCTTAGAGTTTTTCATTGGTTCAGAGTCCTTCAGATAAACTGTGGCCCAATCGATGAAGCAGCACGAAGGTAACAGAGTTTTGATTCTAGCCTGTCGCGAAATGAATCCGCGAATTTTTCCGGTCTCTAATGATGAGTTTAAACCATGCGGGAAAAGGTACTGGGGGGTATAGGCCAGTCATGGCAGCTATTGATACCGTGTTTGACGCCCCATTGGTCGCCCTAGCTTAAAGCTAGCTAATGCGACCCAGGTAACACCTGCACAGACACAAGGAAAAACCCTTGGTCGGGTCATGCGGGGATCTAGTAACATGCATTGAAGCAAGCTGGCAAACTACTGGACAAGGGTAAGAAGTTCCGGGTAAGAACTACAACTAAGTGTATTTGTTTGGGAGGGGTCTGTAGGTGCGCCCCAGTCCGAAGCCTTTACGCCCAGTCATGCTTGGTTTCAGCCGTGCAGAAGAGGCATTAAGGGTGTCCACAAGTAAAAAAAAATATTTCGTACCAACTTAGGCGAGAAAAAAGTAATTAATAGATTGAAAAAAAAGAGTGCTAAATTATAATTTGTTATGGTTTTAACAATTTAGAAAGCTATTATGACATTGCAATGCTCTAATTTAAATATCACACCACGCACACATACATTCCATAGTTTTTTTTTTAAAAAATAATTTCGCTTAGTAACAAAACATATTGGAGTTACTGTAATATTATTATATTAAAGAAAAAAATACTAGATCTGAGCGTAAATGTACTAGACCACTAAAAACTTATAAAAGTACTAGATCTAGTAGGAAAGTACTAACTGTGGATACCCTGGAGGTAGCATGCACTTGACATCCCTGTTCATACACAACTTATGGCGCTCTCGCACACGCACGAACAAACCACGCGAGGGGGCGGTAGGGGAAGGGAAAAGGAGGGGAGGAAGCAAGGTAGGGGAAGTGGGAGAGGGGCCGGAGAAGGAAAGGAAGAGGCGCGATGAGATGACGCAACTCTTGACCTAGCGTCATCATTAGCGCAGATGAACAGTTATATCTTCCGGGAAAAACAACTTTATGTCAGCTCTAATTTTATTATAATTGGTCAAGCAGATTGGTCTATACCATTTTTTTAGAAAAAGTATATAGATAAATGTTTCGAATTTTTAATAAACGTTTCAGGGCAAGGGTGGCCAATCTTTTATAGTAAAAGGCCAGTTGAATGAATTAAGAAATCTAGAGCGGATATTTGAATCTTGCGTGTTCTTCTAGTTACCAACAAAATCCCTTCCTTCTTTGATCTTAAGCTATTTTGTTTTTTGATGGATTTTAAGGGGATGTCTTAAATGTAACATCCATTACATTTTTTTACGGAGTATTGGCTGGCTTATTCTAACCGCACATAAGCAATGAGTCCGAATATTTAGACTGAAGTTCACTTATTAGCATATAATTTTATCTAAATAAAGCGTATGGAAGAAACTGTACAATATTTTTTGTTAAATTCATGCGCTGATAAGTTATTTTTGTTTAAATTATACTTTTAAGTCTATAAGTTATTTATAGGGACTGGAAAAATTCGCGGTTTCAATGACCACTAGGATAGACTCCACGATTCTCTATGTTCTCGGGAAACTATCACCTGGTCATTGGCTACCGACTCGGGACACCTGTTTACTGCGATTCTTATGATTCCATACTTCTTTTGTTGAGTGTTTGCCATTGGCTCAGAGTCCTTCAGGTAGATTGCGGTCCAATCACTGACGCAGCATTAAGCTAAACGAGTTTGGATTCCAGCCTGTCTCGAAAGGAATCCGCGAATTTTTCCGGTATCTAGTTATTTCATATTAATGTTTCTCGCCACTTGACTTGAAGATAATGGGATGGACGCCATGGTTTTAAGGCATTATAATTATTATGAACTCGAGGAGACGAGGTCACCACAGTCTAGACGTAAGGCCCACTGCGCATGTGATACGCCAGGTAGGATCGACCTTGTCGCAGTACCAGCCGCTGCTCCGCTTCTGTAATCCAGGCGTCTCTGGGGCCCACAGGGGCGGGGCCCCGGTGCGGCATGGCAGCACAGGAGAACCACTTTTTTAAATTAAAAAAGTTTTTTTCAGGGTTAATGAAATCATAAACCCGCCTTTCCCTCGGGCCTGATGCGATCGCACGGGAGTTGCGGCCGCGCTCAGCCTCCTAGAGGCCGGCGCCTGGCGCGGCAGGCGACCCGCGCAGCACCGGTGTCGAGCGGACAAGCCTAGCTCGCAGGCGCGCGCTACTTGCAGAGGGGGCGACGGAGGACTACCATACTGGAAAACTACCATAATGACAGTATTCCACCTGGCCTCTTCGAAAAAGGCGGAAAAATACCATAACGGAAAACTTCCATAATTTTAAAGGAAAAGGCGGAATTCTGCCATATTTTCTTATACACTCCATGGAATGAGTACAGATGCTTTTCTCTCGAAGTAGTGTGAAGAAATACATCGCTAGGTAGCGTTAACAGTTAAAACATAAAACATGCTTTATACTATTACACGTAGAAATATTACACATCCAAAATAAAAACACCGAATTCTAATTTTTGTTACAATTAAAATTACAAATCATTTAATAGCGATGTCACTGCGATGTGCACAAATATTTTAAAAAAACTTATCTGTAGTTGGGTACTCAAAGAAGTTCATGTTTAATAATCCCGATGATTTAATTAATTTTCTGAGGGTTTATTGTATGAAATAAAACATTAATTTATTCTCCTGCTTAACCCTGAGGTAAGCTATTACCAAAAATTCTATACTCAGGAGTACTGCAAGTTCCAATAAAATATAGTTGTATTCAAATAATGTGAATATTTATAAATACTAAGCAAATCTCACAAAACTAGTGATATCTAAATTCTTAGTTTTCAGAAACTGATCGATTTAAGGTCAGTAAGATCATTATCTAAAATTCCGGCGATGTCAGTATGGAATATCTTTTAATTTAAGATCTCCAACACTATCATTAATTTAGTACTTAATTAAAGAATTTGAAAATGCCTATCTGCAAACAGTTGTTTGAATAGCTTTCCAGTATTAGCTACGCATATTAAGAACGGAAAAACAAAAACATAAAAAGCCAAAAGTAATATAACAAGGTTAACTTTTCTGTGGCTTTAAAACCAAATAAATAAAATGTTATACAATAACTTCATGCCCGTAAGCACACACATATTTTAACTAAACACACTCTTTCAATATCTAACATTTATTTCAAAATAACTTTACCATCGACAGTGCAAGCTCTTTACATATTTTTACTAGTCTATAGTTCTATATAATTATTGTACAGCGGGACTGTAAGTTTGTTTGTATAAAATCAACTAAAAAATTGCCAGACTAGTTACACAAATTATATTTCACTGTTATGAAATTACACAATTCATGTTGAACAAAGAACATAAGAACACATAAATTTATTCGTTACCAAGGATAGATGTTACTACACGTACTGCACGGGTTATTGACACAAGAAACTACAGTAAACTCGTGGAATAACACCATGTCAGTGTTAAGAAGACTGCAAGTATCCGCTCTACCACTCTGGTTCTGGGGTAGAGCGCCTGCCTTATGACTTGTAGGACCCGGGTTCGCGCCCCGGCTCCTCCAAGGCGGATTGCCCAGATGAAATGGTGGCATTTTCTCTGGTAGGAATACAATCCCTTGCAACAAGTCAGGCTACCAAAGAAACGGTGGGTGGAACAGAAAAAAACCTTCCAGGTGGCTTCCAAATGGGGAGCCCGTTTCTTTTCTTGGGCTCCCCATGCGGTGGCCATCCCGGGGGTTTCTCCGGGGGAACGGAGTTTTGCAAAAAAAAAAAAAATTAGTTTTGTAACGATTTAGTTTTTAGTAACTGTAGCATTATCATTCCAACATGTTATAAATAAAGCTCAAACTAACATTTAATTTTTTTTTGCTTTTGTACATAAAATATTTGAATTAAGTGTGTATCAGTCAGTGAGTTGTTGTATACCGATGTTGTGTGTTCAACCATTTATCGGTATATATTTTCTTGAAGTATTATTGACAGTTAAATTTTAGTCACAAACTATTGACCAATACCTCTGTATGTAGTATTTTAAATGTTTTTGACGAAAAAAAATATTTTATTCCTAAAAATATTATTTCTGAAAAACCACGTAGTTTTCAGTCAGGAAGATCGTCTTACATACAGTGGTATGTGTATGTATATATGTGTTTAATTATCTTACAAATAGACGCTTTGCAGTCTAATTTGCAAATGCAATTTCAATTTCATGATATAAGGTGTTCCGCAAAGTAGTAGTTTATCTCAAATACTCTTTAATATTTAATAAATTATGTATATACCAACTGTAATTGGAATTGATATATATGTGTGTGTGCGCGCGTGCGTGCCAGTATAACATCTAGATATAAATAAAATATTCTATTTATTTCAACATGAGCAAAGCCTTTTATACTTTCCAACCCAAACTTATTATTAAAAAATTATCAATTTTAGACCTCGTTAAACAATGCGTGGTATTTATTTGTTATGATTATCTTACAAATAGACGCTTTTCAGTAAAATTTTCAAATGCAATTTTATGGTATTAGATGTTCCGCAAAGTAGTAGTTTATCTCAACTACTCTTTAATATTTAATAAATGATATATTTCAACTGTAATCAGAATTGAACAAGAAAAGTTGCTGAAAAAAAAAGAAATATGTTTGTGAAACTATTCAGCAAGATATTTCAGCTGTCCGGATCTGGTTTTCAAGTTAACAAACGTCTCTGAATTACGATAACATTTATTGTACATAATTTAGTAAAAAACTAATTCAATTAATTAGAATTATCAAATACCTTCCAGTTATATTGTATTTTTCACCAACATGTAGATCTTGAACTTGAAGAACATGTAGTACTTGAATATCTTAGGTCTTATTAAATTTATAACTTTCTCTGCATCAATGCCTGATTGTATACTTTGTTCTTCAAATTTAATAGCTATGAAATAGAATATAGTGTCGTAATTGGTAATTTAACTAATTTTGATTGTAATAGAATTGAAAATATGCAGAAAAAAAATTTCTTAAATTAATATTTTACAATTTCAGGCTTTTTAATTTCTTTTAAATATGCTACATTTCTATATACATTTAATTTGCATTTATTATTTTCTAGACGTTCAATCAGTGATACACATGTTATTATATACGTTTTATTACCATTTTTGATGCTTCAAACATAATATCTTGGCTTGGATTAAGAATTTAAACTTGCAAATATAGAATTAGTGACACTTTTAAAACCATTAGTAACTATAAAATCTGTAAAAAATTAAAATTCTTTTTGAATAATCTAGAAAGATTCATTGGTAAAAAACTTAAGCAAAAAGGTATTTAAAACTTTTATAATTTACATATTTATTTTGTAAACACCATTGTAGTTTCTGTTTAAGATTTTTGTGAAAACTAAAGTAACCAATTAGTTACTATGAACTTTATCAATTTTTATCTATCTGTGTGTTGTTTCGTGTTTTGTCTATCATTGTATGTCTTGTGTTAATGTGTTTTTGGTTGTTATTCTATGTGATTATATGGTACCTTTTTTTAAAGTATGTGTCGTAAGGCACAAAAAACAGAATTTCAATTTGATATGACAGTTTTAAAGAAGCATAATAATATGTTACGGATAGTAATATTTTTTTATTTTGTAATATAAAAATACTTAAATTTTAGCAGAGTTATTTTTGAAAGACTGCAAACCTGTGTAAAGCCCACCAACATTCGACGTACGAACCTGTGTCTCCCCTAGAGCGCCTGTGCTGCTTGCCCTGTGCCAACAAACTACACTACACAAAAATATTTCCCTCGAATTTCAGCATCTTAAATATACATTTTTTTGAATTTAAATTATTTTGGACATTAAAAACCTAAATACCTGAGATTTATGTATTCTATAATCCTAATAATAAAAACATTACATAATAAAACAATTGAATATTTGCGTTGAATTTTCACTCATTAAATAATGATCTACATTTACTTCAATTATTCTAGTGTGCAAAAATATAAATCCTATGAAGATAGTTACATTACATTAGGTTTTTATGAGTAAGGCCGTTGTCCTCATTCCGTGGAATGTATAAGAAATATTGGCAGAGTTCCCCTTCGTACATTTTTTTATGGTAGTCTTCCATTATAGTACTTTTTCACCGCCTTCGTCAAAATAGGTGGAAAAGTACCATAATGGAAAACTACCATATGTATGTTTTTTTTAAATCGTCGTAATAAGAATACAGTGCTGCTCCCTATAATACATTTTTTGGAAACATTTCTTTCTTCTAGTCCGAGATTTTGAAATGATTTTTATTGCAACTATCACCGTCAGAAGCGCTATCTGTAAGCATTAACGTTAACCCGAGAAACAGCTAGAGGGTTGAAAACTTTATCCATGGAGTGTATAAGAAAGTATGACAGAATTCCGTATCATCCTTTGAAATTATGGCAGTTTTCCGTTATGGTACTTTTTCCGCCTTTTTCGAAGAGGCCAGGCAGAATACTGCCAGTATGCTAGTCTCCCAGTATGGTAGTCTTCCGCACCCCCGCGCAAGCTTCGTCACACTTATGCTCCACCGAAAAACTTTAAGGAAATATGTCTTTTTGAAGTGACAACGTCTAATAAATCGATGAACGCCGGCTGCACGCACGAAAAAGTGTCCCGTTACACACATTCTTACGTTACGCTGTGTCCCGTTACGCACATTGTTCCATTACGCTGTGTCCCGTTACGCTCATTGTACGCTTGCGCCGCATCTATCTCTCTTCCACTCGACTGTTTATAAAGTGAAGTGTAAAGTTAATGTGGTTTTCATTGCTTATTACAACAACAATTTCGGCAATAAAGGTTAATTATTCTTGCATTTTAAATATATGATTACTATTATAATTTCAAGTATTTATTATTTTATTATTAAAATAAAAATGATTCAATTTTTTTCATAAAGTATGCAATAATTTCATCAATGTTTTGTTATGACGTCACGTTAAACTATCGTCCGTAAACCGACTTTACAGACAACCAATTTTTTCATGTAAAGGTTCACATATTCGAAATGATCTCATGGACACGAACTGTAATAGGCATAATTAATCAATTTTATTTTCTTATTATAAGTCTGTTTAATATATAAGCAAATTAATCATATGTTTTAATTTAAGATTCCATGTTAAATACTAAATAATTAAAGCTACGCAGTACTGCTTAGCTGCTCGCGAAGGTCACGCCCGAACTAACGGTTCCTCCTGGCCAATGAGAAGCTGTGTTACAAGGCCAGAGGAATAGTTAATTTAAAACAATTAAAAAAAAAAAATGTTGTCTGTAAAGTCGGTTTACGGACGATAGTTTAATATGACAACGTCATAACAAAACATTGATGAAATTATTGAATACTTTATGAATAAAATATAATCAATTTTATTTAAATAATAAAAGAATAAACACTTCAAATTATACTAGTAATCAGATTTTTAAAACGCAAGAATAATTAACCTTTTTTGCCGAAATTGTGTTTTAATAAGCAATGAAAACCACATTAACTTTTCACTTCACTTAATGAACAGTCGAGTGGAAGAGAGATAGATGTGGCGCAAGCTTACAATTAGCGTAACGGGACACAGCGTAACGGAACAATGTGCGTAACGGGACACTTTTTCGCACGTGCAGTCGGCGTTCATCGATTTATGAGACGTTGTCACGTCAAAAATATTAATTTTAATGTAAGAAATTCGTGTAAAATGTATAAAAGATAAAAATATAAAAATTCAAATACTTCATAATACAACTTGGCCCGCGAAGATGAAATTTGGCTGAGTGGGCGGCGCTCACTGTTCGTTCACTTAATTACAAACACTTACTGTAAGCTGTTTTATGTGACGATAAAAATTACAGGAATTCATAGAACATTGTCAGTCTGTTAAAGAGGTTTTTTTTTAGCCTCTGCTTACATTAATTTGATTTTGTAAGTTTACAGCAGCGAGATGTTTTGATTTTACTTACGAAGTATTAATGCATTTTCTCTTTAGTCTTTATTGTTTTCTGACTAATTAATAAATGATTCTACAGCATTACTTAATATATTATCCTATAAACGAATGTAATGCTAATATTTTCCGTTACTCAATCCATTAACCTTTATCATTGATAAAACTGTGGTTTACCAACATAATCTGTTAAGTAGCACTTAATGTACAAAAAATTTGTTGTTTGAAATATCGCTCAGTGAAATAAACCTTTAACTAATCCAGCAGTTAAAGGAGAGGTTGTCCAAGTAGTTCGCGTGTCTGGCGCTAGATGGCAGGCGCGGTATCGCGTGAAGCCGCGCTCCTCTGTCACGTGGTCATGCCGGGTGGGGGGGAGGGGAAAGGGCGTGTCTCTACCCCCCCTCCCCACCCGCTAGCACGCACGTGCCTAGAGGTCGCCGTGCCGCCTAGTGGAAGAAATTACACATTTGAATGTATAAAAAAATTTGGTTGTCTGTAAAGTCGGTTTGCGGACGATAATTTAACGTGGCGTCATAACAAAACATTGATGAAATGATTGCATACTTTTATGAATAAAATTGAATCATTTTTATTGAATTATCACCATTTTGTATGGATACAAAGAAGGAGTGAAATGAAATCTACAATTTAATTGATGATTTTATTTTTATTTTCACTCATTAATTAAAATATGTTTATTACTTTAACGAACAGTTTATTTTAACTATAACTTTATTACATGTTTGCTATTTAACTTTTTCCAATCTGTGTTATTCTGTTAAGGATAGGACGATGATAGGGAAAGTAGGAAACGAATGGGAGTGTTTCAAGTTTAATGTGCCTCGAAAAAGAAAAATCGATGGTTGTTCCAATCAAGTGGAAGAGAGATAGATACGGCGCAAGCGTACAATGAGCGTAACGGGACACAGTGAAACGGGACAATGTGCGTAACGGGACACTTTTTCGTGCGTACAGCTGCGTTAATCGATTTATTAGACGTTGTCACGTCAAAAAATCTTAATGCATAACATAACTTATTTCTGATTGTTTACCATGTAGTTTCGGAGACGTTCTGATACGACACAACACAGCTAACTTATTTTGTTTATGCGTCTTACTTAGTTGACTTACTGAAAAATTTGATAGTGGTTATTTTTAAAGGAGAAAGAATCATGTATGAATACGCGTGCAGTAAAAGTGAAGTCACAAAGACCTTGGTAGCTGTGCTGTACAGATGTGGTGTTCATATAGAAAAGCAAGGTTGATCGATATATTCCGTCCCCAGTTTGTTACAGATTACGTTGTGTGTATCGAGTTCGAGGTTGCCTATGGACTTAAGTATTTGGCGAACTAATTTGTGGCGTGAATACTTGGCATTATATTTGCCTTTGCTTAACTCTATAAAACAAGTGCATACAAATGTACTAAACATAGATTATTTAATTTAATAAAATATATTGTTTTATAGAGAAATAATATGAATTTCAGAGTGATTAATCGGGAAATGTGAAGCAATTAAATAATTATTTATTGCATGACTTAATTTAGGACAATATATTTATAAAAGCAGCCAGAAAAACTTGCGCATCGTAGTAAGCAGAATAATGTTTCATGGAAACATTTCCAACCATTTACTAGAAGCAAAAACTGTGTTATAATTCGCAATGGACCAACCTTCCCTTGGAAATCAGTTAGTTCCTAACCTTGGTAAACTCAAGTTCAGAAATGTAGATGTGTACATTAATAACAAGTCATGTCGCAAAACAAGCTGAACATGTTAGGGGAGTAGTTAAGATCATAGAGTTCAGACTGACTGGTGAGTGCGATTATGTTAAGCTGTAAGCCAAATCAAGCAGAACACCAGCGAGAACAGGTTACGCAGGTTGAGCGGCAGTCTGAACCCATGATCTGGGAAAAGGTATTGAAAAGATTAACAAAGCTTGCAAGCAGGGATTGAAAGCTACGATCACACATAAATAATCATGCAGTGGGCATGGCTGTTGACAGGATGGGCAGACATGCTAGCCACAATAAGGTGCTGGGTACACATAATGAGCCATACAGCCGGCAGTAGAAAACCATAGGAAGGTGGGTCTGGCCATTTGGTGGAACGAGCAGACATGGTAGCCACGTCACGGTGCTAGCTATACATGTCAAGCCATACAGCCGCCAGTGGAAGTGCAAAGGAAGGTGGGTCTGGCCGGTGGAGGGATGGCCAGACACGCTAGCCACAGCGCGGTGCAGGCTACGCGTGTCGAGCCATACAGCCGGCAGCGGGAGCGCAAAGGGAGGCGGGACGGGCCGACACGCTAGGCAGGGCGCGGTGCAGGCTACACGTGTCGAGCCATACAGCCGGCAGCGGGAGCGCAAAGCGAGGCGGGACGGGCCGACACGCTAGGCAGGGCGCGGTGCAGGCTACACGTGTCGAGCCATACAGCCGGCAGCGGGAGCGCAAAGCGAGGCGGGACGGGCCGACACGCTAGGCAGGGCGCGGTGCAGGCTACACGTGTCGAGCCATACAGCCGGCAGCGGGAGCGCAAAGGGAGGCGGGACGGGCCGACACGCTAGGCAGGGCGCGGTGCAGGCTACACGTGTCGAGCCATACAGCCGGCAGCGGGAGCGCAAAGCGAGGCGGGACGGGCCGACACGCTAGGCAGGGCGCGGTGCAGGCTACACGTGTCGAGCCATACAGCCGGCAGCGGGAGCGCAAAGGGAGGCGGGACGGGCCGACACGCTAGGCAGGGCGCGGTGCAGGCTACACGTGTCGAGCCATACAGCCGGCAGCGGGAGCGCAAAGGGAGGCGGGACGGGCCGACACGCTAGGCAGGGCGCGGTGCAGGCTACACGTGTCGAGCCATACAGCCGGCAGCGGGAGCGCAAAGGGAGGCGGGACGGGCCGACACGCTAGGCAGGGCGCGGTGCAGGCTACGCGTGTCGAGCCATACAGCCGGCAGCGGGAGCGCAAAGGGAGGCGGGACGGGCCGACACGCTAGGCAGGGTGCGGTGCAGGCTACGCGTGTCGAGCCATACAGCCGGCAGCGGGAGCGCAAAGGGAGGCGGGACGGGCCGACACGCTAGGCAGGGCGCGGTGCAGGCTACGCGTGTCGAGCCATACAGCCGGCAGCGGGAGCGCAAAGCGAGGCGGGACGGGCCGTGGGCGGCAGTATCGAGCCGGGCGGGCGGCGCGGGCGCCAGGCGAGCGAGGCAGCAGTGTTGGACAGACTGGAAGCTAGGCCGGCTGCGCGCTGCCGAGGCACTAGTGGCACGAGTGTCGACATGAGTTGATGACAGACCTGCCCCGCGGGAGTTTCTAGTCCAGTTTTTTTTTTTTTAGTTAGTTGTTCGGGGGCGCGTGCGGGGGGGAAGTTGTCGAGTGCGGTCCAGTGGATTACCGTGACGCGACCACGGAGTGTTCACGCAACTGCGGAAAGGAGGCTTCGGTTGACAGAGGGCTTTACTGCAAGGGTCAAGATGGCGCCGACAGCAGGTCTTACAAAGGTTAGGCCACATCTCTGGTTTCATTTACGCTTTGCGGGTCCTGTCTTGCCAAAAATGCGAGTGTTTCTCTCCACATATGTACGCATTATGGAGGCTTCGAGTGTGATTCGTGTGTTTACACGCAAACACCAAGGCACATCCGTGTCAACAATTTCGAAGTGTGTGGCTTGTGTGTGTTTTATTTTTGTGGTATTTATAAATGTTTAAAGAGCTGTGCAAATTATTTTCAGGTACCAATGTGAACCGACTTATTTTTCCGCTAGATATTTCTCGTGCGACTTACATTTGCGATGCCTTTTGGTCTTTTATACTAAAAAATAAATAATTGCCAGGTGTTATTTTATAAAATAGTCTCATAATTAATCGTTTTATATGTGATTTTTTGAAAACTTGTTTTGCCACTCTTCATGACTTTGTCTCTGAGGAGCATATAATGTTTTGTTGTTTTGTATAAATATTTATTGAGGTGAAAGATAACCCTACTTTTTTTTTAAATTTTTTAATAAATGTTTGCCCGAAATATGACATAATGATGAAATCGTGTTCATCATACTACGGACCATTCATTCGGGCAAATATTTATTGTTTGAAATTTTAATAGAGGAACGGACGATCTTTGTTTTTAAATATAATTTTAAGGAATCTCACTTTTAATCGTTAAAATGTTTTGTAGCATCTAAAAAAAAAAAAAAAAAAAGGTGAGTTCGGAAAAATGCTGTATTTTGTGAAAATATCGCTGTTTATTTGAAACTAAGGGAAACTGGGACGTGGGTTCCTCCATTGGGGCGCTGCGGTCGGGTGACGTGTTGGCTCGCCATTGGTCTGCGCGGCCTCGCCTCGACCGGTCGACACTTCGATGGGTCGACCGCGGCGGGGTCGATTGTCCGGTCGAACGCCCATTCACGAGGACCGCTCGGTCGCGCGCTGCCTTCTTCAGCTGGTCGACCCTCGCAGCTAGCTGCCCCCCCCCCCCCCCCAACCACCCTCTTCCAACTATCCCTCTGGCCGACCACCGGGAAGTTCGCTACACGCCTTTCGACGTTCCTCCCGCAAAGAAATACGTGAAAGCCTTTAGAAAAAAAATTGGTTGTCTGTAAAGTCGGTTTACGGACGGTAGTTTAACGTGACAACGTCATAACAAAACATTGATGAAATGATTGCATACTTTTATGAATAAAATTGAATCATTTTTTATTGAATTATCACTATTTTGTATGGATACAAAGAAAGAGTGAAATGAAATCTACAGTTTAATTGATAAATTTACTTTTATTTGCACTCATTAATTCAAATATGTTTATTACTTTAACGAAGAGATTATTTTAACTATAACTTTATTACATGTTTGCTATTTAACTTCTTCCAATCTGTGTTATTCTGTTAAGGATAGGACGATGATTGCAAAAGTAGGAAACGAATGGGAGTGTTTCAAGTTTAATGTGCCTCGAAAAAGTCAAATCGATGGTTGTTCCAATCGAGTGGAAGAGAGATAAATGCGGCGCAAGTGTACAAAGAGCGTAACGGGACAATGTGCGTAACAAGACAATGTGCGTACTGGACAATGTGCGTACCGGGACACTTTTTCGTGCTTGCAGCCGGCGTTCATTGATTTATTAGACGTTGTCACGTCAAAAATATCAGACTTATATTAGCCAAAATATTTCTAACCTAGTTATTTGAGATATTAGAAATAAATATTCATAATTAAATCATATTTTGCTATAAACTTAAGTTTTGTTGCTTCTTTAATTTTTTTATACCCTCACAAATATTTATTCTTCCAAAAAAATATATATTTTTTTATTTGTAATAATTTATTACTTCTTAGAACAACACATCTTTTCCGATATATTTTGTCTGTATAGATCACAAATAATATAAAGCCAAGTCAACAAAACTATTTTGTAGTTTTTTCTAAGTGGGTTATTGGGATATTAGGTTTATCCTACAATAAAAGATTATTTAAGGCAAAATATTTTCTTTTCTTGCTACAAAATAATGTTAGTGCCTGCTTCAAAACAGTTTTTGGCGATACTTTCTAGGAACGACAATATTTAATTGTATGGAGTTAAAACTCGGATACTTTTCGGACTCCTGTGTTGTTACGTTGAAACTCACATTTTTGCTTTCGATTTTGCTGATTTATTGTTGAGAAAACTCTTCTACATAGTGGTTTTTGTCCGTGGTTATGCGTCCTGTGGGAACGATGTAACCATTGGTAAAGGGGAATAGTTAAAGTTCCTTGCTGGTGACCATGCAGCTTATCGGATTGGAAATCCTTCTAAATGTTACTTCAATACATATGTTGCCATCATCTGTAACATTAGTAAATATTTTAATTTAAATCAGTTTATTACCAAGTAAAGACTTGATTGAGTAACAAACTTCCAAACTCAATAACATAATCATTTATATAACTTACGGTTCAGATTACACTTTTCCCTGATAACTTTGTAAGTTTTTTAAAAATTATAAATACACGTTTTGCATGATTTGCATTCCTAGTTGTTGTGCAGAATGAAAGTTTTTGTCTATAAAACAAATGCTTTTTGATGAAAAAAAAATTATTATGTCCACATACTGGCCTTTTAGTTACAAGAGGAATTTTCTGTCACTAATAAGAGGTTTATTTTTGAAACGACGTCAAAATATATTGAAGTGATCACAAAATATTAAGTGATGTCAAAACAATCAAACAATTTTACGAAAAAGAAATTTTTTTTTATAACGACCATAAAAAAAAAACGAAAATACTCTGGAATTGTAAAGCTAGAATCCTAAACACAAGTCATAATCAGAAAAGTATAAATTCGCGGAGATTGTCTGGAGTTGCTTGGGATCTGGGTTGTAGTCGTGTTGAAGGAGAAGATATGACAAACGTTTCGGGCGACCTCGACTGCAAGGTCTACCTTGCGAGCTCTCAGTAGGTAACTGCTACCTGGTGATGGCGAATGCAAGGTCTACCTCTCAGGCCCTCAGTAGGTAACTGCCACCTGGTGATGGCGAATGCAAGGTCTACCTCTCAGGCCCTCAGTAGGTAACTGCTACGTGGTGATGGCGAATGCAAGGTCTACCTCTCAGGCCCTCAGTAGGTAACTGCTTCCTGGTGATGGCGAATGCAAGGTCTACCTCTCAGGCCCTCAGTAGGTAACTGCCACCTGGTGATGGCGAATGCAAGGTCTACCTCTCAGGCCCTCAGTAGGTAACTGCTACCTGGTGATGGCGAATGCAAGGTCTACCTCTCAGGCCCTCAGTAGGTAACTGCTTCCTGGTGATGGCGAATGCAAGGTCTACCTCTCAGGCCCTCAGTAGGTAACTGCCACCTGGTGATGGCGAATGCAAGGTCTACCTCTCAGGCCCTCAGTAGGTAACTGCCACCTGGTGATGGCGAATGCAAGGTCTACCTCTCAGGCCCTCAGTAGGTAACTGCCACCTGGTGATGGCGACTGCAAGGTTGACCATAAAGTCATAGCGGCTACAGCCCGGAAGCCAGGCTGTGTGACGCAAGGGGTGCGGGGGCGGCCACTATCGCACCGCTGACCGCGGAGATAAGGCCGGATAGCGAGCACGTGTGTCTGATAACCCAGGGCGCAGATGCCCGCCGGGGAATACTTGCTTCACGCGTCACCCCTGTGGTCACGTGACAGTCACCTGCTAGGCCCGCCCGGCCGTGGTGAGCCGCACCTCTGGACCAGCGCGGAGTCTGCTCCTCGTGCACACCGTCGAGTGGCGGGGGAATAGAGATACAGATGTGATGCTAGGACGATGCGAGCGGGGACGCACCACGACGCCGAAATACCACAACGCCGAAATTCCGAATTGACCACAACGCCGACAGATAGAAAACTGCTGTGTACCACAACGCCGAATTACCACAACGCCGAAATGCACTAACTCCGAAAAATGTCATTGCAGGACTGCCACAAAGGTTAGGTTAGGTTAGACTAGGTTTAGGTTAGACTATGTTAGGTTAGACTAGGTTTAGGTTAGACTATGTTAGGTTAGACTAGGTTAGGTTAGGTTAGGTTAGGTTAGGCTAGGCTAGGATAGGCTAGGTTAAGTTAGGTTACGTTATATTACGCTAGGTTAGGTTAGGTAAGGTTAGGTTTGATTGATGTCATTGCAGGACTGCCACAAAGGTTAGGTTAGGTTAGACTAGGTTAGGTTAGGTTAGGTGAGGTTATGTTAGGCTAGGCTAGGATAGGCTAGGTTAAGTTAGGTTATATTACGCTAGGTTAGGTTAGTTTAGGTAAGGTTAGGTTTGATTGATGTCATTGCAGGACTGCCACAAATGTTAGGTTAGGTTAGACTAGGTTAGGTTAGACTAGGTTAGGTTATACTAGGTTAGGTACACAGCAGTTTTCTAGCTGTCGGCGTTGTGGTCAATTTTGACATTCGGCATTATGGGATTTCGGCGTTGTGGTACACAGAAGTTTTCTAGCTGTCGGCGTTGTGGTAACGACCCGATGCGAGCTAGCGCTTCGCTGGCCGCGCTGTTCCGTCGAGTGGCGGGACCTCTAGGAGTTTGCGATGGAAACACCGCGCCCGACTCTACGTTGCAATTTTTTTAACGTAAATGAATTAGAAATGTTCAGATATTTTTTTAATTGGCACGAAAGCGACTGTATCGCTACAAAAAAAAATTCGCAATATTATTGGGTTATAATTCTTGCTCGGGTATCTATGCTTATTGACGTCCCATTACATACATTAATGAAAATTATTTCTAAACAATTCCTTAAATAGGTTTATAGTATTGAATGCACTCTTTGATAATCATAGTAAAACAAAATGAAGTCCAATTTTTCTAAATATACTCTATTATATTTTCTATGGTAAAAAAAAAGTATGCTTGAATTAAGAACCACGAGGAAGAATTTAAAGTGCGACGAAAAAAAATCTGGAATGGTTTCCAAAAATTGTATTGAATCTATGCAGAAAATAACCTTAGCAGAGTGTTATTCAAATATACAATATGTAGAGACCTATAAATTTCACGGATTCATTTCGTGAAATGCTACAATTTCAAATAATTATACCTTAGTGGTGCTTCTTCCATTGGTTCCCGGTTAATCTGGAGTAATGAGGGCCAATTAGAGGCCCTCACTCATAGAAGTGTCGAATCACAGGCCACCCAGTCGAGACGACTCACAAGTCAGCAGCCAATGAACAGTTGGCATTTGCCCCGAGTGTGTAGAGGATAGTGGAGTCTATCCTGGAGGTCGTTGAACCCGCGAATTTTTCCGGTCTCTAACAATATGTTTCTTGTAGAGTTTGAAACTTATGCTTAAAAATGTTATTAAGTGGTTTGTGGAGGGAAGGGGGTGGTGGTTTGGTTGGGAAGGGGGTGGTTGCGTCACCCGCAGGGCCGGTGTCAGCGGTGACCTTGAAGCCGGCGCGGGAGGGGGTGATGGCGCGGGGGTGGGGGCGCCGCGGGAGGGGAGGAGGGGGTGGGATAGACGCTCCTTGATGCACCGGGTGGCTGACGCCTGTCCAACCCCTCCCCCTCCTCCTGTGAGGGAGGGGGGAACAGGGAGGCCACACGTCTTCCCTCACGTGACGTCATCCGCACGTCGGGAGACGCGTCGCAGGGGTCGCCGGTTCGATTCCCGCCTCGACCGTGATTCAGAGAGACTGAACCTCCATGGAGGAGCCGGTTGTTCGCTAGGCTTCAGTGAACTCGGGCCCGCCTCTGGTCGGCCAATGAGAGCACAGCGACCGTGATCGCTTGAAATAAACACGCTACGTTAAAAAAAAATGTTTCGTCCGACCATTACTCCAAAGAAAATATTAATGAATTTAGTAAGTAATTTTGGAGGAAAATCATTTTGAAACAATCAACTGTATTTTCTTGTGACTGTGGCAGTGCCATTTGTAAATTATAATACGATGATTATTTGGAAAAAAAATTTACAACATTATATTTTTACGATTAGCCGACCACAGCTGAAAGACAGAACAGCGTTATCTCTCATATTTCACAACGCGTTGGGTGGGGAAAAAAGGGGAGGGGGGTGATTGTAATCCATTATCCAAGTACGAGAAATTACAAACATACATCATTATATGGCTTACATAACATAAATTCCGTGCAAACATTACTGACGTAAAAATATATAAATAATATACTCATTGCAAAAATAACATACCTGTATGTGAAAAAAAAATCTACATAACATAGGTACCTGTATGTTGAAAAAACTTCCTACATGGCATACATTCTAACGAGTCCAAGTAAAGCTATCAAAACGGTAACGAAATAAATCGTCGGGCAATTCTGGATTGGACTTCTAAGCTTCCATCGCACAACTGTGTACAGTATGTCCATAAAAGAATGTCCTGGTTATAAAATTTAATAGAATCAATTGTAATTGGATGGTGTTATGCACAAATGAGTTGACCAACAAAAGGAAAAAAGTTATTGAAATAATTGTGTAGGTAAAATACACTTTTAATTGAGCTAAATTTTTTTAACCAACATTCCTTGCTACTATGTCATCTTGCGACCAAACATTCAACGCACTGCCACAATACCGGTTATTGTGTGTTAAAATTTGAGCTCAATTTACTCAGTTGAAAATGTTTTTGGGTTGAACCATTTTTACATAACACCGTCGAATTGTTGTAGTGTGTTGGTTCGAGGTGTAGTACGTGCGACTGTGCCAGGCGCTGGATACCACCCGCTTGCCCACGGAGCGCTGGTGGGTTGCATGCCTCGCAGGGGCTGGCGTGCCGTCTGTCCCAGCCAGCCTCGGCGGGATCTCTACTTGACAGTTGCTGTTCTCTCTCGCGCGCGGGTTCATGTGCAAGCCTTTTAGGGATCAGGAGAAATGTGTTAGCGACATGGCGTTTCTTTTACTCGAGCAAATGGATGTCTGTAAAGTCGGTTTACGGACGATAATTTTACGTGATAAACGTTGATGAAAAATTGCATACTCTTTTTAGTTTTCAAATATTTATTACATTTTTTTTTCAAATTTAATTTAAATAATTTTTTTAAATATAATCATTAACAATTAGTTAAAAAGGCCCGCCTTAACCTGTTTGATATTATGGTAGATTTTCTCGCACGGTGGTTGGCCGGTTCATGCACGCTCGGCTCAGGCGGAACGTGACAATTTTTCGTACGTGCAGCCGGCGTTCATCGATTTATAAGACGTTATCACGTCAAAAACCTTAAAAGTATAAATCGTACTCCGAAACTGCCGTCAGAGTGAAATATATAAATTTATTACTAGTGTACGTTTTAAGGATATTTAGTTTTAAAAGTTAAAGAAAAAAATACCTAAAACGAACAGTCGTGTAAGCAAACATTATGTATTTTTACACACAAAAAAATTATCTCTGACATCTAACTTGCCAAACAATAGGTGTGTCTTAAAATATTAAATTCTTGCTATATGTTACATATGTGTGCTCTCCTAAAATAACCTGGTTAGTAAAGAAATCAATAAGGGATTTTTACCTACGCAGACAATTGTTGGTTTGTGGCAGGGGAACAAAAAACTATGAAGAACTTCAAAATAATATTACGGCAGGATTGTAGTTGCTTAAGTGCCAGAGGTAGCCCTGTTCATAGGAATGGAAATATAAATCTAAACAGCTGACAAATTCACGACATGTTTACAGCAAAAAGCATAGCAGTGGTGTTGGATGGATGTGATCCATTGCGTACCACCGACGTCATCCGATTTCATAAATAAACTAATTGCAAATAATTTTCTCTGCAAATATTTCACATTCGGAAAACTGAACTTAAGGTGTTTGTAACTAAAAGTCTACAATAACTTATGACATATAACGGTGGAAGAAACGTTGGCGGTTTCGAATGCTGTAATAAGTGAGTTTTGTATTCTGTGGTTTCCAAATGCAACCAATCTGATGAATCATTTATAAATAAAGGGTTTTGAAACTAAACTAAACTATCCGCAAATGAGAACAGTGTCTGTGTAAAGCTATAATTTTTATGATAAAATGAAGTATTATTCATGTTTTTAATATTAATTTCCTTTAATATTGTACAACTCATAATATCCGGAAGCAAAATGGTTCTTTGCAGAGGTCTCTTTATGTTATTATGACAGTAAATTTAATATTAAATATTTATCTTTTAATTTGTTTGCGTAAAGTAAGTAAGCACATATCGTGCTTGGATTTTTCCGTGTATAAGACAATGAAAAATAAATGCAATTGATGCATTATATAGAGTCGTCCTTTGATTGATACAAAACTTAATTAGATAGAAAATACTGCACGGGTATTAGTTTATTAGTCTATAGCGACCCTTCAAGCACCAAGTTGATTACGCTTATTTAGTGAATCATGAAATGATTCAGACTAAAACACATACACTTTTGTTTGCTTTTTGTTAACTGTAGATGGATATCTCATCATTGTATTGCGTTGGAGAAAGGTGTGTAAGAGTCGATTGTAAGAGAATTTGTAAGAAAGTTTATTAATAAATATGTCAAAGTTAACAACCACTTTACATAGGTGGAAAACTTTTCAATGAAACAATATACAAATTTGAAAAAGTGAGGCGTCTGAATGCCAGGTAGCTTAGAAATCTGCTTAGGCGTTCAAGTGGAATAGTAGCTGTAAACCAGCGAAATTTATTTAATGAAACTTTACTGATATAAAGGACCAATTTTTATTTGCTACATTTTCTTTGCATCGGCTTAATGACAATACTGCACATTAGATTGGTAAATGTGTATTTCTCTCTAGCGTCGTTTAGCCAGGCTGTCGCTATCTCAGAGTCATAGAGAGTTTTGTCGGAATAATGGTGTTCAAAATACTAAAGAAACATGTATTTATGGAAGACTGATGCTTATATTGCATCTGTATACAGCCGCCAAATTGATAGATGATCTGTTATTGCATTGGTTTGTATATAAGTGTAATATGGAGATTTTCTAGTTATAAGATTGTCTGAGAACCATATGCATTTGAACGATTTTTTTTCCGCTTTTTTATAATCTTTAAATAACTAGGAGCATGTGGCTAACACACAACAAGCTTATGCCCGAATAACAAGGAACTACACTATATAAGTTTAAATGGGACGTCAGCAAATGAATCAAAAAATGATAGTGTATTCACTTGATCGTAGATGGACCTCTAATTCAAACCATTGGAAAAACTAGTCATTGTGACATACACTTTATGACCTTAATATGAAAATTTTAAATGTATATTATTATAAACTGTAAACCATATGAGGCCAAAATGAAAGAACAAAATTATATGACCATATGCAATCTAAAGTAATTAAAGTACTCTCTGTTGGCACGTAAATACGCGAACCTTTCGTTTCTTTCGTTGTGTAAGTGCCACATCACAGGACTTTAACTATTACTTTCGTAAATTTAAAAATAGATTGTGATGAGCACGCAACTTCTGTGATTATAGACTACGAAGGGATGACCTCCATTGCTCGGTTATTTACGGGCGAGCGAGATAAGGAGGTGAATGACCTTCTCCGGTCATGAATTCCACGCTTCCCCCGCGAAGACGCTGTGACGCAGCAGGATACAAGCTGGTCGGCGGTCAGATGCGACAAATGTCGGGAAATGCTGCCAGGTTGGTGACCTGCGTCAACCACGCTCTGACGTCAGACGTGATAGCTCTGTATCCCGCGAGGAGAGGAGTACAAGACCTTGGAGTAGGAGGCCTTCTTGGAGCTGCTGATACTCAAGCAGTGTTGCCAAGTGAACACAAGCTGTGTTGCCAAGTGAACACAAGCGGTGTTGCCACATGAACACCAGCAGTGTTGCCAAGATAAAGTAAGCAGTTATTCCACATGAACACCAGCAGTGTTGCCAAGAGAACACAATCTGTGTTTCCAAGTGAACACAAGCGGTGTTGCCACATGAACACCAGCAGTGTTGCCAAGATAACGTAAGCAGTTTTTCCACATGAACACCAGCAGTGTTGCCAAGAGAACATAATCTGTGTTTCCAAGTGAACACCGGCAGTGTTGCCACATGAACACCAGCAGCGTTGCCAAGTGAACACAACCTGTGTTGCCAAGTGAACACCAGCAGTGTTTCCAAGTGAAAATAAGCAGTGTTGCCAAGTGAACGTAAGCAGTGTTGCCAAGTGAACACAAACTGTGTTGCAAAGTTAAAACCAGCAGTGATTCCACATGAACATAAGCAGTGTTGCCAAGTGAACGTAAGCAGTGTTGCTAAGTAAACACAAGTGGTGTTGCCACATGAACACCAGCAGTGTTGCCACATGAACACCAGCATTGTTACCACATGAACACCAGCATTGTTTCCACATAAACATCATCAGTGTTGCCAAGTGAACACAAGCTGTGTTACCAATGAACACCAGCAGTGTTGCCAAGAGAACGTAAGCTGTGTTGCCAAGTGAACACAAGCTGTGTTGCCTCATGAACACCAGCAGTGTTGCCAAGATAACACAAGCTGTGTTGCCAAGTTTACACAAGCGCTGTTGCCACATGAACACCAGCATTGTTGCCACATAAAAAAACCAGCAGAGTTTCCAAGTGAACATAAGCTGTGTTGCCAAGTGAACACAAGCTGTGTTGCCACATGAACCCCAGCAGTGTTGCGAAGAGAACACAAGCTGTGTTTCCAAGCGGTGTTGTCACATGAACACCAGCAGTGTTGCCAAGATAACGTAAGCTGTTCTTCCACATGAACACCAGCAGTGTTGCCAAGAGAACACAATATGTGTTTCCAAGTGAACACAAGCGGTGTTGCCACATGAACACCAGCAGTGTTGCCAAGAGAACACAATCTGTGTTTCCAAGTGAACACCGGCAGTGTTGCCACATGAACACCAGCAGTGTAGCCAAGTGAACACAACCTGTGTTGCCAAGTGAACACCAGCAGTGTTTCCAAGTGAACATAATCTGTGTTTCCAAGTGAACACCGACAGTGTTGCCACATGAACACCAGCAGCGTTGCCAAGTGAACACAACCTGTGTTGCCAAGTTAAAACCAGCAGTGATTTCACATGAACATAAGCAGTTTTGCCAAGTGAACATAAGCAGTGTTGCTAAGTAAACACAAGCGGTGTTGCCACATGAACACCAGCAGTGTTGCCACATGAACACAAGCATTGTTACCACATGAACACCAGCATTGTTTCTACATGAACATCATCAGTGTTGCCAAGTGAACACAAGCTGTGTTACCAATGAACACCAGCAGTGTTGCCAAGAGAACGTAAGCTGTGTTGCCAAGTGAACACAAGCTGTGTTGCCTCATGAACACCAGCAGTGTTGCCAAGTTAACACAAGCTGTGTTGCCAAGTGAACCCAAGCGCTGTTGCCACATGAACACTAGCATTATTGCCACATGAACACCAGCAGAGTTTCCAAGTGAACATAAGCTGTGTTGCCAAGTGAACACAAGCTGTGTTGCCACATGAACACCAGCAGTGTTGCCAAGAGAACACAAGCTGTGTTTCCAAGTGAACACCGGCAGTGTTGCCACATGAACACCATCAGTGTTGCCAAGTGAACACAACCTGTGTTGCCAAGTGAACACCAGCAGTGTTTCCAAGTATACATCAGCAGTGTTGCCAAGTGAACGTAAGCAGGGTTGCCAAGTGAACGTAAGCAGGGTTGCCAAGTGAACACAACCTGTGTTGCCAAGTTAAAACCGGCCGTGATTCCACATGAACATAAGCAGTGTTGCCATGTGAACGTAAGAAGTGTTGCTAAGTGAACACATGCGGTGTTGCCACATTAACACCAGCATTGTTGCCAAGTGAACAAAGCTGTGTTACCACAT
This sequence comes from Bacillus rossius redtenbacheri, assembly GCF_032445375.1. Taxonomy (NCBI): domain Eukaryota; kingdom Metazoa; phylum Arthropoda; class Insecta; order Phasmatodea; family Bacillidae; genus Bacillus; species Bacillus rossius. Next base: position 5,492,299 of record NC_086330.1, on the reverse strand, counting down.
GAACACCAGCAGTGTTGCCAAGAGAACGTAAGCTGTGTTGCCAAGTGAACACAAGCTGTGTTGCCTCTTGTACACCAGCAGTGTTGCCAAGATAACACAAGCTGTGTTGCAAAGTGAACACAAGCGGTGTTGCCACATGAACACCAGCATTGTTGCCATATGAACACCAACGGAGTTTTCAAGTGAACATAAGCTGTGTTGCCAAGTGAACACCAGCAGTGTGGTTAAGTGAACACAAGCTGTGTTGCCAAGTGAACACAAGCGGTGTTGTCACATGAACACCATCATTATTGCCACATGAACACCTTCATTGTTGCCACATGAATATCAGCAGTGTTTCCAAGTGAACACAATCAGTGTTGCCAAGTGACACAGGCAATGATGCCAAGTGCTCAAGTCCACATCAAAAACTCACTTCTTCCCCCCCACGAGCATGTTTATCTTGTTTGCAACGGGAAATAGAACCAGGAACGTAATCACGAGTATTTTCCACGATGATTCGTTTACCTATATGGATTTAAGAAGAGCTCTTCTCTTAAGGTACTTCCTTCGATAAATATTCCATAATTTTACTGTCTTATCTAATATTTTTCGACATCTGCCACCTGTACAATGGCCGCCTTGTCTCCAAGAAGTCTCACCCCTGCCTATGTTGGCAAACCTGTATCTCCAAAGTTCGAATTTGAAAGTTTTACACTGGCTCAGAGAGTTTGAGGGACGTTACCGAAGATCCAATCACACACGAGAAAGAAAATGCTAATATGTTTGCAGCTCGGTGAAACACAGGCTGCTACTTAAAATAAATAAACGTGATATGATATGTTCTAAAATATTAGTAACATGCCACTTCAAACCTTTTTTTTGTTTGTTTCACGTCCTTTTTTTTTTGTGGAACGTAAACCGTGGAGTGTGTTATCTCATGAGCACATGTTGCAGCTCATGTGGCAACACCGCAGCCACCTGACCCCTGCAAGTTCCTCACCTTGAACAGTGACTAAGCTCGGCGTGGAATTCTCCCCCCCCCCCAGTTTTATTCTTTCTCTCTTTCCCTCCCGCTTTCATTTGTGTGGGCGGCGACAAGTTCGATTTTAGGCCAGCGCTACCATTTTTCCCCCCCTGATTTGACTGGCGCTGTCATTGTTTACGAGTTCATTCGCCCGCCTCAGAGAACACTGTCTGCCAACGAAGACGTCAAACTAACGGTCAGAGAGTTGGAGTTTATCCTGCAGTAAAAAAAATTAACGCCATTAAATTGACTTTAGTTATTATGTATATAGCTCTCATATTTAATTTTGGTTACTCCTTATTTAGAATCTTATGCCTTCTGCAAATTGATTGCCCAGTTAAACAACTTTCTTTGTGGCAAAGGTAATATATTCAAAGTTTAGTTCAAATTAAATAAATGATTATTGCTATTTAAATTTTCCTTTGAAACACGTGTTTTATTTCGACGCTATGTCTCTTTTAGATATAAATAATTTCTCTAGTAAACTTCTCTTTATAGCAATAGTTCTTAAAGAAACATTTTTTGCATTATCTGAATGACAATACATGCCAAATTTTACATTAAATAAACATTTAAAACAAAATATATTTTTGTAATTGTTTAGTTTATCAGTTAACCATTTTTATGAAACAAAAGTATTGTTGCCAGTACCAAAATAATCGTGACAACTAGGGGCAACAACTTTCAATGCCACTTTTGTTTTCGACGCATAATGTTTGTAGGGTTTATTTTGCTCACATTCTTTGGTGATGGCCATGAATAGTTTTCAGTGTGTCAGGTCTGACTGGACGAAGTGGAAGACACTCGATTCGTTGTCGCTAGGGCTAGTGGCTAGTGATTGTTCGCGAAGCACTCTGAGCACACTTCGCGGCAACATGAGCAACCCCCCTCTCCCCGCTGGCTCCAGTCTGCAGGAGGACTCCGCCGAGCCAATCACTGTCCGGCAACTACGGCCTTGCAGATCCGCGACACGTCAGCCAACTCTCGACATGCGACTTAATAATGCCTGTCGGGAAGCCTGAGATGTCCATCAAGTTCTGTCCCTGCCCGAACACGCCCGAATATTCACCTTCGGCCAACCTCGGGTTTATTTATATATATTTATATTTCTCTGTTTATTTTAATGTAGCTATACTAACCTAACTAACCGCCCGTAGTTTTTAAAGTGTTTTAATGTAGCTAACCTAACCGACCACTTATAATATTTGAATTCATTTTTCCTGCGCAAAAATAAAACAAATCCCGAAGTTGGCCGAAGGTGAATTGTTCGGGTGTGATCGGGAATGGCAGAACTTTATGTGCATCTTAGGTCTCCCATGCCTGTCATTCACGTGACGTAGATATTGATAGCGTGTGAATCCGTTCGTCGTGGAAAAAATTACTGCCCTGGCCATTCTTGTTCTTTGGATACTACCAAACTCTACTTCCCGCCAGGGCTTTGTTGCCTTTTGGAAGCGCAGTCGGTAAGGTAAGTCCGGGCGATGACGTCATCAGGAGATCTCCAGGATTAGAGCGCTCGACAGCACACTTGCGGACTCGCATGGGTGCGTGCAGCACATTATCATTAGAGACCTGGAAAATTCGCTCATTCATTTCTCGATAGGCTAGAATCCAAAAAAGGTTGCAATTTTCCTGCTTCAGTGATTGGGCCACAGTATATCTGAAGGACTTTGGGCCAATGAAATAAATGTAAACAAAAGAAGTAGCGAATAACGAGCATCCCAGTTAACAGGTGCTGCGGGTCAGCAACCAATGAGCAGATGCAATTCGCCCGAGTGCATAGAGGAACATGGAGTCCATCCTATTGGTCACTGAATTCGCGCATTTTTCCGGTCTCTAATTATCATACGTTATTGTACATTATCACACCCGCATCTGTGGAGTTTCGCTTGAAAGGCGCGATCGGGGTCCGACAGAAACCACGTGATCCAACGACGAAGGACATGCGAGTGCGGGGTCGATCGCTGTTGGGTTGGGGGAGGGGTAGGGGGTTCCAGGGTGGAGGCGCGTGTTGTGCAATGACGTAGTCGCATGCAGCATTCATGCCGGTGACGCGGGCAATGACGTGCGCTGGCCGGCATGACGTCGGCATGGCCGCGCTCCAGGGCGCGTTCAGTCGACGAGCAGGAAGACGCTCCAGAAGTGCAAAAAATGATAAAAATGCCAATGTTCGACATGGACTTCACAAGTGATGTGACAGAAGGGTAAAGGACACTGTTCAACGTGCGACAGCCTTCAGAGTCACTGAGCTCTGACTGGCTGTCTCCAGCAGTGAACAATACCAGTCAGGTGGGCATGGCAATTAGCTATCACATCCTGGCTATAATCCTTGTCCGGAGGTCCTGAACACAGCTAACAATAATATTCATCTTCTAATAACGTTCGCAGGCTTTCACGGCCGTTGTATGAAGTAGCTTGGCTTCTGGATTGTAGCCGTGTTCTCGGCAAATAATTCACCGACGTTTCGGTCGACATTGCGGTCGCCATCATCAGGGAGCAGTTACCTACTGACTACTACCTACTACTAGGTAAATGCTCCCTGATGATGGCGACTGCAATGTCGACCGAAACGTCGGTGGATTATTTGTCAAGGACGCGGCTACAACCCAGAAGCCAGGCTACTTTGACCATCTTCTATTTACGAAGAACATTGGTCACAAATCACCCAGGGATCTTCGTAAATTTACGGGAACTGAGTTCACTTTTAACATTGATTCAAAATAACATTCAAAAGGTGGTCACGTCTACAGTAAGTAGAGACCGGAAAAAAACGCGAATTAATTTCGTGATAGGCTAAAATACAAATAGTTATACCTCAGTGCTGCCTCTGCTATTGGCTCACAACTCACCTGGATGACTTTGGGCCAATGAGAAACACTCAACCAAAGCCTTTATCGAATCACAGGCTGATACGTTGGAACGTCTCAAAACACAGCAGCCAATGAGTGAGTGACATTTGACCGAGTGTACGTAGAACTATGGAGTTCATCCTACAGGTCATTGAACCCGCGAATTTTTCCGGTCCCTAACAGTAAGGACACTCTACTTTTGCTTACGGCGTGTGTTCGTCTTTGTTTGGAACGTAGCGTACGACTCAGGAGTATTTTCTACGTGGATCTAGCAATCTTAAATTCTACGAGAAAAAAAACTCGTCTTTTGTTTGAGTTGAGTTGAAGAGTTCTTGAATTAACTGTGATTCTGGAGAGCGGCGAGAGTCACCTAGTCCGGATGGCCGCTGTCCACCGGCCCCCATCGCGGTCCACTCCGTGCCTGCTCCTGCCCAGATCTGCTCTCTCCCGCGGGCTGGTCCATGCTGATCCAGCCTCACCGTGGCTCGGCTCAGAGGAAGAGCCGTGCTTGCGCCTTCGTCCCAGCGTCCTCGGTCCGACGTCGTCTGCACAGCTCAGTTGTGAGCAGACATACCTACACCGGGTTGGAGCTTGTCTTGTCCCCAAGGTCCATTCCCGACAGGAATTCCCGGAAAACACGACAGTACAAACTGCTGTAAGGGTCAAAACAATATTACATTTCGTGGCTCTCTTTGACTACATATTTGTACAACAACATCCACAAAATTTATCAAATAAATTATTATGAAACTAAGCAATATAGTCGAAAAAAAAGAACTTTTAAATACCTCGACAGTTTACACGGTTCCCGCGGAACACACAACTGTCACCGCGCATGGATCCGTGATGAAGCAACTCCACACGAAAGTAGTCGCGCTCTTGGCTAGCAAACAGGTTAATGCTGGAAACACATATAGCATTGGTGCGTGGCTTACACACACACGGAAACTAGCTAGTTTTCTGGCTGATACAAAAAGAATTAGTCAATACAGACACCCGTTGTGGTGACAGCAAAATCATTTTGTAGTCTCATTGTAAACTTATAAAAAAACACTTTGTTAGGTTTCACATGCGCTGAAGATGGATGATATGTAGGGGCCTGCAGATTTCGCGAAAAGATTTCGAGACTAGATGACAGTTAAAACACTATAGCATCTTCTGTATTTCGTGATTGGGTGAGTTTCTCCCAGGTACATATCGATTGTAACAACACCAATCACAGTGATTCAGTGCGGTAGCAAACGCGTCCTGAGTGGCTCGGTCAAATAAGGCAACGATTTCTCTCGTAGAAGGCCGCAAATCACAAGGAAGAAACCACAGGTGCGGGTATACCTTGTTGCAGTCTGATAAGTGTTCAGATCTTTTCGCTAAAAATGCCTGCCCCTAATGATGTTACAGTAGAATTTAGGGAGCTGAATAAAAAACAGTCAGTGTAGATAATTGTAAACAAATCGATTAGTAAGCGGGCAATGTGATAATTGCAGGAAAATTGGTGTGTGTGGTACCATCATCATCAACTGCTTCCAGCATGCGACCGGGCATGTGAAATAAAATGCCTTCTTCTTCCAATGTCACTCCACCATTCATCATCCTTCACTCTGTTCCATTCTTCTCCTCTATCCTGGATGCCTTTAACTATCTGATTTTCCTACCACTTCCTTGTTCTTTCTTGGAAACTTCTTACTGGATACTTTAACTCCGCCATTTTCCTGTGCATCTTCTGTTTTCCATTCACTGGACATGGCCATGTTGTTGCATTCTTCTCTTTTCCATGATCTAATTCAAGTCCTGTACTTCTGCTGTTGCTTCACCAACAATTAATTTTTCTGTCCCGACTAGTAACTACCAACATAGTCCTCATAAACTGCATTCCTATTGCTCTGATCTTACCAGGATCTCTCTTATCTACAGTCCAACTCTGCGCTTCATAAGTGACTATGGGCATATTACAAGTATTGTGGAACACGTGTTTGCGTGTTAATGACATCTTTTTCTTCTACATCAAACATTTTATACATTTGTAGAATGAATCTCCTTGTTGTCCTATACACTTTCTAGATACTTGAATGTTTCTACCCGTTTCAACTCAACACCATCTAATTAAATGCATCTCTTTACTTCATTTTGGTTCCTTCCTCGTCATGACCTTCACTTCACTATTTTTGGTGCTGAATCTCTTACTACATTTTCTCACTTCCTCAATCCATGTCACTAGTCGTTCTTACACCTAACATTCCTTTCTTCCCAAACCATCAAATTGTCAGCAAATAGCATGACCTTCATCTTTCCTTCCCAATATTCTCTTAAACTATCTTCATAATCCTCTCCAACACTGGGGATAATGCACGACCCTGCTTCACTCCGTTGGCTTCTTTGAACCACTTCATCATTCCTCTTCCAGTTCTCACTCTGCTTCTATTCCCACTATACGTACCCATCACTCTAATTGTTTTCTTATCTAACCCAGATTCTTTAAAATTTTACCAAAGACACTATACTCGTACGCCTACTTCAGATCAAGGAATATCATTACTATTTATTTTCCAAATTTATGTCTTCTCTCCATAATTTTTGTCACGTGGCAAAAATCAGGTATACGTATCTCTTCTTTAAACGCGCGATGCTTCTCGAGCCATTTTCCTGCCTTATCTTCTTTTTAAAGACATACACCTTTGTACAAAGGCACATAAAGGTGATCCCCTACAGAGCTCATAATTTGATCACTTTCGTTTTTTTAAAACTGGTACCATCATAACTTTATGCCAGCCCTCTGATATGCATTTTTCTCTCCAAGTACACCTTTAAACTCCTGTTTATTTCTTCCATAATTTTTTTTTTCGTTACTGGCTCCTGCCAATGAAAGAAGCTGGTTCCTATCCTCACTCGACCAATCAGGACACAGCTGTTGCAATGTCGAAGCGTCCGTCATTCACCCCAGCTAAATGAAGAAAAAAGTTACCGTCTTTTGCAAATTATCACGTCACAAAAATTTATCGCGGTAAAGGAACACACATAATTGTGAAGGTAACAATCCTAACTTTCGGTCACCTTCCCAAAGAATTTTCCCCTAAAGCCCATGAAGCTGAGTGTGCGACGCCCATAATTCAGCCGACCGCCGTAAAAAGTGGGGAGGGGGGTGGAAGCATCATGGAAATTTCGCGAAGTATAAGTAGAGACTGGAACAGTTCGCAAGTTCAATGACCTCCCATCACTGCTGTCTTGTGGGACGTCTCGACTGAGTTACTTGTGATTCGATACTTGTTTAGTTGAGGGTTTCCTTGAATAAACAAGTCCCAAAAAAAAAAGAAATACTTCTGCATTGAATATATATATACATACTACAAACTGCTTTGGGGTTTTATATAAAGCTTCATTCAGACATACAAAAAAACTGAATCGTACCACAGTGATGATATACAACTAGATAATATCTTTGAAAGATTTGTGCAATGGGAGTGCATGACTTGATGTAAGCTTTTGGATATACGCCATTGCCAAAAAAACACAAATTAAGCAAAAATTTCTGTTGTTAATTTCTGTTTTTTGTCTTTTGGTTTTTAATAGTTTTCTTCTACAGACATACATGAGCTTAGCAATGGCGTATGTCCAAAAGCTTACATCAAACAAATAAGATAACTTCGTGTTTATTCCTGTAGTCAAAGGTTCCTGGTTTGATTACCGGCTGAATCAAAGAACACTGAGACTGGTTTTGTGTTGTAACTTTATCTTCGTCCTGCGAAAGACGACGGTAAGCCATGACATGATCATTGAAGCAAACATTGATTAACTTTCAGCCAGTAGACGAAGCAGAATAAGAATTTAAATGTTAGCGTATCGCGAAAATGAACACGCTAGTTATTCCCGGTCCCTGCGTGTAAGCCTTCTTTTCACAGACGAGAGAGACAAACTCCCGATCGTGCATCTTCGGTTTTTTTTGTTCATTGTAAAAGGTTAGGTTAGCTACATTATAAATACTTTAAAACATCGTGGACGGTTGATTCGGTTAGGATAGCTGCATTAAAGATACTGTGAAATCATGTAAACGGTTTCCTAGCCCTGGATAGCTACATATTAAAAAGTTATTTGCTAAGCAAACATAAAAAGATTTTACAGTATTTTTAATGTAGCTATACTTACCTAATATAACCAACCATCCACAATGTTTTAAAGTATTTATAATTAGGGGCATCCACATTTCGCGAAAAGATTCTAAGAGTAGCTGAAAGTTAAAACACTGTAGCATCGTCTGTGTTTCGTGATTGGGTGAGTTTCTTTCAGATACATGTCGATTGTTACTACACCAATCACTGTAATTCAGTGCGGAAGCAAACGCGTCCTGAGTGGCCCGGTCAAACAAGGCAACGACTTCTCTCGCAGACGGCCGCCAATCACAAAGAAGAAACCGCTGCAGCGGGTATACCTTGTTGCAGTCTAATAGGCGTTCAGGCCCTAATCGACCGCAAAATTTAATGCCACACCGGTTTATACAATGAGATAGAACGGGGGGGAAAAAAGCGAGCATGAACTTGGGGTGTGGCTCTCTCGTCTGTGGAATGAAGGCTTCCCGACTGCAGTCGGGTGGTGCTCGCGGCACCGACGTGTCAGCTCGGTGGTGCTGGTGGTGCTGCGGGTGCTGTTGGTGCTGCGGGTGCTGCCAGTCTCTAGGCGAGGGGTGAGGGGGCCGCCGGAGACGCATATCGCCTTCCGTAACGAGCTGCGGAGCCGCTGGCTTCGAGCGCTCGTTATGACTACTCGGCAATTAGCGCGACTAACGGGAAATCCCCTTCCTCCACCGCCGAGCATATCAGCCACCCAACCCCCCACCACCCACCCCTTGGCCACGAGCCCCGCGCTGATTCACGGCTGCAAGGGGTCGTTCTTCAGCAGCACACCCCCCGCTCCACCCCACGCGATAGAGTGCGGGTCCCGCGCTGATTGGCCACTGCTCGCTCCAACCACGTGTCGTCTGCTCCTCGAAGGCTGTTGTTGTTGCCACTCGGGGAGACAAGTGTGGAGTGTTTACGCGTCATGTGTAGAGACCGGAAAAATTCGCGGGTTCAATTACCTTCCAGGATAGACTCCACCATCCTCTACACACTCGGGGCAAATGCCAACTGTTCATTGGCTTTTGACATGTGAGTCGTCACGACTGGGCAGCCTGTGATTCGACACTTCTATGAGTAAGGGTCTCTAATTGGCCCTCATTACTCCAGATTAACAGTGAACCAATGGCAGAAGCAGCACTAAGGTATGATTATTTGAATTGTAGCATTTCACGAAATGAATCCGCGATTTTTTCAGGTCTCTACTTATTTGTGGTGTTCATAGCTGTTTCCGTGTTCTCACTATAGTTTGTCTTTCTTGCTATTTGATCATCAATATTTCTGTTTTGTTTCTGTTGTTGGTTGGTTTTGTTTTTTACTTAATTTATTCTGCAGTATTCTCTTTGGGTTAACTTACTGCTTTTAACAACATTCAACACTGACTCGTATATGCATATTTAATGACTAAAGCCTTGCAAAAATATCGCTTTCTTTGTAGAAAATTCCTCCCTGTATAAGAGGGTTATAGCATTTCCTGAAGCATGTCAAAAAACAAATAATAGCTTTCAAAAATTTAAATGGCCCAATGACATGTGTAAGATGTGATAGCAGCCAGTGTAAAAGTGTTTGGAGTTTATCCTGGTTTCCAGAATTCAACGTGAACTTTGGAGGTCTGTATTTATAACACGAGTAATCGGCAAATGCGCTTGTCCACAATTTTCTCACCCAGTCTTCTGAGCATCTTCATTCGCTGGCTCCTCCGAGATACAACATCTTGTCACGTATACCTGGTTTGGATAGACCCGGCCATTTCACCGCTACTTGTGTGTAGAGACCTGAAAAATTCGCAGATTCATTTCGTGAAATGCTACACTTCAAATAATTATACCTTAGTGCTGCTCCTGCCATTGGTTCACTGTTAATCTGGGGTAATGAGGGCCAATTAGTGGCCCTCACTCGTGGAAGTGTCGAATCACAGGCCACTCAGTCAAGACGACTCACAAGTCAACAGCAAATGAACAGTTGGCATTTGCCCGAGTGTGTAGAGGATAGTGGAGTCTATCCTGGAGGTCATTGAACCCGCGAATTTTTCCAGTCTCTAATTATACCTGGTCGGATAGACCCAGGCACTTCACCGCTACTTGTGTGTCGTCCGTCCCAGGCAGTGGAGGGCAGAGCCGTGAAGCTGTGATCCAGTCACTGGAGCGAGCGACGATTCACTCTGAACAATTCAAACGGCAGAGTGAGAGCTGATGAGTGATGAGTGCAAGTTGGCGCTCACGTGCTCTCGAGCTAAGGCTGGTTCACGTGAGCCTGGTTGCCCTGGTCATGAAACCACGTTCCTGCGTGGTCAAAGGTTTTGCAGTTATGTAGATAAACTATAACCATTATTTTGTCCTATATTTGACCACCTTACTAGTGCATTTACCCGAGCTACAAGAATCTCATTTCTGGCTGACACTTATCTTAGATGCATTTTTTTTTTTTAATTCTTCGTACATTAAATAAGCAAACCAGAGAGACCAGGGTTTCCTACAAAATTCAAAAAAAAAAACGGTAGCTTAGTCACGCCACTAGAAGGAAAAGATCAAAGTTTAAAATGTAACATGGCTGGTAAAACAACACGAAACAAAATATAAAATGTAAGTTCATCGTATATTGTAAATATTTGTCTGTTATATTGTTACGAACGCGAGAGACCGGACCGCGATGACAGGTTCGGAGTTGGCTGGCAGCCCTGCTCGGCCACTAACGTCATTCGCCACCCACTGACGTAAGACATGCCACGCGTGCCTGGCCGGATTACAAGGGTCGTCGCTACCCCCTCCCCTCCATCGCTCCCCGCACCTCGTCCTACCTCAGCGCTGTTATCTATCGCTGAGCGGCCTTGGGAATTCCGCTGGCCGCCGCGTGGAGTGGCGCGTATAAACACCTCCTTTCTCGATGTTTCGGGCATCGGGTCGGCCCGGGATGACGCGACTGGTCGCAACCACTCTCGTCGGTTCGAGGAGGGTGCCCCAGGTATTTAAGGAGCGAAGCCAGTCCCGCGACGAGTTCCGAGCGAGTTTACGAGAGCTCGGAGATTTCCGCGAGTGACGGGAAGTGCGACATCGACGAAGAGGGTGAGAGACCCCCTCGAGAGTGGCGCGACGAGGAGTGACGGGACCGTGAGAGTGCGACTGAGTGGCGCGAGACTGTGTGTGGACAGGTGCGAGGTAAGAGGTGAACCACTGTCGAGCCCGGCTCCTGTGAGGAGTGCGAACTATGGAACTTGACAGATATTGAGTGACTTGAGGATTAATATTTTTAGGGTCAGTGATTAGTTTTTGGACATATTTAAGTAGAATTATCTATTATTACTGTGAATATTAGTAATATTAATAAAGTTGTAATAAAACTTAATTGGGCTATCCCTTACGAACCCAGTTCTCCCCATGTAGTTCGTAACAATATTAACCCCTATCAATTGTACTTAATAGGCGTGATAAGAAACTAACTTTAATTTTGCATGCTAAAAACTAATAGAAATAAAATAATGAAATGACTGCAGTGATAATATAAATATATTTGGTAAGTATAAAATTAATCAAATTAAAAAAATTACTTAATATTCACCATTAAATATTAAACATAATCACGTGTTATTTATTTGAACAAAATAATCGAGATGAATTTTAAGTAAAATTGAAAATCATTATTAGAGACCGGAAAAATTCGCGGATTCATTTCGTGATAGGCTGAAATTCAAACATGTGTATAGTTCTGCTGGTTCTGCTATTGGCTCGCGGTTTAACTGGAGCTCTCTGGGCCAATGAGAGACTATCTACCAAAGAAGCGTCGAATCACAAGCTACCTAGTGGAGACGACTCACAATTTAGTAACCAATGAACACGCGTGTTGACTTGAGAAGTGCAGAGGATAATGGAGGCTATCCTAGAGTTCATTGAATCCGCGAATTTTTCTGGTTCCTAATTATTATATATCCCAAGTGTTTATTCTAATTTATAATTTACTTTATCTATTAAACAATAGTGTAATAATTTATAATTCAAGTAAATTATGAATGCAGGAACATAACCTGACTTACATAAATACACTTGAAAATAAACATGAAAAAGTTAATAAACACAGTATATGGGAGTAATATTTACAATTAATAACTGTTTTAAATATATGGGGAACAGCATTTTAGTATTAATCATTTAAGTTAATGTTTTAGAAGCACGTATATATTAGAGGTAGGTCGAAAAGTATCAACCTGATACTTTGTCACTGATACGCACCTGTATCAGGAACGGAAAACGAGTACACTTGAAAAGTATCAAGTACTTTAGTATCAGTTCAGAATTCGCCTGGAACAACACCACGGCCAATGTGCGCAGAACCCGATCGCAGATGACGGTCACTTGGGCGGAGCTTGTGAAAGGGGAGGGAGCAGGAACGACGAATAAGGGACGAAGAAGGGAAATAATGTAGGGGAGGAAGCGCAGGGGAAGGCGTTGAAGGAGAGGCGCAAAGCGAAATTGTTACGAGTCGTTTGGTTATTGTCCCACATCAAAGTACGCTCAGTGCGCAGTGCGTGCACAGTCTCGTTCAATAATAAAACTAATGAAATTTTAATATTAAAAAGTACATTAATACAAGATATAATATTTATATTTGTGCACCTAACAGCTATGAAAATGCAAATAAATTTTCAGTTGACACTAATAACAGATGTAATCAACATATGGACTTTTTTTTTCGAAAACAATTAGTAACTAGTATTTTCATACATTAAAAGATTACGATTTTATCAAAAATTAAAAATAAAAAAACAGATACGTACATTAGTGATCATACTATATCAATGTTTACGTTTCAAATGTTTCTTTAGATTAGTCGATGATGATTTATAACTCAGTTTGTGTTTACACAAATTACAATTAGCAAACTCATTATTTTCCGTGAAAAAATTCCACACAAATGAAGTCTTTTTCTTGCACTTATCCATTCCTTATTTCACTATAAAGATACTAACTACAAAGCATGACAGCCCGCAACATGGTGATACACGGCCAGGACGAACTGCAGTGAATGTTGAACTGATTGATACTGGTTGTATCAGGTGGGCATGAGAGTATCAGAGGTAGAGAATTACCGGGCGTGATAAATAATGTATCAGAGACACCGATACCTTTTTACGCTGGTGATGACGGCACGGAGGATGTGTACCCTGTAACGAGAATGCTGATACCTTGTCGCTTCCTGGGACCGCTACTGCTCTGATACAAAAGTATCAGATACTTGTAACTAGGTACATTACTGTATCAGTATCAGGTTGGAACAGATACCGAAAATTGCTGTAACAACCCACCTCTAGTATATAAAATGTTTCTCCATCGTGTGGATGTGTGTCGCACGGTGCGCCTGAACAGGTGCGACATGGAGAAACTCCACTCCCGACGTGTCTCGACTCGAACACGAGGCGTCTGGCCGCCATGTTGGCAGCGCGCTATCTGCCGGGCGCTGGGGGGAGGGGTACCTCCCCGCACCACGGTCCAAGGGACAAAGCCGGGCGCGACTGGCGGTCTGAAACTCCCGCCACGTTCTACCCGCAGACCGACTCTTTGTCTTTTCGTCATCGGCTTCGCGAACCTCTGGCGCTTGCTTGCAAACGGCACCTCCGACAAACACCACACTTCGTTGAACGTCAAGCAGGTATCATAGTCTCAACAAAAAAATATTTTAAATGCACCGTTGTTAACGAACACGACAAAAACAAAAAATTGGTTGTCTGTAAAGTCGGTTTACGGACGATAGTTTAACGTGACAACGTCATAAAAAAACATTGATGAAATGTGATTGCATAATTTTATGAATAAAATTGAATAAATTTTATTGAATTATCATTATTTTGTATGGATACAAAGAAGGAGTGAAACGAAATCTACAATTTAATTGATAAATTTACTTTTATTTGCACTCATTAATTCAAATATGTTTATTACTTTAACGAACAGATTATTTTAACTATAAATTTTACACATGTTTGCTATTTAACTTCTTCCAATCTGTGTTATTCTGTTAAGGATAGGACGATGATAGGAAAAGTAGGAAACGAATGGGAGTGTTTCAAGTTTAATGTGCCTCGAAAAAGTCAAATCGATGGTTGTTCTAATCGAGTGGAAGAGAGAAAGATGCGGCGCAAGCGTACAATGAGCGTAACGGGACATTTTTTCTTGCGTGCAGCCGGCGTTCATCGATTTATTAGACGTTGTCACGTCAAAAACAATCTGCGTGGAAACTCTGACGAGATCTTGTAACATCAACTAATGTCGGGCCAGTATTCGTAATTACTACTTCTTGTTCGACTCATAGCATAGTGGTTGCTGAATATTTACTAATTTCTTTCAATAACATATTTCTAAGTCATCATTTTAATATTTTTTTTATATGATAACGTCTTAAAAATCGACGAACACCGGCTGCACGCACGAAAAATCCTGACTGATTGTCACGTTCCGCCTGAGCCTAGCGTGCAAGAACCGGCCAACCACCGTGCGAGATAATCTTCTATAATATAAAACAGGTTAAGGCGGGCTTTTTAGAAGCAGAAATTTAAAAAAAAAAAATTATTTGTTTAATTTCGTCATTTAAAATTAACAATTTATTGACATTGGTTTGATTTCAGTTTATTTCTATAACTAATTGTTCGTGACTATATTTAACAAATTATTTAATTTAATTGTGCAAAAACTGTAAAAAATATTTTTTAAATATAAAAGTGTAGAATATTTCATCAATGTTTTCTTATGGCGTTATCGTCCATTAACCGACTTTACAAACAACCCACTTTAAATTTTACCTTATTTTTTTTTAGATATTTGAATGTAGTAATAACATAAATGTTTAATATAATGAACGGGGACACACGAGTGTCGCTCATTGGACCGGGGATATCCGCATGAACTACGGGCCGACAGCAGGGGCAAGCGAAGGTAATTAGTTTAAATTGCACCCACGCTGTAGCGAACTGATCCCTGTCTCTGCAGCCAGGACTGCGGACATTTTGGAAAATGTTCGGCCCCGGGCGAAAGGCCCCACGCCTCCTGCACACGACCAGAACAGAGACACGCCACGAAGCACTCAGAGCCGACATCTAGCCAGGAGGAACAATAAGACGAATCGTGCCCGGGGTCGATGGTCATTCATCAACAGAGACACGTGCTTTTAGCGCGAAGATCTTCAGACCAGCGGTGTGTGGAGACTCTGCAAACATTGTCTGTGTTTCCGAGGTTTGACTGGGGTTTATTTCAGGTTCATCACACACCAATCACAGCCACACGCGGTGCGGAAGCCAAATAAACCAATTTCTTCTCTTTTGCAGACGGCCGCCAGTTACAAGGGAACAGCCGCTAGTGCATTAATATCTTATCACTAGGGACCGGAAAAATTCGCAGGTTCAATGACCTGCAGGATGAACTCCATAGTTCTACGTACACTCGGTCAAATGTCACCCACTCATTGGTTGCTGTCTTGTAAGACGTCCTAACGTAGTAGCCTGTGTGATTCGATAAAGCTTTGGTCGGGCGTTTCTCATTCGCCCAGAGTCATCCAGGTGAGTTTCGAGCCAATGGCAGAGGCAGCACTGAGGTATAACTACTTGTATTTTAGCCTATCGCGAAATGAATTTTCGAATATTTCCTGTCTCTACTTATTACAGTCTGTGAGCGGTGACATTATTTCATAAAAATGCCACTTCTCATCAACATCCTCGGTGCAGTTCGACCTGAAAGTGACTGAACCTGTCAATATTCCCAGACCCTTGCTTGTTGGCGAGAACGTCTTCGCGACGCGTTACGTAATCTCGTGACGAGATGGGGAAGACACGCTGACATACAACACACGAGCGTGGCTCGTACTGCATGTCGTGGCTCGTACCGCAGGTCGTGGCTCGTACTGCAGGTCGTGGCTCGTACTACTGGTCGTGGCTCGTACTGCAGGTCGTGGCTCGTACTGCAGGTCGTGATTGTACTGCAGGTCGTGGTCGTACTGCAGGTCGTGGGTCGTACTGCAGGTCGTGACTCGTACTGCAGGTCGTGCCTCGTACTGCAGGTCGTGCCTCGTACTGCAGGTCGTGCCTCGTACTGCAGGTCGTGCCTCGTACTGCAGGACGTGGCTCGTACTGCAGGTCGTGGCTCGTACCGCAGGTCGTTGGTCGTACTGCAGGTCGTGGCTCGTACTGCAGGTCGTGGCTCGCACCGCAGATCGTGACTCGTACTGCAGGTCATGGATCATACAGCAGGTCGTGGCTCGTACTGCAGGTCGTGGATAGTACTGCAGGTCGTGACGCGTACTGCAGGTCGTGCCTCGTATTGCAGGTCGTGGCTCGTACCGCAGGTCGTTGGTCGTACTGCAGGTCGTGGCTCGTACTGCAGGTCGTGGCTCGCACCGCAGATCGTGACTCGTACTGCAGGTCATGGATCATACGGCAGGTCGTGGCTCGTACTGCAGGTCGTGGATAGTACTGCAGGTCGTGACGCGTACTGCAGGTCGTGCCTCGTATTGCAGGTGGTGGCTCGTACTGCAGGTCGTGGCTCGTACTGCAGGTGGTGGCTCGTACTGCAGGTCGTGGCTCGTACTGCAGGTCGTGGCTCGTACTGCAGGTCGTGGCTCGTACTGCAGGTGGTGGCTCGTACTGCAGGTCGTGGCTCGTACTGCAGGTCGTGGCTCGTACTGCAGGTCGTGGCTCGTACTGCAGGTGGTGGCTCGTACTGCAGGTCGTGGCTCGTACTGCAGGTCGTGGCTCGTACTGCAGGTCGTGGCTCGTACTGCAGGTGGTGGCTCGTACTGCAGGTCGTGGCTCGTACTGCAGGTCGTGGCTCGTACTGCAGGTCGTGGCTCGTACTGCAGGTGGTGGCTCGTACTGCAGGTCGTGGCTCGTACTGCAGGTGGTGGCTCGTACTGCAGGTCGTGGCTCGTACTGCAGGTCGTGGCTCGTACCGCAGGTCGTGGCTCGTACTGCAGGTCGTGGCTCGTACTGCAGGTCGTGATTGTACTGCAGGTCGTGGTCGTACTGCAGGTCGTGGGTCGTACTGCAGGTCGTGACTCGTACTACAGGTCGTGCCTCGTACTGCAGGTCGTGCCTCGTACTGCAGGTCGTGCCTCGTACTGCAGGTCGTGCCTCGTACTGCAGGTCGTGGCTCGTACTGCAGGTCGTGGCTCGTACCGCAGGTCGTTGGTCGTACTGCAGGTCGTGGCTCGTACTGCAGGTCGTGGCTCGCACCGCAGATCGTGACTCGTACTGCAGGTCATGGATCATACGGCAGGTCGTGGCTCGTACTGCAGGTCGTGGATAGTACTGCAGGTCGTGACGCGTACTGCAGGTCGTGCCTCGTATTGCAGGTCGTGGCTCGTACCGCAGGTCGTTGGTCGTACTGCAGGTCGTGGCTCGTACTGCAGGTCGTGGCTCGCACCGCAGATCGTGACTCGTACTGCAGGTCATGGATCATACGGCAGGTCGTGGCTCGTACTGCAGGTCGTGGATAGTACTGCAGGTCGTGACGCGTACTGCAGGTCGTGCCTCGTATTGCAGGTGGTGGCTCGTACTGCAGGTCGTGGCTCGTACTGCAGGTGGTGGCTCGTACTGCAGGTCGTGGCTCGTACTGCAGGTCGTGGCTCGTACTGCAGGTCGTGGCTCGTACTGCAGGTGGTGGCTCGTACTGCAGGTCGTGGCTCGTACTGCAGGTCGTGGCTCGTACTGCAGGTCGTGGCTCGTACTGCAGGTCGTGGCTCGTACTGCAGGTCGTGGCTCGTACTGCAGGTCGTGGCTCGTACTGCAGGTCGTGGCTCGTACTGCAGGTCGTGGCTCGTACTGCAGGTGGTGGCTCGTACTGCAGGTCGTGGCTCGTACTGCAGGTCGTGGCTCGTACTGCAGGTCGTGGCTCGTACTGCAGGTGGTGGCTCGTACTGCAGGTCGTGGCTCGTACTGCAGGTGGTGGCTCGTACTGCAGGTCGTGGCTCGTACTGCAGGTCGTGGCTCGTACCGCAGGTCGTGGCTCGTACTGCAGGTCGTGGCTCGTTCTGCAGGTATTGGGTGTACTGCAGGTCGTGGCTCGTACTGCAGGCCGTGGCTCGTACTGCAGGTCGTGGCTCGTGCGAGGCTCGTGTGACTGCTCCGCGTGACGTCAGAGAGCGGGTGACGCGCGCGGTACTATTTATACAGCCGCGCGACACAGCGTCGATACCAGAGGCAGTAGCGTCCGTCCGGTCCTGACTCCAGCAGCACTAGGAGGTGTGATCAGAACACACGGGCAGTAATTGCACTGCGAACAGCCCAACACCTGTCATTTACATCAGATTTGAACTAATCTCTAGAGACCTGAAACATTCGCGTATTCATGTGGTGATAGGCTAGAATTCAAACACATATACCTCTTAGATAATTTTTCTATTGGCTTACTGTTCATCTGGACGAATCTCAACCAGTTATAAACCCTCAACCAAAGAAGGATCGAATCACAGACAAACCAGCTGAGACGACTTACAAGTCGGCAGCCAATGAACTTGCGTTATTTGCCCGAGTGTACAGGGGTATGTGCAGTCTATCCTGAAGGCCATCGAAGCCGCGAATTTCGCAGGTCTCTACTTATCTCCTTTAAGACACTCTCCGTGTCTAGCGACGCGCTCTTGTCCCCATGTTTGGAAGCATTTCGGGAAGGGCCTTAAGCCACTCCGTCGGGAATGGTGTCAAAACTTTCCCTTTTCTGCTCGACCAATTTTTCTGGTCTCCGTTTCGCAAACAAAAATTAATGTTAACGCATTTGTACGAAATCCATGATCAGAGACACACGAAATTACCCGCATTCATTTAGTCACAAGCTAGAATGCGAACATTCACATTCCCGCATTGTGCTCTTAATTGGTAGAGACCTGAAAAATTCACGGATTCATTTCGTGAAATGGTACAATTCAAATAATTATACCTTAGTGCTGCTCCTGATATTGGTTCACTGTTATTCTTGAGTAATGAGGGCCAATTAGAGACCCTCACTCGTAGAAGTGTCGGATCACAGGCTGCCCAATCGAGACGACTCACAAGTCAACAGCCCATGAACAGTTTGCTTTATGCCCGAGTGTGTAGAAAATAGTGTAGTCTATCCTGGAGGTCATTGAATCCGCGAATTTTTCCACTCTCTACCTTTGAGGTATACACACTAGCGTGCCTAACTGTGAAGCCGGGTGAGGTGTTTCTGTGCCCTTTTTTCAGGCTTGGGAGTGCTTTACGTTGGTATGTCAGTAGAAGGTTCTATATTTTATGTTGGATGATGTTTAACAATTCTATTGATAATATTTTTTTTTTTCACTTATGGCCTGGAATTCCTAACCGACGCGTATTTAAACTTTTTTTTTCTTCAGATTTCCACTACTCGATATTCTATGACATGTTCGTCTTTAACTGTCTTGTACTCAATGCGTGCTTAGATGAAATATATACATTTGTTGCAAGTGACTCATCTAACCCTCTCAGTGTTGTTACTTTATCACTGATTTTATAAATATAAGGGCTTATATCATATATTTTATCTGTATTTATTCAAATCACATGTATAGATTTAAATAAGTTAAGGGAACATAACAATTTTGATTTGTAGAGACCGGAAAAATTCGCGAAATCATTTCGCGATAGGCTAAAATACAAATAGTTATAACTCAGTGCTGACTCTGCTATTGGCTCACAACTCACCTGGATGACTCTGGGCCAATTAGAAACCCCCGGTCAAAGCTATATCGAATCACAGGCTGCTACGTTGGGACGTCTCAAAACACAGCAGCCAATGAGTGGGTAACATTTGACCGAGTGTAAGTAGAACTATGGAGTTCATCCTACAGGTCATTGAACCCGCGAATTTTTCCGGTCCCTAGTGATTAGTACAATATTAAATTATCGCGGTGTCGAATTGCGCACGTGTTTTCTTCTCGTGTTTTCGGGCCACAGAGCCAATGGTTGGCCGTGGGAAGTTGTGTCAGCAGACAGCTGCAAACTCTTTCAGGCAGTGAACAGTCTGCTACAGCAGTGCTGGCGCGACTGCAGACTCCAAGCAAAACAGAGAGACAGAACGACTCGCCGATCCAATTACCTCGTCCGATTCGAACAAGGGTCGTCAGATGTATCTGTCTCGCAACGTGAGCAGTGAAGTGTCAGACTGTATCCAGACTGCGCGGGATGTTACACACGCCATTGTGTGCATTTAGTAAGAGCCCCGGGACAGTCCTTCTAGTGTCGGATGTCAGTGTCGTCGTTTAAAAGTTGCGCTCAAATTCAGCCGCATGGTGCGTTCGTTTTTAGTACCATTATCGATGTGAAGAAAAATCTTCCATTCGAGAGTGAAACACCGCGATTGATAAAAAATGAGGAAATTAGTAACATATAGCCAAATAAATCTTTATACAAACCTTAAACACTATCAGTTTGCTCCTAAGAGGGAAAGAAAACCATTTACTTTTAGTGTTTTCCGTTTCTTGTTTATAAATGATACAGATGATTTTAAAGTCCGCCGTCTATTCGTTAAATTTTTTTTATCACATACGAAACTTATTAACTCACATTTATTGATACTACTGTTAACAACTGTAAGGTTTCTTTGATAAAAATCAAATTGAATTAAATCTGAAAACATTTTCAAATGACTCACAGAAATGACGGGCACTGCACATTTTATGTTACTCTAATCTTTTTGTTGGAGAAAAACAAGCCGTATAATTTCCCGAGTTAATATGTAACTTAAATTGCTAAATGACCAATTTTTTTTAATTCGTTATTTTCGTTTGTTTTGTATTACAATAACTACCCTAGTTTATTTCGCGAAAATTGTAAAAAATTCACATTTTTTATTCCTGTTACAGCATTGTCGCTCTCAGACTGAGTATGAAATCAGAGAAGCTGTTCTGAATTGGCACGTTATTATCTACGAGGTCTCCTACATGCCCTGTTACATGTGGTGTCACTTCTTCGTGTCTCTCGACTACTTGACAAGCCGCATTAACTACCACTACTTGTTCGCTCGAACTACACTCCACCCTTACATGAACCGGCGTCTAGCTCCCAAAGCTAGAGACCACAAAATTCTCGGATTCATTTCGCGTAATTCTAGAATCCAAACACATGCAACTTCATATTGCTCCTGTGATTGTCTCACAGTTTTTTCCGAAGGACTTTGAGCCAGTGAAATACCTTTAACCAGAGAAGTCTCGAATCGGAAGCATTCCAGTTCACAGGTCTCACAAGTTAGTAGCCAATGAGTAAACGCAGTTTCCCCGAGTATGTAGGGGATCTTGGAGTCTATCCTATGGGTCATTGAAACCGCGAATTTTTCCAGTTCCTACCCATAGCTTGCAGGGCCTAGGCTAGAACGACAAATCAGCAGCCAATGAACAAACTATGAGCCACGTTCCTTCAACATCGGCTACCCAACTAGTTCTTGTGACGTCTCGGACACGAATTGCCTCACAGTCGAACCCTGAGCTTGGCTGTCGTATCGAAGCTGTATATTTGCTGTAGATCTAAGTTGGTAACGACAAAAGATTAACATAGATGTTGAAGACCGCTGAATTTCCCTGAGACTTCTAATATGGACTGTAAAGCAAGATGTTCATGGGTAGAGACCTGTAAAATTCGCGGATTCATTTCGCGATAGGATAGAGTGAAATTACTTTTGACATTATTTTGCGTCAGTGATTGGGCCACAGTTTATCTGAAGGACTCTGGGCCAATGAAAAATCTTTAACAGAAGAATTAGCGAATCACGATCATTCCAGTCAACAGGTGTTACGTGTCGGTAACCAATAAGCAGATGTTATTTGCACGAGTGCATAGATGATCATGGAGTCTATACTTTAGGGAATTGAAATCGCGAATTTTACAGGTCTCTATTCATGGGTTTTATTAAGATACGGACTACTGGCCCGATTGCTAAACATAGATTCACGATGAAATTGCTCTTCAATGATTTCGCTACACGGTGTTGGCAATCGAAACATGTCTGGATTGTGGGGGACTGCGAAAGTTTATTTGGTTCGCTGGTTGTAGGCTTGTTGACTCCGCGAGCCCTGAGCGCTCATTGGCTGACGTCCAGCGCCGAGCTTGGCCCCTCGTCGGTCGTCGGTCTGTGATTGGCTCAGCTGCCTGACGATTCGAGCCACGTGGCGTGTAGTTCCAACGAAGAAGCGGCGCAAGCACACACTGGAGTCTGCGCTGCCGCCAGACCGGCCCCTCGCTGGGCGGGATGCAGTCTGACTGCCTCGGAGTGCAGGCGCGGAGAACTGAGAAGCCCCGTCTTCTAGGAGCCGCGCCTGCCGGCCGGAGTTACGCAACCAGGCGCGCACGAGGGCACTAAGCTTCAAAGCGCCCGCATGCCCGGACAGCGAGCTGCAACATGTCGACACGCTGTCCCTGTATGGCGCAGTCTCTCTCCTTACTGGCTCCTACTTGGCGAGAGAAGATCGGTCCGCAAGTAGCTGAGCCAATCAGAGCACAGCTGCTGTTATGGAACTTCAGTAACTTTCCTGCAAACTACTGTGCTTTGTTGTGAATCGTTTTTCTAACCAAGTATTTTGCCAAAATTGTTCAAGATCACAGACCTTATTTTGCAGTGCCAATATCCACGTACGTTTGTAACAGCATTATCAGCTAATGAACAGTTTACAAGTCTTACATAATGGTTAGTTTTGACCAGATGGTCAGTTGTGATAAGAATGGTATATGATTTTTTAGGACCAGTATAAATTCTCCATAATCAGCGCGGATTCCTTAATCTACCGGCTCAAAATTTTAAAACACTTATAAGATTTTCGATTACTCGAGTTTGTATTACTAGAGACCGGAAAAATTCGCGGGTTCATTTCATGATATGCTATAAACCAAACAACTGTATCTTTATATTGCTTCTGTGATTGACTCACAGTTCATCTGAAGGATTTTGTGCCAATTAAAAATCCTTCAACCAAAACAGTATCGAATCGCAAGCGTCCCAGTTGACAGGTGTCACGAGTCAATATACAATGAGCACAGTGCATTTACCTGAGTGTGTAGGGGATTGTGCAGTCTATCCTAGAGGTCATCGAAATCGCGAATTTTTCCAGTCTCTATGTATTATCAAGGTGTACTAAGAAAGTATGAAAAAAAGCAATGAATGAAGTGTTGACTTGCATAAAAACTTAGTTGAAACCTTTTGTTTCGTACCAGGACATCAGCAAATAAAAAATCTTTACAAGTCCTGATTAGACAATGTTAAGGAATATAGCTGTCATGCCGTTGAACCCAAAATAAATATGACGTGCATTTTATTCTCGGTTCGTCAAGAACATGACAATAATTATTCTCCAATAGAAGAACACGTGTTTAAGGTCCAGTTTGTTGACAGTCTCGAGCGGAACACCGACCCAACGACGTGACAGCGGCGATCACTGCCTCCGAGGATCTCCGCGTGGCCACTGCAGTCGTCACCTCACCCCCACCCCTCGCCAGCCCTTTCTCGTTAATTAGCGGTGTTCCTCCTGCGCGCGGAGGCCGGCCGTGCCCCTGGCGGACGCCGGTAGGCAACCCGGCGCGCGCGCGATCAATCGCACCGCCGCTGTGACGTCACGCAGCGCTCCCCCCCACCACCGCCGCGCCGTGACGTCAGCCGGGGGTCCCCTCCGCCACCCGCCCGACAGGGCTGGCGTGCGGGCGGTCGATACGGCCGGGGCTGCGAGTGTTCGCTTGCCGCGCAGGGGGAGGGGGTAATGCGACGTGACCATTCGACGCACGATAGCGCGGCAGGCCTCGCTCGCATCGACGCTACCCGGTCACCGGGAGCTAGAGACCGGAAATATTCGCGGATTCAATTACCTATAGGATATCCTCCATTATCTTTGCATTTTTGAATTGACAACGTCTAATAAATAATAAAGCTACACTCACGAAAAAATGTCCCGTTACGCGCATTGTCCCGTTACGCTGAGTTCTGTGAGGCCGGGCCCCATCAGAGTCCCAACTCACACTGCAAGCACAACCTCTTGGTTCCTTCCACAAGATAACACTTGCCCAGATGGGGCCTAACCTGCATATTAAATTCAAAATTAAAACCAAAATCTAAACCTATGCTGAAAAATGTAAGGTGGCAGAAACATTGACCGAACACAAATATATTTTCCAAGTTTATTGTTAATCTTTATATCTCATAAATAGTACAAAAATAGTTAGATCTCATAAATATATCACAAAATATTTTATAATTTACACACAATAAATATTCCTGACTAATACTATCTTTGGTTTCAAAACTCGAGGCTAGAAGAGCCAACATTTATTACAAGGTACATTAAATGCTTAATGATTTTAAACCAAAAAATAAACAAACTATTAATCAACTCGCAAGGAAAAGGTCTTTGGAGAGCTAAAATCAATTAATTATAGAAAGCAATATTGCCGCCAACAACAAGCAAAATGCACAGGAGGTGCAACAAATTTTACCAAGTGCCAATCCACATTATGAACACCTAAAGCAACACTAAGTTTAAACAGGTGCATCATATTCGCACAAAACACAAGTCCAATGGTTACTACTCAAAGTTATTTTCATCATTATCAAAACTTTAAACTCTACTGGCCATATCATAACAAATAATTACAACACTCATACTTAGCTCTCCAAAACACCTTGCCTTCTGTCAATCTTTCTCTCTCTCTCTCTCTCTCTCTCTCTAATGCCTCATGATGATGTTGGTGATGGTCCTGCTGCTCCATGCCTAACTGATCAAAATCCCGGGCTTATATACCCATTTCTCACCCCCCTTCCCTCCTATTGCCCCTCCAATCTCGGGATTAATAGAGATGATTTTCGAATGTTCTAGAAAGATCTTCATACCAGTTCACATAATCGATAAACAACCAATTTCCGGGATTTATTCTTCTTCTTGCTAAAACCGGAGTTGGTAACACTGAATTCGATGTTGTGTAGGAATGAAGTCTCCACTTTGTCTATGGTATTTTGTTTGAAAGTGCACTGTCTTCTGCCGCACACAGCCGTAGCCTATCTATGAGTCGTGATGTCACAAGAGGTCAGTTTATTCCTACACGTCAACATGGAAGGTAAGCTTCTTCATGTCCTTAAATGTTTTGTGGTGCAGGGTCATAAATTACCGTCTCGTGAACACACACGGTCACACCAGTTACGCTCATTGTACGCTTGCTCCGCATCTATCTCTCTTCCACTCGATCGGAACAACCATCGATTTGACTTTTTCGAGGCACATTAAACTTGAAACACTCCCATTCGTTTCCTACTTTTCCTATCATCGTCCTATCCTTAAAATAACACAGATTGGAAGAAGTTAAATAGCAAACATGTATAAATGTAATAGTTAAAATAATCTCTTCGTTAAAGTAATAAACATATTTGAATTAATGAGTGAAAATAAAAGTAAATTTATCATTAAATTGTAGATTTAATTTCACTCCTTCTTTGTATCCATACAAAATAGTGATAATTCAATAAAAACCATTCCATTTTATTCATAAAAGTATGCAATAATTTTATCAATGTTTTGTTATGACGTTGTCCCGTTAAACTATCGTCCGTAAACAGACTTTACAGACAACCAATTTTTTCAAGCAAACACGTGTGTTCATTGGGTACTAACTTGTGAGGCGTCTCCACTAGGTAGCTTGTGATTCGATGATTCGTTGGTCGATAATCTCTCATTGGCCCAGAGAGCTCAAGTTAAACTTCGAGCCAATAGCAAAACCAGCAGAATTGTACACGCGTTTGGATTTCAGCCTATCACGAAATTAATCCACGAATTTTTCCGGTCTCTACTGGGAGCTGGGAGAACTCTCACCACCAGGGACACAGTTCAACTCTCGCCTGGTTCTCACCACAGAACAAACCATAGAATGATCTGCAGTGGGCCCACATATATTTATTTCACTACGGTGTATTTCATTGTCTGGCTGGACTCGACAATTCAACATGTATTCGAGAAGAGGCCAACTGTGCATTGGCCACTGCTTGAACAAAGCACTATTTGCACTCCAGAGAGCCAAATGCTAACCGTTGGCTCAACTTTTTCTGGAGCGTGTGGAACTAACGATGGTGTCATTGCAGAAAAATAAAAAAGCATGTATTTTTTTAAGGATATCCCGAAGTAAAACACAACGGAAAGTGATAAGGCTCTACTGAAGTGCAAGGAACGCTTAAAAAGTGGAATAACTTTAATTTGATAATATTTAAGGAAATCTCCTAAAGTGTAGTCGATGCTCTCTGAAAGACTCAAAACCAATGATCAATTCATACCGAAATAAGCATAAGTAGAGGCACATACTGCAGCCAACATGCAGTAAACCGCTTTTTAAAATGTATAGGACCGTCAAGTCTAACATTACTGTAAATACTCACAAAATTGTATGATTTCTTCCCATTTGAAAAGCTTTAAAACTCCCAATGTTGTAGGTGATTGATAGTAAAACAGGGGTGAATGGTGGTTAGTTAGTTTTATACCATCATCGATAAATCTTACTGACAGTGGTTGTCTGTCTCTGTTCAGCAGACAACGAACATATTTAACTTGTCTAATTACACAAAATTCTATGGGTTCTAAACTTTTGATCTCTTAATCTGCAAAATTTTCCAGTCCATTCATATTCCTGCCGTGTTTACATTTTAATTGAGAACATTAACAAGTAGCAAAGATACAAAGAATCCTGATCTCGAATACCGAGATTAGTGATTTTTTTCATGAGAGGGTAACCATTAATAAGATACCATTACCTCGAGTGCACAGAGATCTATACAGTATCACCTCCAAGTCAATGCTCTTACTAAACTTTCCAGAATGTGTCACTTAAGACGCGTTTTTCTTGACTTCATTGTTCAGATTCTAATCAGGATTTTGTCATCCATTCATTAGCTGCATTCTGCGTTTTTAGTACGTTTCCTTCTTTGACACAACTATTTAAGAATTGTAAGGGGCGACTTAGAATTACAATTATCTCTGCAGTTGCCCATAATGATATAATATATGGCTTATTATCGTTGATCAAATTATGCATTCATGGTTACAAACAAAATTCGTTTTATACCCTGAAATCATGACTCGTAAAACTTGAACATAGACAATATGTTGTAATTCTAGATAGATTTCGAATAAATAAATCATATTGAAATCATTAGCATAGGGTGACTTACTGAAAATTTGTGACTAGATATTCGTTCCATGGACCCTAGTGCACAAAAATGCCGCCAACTCAAAAGTTCATCATATTATTTTAGACACCATTATTATCATACTTCCGTACAATTAACTTCCGGACTGATAGGCCCTACTTAGGAAATAGAGATAGAAAAATCTCTGTCGGTATCGTTTTTAAGCAAAATTGGTCTAAGGGGGTAAGGATGGGGAAATTTGTTTGAAATAATAAAAATTATTATATATCATTGAGTTATTTTAAAAACAAAAAAATTCTTTCGCATTTGATGCAAAACCAGAAGCTTAAAGAAAAAATTAAGACAACATTCACAAGCAGAACACTGGGGAAGTTGTCTGGGCTCTCCCGACTACTGCCCACACCAAAAACATCCGGTTGGCTCCAGGCCTCTCACACTCCATTTCAATAAAAAAACCAAAAATGGGGTTGTCTGTAAAGTAGGTTTACAGACGATAATTTTACGTGATAACTTCATAAGAAAACATCAATGAAAAATTGCATACTTTATAATTTTCAAATATTATTTACAGTTTTTGCAAATTTAATTTAAATAAATTGTTTAAATATAATTACGAAAAATTGGTTCAAAAGCCCACCTTAACCTGTTTGATATTATAAAAGATTTTCTCGCACGGTGGTTGGCCGGTTCTTGCACGCTCGGCTCAGGCAGAACGTGTCAAACTTTTCGTGCGTGCAGCCGGCGTTCATCGATTTATAAGACGTTATCACGTCAAAAATATCTCTCAGTTCTTCACTTGTGAAGATAGAATCATCCTCTCACTCACGGGGACAATTTAATCGATTATTGTCAACTCCGCGAGCTGATTTCTTTTGCCATGGCCGGAGTTTAAGTCATTGTCCAGGAGCGAAATGACATGGAGAATACTTTAAGGCATGATTAGAGACCGGAAAAATTCGCGGGTTCATTTCATGAAACGCTATAATCCAAACAACTGTATCTTTATATTGCTTCTGTGATTGACTCACAGTTCATCTGAAGGATTTTGAGACAATGAAAATAATTCAAACAAAACAGTATCGAATCGCAAGCGTCCCAGTTGACAGGTGTCACGAGTCAATAGCCAATGAGCAGGTGGCATTTGCCTGAGAGTGTAGGGGATTGTGCAGTCTATCCTAGAGGTCAATGAAATTGCGCATTTATTCCGGTCTCTGGGCATGATTCGTAGTTTATGTGCCACGTGGGACTGAAGGAAAATCGTGGCGCCTGCATGGTTGTTTCCCGATGTAAGAGTCCTCTAGGTGGTTTTCTCTGCCAAAAGGCACGTTCAATTTGACCACTGATTGGAACATTGTGTTCCCCGAATCGCGAAACAGTCAGGCCATACTATACTATCTTTGGAAGATTTGTGCAATGGGAGTGCATGCCTTGATGTAAGCTTTGGGACATACGCCATTGCTAAGCACATGTACGTCTGTAGAAGAAAACTACAAAAAACCAAAAGACAAAAAACACAAATCAAGCAAAAATTGCTGTTGTCAACAGGATATTACACCACATAATATTCCATAACAGGAATATTGTCAACAAACAAACGCCATTGCAGTTTTGCAACGTTGGCTAGATGTGCGGCCAATCCGGGAAGACCTCCCCTGCCATTGGCTGTGCTGGGAGAGAAGGTCGAACATATATAAACACCCTGGATATCAGTCTGTGTGTGCCTGGTGATGGAAACTGATGGCAGTTCCCTAACGTCGCAAATGCTTTGTGATAGATGTTTTCGTTATGTTGTCTATAGTATCTGTTTATCTTCATCGTCGTGTTCATATATATTTGCTGCGTCGTCCAGGTTTTTTGTCTGCCTGCAATTACCGGTAGAGACTGGAAAAATTCGCGGGTTCAATGACCTCCAGGATAGACTCCACTATCCTCTACACACTTGGGGCAAATACCAACTGTTCATTGGCTGTTGACTTGCGAGTCGTCTCGACTGGGCGGCCTGTGATTCGACACTTCTACGAGTGAGGGTCTCTAATTGGCCCTCATAACCCCAGATTAACTGTGAACCAATGGCAGAAGCAGCACTAATGTATAATTATTTGAATTGCAGCATGCCACGAAATGAATACGCGAATTTTTCAGGTCTCTAATTACCGGTAATTGTTGAAACTATCTCGTATTGGCGAGTCCAATGTTTTGGTCTGTGTTGTTATTATTTTTTTCATGATTAAATTCCTTCCACGAAATTATTGGGCTGTCTGATATCTAAGTTTGAATGTGTTCATCTGTGATGTCATCGTTGTGTTGTGCATGATACCTGTTGTAGTTCATCATTGGTTTTATCTGTATTACAGCAACTGTTTTCAGCTGGTTCTCTGTAGGTTTTATTAGTACAGACAGGAAAAATTCGCGAATTCATTTCTCAATAGGCTAAAATACAAATAGTTATTTCCTCAGTGCTGCCTCTGCTATTATCTCACAACTCACCTGGATGACTCTGGGCCAATGAGAAACACTCAACGAAAGCTGTATTGAATCACAGGCTGCTACGTTGGGACGTCTCACAAGACAGCAGCCAATGAGTGGGTGACATTTGACAGAGTGTACGTAGAACTATGGAGTTCATCCTACAGGTCATTGAATCCGCGAATTTTTCCGGTCCCTATTTATTAGGTAAATTAATAAAAAATACTTCATATCTTAATCGTTACTATGATGCGACTTCCGGAAAACTTTTGTATTTATTTCGTTTCATGGTTCATAAACCCCAAAACCATCTTTAACCCTAAAAAGTTTATATATATATATCACAATTTTGTGGACACGATAATTGTCGCAATTTTTTACAATTCACTTCTAAACTGATACATAAAATCTAATAGTGGAAAATCTCGGTCTAGTTAATTAATGGGCAAATCCGACCAAAGGGGAGTTTTTGATACGACCAACCTTAACTGCAAAGGTATGAAAAAACAAGGGTTGGAGGTCAAAATAAATAACTCCCTTCATACACACAACATCGAATTTTTATAAATCTTACAATTATTTAGAACCTTTCTCAAAAGCTTTTTTTTTTAAAACTAAACCATGTTTTTAAGTGGGTAGAAAAAATAAATAGGTAGAATTTAAAAAGTTAATATTTTACGTACCATGTAAACTATTAAATCCGTTCTGTTTTATTGTAAAACCTTAAATTATTACCTAATTTTTTGTCTAAAAATTTCTTTATACAACCAACAATTACTGCAAGGGGTGGAATAAAAAAGGGTCGGAGGACAATATAAAATCACAACTCTTTTCGTAGGCACGACATCAAATTCGTTCAAATCTTTTTTAAGTATTATAATTTTGTTTTAAAACTTTTGTCTGAAACAATTTTTGATTAGACGAACCATTGCTGCAAGGTGTTGAAAAAATAAGGGGTATAATTTAAAAAAATTAATAACTATCTTTGTAAGTACGCTATCAATTCCGTTCAATTTGTTTGTAAACTTTTGTCAGAAACAATTTTTGATAAAATATGAACCATTGTTACATGAGGTTATAAAAAAGCAAAGGGGAAGAATTTAAATATTTATATTTTACGTGCCATCTAGTCTACTAAATCAGTTAGGTTTTATTGTAAAACTTTAAATTATTATCCAAAACTTTCGTTTAAAAACATTTTTAATGCGACTTACCATTACTGCAAGGTCTAGAATTAACAAGGGTAGGAGTAAAGAATAAAATCATAACTACCTTTGCAGGTACACCATTGAATTCTTTCAAATCTTTTACAAATATTATAATTTTTATCTAAAACGTTTGACTGAAAGAATTTTTGTTTAGACGAACCATTACTGCAAATGTTTGAAAATACCTGGAGTTCAAATAATAACATATATAAAACTTCCCATACATGTACTATATCGAATTAATATTTTATTTTTAATTAACTCTTTAAATATTATTGAAAACCTTTGTCTAAAGTAATATTTTTTATAACAAATCATTACTGCAAAAGATTAATTTTTTTCCATGAAAAACAGTGCAAACCTTCGATTGCATATGTCCGAGAAATTGTATTAAATCACTTAGGCCATATTGATGCGTGTTAAGCTGGTGTTAGCTTCTGAACAGAATGGCTAGTATTCTGTGGCTACTATGTGACATCAGCTAACAGTTTTCCCTTGAGCCTTGGAGGCATGCAACCCCCTTCACAGTACGGTACGGCAAAGTTATCTAACGCTCAGGGAATATGACCAGGTGCACCGGTATCAAAAGAATTCATTATCAGTAGGGACCAGAAAAATTCGCGGGTTCAGTGACCTGTAGGATGAACTCCATAGTTCTACGTACACTCGGTCAAATGTCACCCACTCATTGGCTGCTGTCTTGTGAGACGTCCCAACATAGCAGCCTGTGATTAGATACAGCTTTGGTTGGGTGTTTCTCATTGGCCCAGAGTCATCCAAGTGAGTTGTGAGCCAATAGCAGAGGCAGCACTGAGGTATAGCTATTTTTATTTTAGCCTATAGCGAAATTAATTCGCGAATTTTTCCGGTCTCTAATTATCAGCAAACGCATAGCCTAAGCACTAAAATACAACTCACAAATACATGGAACTACATTCTTGCCCACTAAAATATATAAAACTAGCTGTAGTACCCAGCGTGGCCCGGGCTAAACACATCACAATATAAGAAACATCAATACCGTGTTTCAAGTCTGTAGGACATACACTTGAAAAACAGGACATTTTGATATTAAAGACCAATTGATTGCACAATCTCGGTGCATCAAGGCTAAGCATTACCAAAACCGTAGACGCCAATCTTCAGCTTCATGTTTTGGGAAGGCAGGTAACCCCTATGCAAGACGTGACGAACGCACCTAACGATAGCGCGTTACGAATTCAAGACAACGTTATATATTGAAGAATATCTATACTTAAGTGTTATGAGCGCCTTTAGTTTACTAGCAGCCGCGAGTTTCACTAAGCGAATGGGTTTAGCAAAGATTAAAAGGATAGGAAGTTATAATACCTTACTATACGACCGTGTGGCGGACATAGAAAAAATGACACAAACTCACTATTTGTGTGTCTATGACCTATGACCTATGAACTATGATTTTCTATTATAAAACTGAATTTACCCCTTTTACACTCCCTTAGAAATGTCATTTCATAATTAGATGTAGTATATGTCACTTTCAGGCCCATTTACTAGGTATATGCAAAAAGTAATTCCATCCGTTGCTTCGGTTCTACGTGAAAGAAAGACAAAAGAAAAACACACTTTTGTATTTTTGATATTAGTAGGGATGATTGAAGTTATTCCTATTATTGTGTAAAATTAACTTTTCTTTCTCTGTATTAAATAATTATTTTGACTTAATGGAGTCAAAATGAAGTTTTCCTAATCCGAAAAGTATTTAATAAATTTTACAAATAAAAATACAATACAACTAACTTAAAAAAACAAAGTAAAAACTTAGGAATAAATAGATACTATAACAGTAAAAAAATCGTTTTATTTTTTTTATTATTGTTCCTTGTTTATTTTCACTGTCTTTGAAATGTATTAATTACACTGTTTAGTTGTTTTTGTTTCAAATGATTTTATTTTGAAGACACTAACCATTTTTTTTCGGCTACTGTTTGTCTGCTCTCGTGTGTGGTATTTTCGATAAATAATTATATTCATTATTTGTATTTATTGTGAAAGTAGCTGGTCTTTGTTGTTTAAGTTTTGACTTTTAAAATTATCAATTGTATATTTGACCAAAAATTAGGATCTATATTTTATTCTTAAATCTGCGTCAGAATTGTGTTTTCCTATCGTTTTTTTATTCAACTCTTTTAGCCTGTCATTGTGAATTTAACTCAATTTTGTTAGGCGTATAATGTATATTGAAGTATGTCATAAAAATTGACATTTTAATTTCAATTTAAATATCCTGACTTAAATATCAAAATAGTTTATTGATAGAATATATCTTTATTGAAATAATAAAAAAATAAACAATATTATTAAAAGAAATTATTTTATTTATTGAGTTCGAATAAAAGGCTTCTTCGGCAAATTTGGCAGTGAAATAATGATTATGTTTTAACTAGAGACCTGAAAAATTCGCGCATTCATTTCACGATAGGCTAGAATCCAAAAAGGTTGCAATTTTCCTGCTTCAGTGATTGGGCCACAGTATATCTGAAGGACTTTGGGCCAATGAAAAAATGTAAACAAAAGAAGTAGCGAATAACGAGCTAACAGGTGCTGCGGGTCAGTAGCCAATGAGCAGATGCAATTCGCCCGAGTGCATAGAGGATCATGGAGTCCATCCTATAGGTCACTGAAATCGCGAATTTTTCCTATCTCTAGTTTTAACTTATTTTGGCCTTCTTCAAATGTTTCAAACGCAGGAAAAGGCTGATGCAGTCGAGTCGGCGAGCCCAGCCTGTGAGACGTGATGCGCTCGACCAATAGCTGACCTGCGACTGGCCAGCGGGGCGGGGCTTGGGTCGTCTCATTGGTGGGGCGGAGCGCTGACAGCGGGGGAGGGCGGGAGTCGATGCGAGCAGCGATAGTGTCGATGCATGTTCCCATCGACGGGACCCGCCTTCATCGTCTTGGAACTTTGTCCATGACGCAATGAACCTAACTCTTGCAAACACTCTAAAAGGTAGAGACTGAAAAAATTCGCGGGTTCAACGACCTCCAGGATAGACGACTCTATCCTCTGGAAAATACCAACTGTTCGTCGGCTGTTGACTTGTGAGTCGTCTCGACTGGACAGCCTGTGATTCGACACTTCTATGAGTGAGGGTCTCTAATTGGCCCTTACTACTCCAGATTAACCGGGAACCAATGGCAGAAGCAGCACTAAGGTATAATTAATTGAATTGTAGCATTTCACGAAATTAATCCGCGAATTTTTCAGGTCTCTACTAACAGGCTTACAATCGAATACCAGTACTGCCAGCAAACGGACGATCCGTAGATCAGGAAATATTCAACCATAGTTTATGAACTGCAGGTAGTGATTTATCGTGGGAAAATGCGACTTTTTCGGTAGACTTCACAATACACTTGATTTAATTCAATTTCTTGGACATACACCAGTGCAGTTTTGCAATGTCTGTGCCTTATGACGGGGACCGATGCCAGTTCCCTATACGTGACAACTGTTTGTCATATAATACCTACAGTGTTCGTCGTTGCAGTCTTTAATATCTGTTTATCTTCATCTTTGTGTTCCTATATTTGCTGCGTTGTCCAGGTGTTGTTGTCTGCCTGCATTTACTATTATTGTTGAAACTGTCTTGTCGTTGTTTGCCCACAGTGTTCGTCTGTACTGTTATTATTATTTTTATTATTCTGTTCCTTCCACGGAATTATTCTGCTGTCTGATATCTCAGTTTGAATGTGTTCGTCTGTGTTGTTGTCATTGTGTTGTCCATATTACCTGTTTAGGTTCATCGTTGGGTTTCACTTTTGATATCAACTGCTTTAGGCCTTTTTCTGTGAGTTTCTGTGTTTATCACAGTAATTCAGTGCCGAAGCAAACGCGTTCTGAGTGGCCCGGTAAAACAAGGCAACGACTTCTCTCGCAGACGGCCGCCAATCACAAGGAAGAAACCGCTACCGCGGGTATACCTTGTTGCAGTCTAATAGGCGTTCAGATTTTTTTTCGTGAAAAATGCCTGCTCCTAGTTATTACGTTACGGTCAGGACGAAGACTGTTTTCCACCCTTGATTGGTTTTCCATTCCAAGAGAATATTGATCAGTATGTTTTTGACTATTTTTCTTCTTCTTTTTACGTGATAACTTTTTATAAATCGATGAACGCCGGCTGCACGCACGAAAAAGCAAGACTCATTATCACGTTTCGCCTGAGCTGAGCGTGCAAGAACCGGCCAACCACCGTGCGAGAAAATCTTTTCTAATATCAAACAGGTTAAGGCTGGCTTTTTAAAAGCAGCAATTTAAAAAAAAAATTGATTTATTTGTCCAATTTCGTCTTTTCAAATTAAAAATTTATTGACATTGATTTTATTTCAGTTTATTTCTATAACTAATTGTTAGAGACAGGAAAAATTCGCGGGTTCAGTGACCACCAGGATAGACTCCACTATCCTCTACACTCTCGGGAAAATGCCAACTGCTGATTGGCTGTTGACTTGTGAGTCGTCTCGACTGGGCGGCCTGTGATTCGACGCTTCTACGAGTGAGGGTCTCTGATTGGCCCTCATTACTCCAGATTAACAGTGAACCAATGGCAGAATCAGGTAAGGTATAATTATTTGAATTGTAGCATTTCATGAAATGAATCCGCGAATTTTTCAGGTCTCTACTAATTGTTCGTGATTATTTTTAAACAAATTATTTAAATTAAATTTGCAAAAACTATAAATAATATTTGATAATTAAAAGTATGCAATTTTTCATCAATGTTTTCTTATGACGTTATCACGTAAAATTATCGCCCGTAAACCGACTTTACAGATAACCCCCTTTCATCTCTTTATATATCTTTATCCTCTCTGTTTATGTATTTATATTTCTTTTAATCAATATATATCACTCTCTATACTTTTCTGTAGCTCTATACCTCTCTGTATATCTATATATCTATCTCCATCACTCTGCATATCTATATATATCTCCATCACTCTGGATTTCTCTATTACTCATTCTATATCTATTGGTCTCTATCTAGCTGTCACTCTCTGCCTTTTTTTCTCTCGCTTTCTGCGTATCTATCTATCTTTATCACTGAATATCTCTCTCGGCTGGCACACCACCATTATTACTTTGCATAGTTAGCTGTAGAGACCTGAAAAATTCGCAGATTCATTTCGTGGAATTCTACAATTCAAATAATTATACCTTAGAGCTGCTCCTGCCATTGGTTCTCTGTTAATCTGGAGTAATGAGGGCCAATTAGAGACCCTCACTCGTAGAAGTGTCGAATCACAGGCCGTCCAGTCGAGACGACTCACAAGACAGCAGACAAGGAGTGGGGTGACATTTGACCGAGTGTACGTAGAACTATGGAGTTCATCCTGCAGGACATTGAAGCCGCGAATTTTTCCGGTCCCTATGCATAGTTAGCTGGCAAAGTTGAATTTTTTTTCTCCTAAATTCGTGGGCCCGTGTGGCAGCCCTGGCCGGACCGGATGTGTCGCGGTCGAGGCTGGGTTCCAGGAAGCGACGCCACCCCCACCCCCCCCCCCCCGGCGCCGCTCGGCAGTCGATACGCCCTTCACCGGGTCTGTCCGGCGCGCCGCACCCCTCGCTCCAGACCCGCGAACACTAGCGGCCAAGTCTCTCGCGACAGGCTGGAAGCAAAACAAGTTTAACATGTTCACCTCCGTTCTCCAGTTTAGCCCGGCCTCAACCCTCAACCAACGAAAAATCCCTCAACACAAGATGCATCGATAGGGGCATGCACATTTCGCGAAAAGATTCTTAGAGCAGCTGAAAGTTAAAACACTGTACAGCATCGTCTGTGTTTCGTGATTGGGTGAGTTTCTTTCAGGTACATGTCGATTGTTAAACACCAATCACAGTAATTCAGTGCGGAAGTAAACGCGTCCTGAGCGGCTCGGTCAAACAAGGCAACGACTTCTCTCGCAGAAAGGCCGCCAATCACAAGTGAGAAACCGCTGCTGCGGGTATACCTCGTTGCTGTATATTAAGCGTTCAGAATTTTTTTTCGCGTAAAATGCCTGCCCCTATGTATCGATTCACTGACATCCTTGTTAACAGGGCTCACAAATCAGTAGAGACCTGAAAAATTCGAGGATTCAATTAGTGAAATGCCACATTTCAAATAATTATACCTTAGTGCTGCTTCTGCCATTAGTCCACTGTTAATCTGGAGTAATGATGGCCAATTAGTAAGTACCGGAAAAATTCGCCGGTTCAATGACCTGCAGGATGAACTCCATAGTTCTACGTACACTCGGTCAAATGTCTCCCACTCATTGGCTGCTGTGTTTTGAGACGTCCCAACGTAGCAGCCTGTGTTTCGATACCGCTTTGGTTGGGTGTTTCTAATTGGCCCAGAGACATCCAGGTGAGTTGTGAACCAATAGCAGAGGCAGCACTGAGGTATAATTATTTGTATTTTAGTCTATCGCGAAATGAATTCGAGAATTTTTCCTGTCTCTACCAATGAAAAACTGTCGGACAAAGAAGTATTCAATCACAGGTGAACCAGGTGAGGCGGCCATCAAGTCAACAGCCAATGAACTGACGGTAGCTGCCCTAGATAACAGAGCACTGTGTAGTCTATCCTGAAGGTCACTGAAACCGCGAATTGTCTGCTGTTGTTCTTTAACTTCTGGCTGGGCGCATGGGGTTAGGTCATTTATTTATTTTAACGTTGTTATTGGTTTCTTGTCGTTCGGGGCGTGCCAGAAATACCGGTGATTTTCCGCGAAAACAACTTGAAACAAACTGCGTGTTAAAACATTGTAGCACTGACTGTGTTTCGTGATTGTTCGAGTTTCTCTCAGGTTCACGCCCACTGTTGGCACGCGAATCACAGCAACTCTGGGTGGAACCAAACGCGTTCTGAATGGCTTTGCCAAATAAGGCAATGACTTATTTTACAAACGGCAGCAAATCACAAAGCAGAAATTACTGAGGCAGAAATACCCTATTGCAGCCTAGTAAGTGAACAAATTGTTTCGTAAAAATATCACTGCTTCTACCTGCAGTTCAACGAGAACGCGGACCAAGTGTATAGTGACATGCATTCCTGCCTCACTCCAAATAACAACGCAAACTTGGCTCACAGAGTGCGGTGGATTCTCTTCGTAGACACGTGATGTATAGAGATCTGAAAAATTCGCGCATTCATTTCACGATAGGCTAGAATCCAAAAAGGTTGCAATTTTCCTGCTTCAGTGATTGGGCCACAGTATATCTCAAGGACTTTGGGCCAATGAAAAAAATGTAAACAAAAGAAGTAGCGAATAACGAGCATCCCAGTTAACAGGTGCTGCAGGTCAGTAACCAATGAGCAGATGCAATTCGCCCGAGTGCATAGAGGATCATGCAGTCCATCCTATAGGTCAGTAATATCGTGAATTTTTCCGGTCTCTAGTGATGCGGGGGATCGGGGAAGGCGCCAGCAGTGCTGATAAAGTCTCAGGGCTCAGAACACAGCCAACTGTCTGGTTAGCTGAGTGAGGTACAGGGCTGAGGCGGTGACTATGCTGGGTTGGTGGCCCCAGCCGCTGGTCGGTGCCGGAGCTCTAATACCCTCCCGATCAAACAAATGGGAGCAATCCCCAACAGTTCTGTTTAAATTATGCTCTGGAATGTAAAAGATGAACTGGAAGTTTCTCCCACCCTACCCTGATAGGGCGCATATGATGGAGGGGACCGTGAGAATGCCGGCCGTAAGGTCGGAACAATCTGTAAACACGCACTAGAGACCGGAAAAATTCGCGGGTTCAATGACCTCCAGGATAGACTCCACTAACCTCTACACACTCAGGCAAATGCCAACTGTTCATTGGCTGTTGACTTGTGACTCGTATCGACTGGGCAGCCTGTGATTCGACACTTCTACGAGTGAGGGTCTCTAATTAGCCCTCATTACTCCAGATTAACAGTGGACTAATGGCAGAAGCAGCACTAAGGTATAATTATTTGAATTGTAGCATGTCACGAAATAAATCCGCTAATTTTTCAGGTCTCTATACATTTGTTCTCGTAGTTCAAGACTGCAGACTCACTTGCGCCAAACATCATGTTTACAGTTGAGTAACACGTCGTCTGTATTTGCAAGTATTGAAACGCGAAGACACATTCCTACAGTTACCGTTGAATGCTGTTAATGAGAGAAGCTCGGATCGAAACGAAGGGGTATTTCTGAGATGGCCTACATTATCCCGAGCTCCGCCCGTTCTTCAGGGCTTAGGCAGCAAGCCTCTTAATGGCCGGGTGCAGTTCTCCCGCGCTAGGGTGGAGGGGAGGGGTTGGAGAGTCGATAAGGTCGATCTCTGCACGTGTTCGCACCGTGCTGTCGACCCACAGCACGCTCTTCTCTGAACCCGTGCCAACAGAAGCAGGAAATATTTTAATCTGGAGGCACTTTGTCAGCCGACGAGGTGCAGATAAAGCTCAAGTATTAATCTGGGATCCGGTGCAATCGTTTATCAGTGTTTTCTTTCTGCCTTCGGCTAATGAAACTGCCCTGGAAAACTCGAGGCTGCGACTGGGGCCAGGCTGAACTTCACAAACGTCTGTATGCGAGCAATGAACACTGCTGGAAATTCCACCAGTAACCAAATCAATTCGACGAAATTCTGAGTTCAAACTTATTGCAAGTGTTTGGAAGATATTTTAACTAAAACAATTGGTAAACAACCTTACGCAAAGATCACCCAGCAATTTTTGTGTCGGGGTAAGGGAGGACGAGGGAAATATTAATAACTAGAGACCCGGAAATTTCGCGGATTCATTAAGTCGCAAGCTAGATTGCAAACCTTCACACTCTCGCACTGTGTTCATGATTGGCACGCAGTTGTTTGGACACGCCCCTCTACGACCGTGAGCCAACGATACCCAGCTAGGAGAGAAGTAAGCGAATCAGGTAGTGCCAAATAACAAGGATAAAAATGTTCTCGCTCAACCAATGGGAAAGTAAACATGGGTCGAGCACACCTATAACTTTGAATTCTATCC
Organism: Bacillus rossius redtenbacheri; assembly: GCF_032445375.1. NCBI lineage: Eukaryota > Metazoa > Arthropoda > Insecta > Phasmatodea > Bacillidae > Bacillus > Bacillus rossius. The sequence continues at coordinate 5,452,527 of NC_086330.1, read as the reverse complement.
TGAGGCCAGAAGAATCCGCGAAATTTCCGGGTCTCTATTAAAAACATTAGGCAGTCCTTTCGGTGTCAGGGCGAATGTCCCCCATTGATTGGCTGCAATATTTTTAGTTTCGAAGAGGTCATGCGTGATCGGGCCATTTCTAGAGACCGGAAAAATTCGCGAAATCATTTCGCCTCTGCTATTGGCTCACAACTCACCTGGAGGGCTCTGAGCCAATGAGAAACACTCAACCAAAGCTGTATCGAATCACAGGCTGCTACGTTGGGACGTCTAAAAACACAGCAGCCAATGAGTGGGTGACATTTTTTGACCGAGTGTACGTAGAACTATGGAGTTCATCCTGCAGGTCATTGAACCCGCGAATGTTTTCCGGTCCCTAGCCATTTATTTTATCGCTAGTCTGCGATTGGTTGAAAGCTCATAATGTCACGTGCCACGCCCACTCGTCTAATTGCAAGAGTAGATGTTTGCAGTTCCACGTATTGACTGGTCAGTTCGTAATGTGTGCCTGACGTGAGGAGACACATCCGGAACAAGGAGGGGGGGTTGACTTACAAACGGCTTGTGGAACCAAATGAGGAGATACGACCCCGTGATCAAGCTGCACTATTAAAATCATCCTACCCAAGTGCGATAAATTGTTCGCTGTCATTATCTGGCTTCTGTGGTACAATACATTCACTTATAAAACAACCACGAGTAATTTGTGCATTTGTACGTAGTTAAAAAATATGACTACTAGGCACCCTGTCGTTCTGCACTGTATAGCGGGTAGCCTATACTTAAGGCAAACACCACGCGTATCTTTGAACCCCTGAAACATGCTTCGCTGTAGGACACCCATTCATCTACACTGGCTGGCGGGTGGTCTACTGTGAAGGCGTCTCCCTCGCTCAACACTGAACCCCTGAAACACGCCTCGCTAAAAGCCAGCAGGTCTACTGCACTGGCCGGTGGGTCATCTACGCTCAAGCCAGTGTAGATGACCAGGTGGTGTGTTGTAAGATGTGTTTCAGGAACACAGTGATGCATGTGTGTTTTGTCTTGAGGATAGGCTACCCGTCAGCCAGTCTTGAGGGTAGGCTACCCGCCCGCCAGTGATATTACAGGGTGCCTTTTAGCGAGGCATATGTCAGGGGCTTAGTGATGCGCGTGGTGGACACCTTGAAGGTAGGCTACCCGCTGGCCAGTACAGATGAATGGGTGCCTAGTAGCAAGACGTGTGTCAGGGGCTCGGTGATACACGGGGAGGACGCCTCGAGGGTAGGCGACCCGCCGTTCAGAGCAGATGACCGTGTGGCGTGTAGCAAGGCACTCGCGTGACGGGGCGGCCACAGCAGGCGCAATGCGGACACTTGCGCCCCTTCCTCCTGGACCACGTGGCTGTCCACACGCCAACAGCAGCTGTTCACGTCCACGTCACTCCACGTTTCCTGCAGTCCTGCATTCTGTGTTTTCATGTCGTTATCACCAGCTACTCTGAAGATTCTTAGGTTCATCGATCTCTATAATATACTCCGTAGTCTTCTTCATCTTATCTTTGAAAGATTTGTGCAATGGGAATTCATTACTTGATGTAAGCTTTTGGACATACGCCATTGCGTATGTCCAAAAGCTTACATCAAGTCTTCTTCATTTTGTTGATTTGCTGCTCACATGTGAGACATTTCTGCTGAATTGCTTGTGAATCGGCTCCTCTTTTGTTGAGAGATTCTCATTGGCTCACAGTGATTCAGGTAAACCATGGCCCAGTCGCAGAAACTGCACAAAAGTAAAACTTGGCAGCTCAACTTTATTCAAGGTATACTGTAAAAGGCTATTAAAATTGTATTTCTTAAGCTGGCTGCAATTTTTTGGGCACATATGTCCACTTCATTGAGCTAAATTACTTATCGTTCAGTAAATTGATTGAGTCAAATTCATTCCATTCGTAAGTAGGAGAAGATTCTTGTCCAATGAAAAAAGCAAATGTAAATTTTTTTTTGAAACTTTGCATAAACACTCCTGGGTTTCTAAACGTGACCCCGGAAACGAAGAGAGAATATTCTTATAGTATAATATTAGCTGTGGGCATAAACTCTACCTGGATACTTTACCAGCGTTGATTACAAGCTGTCAGAAGAATATTTAGAGTGTAAGACATGTTTCCACTTGTATTGTTTTTTTCCTAAAGGGGTTAGAATATTATGACTTATTGTGTTAAGACCTAAAGTTATGTCGTAAAAACTGTTAGCGCATGACTTACACTACTAAGACCATATGAGCCTAAGCTGTGAGCTGGTGAAGACACAAGAACACCAAACAAACTCTAGTCGTCCACTGTCTCCAAATCATACACTGCTTCCAAATCACTCCCCTCCTTTAAAATGCCCACCGCCTCCAAATCATCCACCGACTCTAACTCTTCCTCCAACTCTAGCTCGTCCACCACCTCTAACTTGTCCACCAACGCTAACACGTCCACTAACTCTAACTCTTCCACTGTTTCTATTTTGTCCTCTAAGTCCAACTCGTCCAGTACCTCTAATTCATCCACTGTCTTTATCTCGTCCACCAATTCTAAATTGTTTACTTTTGCTAACTCGTCTACTTCCTTTAACTTCTCCACTTCTTCTACCTCGTCTACTTCTTCTTACTCGTCCACTGCATCTAACTCGTCCACTGTCTCTAACTCGTCCACTGTCTCTAACTCGTCTTCTGGCTGTAACTTTTTGAAGTTGGGTGATCTATAAATTACCTTGACATTTAGCGGATTCATTTGGTACTATATTATGTGTGTGATAGAAGAATTCTTGTTTATTTCTTGGTAAAACATTTTGTTAGCATTGTCTTGTCCACACAACTTGATCACAATTCATTCTGTTCCGTCGAGGCGCGGCCAAGCAATTAGGTTCCAGTAATAAAAATCTCGCTCAAGTATCAGTTACCTGCCATAAAATAAAATCACGTGAATTCTGGATCTTACCAGAAGGGAGAGAAAACATTCACGTATTTGACGAACTGAAGAAAGACTCCACAGTTCCCCGTGTAAACTGAATCCGATATCATCTATTCATCGGCCGCTGGTTTCGTGAAGACGACTTTGCTCGGCTACCTGTGATTCTTTCAGAGACCCAAGGGCTTTACGAATTGCTCCAATAATGCTTCTGCTGTACTCTGACGACTTTCCAACAATTCATGATTTTCGCATGTTTTGGACAATCTGGGAGAAGCTGTGTGACCAAAAAATTGGCGACCCTGTACAAGAAAGCGTTGGATCTTGGTATCGGCCGCAGACTTCAACATACTGGAATGTGTACGGGTAACACCTATCTGGTCTAGCATGGAGCGAAAAGTACACTTAAACTACGGATTTTAGAAATACGCGTGGCTTTTTTTGACGTGACGTCTAATAAATCGATGAACGCCGGCTGCACGCACGAAAAAATGTCCCGTAACGCACATTATCCCGTTACAATGTGTCTCGTTACGCTCATTGTACGCTTTCACCGCATCTATCTCTCTTCCACTCGATTGGAACAACCATCGATTTGACTTTTTCGAGGAACATTAAACTTGAAACACTCCCATTCGTTTCCTACTTTTCCTATCATCTTCCTATCCTTAACAGAATAACACAGATTGGAAGAAGTTAAATAGAAAACATCTATAAAATTAATACTTAAAATAATCTATTCTTTAAAGGAATAAACATATTTTAATTAATGAGTGCAAATAAAAGTAAATTTATCAATTCAATAGAAGATTTCATTTCACTCCTTTTTATCCATACAAAATAGTGATAATTCAATAAAAATTATTCCATTTTTTTTTCATTAACGTATGCAATCATTTCATCAATGTTTTGTTAAGACGTTGTCACGTTAAACTAACGTCCGTAAACCGACATTACAGACAACCAATATTTTTTTTTTTTTTAAGTTTTGTGAATTTACCCAGAATATTCTTTTGGTTTCATGTTCAAAGTAAGTAAACTCAGTGTCAGTAAAACTACAAAGACACCTGGATAATTTGTAACCAGTGTTTTCCGTGAAACAAAGTTGAACATTTGTAAGCATGTCTAAAAGACTCTGAACCCGACCAAAGCAGTGCGCCACTCGTGTTGCTCGGCGCCGGTGATTGGGCCGAGCCCCTGGAAGGCATGCGACCCGCGCGGCCTGGCGCAGTCCCACTGGGGGCGTAGTTCGGTCCCATCGCCCCCAGAGATGGTCTATTGATTGCGGTGCCGCGCTGCCCCTGATCCGCAGGCTTCCCGCCACGCGCCGTCGCCTCGCGGGAGCGGAGCTCGCAGGGGTCGTATGTGACACTCGTGATACGTGTCTGTTCCTGTTGATGCCACGCAACACACTCTGGCATTTAATACAATTCTTTTACGTCGAATTTGAAGAATAAAAATTGGTTGTCTGTAAAGTTGGTTTACGGACGATAGTTTATCGTGACAACGTCATAACAAAACATTGATGAAATGATTGCATAATTTTATGAATAAAATTGAATCATGAATTGAATTATCACTATTTTTATGGATGCAAAGGAGTTAAATGAGATCTACAATTTATTTCATGAATTTACTTTTATTTGCACTCATTTATTCAAATATATTTATTACTTTAACGAAAAGATTATTTTAACTATAACTTGTATACATGTTTGATATTTAACTTCTTCCAATCTGTGTTATTCTGTTAAGGATAGGACGAGGATAGGAAAAGTAGGAAACAAATGGGAGTGTTTCAAGTTTAATGTGCCTCGAAAAAGTCAAATCGATGGTTGTTCTAATCGAGCGTACAATGAGCGTAACGGGACACAGCGAAACGGGACAATGTGCGTAACGGGACACTTTTTCTTGCGTGCAGCTGGCGTTCATCGATTTATTAGACGTTGTCACGTCAACTTGGAAAACACAGCGACAGATGAACACTACTATGATACCAAACAGATATTCTGGAAACACAACCACAACAGCACATACCAACACAGTACATTTCTTTAAAAAAAATAGACATTTGTGACGTTTCGGGAGCTGAAATTTGTTCCCATCCTCAGGCACAAACAGGCTGATAGATTTTTTTATTAACCTAACTAAAACGAAGTGTATTTAGGAGGAGTCCGGATTAGAATGGAGCTTAAAAGCGTCTCAGGCCGAAGCCTATACGCTCTACTCATGCTGTATTTAAGCCATGCAGGAGAGGTAGCATGCATCGTGTGCTAGGAGGGGATTGGCCAGCCATGACTGCGATTGGCGCCATGACTAACTCCCCTCAATTCGAGACTAACAACTAGATAAGTTGGGCTCAGGTAAAACCGGCATAGACACAGGGAAAACCCTGGGGTCTTTCATGCAAGATGTAAAAAGAAAATCGTGCATTCAAATCAAGCAGGTTCAGCATAGGACGAAGAAGGATGGTCCAGGAAGAAGAGATGGTCGGGTAGAAGGAATCTACTAAGCAAGTGGAGAGCTTGGACATTGCTGTTAACATTTATTTAGGGTGGACACTGGTCTACAGGGGGCGACAATGGTTTCCCGCCAGGCTGTCGGCCAGCTCTGTAGAGATGTGTTTGTGTGTATGACGCGTGTGTAAACATTCATACAAGTCAATTACGTTAATTAATCGCGAGCTGTTTCATCGTGTCTCGTTCCATAAGGGATACAACTTCAGGTCCTCTGTCGCCTGTCAAAGGCTGTCGGCAGTTTGCGAAATTACCCAGTCCTTCCTCACGGCTCCCTATCCTCAACTTACTACGCATTTTTATCTGCGATGTTGTTCGGACTGTAAGATAGCTTACTCTATGTGCTTGAGCCGCCAGCATACTTGTGTTAATTTTTCTGGCATATTTATGATCAAATACAAGCACGCCCTGCCCAATGCAATGCTACAGCATAGGACAGAATTTTCTCGACAGTTCGCAACCGCTGGGACGACGATAGTCGCCTCCCAACAACCAGATAGGCCCAAAACCCCCAATGCGGACAAAAATGTTCAAGTGCCCGCCCTTGCTTAGTATATATTTTCTACTCTGTCCAACTCTTCTTTCGGAACCATCCTTCTGTTTCCTGTAATCAACCTGCTTGTCAATAATGCATGAAATTTTGCATCCCGCATGTAAGTGCCCAGGGTTTTCCCTGTGGCTATGCAGGTTTGACCTGGGCCCAACTTATTTAGTAGTTTAGTCTAGTATAGTCAGTGAGGGGAGTTAGTCATGGCGCCAATTGCTGCCATGGCTGGCCAATCCCCTCCTAGCACACGATGCATGCACCCTCTCCCGCATGGCTAACCCCTGCCTGAGACGCACTTAGAGTCTATCCCTAACCCAGACCCCTCCCAAATACGCTTAGTTTTAATTTAGGTTAGGAAAAAAAAAGAAAGAAAAATTGCGCCTGTCCGCTGTGATTGGCCGGTGACTCCAGCCAATCATATGGCACTACGGCGGTCGGTGCGCCAGTATGGATTTCAGGCGTTTGTATATTTTGTTCAACGTGTGGGTCGTAATTCCCGAGAGAGGAAGCATGTGGATTTAAACTATTTATGCATTTATCATTAAAAAAACTTTGTGTGCTCTTAAGGTAGAAGTCTTGCGAATTCTCCGAATCAGTTTCGCGACGCAATACTTCCACTGGGCAGTACACTAGGGCGTCCGTAGCGATTCGAATACATTTATTCGGAATTCGCTGCAGTTTCAATAAGTGGGTTATGGCTGCAGTCTGGAAAACGGTATATACCCTCTCCGGGCGTGGCCAATGACAGACGAGCAGTCCCCTGATTGGCCGCGCACCTAGAGCTGATGTAATTGGCTGGTATCTTTCTGCCAGGGTAGTTGTTTTGCTATTGGTTGTTGCGTCAAATCAGGTTCCGTTTTAACTAACGGTATCCGTATATTTTTAATTTAATAATTTGTTGGCTGGTAACATTGTCATTGCTGACGATAAGTGCAGATTCTTTTATTTTCATTTTTATTAGGTGTTCTTCCTGTATGAGTGTATAGCATTGTCCCAAAAAAAATAAACGATTGTGGACTCAGGAATTTTTAGAAAGTCTAGTTTTTAGAGTTTCACCCTTCTTAACATTGTTTTTGTTTTCTTTAATACGTGTTGAACAGGCTCGGACAGTTTCTCCAATGTACGTTCTTCCACATTCTGGGCTCGCCTGTTTTTCAGTGTATTGTCCAAGGTGGTTTTTTTTCTGTATTAACTGTGCTTGTTGCAATTTTCTTGACGTTCACAGCTCACTCTGTCCATCTGAGCTATAATATTTTCCTAATTCCTTCTACGGAATTTTCTGGCTCTCCACGGTATTTAAACTTTTAATATAGGCTGATTGAAGCTTGTTTGCATATTCAAATTTTTTTTACCGTTTTTTGATGTTTAATAATACATTAAGTGTCAAAAGTAATAACCTATGTCCAAAATATATTTTTTTCCGCATAGTGAGGATTTACAGTACAGTCGGAGATTTTCCACCGAATAATATGTTTAATTTGAGAGAAGTATTTAGCTGGGTATGGTTTACAACTTAATCAGATAATTTAAATGATTTAATATTGATTAGTATATAAATTTTTGTTTCTGCAAATCACAAGAAACATTAATGACCGAACTTTCGTTGTTATTAGAGTAGAATTAGACATTACATTAAAAAAATTGGTTGTCTGTAAAGTCGGTTTACGGACGATAGTTTAACGTGACAACGTCATAACAAGACTTTGATGAAATGATTGTATACTTTTATGAATAAAATTGAATCATTTTTATTTTAATAATAAAAGAATACATTCTTGAAATTATACTAGTAATCACATTTTTAAAATGCAAGAATAATTAAACTTTAATGCAGAAATTGTTGTTGTAATAAGCAATGAAACACACATTAACTTTTCACTTCACTTTATTAACAGTCGACGAAACAGTTAACTTGTAGATGACTTGTAATTAATTTTAAAAGCTGGCGTTTAGATTTAAAGTTTAAATATAATTATGAACAAGTTATCATATAAATATACTGTAATCAAATATCTATCATCAATTATATGAATACCATAATTTTTAGTCAATTGTAACATAACCTATTATTACTGCACTCGACGACAGCGTAACGGAACACAGCGTAACGGAACAATGAGCGTAACGGAACAATGCGCGTAACGGGACACTTTTTCGTGCGTGCAGCCAGCGTTCATCGATTTATTAGACGTTGTCACGTCAAAAAATAAGATATTTTATTTAAAACTGCATTACATAAATACATTTATTTTTAAAAAATTAAATCCACCTAGCTTAAACCATAGTTTAAACTGTGTTTGAAACCGTTGTGGGTTTAATCAGCCAACCCTGCTCAGTGCCAAGTATGAAGTATTGCAGTCTAACGTGTGTCCAGGTGCTGGCAAGCCTGTGGTATGATGGCAGCGGAGACTGAACTGCAACATGGGCTAGAAACGTTTCTATCGAGTTCCGCGTCGCCGCGAGGACTTCTGGGAACAAAGCCCGTCCGAGAAGCCAATCAGAGCCCAAATAAGGCGAGGTGACATAGTGGGGGATACACTGAACTCACACGAAAGCGAGTGACCGGAATCAAAAAAATCACGGACTCATTTTGCGATAAGCTAGAATACAAACTCTTTCAAATTCATGTTGCTTCAGTGATTGGACTACAGTTTGCCTGAGGATCTTTGAGCCAATGAAAAACCCTCAGCAAAAGAAGTATCGAATCATTAGCATTCCAGTTAACTAGGGGCAGGCATTTTTTGGGTGAAAAAATCTCAACGCCTATTAGTAGGGCCATGAAAAATTCGCGAAAAGATCCCGAAAGTAGCTGGAAGTTAAAACACTGTAGCATCGTCTGTGTTTCGTGATGGAGTGAGTTACTTTGAGGTGCATGTCGATTGTTACAACAACCAATCACACTTATTCAGTGTGGAAGCAAACTCGTCCTTAGTGGCTCGTGCAAACAAGACAACGACTTCTCTCGCAGACGGCCGCCAATCACAAGAAAAGAAACCGCTGGTGTGGGTATACTTTGTTGCAGTGTAGTAGGCGTTCAGATTTTTTCGCGAAAATTTCCTGCCCATACCTATTAGACAGCAACAAGATTTACACGCACCAGCTGTTTCTTCGTTGTGATTGGAGGTGGTCTGCGAAAGAAGTATTTTCCTTATTTGAACGAGTCACTCAGGACGCGTTTTCATCCACACTGGATTACTGTTATTGGTATTGTCACAATCGACATGTACCTGAGAGAAACTCACACAATCACGAAACCCAATCGACGATACAATGTGTAAACTTTCAGCTAGTCTCGGAATCTTTTCGCGAAATATGGATCGTCCTACCAATCAGGAACAAGACAGTTTCCATAGCCGTGAGCAGACAATAAGCTACCGTGTGGAAGGATGCACATTGTTAACTTTCTTTTGTGAGAATTGCTTATTATTTAATGTCGCGTGTGCATTCGATAGCAGCTAAGAAATAAACACTTGTGCTTCGACTGTTCAGCTACAGTTATAACCACACAATCACAGGGTTAAAGTTACTATCTTGTGCCAGGCTATACAGTGCATAATAAAGCGGGTGATACTTTTTTATTGGCCGCTCTACTGTTTGTCTTCTGACCGGATGCGTAGAGACCAGGAAAAATTCGCGGATTCATTTCGAGAAATGCTACAATTCAAATAATTATACCTTAATGTTGCTTCTGCCATTGGTCCACTGTTAATCTGGAGTAATGAGGGCCAATTAGAGACACTCACTCATAGAAGTGTCGAATCACAGGCTGCCCAGTCGTGACGACTCACAAGTCAACAGCCAATGAACAGTTGGCATTTGCTCGAGTGTGTAGAGGATGGTGGAGTCTATCCTGGAGGTCGTTGAACCCGCGAATTTTTCCGGTCTCTTCGGATGCCACGTGTTTCTCGAGAGTCTACTATCGCCCTCTGGCATTTCAATGCGTGTCGTCTGTATGTTCATCCAGTGATGTAGCTCACTCAAATGTGCAGAGGTTTACAGCCAAGCCTGTTCACAAACAATAACACTAATATTTGAGGCCATGTAGTTTTTTCGAAAATATAGCCAGACCAGCTATGTGCTAACACTTTGTAGCATTGTCTGTGTTTTTTTGGATGGTTGTGTTTATTACTCAGGTTAAAGTCTACTTTCAGTTCACCAATCGCAGCCATCCACTGCGAACGAAACGCGTCCTGAACGGTCAGGAAATATAGGGCAATAGCTTCTCTTGTAGACGGCCGCCAAATAAAAGTAAATCTTATTGCAGTCAAAAGAGCAGTTAGTTTATTTCCCGAAAAAAACATTACCCCTATTAGTTTCTAACTACTCTAATTAAAACGGAACATTTTTCCTACTATCGTGAGTCAATGACAGCTAAGAAGAAGTTTTTACTAAACACAGGCTTAAGTAAACTAGCCTAGGGTCAAAATAATCCGGGAAGTATATATTAGCCCCACACCAATTTTTTTTAATCCGGGAGACATATATTGTGCCCCACGCCCACAAGTAATAATCCGGGAGATAAATATATATATGCTCCACACCCACAGGTAATAATCCGGGAGGTATATATTAGCCACAAACCCACAGGTAATAACCCGGGAGGTATATATTAGCCCTACAACGACAGGTAATAATACAAAAAATTGTGTGAAAGGATCCTTTCCAGTGTTAAGAGCCGGCAGGAGCCAAATGAACGATTAACTTGCAAGTCTATGCGTTTAAAATTGAGGACTTATCTCGGCATTTGTTTTGTTGTATTTTGACCGATTTTTGCTTATCGACTTTTCTTTATGGCAAACTCTTATTGCATAAATAAGCTCGTTCTCAGCCGACTAAACCAGTGAGAATTCATGTTAAGCTCCATTGTCATACTTTCCCTGCAGTGATGCTAAACTGTGCGAGTTCAGGCTATGATCCGTTGCTATACTCTCACTACAGTAATGGTGAACTTTGAGATTTCAGGCTAGGCTTTATTGCCATACTTTCTCTCCTGTGATGGTGAGCTGTGAGAGTTTAAGCTAAGCTCCATTGCCATATCCTCATTGCAGAAATGGTGAATAATTCAGTGGCGGCTGCTTATGTTGGTGGCTATATTCCTCTTTGTCTTGAGCCACATTTAGTGTTCACGCTCGGGAGATGCTTGTTTATCATTGGCTGCAGGAATTTTACGAGAGTAGTACATGATTCTCTCGGTCTGCGCACGGCCAATAATCGCCCGGAGACGACCGGAGACACGGGGGAAAGCGCCTGGACAGGAGCGGACTGGTCAGTTCCCAGCCAATGAGAGAGCGGCCAATCAGGCGCGAGGTGGTGCGCACGGCCAATGAACGCAGCACAGGACTCGTCGAGCCACCAGGTCTCCGCGGTGCCGCAGACCCGGCGAGGCACTGCGCCGCAGTTAAGCCCTCGCGGCCAGGAAACAAGGCCACTGGACTGGCCTAGCGCTCGGGTTGGTCATTCGGAGAAGGCGAATGGCTCCCGGGAGAAGAGCGGCGTTCAATGAAGTATCGACCAGTCCTCTATTATTCACAGCGTTATCAAGTCTAACTTGACGGCCGAGCATACTTGGGAATTTACGGCCCTCGAGTGATTGGCTTCCCCTCCCCCTCCCCCTATCACCTTCCCAATAAAGTTTCCGATGGATTCCGCTGCTCGCTTGCAGCCTTCCAAGCGGTTCAAATATTCAGCGCTCTTAGAGCACACATACCTGCAGCCAAAACTTTGAATCTCTTTCGGGGAAGTGTTGATTACTTGGTTCAAGTTTTCCTATTAATGTTGCGAGAGTATTTGACTGCCTCTTCGACTTGGACACGTTATCATTGACTGGCTGTGATCTGTAAGTCACTTGACGCGGTTATTGTAATACTGAACGTCTTCGATTTTCGCGAAAGTAATCACCAAGGACTGGAAAATATTCGCGGTTTCAATGAGCTCTAGGATACACTCCACGATACTCTATGTACTCGGTTAAATTACGCCTGCTCATTGGCTGCTGACTCGTGACATCTGTTGACTGGGATGCTTGTGGTTCGATACTTCTTTCGTTTGAGGGCTTCTCATTGGCTCAGAGTTACTAAGGTAAACTGTTTCCTGAAGGTGAAAGAATTTGGATTCTAGGTTATCGCGAAATGAATATGAAAATTTTTCTGATACCCAATAATCACGCTTTGTGAAACATCATTCGATGATGTAGCTATAGTATTTCTAAAAAATAGCTTGGCAAAAAATGTTTTCACTAAGTACAGGTATGTGGAACTTCTGAGTACCTACGTAGTTCGTTAGTCTTAGAAATACTTCGCTGATATCAGCAACCTTATCGTAGTTCCTGGCTGATATCATCAAAATATCTCATTCTAAATTTTGACTGAACAAATGAAAACTCAGCTCTTGCGTTACAGTACATTATAAAATATCATAAAAATAAGTTGGATAAGTCTTTCTTCCAACCGTGACATTCTTAATAAGATACAGTTTTTTGCAAACTTCCTTGCATTAGATCCAGTGGTAACCTGCAAAATTCGCATTGTTTTCTAGCGTTTGGCTGGACACAACAGTTTTGTTTGAAATCAAGATGTCATTTGTTCATTGGCTGATGCCACCATTTAGCTTCCTTCTCGACATTATGTTATAAGATAATGTGTTTACTAAGCTTTCGTTATTTCCTGCTAGTCCCCAAAGCGTGCCAATGAATCCTTGCTCCATTACAATGGTTCATTTTTGAAGTGAAAACTTCTTTATCCGCGTTGAGCGATTTTTGGTAGGGGCAAAACTTATGGGTTCGCATCACCGACATGCTAGTGACGTGTTGCGCCAGACTGGCGAATCGCAGCGGCCTGTGTACATGAATACGCATATATACACTAATACATTGTATATACTCGACTGTATCATGTGCGTGTTGGACTCTTTTTTGGATGGGTAAAATCTTGTGAGTTCGCATCACCGACATGCTTTAATAGCAGTATGTGAAGTTAATTTGACCACGTGAATACATGACCTAGGTCTGACATCACTGGTAAGTCATAGCTAGGTAATGAATTTTTGCGTAATTTTGACATACCACTGACATCTGTTGTGACTAAAAAATGATGTAAGAATAAATCATATCATGCTGACATCGTACTGATATAATACCAAAATCATTTTCTTACGTACATTTGACGTAGAAATGATGTCATATTACACATTTAATAACAAAGTTTTAAATTTTCACTTCTGTTGACAGTCCCCATGACTGGCTATTTTTTTCGTCAAGTGTTTGCAGTTTAGCTTACCGCCGAGGAATAACTTGCATTTTCCAGGACCTTTTTCATTGGCTGCAGGCTCTGCTGGGGGCCGTCTTTCTGACGAGCGTTGTTGCGACTGTTGAGTCATAACGGAAAGAACATAGGACAAGGCGGATACTGTACATACTTACTAAGCACAATTAAATTTACTTGATGTAAGCTTTTGGACATACGCCATTGCTAAGCACATGTATGTCTGTAGAAGAAAACTACAAAAAACACAAATTAAGCAAAAAATTGCTGTTGTCAACAGGATATAAACACCACATAATATTCCATAACAGGAATATGGTCAAAAAACAAAGAACAAACAAAGAAAAATGGACTAAAAGAACTAAAAAAACCACAAATGATGATAGCACAAAAATATTGTACCCAAAAAAAGTTTTTTCGTTATGTTAGTCCATTTTTCTTTGTACTTTCTTTGTTTTTTTACCATATTCCTGTCATGGAATATTATGTGGGGTTTATATCCTGTTGACAACAGCAATTTTTTGCTTAATTTGTGTTTTTTGTCTTTTGTGTTTTTTGTAGATTTCTTCTACAGACATACATGTGCTTAGCAATGGCGTATGTCCAAAAGCTTACATTAAGTCATGCACTCCCATTGCACAAATCTTTCAAAGATAATACACAATTAAATTCACAATATTTCATTATAATGAAATTATAATTCAACAATATTGTTTGCCCTTGTCTCAACAATCTTACTGGTAAGCTTCCACACACGGTAACTTCATTCAGGGCTGCAACACAATTGTTTAAAAATTACTAGAGAGCGAATAATCGCAATGTACACACACACACTACAGTATAAGTATAAATATCTAAATTGGGTCATAAATTATTCCACTTAACAATTTTTTCAATTATTTTATACCAATCGGTTACAAAACCGGCAAAATTTAATTGTTTTTTACCTAAGCGATAATATACACAATTATCTGTAAACATCCAGTTTAAACTAAGAGAAGGAAGCAGTTATCATTACATTATCAACCATTTAGTTGATACGAGTCATCACCTGAATATTTCCAAAATTACACAATAATATTACAATTTCACAAAAGTCTCAGTCAGAATGTTACGTCGCGGCGTTGTGTGAGACGTTGTCAAGTGTATCACTGAACCGGGTACGTGACGAAAATTAACACCGCCGGAAATGTGTGTAAATAACTGCTGCTCGTCCCGTGCCTTGTATTGCGTTGAAGAGTCAGCGAGTTCCTACTCGCCCCGCGAGTGGTGTTGTCCGGGCGTATCGCCCACTCACCAGGCACCATCGTGAAAGCTGTGCGGATCACCTGTTGGTTGCTGGTGGCAGCCAAGTCCAGCTAATAATGCGCATGCGGACTGATACGAAGTACACTTCACTCTGTGGCCACACCTAAATCCTCTCCAGTATTGCTGTTGACAACAAGCAGCAGTTAGAACACTCGTGTTCTCTCTTCTTTCTGAGTCAATCAGCTTTACGTAACTATTGTGAGCACGGCGGGTGCATTTTAGAAAATTCGCTACAAGCCTTATATTCCCTCGTAGAGCCCAAATCTGTATAGCGACCTTTTTCAACACGTAAGCGCAACAGTTTTTACGTATGTAACGTAATCTGTAGGGACCGGAAAAATTCGCGGGTTCAATGACCTGTAGGATGAACTCCATACTTCTACGTACAATAGGTCAAATGTCACCCACTCATTGGCTGCTGTGTTTTGAGACGTCCCAATGTAGCAGCCTGTGATTCTATACAGCTTTGGCCGGGTGTTTCTCATTGGCCCAGAGTCATCCAGGTGAGTTGTGAGCCAATAGCAGAGGCAGCACTGAGGTATAACTACTATTTGTGTTTAAGCCTATCGCGAAATGATTTCGCGAATATTTCCGGTCTCTAGTAATCTGACATATTCACCCTCAACAGATCTGGATCACATCGGGAAACTAAACAAAGTCCATACCGGGTTGAAAACCATCTAATACGACCAAATACCGACTAGCTCTACGTCACAACTGTTTTTCAACCCAAAGGCTGGCCCCCTCCACCACCCCCCCTTCCCAAATATGCGACCTTTTAGGGTAGATTAGGAGTCTGCTTACAGATAAATTTAGACTTACCAGAGCAAGTACATTGAGACGGAACTGTCAAGAGATTACTCCCCCCTTTTGATCGGGAAGGTGTTGGGGCTTCAGCTATGACCAGAGGCTGAGGCTACCCATCCCAGCATAGTCACAACCTTAGCCCCCTGTCTCACTCAGCTAGCTGGACAGTTGGCTGTGTCCTTAGACCTTAGACCTTATCAGCACTGCTGGCGCTTACCCCTATCTCCCACCATCACATCTCCCACATCAACGATGCAGTCACCATAAACACCTTAACAGTCCAAACGTCATGGCTGCTGAACATAAAGTCCAGTCGTGTCCCCAACAGTCCCACCAATGGCTAAGTCCATTTCGGACTTGGAATACCTCAGTGATCAGCACCTAAAAAAAATTGGTTGTCTGTAAAGTCGGTTTACGGACGATAGTTTAACGTGACAACGTCATAACAAAACATTGATGAAATGATTGCATACAATTATGAATAAAATTGAAACATTTTTATTGAATTATCACTATTTTGTATGGATGCAAAGAAGGAGTGAAATGAAATCTACAATTTAATTGATAAATTTACTTTTATTCGCACTCATTAACTCAAATATGTTTATTACTTTAACGAAGAGATTATTTTATTTATAACTTTTATACATGTTTGCTATTTAACTTCTTCCAATCTGTGTTATTCTGTTGAGGATAGGACGAGGATAGGAAAAGTAGGAAACGAATGGAGAGTGTTTCAAGTTTAATGTGCCTCGAAAAAGTAAAATCGATGGTTGTTCCAATCGAGTGGAAGAGAGATAGATGCGGCGCAAGCGTACAATGAGCGTAACGGGAGACAGCGTAGCGGGACAATGTGCGTAACGGGACACTTTATCGTGCGTGCAGCCGGCGTTCATCGATTTATTAGACGTTGTCACGTCAAAAAAATTTCTTTCACCAGCGGCTGGATTTAAATTTCGTTGGGCGTGGAGCTGAGGTAATAAGAGTGACGTCGTGGTGACTGGTCGGAGCTCTCGGTGTTCAGGGCAGATGTCCTCGGCAACAGCGCTTCTCCGAGCGCCCGACGACTGCCTGAGAGCCAGTTCCGTCTGTCCAGCACTCGTCCAGGCGGCCAGCCACACCACCCAGGGTGTTCTATATCCTGGTACCAGCTATCGCCACCTTCCGGAATGACGTCACAATCCGGAAACGGTCGGCAGCAAACCTTTATTTTGTTTTTTTCCTTATTTCCCCTCCCATGCCGCCTCGCAGGTCGCCTGGACTGTAGGCTTCCTCGCGGACACGCGAGTATCGCTGGTTGCCCGCTTCACAGGCTGAAACAACTACAGGTGAGGTAGCTCCCACAGAGATGTGCCCTCAGGAAGCAACAGCGTCATCATTAGAAATTAGGACATTCGAAACGGTAACCGATTTTCAGAACAGGGTATTCTGGTATTAATCTTCAACGGAACTGATAATTCCCGGTACTTTCGGTATTAGATAGTTTTTTTATTATTAATGGTAGAGGAGTCGATGAAATAGTGATAGTTTTGAATGATTAAAAACATTTTAGTGATAAAAGTAAAAATATATTTTTTTTGCATAAAGTATATACTTACGTGAACAAATCACTTTATTTTCAATCTTACTATAAATTTAAAATTTGGAAAGAAAATTTTTAAACAAATAATTGTTTTAACGCATGCAGAATTACAGAATTACTACCTTAGAATAACATTTATTATTTTCATGACAAGCTTACAAGAAAAATATTATTATTTTAAAAAAATTGGCATGGTCAATTCACATTTTCGTTTATAACTATATTAGAGAAAACACAATTATTCAAAATTAAAATAAATAAGCTTAATTTCAGCTTAATTAAATAAAACTTTTAATAAATTCTAAATAAATAATTACAATGAAGTGTCATCCAGTAAACAAGTCGTGTCGATGTCGAGTCCCGAAACTGCCGAAAGAAACGAGAATCCATTTTTAATTCCAGGTTTTTTGACTATATCAAAAGTAACGGGAATTCCCGGTTCTGAACCCTATTAGAAATTGGTGCTATTGTGTTCTAAGGATTTGTCATTGACTTGTATAGCTGAGATTGTCAGTAAGACATAGCCCAGCCACTAAAGTGAAAAAGCAATGCAGCTGTCTGTGCTAGAGTTAGTAAATAAAAAGTAATGTGGAATCATTAGGCGGAAAGTTTAAGTCAATTAAATATGCTTTCAAGTTCTGTTCTCCTTTAAATTTTGTCCTTGTCAATTTTTCCCTGTTTTTGCCTCTGTAATAACTGATGATGGTCTGGTCAAGCTACCGGCGAACAGTCTGCCGAGAAGACCAAAAGTTGGTCGTAGTACGGGGAGAATCCACCATGTTTGAATGGTGCCCCGCTGAGGTTTACTCTAAGGCTCAGGATTCTTGTTGGGAAGGACTCGTACTTGGGAGTGGTGCCCCGAGTGCTTTAGGGGCAGGTATCAGGGTTCCCTAGCCCTTTGACGTGCTGACGTTGTGAGCGACGAGAACTGCTCCGGTTACCAGCCTGGACAGCTGGAAGAGGTTGGGTAGGCCTCCACCGGACCGCGGGTTCACTGGGAGATTGAGGAGTCCCAGCGTGAGGCGGGAGACTGGGGTAGGCGCCAGAAGTGATGACAACTCCAGAAGGCTAAGGGAGCATCCAACTTGCTGGTTAGCTGAGTGGAGAAGGGGGCCGGAGGTGGTGCATAAGCTGGGATGGGTAGCCTCCGCCTCTTTGCATAGCCAAAAGCTCTAACGCTCTTCCTGGTTGCGTATGCGGCGTATCCGCATCCATGCCCGTGGGGGCCCCAGGGCGGCAGGGCTGATTGGCTAAGAGCGCTGGGTCAAGAAAGAAAAGGGGGGAAACCCTATTTGTGACGTTGTAATAACTGAGTATATCATTATGGGATTGCTTATTCCGTTAATCCTTCGTGTAACATTTGCCACTGATATAAGTTCCATCTTAAGGTGCATATATTTTTTTCGAGTTATGCTTTAAAGTTATATATTTTCGTTATTTTCTGGTGCTTAGCTATTTGGAAACGGCTACGGCAAAAGTAAAAAGATTTGAAAATATACTAAACCCCGGATTTTGACCTGTTTTTCAACAAAGAATTGTATTAAAATATTCCCTAATTTTTTTAATTACTAAACATTTAATACTTTAAAGTTTTCCTTTATATTGATGAACTTTGGTTTGAGTCATTTGCCATAGATTGCAACACCTTCGACAGCAAGTAATTTAAAAATGCTAAAGGAAAATGCCATTGAAGTGAATTTTAAGTTTTTTTAACGATTTAAATACAAATATGCATCAAATGCACACCAAAATTAAACAAAATACACAGAATAATACATACAAATTCCATAAAAGGTCCTAAATCCCCACAAGCCCTTGAATTTAAAATATCTGTTTAACGGAACTAAAAGTTTGACATGTCGGCCGGTCGTAACTGGTGCCAAAAACCGTAATTCGAAATGCAAAACTAAAATCAAACCACTGCATCGATTCCGCTCAAACTTGGAGGGTAAAAGTTACATTAAATATGACCTACGAAGCAAACGACAGCAAATTAATTCAAATACTCATCCCCAAAGTAAAATTGAAAGCCGTGCGCTTCACTCTTCTTCCTGTTACACATTTCCGTCGCATCCACGCAATATCTCCCACCAAAAGCCATATACCGATGGCTTTGATGTTACACGTCAAAAATTATAATTAAGTCGTGTAATATTTTTGACGTGATAACATCTTATAAATCGATGAACGCCGGCTGCACGCACGAAAAACCTTGACTCATTGTCAAGTTCCGCCTGAGCCGAGCGTGCAAGAACCGCGCAACCACCGTGCGAGAAAATCTTCTATAATATCAAACAGATTAAGGCGGGCCTTTTTAAAAAAAAGGAATTTAAAAAAAATTGATATGACGTTATCACGTAAAATTATCGTCCGTAAACCGACTTTACCAGACAAACCCCCCTTTTTTTGTCATTGAGAAAATAAACCTCTTTTTTATTTTAAATTTTAATTCAAACTTTTTTGACGTGACGTCTAAAAAATCGATGAACGCCAGCTGCACGCACGAAAAAGTGTCCCGTTACGCACAATGTCCTGTTACACTGTGTCCCGTTACGCTCATTGTACGCTTGCGCCGCATCTATCTCTCTTCCACTCGATTGTAACAAGCATCGATTTGACTTTTTCGAGGCACATTAAACTTGAAACACTCCCATTCGTTTCCTACTTTTCCTATCATCGCCTATCCTTAAAAGGATAACACAGATTGGAAGAAGTTAAATAGCAAACATGTATAAAAGTTATAGTTAAAATAATCTCTTCGTTAAAGTAATAAACATATTTGAATTAATGAGTGCAAATAAAAGTAAATTTATCAATTAAATTGTAGATTTCATTTCACTCCTTCTTTGTATCCATACAAAATAGTGATAATTCAATAAAAATGATTCAATTTTATTCATAAAAGTATGCAATCATTCCATCAATGTTTTTTTAAGACGTCACGTTAAACTATCGTCCGTAAACCGACTTTACAGACAACCTATTTTTTTTTGTAACAGACTTCTAGTAGTTCAGCACGAGGAGAGTCTCGCGTTGTACATATTTGTGTGACAGTTGAGACGATGCACAACAGAAAGCAATGCACCGTTTTGAAAAGTATCATTGTACACGGACCCCGGCCAGGAGGGAGAATCTGGAGTCGGAATGGCTGATGTTCGATTGGAGTGCTCGGGGTAAAGACTGCAGGTTCTCCTTCCGAGCGCCGCATGAGCAGGCTTGTCAATGGGAGTCGCCACACCGCCTGGGCATCCCCTAGGGGAGGGGGAGGGAGGGGTGGGGCTGCGGGCGCCCCGTAGTCCACTTCCCCCCCCCCACCCCTCCACCCCGCCCTGCATCACCTACCACGCGCACAGTGACGTCATCCTGCGTCTCTGGACCATCGATCGGGCGGCGGGCATGGCGTGGCGCCCCTGGGTCCGCCCGCACTCTCGCCCCCCCCCTCCCCGTCCTCCTTGTGCCTTGCGCCGTGCTGCACCCGAACCACCCGCTTCCTTCTACTAACCCTTGATTTCCAACTACAACGCGCTTTGCGGCGGTTACCTTTCCCCTGTTGGTTCCGGTATTTGTTCGTAGGGTGAGTCTTGTATCTTTGCGTGGACAAATATGATTATAACAGCTCATGGCTAGGGACACCTGTAGTTCGCGAATACATTTCGTGTCAAGGTATTTCACAAAACACTGTAACTTTTTCTAAGAGTCATGGCAAATTGTGAGGGTGCAGCAGTATGGTGTCCACATTCTCATTGGCCCCGTCAAGAGCGGGACGACACCTCTCACCGACCTCAGCCAATAACCACAGGAGAAAAGCTACAGTATTTTGTGAAATACCTTGACACGAAATGTATTCGCGAAATACAGGTGTCCCTACTCATGGCTAGGGGCAGGCATTTTTCGCGAATAAATCTGAACGCCTACTAGACTGGAATAGGGTATACGCGCACCAGCGGTTTCTTCCTTGTGATTTGCGGCCGTCTGCGAGAGAAGTCGTTGCCTTGTTTGGCTGAGCCACTCAGAACGCGTTTGGTTCCGCAATGAATTACTGTAATTGGTGATCTAACAATCGCCATGTACCTGAAAGAAACTCGCCCAATCACGAAGCACAGACGATGCTACAGTGTTTTAACTTTCAGCTAGTCTCGGAATCTTTTCGCGAAATATGCACGGCCCTACTCATGGCCTATCAGATACATACAGCTACCGGTAACAAAGTAAAAATGAAACTCAGCAAAATTTACGAAGATATCAATGAAATCACGAAGTTTGAACTATTTTACTATTTTACAACCAGATTTATTAATTTTTGACAAAATTGTTAGCAGTACGTATGGTCACACTGATACTCAGATTATGTCAAAGATACGAAATCGTTAATGGGGTCCCATAGTTAAAATTAACTTTTCCAATGTCTAAACACTTTACAAAGACTGAATTTGCCTTGTTTTTCTGTGTAATTGTGTATTCATCTTTATTGTCTATTCTTGTATTTTTTTTATGACATGCATTGGTAAACAGGAATGGCGTAGTTCCATACATGGTCAAAATAGAGTGTTTTTTTGTTCTGGAGTCTCAACATGGTTTTTAAATTTTTTTTAATATACTAAAATATTCTTTTGGATTTATTTTCAAAGTAAATGAACTCAGTATCCGTAGATATACCAAGTACACTGGATAATTTGTAACCAGCTTTCTTCGTAATTTGAAAGTGAAATTTTTTTACAGTGTACATATTCTTTTTACATTTGTGTTAGACAGATGGAATAATTCCATTAAATATTATACTATAGTATTTCGTCGCTGTCAGCAGCCAGCTCTACTGGATTAATCATTAGAGGTAGCTTGGCTTCTGGGTTGTAGCCGTGTTCTTGGTGGATAATTCACCGGACGTTTCGGTCGAAATTGCAGTCGCCATCATCAGGGAGCAGTTACCTACAGTAGGTAACTGCTCCCTGATGATGGCGACTGCAATGTCGACTGAAACGTCCGGTGAATTATCCACCAAGGACACGGCTACAACCCAGAAGCCGAGCTACTTCAGACAATGGCCGTGAAAGCCTGCGCACATTATAAATAGACACCAGCAAAATTCGCGGTTTCGATGGCCTTCAGGATAGACTGCACATACCCCTGTACACTCGGGCAAATAACGCAAGTTCATTGGCTGCCGACTTGTAAGTCGTCTCAGCTGGTTTGTCTGTGATTCGATCCTTCTTTGGATGAGGGTTTATAACTGGTTGATATTCGTCCAGATGAACAGTAAGCCAATAGCAAAATTATCTAAGAGGTATATGTGTTTGAATTCTAGCCTATCACCGAATGAATCCGCGAATTTTGCAGGTCTCTAATTATTAATCATTAGAGACAAGACAATTTTAGAAATTTCATTTGGTGACAGGAGTGACCACACTCTTAAGCGTTGGTATTCCAATGGCATCTGATCGAATATGTTTCGACAAGCCACGGAGAACTCTGAGCCGACAGCTAAGTCACTCGCAGGAGCAGAAGAGCCGTGTCATTAACAACATGGTTATATAACATGGGCTCTACATCATGCAGTATCCTCTGCAATGCAAATATACATGAGAAGACGCCAGTTCACTAGTGTTACGAACTTTTTTTAATATATACATGTCTGATCAATGTATTTTCTTTATATGTTTACCATTTTAATTATTTTTAAAAAAATCTTTTATAATAATTTGTCATATGTTACATATTTAAACGTGACAACGTCTAATAATTTGATGAACGCCGGCTGCACGCACGAAAAAGTGTCCCGTTACGCACATTGTTCCGTTACGCTCATTGTTCCGTTACGCTGTGTTCCGTTACGCTGTCGGCGAGTGCAATAATAATAGGTCATGTTACAATTAACTAAAAAATTATGGTGATTCATACAATTGATGATAGATATTTGATTACAGTTTATTTATATGAAAACTTGTTCATAATTATATTTTAACTTTATAGCTAAAAGCTAGTTTTTAAAATTAATTACAAGTCATCTACACGTGAACTGTTTCGTCGACTGTTTATAAAGTGAAGTGAAAAGTTAATGTGGTTTTCATTGATTATTACAACAACAATTTCGGCAATAAAGGTTAATTATTCTTGCATTTTAAAAATGTGATTACTAGTGTAATTTCAAGTATTTATTCTTTTATTATTAAAATAAAAATTATTCAATTTTGTTATGACGTTTTCACGTTAAACTATCGTCCGTAAACCGACTTTACAGACAACCAAATTTTTTTTGTAGTTTATGTATTTCATCTTATTACAGCACAGTTGTTTCCAGTTTCCTAAATGTCATTGTTTTGTGAGACCTGACACAGTACGGGAGTCTCAATAGCTCAGTAATATTTATCCAGGTTTCTGCAATGAAAACCTAAACATTTTAATTTATGCATTTTGTAACTTTTTAAAAATTTCTTTGTGAATACATTAATTCCTAAACGGAATGTAAACTCGGGAGTATACGCC
The DNA here is from genome assembly GCF_032445375.1 of Bacillus rossius redtenbacheri. Lineage (NCBI taxonomy): Eukaryota > Metazoa > Arthropoda > Insecta > Phasmatodea > Bacillidae > Bacillus > Bacillus rossius. The sequence continues at coordinate 5,429,093 of NC_086330.1, read as the reverse complement.
GAAAGCCCCTAAGATATGTCTGACGAGATGTCAAACATTACAAGTCAAATTTGGAACCCTATTTTTTTATGTTTATTTTTTAGGGAATTTTTATTATTTCTGACTGCGTTTTGCATTATCATGTTTTTTTCTGGCCTTTTGTTTATCGTCGACTTAAAGTAGCAGAGATCGTGTTGTAAAAATTATCGATCATTGCAAACAGGTTATGTTGTTTAAATGTTTAACAAGCAACTAAAAGGATTCGCTAAATTCGTGGTCTCCACCCATGAATTTTAAAACTTGAAGCAAAATACATAACAAGACTTGAATTTGGGGGGAAGGAATTAAATACCCGTTAGTAATCTTGCACAGTTTGAAATAGCGAAATAACACAAATCATCGTTAAAATATAAATTGTCTTTTTGACTTATTTCGCACATCTAGAAATGTTGTGAAGTTAGCGTAGTTTCTGTGAGCTACCCAAACAAATAGAGACATTCGTGACCTCGTTTAATTCCCTCGGGGTTTTGAAAGTAATGTAAAGTGTCCCGAGGATTGGTAACTGACAGCTAAAGGTTACATGTTTACAAAGTCTGAAGCAGGCCGCTTGATTACGCGATTCACGTCACATTAACGGAGGGAATACACAAGTGGTTGGCATGGATTGCCGTCGTAAACGACGTCACAGAAGATGGTTTCCATCAATGGGCGTTCGCCTTTACAGCCCACGCACAGAGCCATGAGAAGAAATTCAGCTCCTGCTAGTGGATATAAACAATTGGTGTGTCGGTATTAGGTTGGGACTTGGAATGAATATAATTGAAGTAATCAACTTTCATAAAATTTGTGAGTAACAGTTTAGTTTGGGTTCTGCATAATTATATATCCGTGTACGTCACACAAGTTGAGAATTCACTTTCGTATACAGTTCCCTTCGCTTCTCTTTTACTGGTCATTCGGTGCCGCATATTAGTCACACCGCCTCTCCGTGTTTACTAACGGCTCTCGACTGTCCAAGGCTGTCCAAGGCTGTCCAAGGCTGTCCAAGGCTGTCCAGGGTGGTTAGGAGAAAGTTGAAGTAAGCCTATCTCAATGATAAAATGTAAGAAAAATTTGGAATATACCTTGCAAGAGAACGAATGCGCCAATTTTCGGAAAATTATACATAAGTTAAGATAGAGACTCAAAACGAAATGTGTTTGTGCCTAGATATAATGTAACTACCAGACGAATCACTAGTGTGTGTGAGAGGAAGAGAGAAGTGAGAGTGTGCCACTCTCATTGGTCTAGTCACGTGCAGAGGTTTTATTACTGATTGCCTCCCCAAGTGTCTCGTTCCGGAGAGAAAAATATATTTTAAAAATTAAATTTTAGCAGTTTGTGTACATAAGAGTTATTTTAAAAAAAAAAAAAACATTTTATTTAGTAATTTTTTGGCCAAAGTTTTTTTGGTGATATTCCGTTGAGGTTGGTAGCATTTGATTCTGGAACGTTAGAGCTTTTTAAATGAGTACCTTTTCTTTTTAAATTATTGTTAAAACGTTAGTTTTAAGCCACATTTTTTTTTTAGATTTTAGTGATATTTATTTAACGTATTTTTTCACGTGGGTATTTGTATGGTTGTTTACGTGTGGTGTGTTTGAATATACTTGGGACTACTTTCCTTGCATGGGAAGGGGGAGGGGGGGCGAGGTCTCCGTGCTGGCGGACTGACGCAACTGCCGCGATATTACCTGAAGTCCACGAGTCCGTGAGTGTCCGTGAGGCACGAAGGAAGACACTTACCGTCGCTTGCGTCGCTCGGCAGTTGACTTCTAGCGAGACTCGCCGACACGACCAGTGCTAGGTGTGCCCGGACATGGTTCTTTAGCACGTACACTCTAGGTGGAGCCGCGCAGAGGAAACTGAACAAGCAAGTCTCGACTCCGCCGAGCACCCAAGGAGTTGAAGCGGCTTGGCTTCTGGGTTGTAACCGCGTCCTTGGCGAATAACTCACCGACGTTTCGGTTAGGTTAGGTTAGGTTAGGTAAGGTCATTTTTAACTATTTCAGTCGAAATAGGTGAGGTTAGGTCAGGTCATTTTTAACTATTTCAGTTGAAATAGATTAGGTTAGGTTAGGTCAGGTCATTTTTAACTATTTCAGTCGAAATAGGTTAGGTTAGGTTAGGTGAGGTTAGGTCAGGTAATTTTAACTATTTCAGTTGAAGTAGATTAGGTTAGATTAGTTCAGGTCTTTTGTACTATTTCAGTCGAAATAGGTTAAGTTAGGTCATTTTTAACTATTTCAGTCGAAATAAGTAAGTTTAAGTTAGGGTAGGTTAGGTTAGGCTAGGCTAGGTAAAGTAAGGTCAGGTAAGGTAGGTAGTAGTCAGTAGGTAACTGCTCCCTGATGCAACGTCGACCGAAACGTCGGTGAATTATTTGCCAAGGACACGGCTACAACCCAGAAGCCAAGCTACTTCAGACAATGGCCGTAAAAGCCTGCGAACATTATTACACCCAAGGAGTTGTTTGCCCAGATACTCTGAACCAACCACGTCAGTGAATGGTGCGGGCCTAGCCACAGATAGTTAGAGACCGGAAAAATCGCGGGTTCAATGACCTGTAGGATGAACCCCATAGTTCTACGTACACTCGGTCAAATGTCACCCACTCATTGGCTGCTGTCTTGTGAGACGTCCCAACGTAGCAGCCTGTGATTCGATAAAGCTTTGGTTGGGTGTTTCTCATTGGCCCAGAGTCATCCAGGTGAGTTGTGAGCCGATAGCAGAGGCAGCACTGAGGTATAACTATTTGTATTTTAGCCTATCGCGAAATGAATTCGCGAATTTTTCCGGTCTCTACCGATAGTAAATGTCATTGTTTTGTGAGACCTGACACAGTTTGGGAATCTCACTGGCTCAGTAATATTTACACAAAATTTCTCCAATGAAAACATAAACATTATAATTTATGAATTTTGTAACTTTTTTAACACTGTCTTTTGAAGACAATTAATTCCTAAACGGAAAGTAAACTCGGGAGTATAGACCGGAAACCCCTGAGATATATCTGACGAGATGTCAAACGTTACTAGTCAAAAATATGAAACCATACAGGGAACTAATTTTTTTTTTTTCATCCAGTGGTTCGGCACCGTCGCGAGACTAAAAGTGCAAATTTTAATTTTAATTTTTGAATGCTGTTTGAGCAGAGTGTAAAGTTATTTTATTTTGGTTAAAACCAAAGCAAGACATTAATAATCCCCTCACTTTAATTATTAGGTAGTTAAACTATATTGACCATAAACCATTTTAATTTTTTTTTTTAAATTATAAAAACATTTAGTACTGCAGTAATTTTCTTTTTTCACGGTAAATTCTATTTTTAGCTTACGTTAAGCTGCATGTTTTATGCTTACTCGTTTTTACGCAAATGGTTCGTGGCAGAATGTTATGCGATTTGGTCTGTACGAGTTTTTGTAAACATAGTGTTCAGTTTATTATGAAAATTAAAAGTAAGTTAACGATTTAATGCATTTTTTGTTTGCCAACTGGCCTATGGCCTCCTTCCTCATTTTCTGCTGATTTATGGAAGTTGAAGATACGCATTTACCAAGTCTTGTAATTTATTGTCAAAGCCTGGTTTCCCTGCAAACTATGAAATGGTGTCGAGTGAAAAAGAGTTTCCTTCAACCTAGGTTGTTGACTAGGGAAGATGATTTATAGGTAGACACCCGGAATAAAAGCGGGTTCAATGACATCTAGGATAGACTCCAATATCCTCTACACACTCGGGCAAATGACACCTTTTCATTGGCTGCTGACTTGTGAGTCGTCTCGACTAGGTGGCCTGTGATTCGACACTTCTATGAGTGAGGGTTTCTAATTGGCCCTCATTACTCCAGATTAATAGTGAACCAATGACAGAAGCAGCACTAAGGTATAATTATTTGAATTTTAGCATAACACCAAAATTAACCCGCGAATTATCCGGGTCTCTATTTATAGGGACTGAAGAGCTCGAAGCTGTACTGAACTGTAGACTAGATTGCACACATATTAGACACGATTCCATTTGGTGATTGGACAATACCTTAATGATAAAAATATTGATAGGTATAGGATTGCTCATGATTCTTAATTTTTTTCCCTTTCTGCGAATATATGGTTAGAGTTCTCGGCACTGTTAAAAATTTTCACCTTAGATGTAACTAGAACGCTTGTTACAAATTATCCAGATATCTTCGTAAATTTACGGCTAGCTTCGAAAAAACCTTTGGACACAGAGTTCACTTACTTCGAACATTAACCCAAAATAACAATACTGGTATATTAACAAAGTATTAAAAACCTGGTAAATTCTACAGCACGTGTGTAATTAATTTTGTTAATAAATAAACATACAACTCGGAAGTCGAAATACAACGTAGTTACTACAAAGATTCAGTTATTTTAAATTACGAAGAAGTAGTATATGAATGGGCGTCCGACGGCAGGGTTCAGGGTGTGGATTGATGATTGTCGGTCCGCCATCTTGGATTGTGACGTCACGGCGGCCATCTTGGATGACCTTGACCTTGACCTTTGTCCTTGACCTTTAATTTGATCCTCAAAAATCGTCAAAATTGGGCAAAATTTGCCCAAAATTCCTCAAAATTCGCCAAAATTTCCATTTATGTGGAAATAAATTCCGCCAAAAAATCTCAAATAATTCCACAGTTCAAAAATTAGGATTTCGAAAATCCTCAAAAGTCGCTTTGCCCTAGAAAAAACGAAAACTCCTAAAAGCGGCTTAAAACTCCTAAGAGCTAGCCGCTTATAAGCCGCCGACCTTGAAAATAAGGATGTCATGGCAGCCATATTGGATGATGACGTCACTGTTGCAAATTTTGTTACGGCCGCCATCTTTAACTTTTTTATTTATTATCCGATTTTAATGAAAAAAAATTAAAAATTATAAAAAAAAATCCATTTAATAAAATTTTAATAAAAGATTTATAAAAATTATATTTTTACGACACGGAGTTCGGAGTCCTCGGTTCGAACCCGGTGAGGGCAAAAAAATTAAAAATGGCGACCGATCCTTCCCCCCGTGGTGTGTGCTAGCAGACTGACTCCCACCACTTTTTTTCAAAGCATATAGATCGTCATCTAGTATGACGTCATGTCCGCCATCTTGTCTTTGATGCTGGAAGCCATCATCAATGTATCGTCGGTGAGAGTGCGCTCACGCCATGTTAGTTTAGTTCTTATCCGATAGAGTGCAGTAATCATTTATTACTGTGCCACCCGCCATCTTGAAATTTGGCCGCCATCTTGAAAATCCGTAATTATTTAGCTAGAAATTCGGGAAAAGTTCCAAAATTCATTAAATAAATCACTCATTAATTTACATATTGATTCGATCGATTCACGTCCTCGGTTCGATACCCGATCGATGCAATAATGTTTAATTTTATGAAAAAATAATAATTTCAATAAACCATGTTAAACTTTCGTAAAGAGACTTTAAATCCTCTACTACCATCATCCTATCAGACGTCAAGACTACCATATTGGAAATTCGTAATTTTAATGCTAGAGATTCGGGAAAAAGTTCAAAATTCATTAAATAAATTTGTAATCAATATACTGATTGATTGGATCGACTAAGGTCCGTGGTTCGATCCCTTGTCGATACAAAACAACATTAATATTTTAAAAAAGTACCACTAAAGTGTAAGGTTTGAGAAAATTAAAAACACCGCAAGTTCTTTTAAAAAAACTTTTATTTCATACATACTACACTACTACAAGTACAAAAAAAAAACACTGACAAATTACTAAAGTTTTGTGGATTTCTCGATTTAAACAGTCTTCTTATTGTACGTACTAAGCCTTTTACATGACTTTAAATGTCTATACGATCCGTTCATCACCACAGCCAGAGACGGACTGAAGTTCATATCACTTATATAGTCTCATTAGCCGGTACAACACATGAGTCGAAACAATAACCATGTTCATTATACGTCTCGGAGCATTTTTTATAATGACGATGTAAGCTATCGAGACGTGAAATTAGTTTATTACATTTTATACACTGAAAATGTATTCTTTGAACATTATTAGAAAAACCGCTCCTTTCATGTCTGCGCGCATTTGAAGTTCTAGTAAATGATGCGTCACAATATTTGCACTGATGCGATGCACGCTCTTCATGAATTGAAGTCTGGAATGCAGATGGTGAAACTTCAGCTGATGGTGGAACAGCACATATCGAAGTCTCCTCCAGCGTTGTCAGAGGCGTTGCCAACGGGATCTGCTCCAACATCGTCGGCGCCGACGTCATGGTTCTCGTAGTCGATGGTACATCCTCCATCGAGTACGACGTTAAAGTCGGTAAAGATGCCATCGAAGTCTCAAGAACAGGCAATTACGCGACTTATACACCAGAAGAAACAAACTAGGTGATCCGTACACCGTCAACGGCAGTAACAAACTAAGCGTCCTGCTGTATAGGACTCGTTAATATACATTAACCGGTTTGAATAATACGATAGTCAAATCAAGAACAATTTACTAAAATACTAGAGTCAAAACAACATTAAAAAAATAGAAGCACCGTCAACAAAAAAGGAAGCACATTTGGAAGCACCTTCAAAAAAGGAAAAACAATAGGAAGCACCGACTACGAAAAAACAGCACATTTGGAAGCACCGACAACGAAAAGGCAGCACATTTGGAAGCACCGTCATCGAAAAGGCAGCACATTTGGAAGCACCGACTACCAAAAGGCAGCACATTTGGAAGCACCGACTACCAAAAGGCAGCACATTTGGAAGCACCGACTACGAAAAGACAGCACATTTGACAGCACCGACAACGAAAAGGCAGCACATTTGGAAGCACCGACTACGAAAAGGCAGCACATTTGACAGCACCGACAACGAAAAGGCAGCACATTTGGAAGCACCAACTACGAAAAGGCAGCACATTTGGAAGCACCGACAACGAAAAGGCAGCACATTTGGAAGCACCGACTACGAAAAGGCAGCACATTTGGAAGCACCGACTACGAAAAGGCAGCACATTTGACAGCACCGACAACGAAAAGGCAGCACATTTGGAAGCACCAACTACGAAAAGGCAGCACATTTGGAAGCACCCACAACGAAAAGGCAGCACATTTGGAAGCACCGACTACGAAAAGGCAGCACATTTGGCAGCACCGACAACGAAAAGGCAGCACATTTGGAAGCACCGACTACGAAAAGGCAGCACATTTGGAAGCACCGACTACGAAAAGGCAGCACATTTGGCAGCACCGACAACGAAAAGGCAGCACATTTGGAAGCACCGACTACGAAAAGGCAGCACATTCTTAAGCACCGACTACGAAAAGGCAGCACATTTGGAAGCACCGACAACGAAAAGGCAGCACATTTGGAAGCACCGAAAACGAAAAGGCAGCACATTTGGTAGCACCGACAACGAAAAGGCAGCACATTTGGAAGCACCGACAACGAAAAGGCAGCTCATTTTGGATGCACTATCATAAAGGCAGCACATTTTGGAAGCACCATCGAATAAGGAAGCACATTTGGAAGCTCCATCAACAAAAAAAAAAAAAACAAAAAAAAAAATGCCAAAAAGGAAGCAAAATTTACGAGATCTAAGTCTTAGTTAGAAATCAGAATACAAGAAATAAAAACATTAAATTCTTATAATTTAAATTATTTATTTTAATTCTTTACATTATACAAATGCAAGTAAAACAAGCCATTATTGTATGTAGCCAGCTTCCCTCAGTTCCTTGAGTATGAAGGATATTTCTTTGATGCATGAATAGTTTCCTGCACAAAGCGAACCATGTAGAAGTCTTAGCCGGTCAACCAATATGTTTGGATCTTTCCATGATGTGTAATCATTCTCTTCTACCACCATCTTCCTTGCACCTTTATAATAAATATTATGATCTCTGGTGTCTTCCGTTTTACCACCAACCTCAGGGTAACTTTCATGTTTGAGACGGTGATCATCACAAACTTGATCAGATTTATTTAATATATCACGTCGTTTCCAACGTTTCGGTCTCAGGACACCGCCACATTCTTCGATCTTGGCAGCTTTAGGTGCTTCATCATAGTCTATGTCTTTGTCAGCAGCCTCAGAGTCACTGTAACAATCACCGTAGAAGGAATCGTCTTCACCCAATTTACCATAATAATTCGATGTTGATGATGTTGAAGTGTCTTCATCGTCTTCATGCTTCCTTTTTAGGAGTCCATCATTTTTACAAAGTAGGAAAGAACTACTTGAATTCGGCTGGAATATATTCACACTTTTCACGTTAAGGATTCTTCCATTGTCTTCATTCTTCCGTAAATCATCATCCTCCTTCAATTTTAGTTCTTTGTCGAGATCGGAAGAGCCAAGAAAATTATTGTCGTAATGCAGATCACTCTTCCTTAGGCTAGTAGATTCATCGTTGTCCTCTAGCTTGTACGCAGGCTTGACGCTACAAGTTCTGCCATGTCTTTTTAGGCTCTCTCTCCGCGTAAACGACTTGCTACATCGAACACAACTTATCATATTGCGCAGTTGATTTTTAACACAGTCATTCTTCTCGTGTTGTCTTTTATTCTTTCTCAAGATAAACTCTTTACTGCAAAACTTACACCTATGTTCTTTCGATACAGCGTCAGATCCCAAATCGGAATTCATATTAGTTACTGAGACTAATGTCAGATGCAAACTAAGAGTTTTAAATTAGATATATTACTTAAATATAATTTTTTAATTATTTCATCAGCGATAATTAATATATCTCATGCAAAAGTACTTTATGCATGTAGTTCTGCTTTTCAACAACAGATGTCAACACATGTTGCTTGCAGGTAAATAATGTTTAGTTCTTTTATGCGGAATGCCTGATGCTCACTAACGATCGCAAAAGAAGGATGGCTTCGATAGACTCCAAGGAAAAGGAAGTTCGTCTTGCATGTTGGTGCTCCACAGATGTCTCATGGCGTAATATTAATTTGACTGAGTAATGATATTTGTCGTATTCCACCTGATAAAAAAAAATTACAAGTTTTGATTTAGTAGCAGAAATTATCGAATTAAATGTAACTCCAATTAAAATGTCATGTCTCATTAGACAAAAAAAAATACATGCAGAGAGCGGTTCCTCAGAATAGTCAGAAACACTTGAAGAAACCACAGGAATGATTGCAAGAACACGGGAAAAACCATCAAAATATTGACATTAATAATCAGGAGCACACGGAGAAAACCATCATAATATTGGCAAGAATAATCAGGAGCACACGGAGAAAACCATCATAATATTGACCAGATTAATCAGAAGTACTCGGAGAAAACCACCACATGTTTTCCTTGATATCATAAAATTACAGGAAAAAATATTTAAAAATAAAAATAAATTAATAAAAAAAGGCATAAACAGTTTCTGATAGCTTGTAAACCTATCATTGTTGAGCAAAGATAGAGTTCTTGTACAAGCCAGAAATTTATGCATTTTTTTCTTAATTTATTTTTATTTTTAAATATTTTTTCCTGTAATTTTATGATATCAAGGAAAACATGTGGTGGTTTTCTCCGAGTACTTCTGATTAATCTGGTCAATATTATGATGGTTTTCTCCGTGTGCTCCTGATTATTCTTGCCAATATTATGATGGTTTTCTCCGTGTGCTCCTGATTATTAATGTCAATATTTTGATGGTTTTTCCCCGTGTTCTTGCAATCATTCCTGTGGTTTCTTCAAGTGTTTCTGACTATTCTGAGGAACCGCTCTCTGCATGTATTTTTTTTTGTCTAATGAGACATGACATTTTAATTGGAGTTACATTTAATTCGATAATTTCTGCTACTAAATCAAAACTTATAATTTTTTTTTATCAGGTGGAATACGACAAATATCATTACTCAGTCAAATTAATATTACGCCATGAGACATCTGTGGAGCACCAACATGCAAGACGAACTTCCTTTTCCTTGGAGTCTATCGAAGCCATCCTTCTTTTGCGATCGTTAGTGAGCATCAGGCATCCCGCATAAAAGAACTAAACATTATTTACCTGCAAGCAACATGTGTTGACATCTGTTGTTGAAAAGCAGAACTACATGCATAAAGTACTTTTGCATGAGATATATTAATTATCGCTGATGAAATAATTAAAAAATTATATTTAAGTAATATATCTAATTTAAAACTCTTAGTTTGCATCTGACATTAGTCTCAGTAACTAATATGAATTCCGATTTGGGATCTGACGCTGTATCGAAAGAACATAGGTGTAAGTTTTGCAGTAAAGAGTTTATCTTGAGAAAGAATAAAAGACAACACGAGAAGAATGACTGTGTTAAAAATCCACTGCGCAATATGATAAGTTGTGTTCGATGTAGCAAGTCGTTTACGCGGAGAGAGAGCCTAAAAAGACATGGCAGAACTTGTAGCGTCAAGCCTGCGTACAAGCTAGAGGACAACGATGAATCTACTAGCCTAAGGAAGAGTGATCTGCATTACGACAATAATTTTCTTGGCTCTTCCGATCTCGACAAAGAACTAAAATTGAAGGAGGATGATGATTTACGGAAGAATGAAGACAATGGAAGAATCCTTAACGTGAAAAGTGTGAATATATTCCAGCCGAATTCAAGTAGTTCTTTCCTACTTTGTAAAAATGATGGACTCCTAAAAAGGAAGCATGAAGACGATGAAGACACTTCAACATCATCAACATCGAATTATTATGGTAAATTGGGTGAAGACGATTCCTTCTACGGTGATTGTTACAGTGACTCTGAGGCTGCTGACAAAGACATAGACTATGATGAAGCACCTAAAGCTGCCAAGATCGAAGAATGTGGCGGTGTCCTGAGACCGAAACGTTGGAAACGACGTGATATATTAAATAAATCTGATCAAGTTTGTGATGATCACCGTCTCAAACATGAAAGTTACCCTGAGGTTGGTGGTAAAACGGAAGACACCAGAGATCATAATATTTATTATAAAGGTGCAAGGAAGATGGTGGTAGAAGAGAATGATTACACATCATGGAAAGATCCAAACATATTGGTTGACCGGCTAAGACTTCTACATGGTTCGCTTTGTGCAGGAAACTATTCATGCATCAAAGAAATATCCTTCATACTCAAGGAACTGAGGGAAGCTGGCTACATAAAATAATGGCTTGTTTTACTTGCATTTGTATAATGTAAAGAATTAAAATAAATAATTTAAATTATAAGAATTTAATGTTTTTATTTCTTGTATTCTGATTTCTAACTAAGACTTAGATCTCGTAAATTTTGCTTCCTTTTTGGCTTTTTTTTTTTTTTTTGTTGATGGAGCTTCCAAATGTGCTTCCTTATTCGATGGTGCTTCCAAAATGTGCTGCCTTTATGATAGTGCATCCAAAATGAGCTGCCTTTTCGTTGTCGGTGCTTCCAAATGTGCTGCCTTTTCGTTGTCGGTGTTACCAAATGTGCTGCCTTTTCGTTTTCGGTGCTTCCAAATGTGCTGCCTTTTCGTTGTCGGTGCTTCCAAATGTGCTGCCTTTTCGTAGTCGGTGCTTAAGAATGTGCTGCCTTTTCGTAGTCGGTGCTTCCAAATGTGCTGCCTTTTCGTTGTCGGTGCTGCCAAATGTGCTGCCTTTTCGTAGTCGGTGCTTCCAAATGTGCTGCCTTTTCGTAGTCGGTGCTTCCAAATGTGCTGCCTTTTCGTTGTCGGTGCTGCCAAATGTGCTGCCTTTTCGTAGTCGGTGCTTCCAAATGTGCTGCCTTTTCGTTGTGGGTGCTTCCAAATGTGCTGCCTTTTCGTAGTTGGTGCTTCCAAATGTGCTGCCTTTTCGTTGTCGGTGCTGTCAAATGTGCTGCCTTTTCGTAGTCGGTGCTTCCAAATGTGCTGCCTTTTCGTAGTCGGTGCTTCCAAATGTGCTGCCTTTTCGTTGTCGGTGCTTCCAAATGTGCTGCCTTTTCGTAGTTGGTGCTTCCAAATGTGCTGCCTTTTCGTTGTCGGTGCTGTCAAATGTGCTGCCTTTTCGTAGTCGGTGCTTCCAAATGTGCTGCCTTTTCGTTGTCGGTGCTGTCAAATGTGCTGTCTTTTCGTAGTCGGTGCTTCCAAATGTGCTGCCTTTTGGTAGTCGGTGCTTCCAAATGTGCTGCCTTTTGGTAGTCGGTGCTTCCAAATGTGCTGCCTTTTCGTTTTCGGTGCTTCCAAATGTGCTGCCTTTTCGTTGTCGGTGCTTCCAAATGTGCTGCCTTTTCGTAGTCGGTGCTTAAGAATGTGCTGCCTTTTCGTAGTCGGTGCTTCCAAATGTGCTGCCTTTTCGTTGTCGGTGCTGCCAAATGTGCTGCCTTTTCGTAGTCGGTGCTTCCAAATGTGCTGCCTTTTCGTAGTCGGTGCTTCCAAATGTGCTGCCTTTTCGTTGTCGGTGCTGCCAAATGTGCTGCCTTTTCGTAGTCGGTGCTTCCAAATGTGCTGCCTTTTCGTTGTGGGTGCTTCCAAATGTGCTGCCTTTTCGTAGTTGGTGCTTCCAAATGTGCTGCCTTTTCGTTGTCGGTGCTGTCAAATGTGCTGCCTTTTCGTAGTCGGTGCTTCCAAATGTGCTGCCTTTTCGTAGTCGGTGCTTCCAAATGTGCTGCCTTTTCGTTGTCGGTGCTTCCAAATGTGCTGCCTTTTCGTAGTTGGTGCTTCCAAATGTGCTGCCTTTTCGTTGTCGGTGCTGTCAAATGTGCTGCCTTTTCGTAGTCGGTGCTTCCAAATGTGCTGCCTTTTCGTTGTCGGTGCTGTCAAATGTGCTGTCTTTTCGTAGTCGGTGCTTCCAAATGTGCTGCCTTTTGGTAGTCGGTGCTTCCAAATGTGCTGCCTTTTGGTAGTCGGTGCTTCCAAATGTGCTGCCTTTTCGATGACGGTGCTTCCAAATGTGCTGCCTTTTCGTTGTCGGTGCTTCCAAATGTGCTGTTTTTTCGTAGTCGGTGCTTCCTATTGTTTTTCCTTTTTTGAAGGTGCTTCCAAATGTGCTTCCTTTTTTGTTGACGGTGCTTCTATTTTTTTAATGTTGTTTTGACTCTAGTATTTTAGTAAATTGTTCTTGATTTGACTATCGTATTATTCAAACCGGTTAATGTATATTAACGAGTCCTATACAGCAGGACGCTTAGTTTGTTACTGCCGTTGACGGTGTACGGATCACCTAGTTTGTTTCTTCTGGTGTATAAGTCGCGTAATTGCCTGTTCTTGAGACTTCGATGGCATCTTTACCGACTTTAACGTCGTACTCGATGGAGGATGTACCATCGACTACGAGAACCATGACGTCGGCGCCGACGATGTTGGAGCAGATCCCGTTGGCAACGCCTCTGACAACGCTGGAGGAGACTTCGATATGTGCTGTTCCACCATCAGCTGAAGTTTCACCATCTGCATTCCAGACTTCAATTCATGAAGAGCGTGCATCGCATCAGTGCAAATATTGTGACGCATCATTTACTAGAACTTCAAATGCGCGCAGACATGAAAGGAGCGGTTTTTCTAATAATGTTCAAAGAATACATTTTCAGTGTATAAAATGTAATAAACTAATTTCACGTCTCGATAGCTTACATCGTCATTATAAAAAATGCTCCGAGACGTATAATGAACATGGTTATTGTTTCGACTCATGTGTTGTACCGGCTAATGAGACTATATAAGTGATATGAACTTCAGTCCGTCTCTGGCTGTGGTGATGAACGGATCGTATAGACATTTAAAGTCATGTAAAAGGCTTAGTACGTACAATAAGAAGACTGTTTAAATCGAGAAATCCACAAAACTTTAGTAATTTGTCAGTGTTTTTTTTTGTACTTGTAGTAGTGTAGTATGTATGAAATAAAAGTTTTTTTAAAAGAACTTGCGGTGTTTTTAATTTTCTCAAACCTTACACTTTAGTGGTACTTTTTTAAAATATTAATGTTGTTTTGTATCGACAAGGGATCGAACCACGGACCTTAGTCGATCCAATCAATCAGTATATTGATTACAAATTTATTTAATGAATTTTGAACTTTTTCCCGAATCTCTAGCATTAAAATTACGAATTTCCAATATGGTAGTCTTGACGTCTGATAGGATGATGGTAGTAGAGGATTTAAAGTCTCTTTACGAAAGTTTAACATGGTTTATTGAAATTATTATTTTTTCATAAAATTAAACATTATTGCATCGATCGGGTATCGAACCGAGGACGTGAATCGATCGAATCAATATGTAAATTAATGAGTGATTTATTTAATGAATTTTGGAACTTTTCCCGAATTTCTAGCTAAATAATTACGGATTTTCAAGATGGCGGCCAAATTTCAAGATGGCGGGTGGCACAGTAATAAATGATTACTGCACTCTATCGGATAAGAACTAAACTAACATGGCGTGAGCGCACTCTCACCGACGATACATTGATGATGGCTTCCAGCATCAAAGACAAGATGGCGGACATGACGTCATACTAGATGACGATCTATATGCTTTGAAAAAAAGTGGTGGGAGTCAGTCTGCTAGCACACACCACGGGGGGAAGGATCGGTCGCCATTTTTAATTTTTTTGCCCTCACCGGGTTCGAACCGAGGACTCCGAACTCCGTGTCGTAAAAATATAATTTTTATAAATCTTTTATTAAAATTTTATTAAATGGATTTTTTTTTATAATTTTTAATTTTTTTTCATTAAAATCGGATAATAAATAAAAAAGTTAAAGATGGCGGCCGTAACAAAATTTGCAACAGTGACGTCATCATCCAATATGGCTGCCATGACATCCTTATTTTCAAGGTCGGCGGCTTATAAGCGGCTAGCTCTTAGGAGTTTTAAGCCGCTTTTAGGAGTTTTCGTTTTTTCTAGGGCAAAGCGACTTTTGAGGATTTTCGAAATCCTAATTTTTGAACTGTGGAATTATTTGAGATTTTTTGGCGGAATTTATTTCCACATAAATGGAAATTTTGGCGAATTTTGAGGAATTTTGGGCAAATTTTGCCCAATTTTGACGATTTTTGAGGATCAAATTAAAGGTCAAGGACAAAGGTCAAGGTCAAGGTCATCAAGATGGCCGCCGTGACGTCACAATCCAAGATGGCGGACCGACAATCATCAATCCACACCCTGAACCCTGCCGTCGGACGCCCATTCATATACTACTCGAAGAACTTTTAGTTTTTTTTTAATTATTCGTTAAAAAGTCCCTAAATTTACTGTAATTTCTAACAGTGTGTAAAATTAAAATTTATCTAGTTTAGAAAGTAATATTAACCTCCTGAGACCCACATGGTTCCATGGTACTCAAATGAGTACGTTTTATTTTGATTTTTAATTTACTTACATATATATTTTCACATTATATCTCTATGGAATTACTTCCTACAATATTTCAATTTTGTTCTCAAAATATTTCAAGTGTCTAGGTTGGTTTTAGTGGAGATCTTTGCTTGTATCATAGAAAAGAGGTTTGTATGCATCCAAGATGGCAGCATGTAAGCGTGGCAATGGTATTAATCCATATTTTATTTTCTAAAAGATAATAAAACAAAGAATTCTTGTATTCCATGTTACTTTATTATAATGTGAAACTAATTGAATAGTTATAAAGACTTCATGTCGCTAAATGAATTCATGAATTTTTGGCGGCTGATAATGATTCATCTGAAAAGTTTGATTTTAGTGGAGATGTGCTACTTACTATGTTATAATCTAGCTAATATCCCGTGCTTCACTAAGGCATTCCACGGGCAGAACACACTCGCACATTCCCCTCCTCATGGGTACGCCACTGATGCGCCTCGAACGAAAAAGGGTATATAGAATTTTAAAATTTAACCTTTGAAACAAACAAACCAAAGACGCCATTCTGAACTAAAATTATTTTAAGAGCCTTAAAATACACTTTCGTTTAACCAATATTGTGTCCGTATGACAACAGAAAGACTGTATTAAGTTCCGAAAGTGAATAAAGCATTAAAAATGCCACAGCGCTTGCCAGGAGGTTTAAAAAAGTATCAAAAATGCAATAACCGTTGCTAGGAGATTATCAATAAAAAAAAGGTTAAAAAGCTCAAAAAAAATAAAACCAAATTTTTTAAAAATTTCATTGAGGTGCAAATGGACATCCTGCCCCCTACGAGAATCTACGTACCAAATTTCACGGATTTAGGTCTTACAGTCTGCGTTACACAGACAAATTCCCTCTCGTAACATTATATGTCAGAAGTGGGATAGCCTTAATTAAATTATTTAGGAATAATTTATAGTGAATTATAAAAAATAGTAATTTAAAAAGTTTATTAACATTATAATCTAGTTTTTCGAGACAAATGCTCTCTCTCTCTCTCTTATTCGTATAGATTAACATAAACGTTAAAAGCGAGAGTAACAAACCACAGGACAACATAAAAGTTTAAGATTTACAGGGTAAGAAATATCGAATCACATTAGGCAATAGACAAATTTAATTTTAACATTAAAACACCCTATTGTTTTGTATGCGAATGTAAAATTAATATACTTGAAATACCTACATAAGTAATCGCTTCAACATTAAAATTATATTTATAGTTCTTTTACTATGTAATAAATCTAGAAAGAACCATAGAACTTATTTTCAGAAAGCATGAGCCCTTTTTTCAAGAAAAAACATAGAGTACGGGTTGAAGACAGAGAGGGAGGAACTATTAATAACCTCGTCCCAATAACCCCCCCCCCCCCCCTTTCATTCTGTCCGGAAAGGAAGCAAGAGGAGATGTGTTCATTCATGCAGAGCAGCTTTCAGGGTTGTGGAAACCGCCTGACTTTGCTGCGTCTGACCTGAATTATAAGTATATAAATAAAATACGTTGTATAAAAATAAGGCTGGAATGTATTCTAACTCAAGTATCTCCATTCTAAAAAAGAATCAGCCCAAACACTTTGTTCAAATCTCTCCTAAGACTTGCTTCTCTAAGGCTTCTGAGGAACTGATGGGTGTTCAGGGAAGTGTTACTGTCGGTCAAGTCAGGAATGGTTTCAGCATGATTTCACACAAATATAAATTACTTGCGTATATTCACGGACATACTTCTAATGCAACTTACAACAAGGTTGCGTTAAACGTTTAACGCTACCACGGAGGGGGTATGAAAGCACTGTCTGTTTGTACGCGGTGTTCTACAAAACTACTATACGAATTTTAATGGGGTTTTCAAGTTAACTTGAGCGTAGCAGAGAAAGAAATATAAGCTTTATTGAAGTTATACTTCTAATGCGACTTCCAGCAAGGTTGCGTTAAACGTTTAACGCTACCATGGAGAATTATTTGCATGCAATTAAAAATTATTTTTTAAATAATGACAAAGAAGTATAACTTCTCACGCGCGTACCTAAGTACACGCACCCATTTTTTTATATTATGTGATTTACTCGGATAGGGGTAGAATGCATCTCATACATCTTGCAGGTTTCTTAGCCGGTGACAAAACACACATAAAATAATAACTGTATTAATTATAATCGTTTAAAAAAATAAAAGTGTTGTAGCCGTAGCCACTATTCAACCAATGACAGCAGCTTGATTTTACAAACGGCTTTGAAGGATAGTGTACATTATCTAATAGAAGTAGCTTGGCTTCTGGGTTGTAGCCGTTTCATCGGCGAATAATACACCGACGTTTCGGTCGACATTGCAGTCGCCATCATCAGGGATCAGTTACCTACTGAAAGTTACAGTTACAGTACAGTTACAGTTAGTAACTGCTCCCTGATGATGGCGACTGCGATGTTGACCGAAACGTCGGTGAACTATTCGCCAAGGACGCGACTACAACCCAGAAGCCAAGCTACTTCAGACAATGGCCGTGCAAGCCTGCGAACATTATCTATACTAATATTATAAATCTGAAGAGTTTGTTTGTTTGTTTGAACGCGCTAATCTCAGGAACCACTGGTCCGACTTGAAAAATTCTTTCAGTGATGGATAGTACATTTATCGAGGAAGGCTATAGGCTATATTATATTATCAATAACATTAGGGATCCTTACTAAAAGTCCAATTTATAATCAAATGCGTTGGAGGGGGTTAGATAAAACATGCAGTACACGTACGAAGTGTGTGTTGACAATGCCGCAGGCGCTAGAAGTTTATTTCCTATTGCCTATTAACATTGTTGCCACGCACTAGATGCCTTATCATTCTTAATTTTCCCATAAAAGTAAAAAACACCCGTGTGATATTAACAACGAATCATTCAGTACCCTCATAAGAGTTCAATTAGTATTTAAATACTTTTTATCACTTTAAATCGCAAACCTAAACTATTGTTTCTTTTTTCCTCTCTCTGTGTTTAATTTTTTATTGCCTTTTTTTCAAGTATATATATTTTACAGACTTGAAACTTCACAGTAATATTCCTTATGTTATGCAGGATGACATTTTCCGAAAATTAGATCCCATGGGTGGTTAAAACCAGGCAAAAGTGGGTACTTTGTCTGCATGAGAACAGGAATTCGCATTGTTCATGCCTTCTGCGTCTCCATGGCAACGGGCATCGCGCGGCAGTGGCGTATCCACAAGGAGAGGCATGTATAATGAGCGGCGCAAGAGTGATCTGCCTGTAGACTGCCGTAGCAAAGTACGGGTACATCAGTTGTACGTTGCGTGCACGAGTCGGGAAACCATCGGTGCTATTCATTTTCTCTCCGGTACATTATACAGAATTGTAATAAATTTTCACTGAATTTTTTTTATTTACCATTACTGTAAATGGGAGATGTGGCTTAATTGTTTTCCATTAGTATAGCCGTGCGAAGCCGGGTCGGGCAGCTAGTTATCAAATAGAACCAAAAGATTGTCATGTCACTGACAGTATTTCGTGTATTATCTCTATTTTTGGTTTTTTTATTTACAATATTTTTTTCTCGTCGGACCTTAAATTCTTCATTTTAATTATACAAGTTAAAATGCTACCCATACCTACTGAATTTTAACATACGTAAAACGTAGAGCGAAATGTTTGGCAGAATCTCGCAACGAGTTCCGAAGCCTACTTGGACTTAATCATTGACCTATTTGACCCGAAACAGGTTACTAACTACGGGAATATTTGACTGTTTGTTATAACTCTATACACTGTTAATATATTGATAATTTATTTGTTCCCTGCCTCTGATCGGCAACACAAGTATGTTCCTTCTTAGAATGAGTCATTAGTAGAGACCGGAAAAATTCGCGAATTCATTTCGCGATAGGCTAAAATACAAATAGTTATATCTCAGTGCTGCCTCTGCCATTGGCTCAAAACTCACCTGGATGACTCTGGGCCAATGAGAAACGCCCGACCAAAGCTTTATCGAATCACAGGCTGCTACGTTGGGACGTCTCACAAGATAGCAGCCAATGAGTGGGTGACATTTGGCCGAGTGTACGTAGAACTATGGAGTTCATTCTGCAGGTCATTGAACCCGCGAATTTTTCCGGTCCCTAGTCATTAGAGATGTAACTAACACAACTTATAACACCAGGGATTCGTTAGGAAATAACTACGTAATTCTAGATATGCACATTCCCAACGTGATATTGAGGGAAAGTTACAGTTCGTTGTATACTATCTTGCCATATTTTTTTGTATAAATTATATTTTTTACCATTCTCTCTTACCCAGCTGAAAAATTACTTATAGTAAAATTTTGTATCTCATATATTTTAATATAAAGAACAACAAATTAAACATGTTTATTTTATTTCTTAAACAAAACCAATTTCAAATATATTAACATAACCAATGAGACACTCTTTCGAAGAGTTTATAACGTGAACGTGCATTGTAGATGTTTTGAAGCATTGTTATTATTGTGATATAACTCTAATCAAAATCATTTCATTTTGGTTCTAGACAACATAGGAAAAAGTATACAAACAAATATGCTACATCAAAATACAAACAAAACATTTATGTTTGTGATTTTATAGTATTCTCACAATTTTGGAAGGTTGACGATTATACCTACAGGTCTGTATGGTAAAACAAATGTTAATTTTCGGAATAAAAAACAAACAAAATCTGTTAAATTTAAGTCACCAACATTATAAATCCAAAACTTCTACAGATTGTACAGGCATAATTATTTGTTGAAGAATCCCAAATTAAATTAATATTTTTAACACTGTAATGTGTATTCTAGATCAAAATTTCAACTTAAAAATATTATTTTGTGTTAATTTTATAGATGTTGCTAGACTGCATAAGTCTCAGTTATGCATAGTAAGTTCAATATTTATGTGGATATTATTTATTTTGCATTACTACGTGTTCGTTTTGACAAAGCTTCCATGCTGAGATGAAATATTTGCGAGACCCATTACGCCTGCTCCACCCCACGCCGCAAATGGCAGAAGAGATGCCAGCCATGCAGCCATATGTATGCTCGATATTAAGAAGCACAGAGGGTGGAAATGCTTGCCAAGGGTCTTCTTCCCTTCCCCTGCCCCAGCTTATGCGTGAGCGGACTGGCGCAGTGCGCTCAGTTCTTGCGCGGACATGCGTGCGGTATGTTCGTGAGGCAGAGCGTGAGGAGCGTGGATTCAGCTGAGCATTGTAGCCGAGCGCGGTGCGAGCTCATCTTGGCTTTCCGTGCTCGTGCGGTTTGCAGCCACCTTAGCTTTCCGTGCTGGTGCGGTGTGTAGCCACCTTATCTTTCCGTGTTGGTGCGGTCTGTAGCCACCTTATCTTTCCGTGTTGGTGCGGTGTGTAGCCACCTTATCTTTCCGTGTTGGTGTGGTCTGTAGCCACCTTATCTTTCCGTGTTGGTGCGGTCTGTAGCCACCTTATCTTTCCGTGTTGGTGCGGTGTGTAGCCACCTTATCTTTCCGTGTTGGTGCGGTGTGTAGCCACCTTATCTTTCCGCGCTGGTGCGGTGTGTAGCCACCTTATCTTTCCGTGTTGGTGCGGTCTGTAGCCACCTTATCTTTCCGTGTTGGTGCGGTGTGTAGCCACCTTATCTTTCCGTGTTGGTGCGGTGTGTAGCCACCTTATCTTTCCGCGCTGGTGCGGTGTGTAGCCACCTTATCTTTCCGCGCTGGTGCGGTGTGTAGCCACCTTATCTTTCCGTGTTGGTGCGGTCTGTAGCCACCTTAGCTTTCCGTGCTGGTGCGGTGTGTAGCCACCTTATCTTTCCGTGTTGGTGCGGTCTGTAGCCACCTTATCTTTCCGTGTTGGTGCGGTGTGTAGCCACCTTATCTTTCCGTGTTGGTGTGGTCTGTAGCCACCTTATCTTTCCGTGTTGGTGCGGTCTGTAGCCACCTTATCTTTCCGTGTTGGTGCGGTGTGTAGCCACCTTATCTTTCCGTGTTGGTGCGGTGTGTAGCCACCTTATCTTTCCGCGCTGGTGCGGTGTGTAGCCACCTTATCTTTCCTTGTTGGTGCGATTTGTAGCCACCTTATCTTTCCGTTTTGGTGCGGTGTGTAGCCACCTTATCTTTCCATGCTGGTGCGGTGTGTAGCCACCTTATCTTTCCTTGTTGGTGCGGTTTGTAGCCACCTTATCTTTCCGTTTTGGTGCGGTGTGTAGCCACCTTATCTTTCCATGCTGGTGCGGTTTGTAACCACCTTATCTTTCCATACTGGTGCGGTTTGTAACCACCTTATCTTTCCGTGGTGGTGCGGTGTGTAGCCATTTGAGCTTTCCGTACTGCAGCGGTGCGTTTGTCACCTGGGTTTTCTCCACGAGTGTGTTATCGTGATCTTCAACTTGCCATGGCGCCTAGAAGATCCAGCTACGTATGGTATGTTAGATGGTTACGCATTGAATGGAATAGCTCAGCTAAACTGTTTTTTTATTCACTGAGATGCCAGCAACTAAAGCTGAATTTACATCTGTCAAGAATAGTGCATCCAGAAATAAGTCAGTTTTACATGAGGGGCCCGACTTATCAGGTGTGTATTTGTATCAGTGAGTCGGCATAATAAGCGCGACGCTCGCCGATGCTTCTAGTGCGATATCTCCTCTGAATTAGCGCGCAGTCATGCATGGGAAAACTGTGGAATATGAGTTGAAACATAACATTATATGAGGAGAAATGAAGATAAAGGTGTTATGAAAGTCCCTTGAGTGCTTCCAAGAATCTGTGCCGGGTGTTTCATACCTAAAGATCATTTTGTATACACTAGTTTAAGCCATTTTTCTCCTTAAAATTACAGTCTAATAACTAAATACATAAAACGAACTACTCATTTACCCACAGCGTTTATTCTTAATTTCTCTTCCTAAACAGATACCAGTCTAATATCTAGATCAGTTTTTAAATCGCGTTGTTTTTTTTCTGAAGCACTGCACTCCGTAAATGTACCCTGGCAGGTCGGGCCCTTAGTTGAAGTACAACTTCTTCCTTCCATATTTTTTTCTAGCATATGCCTTCGGTAATATTTTATGTATTTAATTTTTTGTAGCACTGGATGATGTTACATGAATCTGATCTGACACTTGTGGTTTTTTCCACTAAACACAGCACTTACATTTGTGAAAATTTTGGTTTTCACGTTGATAAATTCTATGGGATCTTTCTGTATGTCATTTTTGATTACGTCAATGGTTATAGCTTTTTCACAATTAGCTAGCTCTTCGCTAGGTTATCTTTTATATCATATATGCGATCGTAGGCGGTTATTTTGATGTTATTTTAATTTTTTTATTTTTTAATGTGTGAATATTTTAGTTCTCGATATCCTGCCTTCGGTAGGAATAATTTCATTAAAATGGAACGGAAGTCAATTAATGGAAATGTGACACAAAAATGGCGGACCTACGTGTAACATTAAAACCAGTAAAAAATCACTTTCGTTAATAAAAGGGTACATACAAACGTATTGGTGTGCCAAATCTAACTTTATGATAGTGAAACTACCCCGGAATATATTTGGTAAACTAAAATCTAATCTAAATATATATATATAATGCTTTGTTAGTACGTAAATACAAAATTTTCTCAATCACCACCAACCCCAATCAACTTCCCGTGGGGTGGTAGATACCCATTGGTCTCCAGGTGGTAGTGAGGGAGTTTGGTCGCGGTGGGTGGTTGTGGGTGGTTGTGAGTGGCGAAAATGTTAAAACATTCTATTATATATACTCTAGCTTATATACAGCGCATGTTTAATGGACGAATAAGTCTCTCAATATCGAAAATAGAAATCTATAATATCTATGTTAAAAAATGTATCCTTATATATTTTTTTATACCATTAAACATGCGATGTATCTTAACCCGAGCAACGCCGGGTTTCGCTGCTAGTAGTCATTATAAAAAGTAATTCCTAGTTTTATAATACCTAAGAAACCTGGCATTACATATAATTATAATATTTATTGTCCTTGCAATATGTAAACGAGTACATTAGCCCAGCGGTATAGTGTGCGCTTGGTATCTTAACAGGACGGGGTTCAAATCTCTTCACTGGGATTTGTTTTACTTTTATAATAACATTATATTATGTAATAACGTTGAAACATCTCACTGATGTTAAGGTTTGTGTTTAGTAATTATTTACGGACTGATTTAAGTCATTTATGCAGAAAAAATATACAAACATATACTTAGTGTTACTGTAAGTATTTAAAAATGTTTCAGGTTAACATTTTAGTTATGCTAATGAAGTATTAGTTCTAACGTGTGTGTGTGAACTTTAAAGTTTAATAAATTTTAATAAGTTTGATCGTGATTTAATTTAATTACTTCCAAAAAATCAGGTGAAAATGTATGGTTTAGAATTTTTTTGAAGTGAACGCCGGCTTCCCACACGAAAAAGAATGACTCATTGTCACGTTCCGTCTGAGCCAAGCGTGCAAGAACCAACCAACCACCGTGCGAGAAAATCTTCTAAAATATCAAACAGGTTAAGGCGGGCTTTTTAACTAATTGTTCGAGATTATATTAAAACATATTATTTAATTTAAATTTTGCAAAAAACTGTAAATAATATTTGAAAATTAAAAAATTACGGTTTTTCATCAATGTTTTCTTATGACGTTATCACGTAAAATTATCGTCCGTAAACCGACTTTACAGACAATCCTTTTTTTTTTTCAAGTCATTTTCGCTTTCATCGGAACCGTTTCTAATGGTTTAAAATTTCCGGTCTTTTCGTGCTGCCATCTGCAGGTAATTGTGGCAAACAACGTTTGCAATTCAGGAAGCGAATTCAAGCGGCGGGCGCAGAAAATTAGTGTGTGATACGCGTCTAGAAATTTTGGTACCTGTGTACTTGAAAGGCAAATATTTATCACGCTCGGCATTATTTTATAGATTTTTTTCTAAAAATCGAGACAACGGGTTTTCGAGCGCAGCCATTAGTTTTTTTTTTCTTTATTTATAGGATGTGAGAGAGCAAGCAAGGTAATGTACGAGACAAATCGCTTGAAAGGACCCATTAATATTGTGAAGCACTAGAGTATTATTTTTTCTAGAAAGGTTCCTGCCACACACGAGTCCCTGGCGCCCGCGGGGTGAACGCCCGGTCCATTAGCCGTCCAGCGAGGGGTTGATATCCTCCAAGATACGGTCCACCCTGTTCCGACATAATGGCCCCGTCAATGTCAGGCGCCCTTTTGTAACCTGGAATAGACATTAATTTTAGCCGCGCTGAGAAGCCGGGGAATTTATAGCCGGAGCAGTACACATTAATAACAGTGTTCCGCGGCACGCCATTTGCCAGCTAGACCAGCGGGGACTTCATTCCTAGCGGGGACCAGTTCGCCGGAGCAGCCCTGAGCACAGGGGGGACTAGAGGCGCTGTCAGGGAGGGACTAGAAGGGCTTCCAGGGAGGGACTAGAAGGGCTTTCAGGGAGGGACTAGAAGGACTGCCTGGTAAGGACAAGAGAGGTTGTCAGGGAGGGACAAAATGTTCCAAATGGCAAAATGTTTTCAAGAAACAGTAACACGCACAGTTTTTATTTCTGGTGTGAGTATTTCTACAGTGAGTAAAATTTATTGTTGATCAATAATTATTGATAATTTGTCTTTTACTTTTCTCTCTCTCTCTCTCTCTCTCTCTTTCTCTCTCTGCCGTTTTACCTCTTAAAATATACTTACGAGTCGAGGTTTGAATTGACAAAGAAGTTTCACTTCCATCACGTATACTAAGTAATAATTATTATTATTTTATTTCCCATTTTTTTACACTTTGTTAACAATATTCACTTAATTAACCAGGAAATTTAGCACTCACGAAAGCAAGCTTGTATGTGAGTGCATCTAGTCACTTCAAATTGCATGCGATATTCTGACGATTGTAAACATTTTTAAATGTATAATAACTGAGAAATAAATATATAAAATATAACCTAAGAAACTTTACATTAGTTATATAAAGATGAAAGTTAAAAAGAGCAATTTATTAAAATTCAATATTATGTATAAACAAAAAGTATAAATTATATCATTGTTACATGAATAAATAAAAATATAATTAAATAAAAATTATTATTTAAGTAAAGTACAGGTACAAAGTTATAACAATATATAAAACTTACTTAAATACTAAAGTTACACGCAATCTTTTTTTTTTAATTTTCTTCCTTTGAACCATGAATACTGTATTATTGCTTTAAATACATGTATGAGCGAAATTAAACTTAAACTCTAACACACGTGGTTGATATAATTTAAACTTTAAAAGTTAACAAAGAACGTACACGGCTTCCAAATATATACCTAATGTCAGGTACGTTTATTGATATTTGGCGATGGTGGCAGATGGAAGGACACAATTATTTTCTTCCCCGTATGATGGAAATGTTTGATCCGACCCTGCCCACACAGCTGGACCGGAATGGATATTATTCAGGCAGCTAATAATTAACTGCTGCAACCTTTATGCCGGTGCGCTTAACATGAGCCCAAAGCGTACACTCGATTCCGCACGCGAGAGAGAGAGAGAGAGATAGAGAGAGAGAGAGAGCAAGAGACGGATCTACTGCCTTTCCTTCGCCCGGGGCCGAAACTATTATAAGCACCCCTTACTCCCCTCAATTCCCCATAAATTACAACATACGTACCAGGCATAGTTTGTTTTGTATTCGTGTACTTTATAAATAACACTATCGAACCACCCCTGTTTCGCACAGAGGAGATCTATTAATGTGGCTCGTTTATATTTAACAAGTCCGTACACATAAACGTCAAGTGTCTTTTTACGCATTGATTGCAAAACACCGAGGTTCCTCTAAGTTTTTTTTAAATTTAGTATGAATGTATTATACATATAAACCTTCCAGAAGACGTTCTCTAAATGATTGTTAAAACGTCATCAAAATCGATTGCGTAGTTAAGAATAGGCGAACAGACAGGCGCGAATAGCGACTTTGATTTTTATGCTATTGATAGATATAGACGAGAAACGTAATTCATTGCAGAATTCAATTTATTTGACCACAAATTAAAATCTGTGATCTATATCTATCCATGTCACGACTAAGACGAACTTCATGTTCAATGGAGGATTCTTTTGGCTCTCTGTGACCTATTTCTATCTCTGTCAAGACTAAGAAGTAACTCAGGTTCAACAGAAGTTTCTCTATTTTTCTCATAGAATTACTTACTTTTCTATAAGCAAACCTAATTTCATTTTCTTCTTCGGTTTCATCATTAAGACGTAAAGGTTTTCTGCTTGCATCTCTGGTACTACGGCCTATATTTGGACGACTTCTTCGTGGCAAATTAAATTGGAAAAAATTATAAGTTTTAAATTAGAATAAATGAAATTTTATTTGAAAAATTCTTAAAATTTGAACTTAAATCCAAAAATAATCCACATTACCTCTCATAAATCAATAACCTGACATTTGAAGAAATTAACTACGTAAATAAATAAACAATAGAATAAAACATTACCGAACTTAACTACCTACTAAATAATAGCCAGTACTCGCAATATGTATAACAATATAAAGTAAAAGTTTGTTATAAAAATAAAAATAAAATGAAATTAAAAAAAATAATAATTTTAAAATTAGATTAAATTAAGTTTTATCCTTGAAAAATAATAAAAAATATATTTTATGAACTTAAATACACAAATAATTAACATTCACCACGTAAATAAATAAACAAAAGAAACAACATAAACTTAACTTAATTATGTACCTACTAAAAAAGATCCAGTACTCGGATTATGTACAATAGGGACAATAAAAATATGCAGTGACATTTTTATACTATTTAGAGAGTAAATACATTAATTAACAAAATAAGAAATCGTTTTATCTTTACTAATCGTTCGTTGCTACATGGTGAGGCGTTGCTTAATGAAAAACACCGCCATAGTTCAGAATTTTTTTTTTTACAAAATATCTACAAATTATATTTACAAACCTTCCTCGTTTAACGCTCTTTTTCATCAGTGAAAACTGTATCAAAATCCGTTTGTGAGGTTAGAAGATGTAAGTGGAGAAACAGGCAGAAACAGACGGCGACTTTGTTTTATATCTACTATTTAGTGATGTTAATTTTAACAATCGCCATGAACTTACCAGTGTTTAAGTGTACGTTCAGTTTCGCAGCCTCTATGCAAGCATGCCGCGCAAACTCACTAGAAACTGAGTAATAAAAATCATCATTGAATACATAATTATTGAAAATGTGTAAATTCAAAATATTAGTGTTATATTGCATTATCGTTTTGATGTGTAACATCGTAGCTCTCGGTAGAGACCTGAAAATTTCGCGGATTCATTTCGTGACATGATACAATTCAAATAATTATTTCTTAGTGCTGCTTCTGCCATTGGTTCACTGTTAATCTGGAGTAATGAGGGCCAATTAGAGACCCTCACTCATAGAAGTGTCGAATCACAGGCCGCCCAGTCGAGACGACTCACAAGTCAACAGCCAATGAACAGTTGGCATTTGCCCGAGTGTGTAGAGGATAGTGGAGTCTATCCTGGAGGTCGTTGAATCTGCGAATTTTCCCGATCTCTAGCTCTCGGTATATGTTGTTTGGTGCGAGGAATTTCGTGAATGGAACGGAAGTCGCATGGAACGGAAAAGTGTTACCGCGGTTCTTCTATCTGTGGCGGATTTCGTGAACCAAAGTTCGCAAAGCCAAAGGATAACTTAAGATTATTAATAATACGATCAGTTTTATAATTATAATATCTAGTCGAAAACCAGGTCCAAAGTAGTGGCGGATCCAAGGGGGCAGTGGCGGCTGGTGACTTTTGAAAATGGGGGTTCACAGCATTGGGCTCTTTAAATAAAAAATCGTCAAACCCCCCCCCCCCTTTTTTTTTTGAAGAGGGTGGTCCGGACGTGATCAAAAAGGCATACCGCAGAATAATATGTTGTGAAAGAAAACCTCTCCTTTACCTGATTAGTAATCACATCACATACTTCCTTGGCTGCAACAGTTCTATTTACATGAACATCTTCCACTTTCTTTTTTTTAGAATGCTGCTCTGGCACCGACATTTCAGTTCGCATTCTCACTTTATCCATATTCTCTCTTTCTTTCTCAAATGAAAGTCGAAAACTGTCAAAATGTTTCCTGACTTTATCGGCATCGATGCTCCTTTTTTGTAGCTGATTAAACAAAATGTCTACGTGCGGCATTATATTGTGAAAAACTGTCAGCCAAAATACAAACATTGGATCATTCAACATACGCCGAATAGCTCACGACTAGTAGATTGTTGTTGTCTGCTTGCATGACGACTCAATTTTGTTCATGCATTCGATCAGTTGTTTTCTGTACCTACTCGTACACCGTGTTAACAGTACGACTCTTAAAATTCCATCTTGTAGAAGAAGCACGAGGAATTATCCTGCCAACAACGCCATCAATAACAGCAATTCTCTGTGTGAGTGGCTAAAGAAGTTAGTTATATCACTCAAATTGGAAAAGAATACACGGACTTGTTGTTTTTTGCTTGTAGATTGTGCCACAATTAAATTCAACTGATGCGCATAACAATGCACGTAATGTGCATATATATAATTTTGTTGAATAATGGCCTGAACACCATTGTGATGCCCACTCATTACACTAGCCCCATCATAACTCTGAGATATCAATTTCTCGGGTTTGTCAACAATACTTTCCAAAACAATGCGAATACATTCTGCGATTGACGCAGCATCATGACCTGGAGGATTTACAAACTGCCAGAATCGTTATACTGCTTGCCCGTTAGGTAACACATAGCGAAAAACTATAACCAATTGGAATAAAGATGATATATATGTCTGTCGTTTCGTCTGCAATCACTGAAACAAAACTTGCACATGAAATTTCTTTTTTGATGTATTCTTGGCAGACTTAAAGCATACAATCTAGCAAATCATTTTGGATTTCTTTACAAGTCCCTTAGAAAACAGTTGCATTTGCAAGGTGGTCTTTCAAAGATTTGTCTAACTCTGCTGACTCGTCATGACCTCGCAGTGCGAGTTCAACGCCCCGCAAATGTTTATACAATCTATAATTTAAGACAATACATAACGATTTTTTGTAACTTGCTCGTTATGTTGTTTAATGTTCAAACGGTAGGCACAATCAAGTTGTTGGCGAATGTCTAATTTCCCCAAAAGATGAAACTCCCGGACGGAATTCAAATGTGTTTCTGCACTCTCATGCTTCTTTAATTTTTGACTTAAGTGAGACAAATCTGAGACGCCAAAACTTACAGAACTAGATTTACCACTTCGTTTCGCGAAGAGCAGGCAGGGAAAACAATAGAGCCGGTTGGTTTCTTCGCATCCACAGATCCACGAGTTTTTCTCGTAAATGTCCTTCATAAATTCTCTCCTGATCTCCCTATTTTTTGACTTAGTCACTTGCACTGTAGTAAGTTTAGGCATTGGCCTGCCTGCTTGTTTTATTTCGATTTTCCTTTCCAATGACAAATTAGATAACACCAATGTTTTTATGTCCGAGACTGTTAACTTACTCAAGGCCATAACGATTAACTTAACTTAGTAGTTAAAACAAACTTTTTAAACGTCGCACTAAACGCACTAAAGTAGAACAATAACACGTGACAAACAGCGCCGTCATCATTCTCGAAGAGCGAGCCAAAATGGGAGAAACAGGACAAGAACTGTCGCGCCGCGCACAGGATAGTGTTGCGCACGCCTGGACTGTGCTCCTAGGCTGGCTTATGGGGAGCTACCCCCACCACGTCGCTCCGAGCCGAGCGGCGCGCCGTCGCCCGCCTAGCCTCCATCGCACGTGCGATCCCAGCATAGCTGCGCTTACTCTATAGCGGCGGGTTTGGACAATATTGCTAATGGTTATAAGACCAAATGGGTTGCATTTATTTATTATTTGATGTGTATGATATTTAAGTATTACATTAGGCGCTTATTTAAATGAGGCGAGGGGGTTCACGTGCGAGTGTGCTCTAATGCAATAACCGCCACTGCAAGGGGGACTACCAGGGGCAAGTTCCCCCCCCCCCCGCCCGAAAAACCAGTTGTCTGTTAATTTAATATTGCCGACAAAAATGATTGTTTCTGAAACCAATAAAATATTTTAATATAATTAATGAATTTATTGTAGAATCATAAAATCTGGTGGTTGGATGTTATGTGTAGTGTGAGTAGATTAAATACAAATTTAGTAATTTTTTAACATTTTTTTCGAAATCCTAGCTGAACCTCTGGATCCGCCACTGGGGACCCTGGTTTGGTTTTTTTTTTAAAGTCTTTTTCGCTTTTATCTGAGCTGTTTCATTATATAGTTTAAAATTTCGGCCTGCAAATAGAATGATTCGATAGTCGACGTAGCTGCTCCGGCAGCAAATTCTAGCGGCGGGTGCGAAAACTTCGTTTGATTCACGTCCAGAAATGTAGTTGGAAACATTATTTGCGTATATTTATACGCACGTCATTATTTAAAATAATTTTGGTTTTTCGTGTCCAAATTTCGTATTGTAAGTTATTTGCAACGTGAGAAGCGCGTGAATCTTCTCGTTACCGAGGTTAGACGTTACACATCACTGACGAGTACTGAAGGACTCGAAGACGTTTCTTTTTATTCGTCGCTTATTTCAAACTTTTTATTTTAGTTGATAAAAAATTTGCTGGATTATCATGTGCCCCCTCTAAGCCGTCGCCTGCTGCGCCACCACAAACGCTCCAGATCGGTCCTGAGAAGGAGGAAAAATTGGTTGTCTGTGAAGTCGGTTTACGGACGATAGTTTAAGGTGACAATGTCATGACAAAACATCGATGAAATGATTACATACTTTTATGAATAAAATTGAATCATTTTTATTGAATTATCAAAATTTTGTATGGATACAAAGAAAGAGTGAAATGAAATCTACAATTTAATTGATAAATTTACTTTTATTTGCAACTCATTAATTCAAATATGTTTATTACTTTAATGAAGAGATTATTTTAACTATAACTTATATACATGTTTGCTATTTGACTTCTTCCAATCTGTGTTATTTTGTTAAGGATAGGACGATGATAGGAAAAGTAGGAAACGAATGGGAGTTTTTCAAGTTTAATGTGCCTCGAAAAAGTCAAATCGATGGTTGTTCCAATCGAGTGGAAGAGAGATAGATGCGGCGCAAGCGTACAATGAGCGTCACGGGACACAACATAACGGGACAATGTGCGCAACGGGACACTAATTCGTGCGTGCAGCCGGCGTTCATCGATTTATTAGACGTTGTCACGTCAAAAAGGAACGAAGCACCTAGATATTTCCCTCGCACAATGAATCCTAGTGCAGTAGCGAAATGTGTGACCATGTCAGGCCTGAGCGAGTCATGCATGTAGCATTATAAAATCCTAGCAGGGGAGAGATTCAACTGTCGGTTTCCAAACCTGAAGAATATTTATTTTGTGATTTAACGATTTCTGTATCAGTACCACTTGACTTGCTGAATGAACAGGCAAAAGTATATATCAATGAATTCAATTACTATCAGTGGGCAGAGTTGAAACAAAAGCAAGGCTGAACAAAACTCAATGAAAAAAAAGACCAATAACCAAAAAATGGTTTGTATATCCCAATTATTAAAAAAATGAAAAACTTCAGAGTAAAAAACTATAAATAAGGTCTTATCATTATTAAATAAAACTATTTCGTCAAAATAAGAAGAGCAACAATGCAAAGGTCATATGCATGAAATTGACATTCTCAAAGTAAAAATTAAATTTTACAAAATTTATTTGTTCTAAATGATGACAGCTCCCAGGGAACTTCTCAGATGCCCGTCTGGCTTATATCCGTACGAGCAATGCTGCAAACACAATTCCCATTCCTGAACCAGCGGCGTTAAGGCGGTGAAACACGTGGAGGCTGTAGCTGGTTCTACACGACTATGAACATGAATGGAGCGAGGCAACGCTCTAAGCCAGCTCGCGAACAGCCTGCCTTAAGGCGGTGCGGCACGTGGAGGCTGTAGCTGGTTCTACACGACTATAAACATGAATGGAGCTAGGCCACGCTCTAAGCCAGCTCGCGAACAGCCTGCCTTAAGGCAGTGCGGCACGTGGAGGCTGTAGCTGGTTCTACACGACTATAAACATGAATGGAGCGAGGCCACGCTCTAAGCCAGCTCGCGAACAGCCTGCCTTAAGACGGTGCGGCACGTGGAGGCTGTAGCTGGTTCTACACGACTATAAACATGAATGGAGCGAGGCCACGCTCTAAGCCAGCTCGCGAACAGCCTGCCTTAAGGCGGTGCGGCACGTGGAGGCTGTAGCTGGTTCTACACGACTATAAACATGAATGGAGCGAGGCCACGCTCTAAGCCAGCTCGCGAACAGCCTGCCTTAAGGCGGTGCGGCACGTGGAGGCTGTAGCTAGTTCTACACGACTATAAACATGAATGGAGCGAGGCCACGCTCTAAGCCAGCTCGCGAACAGCCTGCCTTAAGGCGGTGCGGCACGTGGAGGCTGTAGCTGGTTCTACACGACTATAAACATGAATGGAGCGAGGCCAAGCTCTAAGCCAGCTCGCGAACAGCCTGCCTTAAGGCGGTGCGGCACGTGGAGGCTGTAGCTGGTTCTACACGACTATAAACATGAATGGAGCGAGGCCACGCTCTAAGCCAGCTCGCGAACAGCCTGCCTTAAGGCGGTGCGGCATGTGGAGGCTGTAGCTGGTTCTACACGACTATAAACATGAATGGAGCGAGGCCACGCTCTAAGCCAGCTCGCGAACAGCCTGCCTTAAGGCGGTGCGTCACGTGGAGGCTGTAGCTGGTTCTACACGACTATAAACAGGAATGGAGTGAGGCCACGCTCTAAACCAGCTCGCGAACAGCCTGCCTTAAGGCGGTGCGGCACGTGGAGGCTGTAGCTGGTTCTACACGACTATGAACAAGAATGGAGCGAGGCCACGCTCGAAGCCAGCTCGCGAACAGCCTGCCTTAAGGCGGTGCGGCACGTGGAGGCTGTAGTTGGTTCTACACGACTATGAACATGAATGGAGCGAGGCCACGCTCTAAGCCAGCTCGCGAACAGCCTGCCTTAAGGCGGTGCGGCACGTGGAGGCTGTAGCTAGTTCTAGACGACTATAAACATAAATAGAGCTAGGCCACGCTCTAAGCCAGCTCGCGAACAGCCTGCCTTAAGGCGGTGCGGCACGTGGAAGCTGTAGCTGATTCTACACGACTATAAACATGAATGGAGCCATGCCACGCTCTAAGCCAGCTCGCGAACAGCCTGCCTTAAGGCGGTGCGGCACGTGGAGGCTGTAGCTGGTTCTACACGACTATAAACATGAATGGAGCGAGGCCACGCTCTAAGCCAGCTCGCGAACAGTAAGCCTTAAGGCGGTGCGGCACGTGGAGGCTGTAGCTGGTTCTACACGACTATAAACATGAATGGAGAGAGGCCACGCTCTAAGCCAGCTCGCGAACAGCCTGCCTTAAGGCGGTGCGGCACGTGGAGGCTGTAGCTGGTTCTACACGACTATAAACATGAATGGAGCTAGGACACGCTCTAAGCCAGCTCGCGAACAGCCTGCCTTAAGGCGGTGCGGCACGTGGAGGCTGTAGCTGGTTCTACACGACTATAAACATGAATGGAGCGAGGCCACGCTCTAAGCCAGCTCGCGAACAGCCTGCCTTAAGGCGGTGCGGCACGTGGAGGCTGTAGCTGGTTCTACACGACTATAAACATGAATGGAGCGAGGCCACGATCTAAGCCAGCTCGCGAACAGCCTGCCTTAAGGCGGTGCGGCACGTGGAGGCTGTAGCTGGTTCTACACGACTATAAACATGAATGGAGCGAGGCCACGCTCTAAGCCAGCTCGCTAACAGCCTGCCTTAAGGCGGTGCGGCACGTAGAGGCTGTAGCTGGTTCTACACGACTATAAACATAAATGGAGCGAGGCCACGCTCTAAGCCAGCTCGCGAACAGCCTGCCTTAAGGCGGTGCGGCACGTGGAGGCTGTAGCTGGTTCTACACGACTATAAATATGAATGGAGCGAGGCCGCGCTCTAAGCCAGCTCGAGAACAGCCTGCATTAAGGCGGTGCGGCACGTGTGGAGGCTGTAGTTGGTTCTACCCGACTACGAACATGAATGGAGCGAGGCCACGCTCTAAGCCAGCTCGCGAACAGCCTGCCTTAAGGCGGTGCGGCACGTGGAGGCTGTAGCTGGTTCTACACGACTATAAACATGAATGGAGCGAGGCCACACTCTAAGCCAGCTCGCGAACAGCCTGCCTTAAGGCGGTGCGGCACGTGGAGGCTGTAGCTGGTTCTACACGACTATAAACATGAATGGAGCGAGGCCGCGCTCTAAGCCAGCTCGCGAACAGCCTGCATTAAGGCGGTGGGGCACGTGGAGGCTGTTGTTGGTTCTACACAACTACGAACATGAATGGAGCGAGGCCACGCTCTAAGCCAGCTCGCGAACAGCCTGCCTTAAGGCGGTGCGGCACGTGGAGGCTGTAGATGGTTCTACACGACTATGAACATGAATGGAGCGAGGCCACGCTCTAAGCCAGCTCGCGAACAGCCTGCATTAAGGCGGTGCTGCACGTGTGGAGGCTGTAGTTGGTTCTACACGACTACGAACATGAATGGAGCGAGGCCACGCTCTAAGCCAGCTCGCGAACAGCCTGCCTTAAGGCGGTGCGGCACGTGGAGGCTGTAGCTGGTTCTACACGACTATGAACATGAATGGAGCGAGGCCACGCTCTAAGCCAGCTCGCGAACAGCCTGCCTTAAGGCGGTGCGGCACGTGGAGGCTGTAGCTGGTTCTACACGACTATAAACATGAATGGAGCGAGGCCACGCTCTAAGCCAGCTCGCGAACAGCCTGCCTTAAGGCGGTGCGGCACGTGGAGGCTGTAGCTGGTCCTACACGACTATGAACATGAATGGAGCGAGGCCACACTCTAAGCCAGCTCGCGAACAGCCTGCATTAAGGCGGTGCTGCACGTGTGGAAGCTGTAGCTGGTTCTACACGACTATGAACATGAATGGAGCGATGCCACGCTCTAAGCCAGCTCGCGAACAGCCTGCATTAAGGCGGTGCGGCACGTGTGGAGGCTGTAGTTGGTTCTACACGACTACGAACATGAATGGAGCGAGGCCACGCTCTAAGCCAGCTCGCGAACAGCCTGCCTTAAGGCGGTGCGGCACGTGGAGGCTGTAGCTGGTTCTACACGACTATGAACATGAATGGAGCGAGGCCACGCTCTAAGCCAGCTCGCGAACAGCCTGCATTAAGGCGGTGCGCCACGTGTGGAGGCTGTAGTTTGTTCTACACGACTACGAACATGAATGGAGCGAGGCCACGCTCTAAGCCAGCTCGCGAACAGCCTGCCTTAAGGCGGTGCGGCACGTGGAGGCTGTAGCTGGTTCTACACGACTACGAACATGAATGGAGCGAGGCCACGCTCTAAGCCAGCTCGCGAACAGCCTGCATTAAGGCGGTGCGGCACGTGGAGGCTGTAGCTGGTTCTACACGACTACGAACATGAATGGAGCGAGGCCGCGCTCTAAGCCAGCTAACGAACAGCCTGCATTAACGCGGCGCGGCACGTGTGGAGGCAGTGGTTGGTTCTGCACGACTACGAACATGAATGGAGCTAGGCTGAGCTCAAAGCCAGCTCGCGAACAGCCTGCCTTAAGGCGGTGCGGCACGTGGAGGCTGTAGCTGGTTCTACATTACTATAAACATGAATGGAGCGAGGCCACGCTCGAAGCCAGCTCGCGAACAGCCTGCCTTAAGGCGGTGCGGCACGTGGAGGCGGTAGCTGGTTCTACACGACTATGAACATGAATGGAGCGAGGCCACGCTCTAAGCCAGCTCGCGAACAGCCTGCCTTAAGGCGGTGCGGCACGTGAAGGCTGTAGCTGGTTTTACACGACTATAAACATGAATGGAGCGAGGCCACGCTCTAAGCCAGCTCGCGAACAGCCTGCATTAAGGCGGTGCGGCACGTGTGGAGGCTGTAGTTGGTTCTACACGACTACTAACATGAATGGAGCGAGGCCACGCTCTAAGCCAGCTCGCGAAAAGCCTGCCTTAAGGCGGTGCGGCACGTGGAGGCTGTAGCTGGTTCTACACGACTATGAACATGAATGGAGCGATGCCACGCTCTAAGCCAGCTCGTGAACAGCCTGCATTAAGGCGGTGCGGCACGTGTGGAGGCTGTAGTTGGTTCTACACGACTACGAACATGAATGGAGCGAGGCCACGCTCTAAGCCAGCTCGCGAACAGCCTGCCTTAAGGCGGTGCGGCACGTGGAGGCTGTAGCTGGTTCTACACGACTATGAACATGAATGGAGCGAGGCCACGCTCTAAGCAAGCTCGCGAACAGCCTGCATTAAGGCGGTGCGGCACGTGTGGAGGCTGTAGTTTGTTCTACACGACTACGAACATGAATGGAGCGAGGCCACGCTCTAAGCCAGCTCGCGAATAGCCTGCCTTAAGGCGGTGCGGCACGTGGAGGCTGTAGCTGGTTCTACACGACTACGAACATGAATGGAGCGAGGCCACGCTCTAAGCCAGCTCGCGAACATCCTGCATTAAGGCGGTGCGGCACGTGGAGGCTGTAGCTGGTTCTACACGACTACGAACATGAATGGAGCGAGGCCACGCTCTAAGCCAGCTCGCGAACATCCTGCATTAAGGCGGTGCGGCACGTGGAGGCTGTAGCTGGTTCTACACGACTACGAACATGAATGGAGCGAGGCCACGCTCTAAGCCAGCTCGCGAACATCCTGCATTAAGGCGGTGCGGCACGTGGAGGCTGTAGCTGGTTCTACACGACTACGAACATGAATGGAGCGAGGCCACGCTCTAAGCCAGCTCGCGAACATCCTGCATTAAGGCGGTGCGGCACGTGGAGGCTGTAGCTGGTTCTACACGACTACGAACATGAATGGAGCTAGGCTGCGCTCAAAGCCAGCTCACGAACAGCCTGCATTAATGCGGTGCGGCATGTGGAGGCTGTAGCTGGTTCTACACGACTATTAACATGAATGGAGCGAGGCCACGCTCTAAGCCAGCTCGCGAACAGCCTGCATTAAGGCGGTGCGGCACGTGGAGGCTGTAGCTGGTTCTACACGACTATAAACAAGAATGGAGCCAGGCCGCGCTCTAAGCCAGCTCACGAACAGCCTGCATTAAGGCGGTGTGGCACGTGGAGGCTGTAGCTGGTTCTACACGACTACGAACATGAATGGAGTGAGGCCACGCTCTAAGCCAGCTCAAGAACAGCCTGCATTAAGGCGGTGCGGCACGTGGAGACTGTAGTTGGTTTTACACGACAACGAATATGAAAAGAGCGAGGCCGCGCTCTAAGCCAGCTCACGAACAGCCTGCATTAACGCGGCGCGGCACGTGTGGAGGCAGTGGTTGGTTCTGCACGACTACTAACATGAATGGAGCGAGGCCGCGCTCTAAGCCAGCTCACGAACATCCTGCATTAACGCGGCGCGGCACGTGTGGAGGCAGTGGTTGGTTCTGCACGACTACTAACATGAATGGAGCGAGGCCGCGCTCTAAGCCAGCTCACGAACAGCCTGCATTAACGCGGCGCGGCACGTGTGGAGGCAGTGGTTGGTTCTGCACGACTACTAACATGAATGGAGCGAGGCCGCGCTCTAAGCCAGCTCACGAACAGCCTGCATTAACGCGGCGCGGCACATGTGGAGGCAGTGGTTGGTTCTGCACGACTACTAACATGAATGGAGCGAGGCCGCGCTCTAAGCCAGCTCACGAACAGCCTGCATTAACGCGGCGCGGCACGTTTGGAGGCAGTGGTTGGTTCTGCACGACTACTAACATGAATGGAGCGTGGCCGCGCTCTAAGCCAGCACACTAACAGCCTGCATTAAGGCGGTGCGGCACGTGGAGACTGTAGTTGGTTCTACACGACTACGAACATGAATGGAGCGAGGCCACGCTCTAAGCCAGCTCACGCACAGCCTGCATTAACGCGGCGCGGCACGTGTGGAGGCAGTGGTTGGTTCTACACGACTACATAATGAATGGAGCGAGGCCGCGCTCTAAGCCAGCTAACGAACAGCCTGCATTAACGCGGCGCGGCACGTGTGGAGGCAGTGGTTGGTTCTACACGACTACGAACTAGAATGGAGCGAGGCCACGCTCTAAGCCAGCTCACGCACAGCCTGCATTAACGCGGCGCGGCACGTGTGGAGGCAGTGGTTGGTTCTGCACGACTACTAACATGAATGGAGCGAGGCCGCGCTCTAAGCCACCTCACGAACAGCCTGCATTAACGCGGCGCGGCACGTGTGGAGGCAGTGGTTGGTTCTACACGACTACTAAAATGAATGGAGCGAGGCCGTGCTCTAAGCCAGCTAACGAACAGCCTGCATTAACGCGGCGCGGCACGTGTGGAGGCAGTGGTTGGTTCTACACGACTACTAAAATGAATGGAGCGAGGCCGCGCTCTAAGCCAGCTCACGAACAGCCTGCATTAACGCGTCGCGGCACGTGTGGAGGCAGTGGTTGGTTCTGCACGACTACTAACATGAATGGAGCGAGGCCGCGCTCTAAGCCAGCTCACGAACAGCCTGCATTAACGCGGCGCGGCACGTGTGGAGGCAGTGGTTGGTTCTGCACGACTACTAACAGAATGGAGCGAGGCCGCGCTCTAAGCCAGCTCACGAACAGCCTGCAATAACGCGGCGCGGCACGTGTGGAGGCAGTGGTTGGTTCTGCACGACTACTAACATAAATGGAGCGAGGCCGCGCTCTAAGCCAGCTCACGAACAGCTTGCATTAACGCGGCGCGGCACGTGTGGAGGCAGTGGTTGGTTCTACACGACTATGAACATGAATGGAGCGAGGCCGCGCTCTAAGCCAGCTCACGAACAGCCTGCATTAACGCGGCGCGGCACGTGTGGAGGCAGTGGTTGGTTCTGCACGACTACTAACATGAATAGAGCGAGGCCGCGCTCTAAGCCAGCTCACGAACAGCCTGCATTAACGTGGCGCGGCACGTGTGGAGGCAGTGGTTGGTTCTGCACGACTACTAACATGAATAGAGCGAGGCCGCGCTCTAAGCCAGCTCACGAACAGCCTGCATTAACGCGGCGCGGCACATGTGGAGGCAGTGGTTGGTTCTGCACGACTACTAACATGAATGGAGCGAGGCCGCGCTCTAAGCCAGCTCACGAACAGCCTGCATTAACGCGGCGCGGCACGTGTGGAGGCAGTGGTTGGTTCTGCACGACTACTAACATTAATAGAGCGAGGCCGCGCTCTAAGCCAGCTCACGAACAGCCTGCATTAACGCGGCGCGGCACGTGTGGAGGCAGTGGTTGGTTCTGCACGACTACTAACATGAATAGAGCGAGGCCGCGCTCTAAGCCAGCTCAC
The DNA here is from genome assembly GCF_032445375.1 of Bacillus rossius redtenbacheri. NCBI lineage: Eukaryota > Metazoa > Arthropoda > Insecta > Phasmatodea > Bacillidae > Bacillus > Bacillus rossius. Next base: position 5,389,294 of record NC_086330.1, on the reverse strand, counting down.
GAACAGCATGCATTAACGCGGCGCGGCACGTGTGGAGACAGTGGTTGGTTCTGCACGACTACTAACATGAATGGAGCGAGGCCGCGCTCTAAGCCAGCTCACGAACTGCCTGCATTAACGCGGCGCGGCAAGTGTGGAGGCAGTGGTTGGTTCTGCACGACTACTAACATGAATGGAGCGAGGCCGCGCTCTAAGCCAGCTCACGAACAGCCTGCATTAACGCGGCGCGGCACATGTGGAGGCAGTGGTTGGTTCTACACGACTATGAACATGAATGGAGCGAGGCCGCGCTCTAAGCCAGCTCACGAACAGCCTGCATTAAGGCGGCGCGGCACGTGTGGAGGCAGTGGTTGGTTCTGCACGACTACTAACATGAATGGAGCGAGGCCGCGCTCTAAGCCAGCTCACGAACAGCCTGCATTAAGGCGGCGCGGCACGTGTGGAGGCAGTGGTTGGTTCTGCACGACTACTAACATGAATGGAGCGAGGCCGCGCTCTAAGCCAGCTCACGAACAGCCTGCATTAACGCGGCGCGGCACATGTGGAGGCAGTGGTTGGTTTTGCACGACTATGAACATCAATGGAGCGAGGCCGCGCTCTAAGCCAGCTCACGAACAGCCTGCATTAACGCGGCGCGGCACGTGTGGAGGCAGTGGTTGGTTCTGCACGACTACTAACATGAATGGAGCGATGCCGCGCTCTAAGCTAGCTCACGAACAGCCTGCATTAACGCGGCGCGGCACGTGTGGAGGCAGTGGTTGGTTCTGCACGACTATGAACATGAATGGAGCGAGGCCGCGCTCTAAGCCAGCTCACGAACAGCCTGCATTAATGCGGCGCGGCACGTGTGAAGGCAGTGGTTGGTTTTGCACGACTACTAACATCAATGGAGCGAGGCCGCGCTCTAAGCCAGCTCACGAACAGCCTGCATTAACGCGGCGCGGCACGTGTGGAGTCAGTGGTTGGTTCTGCACGACTACTAACATGAATGGAGCGAGGCCGCGCTCTAAGCCAGCTCACGAACAGCCTGCATTAAGGCGGTGCAGCACGTGTGGAGGCTGTAGTTGGTTCTACACGACTACGAACATGAATGGAGCGAGGCCGCGCTCTAAGCCAGCTCACGAACAGCCTGCATTAAGGCGGTGCGGCACGTGTGGAGGCTGTAGTTGGTTCTACACGACTACTAACATGAATGGAGCGAGGCCGCGCTCTAGCTCGCGAACACCCTGCATTAAGGCGGTGCGGCACGTGGAGGCTGTAGTTGGTTCTACACGACTACTAACATGAATGGAGCGAGGCCGCGCTCTAAGCCAGCTCGCGAACAGCCTGCATTAAGGCGGTGCGGCACGTGTGGAGGCTGTAGTTGGTTCTACACGACTACTATCATGAATGGAGCGAGGCCGCGCTCTAAGCCAGCTCACGAACAGCCTGCATTAAGGCGGTGCGGCACGTGTGGAGGCTGTAGTTGGTTCTACACGACTACTAACATGAATGGAGCGAGGCCGCGCTCTAAGCCAGCTCGCGAACAGCCTGCATTAAGGCGGTGCGGCACGTGTGGAGGCTGTAGGTTGTTCTACACGACTACTAACATGAATGGAGCGAGGCCGCGCTCTAAGCCAGCTCACGAACAGCCTGCATTAACGCGGCGCGGCACGTGTGGAGGCAGTGGTTGGTTCTACACGACTACTAACATGAATGGAGCGAGGCCGCGCTCTAAGCCAGCTCGCGAACAGCCTGCATTAAGGCGGTGCGGCACGTGTGGAGGCTGTAGTTGGTTCTACACGACTACTAACATGAATGGAGCGAGGCCGCGCTCTAAGCCAGCTCACGAACAGCCTGCATTAAGGCGGTGCGGCACGTGTGGAGGCTGTAGTTGGTTCTACACGACTACTAACATGAATGGAGCGAGGCCGCGCTCTAAGCCAGCTCGCGAACAGCCTGCATTAAGGCGGTGCGGCACGTGTGGAGGCTGTAGTTGGTTCTACACGACTACTAACATGAATGGAGCGAGGCCGCGCTCTAAGCCAGCTCACGAACAGCCTGCATTAACGCGGCGCGGCACGTGTGGAGGCAGTGGTTGGTTCTACACGACTACTAACATGAATGGAGCGAGGCCGCGCTCTAAGCCAGCTCGCGAACAGCCTGCATTAAGGCGGTGCGGCACGTGTGGAGGCTGTAGTTGGTTCTACACGACTACTAACATGAATGGAGCGAGGCCGCGCTCTAAGCCAGCTCGCGAACAGCCTGCATTAAGGCGGTGCGGCACGTGTGGAGGCTGTAGTTGGTTCTACACGACTACTAACATGAATGGAGCGAGGCCGCGCTCTAAGCCATCTCGCGAACAGCCTGCATTAAGGCGGTGCGGCACGTGTGGAGGCTGTAGTTGGTTCTACACGACTACTAACATGAATGGAGCGAGGCCGCGCTCTAAGCCAGCTCACGAACAGCCTGTATTAAGGCGGTGCGGCACTGCTGGTTCGACAGTCTCGCGGCAGGACTGGGTCGAGGTCGCGCGACTGAAAGCCGGCTCGGCTCCTCGCTGTAAACAAGTCCCGCGGCAGTGATTGATGTTCTCCAGACGACGCGCCGAGCCTCGCTCTTCTGCAGTCGGCGGGCCGCTGCGCAATCGGCGTCTACTGTGGCTCTTGCATTCGGCTACTCCAAGCGCACGGCCGCGAACTCCTTGTTTTATTTTTTTTATTGTCCTATTTTAAGTAACGACGTTAAGGCGTAACGCCTTGTCTAACAATACACCAAAAATAATTTTACTAAGTAACCACCCAAGATAAACTTAGTAAATAGTATAACTAGGAAAAACTAAACTGGTACAAATAAAATAATATATAAACTAAACTCACAATTTCACTACCAAATATAAAATATCAACAAATAGCACACAAAATAAACATGTTTTATCTAAATATAAGATGTTAAAAATTATATTTTTTAATATAGGTTATATAATGCTACCTATAGTTTTAAATGCTCTGAATGGTTTTATGACAAAAATATTATAATAGAAAATAAACCAAGACATTAACAATTTTTTGATACTCTTCCATTTTCTTATAATAATTATTCATACACATTTGCACACATTAACATAATTTCAGTTACACTTTGCTGATGCACAGCTAACCTGATCAATGGAGTTTATAAGTAATTGAATTTTTTTTTACTGTCAGTTATACTTTATTCGATATTGTGTATACTTGCGGAAGGCTATGACGATCCACTGTAATATCACCTAAGTACGCTCTAGTCACATCATATACATCTTCCCACGATGATGGCTAAAAATCGAACAACCCTGCAAGCGTATTAACTCATTATCATAATCATAATCATCACTTTTATTAATATTATTATCATCTCCCATCATAAACATCAGGTTTATAATAAACATGAGCTTCATTACAATAATCATCTTCATCATCATCTTTTTTATACCCAATAAAATTGAACCTCTTCTTTTAATTATAGTTTATTAATTTTAATGTTTTAAATCTTCGTTGAAAGGAAGGTAAGTGGATTCAGAGAGACGTACAACACAAAGAAAGGAATCGAGAAAATATTCTGTCCTGGGCTGTGGAGGAAAATCATCAATAATTTGTCTGTGGAGATGTCGGGAGGCCATCGGAAGCACGAATGAAGTTGTCCGGACCGGGAATCGAACCCAGACACGTGACTCACCTGCGTCTTGCTGCGAGCGACGTCTAGACATCTCAAAGGCCACATCGTCCGGAGCTGTGTGGTGCGCCGTTGTGCCAGCGGGGCGATATAATTTATTGCATCCCCTTTTGAAAGTGTACCTTTCATACTTTTGGTGACGGTAGTGTAGCTGGGTAGAAACTGGAAAGGTACCCTTTCCGATTTCTTCAAATGTTTCGGTTTTAATGCAAATATGGACTGGAAAGGTATCCCCTCGGAAAGGTTACCTTCCAGGATTTTCTGTACAATGACACAGCAGAAAATAAAATGGAAAGGTACCCTTTCCGATTTCTTAAAATGCATATTTTTTTCTGCTTTAAAATCGTGAAATTTATCCCCTCTGGAAATATATCCCAAAATGGCTGCCAGACAAGTGATGTATCGATGCAAGCACCTAGTTCCTCAGTTTCATACTAGGTAGCGCTGGTATGGAGTGTGCACAGAATACCTTAATCAAATAACCGCCTATGTAGCGTAAAATTTTAAATTGTCTTCTCTTTTGTCTTTTGTTCTGCGTGAAAAATCTACTTTGATCAGAATATATGATATTAGGAAAATTCTTATCCCGTGTATTGTCTGTGTTAGTGCACCATACTTACCTAACCAAACCAATCGTAACAAATTTCAGAATTTTTAAATGCCAAGTAAAAATAATTAATATTTTCTGAAAAAAAAATCCAAACCATTTCTTGAAGTAGCCAGTGGCATTGCAGTTAAACCTAAAAAGTTTCAGTTCTGCATTAAATTAAATTCTCCTTATTTGTACAACCCAAAAAAAACGTTAAAAATGTAACTTTGGCAGATAATTATGCAAAAAGTATGCGCTGTACATATTTTTTTAATTTCGTGAAAGTTAAACAATATTGAAAAAGTCTACAAGTGTATCTGTAATTACTGTAGGTAAATATAAAATCTTGACCTGAAATGGAGGCACCCCTTTAACGTCGCGTCACCTTAACACCCCCCCCCCCCCCCCACCATCCACTGCCCCCGCCTATCGAAACATGATACCCCTTTTCCCTTCCCAGTGTTCTCACCCGACGATCCGGCAACCCTCATTAGCACGTGAAAAATGTAAACTGGTGATGAACCTGCAAGCAGTGGCGTGATGAGAGGCTGTTGCGTGAGGGGGGGGGGTTATCTGAGGTAATTGGGCGAGCCACCCCCACCACCTCCTGGGCCCAAGGCCGATCGTCTAGGAGCAGGGGCGCTCAGTCTCAATGAAGCAGTTTGCAGCTCGTCAAAGAACACGCGAAACAATTGTTCCATAGAACGAAAATTGTACCATAGACAAAAAAATCATAGTAAAAAATAATGCGAGTGAGATTTTCGGGAAGCCTTCATTTCACAGACGAGAGACCCACACCCGAAGTTCATGCTCGCTTTTTTTTTTTCCCCGTACCACAGCAGGTGTATTTATTTGGGATGTAGCTTACTCATACGTCATACGCCGTTCTATCTCATTGTAAAAACCGGTGTGGCATTAAATTTTGCGGTCGATTATGATATGTTAGCTACATCATAAATACTTTAAAACATTGTGGGTGGTTGGTTATATTAGGTAAGTATAGCTACATTAAAAATACTGTAAAATCATTTTATGGTTGCTTATCAAATAACTTTTTAATATGTAGCTATCCAGCGCTAGGAAACCGTTTACATGATCTCACAGTATCTTTAATGTAGCTATCCTAACCAAATCAACCGTCCACAATGTTTTAAAGTATTTATAATGTAGCTAACCTAACCTAATTGACCATTAGTTATCACGAGTTGTCCAAAATAAACATTCACGGACACACGGCAAACGAAAAATATGGCGGCCGCACCAATGTACAGATGTATGTTAATGAATAAATGGCGATTTCTGGTAAACGTGTTGGAATTTCGTATCCCCGCAAGTAGTATTTATTTATTTACAATGAACAAAAAAAACGAAGATGCACGATCGGGCGATTGGCTCTCTCGTCTGTGAAAAGATGGTGTGTATCAGTATGTATATATATATATTGTTATGTAAGTACAACTATGTATGTGCCTCTCGTTGTGTCGACACTTTTCTGTATAGTATGTCTATAGTGTTATGTAGTATGATAGGTAATTGGGCGCCGTTACTATACAGAAACTATGCCTATTCTATGGGTTGCCTGTAGTTGAGTAGGTACATAAACAGATAAATTAAAATAATGACAGTTAAATGTAATGGTCAGAGTGGGTGTGTCTTGCAAAGGAACACAACACTGTTTAATAACAAAAAAAACACAACAAGAACAAATACCCTGAATAATACTAAATATAAACAAACAAAGACACAAAACAATAACACTTTCAATTGCAAGACTCTGTGGTTAAATATTTTATTAGTAGTAGGGATATGTTGTGCAGGTTGGTATTGACAAAAATATGAATTAATAGGGTTTATTGTGGCTTTCCTGGTTATGTTTAACTGCTTAAAAATTCGGGATATACGTTGGCACAGATTTATAATCAAAACAAAAGTTCATTAAATTAAAAATATCGTTTACCAAAATTTCGTGTACGAGAAACAGTTTAGTTATCAAATCTTTCAAATACGCAAATTACCGCCGCTCAGTTGCGGTAAAAATGTACTTGAAATAAATAATATCTCAGTGTTTCTCCAATAAATAATGTTTATGCCTCGGCTATAGCTCAGGGTTTGCAGAAGTTCTGCACTAGGACCTCTGAGTAGAATTACACGGTAATCCACGTCGAAATAATAAGTTAAATTTACAAGAATGTTCAACCAGATGTTTAAAATGTCAAAAGTAGGTGCAAATGACTTTGAAATAATTACAATTTTCATAAAGGAATTTCCATAAAAGTTCGTGCTAGGGACGCCACAAAGCTAAAAATGGCTAACTTTAGCTTATAGCATAGGTCTCAATCTAAGTTGTAGATAACTTATCTCGTTGTAGCTGAATCTCGCTGAAAACGCTCACGTTCGTAGTTACAACAATACAAATTATTTTATATACACTGAATTTACAGTACTTTTTAATATTATGTAAAATTTAATAATTTGTCTAAGGCCGGCGTCGGGATAATCCCAGACGAAGAGACGCCTTTTCTTACTTCCTTTAACATAACATATTACACGGTCGCACTTCCGCCCACGACGGTATGCTATTATCAAAACAGCCTGCGGCTGTAATCACTGCAGCCAAGAACAGGTAAAATAATGCAGGTGATAAACAATCACCGAAAAACAAAGTGTTAAACTATTAGACATAAAATATCTGTGGTGAGAAAAATGCAAGAAATAACAGAAGTGAAGTTACAACAATTCCATAAATATTAAATCAGGTTAGGTTTGATAGAATTATGTTCAGTCCAATGTTTAAAGATGCTAGGCTGTAGCATGACAGTTCCGTAGTTCGATGGTCAGATATCTTATATAAAAGTATTAAACAACATTGGAGCATTAGTAATAATAAAGGAATACATAAATAATAATAACACAATTAATAAATAGTTTATATGTTCTGTACGCGGTACCATGTAACCGTACAATGGCTTCCCGAGTTTTTTCGTACTAGCCACAGATATTTGTAACACCTAACCTGTGTGAAGAGCAAATTCATGTTGCAAATAAACTTATAATACGATACTCGGCCACGAGTATTTAAATACGCAATTAATTGTGTTTTCAACCACATTTTGTGTCGATCAAGTATTGATTCAAACTAATCAATAAATACATAATAGGTTTAACATTCACAGATTTTCAATTTTGTGGCTAAGATGGCGACAATTGTTGAAGGACTGGCGATTTAACTACTGAACTATAGGAGGTAATTAATGAACAAATGTGGTGGCAGCGAACTCTAGCAGATAAAAACGCGAGAGCCTCCATAATGTCATACTAGTTGGCGTAGTATACATTATTTGGCTTTATTGGAGGGGGAGGGCCAGTCTGCTGCCAGCCACCATGGGAAAGGAACTGAAGCCATTTTCAATCGCCGAGTTCAAATCGATGTCTCCAGATCCATTAGGTTAGCGCGTTTTTGTTAAAATTTTATTAAAAATGTAATCAATTTTTTAATAAATTTCTAATTTTTCCCCCATTTTCTTTTGGATTATAACTACACATGTTCTATGGTGGAATCCAAAATTGTAGAAGGTTCTAAAAAAAAATTATGCCGAAACAAAGATGGTGGAAAGTTACAAAATTCAAAATGGCGGCTGTGATGTCATAATTTAATATGGTGGGCTGGTTTAGGTCAAGGTCAAAGTTCAAGGTGAAATGTCATTTAAGAAGATTTGGAAACCTTTCAAGCACCTGACAAATTTTGGGGGATTAAGTGTGGAATTGCCACTCAAAACGGGAATTTTTCCCTCGAGAAAGAAATATTTTAATTTCCCGGAGATGTTTCTTTTTAGATTTTTGGATGAAATGTTTTTTTCTGAAAACGGAAAATTTTGAGTTATATTGGCTAATTCTGAGTCATTTTGAGCTAATTTCAAGGTCAAGTTCTTATAAAATGGTGGCAGTGACATCAATCCAACATGGTGAATACAGTTGTAGTAGGACCGATATTTCTATACTACTCATTAGTGTTTTAAAGTACTACATAACAGAAAAACTGTATGCCATTAAACTATAGTGTCCAAATTTTCACCTGCTTGGAAATTGAACTTTTATTCTAACCATCCAAAAGCCGTTTCTATAAAATATTTATACTATACTAAATAAAATTTATTTCATGAAAGCAATATACAGTTAAACATCGTCCATCCAGACTAACTAGGACCAAAGACAATCCAGACAATCCGAGTAATCAAAATCCTTAAATAAACAGACTTACAGTTTATTAAGATAAAAAATGTTTTGTAATAAAAATACATAATATAAATGGACTGTATTGTTTACAACACATTAAAAAAATATATAAAAATAACTTTTCACCTAATTTCTTTACAAATAATTCGTCCAATGTATTCTGTTCCAAACATGTATGGCGTTTGAATGAAGCACGGTGACGCAAAAGCTTTGTCGTCAATAGTTCAGCTGGAGACCAAGTAGTACGCCATGATGTTAGTCAGCTGGTGAACTCTCTTAAACTCTATGAGGGAACTGCAGATTGAATCAAACTAAAAAGTGAACTATTTGCGTACTTGTTGTTACGTTATTGCTAAGATAATTAAAAATTAAATAAAAGTCTTCAAATATGATCCCGATTATCCGGGGATCCGGATGAACGAAGATTTGCTGTGCAAGCGCTAAAGACAGGGCCTGATTAACCCTTAGGCTAACTAGGCTGCAGCCTAGGGCGCGAGGGGGCGGGGGGGGGGGCGCTGAAATCGTGTCTTCGCATGCACTATTAATCTAGCATCATTGCATCTGCCCTACATATTTCAACCTGACCGAGACAAAACACTGAAACTAAATGCGTGAGGTGCTTTGCCTGTATGTACGATCAGCTAAAAAAAAATGGTTTGCCACCCTAAGGTTAAATGTCGTGCAGATTAAAGGACAACGTTAGTTTCGCTTGCAGATCGATCTGAAAACTTTTATAGATAGTATGAACCATGTTAAAATTGCCACACTAGTAAACAAAGTCAGAACTAATATACTTACTACTTTTTAGGCCGGCCGTAACACACACACCTGGCGGGGGCGCGTCCTCATAATAGCCCAGGCCGTCAGAAGTCTTGATTAGTAGGGACCGGAAAAATTCGCGAATTCAATTACCTCTAGGATAGCCTCCATTACCCTCTGCATTTCTCAAGTAAACACGCATGTTCATTGGGTACTAAATTGTGAGGCGTCTCCACTGGGTAGCTTGTGATTCGACGCTTCATTGTCGATAGTCTCTCATTGGCCCAGAGAGCTCCAGTTAAACTGCGAGCCAATAGCATAACCAGAAGAATTGTACACATGTTTGAATTTCAGCCTATCACGAAATTAATCCGCGAATTTTTCCGGTCTCTATTGATCAGTCGCTGTCTAAAGACCATGATACTTTCTGCCGCGTGTAACTCTAAACACGTGGATTATATAGCTGTGCAGTCACTGCTGGTAGATTGCACATCATTTGGAAGACAATTGAGGGATCGTAGACAACAATAATAGAAAGGAACTTTAAATTTGCAGGCTCGGTGATATCATTTGTGTACTCGGGCTGACGTATTATGTCCATCGGTTGCTGAATGTGCGATTGTCTCCAATGGGTTGTCTGTGATTCGGCACTCATCCAGTGCCATTCGTGCTGAGGTTTCTGCATGTACCGCTGGCCAATAGAAGCGGCAGCAAAAAGGCATAAGTAGGGGCAGGCATTTTTCGCGAATAAATCTGAACGCCTATTAGACTGCAACAAGGTATACCCGCAACAGCGGTTTCTTCCTTGCGATTGGCGGCCGTCTGCGAGAGAAGTCGTTGACTTGTTTGACCGAGCCACTCTGGACGCGTTTGCATCCGCACTGAATTACTCTGATTGGTGTTGTATTAATCAACATGTACCTGAAAGAAATTCATCCAATCACGGAACCCAGACGATGCTACAGTGTTTTAACTTATAACTAGTCTCGGAATCTTTTCGCGAAATATTCATGGCCCTAGGCATAAGTTCTTGGAATTCAGTATTACACTAAGGCAAGTCACACATGTTTCCTATATCCGGTTACAAACCTAGGTGTTTGTAGTACCACCGACAACGCACAGTTTAAATTTAAGCCTACAGACAAGGTCGCAGAATTTCCGGTGGTCTAGCTAAAACAAATAAACAAACTTTTGTAATTAGAGTTTAGCTGACCACAAAAATCAATCTGTGTAATCCCCTCTCTTCTCAGGATCTCACCGGGACTGTCTGATGAATGTGGCATGCGAGCATACAATTATTTGTTCAACTAGGTCATTCGGTGCGAGGTTACGTCATCACTGGAGCACTGGTGATTTGCGTGCGAGCAGATACTGTACATGAGGAAAGAAATTGGTGTCTAATTATGAGCGCAAAAAAAAATAGCTACGGTGCTATCAGATCGCGAAATCTTTACATGGGAAAACCCCCAGCTTGGTTCGTTAAGCACGGAAAGCTGTATTTGTAGCAACTAGGTTCTTATCACACAATAAAGGTGTTGTATTTCCGAAATTCCAAACAAATTTAAGACTTCGATTCTTTCCGTTTATGTTTGTGGCAGTTATTCTTTGGTAACGGCTCTGATCGATGAAAGTGGTTTCTTTTTAATTTGACTGATACAACTATAATTACGTTCATTGTTATTACGGAAACGAAGATTTCACAAGTTCATTCTGCTGCAAAGAGATCTTGAAACGAACGCTTCCTTGATTGAACAAAACTAGTCTTTAATGCCCCATGAGACCCTGCGTCAGTAATATCAAGGAACAGTGTTTACCAACCATGTGGAACCAGGGAAAATTATGAAAACATTCTGACTTTGGTATATGCCAATTAGCTCATTGAAAATGACAGATAAGTAAGGACACCTGTATTTCGCGAATACATCTAGTGTCAGGCTATTTCACACACAACTGTAACTTTCTTCTTAGAGGTTTGGCGAATTGCGGGCGTGCAGCAGTACGGTAACTACGTCCTCATTTGCCCCGTCAAGTGCGGGAAAACAGCCTTCACCGACCACAGCCAATAATTACAAGAAAAATCTACAGTGTTTTGTAAAATACCTTGACACGAAATGTATTCGCGAAATACAGGTGTCCCTACAGATAAGGTAAAGAACAGTTCAGTCTAATATGGAGCGAAAATAATTTATGAAATATTCTTGGCTTTATTTACTTAAAACAGAGTCGATGGACTATCACTATCACGATAGTTTATATATATTGTAACTTCAACTTAGGTATTTCATATTATCACAACAATATTTTGAAACCGAACCAAATTCCATAACGGTAAATATATATTTGTTTTCGGGAAGACCCAAAAAGTTATTTCTGATTACGCTTTTCACTTGTTTCCAAAAATCAACTCTAGAAAATTCTGCAAAATTTCCTTTGCGGTAAGTAATTATTGGTTTCTTTCTTGATTTCAGTGAATTTTTTTAAAATTAATATTGTTGTTAAGAAGACAAGAAAAAGTTTAAGTTTTAAATAATATATTACAAAGAACTACTTGTCTTTAGGTGGGCTTACACGTTACTTAAAATAGATGTGGTGTTCTACATATAATTAGAACCTTAGTTCATTGCTTTTTTTCTCTCAGTACCATAACTAATAATGTTAAAAAAATTAATGTCACATTAATTAAAAAAATATATACTATAAAACTACTGAATACTCCAAATACATCTTATTGATGCAGCCATGGAAAAGGTTAATACATATTAATTAAATATTTAGTTCGAAAGTGGTCAGCAATATTTTTTTTTTCAATCAAGAAGAAAATTAAAAAAAAAAGTGATATATTTTACCCAAATAAAATCCTCCAACTTTTTAACTTCGGAATAACGGTGTTGAAATTTTTAAATTCGCATGAGATTTCGAGTCTTATGACCAGAGACAGGTAAAATTCGCGGGTTCAATGACCTCCAGGATAGATTCCACCTTCCTCTACACACTCGGGCAAATGCCAACTGCTCATTGGCTGCTGACTTGTGAGTCGTCTCGACTGGGCGGCCTGTGATTCGACACTTCCACGATTAGAGACCGGAAAAAATCGCGATAGGCTAAAATACAATTAGTTATATCTCAGTGCTACCTCTGCTATTGGCTCACAACTCACCTGGATGTCTCTGGGCCAATGAGAAACACCCAACCAAAGCTGTATCGAATCACAGGCTGCCACGTTGGGACGTCTCACAAGACAGCAGCCAATGAGTGGGTGGCATTTGACCGAGTGTGCGTAGAACTATGGAGTTCATCCCACAGGTCATTGAACCCACGAATTTTTCCGGTCCCTAACCATACTCAGAGTATTCTCACAATTATAATTGTAACGTATGTTTAAAACTCGCGGGTCGACCCGGTGCTTGTGAGTGGACTCTGGGTACCAGGTCACCCGCAAGAAGCCCTCAAGAGGGGGAGCTAGGGGAGGGGGGGTCAGAGTGGTGAGGGGGGAGGGAGGGTGGCCGAGCTCGCCGGACCGGAAACCAGAGATTAGACGACAGCGCGGCGCGTCACTGGGCGTCCCTTTGAGGCTCTATGCGCAGCCCGAGTGTGAGGCAGTGACGCGAGCCCGTCCCCCGACCAGATGAATGGTGATGGCGTCATCCCCTCACCCTCCCCTCCATTATCCCCCTTCACCGCACCCTTCAGTCCTCCGACCAGCCAGAGAGGATTAGCCGGGTCGTTACCACAACGCCGAACGTACAATAACGCCGAATACCATAACGCCGAATGCCAAATTCACCGCAAAGCCGACAGCTAGAAAACTGCTGTGTACCACAACGCCGAAATACAGTAACGCCGAAAAAATGTTGCTGCGGGGAGGGTGGGGGCCACAGGAGCAAAATGAAAAACAACTGAATGAATGTGTGTGTTTCTAAATGTATCTTAACGCCGAAATACCACAACCTAACCTAACCTAACCTAGCCTAACCTAACCTAACCTAACCTTTGTGGCAGTCCTGCAATGACATTTTTCGGCGTTAATGTATTTCGGTGTTGTGGTAATTCGGCGTTGTGGTACACAGCAGGTTTCTAGCTGTCGGCGTTGTAGTCAATTTGGCATTCGGCGTTATGGTTTTCGGCATTATTGTACGTTCGGCGTTCTGGTATTTCGGCGTTGTGGTGCGTCCCCGGATTAGCCGCGCGGCAGACTGACCGCGATACAGCGTGCAACAGACATAGCGATGACACGACTGTTCAGACAACTGGCCATACTCGAACACTTGACATCTTCACTGCTACTATATTCTTTTCATTTCACAGAATTACTGGACACATTATTCATCTCCGCATACCTGCGGCGCTTTACTGAGCGTGAGTTGACCGCGGTTGGTGACAATTAAAGACTGGAGAACAGCGGCAGTCAAGGGCCCCCGCCTCATCAGGGGTGTGTGCATGTCAGTGAGGCGGGATGATAAGCGCGACGCTCGCTGGTGCTTCTAGCGCGGTGTCTCCTCTGGACTGGCGCGCAGTCTTCTCGTCGTCACAGAATAACTGTGAAATTTGAGCGGTAACCGTAACATTATATGGCCGTGAAATGACGATAAAGGTGTAGTGCAAGTCCCTTAAGTGCTTTCAAGAATATTTACTGGTTGTTTTACGTCTAAAAATTACTCTGAAAACATGCGTTTTAGCCATTTTAACTCTTCTATAAATACTGTTTAAAAACTTAATCCTAAATCAAAAGTACTTTTCGGCCCTTAGCGAACTCTGAAATGTTTTTCGTTTAACAGACCCCACTCGGATATCTCGAGTAGTTTTGAAATCGCGGTGTTTTTCCTGAAGCTCAGCGCACCGTGTGTGTGCCCAGGTAGGCGGGGTCCTTAACTCATGGTGAATGTTGCAAGATCGGAACCAGATGTCAGGTGGCCGCATTCTGAATTTATGGCAGAAAAAAAAAGATCCTTTGGGGCGTATAAAAATTTTTTCTTTGTATTAAGAGGGTTTGAAATAAATCTCAACGAATTTGATAGCAAGGAATTTTGAATGTTTTTTTTACTTCAACCACTATTTTTATGGTAAAAACAATTCATCTCATCAAAAATTGTTTGAGTTAAAGTTTAAGATTTTTTTTAGAAATTTACAAGAACTGGGTATAGTATTTGATATAGAGTTTAAAGCTTACCTAATAATGGATTTTTGAATTTTGTTTGTACTGTAACTTCTGTTTTTCCAATTATTGGTGGTACAAAAATTGTTTCAGAAAAAAAGTATACGATTTACAAGCAATATAAAAGATTTGATAATTTAGCTTGTTTTTTGTTCTATCCCTTGTAGTTATGGTAGTCATATAAAAAACTCCTTCGAGTTATGTACGTTCAAAACGATGCAATATTTTTCCTATTTCAATTAACCTTCCTCAATTCTCTACTTTTGGTCGGATTATTCCCATCAAGAACTCGACCGAGATTTGACATTACCACGCAGTATGTCCATAAAAGAACATCCCAGTAATAAATTTTAATAGTATTAACTGTCAACATTGTAGAATTTCGGTTCAAGGTCAGAACTAAAGAGTATATCACAGTCTTAGATAAGTGCATGCGCGAGTACCACTTTGTTTTATCTCGCTTGCAACGCCACCTACGCAAAATGGCGAATCCTAGCGTAATTTCTCCAATTAGAATAGGGAGACCTTGAATCAACACTCTATACCTCTTACAGTTGATACAATTATTTATTTTTTTAACTGGTACATATTTTATGCACATAGTGTACTTAAGTTTCTTAAAATACGGTCATTTTATTGTGTTAATATATATATGTTTGTTAATTGTTTGTTATTTGTAGCTATGATTTAATATTAGATTTTGAAAATCTACATGAAGACACCACGGTAAATGCTTCAATTTAAATGTACATAAACATACGAGATGTACTGAACAGCAATATTTTTTATGAATCATTTTTAGAGACCGGAAAAAATCGCGAAATCATTTCGCTATAGGCTAAAATACAAATAGTTATACCTCAGTGCTGCCTCTTATATTGGCTCACAACTCACCTGGATGACTCTGGGCCAATTAGAAACACCCAGCCAAAGCTGTATCGAATCACAGGCTGCTACATTGGGACGTCTGAAAACACAGCAGCCAATGAGTGGGTGACATTTGACCGAGTGTACGTATAACTATGGAGTTCATCCTGCAGGTCATTGATTCCGCGAATTTTTCCTGTCCCTAATCATTTTACTTTCGATTGATCTTTATTTCTTACATTTATCTTAAACAAAAACTAACAAATATTTTTAAAAACTCCGTCACTCCGGAGAAACCCCCGGAATGGCCACCGCATGGGGAGCCCTAGAAAGGAAACGGGGTCCCCATTTGGAAGCCACCCTGTAAGGATTTTTGTTTCCACCCACCGTCTCTTTGGCAGCCTGACTTGTTGCAAGGGATTGTATTCCTATCAGACAAATGCCGCCACTTGCCTGAGACAATCCGCCTTGGAGGAGCCGGGGCGCGAACCCGGGTCCTACAAGTCACAAGGCAGGCTCTCTACCCCAGAGCCAGAGGGTAAAGTGGCGATCTGCAGTTTATGAGCCTTCTCATTTTGTATAGGAATTTTTTCAATGACTTTATGCAACATAAATTTTGAGACATTTGTCTTAGGCATTTTGATAATGCATGTGAAATGTTTCCAGTGTATGAACTTCACTTTTCGTTACATCTTTGAAATTATCTCTAATGTAAACTCTTTTTTAGCATTTATTCTTGGCCAATTTAATGTTCTGTGTAGTTAAGATATTCCTGTGATTATGTCGTTGCCGAAAGGATTTGAAATCAATTGTATGAGAGTTGATGTCGTCATGTAGATACTGTTCACAGTATGTCTGAGGACATTTAGTCTTAACTGAATGTTATGTTGAGCACATCGTGGATAACCTCGTGTCTCCCTTTTACTTTTTGGAAATTGTTTGTTTGTGCAGTTGACGAACGTGCAACGAGAAATCCACCTATGAAGGGCAGGTTACCATGGAAATTTATCACCATGCACTTGGTTAAACACCGAGCATTTCTAGCATTTTAACTGTGCATAGATATATAAATAGTTAACTTTTTTTATTTTTGCAAGTTAAACATAGATTTAGTATTAACGAAAAATTTCTCTCAAATTAATGAAATACACTTCTTTAGTTCATCCCAAGCAATAAAAATTTAAATGCAAAAAATGTGATTCAAAAATTTCAGAAGATACTTTCTTTAATTTGACTTCGAACCGTCATTAATTATCGTTTCTCAATTCAACAAGAACTTTAAATAAAATTTAAGATGATAAATTTACTAATACTTATTGCATATATTTAACAACTGACAAACAAAATTGTATTACAATTGGTTGGTTAATATTTTTGATGAAATTGAAACCCTTCTTCCTCCTTAATTGGAAGAGGGGTTGCGTCCCCGACTCACTCTGGGCGCGAAGGGAAAAAATAAATATTAAAACCAGGCATAAAAAGCTGAACAATATAAATTCCCCACACCACTGCCCAGGGGTCAGGCCAAAAACTTCAAAGGATATAATAGCAGAGTAACCATTAAACAAACAAGAGGCAAGACTTTGGACGTATGTTATTAAAAAATAGAAATTTGCAAAAATAGTATTTACTATACATAACCATACAAGCTTAGTTACAAAAGCTGACGTTAATAATGGCAGCATCTTATCCCCATTTGCGATACTAACAATAACCTTTAAAAAATCGTAAAAATATAAATACTGATAACAACAAGTATAAAAAATATATAAGGGCGTGAGGCGTGGCCACTATAAAATATCAAATTTAACTAACTGCCCTAATACCAAAAAATCAAACAAGACAATTAATACAAATATATAAAAAATTCTAAAATAATAATACTGAAGTACAAAAAATTTATTTAAATAAAGTTCTTAAACTCTCAATCAACGGTTTAGTCTTTCTTCAGATGTTCGCTGCTAAAGACTTGCCAAAAAAACAAAGTTAATATCCTAGGCATGCGCTGGCTTCCTGACCTTCCTCACCAACTCCAGAGTCTAATGCCACGCCGGGCCATAGGTACGAATTCACAAAGGCGTGAACGATGATCAAAAAAAAAAATTATCTTATTTTTAAGGGAAATGTAGCCAAAACTCTTCACGTAACATAACTATGTCACCACAGAAGTATTTATCATATACTTCAAACAAAATCTTACTTCTTTATTAACTTGCCAATGATTTCATAAAAAAGTAGAATGGCCGCACCAACCAACATCAGGCTGCGCATGTAGTCCAATACCGATCGCATACTTTTAATAATACTGCACAAGCTGATTATATTAGCTAAAGCCAACTTTAAGTATGCAAATTCCGAAGACAAAGTCTCAAAAACAAATTGCAAAATGTTCGTTTCTTCCAAACTTATACTTTTATTACAACTACAGGCAAACGGGCGACCTTTTTAAAAAATCCCACACTGGAACAACGTGTGAAACAAATGGGCCTCTTCACCAAACAGGCTAATAAAAGTTCTGTCCAAATAAAATTTAGTATGGGAAAATACACAGTTCACAAGGTTTGCCAAAAACCAGTGCAGCACCACGAGGGTAAAAATCAAAATCGCGGCCTCTCTTTACCTTGATAACTTCTGTATCACAGGGCAATCCATTGCCCTGTCACCCAGCGTGGAGCCTCCATCCCAATACTCTTCGTCGCCCGTTGCCGTCCGGCACACCAGTCCGCACCGTCACATAGCTCTGTCCTCGACGCTCGCTGGCCACACACTCCCCGCGGCCCCAGCTGATTTTCACTCCCGGCAAGCCGAATGTCTGACGTCATCAGCCAACCGCCGGGCGCTCGCCAAGTGGTATTTACGTGAAACACAATCGATGTTCTTAAACTCATAATCGATAGCTACCAAACGGCGTATAACTAATTAACAGAAACAAATATAATTAAAAAAATTTACAGATAAATTAACATTAATTAAAAAAGGCATAAAAATACGTGAAATAAAAAACCATATAAAACTAGAGACCAGCAACAAAAATAAATTACAAGTAAAAATGTGGCCCTGCCGGCCACAAAATAAACAATCAAAGTAAAACTGTGTTATCAAAATATTACCAGTTGCAAACAAATCAGTAATTTTAAAATTGAATAATAGTGTTATATTTCAAAAATTAACAAATTTGTAATTCTTTAAAGTTAACTCATTTAGATCAGGTAGAGCAAAACAAGAGATTCTACTTATCAGTTTACCTCTTGGTATAGTAAAAGTGAACATTATTTTAAATTATCTGATAAATCAATGAATACAACCTTAGAGTTATTCTACCAGATAACCAATTGAAAAACCGAAATAAGCAACTACAATGCCACTGTTAACACACTTTCACATGCCTTGATATTTCATATCAGACATACCAAACATTGAATTTATTAATAAAACAAGTCCTTTAAGTTTTCTTTTATCTGCAGGTGAGTGTGTCAGTTCAGTAGACAGAATGTTGAATTCCGTATTGCCTCGGATTTTCCTTCGCTAGAAGACTAAATATCTTCATCTTATCTTGTCACATTGAGTAGAACACTTCGTAGAGTAGATAAAGTCTGGAAATATTATAAAATCGTTCATTAGTTCAGCATACAATTCAATGACCTGAAAATTTAAGTAATTTATAAAGCATCATTGCCATAAAAACTTGCAAAATCAAATATATTAAATCAAACCAAGAAATCACAAATTAAATTAAAGCTTTCATAGAGGTAATGTTGGAATATTGCAAAGAGTAAGTTTGAAAGAAAAATGTTAAAACATCAAAATAGCAATTCCTTTCCTTTAGTCACCTGACTTTAGGAAGAATATTCCTTACACTACTCACTTGGTTAAACATCGAGCAGTTATAACATGTTAACTGCAGCTGAAAATTTTGTAACTGTAATAGCATAATAGGCATTATGACGCAAACGTCCCCACACATGGTGTGACAATTCTTCTATGACGCGAACGTGTGTCGGTCTATGACTATTGCAACTGCGTTTGACACAGCTAACACGTCACAGTTACTTATATTTGAGTAATTACAGATGATATTATGGAGTAGTGTATGTTCAGGGTAATGTATGTTAACTGGCTGTCAAAGTATGGTGGTTGGCTGTACTTGTGTATGGTTAGTACCAAAACTAATAACATTTAATAATTAAAGCAATCTCAAATTATTAATGTATATTATTGATATTAAAATTTCAACACATAGATATGTACAACACTTGAACTGAAAACTCATGATCTGAATAAGTTTGACTAGAAAAATTAGGTTCAGATTATCCTAACGTTGTACCAGCTTTTAAATAACCTACCAAATACAGATAGCCAGAAATGAAAGAATTTGGGTTCAGTTTTGATACTACACCATCATTACTGAATTCTCAAGGTTTGAAACTACAGGTACTAGCTCTATTTGTGGTAGATCATGTTCTTCGGCCTCACAGGACATCCGGGTAGATCGGTGGTTGGTCGCAGGTACTTGTAGAAAGGGATGCTGCAATAGTTCTAATCCACTACGACTGCCGTAGGCTACGACTCAGTGACTGGATCGGCGACACCAAAATGGTCCTGAAAAACGTGGTACAAGGAAAGTTCTCACCACGAAATGGCAGTAATCAGATGTAGAAGTCACAATGCTGGAACCACTCGCGAAACGCCTTGTATGCCGTGTTAAGGCGTATACCCTGTATTCTGAGGTAGATGAACTCAGAATTCTCCTATATAAATACTCTGTTAACACTGTAGTATCTAACTATCGTAGCGGGCATGATCTTCTTGTTTCCTTTGCGGGCACCAGGATTTTGGCGTCACATCGCAAGGGAAATGTCTTCTCTCCAACATAACGTCTTAAAATTCTCTCTATCCTTCCTTTTTCAACCTCAACTTCCCAGGATTGTTGTAGCAACCAGCGAGCTCGCAACTAGCAGGAAGAAATACTCAGCAGTTGTAGTAAAATCCAATGTACGGTAATTAAACCTGTGTTTAACTCATGTAAAGCTTGCAGAAAAGGAATAGGCGTCCAAAGAATAATAAAAATAAGACAATAAATTATTAAACAGCTGCAATTTCCAAAGACTAAACATACTGGCTGGCCTTAGCTATCACTATTAGTGTGATTGCTGGTACAACTTATAATACAAATACATATTTAAATATAATAATTAATCTACAATAAACATGAGATAATGAAATCAACCTGTAAATGGGTGACTGTTTACAGAATGCCTTTAACTTCAGTGTTTGACTGTTGAAGTTTAGCATTGTTACTGAACTTTTCGCATGCTGTGACATGACACATTATTGTGATAACCAATTCACTATAATTTGGGTGTATATATATTGACATATTTATTACCATAAGAAAATTTATTTTATGCAATATTACTTTTACTTCTTCTGAATTTAGATTGAGCTTGTAGTAATCTAATGATAATATTTTGGTCGATTTCATATGCAGTTTAATATATTCTGTTAGTTATTGTAAAGAAAATGTGAATTTATTTTACGTTAATTTATTGTTCAAGTGGTAGAACCTGTCATGATGCCTATAATCATTTCGCTAACATTTATAAACTCACATTTTGGATTAAGGGCCTTGCAATACCTTTGTGACCTTGTCTGGTAACTGATCAATTAAGGCATTTTCATTATTTCTCATTTGTTTGCAGTTTTGTTCTGGGAAATAGTTAACATTGTTGGTTTGGCCCTGAGGGAAGTTACACTACAATCAGGGGCGTAGCCAGGGGAGGTTTAGGGGTTCAAACCCCCCCCCCCCCCTTAGCACCAAATCTTTAATTAATTTCTTATTCATCACTCAAACAAATTTAATATTAAAATTAATAAAATTTTTACCATTACAATATTTAAATTTAAGTACTGAAAACTGCTAAAATAGCACTATTTTACACATTAAAATCCGAATTTTTCCGGGGGAGGACTCCCGGACCCCCCGCTTTAATACGGAGGGCCATGCTTCTTAACACCCCCATACACAAATCCTGGCTACACCACTGACTACAATAACAAATAAGTTATAATTGAACAGTATAAGACAGTAAATATGAAATTAATTTTGAATTGTCACCATCGCTTCAGGGTCCCTAGCATCAACAGAGCTTTAATGATACTTGCTACTGAATTATAGCGATGCTAAGGCTGTTGCCGAGTTACTACACAGAGAAAAAGGTTTGTTTGAGTCAAACAAATATTTGATTGTATATGGCAAAACAAGTATTTACTTGCTGTAACAAAATGTTTTGTTGTCCTAACCAAATTTGGTGAGGAACCAAATTGATTTGCTACAACTAACAAAATTCCACAATTGAATTGACAAAATCATTTTGTTGGGTCAATAAAATCTTTGCTACTATAAAATATTTGTTTCAATCAAGAAAATATGTTTATTTCGTCATATATAAACAAATATTTTGCTGAGGCAAACAAACCTTTCTCTCTGTGTACACAGAGACGACTCGAGGAAAATCCCGTGTCTGAAGCTCCGAGGCGCTCATTGTTTCCTCCGCCTGCAGAGTGAGAGGATTGTCCGTGCAAGCTGCCCCCCAGGTAGGCGAGCCGTTTCCGCGCCTCTAGTGAAATATTCACGAGGCGCCTCCGACACTGGAGACACACACACACAGCTGCGCCGTGACCTCGCTTTGTTCCAGAACCAACACGCTCTCCCTACTTTGTTACAGAACCAGCACGCTCCCCCTACTTGGTCTGAATTATAGATGCTCCGGCCACCTCGCCCTGGGCTCGACGGCGCGAGGAACTCCATTTCGCGAGTTACCGGTGAGGGCGCCACTAGGGGGAGGTGTGCCCCCCCCCCCCCCACGGGGGGCAGATACCCAGGGCTGTCCGCGCTACAGACCGGCATGCGACTGCCACCCGGCCACTTACAGAGCTAATACCATCAGTAGAGATTGGAAAAAATCGCGGGTTCAATGACCTCCAGGATAGACTCCGCTATCCTCTACACACTCGGGGCAAATGCCAACTGTTCATTGGCTGTTGACTTGTGAGTCGTATCCACTGGGCAGCCTGTGATTCGACACTTCCATGAGTGAGGGTCTCTAATTGGCCCTCATTACTCCAGATTAACAGTGAACCAATGGCAGAAGCAGCACTAAGGTATAATTATTTGAAATGTAGCATTTCACGAAATGAATCCGCGAATTTTTCAGGTCTCTACCAATGAGTAAACGCAGTTTGCCCGAGTATGTAGGGGATCTTGGAGTCTATCCTAGGGGTCATTGAAACCGCGAATTTTTCCAGTCCTTACTGGTCACCTGCCTCTGACCTCCCCTCTCCTACCCGCTAGACAGTGCCCTTCGCCCTATCACGGCGCGCTAAGTCACCAGGCGACCTCGCGCTGACCCAGTTGGGACGGGGTTGTTTTTTAAATTCCCGCGTGAGAGAGAGAGAAGCTATTTCTAGCCGGCGCGGCGGGAGTGTCGTGCGAGATAAGGCGGCGCGCGGCGGCGAGATGTGGGGCGGCAGACATCGGCGACCTCCCGGGGCTGCGCCCCCGCTCCCGTGTCCCCGGCTGCCTCGGCGGGCAGCCACCAGGGGGGCCCCGCCGCGCCTCTGGGCCCTAGTCACAGACGAGAGAGCCACACCCGAAGTTCCCCGAAGTTCTTGCTCGCTTTTTTTATCCGTTCTATCTCATTCATTATATAAACTGGTGTGGCATTAAATTTTGCGGTCGATTAGGATAGGTTAGCTACATTATAAATACTTTAAAACATTGTGTATGTTTGGTTATATTAGGTAAGTATAGCTACATTAAAAATACTGTAAAACATTTTATGGTTGCTTAGCAAATAACTTTTTAATGTGTAGCTATCCAGGGCTAGGAAAATGTTTACATGATTTCACAGTATCTGTGATGTAGCTATCCTAACCAAAATCAACCGTCCACAATGTTTTAAAGTATTTATAATGTAGCTAATCTAACCTAATTGACCATTAGTTATCATGAGTTGTCCAAAATAAACATTCAAGGACACACGGCAAACGAAAAATATGATGGCGTACAAATAAATACCGTTGCCTTGTTTATGGTCTTTTTTTTTATCAACACTGCCATATTTATTTACAATGAACAAAAAAAACCGAAGATGCACGATCGGGCGTGTGGCTCTCTCGTCTGTGAAAAGAAGGCTTCCCGTGCTATTTGCCAGCAGGACCATCTTAAAAAATGTGTCATGGCTGATGGCAATTTGTACATCATTAAGGGAACGAAATCTCTTCGCACATTTTTTTTTTGTCTGAGCAACAAATGTTTACACGTACATTTGAAAATGTTCCGTGACGAATTACTTAACGATTATGTATTTCAGTAAAAGACGCGTGTATCTACAAACCCATGTGACCTTGTTTACACAGCTGAATGTGATAGTACAGTTGTAAAACCGTAGGTCGCTGATCGTGGGATCGTGTGCGGAAGACAAGAATAGGAATGTAACACAAATTTAGTCCATTGTCTAGAGGCGCGGCCTCTCCCGGTTGTGACGAGTTTAAGGACGCCCTCGCGCCCGTTCCACGCCAGATTCACCGTCTTATCAGCGGAGCGAGAACCATAGAGTACTGATGGCGTAGACCTGGTGTGTAGTACTGGCGGTCGCTGAGCCGCGAGCGAGAACCATAAAGTACTGATGTCGTAGACCAGGTGTGTATAACTGGTGGTCGCTGAGCCGCGAGCGAGAACCATAGAGTACTGATGTCGTATACCAGGTGTGTATAACTGGTGGTCGCTGAGCCGCGAGCGAGAACCATAGAGTACTTATGGCGTAGACCTGGTGTGTAGTACTGGCGGTCGCTGAGCCGCGAGCGAGAACCATAGAGTACTGATGTCGTATACCAGGTGTGTATAACTGGTGGTCGCTGAGCCGCGAGCGAGAACCATAGAGTACTTATGGCGTAGACCTGGTGTGTAGTACTGGCGGTCGCTGAGCCGCGAGCGAGAACCATAGAGTACTGATGTCGTAGACCATAGTGTCAGCGAAAGAGGCTTAGCAGCCGGACTTGCTTCTCTCAAAAATATATTTTAAATAATTTGTTTTGTAGTTATACCAGTTTAACTGTGTAAATAATCAACTAGGTATCCTTGTTTAAATATTTACGTTATATTGTGCAATGAAGATTATTTTCGGCTGTAATTTATTTCGTTGTCTGTTAGGCTTCCACACAATGTGTTTATGCTTGCAAAATCTACCAAAGAATTGGCTCTGTTGACTGAAAGAAGATCTTTTGGGTATGGAATGGGCTAAAAGAGAAAGCAGCTGCTACATCACAGAACTTCTGGGAGTGTTCTGCAAATAAATACGTTATGTAGAAAATGTTTCTTTAAACCTTTGTAGTACTAAGCAGTTACAGTATTTTTAAAACATTTTCGTGGTTAATCATCATGTCTATACAAATAACAATTTTGATTTCACACGCTTATAAGTCTATTGCTTGTAGATCGTAATCGTTTTTTAACGCATATTGAAACGAAACGATTTTTTTTCTGTGTTAGAAGACATTATTGGCGTACGGATTATCTAGCAGATTTATTAAATTTAAATATTTATATGTGCATATATAACGGAAAATTCTCAGATCCATTTCGCGGTATGCATTTGCGTAGTTTTGCTATTGGCTTACAGTAGCTATGAATCAGCCTGGGCCAATGCGAGACCCTCACGCAAATAAGTGTCGAATCACAAGTTACTCAGTTGACACGCCTCACGAGTCAGCAGCCTACGAACACGTGACATTTTCTAGGGTGTGAATCCTATTTGTCACCGTAAGAGACAATTTTTCCAGTCCTTAATTATTAGAGTCCTGAAAAATTCGCAGATTCATTTCGTGACATGCTTCATTTCAAATAATTATACCTGAGTGCTGCTTCTGCCATTGGTTCACTGTTAATCTGGAGTAATGAGTGCCAATTAGAGACCCTCACTCGTGGAAGTGTCGAATCACAGGCTGCCCAGTCGAGACGACTCACAAGTCAGCAGCCAATGAACAGTTGGCATTTGCCCGAGTGTGTAGAGGATAGTGGAGTCTATCCTGGAGGCCATTGAACCCACGAATTTTTCCGGTCTCTATTAATTATGTAACGAAGCAACGTGGGGTTGTCAACTAACGGTTTACGCCAACATACACATGTTTTTGTTGAAACATTTTAAATGTTAGTTATATATTTGACACATAAAATATTAGGATGTACCCGAAATGAATTGGGTCATGTATTTTTTTTTTTCACGAAACTATTTTGAGACTAGCTGTGTGTTAAAACACTGCAGCAGCATCATCTGTGTTTCGTGATTGGTTGAGTTTCTTTCAGGCGCGTGTCTACTGTCGGCACACCAATCACATTCATCCAGTGCGGAAGCAAACCCGTCCTGATTGGCCCGGGCAAAACAGGGCGATGGATTCTCTCGCAGACAGCCGCCAATCACAAGGGAACTATTGCTAGCGCGGGCATACCTTATTGCAATCTAATGGGCGGTCAGATTTTTTTCGCGAAAAATAAGTTTCCCGGCGCCTAATTGATAGAGACCGGAAAAATTCGCGGATTCAACTACCTCTAGGATAGCCTCCATTATCCTCTGCATTTTTCAAGGAAACACGTGTGTTCATTGGGTGCTAACTTGTGAGGCGTCTCCACTAGGTAGGTTGTGATTCGATGATTATTTGGTCGATAATCTCTCATTGGCCCAGAGAGCTCAAGTTAAACTTCGAGTCAATAGCAAAACCAGCAGAATTGTAAAAGTGTTTGGATTTCAGCCTATCACGAAATTTATCCGTGAATTTTTTCGGTCTCTACTATTTGATTAGTAGGGCCATGCATATTTCGCGAAAAGATTCCCAGATTAGCTGAAAGTTGAAACACTGTAGCATCGTCTGTGTTTCGTGACTGGGTGAGTTTCTCTCAGGTACTTTTCGACTGTTACAACACCAATCACTAGAGACCTGCAAAATTCGCGGATTCATTGACCTCTAGGATAGACTCCACAGTCCTTTAAATACTCGCGGAAATGACACCGATTCATTGGCTACTGACGCGTGAGACGTCTCAACTAGGCCGTCCGTAATTCGGCACTTTCTTGGTTTAGTGTTTCCCATTGGCTCACAGTTCCCCGGATAAAATGTGGGCCAATCGCAGAAGCGGTACGAAGGTATAGTTTTTTTGATGCTAGCCTATCGCGAAATGAATCCGCGAATTTTGCATGTCTCTACCAATCGCAGTAATTCAGTGCGGAAGCAAGCGCGTCCTGAGTGGCTCGGTCAGACAAGGTGACGACCTCTCTCGCGTACGGCCGCCAATCACAAGGAATAATTCGGTGCTGCGGGTGCACCTTATTGCAATCTAATCTGTGTTCAGATTTTTTTCGCGGAAAATGCCTGCCCCTATCGATTATCAGAGCCAGGAAAAATTCGTGGATACACTTTCCCATAGGTATGATAAAATTGTTCTGTTTCTGCTGTTGGATTACGGTTAATCTGGAGGACTCCAGGCCAGTGAGATACCTTCCAGTGAAGAAACATCGAATCACGAGCTACCCCAGTTGAGACGGCAGCCAATGAACACATGAAATTTTCTCGAGTATGTGAAATATTGTGAGTCTACCCTGAAGGTCAATGAACTTGCGAAATATTTCCCTCCCAAAATATTGGGGCCTGTTGTAGTACTCTGTGTATACGAATTGAAGGAACGCGAATAATATCAAAACCCATGTAGGCTACAGATGTACATTATTAAACGTGTAATTTTTGGTTCAACAATTATTTTAAAAATTAAACAATGCGTAGGTGGACCTGCACAGTATATATATATATATATATATATATATATATATATATATATATATATATATATATAATTATATATATATATATAATATGTGTACGTTTAACTAGAAAGTTTTTCATAACTAGTGTTTAATAATATTGTATTTCAATCCTCTGAGTAAAAAATTGTACGTTTTCCATCACAATACTGTACTCTATGTTAGCCATACCGTTGAAGATTGCGATGCTTAACTTAGGCAAAGAAACGGCTGGTTTTATTTACAACACACCCGTATGTACAATAAATGTTCAATTATTTTATTTTTATACTTACTAGAAAATATATTGTCATATTTTTTGACGTAATAACGTCTTATAAATCGATGAACGCCGGCTGCACGCACGAAAAAGCATGACTCATTGTCACGTTCCGCCTGAGCCGAGCGTGCAAGCGAGAGCGTGGAACAAGCGATAGAGAGGCACGATCGACATAAGCGTTCGGCTTTTATTTTAATTAATTTTTTTCACAAACTGTAAATAATATTTGAAAATTAAAAAGTATGCAATTTTTCATCAACTTTTTTTTTATGACGTTATCACGTAAAATTATCGTCCGTAAACCGACTTTACAGACAACCCTCTTTTCTTTTAACTTTTGCATGCACAAATTATAGAAGATGTGTGTAGTAAAGCATGTTTTTTTTGACGTGACAACGTCTAATAAATAGATGAACGCCGGCTGCACGCACGAAAAAGTGTCCCGTAATGCGCATTGTCCCGTTACGCTGTGTCCCGTTATGCTGTGTCCAATTACGCTGTGTCCCGTTACGCTTATTGTACGTTTGCGCCGCATCTATCTCTCTTCCACTCGATTGGAACAACCATCGATTTGACTTTTTCGAGGCACATTAAAGTTGAAACACTCCCACTCGTTTTCTACTTTTCCTATCATAGTCCTTAACAGAATAACACAGATTGGAAGAAGTTAAATAGCAAACATATTTGAATTAATGAGTGCAAATAAAAGTTAATTTATCAATTAAATTGTAGATTTCATTTCACTTCTTCTTTGTATCCATACAAAATAGTGATAATTCAATAAAAATGATTCAATTTTATTCATAAAAGTATGCAATCTATTCATCAATATTATGTTATGGCGTTGTCACGTTTAACTATCGTCCGTAAACCGACTTTACAGACAACCAATATATTTTTTTTTTTTGATAATTTCTTTGTAAAATCAAAAATGTTGTGCTATAACTTCAAACACCTGCATGCGAGAACTGCTCCTTGATTTGACCCCGGGTCTCGTGGTCTGAGGAGACCGGGGCAATCAGGCGGTGGACACTCCCCCTTGGACGTCAGCCAATGAACGCGTGATATTCAGGCGAGTGGGGTGGGATAAGGCTGGTGGACTCCAATCCACAGGTTATTGAACTCACGAAGCTTTCCGGTTCCTTTTCACTGCCACGAAGTAAAACAATAGACCTGATGTTTAGAGACTGGAAAAATTCGCGGGTTCAATTACCTCCAAGATAGACTCCACAATCCTCTACCTACTCAGGCAAATGCCAACCGTTCATTGGCTGTTGACTTGTGAGTCGTCTCGACTGGGCAGCCTGTGATTCGACACTTCCACGAGTGAAAGCCTCTAATTGGCCCTCATTACTCCAGATTAACCGGGAACCAATGGTAGAAGCAGCACTAAGGTATAATGATTTGAATTGTAGCATGTTACGAAATGAATCCGCGAATTTTTCAGGTCTCTGCTGATGTTTACATCCGGGTTTAAATCCGGGTTGGCTAATTCAAAACATAATGGTTTTAAAAAAAAAGTGTTTTTTTTTTATAAAATTCCAAATGTTTTTTTCTTAAATACTTTTAAATAGAATATTCTAAAAAATTTAATTAAAGGTGTAATTACACCTAATAACAACAAATGTTTGCTCATTAATGTATCTTGTGATTTATAGGAATATAAAATTGTATACTAATCAAGCTCTTATCATTTAAACGGTCTGACAAATTTGTAAATTATAGCCAGCTAAATACTCCTCTGAAATTAAATTTATTAATGAATTGTAGACAAAGTGTAAAAAAAGAAGAAATAAATATTTTATTATATTAAAAATATTCCTATTCTCTGAGAAACCCCGACTGTACTGTCAATCCCAATTCTGTGGGTAACACCCATTCTATGGATAATCCTCCTCCTGTGTGTAAATACACTCTTTCTGTGGTTAGGTCCCAGTCAGATGTGCAGATTTTCTGGACTTCGATTCTTTGATGTTGTAACTTGTCTGGTTCAACATGAGTGGAAGAAAGCGGTATGTTGTATGGCTTTCATTTGATCATGCTGAGAACAAAAATAACTAACGTAATAAACACTTTGATACAAACTTTAAAAAAAATGTTTACAAAAAAAATAATCAGTCATGGGGACTGTAAACAGAAGTGAAAACTTAAAACTTTGTTTTTAAAAGTGTAATATGACATCATATTTACGTCAAATGTACGTAAGAAAATGGTTTTGGTATTATTTCAGTACGATGTCAGCATGATATCATTTATCCTTACATTATTTTTTAGTCACAACAGATGTCAGTGGTATGTAAAAAGTACTTAAAAATTAATTACCTAGCTATGAATTACCAGTGATGTCAGACCTAGGTCATGTATTCACGTGGTCAAATTAACTTCACTTACTGCTACTACAGCATGTCGGTGATGCGAACTCACAAGATTTTTACCCATCCAAAAAAAAAGTCCAACACGCACATGATACAGTCGAGTATATACAATGTATTAGTGTATATATGCGTATACATGTACACAGGCCGCTGCGATTCGCCAGTCTGGCGCAACTCGTCACTAGCATGTCGTTGAAGCGAACCCATAAGTTTTGCCCCTATCGAAAAATCGCTCAACACGGCTAAAGAAGTTTTCACTTCAAAAAAAAGTTTGTTTGTTTTTAACCCTGGTTTGAATATTATTTGCTCTATACTTCACAGCCTCATGCACTATCGGCCAATTACGTCCATTCGACAGCTACTAACTTCACGACCAGAGTTGTGTACGCCACACAAAATATATTCTCTTTTGTAGTTGGTCGGACATTGGCCTGTCAAACAACCTGCGATCTAATTCCAGACATAGTGAATACTCATATATAGGGACCGGAAAAATTCGCGGGTTCAATGGCAGGATGAACTCCATTGTTCTACGTACACTCGGTCAAATGCCACCCACTCATTGGCTGCTGTCTTGTGAGACGTCCCAACGTAGCAGCCTGTGCTTCGATAAAGCTTTGTTTCTGATTGGCCCAGAGTCATCCAGGTGAGTTTTGAGCCAATAGCAGAGGCAGCACTGAGGTATAACTATTTGTATTTTAGCCTATCGCGAAATGAATTCGCGAATTTTTCCGATCTCTACTCATAGATATTTCGTGTTTACAGTGTTTCCAGATATAATGTACGGGATATACTGTCTCTAAAGAGTACTATATAATTCTTGAAATCGTAAATTTGCATATGCAGACAGACTTTTGAAGCCCATTTTATTGGTGGGAGAGAGTTAAACATGGGTGGATGTGAGGCTGTCCAGTATATTCTGGCTGTGATTGTCTACCACTGACCCCATGCTGGGCAGTCCACCACATCATTCGGTGATAGGCTAGAATTAAAACACATATACCTCTTAGATAATTTTGCTATTGGCTTACTGTTCATCTGGACGAATTTCAACCAGTTATAAACCCTCAACCAAAGAAGGATCGATCCACAGACAAACCAGCTGTGACGACTTACAAGTCAGCAGCCAATGAACTTAAGTTATTTGCCCGAGTGTACAGGGGTATGTGCAGTCTATCCTGAAGGCCTTCGATACCGCGAATTTTGCAGGTCTATATATGCGTTATTTTAAGGGACCTGAAAAAATTCGCAGTTTCATCTCGCCATAGGCTAAAATACAAATACCCATTCCTTTGCAATCTCTCCACTATTGGCTAAGGCTAATGTGAAGGACTCTGGGCCAATGAGAGACACTTTAATTAAAGAATTATTGCGAAATGTAACCACAAAATTATTCCGGTCTTGTAACTACTATATTTAATGACTGGAAATTATTCGCGGGTTCGATGACATCCAGTATATACTCAAAGATACTCTTGATATTCGGGCAAATGTCACGTGTTCATTGGATAACTTTCGATTCGATACCCCATTAAAGGGTAATCATTGGCCCAAATAACTCCAGATTAACAGTTGGCCAATAGATAAAAGTAATTTATTCTTATTGTATCGCGAAATGAATCCGTGAATTTTTCTGGTCACCAGTTTTAAGGCGCTTCAAAACAACTATACCCAATTGGAGACGTCGCAAAAATTTATAAATGTTTATACTGTCATTTTGCGTCAGGTAAATACTGGAAATTTCCGAAATGGCAATAGTCCACCAGCCAATATTATTTGGAAAGCTAGCTTGGCACGAAATGATCCGGCTACACACAAGGTGTGTCCGACGACAGCGAAGGGTCGAGTGTGCGTCCCCCGCACTTACGCCCTTACGCGCTGAGCGGCCACGCGGTGCTCGCGGTCAAAACTTTGTGCGGCGCTATCCCGCCGCGTGCTGTAATATTGATCTGGCCGAGCGCGCTTGCGCAACAGCTGATCAGCCAACACACTTTCCTCCCTCCCTTCTCCCTCGCCCTAACAGGTCCCTTCCTACCTCCCTCGCCGACATATCTCCCTCCCTCGCCGACACAGCTCTCTAACTCCCTCGCTGACACATCCCCTCCCTCGCCGACACAGCTCTCTATCTCCCTCGCTGACACATCTCCTCCCTCGCCGACACAGCTCTCTAACTCCCTCGCTGACACATCTCCTCCCTCGCCGACACAGCTCTCTATCTCCCTCGCTGACACATCTCCTCCCTCGCCGACACAGCTCTCTAACTCCCTCGCTGACACATCCCCTCCCTCGCCGACACAGCTCTCTAACTCCCTCGCTGACACATCTCCTCCCTCACCGACACATCTCCTCCCTCGCCAACACAGCTCTCTAACTCCCTCGCTGACACATCTCCTCCCTCGCCGACACAGCTCTCTATCTCCCTCGCTGACACATCTCCTCCCTCGCCGACACAGCTCTCTAACTCCCTCGCTGACACATCTCCTCCCTCGCCGACACAGCTCTCTATCTCCCTCGCTGACACATCTCCTCCCTCGCCGACACAGCTCTCTAACTCCCTCGCTGACACATCTCCTCCCTCGCCAACACAGCTCTCTAACTCCCTCGCTGACACATCTCCTCCCTCACCGACACATCTCCTCCCTCGCCAACACAGCTCTCTAACTCCCTCGCTGACACATCTCCTCCCTCGCCGACACAGCTCTCTATCTCCCTCGCTGACACATCTCCTCCCTCGCCGACACAGCTCTCTAACTCCCTCGCTGACACATCTCCTCCCTCGCCGACACAGCTCTCTATCTCCCTCGCTGACACATCTCCTCCCTCGCCGACACAGCTCTCTAACTCCCTCGCTGACACATCTCCTCCCTCGCCGACACAGCTCTCTATCTCCCTCGCTGACACATCTCCTCCCTCGCCGACACAGCTCTCTATCTCCCTCGCTGACACATCTCCTCCCTCGCCAACACAGCTCTCTAACTCCCTCGCTGACACATCTCCTCCCTCGCCGACACAGCTCTCTATCTCCCTCGCTGACACATCTCCTCCCTCGCCGACACAGCTCTCTAACTCCCTCGCTGACACATCCCCTCCCTCGCCGACACAGCTCTCTAACTCCCTCGCTGACACATCTCCTCCCTCACCGACACATCTCCTCCCTCGCCGACACAGCTCTCTAACTCCCTCGCTGACACATCCCCTCCCTCGCCGACACAGCTCTCTAACTCCCTCGCTGACACATCTCCTCCCTCACCGACACATCTCCTCCCTCGCCGACACAGCTCTCTAACTCCCTCGCTGACAAATCCCCTCCCTCGCCGACACAGCTCTCTATCTCCCTCGCTGACACATCTCCTCCCTCACTGACACATCTCCTCCCTCGCCGACACAGCTCTCTAACTCCCTCGCTGACACATCCCCTCCCTCGCCGACACAGCTCTCTAACTCCCTCGCTGACACATCCCCTCCCTCGCCGACACAGCTCTCTAACTCCCTCGCTGACACATCTCCTCCCTCACCGACACATCTCCTCCCTCGCCGACACAGCTCTCTAACTCCCTCGCTGACACATCCCCTCCCTCGCCGACACAGCTCTCTAACTCCCTCGCTGACACATCCCCTCCCTCGCCGACACAGCTCTCTAACTCCCTCGCTGACACATCCCCTCCCTCGCCGACACAACTCTCTATCTCCCTCGCTGACACATCTCCTCCCTCACTGACACATCTCCTCCCTCGCCGACACAGCTCTCTAACTCCCTCGCTGACACATCCCCTCCCTCGCCGACACAGCTCTCTAACTCCCTCGCTGACACATCCCCTCCCTCGCCGACACAGCTCTCTAACTCCCTCGCTGACACATCCCCTCCCTCGCCGACACAGCTCTCTATCTCCCTCGCTGACACATCTCCTCCCTCACTGACACATCTCCTCCCTCGCCGACACAGCTCTCTAACTCCCTCGCTGACACATCCCCTCCCTCGCCGACACAGCTCTCTATCTCCCTCGCTGACACATCTCCTCCCTCGCCGACACAGCTCTCTATCTCCCTCGCTGACACATCTCCTCCCTCACTGACACATCTCCTCCCTCGCCGACACAGCTCTCTAACTCCCTCGCTGACACATCCCCTCCCTCGCCGACACAGCTCTCTAACTCCCTCGCTGACACATCCCCTCCCTCGCCGACACAGCTCTCTATCTCCCTCGCTGACACATCTCCTCCCTCACTGACACATCTCCTCCCTCGCCGACACAGCTCTCTAACTCCCTCGCTGACACATCCCCTCCCTCGCCGACACAGCTCTCTAACTCCCTCGCTGACACATCCCCTCCCTCGCCGACACAGCTCTCTATCTCCCTCGCTGACACATCCCCTCCCTCGCCGACACAGCTCTCTAACTCCCTCGCTGACACATCCCCTCCCTCGCCGACACAGCTCTCTAACTCCCTCGCTGACACATCCCCTCCCTCGCCGACACAGCTCTCTAACTCCCTCGCTGACACATCCCCTCCCTCGCCGACACAGCTCTCTAACTCCCTCGCTGACACATCCCCTCCCTCGCCGACACAGCTCTCTATCTCCCTCGCTGACACATCCCCTCCCTCGCCGACACAGCTCTCTATCTCCCTCGCTGACACATCCCCTCCCTCGCCGACACAGCTCTCTAACTCCCTCGCTGACACATCTCCTCCCTCGCCGACACAGCTCTCTAACTCCCTCGCTGACACATCCCCTCCCTCGCCGACACAGCTCTCTAACTCCCTCGCTGACACATCCCCTCCCTCGCCGACACAGCTCTCTAACTCCCTCGCTGACACATCCCCTCCCTCGCCGACACAGCTCTCTAACTCCCTCGCTGACACATCCCCTCCCTCGCCGACACAGCTCTCTATCTCCCTCGCTGACACATCTCCTCCCTCACTGACACATCTCCTCCCTCGCCGACACAGCTCTCTAACTCCCTCGCTGACACATCCCCTCCCTCGCCGACACAGCTCTCTAACTCCCTCGCTGACACATCCCCTCCCTCGCCGACACAGCTCTCTATCTCCCTCGCTGACACATCCCCTCCCTCGCCGACACAGCTCTCTAACTCCCTCGCTGACACATCCCCTCCCTCGCCGACACAGCTCTCTAACTCCCTCGCTGACACATCTCCTCCCTCGCCGACACAGCTCTCTAACTCCCTCGCTGACACATCTCCTCCCTCGCCGACACAGCTCTCTAACTCCCTCGCTGACACATCTCCTCCCTCGCCGACACAGCTCTCTAACTCCCTCGCTGACACATCTCCTCCCTCGCCGACACAGCTCTCTATCTCCCTCGCTGACACATCCCCTCCCTCGCCGACACAGCTCTCTAACTCCCTCGCTGACACATCCCCTCCCTCGCCGACACAGCTCTCTAACTCCCTCGCTGACACATCCCCTCCCTCGCCGACACAGCTCTCTAACTCCCTCGCTGACACATCCCCTCCCTCGCCGACACAGCTCTCTAACTCCCTCGCTGACACATCCCCTCCCTCGCCGACACAGCTCTCTATCTCCCTCGCTGACACATCTCCTCCCTCACTGACACATCTCCTCCCTCGCCGACACAGCTCTCTAACTCCCTCGCTGACACATCCCCTCCCTCGCCGACACAGCTCTATAACTCCCTCGCTGACACATCTCCTCCCTCGCCGACACAGCTCTCTAACTCCCTCGCTGACACATCCCCTCCCTCGTCGACACAGCTCTCTAACTCCCTCGCTGACACATCTCCTCCCTCACCGACACATCTCCTACCTCGCCGACACAGCTCTCTAACTCCCTCGCTGACACATCCCCTCCCTCGCCGACACAGCTCTCTATCTCCCTCGCTGACACATCTCCTCCCTCACTGACACATCTCCTCCCTCGCCGACACAGCTCTCTAACTCCCTCGCTGACACATCCCCTCCCTCGCCGACACAGCTCTCTAACTCCCTCGCTGACACATCTCCTCCCTCGCCGACACAGCTCTCTATCTCCCTCGCTGACACATCTCCTCCCTCGCCGACACAGCTCTCTAACTCCCTCGCTGAAACATCCCCTCCCTCGCCGACACAGCTCTCTAACTCCCTCGCTGACACATCCCCTCCCTCGCCGACACAGCTCTCTAACTCCCTCGCTGACACATCTCCTCCCTCGCCGACACAGCTCTCTATCTCCCTCGCTGACACATCTCCTCCCTCGCCGACACAGCTCTCTAACTCCCTCGCTGAAACATCCCCTCCCTCGCCGACACAGCTCTCTAACTCCCTCGCTGACACATCTCCTCCCTCGCCGACACAGCTCTCTAACTCCCTCGCTGACACATCTCCTCCCTCGCTGAAACATCCCCTCCCTCGCCGACACAGCTCTCTAACTCCCTCGCTGACACATCCCCTCCCTCGCCGACACAGCTCTCTAACTCCCTCGCTGACACATCTCCTCCCTCACTGACACATCCCCTCCCTCGCCGACACAGCTCTCTAACTCCCTCGCTGACACATCCCCTCCCTCGCCGACACAGCTCTCTAACTCCCTCGCTGACACATCTCCTCCCTCACCGACACATCTCCTCCCTCGCCGACACAGCTCTCTAACTCCCTCGCTGACACATCCCCTCCCTCGCCGACACAGCTCTCTATCTCCCTCGCTGACACATCTCCTCCCTCACTGACACATCTCCTCCCTCCCCGACACAGCTCTCTAACTCCCTCGCTGACACATCTCCTCCCTCACCGACACATCTCCTCCCTCGCCGACACAGCTCTCTAACTCCCTCGCTGACACATCCCCTCCCTCGCCGACACAGCTCTCTAACTCCCTCGCTGACACATCCCCTCCCTCGCCGACACAGCTCTCTAACTCCCTCGCTGACACATCCCCTCCCTCGCCGACACAGCTCTCTATCTCCCTCGCTGACACATCTCCTCCCTCACTGACACATCTCCTCCCTCGCCGACACAGCTCTCTAACTCCCTCGCTGACACATCCCCTCCCTCGCCGACACAGCTCTCTAACTCCCTCGCTGACACATCCCCTCCCTCACCGACACAGCTCTCTAACTCCCTCGCTGACACATCCCCTCCCTCGCCGACACAGCTCTCTAACTCCCTCGCTGACACATCCCCTCCCTCGCCGACACAGCTCTCTATCTCCCTCGCTGACACATCTCCTCCCTCACTGACACATCTCCTCCCTCGCCGACACAGCTCTCTAACTCCCTCGCTGACACATCCCCTCCCTCGCCGACACAGCTCTCTAACTCCCTCGCTGACACATCCCCTCCCTCGCCGACACAGCTCTCTAACTCCCTCGCTGACACATCTCCTCCCTCACTGACACATCCCCTCCCTCGCCGACACAGCTCTCTAACTCCCTCGCTGACACATCCCCTCCCTCGCCGACACAGCTCTCTAACTCCCTCGCTGACACATCTCCTCCCTCGCCGACACAGCTCTCTATCTCCCTCGCTGACACATCTCCTCCCTCGCCGACACAGCTCTCTAACTCCCTCGCTGAAACATCCCCTCCCTCGCCGACACAGCTCTCTAACTCCCTCGCTGACACATCTCCTCCCTCGCCGACACAGCTCTCTAACTCCCTCGCTGACACATCTCCTCCCTCGCTGAAACATCCCCTCCCTCGCCGACACAGCTCTCTAACTCCCTCGCTGACACATCCCCTCCCTCGCCGACACAGCTCTCTAACTCCCTCGCTGACACATCTCCTCCCTCACTGACACATCCCCTCCCTCGCCGACACAGCTCTCTAACTCCCTCGCTGACACATCCCCTCCCTCGCCGACACAGCTCTCTAACTCCCTCGCTGACACATCTCCTCCCTCACCGACACATCTCCTCCCTCGCCGACACAGCTCTCTAACTCCCTCGCTGACACATCCCCTCCCTCGCCGACACAGCTCTCTATCTCCCTCGCTGACACATCTCCTCCCTCACTGACACATCTCCTCCCTCCCCGACACAGCTCTCTAACTCCCTCGCTGACACATCTCCTCCCTCACCGACACATCTCCTCCCTCGCCGACACAGCTCTCTAACTCCCTCGCTGACACATCCCCTCCCTCGCCGACACAGCTCTCTAACTCCCTCGCTGACACATCCCCTCCCTCGCCGACACAGCTCTCTAACTCCCTCGCTGACACATCCCCTCCCTCGCCGACACAGCTCTCTATCTCCCTCGCTGACACATCTCCTCCCTCACTGACACATCTCCTCCCTCGCCGACACAGCTCTCTAACTCCCTCGCTGACACATCCCCTCCCTCGCCGACACAGCTCTCTAACTCCCTCGCTGACACATCCCCTCCCTCGCCGACACAGCTCTCTAACTCCCTAGCTGACACATCCCCTCCCTCGCCGACACAGCTCTCTAACTCCCTCGCTGACACATCCCCTCCCTCGCCGACACAGCTCTCTATCTCCCTCGCTGACACATCTCCTCCCTCACCGACACATCTCCTCCCTCGCCGACACAGCTCTCTAACTCCCTCGCTGACACATCTCCTCCCTCACCGACACATCTCCTCCCTCGCCGACACAGCTCTCTAACTCCCTCGCTGACACATCTCCTCCCTCACTGACACATCCCCTCCCTCGCCGACACAGCTCTCTAACTCCCTCGCTGACACATCCCCTCCCTCGCCGACACAGCTCTCTAACTCCCTCGCTGACACATCCCCTCCCTCGCCGACACAGCTCTCTAACTCCCTCGCTGACACATCTCCTCCCTCACTGACACATCCCCTCCCTCGCCGACACAGCTCTCTAACTCCCTCGCTGACACATCCCCTCCCTCGCCGACACAGCTCTCTAACTCCCTCGCTGACACATCTCCTCCCTCACCGACACATCTCCTCCCTCGCCGACACAGCTCTCTAACTCCCTCGCTGACACATCTCCTCCCTCACCGACACATCTCCTCCCTCGCCGACACAGCTCTCTAACTCCCTCGCTGACACATCTCCTCCCTCACTGACACATCTCCTCCCTCCCCGACACAGCTCTCTAACTCCCTCGCTGACACATCTCCTCCCTCACCGACACATCTCCTCCCTCGCCGACACAGCTCTCTAACTCCCTCGCTGACACATCCCCTCCCTCGCCGACACAGCTCTCTAACTCCCTCGCTGACACATCCCCTCCCTCGCCGACACAGCTCTCTAACTCCCTCGCTGACACATCCCCTCCCTCGCCGACACAGCTCTCTATCTCCCTCGCTGACACATCTCCTCCCTCACTGACACATCTCCTCCCTCGCCGACACAGCTCTCTAACTCCCTCGCTGACACATCCCCTCCCTCGCCGACACAGCTCTCTAACTCCCTCGCTGACACATCTCCTCCCTCACTGACACATCCCCTCCCTCGCCGACACAGCTCTCTAACTCCCTCGCTGACACATCCCCTCCCTCGCCGACACAGCTCTCTAACTCCCTCGCTGACACATCTCCTCCCTCACCGACACATCTCCTCCCTCGCCGACACAGCTCTCTAACTCCCTCGCTGACACATCCCCTCCCTCGCCGACACAGCTCTCTATCTCCCTCGCTGACACATCTCCTCCCTCACTGACACATCTCCTCCCTCGCCGACACAGCTCTCTAACTCCCTCGCTGACACATCCCCTCCCTCGCCGACACAGCTCTCTATCTCCCTCGCTGACACATCTCCTCCCTCACTGACACATCTCCTCCCTCGCCGACACAGCTCTCTAACTCCCTCGCTGACACATCTGCTCCCTCCTCGCCGACACAGCTCTCTATCTCCCTCGCTGACACATCTCCTCCCTCGCCGACACAGCTCTCTAACTCCCTCGCTGACACATCTCCTCCCTCGCCGACACAGCTCTCTATCTCCCTCGCTGACACATCTCCTCCCTCGCCGACACAGCTCTCTAACTCCCTCGCTGACACATCCCCTCCCTCGCCGACACAGCTCTCTATCTCCCTCGCTGACACATCTCCTCCCTCGCCGACACAGCTCTGTAACTCCCTCGCTGACACATCCCCTCCCTCGCCGACACAGCTCTCTATCTCCCTCGCTGACACATCTCCTCCCTCGCCGACACAGCTCTCTAACTCCCTCGCTGACACATCTCCTCCCTCGCCGACACAGCTCTCTAACTCCCTCGCTGACACATCTCCTCCTCGCCGACACAGCTTTCTATCTCCCTCGCTGACACATCTCCTCCCTCGCCGACACAGCTCTCTAACTCCCTCGCTGACACATCCCCTCCCTCGCCGACACAGCTCTCTATCTCCCTCGCTGACACATCTCCTCCCTCGCCGACACAGCTCTCTAACTCCCTCGCTGACACATCTCCTCCCTCGCCGACACAGCTCTCTAACTCCCTCGCTGACACATCTCCTCCCTCGCCGACACAGCTCTCTAACTCCCTCGCTGACACATCCCCTCCCTCGCCGACACAGCTCTCTATCTCCCTCGCTGACACATCTCCTCCCTCGCCGACACAGCTCTCTAACTCCCTCGCTGACACATCTCCTCCCTCGCCGACACAGCTGTCTAACTCCCTCGCTGACACATCTGCTCCCTCCTCGCCGACACAGCTCTCTAACTCCCTCGCTGACACATCCCCTCCCTCGCCGACACAGCTCTCTATCTCCCTCGCTGACACATCTCCTCCCTCGCCGACACAGCTCTCTAACTCCCTCGCTGACACATCTCCTCCCTCGCCGACACAGCTCTCTAACTCCCTCGCTGACACATCTCCTCCCTCGCCGACACAGCTGTCTAACTCCCTCGCTGACACATCCCCTCCCTCGCCGACACAGCTCTCTAACTCCCTCGCTGACACATCCCCTCCCTCGCCGACACAGCTCTCTATCTCCCTCGCTGACACATCTCCTCCCTCGCCGACACAGCTCTCTAACTCCCTCGCTGACACATCCCCTCCCTCGCCGACACAGCTCTCTAACTCCCTCGCTGACACATCCCCTCCCTCGCCGACACAGCTCTCTATCTCCCTCGCTGACACATCTCCTCCCTCGCCGACACAGCTCTCTAACTCCCTCGCTGACACATCCCCTCCCTCGCCGACACAGCTCTCTATCTCCCTCGCTGACACATCTCCTCCCTCGCCGACACAGCTCTCTAACTCCCTCGCTGACACATCTGCTCCCTCCTCGCCGACACAGCTCTCTAACTCCCTCGCTGACACATCCCCTCCCTCGCCGACACAGCTCTCTATCTCCCTCGCTGACACATCTCCTCCCTCGCCGACACAGCTCTCTAACTCCCTCGCTGACACACCTACATCCCTCGCCGACACACATCCCTCCCTCCCTCGCCGACACAGCTTCCTCTGTTCCACGTGTGCGTTATCTGCTGAGTAGGGTATTCGAGAACCGTAACTGATTTTCAGAACTGGGAATTTCGGTACTAATCTTCAACCGAACCGAGAATTCCTGGTACTTTCGGTACTAGATAGTTATTTTGTTTTATTTAATGGTGCAGCAGTCGGTGATTGAAATAGCAATAGTTAGTTATGAACGATTAAACACTTTTATTGACCATATGAAAAAATATATATAAATATTGGTGTTTTAATTAAATATTGCAAAATGTATCTACTAACATGATCAAATCACTTTATTCCCAGCCTTACTCTCAGTATTTAGCTTTAAAAAAAAAATTAAACAAATAATCATTTTTAACGCATGCAAAATCACGTAAGTATTAACTTAACATAACATTAATCCTTTTCGTAACACACTTCAAACAGAGGAAATAGTTATTTAAAGAACCACAGGCACAAAGCAGTCCGGACACCAACCAGCGACTGAAGAGTGGAGACTAAATGCCCCCAAACCCCCTCTCCATTTACCATCGCCTAACCACAGGAGAGTATCACATGAAAGTAACCTTAGTGCGCAATAAAAATTGAATTTTATGCTGTCGATGTCGAGTCCCTTAAGTACCGAAATAACCGGGAATCGATTTTACATTTATGTTTACGGTACTTTCGGAACCGGGATTTCCCGGTTCTGAACCCGTACTGCTGACTTACAGAAATTCCCAACTGGGCTACTTTTCATTAGATACGTAATTGGTCGAAGGCTTTCTCATTGGCTCAAATACCACCAGATTATCTGTTTATCCAATATTATAAGCTGATCAAATATATGATTATTTGTATTTTTAGCGTATTGCGAGATGAATCCGCGAATATTTCTGATCTCTACAGATACAGCACTGTTCGAACAACCATAGTGTCCGGATTAAATACAATTTCTTGGACATACGCCATTGCAGTTTTGTCACTGTTTGCCATAGGAAACATTTTAAAATAAAAAATAAGAGATAAACATAAAAACATAAACCCACAGAAAATAACCCTAAAAAATCGTATGTAACACAGTATCATATGGAGTATGTCCCAGAAATTTAATTACATAAAAATTTCCCATTACATGAATTATTTAAAGAACGCATAGGTCATGGCAATTGTTTTTTGGAAAGTGTTTCTAATTGTGTTAATTTTTTTCTGTGAAATAAATCAGAATGAATTTAAATACCTATGAAGTTCGTTAAATAATGCTGTTTAAATTCTTCATCAGCTTGAAGAACATTTTAGCAGCGTGTGCGCGCAGGTTCCATTGCCAGAGGTCTCATTGATCCGTGAATGTTCCCAGTCCTCGCCCGTGGCAAACAACGTGCTGAACTTGCTCACTTCAGCGCTCGCCAGTTCGTCAAACGATCACGGCAGGAGCGCCACTGTCACCTGAGGTCTGGCAACACCGCTCACTTCAGCGCTCGCCAGTTCGTCAAACTATCAAGGCAGGAGCGCCACTGTCACCTGAGGTCTGGCAACACCGCTCACTTCAGCGCATCCCAGTTCGTCAAACGATCACGGCAGGAGCGCCACTGTCACCTGATGTCTGGCAACACCGCTCACTTCAGCGCATCCCAGTTCGTCAAACGATCACGGCAGGAGCACCACTGTCACCTGATGTCTGGAAACACCGCTCACTTCAGAGCATCCCAGTTCGTCAAACGATCACGGCAGGAGCGCCACTGTCACCTGAGGTCTGGCAACACCGCTCACTTCAGCGCATCCCAGTTCGTCAAACGATCACGGCAGGAGCGCCACTGTCACCTGATGTCTGGCAACACCGCTCACTTCAGCGCATCCCAGTTCGTCAAACGATCACGGCAGGAGCGCCACTGTCACCTGATGTCTGGCAACACCGCTCACTTCAGCGCATCCCAGTTCGTCAAACGATCACGGCAGGAGCACCACTGTCACCTGAGGTCTGGCAACACCGCTCACTTCAGCGCATCCCAGTTCGTCAAACGATCACGGCAGGAGCGCCACTGTCACCTGATGTCTGGCAACACCGCTCACTTCAGCGCATCCCAGTTCGTCAAACGATCACGGCAGGAGCACCACTGTCACCTGAGGTCTGGCAACACCGCTCACTTCAGCGCATCCCAGTTCGTCAAACGATCAAGGCAGGAGCACCACTGTCACCTGATGTCTGGCAATACCGCTCACTTCAGCGCATCCCAGTTCGTCAAACGATCACGGCAGGAGCGCCACTGTCACCTGAGGTCTGGCAACACCGCTCACTTCAGCGCATCTCAATTCGTCAAACGATCACGGCAGGAGCGCCACTGTCACCTGAGGTCTGGCAACACCGCTCACTTCAGCGCATCTCAGTTCGTCAAACGATCACGGCAGGAGCGCCACTGTCACCTGAGGTCTGGCAACACCGTTCAGTCTACGCGTGGTCGCTTATAACTGCTCCCACGCCGCTTGTCTTCTTCCATCAGTTGGTTAAATTCAAATTCTCATAACAATGTATGTTATTTTGACTCTCACGGCTGTTGGAAATGTTCAGTGGGGCATGTTTATTTCTGAGCGTGTATTTCCATGACCCGATAAGTTCTGTTTCCCCCAACCCATCCATTCCGTGAGTGTTCCGTTCAAGCAACTCTCACACGTTCCCTTATAGGTTGTACTGAAACTGCGTTCTCAGCGGCTCAAGTGCAGTCATAACTGCGCAGCGTCCGCGTCCCAGAGCCCACGAAGGGGCGGACTGTTTCCAAACCTTAGAAATGGTCTTTCTCCCACGAAAG
Source organism: Bacillus rossius redtenbacheri (assembly GCF_032445375.1). Lineage (NCBI taxonomy): Eukaryota > Metazoa > Arthropoda > Insecta > Phasmatodea > Bacillidae > Bacillus > Bacillus rossius. The sequence goes on along the minus strand of NC_086330.1, from coordinate 5,345,375 downwards.
ATCACTGCGTCCCCAGCGAGTGTGTGACTGTACCTCGGACTCTACTCTCTAGGCGTGATGGAGTCGACCTGCTCTCTAGCATCGCTAGTGCTCCCTCACTTTTGCTCCTGTCGAGTGTTGGAGTCACCTAGTCTAAGTGTCCCGCCTCTGTTCCACGCGGCGGTCGATGGGTTTCCTCAGCATACTCGCGTTTTCCCCACCCAATCATTCTGTCAACGCTGCATTCTCATCACTAGAGACCGGAAAATTTCGCGGGTTCAATGACCTCCAGGATAGACTCCACTATCCTCTACACACTCGGGCAAATGCCAACTGTTCATTGGCTGTTGACTTGTGAGTCATCTCGACTGGGCAGCCTGTGATTCGACACTTCTACGAGTGAGGGTCTCTAATTAGCCCTCATTACTCCAGATTAACAGTGAACCAACGGCAGAAGCAGCACTAAGGTATAATTATTTGAATTGTAGCATTTCACGAAATGAATCCGCGAATTTTTCCGGTCTCTACTCATCACAGCTCTCCTCACCGTCTCTAATGACCACACTGTAGACGATATCCCGAACACATGTACGTTGTGCATATCTTCGGACAAAACCACATCCTTCAAAACAGCTCGAATTTTTTCTAGTGGTGTCTGTTAACGAAAATCATTTAAGAATGCGCTGAAGGCTGTATTCGATAGAAGAGTGAAAAGAGCTAAAAATAGGCATGAAACTCCCAATAGAGACTCTTGAAAGCACTCAAAGTACTTGTATTACACCTTTGTCTTATTTTACTCCGCACATTAAGATTATGGTTACATCTAAAATATCATAGTTTTTCCTATGCAGTTTGCAGCCTCGCGCTTAGAGACGACACCGTGCTAGAAGCACCAGCGAGCTTCGCACTTATCATCTCGCCTCACTTACACAACAAAAATGATAATGCATTCCAGTTCTGTAAGCCACTACGCCACGAACACAGGCCCCGGAAACAGGATGTCCCATTTACCGCAGGAAACAGGATGTCCTATTTAACGCTGGAGCACTTACAGGTATCATAGCACTAAGTATCGGCACTAAGTAGTTGTGTTTACGTTGATGTAAGTGCGGGCAGATGTTAAACGTGATGACCATCTTCCATTTTTTAAACGCAATCTTCAGATTTTAAGTGGTGATTTTTGTGAACTGTGGTGTCTTAAGGTAAAACATCCTTTAATGTACAAGTTATGTTTATGACAAGATACTTCCTCACAAATACAGATGCGACCACATTTTTTTTTCTAGTTTGGTGTTTGATGACGCGTATGGTAAGTTCATCATTCGTGTTTATGTGCTTTAAGTTACGTCTGCAGTTGTTTTAGTTCAATTAATATTTCCACGTTTTCTTTGGAAACATTAATTTGGTGTACATCACTTAATAATGAGAGTCCATGTAGATGTTTGAAATTGGGTGTTGGGATAGTTGCATACCTGCCAGGTGTCGAAGTATGTATTTTGTTCTAAATTTTATATTTTCTGGTCGCGGAAACGGTGGGGTATAGGGTAGTACAACAAAGCGACTTTCTCCACTTCTTTTGCCATATATATTATTAATATATATTAATCATTTTTTTGAATCTACATTCTTCCCGCATCATATATATATGAGAAACATGAGTGGTAACCTAAATTAGTTTTCCATTAAAAATTTTTACTTCAGCGACAAGACCTGCAGTGTTGGTATGAATTTATTCAGTTAGACATAATCCAAATTCTTGGTGTTTCATCATAAATGGTTTATTATTTTCAAAAAAGACTGGTTCAGAGGCAACTTTAAAGGCGTATTACAGTCTTGGTAAGCATTTTAAGCCATATGTCATTTGTGTGAATATGTGTGTGTGTTTTCAAATTATTTTTACGTGATGAATATACAGCTGAAATGTTTCGGTTGAATTCAGACTCACTGTGTATATATTCTTCATACTGCTATGGTTGGTATAACAGTGCGCATTTGTGTTTAGAGGAATGTATACATCCAGTAGTGCAGTAACTACGTTCTCACTGATTCGTTCAAAATAGAAAATCCACCACTTATCAGTTATAGAAAGATCCACAATCATTTAATGGATGGATTCACTTATCTTGTGTATACATCATCAAGCCTCTTTACAGCGCCCATTGGTCGATAGGTTACATTCACTGGCAGGTTACACGTGATTGGCTAACCACATCTTCACCTGTATACAACTGGCTCAGGGTTGCCAACAGCACTGTAGTTCAGTCACCAACGTCGAGCCACCTTGCTGCCAGTGAACCCACTATAAATTAGTGGCATTATTTATTGACTATATTATGTGAATATAAATGAAAATGTTCGTTCTTTCAAAATCTTAAATCCCCCAAATTTCTTCACCGATTGTTTTGAAATTTTGTCACAATGTTGTATTCGAATACGCGCGTGTTTTATGTACCAGTGACAGGTAAAAATATAAATAGGTGAAACATAGAATTTTAATATTTTCATTGTTTTAGAGTGACATATGTAGAAATACAGATACATAGAAGAGAGATATAATGAGAGATATATGGTGAGATTAAGAATAAAGAAATATAAAGAGAGATAGATTGAGTCACGGATAATTAGAGAGAGGCGTTGTATATATGTACCTACTTATAACAAATTACAAAAATTAATTGATTGAGGCATTGTAGCATGTCTGCTACCCCTAGATTATTTATTTTTATTTTAGCTTTGTAAGCCCGGAAAGTGTTATTAAATCATTGGCATTTTTTATGTTTAGTTTAGTTTTGTTTACAATATTCAAATATTTTAATTGGCCATTAGAGGCGGGCCGAAAGCCATTGTGTTAGTCAGCTTTAGAAAGTTTTGTATTAATTTATTCATAATTTTTAATTTGATTTACTATTATTAGTTTTATTTATTGACTGGTTTATTTAAGCAACACATTCTGGGCATTAGCTAGTCATAATAAACAAGCTGTTGGAAACATGACCGCGGTGTGCCTGAGCGCAACATGTGGCCATATCCACTCTGTGTTAACTCGTGCCCAGCCCCTGCTTGAAACAGAGCAGAGACGGCGCCTGCAGCTTATGCAGCCCCGCTCGCGAGTCGCGCGTGGCGGGTGGCCTACATGCACGCACTAGAGGAGGGGAGGGGGCTGACCGTTCCTCCTCCCCCCCTCATCCACGAACATGTCCGCGCTGCCCTTCAATCCCCCTACTCATACATGGCGCGGTCACCCCCGCCCCCTCCCGCCCTGAAGGTGCGTGCGGCGAGCACCGGAGGTCAAACACGCCCGGCCTTGAGCTACGCGCTCCGCATCACGCCACGGGGTGTGTCAAGGCTTTGAATATATATACTGTATAGAAGTCGCGAGTGGATAGGATTTACTCTACGTTTTTCAGAAGCGTATAATGAGCAGCTTGGGAACTTCACCGCTGCAGTGCGCTGCCGTTATCGTCTTAGTTGTTATTTATGCGTTAGAGCGCAGTACTGTAGGGCCGCGACGTCTTGGCGTGTCGTTTTGCGGGGAAGCGGGGAAGAGTAAATGAGAGGGGAAGCAGCTGCGCGCGCACATCAGCCGCTATGCGGTTCATAGCAAAAACATCAGGCGCCACGCTCAAAGTCTGAAGTGATCAATGGAGCCCGACGCAGGACATTCAAGATACAATAAAGTAATACATAGTGGGGAGAGGGGAATTATAATTAGTGTAATCAAGTGTTGTGATGAAGCTGCCAACAAATGTCTGCTAGTACCTCTTGCAAAAGCAACCGAAAGAGCTGCGCGATACACAGGTATAAGCCAAAGATCAGTTTCGCGCATCCGAAAACACAACAGAGAGACGCCAAATAAAAAACAAACAACAACATTATACGTTTTTAAACGCATTCCCCGTAATTTCACCCGCGGTTTGTTTGTTTTGCATTTGGCAATTTTCCAAACTTTCTGCACCGCTTGTTAGAATATTTGTTAGCTACAAGTGTAGCCAATATTGCTACACATTATATTGCATTATATTACATGATATTATATTACGCTATATTACATTACATACATTATACAAACACATACATTATATATTGCATTATATATTTTATTATATATATGATTTTATGATATATATTATTTATTTACAATTTATATGTTTATATTTACATATATGTAACACTCCTTTATTTGACCGTGAAACAGCCTCTCGTGTTTAATTATTCATTTCAAGCCAAAAAAAAAAAAAAAAAAGGGAAACGTTTGTTGTCAGTTGATGATTTTGATAGAAGTGCGATCAGAGACACTAGCCACGAATTTTATGCAGTAAAAAAAGTGGTTCCCACAACAAGAAAATTACTGCCAGTTTTGAAAGAAAAAATCGAATTGAGTTGGGGAATGACATCGCTGCGTTAAATACTCAAATAAATGGGTTTTGTGTGGGAAAGAAGCCAAAATAAGCGAATACTTCTTCTCGAAAGATCTGACGTTGTTGCTTGGTGCAGTGGCGTAGCCAGGATTTGTGTATGGGGGGTGTTAAGAAGTATGGGGCCCCCTCCCCTCCGTATTAAAGCGGGGGGTCCGGGGGTCCTCCCCCGGGAAAATTTGGATTTTAAGGTGTAAAATAGTGCTATTTTAGCAGTTTTCTGTACTTAAATTTAAATATTGTAATGGTATTTTTTTTATTAATTTTAATATGAAATTTGTTTGAGTGATGAATAAGAAATTAATTAAAGATTTTGTGCTAAGGGGGGGGGGGGGTTGAACCCCTAACCACCCCCCCCCCCCCTGGCTACGCCCCTGGCTTGGTGATCACAGTACCTGACTCAGATGAAACAGTGCAGGGAGGCTGGGAAGAAGATATTTGACATGGATTAATCCTGGGTTGACACTTATTTAACCTTTCAGAAATATTGGCAAAAGAAAGGTGACTTTGAAGGTGTAATGGCAACAGGAAATGCACAGACTGATAGTTGTAAGCGTTGGTTCTAGGAGGGCTTCCTTCCCGGAGCCTCTCTTGTTTATAAAGCAAGCACAACAACAGGAAACTATAAAATACGCGAGGATGGTTTGTTATAAATATGGTTTTCGGCCCGCTCGAAATGACTAAAATGGTTCTTTCAGAGTGCTGTTATGGAAAAAATACCAACCCGTGTGCATAAAAGTGGTAAGGTTCTTGAAGTGCGTGAAAGTGTCATGGCGATCGTCTTCACATTTCAGCCAAACCAAATGGAAAATAAAGCATCAGCGAGGGAGTTACATGCAAGTCATAATTAATTGTATTTCCTACAGCAACCTACAATTACAAATTTAGTTCTTAACTTTAAAGAATTGTATAGCTATGTTTAACTATGTTTAATTAAGCTGCCCAGTCGAGCAAATGGTGCACTACCTTTAAATAATAAATTACCGTAAAACATTATCGCATCTTTGTATCATTAAGATCTGCGCTGTGTTGCACCGTACGTGAGATTGTTCTCGACCAATGTTTTCGGAACGGCATGAAGACTTCCAGGCCGTTGCTATCTGCGGAGCAGACAAGGCGGGACGTGTCGATTACAAGGTCGCTGAGCTCTAGGGAGTCCACCCGCCAAGACGTCGCGGCCCTACAGTACTGTCGCCCGCTGTCATTCCCTGCACCCCTCATCCATCATTCACTGCAGCTCAACGTCGTTCAAGAGGAGGGGGAAGGGTTGTCTGAAGAGTTCGACACTTGTCCGCTAGGGACCACCACAAGTCGATGCCCTAGAGATGGTGGTGATTGCAGCGGTGAATTAACCAACTACCTCAAAACCGTATTAGAATTGTTAACCTGGGCTGGCGACTTCTATACAGTATATATATTCAAAGGTCAAGGCGACCACTTATCAGAGCGTAACGAAAAAGTGCAACGCTCGGGGTGAAGGTGAACATGGTTGCGAGGGGGGGGGGGGGGAGGGGAAGAAAAATAAGACTCTTTACAAGTGTTTTGTCGTCATGTTTGTTGCAGTGGTGCACCTACAGAGTGAACTTTCATTGTGTATGTATGTACTTTATTGTTCGATGTCATCGTTCAAGTTAAAAGATTGAATTTTTTAATTTCATCATTATTTGGGCCTGGAAAAATCGCTGTTTCATTTCATGATAAGATAAAAATCCCAATACGTGTAACTCTAAGCAGCTTTTACCGTTGGCACAAAGATGATAAGGAAAACTCTTGGCCAATGAAAACACCTGAACTAAAAAATAAAAAAATAAAAAATTGTGTAGGGCTGTTTCATGGACACGGCTGTGTGTTGTACGTGAATACGTGTACGTAACAGGTAATATTTTCTATACAAAATATAAAATAAGCTTACACTAAAGTTTTGTATGTGCATTCGATATATTTTGACAAGAGCTGACGATTGAAATTCAAACGTACGTCGTAGCTTCTCCGAGTTATACTAAATGGAAATCTCGAAACGCAGCAAAATGACCTAAAAATGGCGGCGCTTCCCTCTCCACCGCGCGCGATGCGTCACAGTCCTCACTTAGCGTAACGAATTCTTTGATCCTTAAGCCATCCAGTGGTGTAATTAAATTTCGGATGGAGATCATAGATATGTAGCTGCAACACCAAACTGTATCCCCCGATTTTGCTATCATTCGTTTTTTGAACTGCATCCCACTATGGAAGCAATTTTAAAGACGTATTCACGTCAAAAATTACCGAATCGCAGGCCACCCAGTTGAGAAGTCTAACCAATTGGTAGGAACCGGAAAAATTCGCGGGTTCAATGACCTGTAGGATGAACTCCATAGTTCTACGTTCACTCGGTCAAATGTCACCCACTCATTGGCTACTGTCTTGTGAGATGTCCCAACGTAGCAGCCTGTTATTCGATACATCTTTGGTTGAGTGTTTCTCATTGGCTCAGAGTCCTCCAGGTGAGTTGTGAGCCAATAGCAGAGGCAGCACTGAGGTATAACTATTTGTATTTTAGCCTATCGCGAAATGAATTCGCGAATTATTCCGGTCTCTAAGAATTACCGAATCGCAGGCCACCCAGCTGAGACTACTAACCAATTGGCTGTCACTCAACAGGAGACATCAGCCCGAGTGTAGAAGAGCGTGGGGTCACAGAAAAACGTGAATTTTCGCGGTCTTTATTTATCGCTGAGATTCCAACGCATGCGGTGGCCACTCGTGCATTTTTTTTGCTAATTTTTATTGTGCTTCACGTCTCGCCACGGAGCGACGTATCTGCTTCTTCGACTGCCACACACTCTGTTCAGAACCATCCTTCTGTTTTCCTGTAACCAACCTGCTTGTAATTAATGCATGAAATTCTTGTCATCCCGCATGTCAGTGCCCAGGGTTTTCCCCCTGTGTCTATGCAGGTTTTACCTTGGCCCAACTTATCTAGTTTTTAGTCTAGAATAGTCAGAGAGGGGAGTTAGTCATGGCGCCAATCGCTGACATGGCTGGCCAATCCCCTCCTAGCACTTGATGCATGCTACCTCTCCTGCATGGTTCATAACTAGAGACCCGAAAAATTCGCGGGTTCAACGACCTCCAGGATAGACTCCACTATCCTCTACACACTCGGACAAATGCCAACTGTTCATTGGCTGCTGACATGTGTTGTCGTCTCGACTGGGCAGCCTGTGATTCGACACTTACACGAGTGAGGGTCTCTAATTGCCCTCATTACTCCATATTAACAGTGAACCAATTGTAGAAGCAGCACTAAGGTATAATTATTTGAATTGTAGCATTTCACGAAATAATTCCGCGAATTTTTTAGGTCTCTAGACTTATCACGTAAAATTATCGTCCGTAAACCGACTTTACAGACAACCCCACTTTTTTATTTTTTTTTTATCCGTCTGTCGTCGCAAAACTTTTCGCGTCATCTGTCGTCCCATTAAGCAGCACAGAAGCTGCCGTCGCGTGTAACTGCTGGATTGTACTGGGGGCTGAAAGAAATGTGTGGCCGGCAGGTTGGCAGCAGCGCAGGAGGCGGCGGCCCAGCAGCAGCGGGCTGGTCGTGACTGCTCGCCCTCCGCAGGCCGCAGCATGGGGTCCCGAGCACAGCAGGACTCTGCAGGCTAGCAGGACTCTGCAGGCTGACGGGAGTGTGTGCCCCGCAGGTTGGCAGCAGCGCAGGAGGCGGCGGCCCAGCAGCAGCGGGCTGGTCGTGACTGCTCGCCCTCCGCAGGCCGCAGCATGGGGTCCCGAGCACAGCAGGACTCTGCGGGCACCAAGGGACCCACCTCGCTCTTCCTCTTCAGCGAGGAGAACCCCATCCGCCGCTACACCAGGTTCATCATAGAGTGGCCATATCCTTTCACCCGCCTCGTCTGGTTTACTTGCATCTGCTGCGTAGTGTGTTTCTTGACGTCAGAACTAGAGACCCGTGAATTTCGCGGATTCAATGACCTCCAATATCCTCTACACACTCGGGCAAATGCCAACTGTTCATTGGCTGTTGACTTGTGAGTCGTCTCGACTGGGTGGCCTGTGATTCGACACTTCTATGAGTGAGTGTCTCTAATTGGCCCTCAGTCCTGCAGATTAACAGAGAACCAATGACAGAAGCAACACTAAGGTATAATTATTTGAATTTTAGCATAAAACGAAATGAATCCGCGAAATTCACGGGTCTCTAGTGATAACTAGGGGCATGCACATTTCGCGAAAAGATTCTAAGAGTAGCTGAAAGTTAAAACACTGTAGCATCGTCTGTGTTTCGTGATTGGGCGAGTCTCTCTCAGGTACATGTCGACTGTTACAGCACCAATCACAGTAATTCAGTTCGGAAGCAAACGCGTCCTGAGTGGCTCGGTGAAACAAGGCAATGACTTCTCTCGCAGACGGCCGCCAATCACATGGAAGAAACCGCTGCTGCGGGTATACCTTGTTGCAGTGTAATAGCGTTCAGATTTTTTTTTCACGAAAAATGCCTGCCCCTAGTGATAACGTCTTATAAATTGATGAACGCCGGCTGCACGCACAAAAAAGTGTAACGTTCCGCCTGAGCCAAGCGTGCAAGAACCGGTTAACCACTGTGCGAAAAAATCTTCTATAATATCAAACAGGTTAAGGCGGGCTATTTAACTAATTGTTCGTGATTATATTTAAACAAATTATTTAAATTAAATTTGCAAAAAAACTTTAAATAATGTTTGAACATTAAAAGTACGCAATTTTTCACCAATGTTTTCTTATGACGTTATCACGTAAAATTATCGTCCGTAAACCGACTTTACAGACAACCCCCTTTTTTAAAATCAACTTATCGTTTATCTAGCATTTGATATGATTATGTTTGTTATCTTAACTCTACGTATACGGCATTTTATAGGAATAATTAGGTGAAAATGGAACGGAAGTCTATGAACGGAAACGTGACAAAAAAGATGGCGGACCCACTGTAACAACATAAACCCGTCTATAGTAACTTTCGATAACATTAGGGAGCATACAAAACGTATTTGTGTGCCAAATGAAACTTTATGATAGTGAAAACTTCCCCGGAATACATTTGGTAGACTAAAATAGTCATGGTAAAAAATAACAAGTTTAATAATACGTAATAAAGCTGGCATTACATTGTTATAATGCATGTTATCCTTCTAGTGCTCAAACAGGCTGGGTAGTACAGCGGTAAGAGCGCACTTATTTGCCGCATGGGCAAGTTTATTATCTGGTTCGAACCTCATCGTGGAGAAAATTATTCTTTTTTAATTGTTAAAAAAAATTAAATATAATAATGTTGATTCAGCTAAAGAAAAAAGGTTAAGGTATGTGTTTAGTAATTATTTACAGACAGATTTCAGTCATTTATGCAAAAACAAATATACTCGTACAAGCATATACTTAGTGTTACAGTAAGTATTTTTAAATGTTTCAGGTTAACATTTTAGTAATGCCGTGGAAAAAAAATCTAACGTGTGTGGAAACTTTAAAGTGTTAACTGTTTAATGAATTTTAATAAGTTTGTCAGTTTTTTTAATTAAATTCCTTGTCGAAAATCAGGTGCAAAGGCGGAGTTTAGGATTTTTTTCCCAAGGTGTTTTCGCTTTCATCAGAACCTTTTTTAATAGATAAAAATTTCCGTATGTTTCGTGCAGCCATCTTCCGGTGATGGTGGCAAGTAAAGTTGACGATTCAGGAAGCGAATTCCAGCGGTGGGCGCAGAAAGTATGTGTGTCGCGTCTAGAAATTTTGGTATGTTCCTACTTGAAAAGCGAATTTTTAATTGATCAGTATATTTATCACACTCGGTATTATTTAAAAGAATTATTCTACTTAAATTTCGTGTCCGAATTTCGTATTATTTGCAACATGAAAAACATGAAAGCACATGATTTTTTTTTTGAGGTTAGAAGTTTACACATCACTGACGAGTACTAAAGTCTAGCTCACATTTTTTTTCTGTGTATTTCTTTAGATTTCAGTTAGCCTACATATAGTGATAAATACTCAAAGTTACATGTTTCTAAGCTATTATCGTTATAACTTATCACAGTTATAAGTTAAGTGAATTTTTTCAAGAATTATAAGTTATGCCTGTTTTAGGTTGTGTGTTTCTAAGTGATGTTTGGATCCAGATAGCCACAAGCCAGAGAAGCAGCAACAGCTAGTAATGTGACGTCGTTAAGCATTGGAAATGGAATCCTATGAAGTAGCACCCGAATAATCTGCAAGGGTGTTTCCGTACAGCCTGTTGCGAAGCGCGAAAATATCGAAAACAATCGTTTGGGGCGGGGCGTGGAAGAACTTGGTTTCCCCTCTCATCGATTGCAGCGCCCCACGCGGTGGTATTTATAACGCGGCACGTGACTATTTCAACACTGCTATCTCAGGGGCGTCTCGGCGCGGACGCCACCCGTCACGCGCATCACGTGACCTCCTGGGAGACCACTGTCCGGCCATCAACAGCACAGTGAGCCGAGACACGGCGGAAACACCCGAGTGCAGCCGAGCGCCGGCGGGCAGACACTAGTGCTCCCGAGCGGACGAGAACCGGTGTATTCATCGTGATGTGACTCGCTTTGGCGGTACATATACTATAATTGGAACGATACAGAGAATATTAGCATGGCCCCTGCTCAATCTCCTGAGCGGTGCAGTAACGCACTTGGCTGGAACGGAGTGAATTATAACAAATAAGACCATGTGTTTGAATATGAACTTGCAAGATGCACGTCCGTAGGGATGGCAAAATCTTTTCCAACACATCGATGAATCGGTCTTTTGATGTATTGCTCGAATTATATCGATAGGCCTACCAATAAAATCAAATCATTATTATGTTCTTTCAATTTCATTCCATCTACTGCACGTGGTAACCACATACTCAAAGAGATGAGTGTGTGTGTGTGTATGTGTGTGTGTGTTAAAATGGAAAAATCACACAACACCTTAAATTTCCAAAATTTGATACAATACATGATTTTTATTAATTTAAAAGATTAACATTGTGATAATGTTAGGGGTGGGGACATCAACTAAAAAATGTTTGGGTGAAAACATCTCATTAGGGTGCTACTGAGAGACAAACGACATCATTAAAGTAACAATAAGAAGGCTGTCATCGCAACATTGCACAATAATTTTGATGCATCAGTTTATTATAATACACAAACTTTTATGATTTACTTATTATAAAATTATTATTTAGTATATGTTGTATTAAGTTCTTGATACATCAAAACTAATATAAAGAACTCGCATAACACATTACAACAATGAAGAGACTGAATACCAATATAAAATCAGTTACTATAAATACGTCCACATGAATACTTTGTCACCAGTAACTGCCCTTGACCTGTCACTGCATTGCAATGCTTCAACTTACCAAACTATGAAGTTTGACGCTGACCGCCGATCTCCCTCGGGTCGCACATGCCGCTAAGCCTCATCAACGTCTCAGACGAGCGTGTGCAACGAACGCGTCCCGGGGTAGCCTAGTGCAGCGTAGTGCAGCGAGAAGAACGACCTCGAGGTTGATGAGTCAATAGCCGCCCGTGTGGCTCCTCCCCCGTGCCATGTGGCTATCAATCCGTTCCCAAACTTTATTATGTTTTGCTTCAATTGTTGATTATTAATCAAAAATCTCATAATCACTTGTCTTTCTTATTTAATTAAAGATTAAACATTCATGTATCCTTATCTAGACACAGACCAGATGATGACAAGTTCCTTAGCATTAACTCCAATAATTTTTTTTGGCCACCTTTTAAATAATATTTTTTTTTTTCCGAAACCTTCTGTCTACCATTTTATTATTGTTTCTATCAAAAATTATTTACAGATTATTTTATTAAAAAATGTTTTTACTTGAAAGAGATTATTTCATTGAAATTCGATACATCGGAACAAAATATTGATAGAAAATATTTCAACTAAAATATCGATACCAAAGTATCGATATTTTAATCATGAATATCGATATTTCCGATATATTCATATATCGTTGTTATCTCTATGCGAGTGCCGAGTGGTCGTTGCATGCATAGAAGCATTCGGTCTACCTTTTTATTATTGTTTCTATTAAAAATTATTTACAGATTATTTTAATATTTTTTTTTTTTTTTTTTTTTTTTTTTACTTGAAAGAGATTATTTCATTGAGATTCGATACATCGGAACAAAATATTGATAGAAAATGTTGCAACTAAAATATCGATACTAAATTATCGATATTTGAATCATGAATGTCGATCTATCCCATATATTGATAATATATCAATTTGATATATCGGTTGCATGAAAGCGAAATTGTTGGGGATGTAGGCGTATGCTGTAACTTCTAAATATATTATTGTTAATTTTGCATTTAACCTTAATCATATTTAGTGTTGAGCAACATGAATACAATGTGACCAATATTACTATTTATGAATTTCTTGAATCAGTTACCATTGTTATTTACGTACTTTTAACTCGCGTGATACACATATAAGTGGAAATGGCTGTGCGGTGAAAGGCGTATGTTTTCCAATCCAGAGGTCCGAGCTGTCATGGTTCGAATCACCGCGGTACAACGGATTTTTCTGTCTGTAGTTAGTCATACAGAGTACTGCCTACTTAATTAAAAACAAATTTGTTCACACACAGAAATATTATCTAGAACGGAGCAAGTCGGTATGATGATGGTCCTGCATTGAATGACCCGCGTTCGAATCTGGGTCCGGTCGTACATTGATTTAGGTTAACAATGGTTTCCCGATGTCACTACGAGCGAATTCTGGGATTAACTCTTGAAATACAAGGAATGTAGTATAATAAGAAAATGTCTAGACTCTTTTAATGTAAAATTAGTTATTCAAAATATAATTTTTTTAAAATTGTGGCTTTTTTTCCTTTTTAAAAATGTTCAAATGTGAGGTAAAATTCTTCCGTTGCGGCTTTTCCGTAAATTCATAATAAAATTCCGAGAATACTTTTTTTTAATACTTAAGGTTTTCCTTAATTTACTCCGTAAACAACATAAACAATGTTTCTAAATTATTCCTGGTTTCCGAGAAATTACCGTTTGTAGGTTACATTATATAGTAAATGGCCATCGCCATGTTGTGCTTTAATTTTGTTGCCGCTCCTGCGGTTTTTCATATGTAAGAACATGAATATTTTGCTTTTGGATATGGTGACGCAATGGAACGTAAATAATTACTTAAAAAAAATCACGTGATTTCCAAACCCAAGCGCCAACCTTTGATAGGTTTTTTTTTTTAAAAAAAAAAAAAACATTATTGAGGCATGAAGTGCTGATTTGTTATGTGTGATAGTACATAACCTGACGTATAAAAGGAATTGTCATTACGTGTATAAAATGTAATGATTACATTTTTAAGACGATATGACAGGGGTTGAGGAGGAAAGCAAAAGTACCTAAGTACATGTGACTTGTGTAATGCGACAAGGAGTCATGCCCTCTCTGATTCCACTCTGCGCATCAACCATCATCCCCTTCCCCTCTTGCGGAATAGCAGGAGGGGCGTCTGGCCAAATCGTTATGCATAAGCAAATACCGTAATAGGACAATATAGGAAACTGGCCAATTAGCATTGGCGAAGCGCGAGACAATTTACTGCATTGCTTTCTAGATATTTTACACTCCATTCTGCTAGATGCCACTACTGTAAACCAATTTACGCACACTTACACTTATGCACTCTTACACTTATGCACACTTATGCACACTTACACACACTTATGCTTATGCACACTTACACATGCATGCTTACACTTATGCACACTTACACTTATGCACGCTCACACTTACGCACACCGCCAGGTTCACTGGCATTACTTTTCTCGCTTAATTCTTACCAGTTTTCCATATTGTCCCTATTACAATATTTGGTACAAGACAAGAAAGAGTCCAAACAGATATATTTCATGTATGATAGTTTGATGTATGATGTTAATTTTTTTTAAATTTATTTTTTGATTGATTTTATAAGGGTAATTGGTTATCGAAAATTACTATTTCAATTAGGTGTATAAACCATGTATCTTGTTGCCTTATAGTTCAAATATAATTCTAATTACCAGCTGCACTAATGTAATGGGCTAGTAATACAAGCTTAAACGCCCATTGAATGCCATAAGGCCTTTGGGTGGCTCGCTTGGAAATGACTCTCATGCCAGCCATCTTGGTGGAGAGAAGTATTAAAAAGAAAATATGTCTAGGACTTACGTGTATATTTTTACACTTGTTATACAGTACTGTAAAATTGATATACATAGCTTAGTCCAGCATATTTCAACTTTTGATCACACACAGCCAGGAGCATACTCAGAATTTCTATTCTTGGCCGGTTTGGGGGGGGGGGGGGGGGAAATGGGACCACTTTGCCCGCCATTTGCTTTCAAATTATTTCCATTTGTTGGTGGGAATGGTAGATTTTTTTTTGTCTTTCAGGTTTCCAACAATGTCCTGGAATGAGGGAAGTCACCATTATATAGGTACTGCAGTGCACAATTTAAGAACTCGTACGTTCAGTAGTTAATGTAAATTTAGAGCAGCAATAGAAGTGTCTTGCTAGTATTTATTGTGACATTGGGAGCAGGGTCTCCACAGTTAGTACTTTCGTACTAGATCTAGTACTTTTATAAGTTTTTTAGTGGTGAAGTACAGATCTAGTACTTTTTTCTTTAATATAATATTATTACAGTAACTCCAATATGTTTTATTATTAAGCGTAATTATTTTTAAAACCTATGGAATGTATGTGTGTGTTTGGTGTGATATATTTAAGTTAGAGCATTGCAATATCATAATAACTTCCTAAATTGTTAAAACCATAACAAATTATAATTTAGTACTTTTTTTTTTCAAATCTAGTACTTTTTTCTCGCCTAAGTTGGTACGAAATATTTTTTCCTTGTGGACGCCCTGATTGGGAGCAGGACCTTCTTCAGGGTACTTGCTGGTGACCTTGGGGGCTGTTGTTGCGTGAACTGTGTGTGTGTACGTGCTCCTGGGAGCGTCGAGAGAGTGTGATCCTTGACTGACGGCCACTCCGTTCGAGTATGCTGTGCTGCTCACCATCATCGCCAACTGCGTGGTGCTGGCGCTGGAGGAACATCTGCCCTGCAAGGACAAGACCATTCTGGCGCAGAAACTGGTATGCTTGCCCCGCCCTCCGTCCGTCCAGTGCCGTTCACGTTTTCCCGCCAGTCGCACGTTGAGCAGGTGTATTACGTCTGTCCCTTGCCCAGGGTGGGAGAACTGGGTAGGCGCCAGCAATGCTGCGTTTTTTGAGCTTAGGGATGCAGCCACTTGTCTGGTTAGCTGAGTGTGGCAAGGGGGTTGCGGTGGTGTCAGCTGGGATGGGTAGCCTCAACCTCTTGACATAGCTGGACCTCTAACACCTTTCCGGTTTGCGTGTATGGCGTATCCGTACCCAGGCCCGTGGGGGCCCCGGGGCGGCAGGGCCATTAGGCTAAGAGCGCCGGGTAATAAAAGAAAAGGGGGGGGGGAAACCCCTGTGTCATGAAATCATGTCCCTTGCCCAGGCCCGCAGATTCTGAGGTGTAGCAAAAAAATCTAGGCAGGAACGTCGGAACGTTAACGTAAGTGCGTGTGACAAAAAACTTCTTGTTTCCAAGGAAAGTTATTACAAACGTTAGCACTTTGTTTATAATTAATTTTTTTTTATCAGATATCGTGTTACTACAAGACTTAACAACCAAAACACGTAAGAGCAGTTTTTTACAAATTTTTTAGTACACATTTGTTATTCATGCTGAAATGAAGTCTCCCAAACTCAAAATTCCAAATTGTTAATGATGACAAAAAAATAATTAAAATTTATTTAATCTGTGCATAGGAAAGGGGACTGTTATTATTAAACCCCTTCAGTTTTTTTTATTAGGCTTGTTTTTATACAATATAGTTTAGGATAGAAAGAGTATAGGGGCAATATGAAGTTTCTGCCCTCCACACATAATAATCCAGAGGCAAACCTCTCCTGTCTCAACATCACTTAATTCAGAAAAGTTTTTTTTTTTCTTGTTAGTTTATAAACACCCAATTTATTGTGTTTTTTTATAAAAGCAGGTAGATAAGAAAGATAAAGAGTATATTTTCCCAACTACACATTGCTGAATTTTCTTGCAAGACTGAATTTTAACAGCTGTATTTTTATGTGTTAATATTATAATGTAATAATACCTCTTATATCATTTAAAGGCAACAAAGATTATGTGTAGACTGTAAATATAACTTTGTACTAGAGGGTCGACAACATGGATTTTATTTGTCCAATTTTATGTCTTTGGTGTTTCATTTCTGCCCCTTCTTTTCCATCCTTATTAACTAATTTTATTAACTCTTTTCCACATCATTCTTAATGTTGTCAACGAAAATCATCATTATTTCTTGCTCCTTCTAACATCTAGTAACAACTGTGTAGAAAGAAGAACTTAGAGAAAGCATAGTTTTCAAATATAAATCTTATTTTTGTTAACAAATGAGAATGGACCATGTGAATTTTTCCCATAGCTTGGCCAAGCCAGCCCAGTAAAGTCTTGCTACTATTTGCCAACTTTACACTCCACTCTGATTGGCTGACAAAATGTGTTTGCCATACAAAATAGGTGTATTATTAAGCACAGTTTTGAATAGTTTGGGCATTTGTAGTTATTGTTTTGAGATTACTTTCCTGAAAATTTTGTCCAATTTTTTTGACACGGTAGCTGGTTCGCTAACACATTTTTTTTTTTAATAATCTTAAGTTAACATTTTGTGCTCGTCCTGTGTTCTCACGGCTGAACTCACTGATCCACGAGACTGGTGTTCATACATGTATCGTGCAAAACTGCGGAGTCATCACGTACGAAAATGATAAATATGTCACTAGTTTGCTGATGTACAGTGACTGGGCAACCACGAACTCACTGGGGGGGCAAGGGGAGTGGTACCGGAAGTACCCTGAGAAAACCCGCCGGCTCTCCGGGGCATCTGGTCCGCCCTCGTAACTCGAGTCGTGATCGTCGGGGGAGCGAACACGTGTGGCCTTGGCGAGAGGAGATAGTGCGCCCCTGGCCAGTCCTGGTCTCTTGGGTCAAGTCCGTCCTGCTCCGCGTGCTACAACTTATTATCTTTGAAAGATTTGTGCAATGGGAGTGCACTTGATGTGAGCTTTTGGACATACGCCATTGCTTAGCACATGTATGTCTGTAGAAGAAAACTACAAAAAGAAAAAAAAAAAAACCAAAAGACAAAAACACAAATTAAGCAAAAAATTGCTGTTGTCAACAGGATATAAACACCACATAATATGACATGTGCTCAGCAATGGCGTATGTCCAAAAGCTTACATCAAGTCATGCTACAACTTGCGTGTAGCCAATGACATGTTCCCGTCTCTTCCTTTGCAGGAAAAAACGGAGATCTATTTCCTGGGGATCTTCTGTATAGAAGCTTCCCTCAAGATCTTAGCTCTAGGTTTTGTACTGCACCCTAAATCGTATCTGCGGAATATTTGGAACATGATGGATTTCGTTGTAGTTGTAACTGGGTAAGTCACTTTGTTTCGCTAGCTTCTAGTAGAACCGATTAGGCCTAAGTGTAAGTAATGTATTTTAATTTTTCTTAGTTTTTATTATAGAATTAAGTATTCTGTTTTTTTTTTTTTTTTTTTTTTTGTGTTTATATTTCTATGTTGTCTTAACTACTTGAATATGCTGATGAACAATTTTGTTCAAAGAAATATAGGTCATTAATTATCCTGGGATGCTTATGTTAAGTACCTAGTTTACGTGTGCTCATTTAGATATTATTGCCCTTTTAATTTATAAGATGATAAAGTCATAAAACAAAATTGGTCTCTAGATTTTCTGATGCCAGGGGTGCCCACAAGGGGGGGTAACGATGCAGACTGCATCTTTAAAATTTCAGAGGGGGGGGGGGGGGGTTAAAATACGAGAAAAATGTATATATTATTTACATAATTATAGCTTCTAATGTGAAAATACGTTTCTGGTGCTTTGATAATTGAAAGGGATCTTGTAAATCAAATTGGCAACCCCGCACTTTCCTCAACAAAAGCAGTTTGGCATCTGTCGGTTCAGGATGGAAATATTACCTGATATGACCAAAATTATTATTAGAAAATCAGTTTTAATTAATGCAAAATGTGATAAAATATAATACTAAAAAGTATAATATTATAAAATAATTGAGTAAATCATTGAGAAAATGGCATAAACAATTTCGGGGGGGGGGGGGGGGGTATCATTAGGTTAGGGGGGGTGAGTCATAGTGTTTGGGGGGGGGGGGGGGGCACCTCTGCTGAAGCTATTATGAGATGTGTAGAAAATTTTCATGTTGCCATTGAATATCGTGTTTTATAATCTGACAGATATATATTTGTAGAGCAGAACTAATAACCCTTTAACATTTGCATGATGACAAATAAAACACTGGAAAACCTATTTTCATAAATGACCATTGAATTCTACCGTGTTTTGGCCCCAAAAGATCAGTTTAGAGTATTTTTAAATGTGACAGTGTTTATATTTTAATTCTACAGTAAAACTGAATATATCATTTATTAGTGATCAAATAGAACAGACATAAATCCTGTAATATGATGTCATTTTATTATCATAGAACGGATAAAATAAGGATAAACTTTGATTACTATTGTGTAATATTGTGTGTGATATTGTGTAAATCCAGTTGATTTCTTAATCATAATTCACTGACTTATTTCTCAGGTCTTACATCAAGGGTAAAAATGAGTTTAGATCAGCTAAATATATAATTAATATCTGTGATTTGCTATAGCACTTCTGTCAAACCTTTTTAGCAGTGAGGGAGGGGAGGGGGTTTGTAGAAGTTTTGTTTCCAGAAAGGGATTTCGTGCACTCAGCCTTTGCACTGCATGCACCCTGGGTAAATTAAACTCGCACCTTTCTGGTGAACCTCTTTATAATAAGCACCTTCTTATAACAAGCATTTTGCTAAGCCCTAACACAAAGCATTTTCTCCTCTGTATAACAATTTCTTCTCTTTTGTATGAAACCTCGTTTATAAACAAGGGACAAAAATAATTTTTCAAAATAATTTTTTAAATAGCCATCATTTATTAATATTTAATAAATTAGTGTGTTAAAAACTGAACAAATTACTAAACAAATAACTTTTTAAAGTACTAAAAAAAAATAAGTGTTTAAGAATTCCTAACAAAGTGATAACGTAAAAATTCACGACACAAATGGGAAACTGTAAAACAATGCCACAATTACCAAAGTTTGCTGATAAGTTTGAAAAGATGGACAAGAAAAGTACATAATTATCTCATTCCTTGCAAACTTAAATAATGTGTTTACTTTTGTTAGTTTCTTAAGTTTGTTTAGTTTATAGTTTTCATCATGTTCTTTAGAAAAAGATTTTTTTTTTTTCCCACAACATATTATTGTGCTTAATCACAGACACGGTTTCATAGCTTTTGGTAATTTTGTACATTTCTGAACTGGATGAAACAGAACAACAGATGAAATAATTCTGTTTTTTCAAATACTAATTGCTTTAAAAAATTTACTGCAGTATTTTTTTTGATGATCGGACTCAAACTTTGTGCGTGGTGGCCAAATAAAGCTGGTCCGATGCTAGCCTGGTTTCATCCCTACTCTAACAGAGCGGGGCGTAAATTTAGTGGATGGTGTGGAATGCCGAATCAAGCAGTTTTTGTTTAAGAACATACTTCCAGTAACACCGTGCAAATTTGAATTTCAAGCGAAACCAGGCGTCGCCCCAGGGGCTGATAGGACTGTGATGTTGGGATGCTCGCAGCTAGCTAGCGACTGCACGCGCTAGTGACCCTGCAGTCCGGTGCACAGCGCAGCGAATGTAGTTTACACATGCAACTGTAGAAACTAGTGAGCATGGTGCTGCGACTGCAGAATTTCCAAACAGCAGTGGCACTCAAATATTAAAAGTGGTCGGTTAGGTTAGCTACATTTTAAAACACTATGGATGGTTAGTTAGGTTAGTATAGCTACATTAAAATACTTTAAAACACTATGGACGGTTAGTTAGGTTAGTATAGCTACATTAAAACACTTTAAAACACTATGGATGGTTAGTTAGGTTAGTATAGCTACATTAAAATACTTTAAAACACTATGGATGGTTAGTTAGGTTAGTAAAGCTAAATTAAAACACTTTAAAACACTATGGATGGTTAGTTAGGTTAGTATAGCTACATTAAAATACTTTAAAACACTATGGATGGTTAGTTAGGTTAGTATAGCTACATTAAAATACTTTAAAACACTATGGATGGTTAGTTAGGTTAGTATAGCTACATTAAAATAAACAGAGAAATATAAATATATGTATAAATAAACCCGAGTTTGGTCGAAGGTGAATATTCAAGCGTGTTCGGGCAGGGACAGAACTTGATGTACATCTTAGGCTTCCCCACGACAGACTGCACGTTCCCCGAGACGGCCGAACACACGCGGTGGCCCAGGGAGGCTGGAAGTATAGCAGTGGGGGAAGCAGAGCCCCTTCGTAACAGACTCGAGCGCAATGCAGTGAAACCCCGTTAATGAAAACCCTG
The DNA here is from genome assembly GCF_032445375.1 of Bacillus rossius redtenbacheri. Lineage (NCBI taxonomy): Eukaryota > Metazoa > Arthropoda > Insecta > Phasmatodea > Bacillidae > Bacillus > Bacillus rossius. The sequence goes on along the minus strand of NC_086330.1, from coordinate 5,324,351 downwards.
TTAATACAAAACTCTCATCGATAAAGTGTTGTCACAGTCCCTAGAAATTACGTTATCAGTTGCAGTGCCACGTAATTTGTGTAATACAAAAGTATGGTTACTATGTTGTACAAAGTGGTTTTTGTCCCATGAGTAAACAGTTCCATAAAGTAAAAAATGGTCAGTAAAAATATCCCAGAATAATGCAAAGAAACAATGTGAAGTTCAAAATAAATGATGCTATTTCTTTGGTTTTGTGTAGTTTGGGGGAAAAAGTTTAGAAATTTTATTCATTCAGAATGTTGCTAATATTTCTTTTTGTTGGCAATTTATATACCTTTGCTTTATACTTCTGACTCAAATGGTTTTATAAGTACAAGATTTTATTTTTAAGGTACAGGTGAAACTATCCAAGTGTTTTTTTTTTTTTTTTTCAAATTCATACAAAAAGTACATATTGTGCTTTATAACAATTTTTTAAATTTTTCCTTTGAGCATATACTATTTTTTTAGGTGTGTTATGCATGTACTAAATTTAAAAAAATATATATTATTTTAATTTTATTTAGATTTTTATATAAAAATTGTGATTAAAATTTTTTGTATGTTTAATACAAACCTTGTTATTGCAAAGTGACAAAATTGTGGTCCCTTCAGGTTTTGTATTATTGAGGTTTGACTGTTCCTTCACTTGTCCTAACCAGAGACTACCTGAAAGTGAGAGTTGTCACACCAGGAATGGTGATGTTGCCAATGCTTACATGGCAACTCTAGACATACGCACTCGTCACCTGCCTCGCACAGAGCACTTCAAGGTCACTGCGCTGTGATCGCGCATCCTCTGAGCCAGCGGAGTTGGGCCTCTTTGTGCATGAAATTCAAATTTGTGCACCACGGTTAGAACTTGTAACTTTGCGGGCTTGCGTTTCAAAACACATGTTCACTAACAAAAATGGCTCGATTTGATATTCCCTACCACCAATTTAAACTTATGCCCGTAAATTCCTGAACATTCTGCATAAAGATCTCCTCTGTTATAAACACACAAATATTCAGTCCCTTAAATTTTTTACTATCTAGGGATTTCACTGTAACTTGATTTCTCGCTGATGATTATGAGCTTAAGGACTATGCCGTTGTTTTTAAGACTCGCCAGTTGGCGGTAGCAAGTGGGGAGGACAGTTAATGAGTAAACAAACGATATAACAGGAAAAATATATTTAATACTAACATTTTTGAAAAAATTAAACTTTGTTAAAGAGCATAACAAGTGAAAATTTGAATTGGTTATAGGCCTACTTAATATTTCCTTTAATAATAGTCTTTAGCTATCTTTGAACAATCTGTTAAATGATGTCATTTACCGGTTTGGAGCAAATGCTAAAGCTCTATTACTTTATTATAAATGCACTGCGTTCTCTCACAAAATGAATTAGTGTTGGGGATCGGGATACGAGTCTGGGGCGTAGGACATGATTGCTGCACTTACCTAGCGGGGAGGTCGAAAATGCCTGCCACAGACGGGAAGGCTTCTTTTCACAGACGAGATAGCCAAACGCCCGATCGTGCATCTTCAAGGTTTCTTTTTTTGTTCATTGTAACTCATGATAACTAACGGTCAATTAGGTTAGGTTAGCTACATTATAAATACTTTAAAACATTGTGAACGGTTGATTTTGATAGGATAGCTACATTAAAGATACTGTGAAATCATGTAAACAGTTTCCTATCATGAACTTCGGGTAACTTGGGGTGTGGCTCTCTCGTCTGTGAAATGAAGGCTTCCCGCCTTAGACACCCACGTGTCCGTGGCTCCACTCTTCTCGGTACTCGCTGGTGACTGCGTTGGCCCACTCGTAGAAACTCTACTGGTTCGGCCAGTATTTTTTTAAATAAAAAAAACATGTTGATCATGACTTATCAGGTTCTTCAAGTTGCCCTCAACATGTCAAACCAGAGCAAAAAATACATATTTTTTTGCCTTCATATCCAGTGAATGTTAAGAAAATTCATTAAATATATCAATTTCAGCTGTTTACTTCTACACTCCAATAATATTTACAATGAAAATGCTTGTAATTAAGTGCAACTACCACTACCCAGCCACTTTCGCAACACTCCAGAAAGATACCTAAATATTTACCCAAAATTTTAGTAGTTTTACCTTTTTTTTGAATTTTTGTATGCCTTTAATTTGTAAAAAAATATTCTGATACTTATTGATTTACAAGATTTTCTTGGACATATGCCAGCAATGGTGTATGCCCTTTAAAATATTTTGAATCAACCATTGCGAGCAACGTACCTGATATTTGTTAATATAATTTTTTATATTAATACTGCTTGAAAATATACATTTGTATTATTGTGTATGTTGTAGTATTGTTATGAATAAATATTAGTTTTTTTCAGTTATAAAAACTATGTATGTTTACCAATATTTTGTAGTCTTATGTTATAAGTCAACTTGTAGTAACTGATTCAAGTAAGTACGTGTGTAGTATGTATGAAATCCGTACCGGCTAAGAATAAGCTAAGTTGGCCGAAGGGTCCCGTGTCCCTTTTGTGTCGGAGGGTAGGAAGAAAGAAGGGAGCTTTCGTTCCCCTTCTGCCGTACTTGCCTTCACGTCAGAGCACAAGGTCACTGAACTCATAACTGAGAGTGGTGTGGTAAGTATTGAGGTCAAGAGGACACTTTTGAAAGAGCTTTTAACTTCTTACACTCCTATCACAGCGTGTCAGAATTAGCGTTGCAGGGGTAGCCAAACCCCCCCCCCCCCCCCCCCCCGGCCCTCATGTTTCGGACAGTAGCCTTCGCACGTGGAAACTGTCGGTTCCAGCATGTGTCGCACAAAGACCACCACACAGCTGGCAAGCGAGTTCGATACATCACCCGAAGAGAGTGGAATGATCACTATATAAAACACAGATTTGGTCTGTCAAATTCTTACATCATTTAATTGACCATCTTACTTAGAAGTTGTCAAGCACTTGAGTGGTGCATTTGAGATTGGTCTGTCACATTATTAGAATAATACATATTTTATAGTTTTGAAGTAAAATTACATGAAAAAGCATCAAAAGAACCCATTTATAATGAAATAAGTGTACTTTCACAGAATTGAATTTTAATGATTAAATTTATGAATTGTAATGAATTATTAAATTAAAGGAAAGTAATGAAATCTGTGTAAATTTTACCTAATTGAACAAATTAATGTTAAATAACTGAAATAATTTTAAACGATACAAATGAAAATTAAATAATTAACTAAAATAAAGCTGGCAAATTATTACATTTTCACTAGTAAGAAACTACTGTTGTTCCAAAAGTGTCCATATTGGCGTGAGTACACTGAAGCACTGAGCCGTCCCAACCCCCGCGTGCCAAGCGCCAACTGCGCGACTGACAGCTGACCAGAAGCTCACGCGTCGCCAGCCTCGGCCGCCGTGCAAAGCCAGACTGTGAAGAGCGCGTGTGTGTCTCAGGTCCATGACGCTCTTCGCCGAGTCGAACGTCGACTTGGATCTTCGGATGCTGCGCTCTTTCCGCGTGCTGAGACCTCTCAAACTGGTCTCGAGAATTCCAAGTAAGTCGGCCCGCCCCCGGCTCCCGGGGGCGGCGGACACTTCGCCCCCTCCCCCTCCGTAGCGGCTAGAACAGTAGACCAGTTACCGTCGTATCAACGCTGGTGTCCATACGTTGCCAACATGTGCGCTAGAGTCTGCTGTTTGTCGTCTTGGTTGGAATGTGCTCCCTTTACTACTTCAGACTACGTATTGTATTTACTCTCTTAATCGTTTTCTTATACATAGGTGCAGTCCACAAAAAAAAAATAATAACCTAGATGGAGTACAGTATTTTAATGTCATTTCCTGTTACTTTAGACTAGAGTTTATTTATTATCAAATAGGTTTGTGACCAGAAATTGTGCTCATAAATGTTGCTAAACTTACAAGCCAAAAAAGATTTTTCAAGGTTCACGTTTCTGAAACTACTATTAACAAAGTAAAAAATTTGGAATGTTATTTTTACAGTGTTTCCCAAACAATGCTATGTTAAGAGTTGCTGCTTGATTGCATTTTCAAAGCTTTTTTTAAATTCATCTGTGCGGTTTTGATTTGGCATTGATTCCATTAACAAACAAAGATCTATTTGTTAAATGTTTAAAACTCAGTACACATAATTATTACACAGGCTTTTCTTTCAGTGTTTCATTTTAAATGTTTTTTTATCGATAAGTAGATCAAAACTGTAGCTATTAATAGATGTTCAAAGTTAAAATACTAAATAATGAATGAAGGATAAACGTCCTGCTAGGGTGGTTTTGTAGTTCCCTCGTTTCCATTCCACGCCTCCTGAACCACTCAGGTAAATTATTTGCCCTGCGAATTCAAATTGGGAAGCACTGTTTCGCGTTCGTAACCGAGCGATCGCTTCCGTCAGGAGCTAGGGAACATTTATGTGCATACTTTTTGTTTGGGGTCTACATATAATGCTGTGTGTCATTGTGTTGCAGTGATGCCGATTTAGTAGAAGGCTCACTTTTACCTCAGACGGAGCCGACTCATCCGTCCGCTTCATGCCAGCAAATAAAAAATAATAATTAGTTGTGCTACATTCAAGGGAGGTGCTATTTGTGGATACAGACATAATTGGTCACTACCAGTCTCATCTAGGGCGAGAAATAATCAACTTATTCACATTTTCTTTGACTACGTTGAACAAAAACAAAGCAGTGTTTCCCAAATATCGTGGAACCCAAATTCACTAGTTAAAATACAATAGGACTTGTAAATTTTGTGGTACAGTGTTGTAAAAAAATTTAGTGACATTTCTTTGAAAAGGACTAAGCCTTCAAACCTTTATAATTTTTTTTAAATTGCTAACAGATTGTACATACTTAGCATCAAGCAAGAATTATTACTTCCTATTCACAATAACTAATATAGCATATGTGTGCAAACAACTAAAGCCGAGGCCACACAAAACACTACGCTATGTTTGCGATGTTCCCTATGTTCGCTGTGCCAGATGACCAGACGGCATAGTCTAGTTCCCGATGTTGGTGAGACGCATGCCGTGGGATTCGAGTGATGATTCTGACGATGATAATATTCTGCTGGCTCTCACAGTATGTGAACATAAAAAGAAATGGTTTCGTGAATTTATTTTCAAAACAAACGATTTTGAAGAATTTCATCCTTTTATGAAGCAGTTGCTAGTGAGGACAAAACCAAATTCATGGATTATTTCAGGATAAATTAAACTCAGTTTGATGGCATTCCCTTGAAATTAAATCCTAGGCATTGTCCTGCATATCCTGCCTTCTATATTCTTCTATTGATTTTATTCCATAAACATGGATATTTTCGTAATATTTCGATTCACTTTTCTGTCTACTTGACTATTTAAAGCACAATACTAGAGAAATCGAACTTCATATAAAGCTAATGCAGAAGTACAGCACAATTCAGATGCAAAAACAAAGTTTTTGTTTATCTGTGCATGAGCAAAGTCAGTGACATTTCAGAAAAATAGCCAAGAACCAAACACCTGGCGATGTCACCAACATAGCAAACACAGCAAACTCAGCTGTGTGTGGCCAGTGACACCTCAGATGCAGATGTGTAGCGAACATCATGAACATAGCGAGCATAGCGCTCTGTGTGGTCGTATCTGAAGGCTATTATATATATTTTTGAACTCCCTAAATGCCAAGTGTACACATTACTTTGCATAACCTGTCTATTGGAGTCACATAATATATAATAAACTTTTAGAAGGATTTAGGATGTCGATAAACTGCATTCTGACTATGAAAAAGTAAGTTTGCAAAAACTATCAAACAAATTATTTTTCCAGTACAATCATAAGTCTTCATCTCAGAAACTTAAGTTTTTTTTATAATATAATGTTGTCTGTTAAATCAGAAGCCCCGTACAAAATGTTTGTGTATTCAGTCACAGGGCATTTGATTTTTTTTTTTTTAATTTATTTTGACAATCTTTTTTTAGTATGTTTGATTGAAATACATACTTTATATTTAAAATGTTTTTAAACATAGTAAGAGGTGCTTGTTTGGGAAACAATTCTTTTTTTTTCCAACTTTAACTGATCTATTTCAAATTTAACATCATTACTGACAGATTTATAAACCCACTGAACTTTAAATTTCAAATCAGAGCAAATTTTTTTTCCCTCATGAATAGCACCTAGTTTGAATGAATAATGTCAGTTTTCCGTTGTAGTTATAACTTTTGCATTGGCTTGTCACCAGCGAATTCTGGCTCATGAACTTAACTTTAGCGTAAAAGCACTAGATTAACCTCCTCTTTCCAGGAACTGAGTATTTGTCGGCGGCATGCGGAGTCGGGCAAGCTTTCTTAGTGTTCGCCAGTAATGCAGACACTGAACATGCTAGCTTAGTTACCATAGAGCTAGATGTCTCCTAGTCGTAGCAGTAACGTTGTCAGTTAAAAGTTTTACTCTCAGAGTCTGTTCACTGCCAGTAGGTTAGGTCGAGCCATCCACTCCGTTTCGGGTTTTAGAATTTTAAATCTCGCTGACGTTTTGCTTACGTCAACAACACAATTGTTTTTAATTCTTAAAGGATTGTGTTTTTTGTTTCAACTATTGATATTGGTTTCAGTTTGGCCGAGAGTAATTGCTGAGTAAATGTTATTTGTTTAAATTTATTTATTTTTTAGAAAAATATTTCTACACTTAAAAGTCTTCAGAGCGGTCTGTCAAGTAGTTAATAGCTGTGGTCGCAGATCCTTTAATGTAGTAATCCTAGGCCTTAGATGAACTGGATGTAGCAGCTGATGTAGTGGCGACAGAGGCCAGAATGGTCAAACTTGTTCGACCAATCTCGAGGGCTCGACATGCTATCTGGCAGTGAAGAAACTCAGTTTTAGGTATCAGTGATGGTTGGCAGCGATGATGAATGAAATGTTGTCGTTGTTACTTCTTTTATTTTTTTATTTCTCTCCTAGCTTTAAACCGTAGGTAAACAGAAAGTGTGTTTATAATTTAGACTCTTAGACCTAGCGTTAATAGTTAAAGAGTTATTTTAGCCCTACATTAGCCGTGTGGTGTTCTTATCGCACATGATTTTGGTAGTCGTGTTTGCCATGTTGTTGATTTATTTATTTATTTATTTTTGGGGCAGTGATAGCGAGTAATTGCTTCCGCAGGTTCATAACTCTGTTCACTTATTCTGAAACCGAAGATATGGACATGGATCTGAGAACTTTGAGGGCCATACGGGTACTCAGGCCCCTCAAACTCGTCTCTGGGATACCCAGTAAGTACCGGCAGCTGCAGCAGTTTTGTAACGCACTCTCGACACACACTCACTCACACACACACGCTTGCCCCTCCGTCCGTGCAGCGCGCCCCGGACCACACCACGGGCGAGCAGGGACACGGTTGGCTAGCGATGACCTCGGTGTGACTAGCGTCGCTGTGACCTGCATGCAGGGCAGTTGGCGTGCGTCCGCGCTAGGCGCTGCATTCCGTTCACGAGACCATACTGAAGTCACCCATGCTATGCCATCTGCTGAAACCATTCATATTTTTGTCAATTCCTTTTTTTTTTTTTTGCAACACTAAAATGTCCAAAAATCGCTTTTTTTAAAAAAATAAAATGCTTAAGCTGTCTTTACGCAGCCACAAAAAATATTAGGTTTTTACTAATTATCTCTTTATTAATAAAAGAGCTTTTTATAAAGATTTTGCTGAAAAACTTCATTTTAACATGTAACATTTGTTTAGACATGGGCGAGAAAATTTTTATTGGAAATTGGAAATAATTAAAACTTATACATATATAATTTTTTGTATACCATAAAGGATGCAATATCTCACGAAACCATACTATTTGAAAAAAAATCAAGCATTTTTTTTTTTTTTAAACTGCTCACACACATAATTTCAAATAATGTTAGGACCTTTAAATGGTTATTATACTTCAATTTCTATTAACCCACCTTCAACTTGTTTTCTGACTCTTTATTTGAAAGTTAAAAACATGTTACCATCTTAGAGTTATATTATTTGTCACATATCCTCCATTAAGAACTAAGATTTACATTGAAATTCATCACTGCATTTTATATTTTTTTTAATGTTACTTTGCAGTACATACAATTACTATCTTAAAAATTGTTCTTTAAATACTTGTACAATATACATAGTTAATAAATTGTTTCCTGCTTTGTAGATTGTAGAAATTGCATGCTATGATTGTAGATATAATAGACCACCTTTTTAGATTTCAGATTTATCCAAACTATTTTATATTAGGTATAAAGTAGATGAAAAATTGTGTCTTTAATGTAAAGCAACATTGTTTTCATGTATGTGTTATTAAATCTATAAAATTCAGTAGATAGATAGTTGCAATGATATCTGTGTATATTTTTCTATTTTTTGAATGTACTTGATAAAAAATTTGCCAATAGTGAGATGTGTTTGTAGATGTAGTGAAAGATTTTAATGTTTTTGCTGTTGTTTCAATTTATGACTTAAAAACCATATCACAATGAAACAGCATTTTTAGTGTTGATGCTATCTCAGTAAAATTGTTTACTGAATTAGACATAAGATCAAAATTAATAATTAATTTTGAAATTTTGAATCTTGAATTATAAATAGAAAATATTTTTCTGAAAAAATTCCCTGAAAATAATTTATTTATGACTATATTTAACTACTTCTCACACACAAATATATTCTAAGTACATTTACTTGAAAAATATATTTTCATGAGTGTTGCAGATATAGTATTTTTCTCAAAAATAAATTAATGCCATAACTGTCAGCAGTATACTTCTACTATGTTCTACTCTTAATCTGATTTTTATGAAAATGAGTATTTGAATGTTTAGTGATATTTGGTAAATTGAATGATTAGTAAATTGGAAAAATTGGTTTAAGTACAAAAAAAGGTATATATATACTGTCTGAAAATGCCTAGTTTTTAACTTTGTTCACTGAACACTGCAAATATCTTTCTGCATAAATTAAGTGATGAGATTAATTTTTTTATAAATCATTTAGCAGATTTCTCGGAAAATGAACACATTGATAATTTCATTTGCTAGTTAGGAAAATGTTCTAGAAGAAATTAGGCTAATCAGTAGAGACAGGAAAAATTCGCGAATTCATTTCGCGATAGACTAAAATACAAATAGTTATACCTCAGTGCTGCCTCTGCTATTGGCTCACAACTCACCTGGATGACTCTGGGCCAATGAGAAACACCCAACCAATGCTGTATCGAATCACAGGCTGCTACGTTGGGACGTCTCACAAGACAGCAACCAATGAGTGGGTGATATTTGACCGAGTGTACGTAGAACTATGGAGTTCATCCTACAGGTCATTGAACCTGCAAATTTTTCCGGTCCCTGCTAATCAGTTATGTCATTTACTATTTCTCTGTTTTTTTGTCTTAGGTTCTTACGGCAGTTTGGAATTTTTTTTTTTCTTTTTCCCTTGAAATTAAATGCACAGTATGTTTAACGAATGCAGCATCCTGGTAGCGTTCCCAAGGATAACTGATGGGACCTGAGTACTTCTAAGACAAAGCTCACGCGCGGAAAGCAGCATCTAAGGACGAAGAAACAGCGCCTGTTGTGGCGACCTGTGAACAAGGCACCTGAGTGGATGACCGTCAGTCTTGGAGGGATCCCCAGTGTGTAGGAAACACAGAACGCAGTGGTGTGGGAAGTGGGACCACCTTGAGGAAACCCCCAACACATGTCTTGTCCAGGAAAGGGAGATAAGATGAGTCCTGGACCTTAAATAAAATTTCTGGAAAATTTTGCTCCCTCCAGGAAATGTTGAAACTCCTTTGTGAATTTCCTACCGTAAGATTACATATATTGCTGGCACATTTGTTTGTGCCAAATATGAGGGGGGAAAAAATTAACTTTCCTTTTAGTTTCATCCCGAAAGCCAGTTACAGAACGTATTTTCCAAAGTTTACATCAAGTTAATTCAGTGTTAGGATTATAGAGCGAGAGAGCAAAGCTGTTAAATGATGGCCTCTCGTTCCAGAGGAGCTGAATTTGAATCCATTGTCCACTATATCTGGTCTGGGTACTCCAGTTTCCAGGAATCACTCCGGGCCTCTCTGGAACGGTCCGTGACCTGTACTTTCCCCGATTAGACCTGACTCTTGTGGCGTACGTCCGTCTGTGATGAGCTCGCGTACTCGGAGCTTGCGTGACTCGTACATGAGCGTGAGACGTTACACAAGTGGTCAGCAGCCCCCTGTGCACACAGGGATGGGGGTAGGGGGGGGGGGGTAGCCCTGACCCGTGTCCCCACCATGGGCACTAGGTTAGAGGGGGCGCAGAAAGTGTGAAATGAAAAGTGAATAGAAAAAAAAATAAGTCTACAATATCTTCTAATATTGGAATTTGACTCTTTATCAATAATCATACAGAGTTTAAAAATAATTTAATTTAAAATTTTACATGTATTTTAATTGATGCAAAAAATGTATGCATGGTACGTTTATTACTGTACAGATCGCGGGGAGGGTTACACACAATTTCTGTCCTGATCGCAGGAAAGCCAAGTTCCATCCTTTTGTGCACAACCACGTGAACGTTAAGCCCTGTCGAGTCAAATAACCTCGTTGTGGGCGGGATATGAAATCCAAACAAACACTGAGAAATGTGTTAGTTTTTGTTTGGGAAGCAGTGTTGCCGACCGGGGAGCAGCGGGCCGGCGGTGAGTGTGGTTCTGGTGGCAGGCCTGCAGGTGGTGCTCAAGTCCATAATAAAGGCGATGGCGCCGTTGCTGCAGATTGGCCTGCTCGTCTTGTTCGCCATCGTCATTTTCGCCATCATCGGGTTGGAGTTCTACTCTGGGGCCTTACACATGACGTGCTATAGGATAGACAACTTAAGTGAGTGCATTCGCCTGCTGGTGGAGGTGGATCCCTACACACGTTTGGGTTTCCTCTGCAATGCTTCTTTTATGGAAGGACACAATAAAACTTAAGTACAGTAAACTCCCTATTATCCGCGCATGCTACGAAAAAATACAGCACACATGTAAATCTGTATTTTATTACAAGTCAGCATATTTGAACTCTACTGACGAGTGTATTGTGTGCAGTATACAGTAAAACGCCACAGGCCTTCTCGGAACTCACACAGTAGGCTGGCATGCGTTGCTATTATTGTCTTTGTCGCGCTTTGTTTCTAGTCGTATGGTTGCTTTGACGAGCAGACAATCAGCCAAGTTCGCTCTTTTACTGTACATAAAATTTTTAGATTTTTAACTTGAAATTAGTGTTTCCTTTCCCCCCCCCCCCCCCCCCCATTTTCGGCTCTTTTGCGGATTATCCGCGATTTTCACTATCCGCGGTGGCTCTGCCACTTAATTTCACAGATAATTGGGAGTGCACTGTATAGTAAATCTTTGGTTAACCATCACCGTTCAGACCAAGGCTATAACGCGTAACTGAATAGACTGATGAAAGCTTTCAATACATATGTACAGTAATGTGATTTCACTACAGGCTTGAGATGATAAAGAACATAAAATCCTTTAATTGAAATAATACATAAATATTGTATTAAATATTACCAAACAATCAATATAAACTTAAATACTTAAAAGAGTAGTAATGTATGTAAACACAATAGCGGCTGATTAGCGATTATTTAGTGGTGCTCCAACGATTAAATAGCTCATTACTGTGGTCATACAGTATCTTCATACAGTAGGGCATGAAAGTAATCGTAGACAATTTTAAAGATGTGCTGTTCATTTGTTAATACGTACATTTATTTTTTAAGATGATGATAGACGACAGAAACTGATGGTTTAGCAAAGTTTTACTGTAACACATAAAATACACAGTATGTCATCAAATCACAAGTTAATTAATAAAATAAAACAATTAAAATAAAACTTTCCTTAGATCTATCTCCTAAATTTTTTCTTCGACATACAAGATTCAAGACTGTCATTGTTTTGGCATGTAGTTTCTTACGAATATATGGGCAAAGTAAATTGTAGAATGTAACTGTATTTTTGATATTAATTATAGTTTACTACCTGCTTGGTAAGTGATGAAGTTTTTATTTAAAAAATATTAATTAATGGTTTATTAGTAAATATGCCTCACACATTTGCATCTCTAATGTTTAAATTTAACAAATTGGGCTTGTGTAAATAATTAAAATTATATTTTATTGTTTCCAACACTTTGTTAAAATTACTATATAACATAAAAAATAAATATAACAAAATTCCTTGCAAATATGTTAAAAAAAGATTGTGTTTTCAATATAAAATGCCAAAATTATCATTTTACATTTAAAAATGCCAAAATTACCGTTATTATTAGTAGTAATAGCATCGGCTATTTCTTAAGGTCTCTATTGATGTGGCACCTGATTTCCCAGTGTCACCCTTAATGCTCCTGTCAGGTATTGTCTTCAAGGTTTCATTGTGATTTATCATGGGACAATGCCTGAGGAACAGAGTAGGATAGCTTCTGTTCAGTAAGGTCACACCCCACTTTCCTCTGATCCAACTCTTGAACTTGATTTTCAGAGAGTGCCTCGAATTCACGTCTCAAACTCAATTCTGTATCTCAAGAGACAGGAACAAAATAATGCATGAGCAAAAGCATAATCAACTTGCAACCATTTAGACTTTGATTGAAAAAAAATTTTTTTGGTCACAATTGCTACCTGCATAGCTGAATAAACATTGTGAGAGTACTGAAGCTAAACATTTTTTTTTTTAAATTGTCCGCAAGGAATAAATAATGTAGGCCTAGTATAGTGCTAGTGTTTGAAATTCTGATTTTTCATTTCTTGAATATTTCCCTTCAATGCTTTTTTTTCTTAGAGTGTGAAATGTTTTTGATGATGTGATGTCGTTTGAAGTGTGAGTCGCTTGTGTTCGCAGAGGAAATAGTGAAGGAGGGAGACATAGCGACCCCCTGCATCATCCCCGATGTCGAGGGCAAAATCCCCGACGGGGCCAACCCGTGCCAGGTGAATGTTTCTGTTTGCCATCCTGGCTGGGAGGGCCCCAACTTCGGCATCACGTCCTTCGACAACATCGGCTTCGCCATGCTCACCGTGTTCCAGTGCATCACCATGGAGGGCTGGACCGCCATTCTGTACTGGGTCAGTGCGCTCTGCCCTCCCTCCGGACGAACCTTCCCACACACCCTCTGCCCGAGACTGCAGCGAACCACTCCACGTGTCGTTGCTAGGGACAAGGTTGCATGGTGAATTGCGACAAGACCGAAGTAACACTGCAAAGCACGGCAGTAGTTCACATTATAACGGTTCGTTATATAAAAAAAATTAAAAAAGGAGATGTTAAGTGCCAATTGTAGTTTTTGCTTTATTATTATTTTTGTTAAATAGAATGCTGCACAGACAATTCCAATCACTTTCAAAATTTTTCTCACTCATTCAACTCGTACATCCGCCTGTCGAGAATTGCTCGCGGCTCGGGCGATGAGAATTAACGAAAAATAACGTAGGTTAAGAAAAATATTTAGATAGGAGGGAAGGGGTCTTGCAAAATTACAACATAACACTAAAATGTAACTAAAACATGAAATCAATCAACAATTTAACAAAAATTAACTCAAAAACTTTCTTTTATTATTAAAAAAAAAAAAAAAAGAGCGCATGTAACTCAGTATACACTTGATAGAAGTAATATTCTTTGGCAATTCACACCTCGACTCGTAAATGTATCGTAGGAGGTAAAACGGCATAGAAAGAGAGAAGACAATTTTCTAGATAAATATTACTCAGTGTTCAAATAATTTACACTATAAAAAAAAACTGCACACTGTTTCTTCAAACAATTCTGCCATTTGGTTCACGCCAAATCTCTAAACAAAATATGAAATTCGTAACAGGTAGCGCTATCTATGTGAAAAATGCAGGGACTGTCTTAACAGCGCTCTCTACGCTGCTGGTAGAACAAGGTATATAGCTTTGGCCAAGCTTGCGTTAAAATACGGCCTTGAAATTTTACTCTCATCATGCCCAAAGAAGTTTCACTTCAATAAATTAATCAAGTGTAATTTATCCATCATGAATTTTGTACCGGAATGTATGAACTAAATGAATGAATGAAATGGTTACCGTTCACAATTAAACTCCTGATACTGTGCCTTGCCAGTGTTGCGTTAGTTCTTCCCGTGACGTTCTTCTTCATGGCACTTTGCCTCTGCAGGCTTCACTCAACACAGAGTGATGCCAGTGCTGAGTGATCAGATCACTCGTTTCCCAAAGCAATTCGCACCATTCCGTCCCCTACAGGTTCAAGCATGGGATTATCACAAGTGGTAAACGTGGTGCGCATGGCCTTAGTTTAGTGCCTATCAAAGTAGGTGCCTAGAAGATTTCCGGGCGCACCCTGTGGTATTACAGAGAAATGTGTGTCAAGATATAAAAATATATATGGTTACTTTGTTATGTATACCAATTCATTACGGATTTTCAATTTTTTTTGTTAATACTTCATTATTATGTGCCATTTAAATGACTACAAGTTTTGCTCGAACAGTGATTTAGTTCAGTACAGCGCTGCAGTCGCTCTTTACTGTTTGGAAACAAGTCTGAATAAGCTGAAGGTGCTTTTAAATTTTTTATCTTATTTTTTTCCTGTAATATTATATATAATTTGCCTTTAATTATTTGTAAGATTTTAAATGCAGCCTGACTTCAAAAAGTTTGAGAACCACTGCCATAGTAAGCCATTATTTGTCTTCCCCTCACGCATTCTGTCTGTGGTCCAGTTCTCATATTTATTATGACCGCAATGTCCACATGTAAATGTTAAGCCCTAATTTATTCTTTTCAGTGCGCGATTATAATCATGTCGGCTTTCAGCGTGAGTGCCATTCGCACGCAAATTAATTTTTATCTGTGATGCTTGTCATTTTATTCACTTGCTTGACTTTCAGCTGTGTGGAGCCTGATTTGTGCTTCCCTTTTTGTTAGTTGTTTGTTAATTGTTTTTTTTTTTTGTTTTTTTCGCTGTCTAAAGTGAAGTGTGGTTGTTTGCTTGCAGACGAACGATGCCATGGGGAGCAATTTTAACTGGATATATTTTGTGCCCCTGATCGTACTAGGTTCCTTCTTCATGCTCAATTTAGTTCTTGGTGTTCTTAGTGGGTGAGTATCTTCACGTAACCTTAGCTATACAAGTTAAAAATATTTTCATCAAATAGAATATTTAGTACTAGTTTTGGTTGACATTTTTTGCTCAGTTATAAATAGGATGTAAATATTGTAAAAAAATATATAAATACTCAAGACATTTGGTAATTAGTTAAAATAAAATTTTACATTGGTCTCTTCTGTTTTTTTAATTGATCAAAATGAATATTTTATGTACTACATAATTTTTTTAAGTAAGATTTTACTTGTGTACTTGTAGCCCTTTATGGGCCACAGAGGTGTTAATAGTGCAATGGCTAAAGTTAATACTGATATCTGCTGCTCCATCGGACAGTGGTACTCTTAAAATAAGGCATAAAACTGATTACCCAGTCAGTTTGGAGTCACCTTAGCATGCTAACATGTTTCTTGGTTGTTCCACATTGGGACTTGAACTAGCAAATGTGAAATCACAATTGGTGATTAATTACTTAACTGTAGTAATTGTATCACACCAACCTCAGTTCAGCTATGTTGATGATGACACACAACCAACGCAGTAGTCTTGACAGTAATGACCCAACAAAACCCTAACGACCAATGAAGGGAAGTCTAGTAGGGGCAAAGCGTCTGGTGGGATGCAGCGTCAACTTGGCTGGCTCAACTGTGGTTTTTGTGTCCTGCGTTCAATAACGTTTAAAGAGTGATCCAACCTAAGCACTTTCTACTTGATTTTGTCGGGAAAACTCGATCACGGAGTCAGCCACTTTTGCCTGCCTCTGGCCTGCAACCATGTCAACTGGAGGATTGCGACCGTCGCCCTGAGCCATTCCGTGATCATGTTTTCCTCTTCGTGTCCCACTATCATTCTGTCCCTCACAGCCACCTGTCCCCGCTTTGCACCGCAAAACACAGCCAATCTTGTCTCTCCCAAAACATGACCTTGCCTTATCAGATTTCTATATTGTAATCTCAAACAAGTTCTGATAATTTTTTCTTTCTTCTAATAGCTGCTAACATGCTACATACTCATGAACTTCATTAGCATTCAATGATGTTCGTCTCATTTACTGTCCCAAGTCTATTTTGCACCGCAAAACACATCCAGTCCTGTCTCTCTCGAAACATAACCTTGCCATCTCCGATTTACATTTTGTAATCTGAAACAAGTTCTTTTTTTTTCTTCTTCTAGTAGCTGCTAGCATACTACATACTCAAGAACTTCATTAGCACTCATTGATGTGTGTCTCATTTATTGTCCAAGTCTATGGCATATAGTAGCTTGTTTTGTAAACTACTTGTTCTTCAGTGTACTTTAGAGGTCACACAGGTTTAGCGAGTCAGTGGTTATAACTAACCTGCACTGTCAGAGGAAACGGTGAAGGAAGGTGGACATTGACAGGAGTACAGTAACAGTGATCTTGGAGACCTGTAGTGTTGAGTTGTGTGCGACGCAGACAGGAGTGTGTGTGTGTGAGACTTGCGGTGTGGCACCCAGAGAGTTCTCAAACGAGAGAGCGCGGGTCGAGCGAAGAGCTAGCTTTCACCGCATGAGAACCAAGCAGATGTTCACGCAAGCGTTCGACGCTTACCTCGACTGGATCACGGAAGCAGGTAGCCGGACTCTCCACAGCCCCTGTGTAGGAAGCGCTGCTCGCCACTGTTGCCACTACGCTGACTCTAGCGCGTTGTGATTCCCGCTGCCATCGCTCCTCGAGCTGTTGAGAAGAACAAGCTCCCGTAGTTGCACTTGAATTTTAAAACAGCCCCAAAACCAATGTTGTTGAGATTTGGAGAGAAAAATTATTATAAAATTAGTTAAATCTTAGCTTGTGCAATATTTTGTCTCAGTCCTGTTATTGATTGTGTGCCAGCACGTTGCAGTAGTAATCGTCAATGCTTATTCCTGTTCCTGTGATTACGTAGCTTAGAAGGACTGTAAGACCCAGCTAGGGTTTACTGAATACACTAACATTTTGAAGGTTTTTCTTAATTTTTTTTTCTACCTACACATGATAATGTGCAGAAAGGGTAAAGATATAGAAAATTTATGCTAAATTTATTTGTCAGTATTTTTAAAGAAATTTTTTTACAATAAATGTCTATGATTTCGTTGAAGGAGGGAATAAATGGTATCTGTACTTACACTTGTATAAAGCACGTTAGTTTAATTTTAAAACAATTGCAGGCAAGCATCAAAAACAGTCTAATGTTTAGGTTTTCTTCTTTTAACAACTGCATGTAAATTTTGCACATGGCATTTTAATAATGTAGGTACATATTCTGATTTTTTTTTTTAATTTTTTATAGTTGTATTTTGCTGCGGGCCTTATAATATTAAAATGATAATAAAAAAATAATAAATTATTTTCAAAAGGTTTAATTATGCTTATTCATTTAGCACATTGAAGTTATAACTGCCATTATGACTGATTCATGAATCTTGCAAGCTCATTGCGGCATCATATTCTGTATAAGTTATTTTTTTTTGGGACTAATTACATTGCTTTTCGTGAGAAAATGTGTCTTTATTTTTAGTTTTTAGGCAAAAACAAACTGATGTCTCGGTAGAGTTGCAGGACCTTGTGACTGCCGTGATCACCAAATGTTGGAATTTATTATTTTTAAATTGAGAAAATGTTTTCTCACAGTGAAAAGGGTTGTTCTTTTAGATGCAATACAACTTGAAGGTGATATTGTTGCACTCTTGTAAACATCAGAGTACCGCTGCTAGTCCCACAAGGCTGTCTGTTAAGGTTGTCGTCCGGCTGGTTTGCCAAACAAGTGCAGATTCAAGAGTTAACAGGTCATTTATAAACCGTCCTACATTTATTAAAGATGTCTAGACAAGTTTGATGTTAAGACTTAATTTATAAACCGTCCTAGATTTATGAAAGATGTTTAGACAAGTTTTGTGTTATGATTTCATTTATAAACAATCCTAGATTTAATAAAGATGTCTAGACAACTTTAGTGTTAAGATTTAGCTTTTTTCAATATGTATTTTTTCGTAGCGATAAAGGCTAAAAACACGGGTATTTCCACTGTAGTTTTGGCTATCAAATATTTGGTAACCAGTATTGTAAGAAACATAGGGAGGAGCGGGCGGCCTGTTTCTTTGATATTCGACCTTAAAGTTACATTTGCATACCTAGCTTAGAACTGTGGAGAGGGCTACCTATAACAAGAGATTTTAGGTGATACGGAATACCTCCCAGTTAGGGGTAGAATCCAAAAATTAAAAAAAAAAAAAAAAAAAAACTATTTTATTGCATTTTCAAAGTCTTGAAAAGGCAATATTCTAACTATGGATTTATCTGATTTTAGGGTATTAAAGTTTGAAATAAACACACCTAGAGTAGCACTAAAAATGTAAAATAAATACATTTTTACGATTAAAATTAACTGACTTCAAAGGGCAAGGTCAGCCTTAAATGGATGTATTTTTTTGGTTAGAAGGGCTGTTTATGAGGTTGTTGGGTAGAGGCAGTCGCCTCCATTGCCAATGGCACAGGGTCACCGCTCGAGTCTCATAGAGCTGCGACTGCTTGTCTGGCAGCTTGGCCCAGGCGTGCAGACTCGAAGAGCCAGTGCTTCCGTCAGTGCCTCCGTGCTTGTAGAGTTGGTGCACCCGGCCGGTGGCCACCTCTGTCCGCTAGTGTGTGTGTGTGTGTGTGTGTAGTGTACAGTGGCAAGGGCGCCCTCGTGATAGTTTATAAGGGGGGGGGGCCTAAACCTGGGGGGGGAGGGGGGTTTGGTGTATTTTTTAACATTTTGGAAGACGAATGGTCACTTTTAAGTAAACGTGTAAAAAAATGCTACGTAAAAAAAAAAAGAGCGCATGTGACTCGGTACACGTGATGGAAGTGAAACTTCTTTGGCAATTCACACCTCGACTTGTAAGTATATCGTAAGGGGTGAATGGCAGAGAGAGAGAGAAAGAGAGAAACAAGAAATATTTTTTTTAAATAAAAATGTATCAACAAAATTATTACTCACTTCAAAATAAGCTCCAACCCCGTTGTGTTGCCCTCTGCCCTGATACCTTACTGGACGCCAGCGAGTCAGTTGGCGTCAGACGCAGATGCGACCCGCCTATCCCTGCAGCACGGCGGGGTTCCACCTGAGCCGCACTAAGCCACGTGGAGCCCGCTCGAGGGAACCAGTTCTCCGCGCCGTCCGCAACCTGTTCTCCGTCCTTTTAGCATCAGAACCACGTTTCCCAAAAAAATGTTTCATTAAACTTCGGCCTTGAACTTTTACTACCATCGCGCCCAAAGAAGTTTCACTTCAAAAATATTTCGGCATTGAACACTTCTACGCAGTACTGACTTTTACTTGAAGGGAAAGATCCCCTGACCAGGGGGAGAGGGGAGGGCGCCCTTGCACAGGCTTGTAGCGGTGTAGCGCGGTAGTGGCTTGACCCCGGCTCTGTGTCCCCTCGCCAGAGAGTTTGCGAAAGAGAGAGAGAAGGTGGAGAACCGGCAGACGTTCCTGAAGCTGCGGAGGCAGCAGCAGCTGGAGCGCGAGCTCAACGGCTACGTGGAGTGGATCTGCAAGGCGGGTGAGTGGCCGCGCCCTCCCGACTGTCCCGGGCTCCCTCTGCCGTCCGTCTGGACGGGCCGTACCCTCCAGTTTCTTCTCTGACGTGATAACGTCTTATAAGTCGATGAACACCAGCTGCACGCACGAAAAAAATTGTCACGTTCCGCCCGAGCCGATCGTGCAAGAACCTGCCAACCACCGTGCGAGGAAATCTTCTATAATATCAAACAGGTTAAGGCGGGGCTTTTTAACTAATTGTTCGTTTTATATTTAAACATATTATTTAAATTAAATTTTCGCAAAAACTGTAAATAATATTTGAAAATTAAAAAGCATGCAATTTTTCATCAATGTTTTCTTATGACGTTATCACGTGAAATTATCGTCCGTAAACCGACTTTACGGACAACCCCCTGTTTATTTTTTTTGCTGAATATCTTTACACACTCTAGTGAAGCCGAATCATGTTACTTGTGAAAATGCCATTTCTTCATCTCTTCTGTATCGCTCAAATATGCAGCGAGCAGATCACAGTTAATTTTAAACTGTTACATCTCCGGAGAAATTGCCTCCTTTTTTCATTTCAAGGTGGTATGGCTTTTTTCGAGCAGACTGATTTCATTTGAGTACTAACATTTCTCTTTTTCACACTTGGAATTCATTTCAAACTATGATGACGTTTGATAATCCAGCAAAATCATTAATTAGGCATGGCCATCACCCAGAACGTCCCGGATGAAAGTGGTGGTTGTGCATTGGACCACATCCAAGCCCTGGGAGCCGAGTGAATGGAGCGGTGAGATCACAGGCCTCTCGCCAAGGTTATCTGGATTCAGTCTCCTATTGTTCGCAAGTGGGGAATCTAGCGGACATTGCCACTAGCTGGTGGGTTTTCTCGAGGTACCCTGGTCCCTTTCACCCATTTATTCCATTCTCATCTCTTCACCCCTCATCGTACCTAACGGCTCTAGTCTGGACAAGGCTTTAAGCCTTAATTCATTCCTTTGTTCATTTATTCATTCGTTTGTGCCATGCGTGAAGCTGTTCTCTCGCCACCGGCTCTTGATTGGTCTTTGTGAGTTCAGTATCTGCTGACACTGTGGTGGTTCCTGGTGCGTGTTGAGGGAGTGTACAGTGCCGTGCAAGCTCAGTGCGGCTCGCAACACTTCACCAGTTGCCACCGTATGAAAGATAAATTGATAAGCTGGCAAGAGGGCTCAAGAAAGACTAACCACACGTACCAGTTCCAGCAGTCACATCTGCAGCGACTGTAGTAACAGCTAGACGGCTTGCTACTTAACTGTTGGTGCCTACGTACTGAGTCTGCAGTACAGCATTTCATCCATGCTTCATTGTATCTTGTCTTCCCTGTAGCTCACAGTTCCTACAGCAATTTGTTATCGAAACATAAATCACTGGGTTAGTATCATAACAAAGGATAATATTTATTACAGTATTAAATTTTTTTTTATGCTTTTGTAGTGTATTGGTGTGAGTCTGACATTATATGCTGGATGCATGTATATATTTACGAATACTCATCATTATTACACTCCAAATTGGCCCGGCTAGACAATTTGGAATGGTGACAATTCCTAACACACTCGAAGGTATTATGCTGTTGATACGTGTTTAAAATACTGTACTGGAATTCTGCTATGGGTTTTGGCTCGAGTTGTTTTAAAAGTATATAAAATTGTAGTATTGTCCTTTGAAATTTTTATTCTTGTTTCCAACACGGGATGAAACACGTTCCCTCATAAATTTCAAAACAGTTGCAGCACATGTGCTCACACTTATTTCATTTCATGAGAAGTTACTGTCTGACCTTTTTTTCTGACGACGAATGAAGAGACGTCCCGTAAAATTCCCCAACTACACTTGTAGCGGGTACAAACCAGGGGTGCAAGGTCACTTGGTGATAGCCACACTAAATTTCGCGGTCACCATGGGTCAGTGATAACACTCGTGGTCAATAAAATTATAAATGACATTGATTTCCGAAAGAGGTTTATTTGTGGCCGACCTGGACCAATGAGCATTAAATTATTCCTCCATCAATTCTTCATTGTTTTTTTAGCGATTTGACCGGTCAGGACGTCTAGTGACAGACTAGTTGGACAACCAGCTTCCTTCCTTGTCCAAGGTGGACCAGAGTGAGGCAGCCCCTTGGACCAATCAAAACAAACATTGCCTTACAAGGAAATACATCAGGCCCTTCAGCTTCGAGGACAGCTCCGTAAGGATAACAGATACATCGTTTTTTTTTTCTTAAAGTTCTGGAGCAACACATCAAGCCAGGACATAATGCATCCTGATTGGCTGTTGATAATATCGTGCTGCGTTTATGGGACTCGACATAATATCCTAGCTTTGGAACCACGCTCCTATGTGAGGGATTTTTCCGTTAATGATATTGAGAGAGTAACTATACCTGATTGTCGCGCTCCTTTACTTTCTTTCTTTCTGAGACTGGTAAACCGTCCAACTGTGTCAGAAACAACAACCAACCAATACTAACATGGATCTTCACCATGTTAATATAATACCCATATAAAATAATCAAAAGCAAGCTATTTTTAAGTAAAATCTCATTACGGTCACAAAAACCAAAACATGAAAAAAAATTAATTCAATGGCGTTTTAGAAATAAATTGCTGGAAGATCTCCACGAGCAAATTTAAAATCTTTCCAAATTAAATACGTATACACAATTAAACTAGGGCACCATGACTTTGAATTATATAATCAGCTGCTTTGCTGTGATTGTAACAAACAAACTTACAGAAGGAGAGGCCAGAAATCTGCAATGTACAGTCATACCATAGAATCTGTCATTCTAAAGAGTGTCTGTAAAAATAAATAAAATAAAATAATTCCCACTGCAGTAAAAAAATGGTAACTGTATTGCTGATATTTTTTTTTCAGAGGAGGTTATCCTTGCAGAAGAAAGAACAACAGAGGAAGAGAAAATGCACATAATAGAAGGTATGATAGTTTCTCCATAACTTTCATGTTTCCTGAAGGATTGTATGTTAAGCTTTATTGAATACAATGCTTACAAATCTGTCCCACCCTCCAACCAAAATAAGTTATACCATATATGTGTGTTATTAGTTCTATTTTGAGTGTGTTGGGGGGAGGGGGGGCGGTTTCTGTTGATTCTTCTGTAATTAAGTATACATACTTTGGTTCTTGGTTATAAACAAGCACTTTTTAAAGGATTTTTTCACTCTAAGGAATGTATTTTTGTATCCTTTCAAGATATTTGACATTTAGTATCAATCAAGTTGAAAGTACTTTCATTACCAAGAGCCAGCACCTGAGGGTTATCAGGTGTGTTGTGATCAGTGGTACATGCAGGGGGGAGGGAGCATATGTCCTTAGGTCTCCCTCGCTTGTGCCAGGAAACAGTGTTGGCCTTAGATTTTGCGGGGCCCTCAGCCATTTACTTTTACGGGGCCCCAAATATTTTGGAAAGGGGCCCTTATGGGGGGGCCTGGAAGATATGGAATAGCCTTCCCCCAAAAAATTTGAAGACTAAACTTAAATATTTTTTAAAATCAAACTCGAACATCAGCTTTAGTGATTGTTAAGCTAATTTGTATTAATAAATAATGATATTCTTTCTAAATATACTCGAGATGGTTTTTATAAATACTAATGATAGAATTACGGGGAAGTTGCATCATTCCATTAGAAAATAATATTTTTTTAAAAAAAATTTATAGTAAAAAAACCATAAAAACTCAGTTGAAAAGTAAAATATATTGATTGGCTCTTTGAATTACATGCTAATAACAATTGAATACTCCTGTTTTCTCATTAATGCCCATGTTTTACACAGAAAACTAGCTGAGCAAGGGAAAAGGCCAGCTGTTATGTTGAGTTCTCTCCTAATGAAAGTCTTATTACCTTCTTTCCTAAATGGGGACTTGAAGGGAATAAGGGGTTATAAAATAAGGTCTCGACATTAACTTCAAGTTCCACTTTAATTTACTACTAACTATTGCAATTGTCTTAGCCGTCACCCGTTGAGTTAAATCTGTAAGATATACTTAAGTCAATCTACGTGCCTCGTCACACCTGTGAGTCTCTTACCTCCGCTCTCTTGTCTCGCGCTCGCGGCAGACCTCACGGCGAGGCGGGAAGCGGCGGCGCGCACCGGGCTCCGTCTCGGCACGGCCACCCCCACCGGGCGTGGCTGCAGTATTTGAGACCTCGACAGTCCTCGTTCCTACCCCCTCTCGACCCCGCTGGCCAGCCTCGTTCCGAAGCGCTGCCCCGGTGTCTGCGCTGACGTCGCAACGAGGCTGCAGGCGTGTCGTAACACTGCGCAGGGTCCTGGGTGGTTGCCCGACTCGCCCGGTCCTGGAGACCCTGTCCCTGTCCCCTAGGCCCGCGGCGGGTGTCTCCCCAGCCGTGCATGTGTCGTGTTGTGTTGCGTCACGCCGATCATTCTGGGTTTTCAGCGAGGAGGAGAGCCGCGGCGAAGCGGAAAAAATTAAAAAACTTGGGGAAAAGTAAAAGCACGGATACCGAAGAGGAGGAGGGGGAAGAAGAAGACGAAGATGGTGAGTGTTTCAGTTGTTCCTGTTTGTTGCGATGCGGGCTGCATCCCTCAGGGGACACTGCCTGTGTTCTGCTAGGGCCGCTCGACGCCCCGTTGGAATTTTGTATTTCACTTCATTTTTTTCTTACTTTTAACTCGCAAATCTGTCCTCACTCAGTCAAAATGTTGAGCAGTGGTAATATTGATTGGCAAATTTGACAAACACAGCTTCACCACCATAACTAAGCACAGTATTTCAACAACTCATAAACGTTGCATGCAGGCATGTTTTCTATCATTTTAATTTTTTTATTTGAATGTGTGAATGACGTTACTTACAAGTACTTTTTCTGAACGTATGTCACTCATCATTGTACATATTATTGCTCATATTACACAAGTAAAAAAACATTGACGTGCTCCGCCTGTTTCCCCGGTGATGGTTGATTTGCGGGTTTGAGTCCCGTGCGCCGGCTAACTAGTAGGGCACTGTTTCTCAGGGGGTCGGTGTGGGCCACTTGGCCACGTGGAAAGACATTGCAGCAGGAAACTCTTAGTTATTGGCCACCCGGAACGCCGGAAGAAGTAACGGTAGACACAGTTTGTATGACGTTGCTTTACTGCACCGAACCACTCTGTACACGGTGCTGTTCGCAGAACTGGCCCTTCACGTCTGAGTGCCGTAGCTCGTTCCAACACACAGTACTAGTTTCTCACCAATGGTGGCACGTATGACGGAATTGAGTACCACGCCAAAACATACGTCACTGATTAACACAACGGGCCAAGAAATGTGGTCCTTAACGAAGACGCAAATGTACACTCGAATAATTATGACCCAAGAACGAGCTGTTCAAACAAAATACGTCACACAAGTCCGTGATGCCACGTGCACCATGAACACTAACACAGTAGTACGCACTGTGCTTGGTCGAAGGGCCCCTGTAGGTACGCATCCCGCAGTATCACTACATGCCCGTCTGGCAAAATCCCAAGTGAAATTAATGGCGAATGAAGACGTTTAGCCCGGAGGCAGCCCTGTGCGGGTAAGGCCCGACCGACACCTGCGGCAGGATGGCAGGGACAGAGGAGGAAACCGCGCGATGTGGCCCTTCGACTGCAAGATCCCCTTGTCCCAGTGCGACTTGATAGGCCAAGCTGCGGAGCTGAAGAAACGGCTCTATAAGACTCACGACTATTGCAGCTGAGGTGGAAGGTGGCGTCGAGGAAGTGCTGGCTCCGCGGTGCACTAGCGTGTCCGGTCTCTGCACCGAGAGAGCGACGACTGAGCCCGCTCCACGCGGCACTGCGCAGCGCGTATTGCTTTTGGCACGCGGAGTGCGCAGAAACAAGAGATGGTCCGGGCCAGTTGCGTTAAGAGGGGTGCCTCCCGTTTTCAGGTCAAGATTTCATATTTACAGTAATTACAGATAAACGTGTAAACTTTTTCAATTGTTTAACTTTCACGAAATAAAAAATACGTACAGCGCATACTTTTTTTTTGCATAATTAGCTGCCAAAGTTACATTTTTAACGTTTTTGGGTTGTACAAATAAGGAGAAATTAATTTATTGCAGAACTGAAATTTTTTAGGTTTAACTGCAATGCCACTCTGGCTACTTGAAGAAATGGTTTGAAATTTCTTTCAGAAAATATTAATCAATTTTACCTGGAATTTCAAAATTCACAAATTTGTTACGATTTCGACAGCCAAGAAACATGAAATGGGTTTTTGTGATAGAATGCAAACCATACCATGAAGTAGCCAGTGGCATTGCAGTTAAACCTAAAAAGTTTCAATCATGCAATATATTAAATTATTCTTATATGTACAACCCAAAAACGTTAAAATGTAACTTAGGCAGCTAATTATGCAAATAGTATGCGCTGTATATATTTTTCATTTCGTGAAAGTTAAACAATTGAAAAAGTCTAAAAGTTGATCAGTGATTAATATAAATACGAGGGTTATTTTTTTTTCAACCTCCGATCGGCTGTAATATAAAAACGGGTATGAATTGGGAAATTATTTTAATGTCAAAAGAAACATACATCTTTACTCTATTTTTCCACATAATCACCGTGCAGATTGAGGCATTTGTCGTACCGATGCACCAGCTTTCCAATACCCTCTGCATAAAATGATGCCTCCTGCCTATTCAGCCACGTTTTAACAGTGCCCTGCAGTGTGATTACAGTTTCATTTCTCCATGGCATGCCCATTAATCAATACCCTAATCACTCGTACACGAATCGACACGTCTCGTAGTGTTTACCCCCTTCCACCAACCATGTGGAGCGGCCAACTCACACCTCAGTTGAAGCTTGGTTATGGGAATGTCAACATGGCTGCAACGATAAACTGTACGGCAAAATGCGAGATGCGTGGAGTCATCCGTTTCTTACAGGCAGAAGGGCACACCAATAAAATAATGACCCGAAATGGAGGGCACCCCCTTAATGAAAGCGCACGGTGAATAACAAATGACTTAACTAAATGAACAAATATATTTACAGCCGGGTGACTGATACACAGCGGATGCACACACGACGGTGTGACGTGATTGTCGCGCTGGCGGCTATCGCTGAATCGGCCGCGGGGCCGTTCTTTCCGCTGCACTTCACACGTTGGTAACACTGCGCCCGCGAGAGAGGGGGGGAGTATGGGCACAGCCCCGGAGGAACGGCAGTGGCAACAACGGCCTAAGCAACCGGAGGGAGCACTGGAGGCGACATTGACATAGACACAACCATAAATTATTAATGACTCTATTTTGTGCCTTGTAGAAGATAATCATTAGTACCTACCTTCAGATTATATTTTTATAATCTTTGATGGTTTTGTCATGTCAAATGATTACACCATTTATTTCAAACATTCCTACTTCAACCACTTAGGCCTATTGTTCATCCCATGTCATTTCACATTATTGAATTTTGAAAGATTGTTTTATGTCTGTTCTTAGTGGTCACTATCATAAATGTTTTTACAATATTTTAACCTTGAGATTTAAAAAAATAATTTGTGTTACAGAATGTTGATATTTTTGTTATTGTTATGATACTTCATGTCATAAATCTTGCACATATTAGTTTTTTTTATTTATTTTAAATAGTTCCAAAACATACAGTATCTGTAACTTTTTCCATAATTTGAACTTGAAATGTGAAATGTGTAATGATTCATGTGAATCAATATAAACACAAGTAGATAGCAAGAATTAGTGAGTGTGTTATTTCTTTGTGTCTCATCTTATCAGATTTTGGTGTACTTAAATGTTATTTTTCATCAACTCTTTAAAATTTTGCACTCATTTATTTACATGTAATTTCTTTACCCTCGAGGCGATCACAGAGCTAAAGTGTTGTCTTGGCCATTGTGTTTCACTCAGCCACCTGCCACTGTGTGGTTGCACCACATTCATGAATCCTAATTCTTTTTTTCAGTGCCTAAGAAAAAACTGAAAGGTACGGAACAACCAGCACGCAGCTGAACATGTGTGTAGGCAGTTATGTAACTAGGAAACTTTTACACACTTGACTGGTCCGTTTGTCCATTTGTAGTTCAGTTGGTGGCTCAGCGTTCATTAGTGGTTCCTGTTGGTATCGTAATGATGGCATTGTTTGCGATCATAGACAAATCCCTTCTGTCGGACTGTGTCCTTAGCGGCAGCCTATCACAGAAGTTCGTGTTCGTGTTAGGTCTCGACTCAAGTATCCGATTCACAAAAAACTGTTTTTTAATAGTTACAGTAAAATCATTCCCATTAAAAGGTTCAGACTGTGTCACTTCGAGCATCTGCGTTACATTAACATTGCAGTGACTACATGACTGTCAGAAATACAGCATTCCGAATTTTACTGAGATAAATCAAGTTTCTAATAATAGTAATTTTATAATCAATATTTTCTATTTTGACGTCGTGGCTTTTAATCACCCAGCAAGTGCAATAGTAATGACCCATCATTTTCAATTGTGATTTTTACAATTTGCTAAGTAAATTTAAATCTCTTCTGTTAAGGTTCTGTGAACAATTAATATATCACACTTGCTGTCCAAAGGGATAAATTTATTCAGGGCTTAATAAAATGTGTCTGGAATCAGAGGTGCCCTGGAAACGTTTTTATTTGTTGTGCATTTTAGATTTTGATGCGCTTAGTTCTTGTGAGCATTTGCTGAATTGTCTGGATTCCAAGAGCAAGTACGAGGGCTCCCAAGGCAGTGACCCTTCCACCACCACCACCACCCCCATCTCTCAGGGAAAATTATCAAGGGGAATCTCTTAGATGGCATGACGAGTTCTCCGCATTGTCCGCAACCTGTAGTAGGGGGAGGTCACCGGTTCTGGGGCACAGTAAACAATCAAACAGGTTGGTGTGTGACCACGTGTCTGGGTGGGCGTGGCAGCAGGTGGGCGTGGCACCACGTGGCACCACGTGGCCAGGTGGGGCGTGGCCAAAAGCCACGTGGAGGGAATCCTCAGGTGGTTGTTGACGTCACGTCGAGCGTGGTCTGCTCGGGCGACGGAATCTTGGTTCTAATTTAAGAAGCTAGGGAGCGCTAGTGTCGCACGCCGCATTTATTTTTAAAAGTACAATAATGGGAGGTATCGCGGCGGCAGAGATTCGATCCGTCAACCCTTGGATTGGTAGTCAGCAATGCTAACCACACAGCCATGAGGCCAGTTGGAAATAATAATTTAAGATGTGTATATATGCTTATAAAAATTTTGTTTCGTGTTGTGGAAGTTTTAAAAACGTATTTAGTCTGCCATGTTTATTTTTTTATAGTACTTGGCGGGAAATTTAAAATATATTGTCGGCTGCTAGTCTGTCCGCAACCTATTCTCCATCCTTTTTGCGTCAGATCCATGTTTCATTCAACTCGAACTTTTAGTATTGAACACTTCTACGTAATACCGACTTTTAAACCATTTTCTTGAAAAACTATTTGTAATAGAAGCCGTAAATAATATTTAAATGTCAAACACTATGTTTCTACAACCCATTATGATCATGTTGGTTTTTGATGTGCTTGAGTACGTAGAATACATTCAGGCCTACAACTTCATGCTGAGTAAAATATGTGATTTTTAAGTAAATGAATCCAGTAAACGCAAAGCCACGTTAGTTTCAAAACAAGTATTACTCTTTGAAACTAAAACGCGCACGGAAATAATATTTTGTGTGGTTTTATTGTACAAGATTTATATTTTAATGACATCGACTGGAACAGATATAATTTTTTAGGAATCATCCCTGTTCATGACATCTTACAATTGCTGAATTTGTTTGATTTTATGATGCATAAATATAGTATTGGGTTTTTAAGATTTGAGAATGGGAGAGGCCAGCCATATTAATGACTTCCTACATTTTCACGCAAATTAATCAACATTTAAGTAAGTATGAATAGAGCAGGTTGTTTAGCACAGAGGTAATTCAGGATGTGGCACAGAAACAAGGGCAGCTATTCAACTGTCACATTAGGATAAAATGCTGATAATCACAGTTGCATAATTTATGCGAGACTCGTGTTTAGTTCAGTATGACACTGAGCTCTGTGTGTCAAAGCACAACCTCTCCTTACTTGCGGTCAAATCAACTGAATGAATGAAATACCAACCAGTTACAGTCTGAGCACAAAAACCTGCTGAAGGTAAAAACTTGCCTTTTGGAGAAACTTGAGGGTGAATAGAGATATGCGTCTTGGAATCCATGGCATCTTAGATTAGAGTAAAAATTGTACTTTATCATTCAACGTGTGTTTTAATAGTCAGGATGTTTGACTGGTGGAAAAAAAAAAAAATACTGGGTTAGATTCTCAACCGGATCCCCATTTATTCATATTGAAAATTTTTTTCTTATGATAGATATCAAGTGGTCACACAGAGTCTTGTAGTTCAGTTTTGGTGATCTAAAAATTTTTTACAAAAATTCTGCAAAGAACGAGATACTGGTTGATACGGAGGAAGTCTGTGGTTTGCTGCCGTAAGGAAAGAGCCTGGCGTTCTTTTTCTTGAGGCTGAGCTTCTCTGCCGTGACAGACCCCAATCCAGGTGTGTGCGTGTGTGTGTGTGGCGGTGCGTGCGGTATAGTCGTGTGCGTGCGTCTTGCTGTTGAAATGCGTTTTGACTCACATGTGTTGCATGTGCGTCCATGGGGCGACCGCGAAAACTCCCTCTTTGCGTCTGCCCGGGTCGTTTTGCGCGGCGCAGCCACGTGTCGCGCAATTCAAACCGATAACAGCTTTGCGTGAGACATGGCAATCATAACAGACAGTACAAGGCCTTTGCTTAAGTGTTTCGGTGAACTTCGGGAAGTAATTTTTGTAACCATATTTTATCTGTTTACTGGTTAGAAAAAATCATAACCCACTTGAACGAATAATTATATACAAACAGCATACAGTTCTCGTATCATTATTAACAACAGATTAACAATTACTACTGTTCTGAATTTCCTTACAGACTCTACGTTGAGTTAGAAGTAACACTACTAAATTATTTCTTAAGTTCTGTAATTGAATTGGTTACGAATATAAGTTACTTAAAACAAAGATTTTGATTTAATTTTCATTAAAACTGTAGGATTGTTTTGATTTAATGTACGGGTCCAAAAACCTTTTTTATGGCTTAGAAAAATAAAAAATTTTCCATTTGCGAAACTTATCAATTTTTCTCATAAATGTGAACAATATAAGTAATAGGGACAACCATATGTCCTGGATGTCACTATTCAAGCAAAGCATAAGTTAGCTTTAGTATTTTGGAGGACTTTTAAATTGGTAATTGTTATACTAAATTAGCACATTTCGTAGTTCTTCAGTGCAACGAAGTGTTGGTTAAATTTTTTTCCTACCAAGATATGCATTTGCGAAATTTGCAGCTGTTAGCTTGAAAGAAGTGAGTTGCGGCAGGCTCGGGCGGTGTGTTGCGTCGCGGTCGCCCCAGAGCGAGCAGTGCTCTGTCCTGGACCCCTCCCCCTCCACTCCCGCCTCCCAGACAGCTTGAACTCGCCCGGCCTAGCTGCTAGAGGTGCCCGCACCTACCAGGCGGCCCGCCCGCCTGGCGTCGCAAGACAAACACATGAACCAGTTCAAAGAGAGTAACCTCCGTCGCCGAGACGCCCCGAACAACTGTGCGACTGGAACACTCCCTGTTGGCATTCATCTGCGGTCATTTGCTTGAAAATACAGGTGTCATCCCCTCACTTTAAAATAAAAATACTACCTTGCATTGGTTATTTTGGAAATCAATTAGCATCCAAAAAAAAGGTACTTTTTTCAGTATATTAATGAAACAAATTAATTTCGACTGTGCTTTAGTTATCTTTAACATGTTGGTATATGATTATAACATCTATACAAGAGTGCTGTTGTCTGTTTATGTACTTTTTCGCTAACAGAAATAGAGAAACAATCTTCACTAAATGGAGTTTTGGTTATGCAGTAACGTTTCAACTTTTCTCTGATGCACGCATTTTCTGTCCATTTTTTCGTTACGTTTCGAAAGCTGTTCCTCACGTGCGCAGTTCGTAACGTGACTTTTTTGCTTTTTCCCCCCCGAGTGTGGTCGTAAACCTGCTCACTGCCTCGTAGCTCCACCACACTTTGCGGCACTAGTTTACGGCACCTGCAACAGGGTGTGGCAGGGTGTGGCAGGGTGGTTGTTCGTTGGCGGTTGCCACGTGTTTTGACCTGGTTTGTGCCACTTTCCGCCACTCGGGCGCTGAGTGTTTATGTTTCACTCTTGTCCTGCAGGCTGTCTCAAACAACATCTTCAGTCGCACAAGCAAAACAAAAGTACTGTATGTATTTATTTTAATGTAGTGTAGTCTTATATACGTACCGCAATAATTCAGTTGCAAACAAGTGAAGGTCATCTTATTTGGACCAGCTGAAAAAAATTTGGATGTCTTTACTTTTGCTTGACTAGTAGTTAGTGAGAATCTGTTTTGTTTTTAATTAATGCATATTTTATCCTATTAATTAGACTTAAAGTCGTTGAATTGAATCATTAAATAAAAAATAAATAAATGTTCTTTCTAAGTAGATAAAACATTGTTTAGGTGTGCACCAAAAAGTTATATCGGTTTGAATTATAGTACATTGTATGTCAGTAACAAATGCATGAATTAAAGTTTTAATAGCCTGTGTCTTTTAAACAGATAGTCTACCAAATTTTTCCATGCTTCTCTTTCATCTGTATTGAATATATTTCTGTTGCTGTTACTTTTAGTACACACATTAAAAAAAATTACAGTATTGAAATATATATTTTTATTATTATTTCAACTAACAACAGTTTTTAACCCATAAACATTTCTACCTTAAAATTTATTTTTCCTGTGAATTTAACATGTGTTTTTATATTCCAGCCTGTACATATTATGAGTGGCCTTGCATTTAATGTCTTCTTAAGTTATATTTGTTTCTTATAAGTAAACCATCTTATGTTCAAATGGTCTCACATTTTATAAGTTATATATTTCTAACAGTAATATTAGTCACTTTAAATTATTTTAGAGTCATGTTATATTAGGGCTAGTCTTGGATTCAATACCGTTTTGTATCTAAAGCCATCCTGCATTTAGGTCAGTCTATATAACTTTAAAATGCCTACCCTCTTTACTAAATTATATCACACAATGTGGTGGTATTTATAATTTTCACAATAATGAGTTTTGGTCACATAGGAAGTAAAATTTTTGTTAGTAAAGGGAAAGTCCTGTTCAGAGGATGTGTAGGATGTGTGGAACTCATTTTAAAATAATGGTCAATTTAATATATTTTAGAATTAATTCTTGCATTTTAACTCATATTTAGCTGAAAACCAATTTAAATAAGAGAAAAAGACTTCATGTTTGGTGAATAAACATGCTTTAAAAACTCCAATTGCTAACATCCTGAATCATGAAATATATAGGACCCTGACCTATAAGTCATTTGGCTTATGGCAGTAATAATTATGGTACATAATATGAATAAGCACATTGAGCCTAGTTGGCTGTGAACTAAACATCTTGCAACAAGCATAGAGAGGCCAATAGTGCAACATATCTATATTACCTAATTAATGTTACCATTTTTGTTATGTATCGAGAATAAATTTTTTATGTGTGTGTGTTTTTGCACTTCAAGCTGAAAATACTCAACTTATGGTTATGTTCTTTTCCATCTGAGAGACTATCAGTTCTGTAAATTTTGTTGTATTTTTTGTCAAGTAATACATAAGTTTAACTTCTGCAGGTTCGCAAAGCTGTCAGGATTTTTAGGGAAAATCATTCATGTTATAGCTACTTGAGTTTTATCCCAAGTCAACTATATTAGGCAGAACAAAGGTCTCACTGTTACACCTTGCAGTTTTCTACCTTCCAGTACTTTTCCTTACTCCACAAGTAGGTGTGCTTTTACCACACTTATCAAAACATACATAGCAGATATGCCAAATTTTACCATTTTTTACTGGTCATGGTTTATCTTGCAAGTATTTTCTTTAGTCATAGCAGTAGCTAGATAAATCGACATAACCATTTATTTATGTTTTTGATTCAAATGAAAAAAAAAATTAATGTGTCGGCTTCATTTAATTTGTCGTTCATCTTTGGTGAGTTACAAGAGTGGTGCAAGAAATCATATATAACTCAGTAAAATTAGTTTTTAGCTGTTTCTGATCAAGTGTGCATTTTTTCAGACCTTTTTTTAACTTTGTCCCTTATTTCCGTGTCGCCAACCCGCAAACCCAGGACTGGTCGCGTGGAGTTACTGAGGCAGGCGACCTACTTTGCTGGTTATTTGAAATGGTTCATTGTTGTCTCTATTGTGTTGGTAGTGAAAATAGTTTTGTTTTGCTGCATAGTCTCCATTCTAGTTCAGTTTGGAAACGGACATGACATAGCTAGGCTGTAGATAAGCTTCTAGGGCTAGTGTGTAGCTTTGTCAATTCCATCTCCATAGCATAGCTCTTATGTTTAGAACGTTACAGTTTACAGCGTACGCTTAATTTACTACCACTCATGTAGAGCTTACTGTGTAAGGTTGTCAGCGAGATTGTGCATAAATTTAATAGAACTTTGTACGTTATGGTACCGCTTCCGTGTGTGTTTTGTTGGGCATTGGTTGGTTGAAAGTTTGACATAGTCAGAGTACATGTAGATGTTATAGCTGTACATGTTGGTTGTGAGATTGATGACACTTTTGGATTTGGATTGAAATGTTTTTATACTTGTAGTTGATGATCATATTTAATTTGTGTTGTGGTAGCTTATATAGGTAGAGACTTGTGTAGGACTAATTACATATTTATATGTATAAAAAACTGTTTTACATTTTATTTTGATTTACTGTAGTTATCAAATTATATGTACTTTTAAGGGGGCTTACTTTTTCAATATCTACTTTATTTAAGATTGAGAATTTTGTTTTCATAAATGACACTACTTTCCTGTGCAGAGCAGAACATAATCAGTATCAGACTTTTTTTTTTTAAATTTTTAATTTTAATTTTGAAAAGCAAAAGTTTATGTAATGTCTTTTAAACCTCACATTTTGTTACAAAAATAGTTTTATTGATGAGAAATTTCAAATTATTATCTGTTGAAGGTAAGCTCTCTTTCAAACACAAATGATGACAGCTAAGGAAACAATGTAGCTCAAAAAAGTAATGTTTGTACTTGATGTGAAAGAACACTTCAATTTAATTTTAATGTTATTCCTGTTCAATTGCACATTCTTTTGAATTTAAAATGTTAAAACATTTAATTAATTAAAAAAATTATTTTGAAAATCATAAAGTTAATAAGACTTAGTTGGTTCACCTCAAAAATTTATTTAATTCAAAGCAATATAAAATTGATTTTAGTGGATAACGTTTTATTGCATAATAAGTAGTGTAAATTTTTTCGTAAATTATTACATAGCTTCAAAATTGTTTGATTACCTTTAAGTATGTTATTAGTATGACCTTTTGAGCCGAAGCATGTTTTGCAGTTTTAACCGAAGTAGCAGTCGTCTCAGTAGGGCGTTGCCGCTACTGAACTGTCGCAAGTCGGAAGGGGCTAGGGAGGTGTACTTGTAAGTACGTTCAGCAGCGTGTAGCCACGTGCCGGGAGGTCATGGTGACAGCCGTGGTCGTCGCCCAT
The DNA here is from genome assembly GCF_032445375.1 of Bacillus rossius redtenbacheri. NCBI lineage: Eukaryota > Metazoa > Arthropoda > Insecta > Phasmatodea > Bacillidae > Bacillus > Bacillus rossius. Next base: position 5,288,959 of record NC_086330.1, on the reverse strand, counting down.
GCTGGAGCCAGCCCTCTCGCTGGCCGCGGCGCCCCGCGCAAGGTCTCTGTGTCCGTGCCGTGACGCCCGTGTGCTTGTTCCGCTTGCAGGTTTTTCTCGAGCTTCCTATTTGAAATCAAAAGTGAAAAACAAAGGAGCCTGTGTACATTTCTGGAGAGCGGAGAAGAGGTTCAGGTGAGTGGGCCAGCGTGCTGCGTGCACGTTTGTGGCCGTGCACGCGTCACGACTCTTAAATATTTCACCAGCACTGACCCAAATAGCAAACAATGGGCAGTTGACGATACTTTTCATGTACGGTTGGTAGAGACCGGAAAAATTCACAGATTCATTTCACGATATGCTAGAATCCAAACAACTGTACCTTTATATTGCTTCTGTGACTGACTCACAGTTTATTTGAAGGACTTTGAGCCAATGGTAAACCTTCAACCAAAAAAGTATTTAATCGCAAGCGTCCCAGTTGACAGGTGTCACGAGTCAATAGCCAATGAGCAGGTGGCATTTGCCTGAGTGTGTAGGGGATTGTGGAGTCTATCCTAGAGGTCATCGAAAGCGCGAATTTTTCCGGTCTCTAACGGTTGGTAAATGCTCACTTTGAAAGTAATTGCACTGTGGAAGTGAGCGCAAGAAGAAACTTAGGTTTGCTACTTGGGAAGTGTGTGCACGAATGGTTCGTAGAAATTTCTGTGTCAGAAACGAGAAGTTTTTTGAAAACTTTGCCTGGCCAGGTCTGTACCACGTCTACTTTTTAAATTGATTAGAACTCCCACTATCGATTCGGCACTTAGACTCGTGCACTTCACCTTTCGTGAAATTGAAATTCACATGATTGTGCTTTGGGTTTTGTTTAAAAAAAAAAACCTATTTATCAGTTGAGCAATGAGTAATTTAAGCCAGCTTGTAACTCATGGGTCTGCGCCATTGTGCAAGTTAAACCTTATTTCGAACCCATTCATATAGGAAGTTATATCATTAGTAGTTTACCGAGTTGTCTTGGCTTTTAATTTTTTCTTTATCGTACAGCAGAAATGACCAGGAGTTACGGGGGCATCTAGTTTGGTCGAACAGTGAGCAGACTTTCAGCCATCTTGTTGCTCGGGTTGCAACGTTATTGGCCGTTGTCTACACGTTGCACCATAAGAGATATGACACTATAAGAATGGAGCATTGATGGAGTGAATTTGTTGGTGAAGTAAGAGTACTTTGAGAAACCTCTCTGCCACTCACTGCAGCATTCACCGCACTTCCCACTTACGAAAGATCTGGGTGCAACCTCGTTGGGAATCGAACAAGATTCACCGTGGTGAGTGGCGAGTGCTCTGACCACTCAGCCACCGTGTCCCAGTGACGTTTGATTGAATATCGCCGACAGATAGTCAAAACTCTTACGGGAAAGCTATTGAACGCATTATTTTTGTAAACTGGTGGAAGGCCGAGAGGAAACCTTGATCCTGGGCTTCAGTAGTGTCTGCTGTCACTTCCCTCACGTGGCAGGAGTTGGGGGCTTGTTGCGTCCCGCTGTGGAACACAAGCGCACAGGGACGATTGGCCCGTCTGCCAGCCACCGTGCCCCGGGTCGCTGCCGTGCGAGCACGGACACGGTGTTTCAGTGGACCGTCACGTTTAAGATGAGAGTGTGTTTCACATCCTCACAAGGGGAGGACGCGAACTCAGGGTCGTCGATTTTGACATCCCTTTGCGAGGGTAAATTACTTCCCAGTAGCAGTCTACCCTGTAAGGAGAAAACCCGACTCTCAGTTGTTCTCAAGAAATAGCAGATCAGAAACAAGGCCCATCATATGTACTTGTAACATTGCACTAGGAATTGCTAGAGCAACGTAGCCCAGTGGTTGGAGCGTCTGACTACCACGCGGGGCAACTTTGGTTCAATCCCACTTTGAATGGTTTTTAACCTTCTTTTTTCTAACAGATTTTACATATATAATGAAAAAAAATTGTGTTTATTTATTGAAAGTACAAGAAATAAAAAAAAAATATCTTCACCTACCATAGGATAGAGTATAGACCATCTGAATAAATTTACGTATTGTAATTTTTTCCTTGTACATTATTTAAAACATATATTTCTCGAAGTTCTCTGGCCATCAAATTGGTACACCTGAGGGGTCTACTTTTTTTCCCTTCGCCCCCCCCCCCCCCCTCATCCTCCATGAAGACCCTTTTGTCCCGAAGGTAGCTGCCTTGTTTCCGAGAATTAACTGTGGACTGCTAATGGCTGGCTGCGACTTGTGGGAATACAACATTACCCATCGTCTGTGCTATTTCATGCGAGCAGTAAAACCAATTATCAATTGCTAATTTCACGAACGAATTTTTATAAAGTGTCTTACCCCTTGGTCACCAGTGTGCATTGGACTTTAATGATTTCTGACTTTGAAAAGACATTGTTCTATTTATTTTATTTTAAATGTAATTTTAAGTTAAAATTTTAGAAAAAGTTATTGTTATAAATTAATTTTATTTTAATTAATGTTCAACCTTTATTGTAAGTCAACGTTACAGCTTACGGGTATATAAGTTGTGCCTAGTTTTCTGATAGGCCATTTCTCGAGATCAATTGAGGGTTGGGATTTCTCCTTCACACGGTAGATTGCTACTGGGAAGTACTTTACTATCGCAAAAGTATGTCAAAATCGGCAACACGAAGTTTGCATCGTCTCCTTGTCAGTAGCATGCAAGGCAACTGCAACATGGCACCCTGAGTTATGTAAGCACTTAACTTTGAGTTACCTTTATTTGTACGTGGTGTAAATTATGTGTCCCTCATATTTAGTATTAGTATATAAACAGCCATGTGTGTTTTCAGTTTTGGATTTTTTGATGTGATAACGTCTTATAAATCGAAGAACGCCGGCTGCACGCACAAAAAAGCATGACTCTTTGTCACGTTCCGCCTGAGCCGAGCGTGCAAGAACTGGCCAACCACCGTGCGAGAAAATCTTCTATTATATCAAACAGGTTAAGGCGGGCTTTTTAAAAGCAACAATTTAAAATTTTTTATTTATTTTTCCAATTTTGTCATTTCAAATTGATGATATTGATTTGATTTCAGTTTATTTCTATAGGTAACTAATTGTTCGTATTATATTTAAACAATTTATTTTAATTAAATTTGCAAGAACTGTAAATAATATTTGAAAATTAAAAAGTATGTAATTTTTCATCAATGTTTTCTTATGACGTTATCACGTAAAATTATCATCCGTAAACCGACTTTACAGACAACCCCCTTTTTTTTTTACAAACATTGTGATTCTTATACTGATCGCACTTGTATTCGTGAAAGACTGGCAAAACTGGCAAAGTATCGGAATGAAAGCCAGCAAGGCCAGGTGGTGTGCCTTACGAGTTTGCACGTGTGTTCTGCAGGTTCTGGATCCGTCACATGGTAAAAACGCAAGGTTTTTACTGGTTCGTCATCGTGCTAGTGTTTCTCAATACGATGTGCACGGCTGTCGAACACTACGGCCAGCCAGATTGGCTGACAAAGTTCTTATGTGAGTATTCCCTCATCTCGAGACAGAAACACCTTGCGTGGGGCAAGTCAGTCTGTGAAAGTGAGCATGATAATCGTACTCACCTGTCCCACCGCGTGCAAAAACCTTAAGACAAGGGACCCCCAAGGTTACACCTTTGATGTAAAAACAATAACATGCAGTGGTCGGACTAACGGTGAGAAATAATGAGAAATATGGAAAAATTCCATGTTTTCAAACTTGCAAAAATTGCAAACTTGGATTTGTCTAAGGTAGGCCCCTGTGCTGCGTCTGTACTAGCTGAGAGACTCTTCTTTCAATTGCAGAAGGGTGAAAATATTAAACACCCTTTTCAAAGCACTTAGATTTGAACTTTGGTCAATACTTTTACCTTCTACATTTTCTTATAGTGTTAATTTGGTACAGAGCAGAATGTGTCTTTATTAATAAAATGGATGTAACTTTTATTACAATTACAACTTCATTTTAGTACGCATTATATTCATAATAAGATGTAAAATTTGGAATCAGTTATTTTTTTAATTGTTTAAAATTTCCATGTACAACTAAGACAGATATAGCCAGCTTCCACCTATGAATATTTGAGCACTCTCAAGTAAGAGATCCGCAGTGTAGGATCTGCTCATGCTTAATGACTATCTCCCTCCTTGCAGATATCGCAGAGTTTGTGTTCCTCGGCCTGTTCATGATGGAGATGTTCATCAAAGTGTACGCGCTGGGGCCGCGCATCTACTTCGAGTCGTCGTTCAACCGCTTCGATTGCGTCGTGATCTGCGGCTCGATTTTCGAAGTGATATGGACCGCGGTGAAGCAGGCCTCGTTCGGCCTGTCGGTCCTCCGTGCGCTGCGCCTGCTAAGGATATTCAAGGTCACAAAGTAAGTGTGGCCGTCCGTGCCGTGCCGTGCCGTGCCATGTCGAGTGCGCCCTGTGCCGTTGTGGTCCGTGGCGAGGCGCGCAAGAGGCTGCGGAAGATGTGGCTTGTTTTGTTCGACCGGTTGCGTGCGGTGCATGTAACTAGCAGATGCAGGCATGAGCAGTCAGCCCATAATTCATCCACCTGGATTCTAATGCTTTGCGTCTGATGTAAAGATTTTCATTTATTGTATTGTAAACCTAAGATTTGCTCATGAAAATATTTAGTTTTTTTTTTTGTATATGTTTTGCTTGGTTATTTAAACACTCAAAAAAGGCGCTCTGTTTGCTTTAATGAATATTCAATATTAATATTATGCATGGTTGTTTTATAATTTTATTGAATGATATTATATAGAGGGCCCAACTGGTTAATCATGTAATCAGTTCAAACATTACAAACATTTAACAATTTTTTTTTCCATCAATCCTGTATTTTCTTTAAAAATTAGTGCTGTGCAGCTTCACCCAGGACAATATTCGCAATTTGGTTCGACTTCGCGAATATTTCAAACATGACATTAAACATCAATTTGATACTCGCTTCACATCAAAAGAGTAAATAGTATTTCCACATGCGTGGTCTCAGACCCACGCCCGGCTGCGCTCACATGCACCGCACGAAGCCGTCACTTTCAAGGCGCGCAGGGTCGGGAAGAGAGAGCAGGCGGCTCTCAGCGAAGACGAGCAGCCAAGAAGAACGAAGACCACATGCGACCTACGGTCTAGTGCTCGACGACACAGCGAAGTGATGTGCGATTGCTGAAGTTGCTCTGTGACCAGGAACCGATAACAAAGAATTCGTCATAATAAACAATAATCTTTCTTCGCTACGCACGTTGAGTTTTAAATCAGATTAAATTACTGTATTAATTTTTCAAAGTTATTCTGTAATATTTTTTAGGCCTATGTGATGCATTTTGTTCAGCTAATCTGTTATTGATTGCTGTTGCGTGATTTTGGCAGATATGAACTGCTCTCGAACTTAAACTATTCAAATTATTTAACAATAGCACAAATTTTGCACCTGTAGTTCAAGTTATCTTCTACAGAGGGATAGCATCATTTTTGCTATATTTGAATTGCACATTTTACAAAGCTGTTGTATTTAATTAAACATTAAAACTTAAAACTCTTTGGATTGTAAAAAAAAGTCTATAAAATGTGAGAGAAAAAATGTCATAAGTGTCGGTAAGGCTGGAAACTAGGATATAATGTTTATATATGAATGCTAATATAGGAAGACTGTAAACCATTAACTGACAAAAATATTCAATGCTGATTTCTTAATCAAGGTTGACATGGCCGCGGCCTAACTGCCCTTATGCTAAGCGGGGGTTCTCGTCGATACATGTACTGAGATTAATTTGTGGGCGCCTCCCGGGAGAGACTCTTTTTCAAGGCCATGACGTCGCCCATGTGAGGCGTGATTTTAACCCCCCTAAAGCCAATCCTAGTACTCACCACTGGTACGCTCTCAGCAGTGGGCTCTTACGGCGTCCCACAAGCCGTCACACTCAGGATGTTGAAATAAACAATTACAAATAAAGTCGTATGCCCTGGTTTATTAGTTGCTACTTCGCCTACACCGTTGATTATATCACACAACGCCTGCGGCACGAATCCGTTCAGGTGGTGCGACCTGACCACGTGGTCACACTCTAAAATTAGGTATTTAGCACAAAAAGGACCATAGTGGTCACTCGTACAATTATTAAAACAGTCCCCCCGACCGAGAGAAGCCCCGAGGAATTACGAACGAAAGATTTAAGATGATTTAGATTTAACAGAATTACTTAGCAGTGCAGGCAAGCGGTGAGGTCCCCGGGGTGCTGATGCGTCGGCTCTCGGTCGGTGCTGGCGAAGGACTGGGCTGAGCTCAGGGCTCTGCTAGCCTAGCATGGCGTCTTCGTGCCGAACCAATTACTGTAATACGTATTTACGATTACGTGCCACATGAAGCTACAGGTAAAACATGAAACACTTTTAAAATTAGATTACACCTAATGCATGATAAAAACTACTAACTAAAATTACAACAATTTATTATTAGTGATAACCAGTCCGGCTTCGGCGGACTTCGGTTTGCCTCGTGCATGTTCGGTACGTCTTTTCGTTGTTTATGCCATAACTCAATATTAATTACTTAAAGTACATAAAACACTCCCAGCCGATCTGCCGTCACATGCCACATGGGGAAAAATAAGCAAAAAGAGAATTACAATGTTTATCTCTAGTTAAAGGGGTGTGGTGCACTGCTGCTACAGTGCCCTCTTGACGTCTGTGGCGCGCTATTCAAACATAACCTTCCGACGACGTACTCAAGACGGAGCGACTGCCAGTACGGGAAGTGGGACGGGGGGTGAGGGGAAAGGTGGCGGAGGCTGACCAGGCTTCTGGGGCACAGGCCCGGTTGACGTCAAGGTGTTCTTAGTTGATGTCTCAGAGAAGGGTGGTCCATACTGCAAAAATATTGTAATTTTGTGGTAGCACAGTTATTATTTTCTTCAAAACAGCAATCTCTCTTTTGTCATTAATTTTGTTGAAGATTATAATTTTAATTCATACTTTTTGGATTATTCAGATTTTTTCATGATGTTTATGTAACAAATAATTTTGTATGAAAAATATCTCCATGGTGAACTTTTGTTAAAAATTTCTTTAATGTTTACAGAAACTACCTATATCGTTTTGAATGCAAATGTTGGGAACAACTGAAGCTTGCATCAGATTGTGTTTTTTATGTACATATATGTAAATTAGGTGCAATCACTTAAATTATGATTTTTTAAATACAATTAAGACAATATTGCTGAGTATAACTCTTGTGAAATACTATATAACATGTATAAATAATTTGTTAAACCTGGTTTGTATTAGCTTTCCACTATTTGTTTCAGTGCAAATGTTTCATTTCTTGAACTCGAGAAATCCTAATTTAATTCATATGTGTGTATTTCCATTTGCTAGCATACATGTGGCCAGTTGACACATGCTCAAACGTGCTTAGTCGGGTAATAGTACCAAAAGGTTTTTGTCTTCAGTACCTATAATAGAAATGCTGTTTCAATTTGATAATTTTAGTTCCGTTAGTCCGCCAGGGCTTTATGTTGCTGGTTGTGCCTTTAGGGAACCTACTTAAATTATGTTGATAGTGGTGTATAAATAAAGTAAGTAATACTTTTCTTTGGGTCTGAAACAATTTTTGCACGTAACATATTTTGTATTTGTTTCATGTTAAGTTGAAACAGAGCAAAAGGAAACAATGTGCTCAAAAGAGGAAGAATGCATTGATGGTTTTCCCGTTCAGCGACGATCAAACTCCAGATGGTAGATGCGGGGTCTCGCAACAGCAGTTGGTGCTCCTGTGATTGCGAAGCGTGTGAGCTCGGACAACTGGCCACAGATGTGCTACCAGGCGGCCAAGTTGTGTTTGCTCTCGGAATGACAACTCACTCGCAACCTCCCCTTCCGGCCGGGACAGTTAGATATCCTAGCTTGCGTATGCACATGCGCGACACGTGTGACAGCTGATCGAGCGGCTCATTGGTGCAGACGTTTGTTGTGTTTCACTCGCAGATGATTTGTAGCCGAAACTTGGATAATTTACAACTGGACTGCTGGTTGGCTGTAACTGCTATTTTGGGTCTAAAAGCCAAGTTATCTATGTATTTATTTATTTAAAATTGTAACATGCCCACCAACAGATTCAGACTCTTATGGTGGGCATGAAAAAAACAAGGTTGTTAACTGCAAATGTATTGTTACGATTTATAATGTGGGGAGAACTACTGGGTTCCTGAGGGATAGCCCAATTAGGTTTTATTACACAGTTTTATCGATAACTAACATTTGCATCACTAATAAAAGATCTTACTTAAAAATGCCTGATCACCAATTACTCGCACTTAAAAATGTTTATCCCCGAGTCACTCGGTGTCTTGTGAAGTTACACAGTCCGCACTCCTCGCGGAACTCTGTCGCCGAAAACCTGTCGCGGGACTGTCGCTAAGCTCTCGCTGCATCGGCGGCTCTCACGGCACTCACCGTAGTGGGACTCTTGCAGCCCTCGTTGCGGAACTCCCGCGGAGGCCGGCGTCTCAGCTCAAGTAGTCTCTGGCGCCCTTCTAGAAGGTGACGAGCGCAGCTGGGGCCAGTCGCGTCATCCCGCGCCGACCCAACACCCGAAGCGTCGAGAAAAGCGTCGCTTCCCACGCCACGGCCTGCGGAACTCCCAAGGTCGCTCAGCGATAGATGACGGCGCCGAGGCAGGACGATGCGCGGGGTGCGGAGGGGGAAGGGGGTAATGACGACCCTTGTACCCGGCCAGGCGCGCGTGACATGACTTACGTCATTGGCGGCCACATGATACGCGCGTGACATCAGTGACCGTCAGCCAGCTCCTAACCTGGCGCGTGTCGCGGTCCGGTCTCTCGCGTTCGTAACAATGTGGACTCCCACCCCCGTCGGAACCACAGCGGGCAAAACATCTGCAGATGGCCAACACACGACGACAACCGCACCGCATATATGCTAGCAGTGTCGACAACAAACACACAAAAACACAGATACAATAATTAAACACAACCACAATAAAAAATACAATTAATACAAAGGTACAAAATCAAATTATACAAATAAAGTAACATAATATTTTTTTAAATTTATTTATTATTGTTATTTGAGTGCCTGCCAATAGTCACAACCTTTAATAGGCAGGCACTTAACAAATATTTCATAAAATAATACATAATATTAGACATAATCAGTCACAAAAAAAGACAACACAGACATAAAATATGATAAAACAAATAACTGACAAAGACAAAAAATTAAATAAACAAAGTGAAACAGAAAGATTTACATTATCAGTTATAGATTAATTCTAGGTAATAAAGTAACAACAATGAAATATTTATGTGAAATAATTACTGAATTGCATAAAAATAAGGAGCACAAATATCATTCATTGAGATTATTGACTTTAGAAATGGATCAAAACTTTTAAAACAATCATGACAATAATAATAATAACAACAACAACAACAACAACAACAACAACAACAACAACAACAACGACAACAAACAAAATATTTAATGGTTTGGCAGATTTTAGTTTTTTTATGTAGTTCCTGTAAGTAAACTCATTAGCGGCACACTATAGCACTATAAATTGCAATGGATTTTTTTACTTTTCCTGCAGTTTATTTTTATGAGTATTTTTATCATCCTTACAGCAGATGTGATTGGATAGGACTCATTATTAATTAATTTGCATGATTAGGATAAAACATTAAAGATAATCAATGCTGCAGTGTTATAGGGACTTTGAAAATGAATTACGAACCTGGATTCCGCTTTTTGTGTTTCACAGTGGCCTAGAAACATTTGCAGTTGTTATTCATTATCAGAGATATTTTTTTATATGTGCTTAAAAAAAACAATCCAGCATGATGTTTTCACTGTTATTTGGAAATATTGTGAATATTGTTAACATTCTTTAAGTCCTGAGAGTATTTTTCTTTTTTCATAAACAAATATGTCAGTATGAGTCTTGTATGTTTATATGACTTAGGCCAAAATATTATGTGTTTGCTAAGCATTATCATCACTAACATTATTATTAGTTGCTTGATATTTATGGAATTCTAAACATTTATTTAATATTATAATTATTAATTTGTTATATTTTTTCTTTCTTGTATTTTGTCTCTATGTTTGTGTTTGTTTCTGTTTGGGCTCTTGTACTTGAACAGTGCCAGCCTGTTTCGGCCAACACCAAGAATGTAGTAATTAATAGCTAGGGACCGGAAAAATTCGCGGGTTCAATGATCTGCAGGATGAACTCCACAGTTCTACGTACACTCGGTCCAAATGCCACCCACTCATTGGCTGCTGTCTTGTAAGACGTCCCAACGTAGCAGCCTGTGATTCCATGAAGCCATGGCCCAGAGTCATCCAGGTTAGTTTTGAGCCAATGGCAGAGACAGCACTGAGGTACAACTATTTGTATTTTAGCGTATCGCGAAATTAATTTGCCAATTTTTCCGGTCTCTGGTAACAGCACGTGGGTGAATGTCGGCAGATGCCAGCAGTTCAGTTGGAGAGCGGTAGCCAGGGGGGGTTGTGAGTGGTTGCAGGGGGGGTCGAAAGGGGGCGGGTGGCTCCACGTTGCGGGTGTCTGCAGGTACTGGTCGTCGCTACGCAACCTCGTAATCTCGCTCCTCAACTCGATGCGGTCCATCATCTCCCTGTTGTTCCTGCTCTTCCTGTTCATCCTGATCTTCGCGCTGCTCGGCATGCAACTGTTCGGCGGGCAGTTCAACTTCGAGGAGGAGACGCCACCCACCAACTTCAACACCTTCCCCATCGCGCTGCTCACAGTCTTCCAGGTGGGTCGCAGCTCGCCGCTCCAGCAGGGCTCAGGACACAGCCAGCTGTCTGGTACGGGGCTGAGGCGGTGACCATGCTTGGTTGGTGGCCCCAACCGCTGGTCTAATACCCTCCTGATCAAACAACAGGGAGCGATCCCTCACAGTTTCTGTATATTAGGGGGTGCCTCCTATTTCAGATCAAGATTTTATATTTATAGCAATTACAGATAAACTTGTAGACTTTTTCAATCGTTTAACTTTCACAAAATGAAAAATACGTACAGCGCATACTTTTTTTGCATAATTAGTTGCCAAAGTTACGTTTTTAACGTTTTTTGAGTTGTACAAATAATGAGAATTTAATTTAATGCAGATCTGAAACTTTTATAGGGTTAACTGCAATGCCACTGGCTACCTCAAGAAATGGTTTGATTTTCTTTCCGAAAATATTAATTAATTTTACCTGGCATTTCAAAATTCGCAAATTTGTTACGATTTCGACAGCCAAGAAACATGAAATGAGTTTTTGTGATGGAAATGCAAACCATAACATGAAGTGGCGACAGAGGAGTTGCTTGTTCATATGGAGGGCGGCGCGCGTGTTGGCAGATACTGACCGGCGAGGACTGGAACGAGGTGATGTACCAGGGCATCCGGTCGCAAGGCGGCAACAGCAGCGGCATGATCTACTCGCTGTACTTCATCATCCTGGTGCTGTTCGGCAACTACACGCTGCTGAACGTGTTCCTGGCCATCGCGGTGGACAACCTGGCCAACGCCCAGGAGCTCACCGCGGCCGAGGAGGAGCAGGAGGAGGAGGACAAGGAGGTGAGCGGCGCGTCCCCAGTTGGTGCTTTCCTGCTAGATCAGGTACTTTCAGTGGTCTAGTGCATCTACGCTCAAATCTGGTACTTTCAGTGGTCCAGTACATCTACGCTCAGATCTAGTTCTTTCATTGGTCTAGTGCATCTACCCTCAGATCTGCTACTTTCAGTGGTCTAGTACATGTACGCTCAGATCTAGTACTTTCATTGGTCTAGTGCAACTACGCTCAGATCTGCTACTTTCAGTGGTCTAGTACATGTACGCTCAGATCTAGTACTTTCATTGGTCTAGTGCAACTACGCTCAGATCTGCTACTTTCAGTGGTCTAGTACATGTACGCTCAGATCTGGTACTTTCATTGGTCTAGTGCAACTACGCTCAGATCTGCTACTTTCAGTGGTCTAGTACATGTACGCTCAGATCTAGTACTTTCATTGGTCTAGTGCATCTACGCTCAGATCTGCTACTTTCAGTGGTCTAGTACATGTACGCTCAGATCTGGTACTTTCAGTGGTCTAGTGCATCTACGCTCAAATCTGGTACTTTCAGTGGTCCAGTACATCTACGCTCAGATCTAGTACTTTCATTGGTCTAGTGCATCTACGCTCAGATCTGCTACTTTCAGTGGTCTAGTACATGTACGCTCAGATCTGGTACTTTCAGTGGTCTAGTGCATCTACGCTCAGATCTGGTACTTTCAGTGGTCCAGTACATCTACACTCAGATCTAGTACTTTCATTGGTCTAGTGCATCTACGCTCAGATCTGCTACTTTCAGTGGTCTAGTACATGTACGCTCAGATCTGGTACTTTCAGTGGTCTAGTGCATCTACGCTCAGATCTGGTACTTTCAGTGGTCCAGTACATCTACGCTCAGATCTAGTACTTTCATTGGTCTAGTGCATCTACGCTCAGATCTGCTACTTTCAGTGGTCTAGTACATGTACGCTCAGATCTGGTACTTTCAGTGGTCTAGTGCATCTACGCTCAGATCTGGTACTTTCAGTGGTCCAGTACATCTACGCTCAGATCTGGTACTTTCAGTGGTCCAGTACATCTACGCTCAGATCTAGTACTTTCATTGGTCTAGTGCATCTACGCTCAGATCTGGTACTTTCAGTGGTCTAGTACATGTACGCACAGATCTGGTACTTTCAGTGGTCTAGTACATCTACGCTCAGATCTGGTACTTTCATTGGTCTAGTGCATCTACGCTCAGATCTGGTACTTTCAGTGGTCTAGTACATGTACGCTCAGATCTGGTACTTTCAGTGGTCTAGTACATTTACGCTCAGATCTGGTACTTTTAGTGGTCTAGTACATCTACGCTCAGATCTGGTACTTTTAGTGGTCTAGTACATTTACTCTCAGATCTGGTACTTTCAGTGGTCTAGTACATCTACGCTCAGATCTGGTACTTTTAGTGGTCTAGTACATTTACGCTCAGATCTAGTACTTCAGTGGTATAGTAAATTTATGCTCAGATCTAGTACTTTTAGTGGTCTAGTACATGTTCGCTCAGATCTGGTACTTTCAGTGGTCTAGTACATTTAAGCTCAGATCTGGTACTTTTAGTGGTCTAGTACATTTACGCTCAGATCTGGTACTTTCAGTGGTCTAGTACATGTACGCTCAGATCTGGTACTTTCAGTGGTCTAGTACATCTACGCTCAGATCTGGTACTTTCAGTGGTCTAGTGCATCTACGCTCAGATCTGGTACTTTCATTGGTCTAGTGCATCTACGCTCAGATCTGGTACTTTCAGTGGTCTAGTACCTGTACGCTCAGATCTGGTACTTTCAGTGGTCTAGTACATTTACGCTCAGATCTGGTACTTTCAGTGGTCTAGTACTTGTACGCTCAGATCTGGTACTTTGAGTGGTCTAGTACATGTACGCTCAGATCTGGTACTTTCAGTGGTCTAGTACATTTACGCTCTGATCTGGTACTTTCAGTGGTCTAGTACATTTACATTCAGATCTGGTACTTTCAGTGGTCTAGTACATTTATGCTCAGATCTAGTACTTTTAGTGGTCTAGCAAATTTACGCTCAGATCTAGTACTTTTAGTGGTCTAGTACATTTACGCTACTTTTTCCTTTAATACAATAATATTACAGTAACTCCAATATGTTTTATTGGTTCCGTGACTACGAAAGTTAAAGTTTTCACCCGAAAATTGGTGAATTCTAGCAGCGCCCGGCACCAACTTGTGTCTAGGCGGCCATCTTAATTTTTACTGCCGATTGTTGGACACACAAGCAAGAAGAAAGTTTCGTCCGCATCCAACCAACAACAAAAAGAAAAACACTGTTACATGTCCACGCTCCGAGCACAAACAAATGAGAAATATATACACAAATGGTCCTTTTTTAAAGTCACTGAACATTATTATAAAGCGTAATTATTTTTAAAAACTATGGAATGTATGTGTGTGTGGTGTGTGATTTTTAAGTTCGAGCATTGCAATGTCAAAATAACTTTCTTAATTGTTGTTAAAACCATAACAAATTATAATTTAGTACTTTTTTATTTTTTCAAATCTAGTACTTTTTTCTTGCCTAATTTGGTACGAAATATTTTTTTCCTTGTGGACACCCTGGGTCGGGCGTCTGGGCTCCCGGCAAGGCCGCATGGAGAATTTCCATTCAGCTCACCACACGGGCCACAAGCCATGTTTTTCACGATTACATCATCACTAGCGACCCGCCCCGGCTTCGCACGGGTGCAATGCTGATACTAAATATACTACAGAATGTCTTTACGTACAACGTTCACAACCTTTTTATGTCATCAGACAATACAAACATGTTTTCTTTAGAGGTTACTCTTGAAAGAGCGACATATAATTGGCCATGTGAAAAACACTCAACGCTCAAATCTAAGCCTGGAACGTTAAAAGTTTGACCCTGCGATTTATTAATGGTCATTGCAATATAGGCACCGGCCGGTACCTAATTAAGGTACTTAATTGGATTATTAAGGATCAATGCTGTATTGCTTAAAATTGCTTCTTAAATAAGCCATTATTTATCATAAAGAGTAAAAGGATAAAAAATGGTTATTGTGGGTTATCCCTAAGAGATAAACATATACCATCGCTGACTTTTTTGTAGACCTTTTTAAGGTGTGCAATACTGTAGTACATTATTTTGATCTATCTCGTAGGGTTCAGCCAGCGTTTGAAATGTAAGCGCAAAAAAATGTGTTTATTTACGACATCACATTAGAAACCTCTAAAATTATCAGTGTTTCTCTACTATATTATGCATGTATTATACTTATAAACCTTCCTCTTGAACACTCTATCTATTTAAAAAAAACGCAAAATACGTTGCATAGTTTTAAAGATCTAAGCATACATAGGGACAGGCAGATTGCGGGAAGTGACTTTGTTTTATACTATGTAGTGATAGTGATATCATAAAGTTCGGGATCCTCTTCCGGGTTTGGAAACTCAGCCTTGATGATATCGTCTTATTTTATTTTGGTTGTATTTTATTTTGAAGCCGAAATGAGTTGTGAGAATGTGGCAGCCCTTGCTTATGCCATTCAATTGAATACATGGGTGTTGCAGAGGGCAGGTGGGTTTCTCCCGGCCGTTCGTTCCGACAGCTCTGTCCTCAACTCCTCACCCCTCATCGTCTCTATCTAAAAATCTGTGATCGGTCTTCTTATGGGCTATAATTTCTAATGACTTAGCTGTTAAAAAGACGTAAAGCTCAACTTTGAAAAATGGGCAGGGTCAACACAGACGTGGGAAATAAGTCTGGGTTCCAAGGCAAGATGGCTGCTCTTCCAAGCAGGGGACCGGAAGGACAGATGTAGTCTGGTGGATGGAAAAAGGGGGAATATGGGATGGATGGCAGCACTCCAAGAAAACCCATCCGCTCGCGGCATTGTCTATTATATTTCCAAATTTTGGAAAATCTGGCCCCGGATGCAGCAGAATCGAGCTGCCAGGTCACATCGATGAGAGTTTTATTAAACCATTTTGGCATTAGAGAGTCTTTCACTGTTATCTTTGATAGACGTACATTGAAGTGGACAGCGACTTAGCTAGAGGGAGGACATTGAGATACATTCCCCCTTGAAATTCTTTATAAAACATACCTTTACTTATAAAGTAATTACTTTTTGCAATTCATGTTTGTCTTAAATCATAGCCAAACTATTTTAAGAAGTTTCTCATGGCACTTCAAAATTTTAACTTTTCTACCAGTAGAAAAATCTTTAGAGGGTTTAGTTATGTCGAGCAAGAAATGTAACTTTTTAGAGAGGTTTCACTGTATTGTTTAAAAGACCAATGTTTAGGCAATCTAAAACAACAAATAGTGCTATTATGAATCTTAAGGTGCTCCGCCTACCCGGGCACACACACGGTGCACTAAGCTTCAGGAAAAACAACGCTTTTTCAAAATTACTCAAGATATCGGAGTGAGGTCTGCTTACGAAAACTAATTTAAGAGTACGCTGAGGGCCGTAAAGTACTATCGATTTCGGATTAAGTTTTTAAACTGTATTTTTAGAAGAGTTAAAATGGCTGAAACGCATGTTTTCAGAGTAATTTTTAGGCGTAAAACAACCAGTACAGATTGTTGAAAGCACTTAAGGGACTTGCATTACACCTTTTTCATCATTATTAGGCCATATAATGTTACGGTCACCGCTCGTATGCACAACGAGAAGACTGCGCGCCAGTCCAGGGGAGACACCGCGCTAGAAGCACCGGCGAGCGTCGCGCCTACCAGCACAGACATGCCCCTGACGAGGCGGGCCCCTCAAGCAAGCGATGCTAAGTGAAATGTAGTCGCGGCACCCAGGTGGTTCAGCTGTGGTGTCGGTGTGTTCCAGAAGCAGCAGCAGGAGCTGGAGAAGGAGATGGGCGTGCTGGTGATGTCCGGCAGCGGGTCGCCTCCGAAGGTCGAGATATCACCCCCCTCCCCCACCCACAACTTGTAAGTCCCAGCTCGCCACTGTCGCCGCTGCCCTCCGCCTTTTAGAGTAGAAGTGCTGGCGATGTCTGCTCACAAATATGTTTGCCTGACCTCTAAAAAGGTTTATTAGAAAAATTTTTTGAACAATGTTATATAAATTTACCAATAATTAGAGACTGGAAAAATTTGCGGGTTCAACGACCTCCAGGGTAGACCCCACTACCCTCTACACACTCGGGCAAATACCAACTGTTCATTGGCTGTTGACTTGCGAGTCGTCTCGACTGGGCAGCCTGTGATTCGACACTTCTACGAGTGAGGGTCTCTAATTGACCCTCATTACTCCAGATTAACAGTGAACCAATGGCAGGAGCAGTACTTAGGTATGATTATTTAAATTGTAGCTTTTCACGAAATGAATCCGCAAATTTTTCAGGTCTCTACCAATAATACTGATGTGAGCTTCTGCATCACATGTTTAAGTGTCCGTTTGATTTCCAAAACTTTGCAAATTTGATAGACTTTTGGGTACTTATTGTAGCCGATTGAGACATTTTGTAAACATATTGCAACATGTCCATGGTGTTCACAGTCGTGAAAGAAAAATAGCATAACTGAAGGACTTGTCTCAAACCTAATGGAAAATTTCCTAAATGAACAGTAATTGTACGGAAATCACCGTTATTTAATTTCTGGCAGCGATTGACTAGCATGCATTTTTTTTTTATGCCTCACTCATTTAAAGTCCCTCATTAAATGTAAATATTTGGAGTCTGTCCACTTAAATCATGTGAAAATCATGTCTGAGAACATAAAAACAGTTAATTTTCTTTGCATAGATTTATTTTGTATTGTTTAATTTTTATTACCTATATATTAATATGACTCTGGGATATAAAAGTGTAGTCAAAAAACTTCCTGATAAAGTTTTGAAATTATTTCAACAGTTATTTATTTTTAGATTCCTGATGTCATTTGTTTAAAAAAATCTTGTGAAAATTTGATTATATTGAAATTCTACAAAAGTTACTTACTTTTAGTATCTAATGCTTTGAAACGATACAAATATATGTTTTTAATATTTTTTTTACTTAATGTAAAGGGAAAATAAAATGACCTAAAATCTTTATCTCGAATAAAACATTTCACATTACGAATCCTCATACACACTAATAGCTTTTCCCGGATCTGGTTTAGGTGTTTCAAAATATTTCCATGAAATTAAGCCTACAAAGTTATAGGAAACACATTAATCAACAAACACTTTTATGTGATTTTATTTTATACCCATGCAGTATGATGATTATTGTGAATCCACAATTTATTTGCTAATTAATTTTGTGTTTATGTTTGTCAGTAAGGGCAAGTCGAATCACAAGGAGGAAGAGAAGAAAGCAGATGAGGATGAAGATATGGCAGGACCAAAACCAATGTTGCCATACTCATCCATGTTCATCTTCTCACCAACCAATCTGTGAGTTCATTCTTCCTGTTGCATTGCTCTGAGAAGTTTGCCTGTGTCATGTGAGACTGCACATGCTTCTTGTATGAATCTCTCAGGAATAATTACTGGGCAGTGGTACTGTTTCTTAATCTTCTAGTGATGTCGCTAATACCGCATCTAAATCAACAGCACAGTAAATGATAAATATTGAAGTTTTGTGAACTTGTTCCTGACATTGACACTTATTTCCTCAGAGAGCTATCATCAATTAAATTGCTAGGTGCAGGAAACCAGTAGGGTTTTGCGATTAATTTTTAGTAAGTGATTTATTTTAGTAAATTTCAGTAATTGGTACATAGTGATTCCAATATATCCAGTCAGCAGTTGATATCTATGTGCAGAGATTCATGTACAGATGTCATCATAGCAAAATTTCCAATAGTCTTATGTTCTTGTTCCATTAATTGTTTGAGTTTAAACCATTTGGTACAAACTACATCATAGTCCATTTTTAGGGACTTAAACTCAACTATATTTAATAGGTTTACAATCCAACTAGACCCATTTACAAAAAATGTATCACTCTTTTTTTAGTTGATTTCAAATAAATACAATTTTAGGTAGATTTCAAAGAAAGAAATACTACTTATTGTAGTCATAACCATGGTGCGACTTCCAGAAAATTTTTATATAGTTTTACTTTTAATGGTTCATAGACTCCAAAACCACCGTCAACTCAAAAGTTTATATATAACAATATTGTGAAGACTATAACTGTCGTAATTCTTCACAAACAAATCCAAACTGATACATAAAATACAGAGGTGGAAAATTTTGTTAATGGGCAATATGGGAATACGAAAATTAAATATTTATTATCTTGTAACTTAGTGTGCTCGTCAATACGTGTTTCAGTTCATTATTCGTGATTTTGTATTACAAAAACTTTTAAAGATTTTATTGCCACGTATATGGTGATTGTACCAGAAATTTTATCTTAAGCATTTAAAAAACTTGCCCCAGGATAATTTGTCGTAAAAGAATATCAATATATCCTAAGCTAAGTTGTCAAAAAGATGTATAAAATTTAAAATTTAGGTTGGGTTAAATATGTTTGAAAGAGTAAATTTTTCGAATTTTCCGGGGAGGAGGCCCCCATGAAAGTAAATAGCCCAGAGTCCCCGCAGAGTCTTGGGCCACAACTACCGAGACTGTCTTGTTTGCAGACATCGTATTAAGCTGAGGTTTTCAATTCGTTCCCTTGCATCGAGAAACGTCGCTATCTTCGACGAACATGTTTGACCCGAATAGTGGTCGTTGTTTGACTTGTTTGTTTGCACTTCCATTGCTCCGTAATGTCGATGTTACTGAGCGTACCTGGAATGATCAATATTGATTATTCGTATATTCCAATGTTTACATGATCTTGTGTTAATACTGCATGTACTAAGGGTTTAGTTACGGAGCCTGGTTCGAATCTGAGTGGCTTCGCAAACAATGGGCAGTGGCCGGTGGCAGTGTCCCGAGGGGTGACGGTGGTTGCGTGCCCAGGGTGCGGAAGGGAGCGCACTTCGTGGTGAACATGAAGTACTTTGACTTCTTCATCATGGTGGTGATCAGCCTGAGCAGCATCGCGCTGGCCGCAGAGGACCCCGTCCAGGAGGAGTCCCCCAGGAACACCGTGCTCATGTACTTCGACTACGCCTTCACCGGGGTCTTCACCGTCGAGATGATCCTCAAGGTGGGCGTTACTTCCCTGCCCTCCCTGGCCGTGTGTGCTCACATCTTCACAACTACGCAGTTTCTTTTTAACAGATAGAGTGATTCAAGAGGATGGTTTAATATGTATAATACATGCATAATATAGTAGACAAACACTGATAATTTTAGAGGTTTCTAATGTAATGTCATAAATAAACACATTTTTTTCATTTATAAAACAGGACATTTCAGTGTTAGTGTTTTTTTTTTATTTTTATTATCATAATTTGTACTAAATATTATAAGATTATTAATTTTAAATATGTATTATTGATTATTTAATATTTTAAAAGAAAATATATAAATTTAATAATTATAATTTCAAAAATTAAATTTAAGTTTATTCATTATTTTAAATATTTATTATTTTCTTAATTTAATATTCACTTTTCATTTTTATCAAAAAGTTTTCATTAAATTAGTTCATTTATTTTTATAAATATTTATTATTTATTCAATTTAATAATAAATATTAAAATAATTTATTTTAATTTGATGTATGATTTTAATTTTTATCATAAATTTTTTATTAAATATTTTATTAAATTTATTTCTTTATTTTGTAAATATTAAATAACCAATAACAAATATTTAACATTAATAATTTAATAATATTTAGTATTAATTTATCATATTAAATAATAATATTTTAATTCATATCAATAAATAATACATACGGATAGTTAACCTCAATTATATTGGAGCACTTGAAAAAGTTTATAAGCACAATTTTTTTTACTAATATTTACGAATAGTAAATAATATTAATCAAAATATTCAATTTAAATCACTTCTGAATATAATTTATTAGCACGTATATAATTCGCACTTGTATGAAACTAAAACGCGTGTTGTGAATGTAGAAACTAGAAACATGTGGATAAATATTATAAATATGAAACAGTGATCAGAGGCGACGAGCGTGCCAACTTGCGCGACTAATAGAGGTTTTATTTCTATTTTGTTGGTAGCTTTTTTTCGAGACTTAATGAGCACTTTAGCGGGCAATTTCAACCTATTAATTTTGTGTTACAGTGATGCGCGCGCATCTTAAAATTTCACTCTCATCATTTTTTCATAACGCGCCTAAAGAAGTATAACTTCAAAAAATAAAAATATTTCAATCTATTTAGTACATATCTATATTTTTATACAAATTTTGTTCTAAACAAATTAAGGTTTTTTGAATTTTCTGTGATAAAAAATTAGGTTAGTGTAATTTGAGTTATTTTTTGTTCACTGGTAAGACAGTACAGGGGAGAAAAGTATTAGAATTAAATAATTGTTTAAGGCCCAAAGTCCCGTCACCATCAAGTTCATTAGAGTCTGAAAAAAAAAGATGATTGAGATGACAGTGGAGCATTGATGGAATGAAGGAATGGAGAAAACAGGATTACTCCGAAAAAACCCACCAGCTCAACACGGGAATTGAACCCGGATCACCTTGGCGAACTGTGAGTGGCCGTACCGTTCGGTCACTGTTTTCCCTCTGAATATGTGAACCTGCGCTTCTTGCACAGCACTGTGCATGGCGCATGGCGCATGCAGTATCTCAGTATCTCAGTATCTTGCTCGTATCCCTGGCCGCTGATCTCCGGAGGCTGCTTTGGTTGTGTTCCGCAGATCCTCGATCTGGGAATCATCCTGCATCCAGGATCGTACCTCCGCGAGTTCTGGAACATCATGGATGCCGTGGTGGTGATCTGCGCTGCCGTGTCTTTCGCTTTCGACATGAGGTGAACAAAGACGGTTTGGTCGAGACCACTCATTGAAGTGGCTTACTTATCTTCCAGTTAGCTTAGAAAAACTTCTTTTCTTTTTTTTACTTTCAGGTAGTGTTGCGGTTAGCGCAGGGCCATCAAGAAATACTAAGGGCCCATTAACAAATAATTTTGACAGGCCCCTTCCCATTATTTAATAAATAACTTTTCATTCCCCAGAATTATTTAAAAAAAAAAATCTAAAGACTGTAAATTGACGGGTCTTAACTGTGAACATTATCTGCATGTATTACGTTACTTTAAAGTTTCTAATAAATTATTACTAATAGAATTATATTTTTTGTACTACTATCGAGGTAAACTCACACAATAAAAATAAAATTGAAACTCAACCAGGCCCCAAGGATTTTGCCCCCTTTGACCCCCTATTTCGATAGTCCTGGGTAGGAAAGTTTAAAAGGTATATTAACTTTGCCACCATATCTTCTCTACCAATAGGAAGTGTTCATTCACTTAATTTCAAGCACATATATAGTAATGATGCATGCACCTACATCCCAAAATGTGTGCAGTGGTATCAAATACAGTGATTTATATATATACACACACACACCCTTTTTGATGAACAAAATTACCAAATTTCTTGTTAAATGTAAAATGTGTGACATTGAAAATAATGCTGTTAAGCTATATCAAATGACTTTTTCCGAGAAATTTTCAAATAATTTTACAACAGAAGTGTTTGTGTTAACTTTTTTCAGGACTTAAACTATAGATATAAATTACATAATGCTGTTGAATTTAAGATGGTATCTTTTCGCTGCCATTAATTTTTATTATTATTACAATTAACTAAGAGATTGTTTCATAAAGTTTGTTCGATAGCTCCTAAATGCATTTGTTGTTAAGCCACACAACTTTCTCATTAGATATTTATTGAATGTAATTTTTGGGTTGTAAAAGTGAATGCAAGTGATCATAATTATTCAAACTTGCCCGATATTTGTGGAATATCTGTTGGAAAATTTGAGATGAAATACAAAAATGAAAGAGAGCTACTATTATAAATTAGTGATCATAATTATTAAAACTTGCCTAATATTTGTGGAATATCTGTTAGTTAAATTTGAGATGAAATACAAAAATGCAAGAGAGCTACCATTGTAAATCAGTGTGGTAAGTTCTCAAACGGTAGTTTCTCGACGACAAGGGAGTGAAGCGTCCGTCTCGGCCTTGCAGCGGGAGCAAGGCGGGGCAGAACCTCTCCACGATCAAGTCCCTGCGCGTGCTGCGCGTCCTGCGACCGCTCAAGACCATCAAGCGGGTGCCCAAGCTCAAGGCCGTGTTCGACTGCGTCGTCAACTCCCTCAAGAACGTCATCAACATCCTCATCGTGTACATCCTCTTCCAGTTCATCTTCGCCGTCATCGCGGTCCAGCTCTTCAACGGCAAGTTCTTCTACTGCACCGACGAGAGCAAGTTCACCGAGAACGAGTGCAAGTGAGTGTTTCTTCCTCCTTGCCTCGCATCGGTCGGCTGTCAGCGCCCCTCGCAGGAGCAGCAGGTGTTGGTCATCTGGGGGTCGAGGCTCAGAGTTAGAAAATATACACAGTGTTCACCCGCAGAAGCGTCGCCCCTGCATGTGAGCCTCACCTTTTCACCGTAAGGGTCACCTTCGAGTATTTACCCGCATATAGATCGCACATTCTAAGGTGCTTTTTGGTTTTAAAAAAAAGGGTCAAACCACATATCTGTCCTCGCTAGAGTTCCTTGCAGTCTTTGTGTTCCGTGTCTCAGCTTATTGGCCAGTAAGAAAAGCTGCACTGTTTGTCGAACCTCAGTTCTTTTGTCTGTTTGCTACGGGAGGGTGAGGCAGCCCACTTCCCGCTCTCCCCTTCCTCCCCCTTCATATTTGCTACCACAAATGACTCTTGTTTCCCTATCGTCTTATGTATTTTTGCCGTGGAGAAAGAACAGATGGCAAGCTACTCCTTGTCATTTCCTTTTATAAAAAATTAGCACTCACGTTAATGGCAGACTTTTGCGAGGCTGGAGGAGTATAAAAGAGCTCTTATAAACACCAGCGATGGCTGCGGTTTTTGTCACATATTGTCCAGTTGAAAGCATGGGAAATCAATGATGCTTGGGCACAGTTGCATCATGAGCACCTGTCAAGACGGACGTGTTAATCATGCAGGGTGCCACCGTACTGACATTACAACCATGAGAGAGGGATAGAGGACCAGCATTGCCATGTTGTCATGACGAGTTCTCTCCTAAGGAAAGTCTTATTACCTTCACTATCTAATGGGACTTGAAGGGAATAAGGGGTTATAAAATAAGGTCTCGACATTAACTTCAGTTCCACTTCAATTTACTACAAACTATTACAATTGTCAAAGCCGTCACCCGTCGAGTTAAATCTATAAAATATACTTAAGTCAATCTACGTGCCTCGCTGTCACACCTGTGAGTCTCTTACCTCCTCTCTCTTGTCTCGCGCTCGCGGCAGTCCTCTCGGCGAGGCGGGAGGCGGCGGTGCATACCGGGCTCCGTCTCGGCACGGCAACCCCCAAAAAGCCCCCTTTCGGGCGTGGCTGCCGTATTTGAGACCTTGGGTCCGCGGCATCGTCGACAGTCCTCATTCCTACCCCCTCTCGACCCCGTTCGCTTTCCGCAACGGTGGCCAGCCTCGTTCCGAAGCGCTGACCCGGTGTTTCGCGCTGACGCCGCTGTTGCCGCAACGAGGCCGGCCCGCACGTCGCTGCAGGTGTGTCGTAACAGTGTGGCTACACGCACACACACATGCACACACACACTTGCTCTCTCTCTGGCTGGTTCATTTTTATATTTTCTGCCTTGTTCCGTGACAACGGGAACGAAAACTTCCAACAAAATTAATCGATAAAATTGAAGCAGCGCCTAGCACCGACTTGTGCTTAGGCGACCATCTTGAGTAGACTGTCTTTTGTTTTCTTCAGTGTCTGGAGCACAGCTATGAGAAAGTCTTCCGCAACGCAGCACACACAAGCAAGAAAAATATCCTATATACTTAGATATGTCCAAGCTCAAACAACAAATGTCAAGATATACACAATATAAAGTTACCGAACACCCCCTTCTCCTCGCTTGCGCAGCACAGCAGACACGTCACTTCCCACTGCCGAGCGGGCGTGCGGTAAACACAGACATGGCAGAGGCGCGCTTCTCACGGAGCTGCACTCCACTGCTGAGATATTTTGATTAAAAAAATTTATACTTACTTATAGAGTTATATTTAATAAAAAAAAAAACACAAATTAATTATTTGTGCACATGCTCAACCACACAGTACAATATACATATATTTTTTTAACGCAACGGGTGGCACTACATTTTTTAAAACAAAAAAGTACGATAAATTGTGCGAACTATACGCGGGTAAATACTATGTCTATATTTATTTTTTTGTATTTTACATTGGTCTTTGAAAAAATAACGCTAGAGGATATTAACAGTGTAGATTTTTTTTTCTCGCGTGTTATTCAGAACTTGAGATAATATGCTACACTTATTGTTATTTTAACATGACAACTGATATTGTGTATAAAGAAATTTCAGATGGCATAAAGTGTGTAGGTACTGCTGCAGACTGGGGCTCTCTGCAGTAGGTGGTTAGGGGTTGTATGTACCCCACTGGTTCTTCTGCCCCTGCAGTTCTTAATTGTTCAGCCACACATAGGCAGCACTCCAATCGAAAACAGTGTTTCAGAATTAATGTTTCTCAAGACCCTTGAGGCAAAATTTTTAAGAAAATACAAATGTTCATGGAAGTAGATTTTTTTGTTTGAGCAGGTTAAATAACAATTATCCTTATGTAAGGCTTCTATTTTACACCATCTTGATAATGGTGATGTTAATTGAACATAAATTCCCCTTTACAGATATTTTCTACATTTTGCAACATTTTTTCTTGGTCTTTTCATCTATGCATCTTTTAAGAGTTTTTTTATTATTATTTTTTCCCAGTAAGATTAAATTGCTTCAAGGGAAATGCAGTACCTATATGTACATATAACCAACTTTGATGTTTGCACAAATTTATGTTAGTAAGTTATTTAAAATATCATTAACATCTAACCACTTTTTGAAGTAAATTCGGTTATCTTTTTTTATATGTTATGTTCTTCCAATTTTGCATGAAAGCATTATAATTTAGTTAATGATGATTTAAAGTGATGCTGGGAAGCATTGAAATGTTGATGAATGTACAGGAATGTATTCATGAGCCGCACAGTTGCTCAACTGAGAGCCAGACTGTAAGCTATCTTGACTAATGAAGTGTTTGGATGTCTGATGCACCGGAGAATCATCATAGTGTCCTCATTCTGGAAGATCAGGGAATGACAGGGAAGTTAGGAATTGGTCAGTGAAAGTCAGGGAATTCACTTGGAATCCTGGAAAAGTCGAGGAAATTCCCCAGTGACATAATTTAACTGGAATATGTTATGTCATTCACCCAGACTGTGAAAGCATATTCTGTTGTCAAATGGTTTTTTACTAGCTCATAGTTATTCACACTGTAATTTCAGGCCAGCTATGGGGATTGTAAAGGCTGGTTTTTGACGTGACAACGTCTAATAAATCGATGAATGTGGCTGCACGCACGAAAAAGTGTCCCGTTACGCACATTGTCCCGTTATTCTGTGTCCCGTTACGCTCATTGTACACTTGCGCCGTATCTATCTCTCTTCCACTCGATTGGAACAACCATCGATTTGACTTTTTCGAGGCACATTAAACTTGAAACACTCCCATTTGTTTCCTACTTTTCCTATCATCATCCTATCCTTAACAGAATAACAAAGATTGCAAGAAGTTAAATAACAAACATGTATAAAACATATATTTAAAATAATCTCTTCGTGAAAGTAATAAACATATTTGAATTAATGAGTGCAAATAAAAGTAAATTTATCAATTAAATTGTGGATTTCATTTCACTCCTTCTTTGTATCCATACAAAATAGTGATAATTCAATGAAAATGAGTCAATTTTATTCATAAAAGTATGCAATAATTTCATCAATGTTTTGTTACGACGTTGTCACGTTAAACTATAGTCCGTAAACCGACTTTACAGACAGACGATTTTTTTTTATATATATATTTCATAACATTGCAAAATAGGTAAATTAATAAAAAAAAATGTTAGTTTGAAAATTTGCTCGTATCACAGTCGAGGCAAGGTCAGGTTGTCGGGAAGGCAGTGTGGCTACAGGCGCGGTCCGTGCCGGGTGTGCTTGCAGGGGCTACTACTTCGTGTTCGAGGAGGGGGACGTGCCAGAGGCGCGCGAGCGCAAGTGGAACACGCAGAGCTTCCACTACAACAACGTCATGGCCGCCATGCTGACTTTGTTTGCTGTGCAAACGGGAGAGGGCTGGCCACAGTGAGTGCACACCCCGTGGGCCGGGTGTCCGCCGGGCACCCGGAGTTGCGCTGCTTTTGCTCTCGGGTCGAGCTCAAAAAAAAATTGAACTCCCACAGTGGTACAATCGTCGGCTTACTTCTAAAACCTCGAAAGTCCAGATTTTCCCAGTTTTATATTCCGTATGTGATTGTTGTATTTTTTTTTTTTCATTTTTTCATAGTGCATACGCTGATAAAACCTCATAAGTCAACTCTGCTTAGTCTCTTTTCTATTCACAAATTATAAAACCTCGTTACTTTGTTAGTCAAAACCGTGCTCCAAAAGATCATAAGTTCTCCTGTAAAATTGACTGAAATGGAGTTACTAGGTTTCAGAAGTAAGCCGACTATGTGAAAATAGCGTGACTTTCCATGCTACTGCGGAAAAAAAAATTTATTCTGGTGACTTATGCAACTTTCCATTATTATAGTAGACGAAGTAAATCAGCATGAATGTTGTCTCGGGTCTGAAATAACATTTATAGAGTACTACATGGATAATGTCAAGTAAAACTGAAGTAGGCTCTTGAATTGCTGCAAGTAGACTGTAATTATGTATCAATAGATTTACAATTTTTTGTATAACCGTAACAGGTTGTGTATATATGTATTAATTAAACCAAGTATGATCTCTTGCCTATCACAATAACATCTAAATGCAGTAAAATGTTTTTTATCTCGCACCATTCGAGCCGCTTATGTTCAGATTTTTTCAGGTGAATTCCAGCCTTTGGCCAGGATATTGTGAAGGAGGGGTCCAGAATAATCATTATATAATTTTTTCATGGATGAGTTTTCTTTACATTTGTATTTCAAAAGAAAATTTATTTTGACACTAAAATTTCAGGAAATAGTAGAATTTTAGAACTTCAAAGTTTACACATATAAATTTAAATTATGATTTTACTTGAGAATAGAGCACTGAACATTTCATTTTTTTTTATTTAAATATTTTTTTATACTTTGTTCTTAAGTCCTATAGTCGATTATTTCATTAAAAAGTCCTAAATACATGTATATTAATGTTATTAAATACATGAATCACATATGTCAAGTTTTTATGAAAAACATGCTTACAGTAATGCATGTGCAAAACGGCATTACATTTAGACTGCCTACTTGAAAACAAAATTCCAGAATAATCGCTCAGTATCCTTATATAGCTAAGTTGCTATAAGTTTAATATTCTCTTCGCTTTTTTTTAAACCATGGAAGGGATGGGTTGGGACCCCTAGCTACGTTCCTGGCTGCCAGTTCACATCACTGTGCTTCCGGCATTCTTAGTTCGCCCAGAGCTTATCCTTGCTGTCAGTTTTCATTTCATCAATTATTTTTTGGTATTCCCGTTCAAACTATATTGACATTCGATACTCCTGCACAGTCGATAATGCAGCGTGGTCTGGTCCTGAAAGTGCAGTATTAAAGACCTTTCACCGTATCTTCAAACATATTTAAACTTCTCGTCGTTCATCCGAATTCGACTCATAGTAGATTTGTTAACGTATACTCAGACAATTGTTTTGAGCTCATAGCAATGGCTATGCGTGGCAAAGCCAGGTAACTGTGTTGTTTCAGCCATTCCATAGCGCCCCATCTCCTGTACAATTGGTGTCTTTTAGTGAGTTGGAAGGAGTGTCTGGCGTATGGTTTATTTTCTCTCTTACTCAGAAATGGCAATGATCTTAGTATCGTACACAGATTTTCAATTGACCCAGGGATGACTGTGAATTGTGGGAAAAACTTTGCTATTGGTGTTAACAGTTTGAGATGAATGTAATGATGAGAATATGCCTGTTTCATTTGTAAAGGTTGGGCATTGTAGCAACTCGCCCATCGCCACAAGTTCCGCTGGCATCGCATTTCACACGCCCGCAAAATCGAGAGATATTCACGACGCCCCCGACATCATCAGGGTAGAGTTACCCTGATGCAAAACGTCGGCGATATATTCGCCAAGGACACGGCTACAACCCAGAAGCCAAGCTACTTCAGACAATGGCCGTGAAAGGCTACGATCTTTATTAATTCTGGTATAGATTCATTGAAAACAAATCTCAAAACAGTGAATGAGTTAACGTTGTGATAACCTGCACTACTATCTGAGTGAGTCAAGCAGGGCCAGATTTAGAGGTCTGTAGGCCTCGGGGCAACAGAGGAGCGGAGGCCCCCTGGCACCAAATTATTTTCCAAATAAAATGAACAATTTTTTTCAGTTGAGTTTTCCAATAAATAATTTATTGTGAAATCAAGTACATTCTCTTAGTATTTAAAAAAACATACATAAATATGATCGGAGACAAGAATTATATGAAATTAAATTTTAGTGTTAATGAATATTTCTGTTAATATTTAACAATAATATAATCATGTATGTACAAAGTACTGTAGGTAAAGGTAAAACAGCGAAAAAAGAATATCAAAGGAAAAGATGGTTACTAGTGTTTACTTGTCGGAAATGAAAGATTTTTTTTCCAAAGTCTCTATTGTGGGGGCCCTCCGTTTGTGGAGGCCCCGGGGCTATCGCCCCAGTTTCCCTCCCCTAAATCCGGCCCTGGAGTCAAGTGTAAAATGAAAGACGTCATGTTACAAGTGTCGAGCATCAAGCGATAGGAGTCGGACTAGATGTGTGTAGACGTGTGTTTGAACGCGGAGCGCCGCGAGGGCCGAGACACCGTCCGTGTGCGCGCGGCTGTGTGCAGGGTGCTGCAGAACTCGATGGCCACGACGCAGGACAAGCAGGGCCCCATCCAGAACTACCGCATCGAGATGTCCATCTTCTACATCGTGTACTTCGTGGTGTTCCCGTTCTTCTTCGTCAACATCTTCGTAGCGCTGATCATCATCACCTTCCAGGAGCAGGGCGAGGCGGAGCTGCAGGACGGCGAGATCGACAAGAACCAGGTACGCCGCGTCCGCCCGCGTCCGTTCCCTGCGCGTCGCTGCTCGAGTACCACTCCTTCATCCGCGCCGTGTCGGAACACATCTCCAGACATCGCGTGACACAAGTTCCAAACATACGTCTGAAACTACAAATCATTATCGAATAGCCAGCACTGTTGTTCGTATCCAGCCTGTGGCACGACCCATGCTGGTTTTTGAAAACTGATCTAATACTGAAGTGGTTTGAAGCCCACCATACCTTTTGCAACATCCCATTAGTGTTGGGCCTCGGCCTCATGCACCATATTCATTTTCCAGTTTTTTTTTTTTCCAGAGGTTGACTCATCAATACTTAAAATTATACTGCAGAAATTGTCATGTACGTATCCAGCTGGGATAACACAGAAACGAACGACCTTTGCGTTATAATGTTGATATCATCCATGAATTTACACATTTGGAAGTTAACGTGAAGCAAATACTATAACTGCACTTCGAAACATAATTTTAAAATACACATATAGTGAAACATCAATTGGCGTTGCCCTAGAGCAAAACTGACCCAAAATGGTAGGTTTGATTTAAGTTCTTGAGCCATTCTGTGCTCCACCTCCTGAGGCAGTGAGTGACGTAAAAGTTCTTTTGTATGAGTTTCTCGGTAAGAGAAGGCAAGGGAATGGGATACCATCCCAGGCCTTGCGGTTGAGGATGATGACGATGTAGGAAACGGGAAACCAAGGACCGGCTGTGGTGCGTGCCCCCAGAAATCCTGCATCGACTTCACGATAGGCGCCAAGCCGCTGGAGAGGTACATGCCCAACAAGCCCAACAGCTTCAAGTACAAGGTGTGGCGCGTCGTCGTCTCCACGCCCTTCGAGTACTTCATCATGATGCTCATCGTCTTCAACACCTTCCTGCTCATGATGAAGGTACGTGCTCAGGGCCGCAGCTGGTCTCTCGGTCGTCTGCACGTTGCAGCCCCAAACTACTTGCTGATCACTATACGTTCTTTCAATGGGGAATTTGGATTTTACGCAGTTTTTTTGGACATACTGTACACCATTGCAGTTTTGCACTGTTTGTCATGGAAAAAATTCTTAAAATAAATAAATATATATATTTATTATTATTTTTAATTATTTTTATTGTATTATTATTTGAAATTATTTTATTAAGAATTTTTCCATGGAAGAACAGTGCAAAACTGCAATGATGTATGTCCAAAAAAAACTGAATCTAATCAGTATAATACTATGGTGGAACCTCAATTAGTACCTGTCTTTAAACAATTAACGCTTAAAATTATTTATTGTAAGATCCTACAAGATGTGTTACATTCATTAACAGTTCAGTACAAAGTGTTTTCATTATTGTAATACTACTAAGTAACATTGTTTTCAGGTGCATTATAATATAATTGCACTTTATAGTTATTAGAGACAAGATTTTATGGTTTTATATTCATGCCAATAATTGTTTGTAAAATGTAGATTTCGGTGTTACTATTGTTTATGGAATCTTTTTATTTAAAAAAAAAATATATTACTGAACGAATATGAAACTTAAAAGTTTCATGATACTAATTTCTCCAAAACAATGTCATTTTGACTGATACATGATGCATTTTTTTTTTATTTTTTTTTTTAATGATTTGTTATAAGGTATTCTAACGTTTTGGAACAAATTAAATAAATGTTACACATTTCTGTGTTTGAAAAATGTTCTAAGGTATTAATGTAAAAAAATTATTAACTAATAGCTGTTGCAAGATTTAAGAAGTAAACATTTTTCAACCTTTTTTATAAATTGTACAAAAATCATGCTAAATAAATTACTTCCATTAAATTTAATATGTAAAAGATTATGTATTTTTCAATTAGAGTTACTTTTGATTGAAAATGCTGATTAGTTTCAGATTTTTTGTTGTATTTTGCAGGGTTGGCTGATTTAAACCACAATGGTTTAAACCATTGTTTAAATCAATTTTTTTTTAAACCAAATGTCTTCTTTTAAATGTATTTTTTAATCAAATAGCTTTATTAATTTGAATGAAATCTAATACAACAATATTTTGCTCGTTAATGTTTCTTGTGATTTATGGGAACAGATAATAATATACTAATCAAGATTTTATCATTTAAATTATCTTAATAAGTTGTACATTATACCCAGATAAATACTACCCTAAAATTGAATTAATTAGAAAATTGTAGTCAAAAGTGTAAAAAAAAAAGGGAGGAAATAAATAAATTTATTACCATTTTAAAAAAATTCCTATTTTGTGGGAAATTCCTGACTGTATTGAAAATCCCTTTTCTGTGGGAAACACAGAACTATATGGAGAATCTTCCTGTGGGGAAATACCCTTTCTGTGGTTAAGTCCCAGTCAGATGTGAAGATTTGCTGAGCTTCGGTTCTTTGTAGTTATAACCTTTCTGGTTCAACATGAGTGGCAGAAAGCGGGATGCTGTATGGCTTTCATATGAACATGGTGAGAATATAAATAACTAATGTAATAAAAAAAATCTGGTTTACAGAACTTTAATCTAGTAAAGAGATAAATTTGGTTTATAAGTAAGGAAGTGGTTTGTTGAAGAATTTTCAATATTTTTTTTTTTTTCTTAGAAGTACAAAATTACCAAAGAATGGTTTTATTAATCATTTTGATAAATACTTTTGACCGAAATTGTAGAGCAACAAATAGGTAATATTAAATTTTCTTAGCTAATTGCAATACATTGCGGTATTAATAACTGATAATTTTATTTTTTTTTCTAGACAAACTACATATGAAAATTTTAGGGTGTATTTATAGTAATGATGACTGTATCTGCCCCATTCCATTGTTTGAATGAGTATCTTGGCTTTTAAGGGATCACCATGTCCATTGATCTATGTTACTAATCGTACAGTGAAACATCAATTATTAGTGAAACTAACGTGATGTGGCCAAACCTCAACAGCCAAAGTACTTACTTATAGTTTGTGTAATTTTTTTTTTAGTATCCTGTAGCCAGTGGCGGA
This sequence comes from Bacillus rossius redtenbacheri, assembly GCF_032445375.1. Classification (NCBI taxonomy): domain Eukaryota; kingdom Metazoa; phylum Arthropoda; class Insecta; order Phasmatodea; family Bacillidae; genus Bacillus; species Bacillus rossius. Next base: position 5,256,115 of record NC_086330.1, on the reverse strand, counting down.
TCCAGAATTTTGGTTTGGGAGGGGCTTGACCCAGCTGAGGCTAGGCTTTATCAAGGCAAACACTAAAACAATAGTGGACCCAGATGCTTTTGGAGGGGGCTTGAGCCCCTTAGCCCCCCCTCTGGATCCGCTACTGCCTGTAGCATGGTTGCAACAGAGATATTTCAAGACTTGCTCATAAAGACTTGGTGTTGTGAAAATGGAAGTTTCCAGTTTTTGGGGTGTTGGCGGGTTGGCGTGAACCCTCGTCGGAAACAGCAGCCTCAGGTGCCCCGTCAGACGGGGGGCACGGACGCTGTGGCCTCGGATACTTGTGGTGTCTGCCGTGTGTTGCGTTGCAGGGGCAGCGGCGGAGTGCGGCCCTGCTTGCCGAGCTGTTTCGTTGTCGTTGTTGTCGTTGTTGTTGTTGTGACTGTTTGTTGATGCTCAACCTGGTTGCATTCCAAGCCTGACGATGGGACGTCCGGAGACAGCAATGTGAGATCCTGTAGAGAAAACGAGCGCTTCTTTGTGCACGACAGCGTAATAAATTGGCTCACGTAGTGGGAAAAAAAAAATCTTATTTTAACGTTTGCATATATAAAATTTTTCTGCGAACTTTCCCAATCGAAAGCCAGCGTAGCAGACTTTTTTTTGCAGAATTTTTGTATTCATGCATAAAACGTAACCTACATAGTTATTATTCTTTTCGTACTTTTTTTTTTTTTACTTTTGAGCGATTGTAACAATATTGCAGGCCGTACAGCGATGCAGTATTTTTTGGAGCGTATCATGTATCAGCACTCAGACTTCAGCAACATGCCTTGCCACTCGCTTCTGTACCGTACACTCGTACACTAGTTACATGTTTGGGCGAGCGCAGCTTGTTTGGTTGCATGTTTCTCTGCCGTGGCTGCCTTCACGGACACGCTTCCCGGGCAACCCTCGCAAGCAGGGTGTGAACGTCGACGAGAGCTGAGCCGCCGTGCTCGGTTTAGACTTCCACACATTCGTGCTTTCTTGTATTTCTTGGACTGTTCGGAGCCAGTTAATGAAAAATGTAATATAAATTTCTTCCGCTTTAAAAATATTTTTAAGATGTCACAGAAAGTGCGGATATTGTGTGAAATATTACAATTGAAACCCTTTTTTTGTGGATAGTGTGGAAGTATAAAACTTTATTTGTGGTCTCTGAAAGAATTTTTTTGCATTCACTTGGAAATAATTTTCAAGCTACAAACTTGAATTTCTAAATTTTTCTCGTATTTGTAATTGGAAGAATCGTTCCTCCGGCTTAGCTCTTGTTGGCGTTGCCTGGTTGTGATAATAGCGATGAATATGTAGAGTTCTCTGCTAGCAGCTTTCTTACTTTTACTGTAATTTTCTGTTTCACAATGTAGACATTTTAGGTATGTTGCTTTTACTTTTAATCACATTTTTTTATTAATAACGTTTCTTAAATGTGTTAACTTTGTTTGATAAGTTAAAAGTTTAAAAAAAAAGTTATTTTAAAGCATACCCTGTGGTCTTTCTTGTTTCTTTTGAAATTTTTTGTTTGGCAATCATCCCAAGAAGCAGAACATATTATGGGAAAGTGACTAAGAATATTAATTAATTAAAATTATTACAATATGAAAGAATATTGAATGATTAAGTTTTATGTAATTCTTAATCATCATGCAGCAAGTGTTGTGCTTCATGTTGTGTGTTGAATATGTATAGGAGTATCACATAGTTTTTTTTTTATATCTAAGTGTGTCAAAAAACCAGCCGGCAATGACTGCTTCTGAGGGTTGCTTGCTGTGTATTGTTTATCGAAATGCATTTCTCTGCTAATGTTGGTGTTCACACAGTGCCTTGTGTCCGCAAAAAACCCAGAGCTGTGTTGTGTTTACAGGTAGCTTACTCTCGCAAAGGCTCGGTAATGACTCGGGGCACGGCCAATGCATGACCCCTCATCGGCCATGGCCTTCTCGAGGTCACAGTTGTGACGTTCCCGAGAGCTCTTCCCCCCCCCCCCCCCTCCTTCTGTCAGCACCAAACATTCTGTGTTTAAGCACGTTCTGGATTGTGGCTCCACCTTCTGTTTGCTGCAGTCTGACTCCGAGCATATCTGAGGAGAACGCTATGGTCCGAGTCACTCCTGCCTCCCATTGGCTGTGTGTCTCCCCTCTGTTACCTGTGCACATTTTGGCTGTTTGTCAGTTTCTTTGTGGTCTCACATGAACAGTCACTTGCACCATATATGTTGTCTTCCTGCATGTGCAGTTCCTGTGACCCAGACTAGGTTCGAATTTAAACACAGTAAGAAATATATTGCTTGAGCTCTATTCGTCTGCGCAACAGGATTAGACGAGCCCAGAATGATTTCATTGAAAAAATGTAAATGTGCAACATTATACTATCATGCATGACAAAAATATTTTTAATAGTCAAAATTGGATATTTAAATTTTTATGCATTCTCATTGGGCATGCTCAGTGTTAATTCTGAACAAATAATGTGTCTAGAAAAAATATGCAAATGATATGGTAAAAAATAGGAAGTGAGTAATTTTTAAGTAAAATAAATAGTGTTTTGCCAACACTGCTATTCTTTAATAAAAAATAATTATAAAAAATGGAAATTAAATTTTTTTTTAAATATATAATGCACTTGTTTTCACATTGTATTATATTGAAATTTTACTAGAATGGAAAAGAAATTAATTTATTTCAGTGTAATTTTGACAGCAGAAAAATTTGAGAAAATTTTAAGATATTTAGAACTGTGAATGATTACATATTTAAACATTTTTATGGTCATCTCACAATTGTTGTCAGCGTATATTCTGACGTGTATTACTTTATAAATGCGTTGAAATCAAGTTTGTCTTATTTAAAAGATTGTTTAAATAATCAAAGTCGTCTTGTGTCCCGGATATCCTTACATTTGAGAGCATCTTATATTTTAGAGCTTCCTGAACTAAGGCAGTTCATGAAATTTCGGAGGACACGGATGGAGGTGAATGTAATCTGTCACCAGTAAATAAATGTATACAGCTGGGCTGTGAACACTTTCTGACACCAGTTGATCTATTAGGGGATCAATGCCGTGTGGGATACGGAATCAGGCAACGTATCGCTGTCCCCTCCCAGTGGACTGCGTCGCCAGGCCAGCATGTCCGTCTAGTGTTTCCCCCGATCCCCACGCACGGCTCGTTGTTCGATCGTTCTCCCTGCGATCGTCCGGCTCGAGCGGCATCATCGCGGTGGCGCGCGCGTGTGTGTGCGTGCTTGCGTGTGTCAGAGTCGGTGTGAGTTGCATGCCAGGACTGGTGGTTTCTGTGAGACGGATTGGAAATCCAAAACGCTTGTTAGCGTTTCTACATAACACACAACTCTATAACCAATAACATGTCTGTAACAACTGTTGCTCGGTCAGACCTCTCACCGAGCGACCACAGATCGATCATAACAGGCACGTAGAGTCGATCCAACAGGACTTTGATCTCGTGAATAGCCCATGTATCTGGCCGTAGGACATGTTAGTGTCAGCTGTCGGTTTTGCACACATTTAAAAATAGGAATTTGAAAATTTTTTATTAGAGCATACACACTATCAGAAATGTATTGTAGAGGCAAAACATTATGATGGTTCTTGCCAGTATTAAAGTTATTGTTAATATGTAGTATTTAACAGGGAACATAATGTAGTATATTTGAAACTGAGTAGGTGAGGGTTACGCTTGGCAACATGCCAAATCACCGACACTCCAGTCCTGTTATGCTGCCAAGTGTTAGCAGAGCAGATGAGAGGACGGAATGAATGCTGGCTCAACATTTGGAATAGAGCTGTGGATTGTGCGCTAGATCCCCGCCAGCGTAATGCGGTCCGGGGCCTTAACTGGGGACTAGAAATGTGTCCGATGCAACCGTGAAAGATTGGAAATTGATGATTTCCCAGTGAATTGGGAACATTCAAAATCACAAATGTTAATAATTTATTGAGATCCTGATTTTTTTTAAGTAACTTATATTTCTCGCTACAATAATCCTTCACCAACAGCACGGTATGTGTGTTTTTTTTAAAACTGGAATTCAACATCGCTTATAGAAATAGGCACGAAAATAGGCATTCAACAAAATATGTACTGATAATTGTAATGACAATTTCGATGACATCACAAGACAATACATGATCAATTGTCCTTAAATTTTTGGTTTTTGTTGAGCTTTGAGGTTGGTTTAAAAAATTTTGAATTTAACTGCAACAAATAAAGCTCTCTGTGTGTGTGTGTGTGTGTGTCTATGTGTATGTGTGTTTGTGTGTGTGCATGCGTGCGTTATGCATGCATGCGTGGGTGTGGGTGTGTATTTTTTGTGTGTGTGTTATTGTATTAAGTTTGAATTAGTGCAACAATGAATTGAAACTGTAAATATCTAGATTGGCACTTCCATTCAAAATCAGCTTTAATGTGAATCCACACGTCCCTATTGGGGATATAGAAAAATTTGTTTAGTATATATCAAAATAATTATGTGAAAATTGAGCTTGTAAAGCCTTTTGTAATTTTTTTAGGCTGAAACGGCTTTCAAACAGCTGATATTTTTTTAACATCCTAGAATGAACATCAAGATACATTTGATTTTAAATTGTATCAAACAAGAATGTTTATTTTCAATCAAATACATAGTCAAATTATGTTAAAAGCTACTCCTTAAAATTTATTCTAATGATTATGAAATCAACGAAGCAAAATACTACAATTTTTAATGAGACGATTTTAAATATATTTTTAAGAGTATAATGTGGGAAGAAAACTAATTTCGTAAGGTATAAGCAAATTAATTGGTTCAGTTTTATTTATTACTAATGTCTACAACATAAATTTTATTAATGCACTCAAGATCTCTGTCCACAACAATCAGTCTTACGCTGGTCATTGAAACATTAACACTTGCCACTGGAGCGTGGCTCGACAGTGGCTCGCTCTGCTGTCCGCCTCTGTCCGCTTCCTTCGCACACTCACCCGCACCGCGCCGCAGTGCAGTCCTCGACTATCGCTCGCCGCACCCGACTGACTGCCGGGCCTTCACTCGCAGGTATCGCCTCCCGATTGGTCCGGTTCGCTCAGCAAGGGCCACTTGCCCTCTTCACCTCTCGCTGATCGCACGGGTGTCGCCAGTATCACTCCCCGAGGGGGAGACACTCTCCGCTGTTCCGCTCTTCGCTCTTCGCTCCGAACTCTCGCGGAGGCCGGCGTCGCTGCTTTTATACTCTTGGCAATCTTTCTGGAACTGACTGGGAGGGGAGGGGGGTTTAAAGTGTCACGTCACGTTGGGCCGACCTGAGGCCTGAAAAGTCCAGAAAGTCCTTCTCGCTGCACACCGCCGATCGTCTTCCACCTAGCTCACGACTCGTTCCAAAAACAACCGAAGAAAGAAATTTGGCAATTGTGGTGGCAAGCGAAGTAGGAAACGCAAACAACAGCTCAGAATATTATTTTAAGAATAAAAAATTTCAACCTGTCTCTATTAAAATGAACAGAATTAAAATCAGAGCTAATAAAATTTTACATAAGCACCTTAATAAAACAAAGTCATAAAAAATTTTTAAATCATGCTACCAACCTTGGAAGAAAATTACTAGGTGACTGGTAACAAATGGCGGTCATATTTATAAAGCAAAATTATATATTTTATGCTTTGGGATGTAGTAATTAATGGGAGGTTGTATTGTTACCAGGTAAGTACAGATTATTCATTCACTGAAATCTCCAGTCACGTGTGTTATTTTCCTGCAGTTGCATACTGTCACCACTGTGATATGGTTGCCATGTGGCAGAGAGCATTTAAACTCTACACCAAGTTCCCAGAGACAGTCCGGTTTCCATTCCACATCATAGCTTAATCTGACATTGCTTCAATGTTTATGACTAAATTGAGTCATAAATAACATCAGATGTACAAATTGATTTTAATTTCACAATGTTATTGAATGTACACAGGAAGATACGATCTGTAATTTTTACATTCATTTATATTGAAAGTTTTACTTTTAATAATGTTTGCTTGGTGAGTAATTTTTACTACAGAATACATGCTGCTCTTCAGTGACTTTCTTGGAAGACCAAAATGTGGACAAAATCGACTTGTTAATTTATTTGTTTGCATTCCTTAAAGTCTCAAAAATAATCAAGTAATCCTTGGCATTTTATCATTTTTTGGCATAGTTGTGCTGTGCTTAAGTTGTTTCTTGTATTTGGATGTATGTTGTCAATTTAATTGTTTGAGCACTGGCTAAGTGTGAGGTGTTGGTGACGTGTTGCTGTGACGGTATTCCCCCACCCGAGACCTCCAGCGCCTTGTAGAACTGCGTGTGTATACTGCTCGTCGCCGCGGGAATGTTTGCAGGTCTGGAGGTCGTGCGTTGAGGACAGTGTTCCCAGTCTGTGTGTCAAGTGTTTCACCGGATGATGTCCTGCCCGAAGCCTGACCCTACGTGCGGGTCGTTACCACAACGCCGAAATACCATAACGCCGAAATACCATAACGCCGAATGTAAAATTTGACCACAACGCCAAAATACCATAACGCCGAATATCAAAATTGACCACAACGCCGACAGCTAGAAAACTGCTGTGTACCGCAATGCCGAAATAACAACTGAATGAATTTGTGTGTGTTTCTTAAATGTACCTTAACGCTGAAATACCATAATCAAACCTAACCTTACCTAACCTAACCTAACCTAGCGTAATATAACCTAACTTAACCTAGCCTATCCTAGCCTAGTCTAACCTAACCTAGTCTAACCTAACCTAGTCTAACCTAACCTAACCTTTGTGGCAGTCCTGCAATGACATTTTTCGGCGTTAGTGTATTTCGGCGTTGTGGTACAAAGCAGTTTTCTAGCTGTCGGCGTTGTGGTAAATTTGGCATTTCGGCGTTGTGGTGCGTCCCCCTCTGTGCTAGACACCCTGCAGTCGTGCGACGGGGGAGGAGGGATTGCATGATGTGTCTTTAGTGTCGGTGTGCTCATGGATGTGCCCAGTATACCCTCCCCCAGCACTCTCTCGCACTTCCACCCCCACCCCCGCTAGTGTCGGAGAGCCGTCCGTGCTCCGTGTCTGTGGCTTCCTCCCCGTGGTCGCAACCAGCATGCTCGCTCCCCGCTCCTCGCCCCGTCGTCTCCCCCGGGTCCCCGGAACAACCTCCAGATCAAACTAACCAAAGTTACCACAGTTTGACAGCCACTTTTACAAAAAAATCCAGCTCAGCCAAAGCACTTTGCAGTTTATTTTCGGTCCTCATGTATGAAAAAAAAACTAGCTTAAATTTTGTTTGAAGCTCACTGTTTTTTTTCTTCGACGTGACAGTTGGTAGTGTCATTATTGAAAAACTCACTTCACTCATTTTCTCAACCTGCTCATGTCGCTCTGAATCCTTGCATTACAGATGCTCTGTATTAGGATGATAGTTTTCCCCACTGGGGTCAGTCAAGAGAGATCCTTTAAATCATGGTTTTTCAGTAAATATGTGATATGAAATTGGCTTTCTCAGTAAAATGTTAGGTGGTTAAAGGATTAAAAATAACAAAAGCTAACCATTTTTACTATCAAGGTAACTGTCCCAAATGCAACTTTTTAGAGATAAAGTACAGTTTGAAACTGTTTCATTATTGGTATAATGTTGTGTATGGTAATACGTATTAAAGTCTATTCTAGCATATCAGAATTGTTTGACTTAAATTTATTTTTTTTATTTTTTTATTTTTTTTTATTTAATATGATGCAGTATTCAAAATATTCCAAACCAAACTTTATGTACTGAAGTGAAGTTGCTCTGAGTCCCATTTATTAATACTTCCTAACATTTTATTTATATTCATAATACATGTTTATTTCTTTAGTACAAAATTCGGAAAAATTGAAGGTATTGTTGCTGTATGTCTGTACACAAGGGCAGGCAGAATAATTTGAGTGATATGTTACCTTCATGAGAAATTAGTTGTTATTCATGGCCCAAGTTTTTAAAGAATATCATTGAGAATTTATGTAGTGTCTTTGTTCAGCAATCAACTACTTTGTTTTCCAGATAAAAGTAGCTCTCATGAATGTGGTGACACTTGGAAATAGGTTGCCTATTTAGTATTTTTTAAAATGGCAAAATTTAGTCAGTGCTAGCTATAATTTCCATTTTATTTACAACTGGTTGCCTCGTAAAGTACAGGTGCTAGGTAAGTTCAACTGTAAATTAAAACCTTTTGCTTTGCATGTTTCTGTTGTGATCCACGGTGCATTAACGTCCCCTCGCAAAAAAAAAATATCCGCAAGTCAATCGTTTTACCTGTAGTAACCAAGCCTTAAGACGTTGCAGATCTTTGAGTTGCTATTCTGGTCACCGAATTACGTTTGCAATAAGTCTACTTTTCAATCATTTATGTCTCCTGTTCCAGTTAAGAAATTTCAATGCCGATTAGCTTTTGATGAATTATATCCCAAAAAAAAAAACACTGGTTTAATGTTGAACTATTGTACAATGATGTCATATTTTACATTCCAAATCTTAACCTCTTTCTAAATATGGAACAGCTATTTACTACTCATACTTTTGTTTAATTAGTGTATTTTTCCTCGTAGAATAATTTTTCTCAACTGCTCTTATTGCTAGATATATTTGTATTTTGCCCTAAAACCACACTTCTCCGCCGGTAGCTTTTCCTATCGATAATCTTATGTGAAGAAAAATTTGTACTAGGTTGTCGAAATAATCTCCGATATCCAAAAAGCCTTGCTTGCAGTGGGCTGCTGAGGAACCAGACATGTTTTATGCATGATGATAATTTTTTTTCTTCTGACTGGAACAAAGTATTTCGAGGTTGTGTTGGAATGAGCTGATGATTCAAGAGTATTCTTGTTTCGTGAGTGTGTGTACTAAAACTTACTTGTTTCTTGGTTTTTGCGCTGGTGGTATTGTGTGCTTTTTCTAGGATAATTCATGTTATTTTTAACACTTGAGGTGTCTGTCTCTGAATTTGTACTTTTTTTTTTCTTCAGAGAGTTATAGCAGGTTAAAATTTTGTTTGCACAAGTAAAGTTTTTGCACTGTATTTTTTAATTATTTTTTTTATGTTAGGCTGTTTAATTAAAAGAAGGCTTTCAACACTTTGGAGATAAGCAGATAAAATAAAACCTCTAAATTATAATTTGTGTGGATTTATCAGTGAGTAAAAATGTATTTTTTTTTTTCTGCTTGCTATGTCCTTGGTCTTTGTTTACATAATTAAATTTTATAGGGTGCTATGCTTTAAATGTATTTTTTAGAAATGTTTTAATTTAATCCAAAACAAAGTACGTCCATGTAAAAACCATGCGTATTTTGTATTTTGTCAGAGGTGAGACAGCTGTAATTGTTTGTGCTACACAGGATGTGAATGGATAATGTGCAACAATTTTGACAGAAGTTAGTTATAAACTAGTTACCAAAATTTTTTTTATCATTTATATTTTCTTGCTTTTATAAACTTCAACATTGATTCAAGTCATCCTTTATTATTTTTATTGACCAAACCTCAAAATTAATGTATGCATAAAAATAAAATATTAATGCAGTGATACTGTGATAGTTATTATTACAACTTACATGCTTCTGTATTTATTCTTATTACAACTTACATCAAGCAAAGTTAAACCTTTACAGGAGCCGCCATTTGGGTTATTCCATTTCTAGAGACGTTTTTAAGAGCCTTAGTCGTAATGCTGAGTATTTGAAATGCAGGTTTTTATTTATTTTCGGGAAACATTTGAGTGTATTTAGAATGCCTTGAACTAAGTACATTACCATTTACAAGATATTTTATATGTCACAAACATTAGATTCAAGCCCTTCAACATAACTATAAAAAAATAGATTTCCACGCGGCTGGTTCTTAAAATCTTGTTATTAATCTAAGACATTACTGAAGGGCTTTCCATGAAAATTTTTAACTTAAAACATTTGGGTATCAGAATAGAAATTTGTACCATAACAGGAAAATGTAAATGTCATCTTGCCTTAAGGAGGTACCTCCCATTTCAGGTCAAGATTTTATATTTACAGTAATTACAGATAAACTTGTAGACTTTTTCAATTGTTCAACTTTCACGTACTTTTGCATAATTAGCTGCCAAAGTTACATTTTTAACGTTTTTGGGTCGTACAAATAAGGAGAATTTAATTTATTGAAAAAATGAAACTTTTTAGGTTTAACTGCAATGCGGGGCCACCAAAACGTCAACTTGGCATCCAGAGAATGTATCTTGAAACCACACGGCATTCCAGCATTAGTATTATTTGCTTACTAAACGCCAGTGTTCGGAACTGAAGTCAAAGTGAATGTATCAGTATTGAGCTACAGCATGAATGACATCTGTCAAAATTGTGAGTCATTTTTTCCTTTCCATCCAGTGAAAGATAAGTGTAGCGTGCGTGTACGTGCAGACTGTGGGTGAAGCCTGTGTGAGTCAGTCAAAATCTATTCTTTGTTTTCGAAGTAAGTTGGGTATTTTCTTGAAAAAAAATAATTCAAACATTTTAATGCTGTTTTTAAAATCACTGCGTACTGCAAGACTTCCATATCTGATATTCAGCACACCAAAGCGTATCTCATTAAAAGAAATGTGTGATGGCAAAACAACAAGTTAAAATGATCTTCCATAAGCTCTAATTTTTGACATGCTTTCATTAGCTTCACTTGTAACAAACTATGTAATCAAATCTTAAAAGTTGATTTCTACCTACTTATAATTTTTGTATCGATTTGAAACTTTGCGAGTACATACAATTCTGATGAAAATACAATAATTTCATGACTATAATCTGTTGATAGGGGGGGAGGGTCATAGGGGCAAAAACCATTACTTTCGTGCTATGTGCAATAACCATGCTTTTAGTGTATCCATGAGGCCAGGGTGTGGTGGGAAATCTGCCCGGGGTTCGACTGCCCCCTCCTCCCCCCCCCCAAAGTCAATCCCCAATATTTAAAAATTTCAAAAATCAATTATCTTTCGATATGGAATGTTTTTGATCCAAGAGGCCGGGACATGGTGTAAAATTTTCCTGGGTTACGATAGCTTCCCCCCTCTACCTTAAGGGTAGGTCATTTGACTCCAATTTTTTTTAAAGTAAGGAAAATTGAAGTAATTTTATTTTGGCGTGCTTCCGAGGTCTTCAGGCACCATCATACCCAAAATTTTCGGGACTTTTGAAATTGATCTTGTGGTGCATTTTGAGGAATTTATAAAAAAAATTTAATTCAATATGAACTAACAAGTAAAAAATAAAAGTATATTTTAAAAAACTAAAAAACAATGAACTTAAAATTAGTAATGGGTTGCTGGATATCGTTTGTCGTAAATTTTCGTACTAATTTCAGGATACAGTCATTACGAAAATGAAAGAAGAGAGCAAGCACCCCATGCTTTTAGTTATACAGAGTTGCTGTGCATTATTGGGCTATTGGACAAAAAATTTAATTTTAAATTTAATTTTTTTTTTAATTTTTAGTTCAGTCAACACTACAAGTATTTTTTTTTAAACCATAAGTTTATTCAATATAATTTTATTAGAAATAAGTTTTGTGTAAGTAAAAATTTTGTAATGCAAAATTTTTATAGCTGCACCAGAAGCTACTAAATACACTCAAATTTTGAAAGGTCATAGTTTCTTGCAAACTGAATATTTTGAGATGTAATTCCTGAGAAGTTGTATGCAATGTGGGAAAAAGATTTTGCCAGAAATAGCAAACTCATTAAGCTGTGAACGATATAATAGCTTTCACCCATGTTGTTATTAACTTTAAAAGCAACATACCATGCTTGAAACTCTAGCAAGCACTTTTTTTCGATAGCTAAAGCCCCACACTCCCGCAAGGAGGCTAAACTCGTTAGGGTTTTGTGCAATGGTAGATAAATGTGGTTCATATTCGACAGACAATAAGCTAAGACTCAAGCAGCTTATAGTTCACGAAAATCAGGAGGTCTTTCCATTCATTACTGTATCACTCACACCAGAAATGTATCTTTTACGAGACAGCATCCAATGGTCCAACTGACAATACATACCCAGTCTTTATAGTGATGTGTATCTGACGGACTGAACACTAGCTCACCCACACTCTTCGTGTACCGAGGGACACTTTGTTGCCCCGTTCTGTTCCTAGAGCGGTCGTAAGCAGGGGTTGCCAACCTTTACATCCGACGGGGCGATCAGTAATGAATTTGAAAGTCATGTGGTCGGTCCTGTTACAGTATTTTAAAAAAAGGCAGGTTTTAAGACTTATATTTTGCATGCTTTTTATGTGTTACATTTATTGTTTGGTCACTATTTATTTACTGTTTGTGTGTTTGTTTTCACTAAACGTTTGTCAACGCCATTTGTTCCCACTATAGTGGCAAGCCTGGAATGGTCGCTGGGCCACAGGTTGGCTACCCTTGGTGTACGGACAGCCGGCTTTTTTTTTTACTTTGGCAGTTATCTGAGAGCTTGTTGTGTCTCTTGAGCTGTCTTCACTCTTCCTTGTGTTAACTTGTGTTTTTTTTTTTCTCTCTCTTCCTTCCACCTTAATGGACTCTTTCCCGTCCCCCTTTCTCTTTTCTGTTCTCAAACCATTTGTTCTAGTACGACAAGCAAAGCAATTTGTACAAGAACACGCTTGGCTACATGAACATCGGATTCACCAGCATGTTTATGGTCGAGTGTGTCATGAAGATCGTGGCTTTCGGAGTGCGGGTAAGATGGTGACACCGCGCGACGTGCCATTGGCAGTGCTTGTTCGCAGAGCTCTCTCTCTCTCTCTCTCTCTCTCTCTCTCTCTCTCTCTCTCTCTGGTCTGTGTATGAACATTATAGTAATTCAGTTTTTCCTTTCTACAATGGTTTTGTTTCATCCCTGAAACATGTAAAATACCTAATGTTCGCAGGCTTTCACGGCCTTTGTCTGAAGTAGCTTGGCTTCTGGGTTGTAGCCGTGTCCTTGGCGAATAATTCACCAGACGTTTCGGTCGACATTGCAGTCGCCATCATCAGGGAGCATCATCAGGTAACTGCTCCCTGATGATGGCGACTGCAATGTCGACCGAAAAGTTGGTGAATTATTTGCCATGGACACAGCTACAACCCAGAAGCCAAGCTACTTCATGTAAAATACATTTTTTAATTTACTGTAAGTTCAAAATTTCACTTACAAGTTATGTTTTTTTTTTTTTTTTTTAAGAATAACAATGATTATTTTTTCCCCACAAATTATTCCTTTAAAATTTGCAAACTTAATGGTTGGTGGATTTAAAAACAGATAAGTCTGATATCTTAGATACATGAAGGGATTAGATTTATTTCATTGTTGACTTGTTTGTGACTGTGACCACAGTGAGGTAATACAGTTCATGTGATAAGTATCATTGGGCTGGGTGGTCCACGCGCGCTCTCACGGAGATGTTTCGCCTCGAACTCTGTCTCAGCAATGTTAATGGCACTAAGTGAATACAGGGACAAATAATTTTTGCTGCAGTGAATACTCCATCGTTGTGAGTCGATGATGTGTTTCATAAGACTTCCACAATGTTTCTTAAAACATAGCTTTGATTTTTAAGAAAATTTGCCAACAAATGTGTGCAGAATATAGCCAAACTTTAACCATTTGGTTTCATGTCGTTCGTCAAATCACATTTGTTTTCACAAACTTTAGGCTAGAGATAGTTAGGATGGTTCCAATCCTAACACCAAAATTGTGATTTTAGCAGTCAGCTTATGCTATAAAGGTTTTTTTTTCCACTTAATTAAAATTACATATATCCATTATTTTTGGATAAAATTACATTTTTCTGTTTATGACAACAGTTGATAAGAATATTTAACTTTTGTTGTGTAAAAAAAAAAATTAGTCATTAATATTACAGATATTTGGGATTATTATAAACTGTTACTTAGTCATTACTAATTTTGGACAACCAATATTATTTTTATCATGCCCAATAGATATTTATTTTCTATATTTTATATTTGTGACATGCCCACCGACAGAAATGGAACTTTAATGTTGAAAATGAAACTTTGTTTCGACGATGCAGTGTGTGATGCCGAGAAAAACTGGATCTGGGAAAGTATGTTTTTCCTTCCCTCGGGGACTTTGTTTCGAAACCCACCCAGACCTCCTCCTTGCCCCAGTCGTCGGCGACGTGTGTACAGTGTTGTGTCGCGGCACGCCCGCTCGCCAGCACGCCTGCACGCCTGCACGCCCGAGCATGATTGTCCGGCACCAGCACACGCTTATGCATGCTCACCCGTGTCGCTTGCGCGCGCCCGTGTCCGCCTCGGAGGGCGTCAGCGCTGTGCGTTGTCCCACGTCCTGTCTCGCGTTCGCTTCGACGGTCACCAATCACCATAGCACACAGTTTCAACTCACGCATCTCACATTTCTAATTTTACAACTTTAACATGACAGCATAAGTGAATGAATCATTACTGATGTGAAAACGTCACCATCTCTGGTAAGTAACTTTTGATCTACCTATCACAAATTTGTCATCACTGCGGCATGCGATAGATGCGTGTGGGCACCGCGCATAATGTCACTTCACGAGCTGATGCACACAGAAACGAGCTGTCTGAAGCCTTGCGTGTTGAGAACAACGGAGAACGCTCGGTATCCATGACCATAGCAAATACCACGTGTGCCAGGCAGAGGTTTTGTTCAAATTTGTGTCCGAAAAATGTCCAAGAGCGCAGATATTGAAAAGATAAAAAATGACAAGCTGCTAAACCATTACAGTTAGAAAAATTTATTTCTAAAATTCAATTGTAAGTGTCATTAATTTTGGACAGCAATAAAATGACACATTAGTTTATGTGCACAAATGAAATGTTCAGCTTGGAATTAAAAAACATTTCTTTTTTCCAGGATGAATTGCTGTAGTGTGTGTACGTTCAGTCAAATTTTTTTGTACTGAAAATCCTGTTCATTTTTAGTAGTGTATTTAATTTGGTGCTAATTTTTTTGTAGTGAAGCTATGTGACCATTATTAGTTAGTAATGGTTATTTTTAATGGAATGTGACATCTATATATTTTTTTCTAGTTATCGTGAGTTTTGTGCTGTCCTGTGTGAAATCATTTTCAGTGTCTTGTATAGGTCGCTGGTAGTTACCTTCTGGCTGCGTTTGCTATTGGTGGACAGTGGGTGTTAGCGTGATTCTTACATCACAAGTTTCATGACTATTGCTTGCCTGTTGTGTAGTGTGTAGTGAGACTGCTAGCTCAAGAGGACTTTGTTTACGTATGTATAGTCATAAAAATGCATCGAGAAAACACTTTTGTACATTTTTTTTATTGTTCACATCTTAAGTTTAATGTTTGCACAAATTAGTCGCTCATGCATTTATTTACTTATTCAATCATATTTTTTCAGTGTCTGTATTAATGCATTCCTTCAGTCAGGCTGGGCAAAACACTGCTCTGGTAAACAAAGGCCTCTTGAACTACTACGTTTTGACGAAAGCAACGCCTCTTGAGACTGGTATGTTGAAATACACTCTGTAAGGCTGGTGCGTAACGTCACCTTGCGGTTGGGAACCCAAAAATGTCTCATTCAATCTTCATCTTAGCAGACACTACACACACTTATCAGAAACCACATGCATGTGTATGAACATTCATTGTAATGCAGCAAGGCTACTCTTCATTCAAAATTTGCACTTTTTTTACTTTTGGGAACTATATATTTTGACCACTTTAAAACATCTGTTTAATTAATTATAATATTTCTATCATTATAAAATAATAGTAATATTCATACCGCAATAAATATATGATAATGGTTAAAAATAGTACATGTAGGTACAAGTTAAATATAACATAAGATATTAAAAAATTTTAGGAGCTAAATAAGCACCAAAAAGCTGGTTGCAGCAAAAGCGATTGAATGTCTTTCAGCTTTGGAAATTTGTAAAATCATCATTTTGAGTATTCTTATTGGCATGTGTTTATGTGCTCACAGAATCATGTTATTACGTTATTAGTTCTCCCCTCACTACTCATTCTGGAGAAATAACAGGCTGCTCTGTTTGAGGATATTTCTTGATGGCTTACGAAAGATGAAATAATTTCCATTAGTTTAACAAGCCATTGTTTTGTAACCGTTTGGTTTGTAAAATTTACACAGTTTATCTGGTAAGTGAATTAAGTAAATAGCTTTCTAAGAGTTTTCTGGGAGTGAAGTATCCGCATAAGTGGAAGTTATAATTTATTTTTTGAATTCTGGCACAGCTGCGTGGTCCGTGAGACTGAGACATTTTTGTGGTCGACCCACAGGGGCGCCAGCCTCCTGCCGAACCGGGGCGTGGCGATCCGACCGTCCTTTCCTCTGGGTTTCTCTGTTCTGTCGTAGTTCGACGAAGCCCCGCCTCTGCTCCTCGATATCCTCCATATCATGAACTTGCTGTTCACGCTGTGCTTCTTTATCGAATGCCAGCTGAAACTGATCGCGTTCGGATGCAAGGTGAAGCGTCGACTCTCTGCTTCCTCGTTACCGCACTGCTCGCTGGGACGGGGTCGGGGAACTGTCGGGTTCGGGGCAGTGATGAATTCTAGGAGATCTCGTCAGAACTGATCTCGGCCATTCCACGGATCCAGCCCGTCGGTCCACACGCTAAGGTTCACGGCCCGGATTGACTCTAGAGAGGGAAGGTACAAGTACTGGGATGTTTCGAAATTACGGGAAAACAAGTAGCCCATTGAATCTGTAATTAATCTGTCTTCGAGAACAAGTTCAACCTGGAGTAAACATGCCAACGGCACGTATCTGTAACGTGCTAAAACCTCACTAAGACAAACGCTAGCAACAGGAATGTCCTAAGATTCAATTTCTGTTACTTAAATGTTAAAGCAATATTTAACTGGGCACAAATATCCGTGTCGGGTTGTTTTGGATCCCTGGGTCGGTGAAAATTTTCATTTAGGACTATCGGCCAAAAACATTTTCGAAACTATTGGTGCAGGAGTGGCTCTGCAGAACTGTTAAATGTAGACTCTAACATAAACTTATGTCGAAAAAACTTTCAACCAATTTGGTATTGTTTAAAGTGGATAGGTAAAACTATTTTTGATAACTGATCTTTTTTTAATGCAGAATAATTGATTCTTTGTATCAATTTTTTGGTTCCAGCTTATTGAGAATGGGCTTGGTGAGAGGAAATTAATTGTCGTGAACAGTTTCACTGGTTGTTTGTCTGGAACGTCCATCACACTTCCCAAGAGCTGAAGTCTAAATTTAGGTTTGCCTGAGAGAGTGCCCCAAATTCCTTGGTAGGAGAATGGCCCACAAGATATGCAATACTATAATTCAGTTTTTTTTTTTCTTTTTTTTTTTCTTTTCAGAAATTCCTTTTTTTCCTTACACTTAGTTTGGCTTAACACCAAACTTAGTAAAAAAAAAAAAGGGGGGGGGGGACTTGAAAATGGTGTTTAAAACTGTCTGTCCGTTTTTGGATGAGAGGGACTTTAGATTTTTCTGATCTCAGGCGAACAAACAGAAGCTCCCAGACGGCATGGCCTGTGATTTATCGTTGGGTGTTGTTCTCTCCTGCCATCAGCATTTCGGTCAGTGCCTGGTGTAGTGGCGACGCACCGCACTCACATCCTGTAGGACCCAAGTCCTAGTTTTTTTCTTTTCTTTTATGTTTTTTCAGAACTCCCCTCAGGTGAATGGTGGGATGTTACAGTGCCATGGGCCGGCCAGTTTCTTTCCTCCGTGCCCGTGAAATGTGTCGTGTTTTCCTATTTTACCTCAACAATCTCACTGTCAACTATGAGGTGAAGCTCATTTGAAATTAAGATAATCTCCCCAATCACACTGCGCTAGCTGTCCTTGTTGCAGTAGGTATGCCATTTCCGGTTCCTTGTCGCAGACGGTGAAGCTGTGCGCTCGTTCAAGATTGGCCACTTCTAAGTCCATCTCATCCCAAATTGTTCGCTGAATCAAATGTTCATTGGGGTTTTTTCCATTCAGCGTGTTGTTTTCAATAATCAAACAAATGAAAGAAGAGAATTTCTAAAATCCTGAAAAGATATGCTACTTTCAAGCAATAGTTAGAGACAAGATTTTATGTTTTCATTTATAATCCAATTTTAATTTTTAAACAGAGTATTTCGGTATTATTGTTTTTATTTTTATAAAAGCTGTTTTTTACTACTCACCCGCCAAAATAGTGGTAAAATTTGTATTCTGCATTTTTACGATAAAATAATTTGTAATAAGTTGGTCTAAAACAGATACATTATAGAAAAATAAAAATAAAGTAGCAAGAATTTTTGGTTTAAAAGTGATTCAATAAGAGAACTACAAGTAATTTAATGTAATTTTCTGATCCCTGACCTTTGGTTCCAATTTTTTGTACGGAAATAACGTTCCTCGAATTTCAAAAATCAAAAGATTTTTCTTTTTATCTTTTGAATTAAGTTTTGGTTAAATCCTACTTAAATCCATGATACAACTTGTATTTTGGTGCTGTATAGTATAGTGTATTAACTTGTATTTTGGTGCTATGCTGTGCTTTGTCATGCTTTACGGTTTTATCACAATTTACCATATAATCTGGTCCCTAGCAATAGTTCACGTACATATGTATATTATTATTTGAAACCAACTCATACGGAAGTAAACCGTACTAAAGCGTAAATTTTCAAGAGATCTTAAATTATAGTAATTCAAATAATTGAAATTGAGGATTTGGCCAATCCTAATAAAATTCATAAAATAGATGTTTACCTATAGATTCTCAACGAAGACTAGACTGACTATGTGCTCCAGAACCAATAATATGGTTTTCCTTCCTGGTGACATTTCTTGCACTTAGTGATTGGACATCTTTAACACCTTTGGTACCAGCATCACAATCTTAAACATTTTTTTTTTTTCTGAAAAGATCCTGAATTCATCACTGCCAGGTCACTAACAGTTCCCCTTCTCTGATTCAATGGTATGTTCTTGTCCGAAAATTGATACATTCTTGCTTTGCTCTGTTAAAAAACTGTGACAAGTATTTTACATAAGTTACCTTTCCATTTTGAATCACATGAATTTACGCACTTTTGCAACTAAAAAGCATTAGAATTATTAAGTGTTTGCTGAAATATATTTTCTCTTTATTTATTCTCAGAATATTTGTATGTCTTTTGAATAGCTGCAAATATTAAGTATGGTTATGATGATGCGCTTAGTAAACCTATTTGACGGCAGAATGATTGTTACAGCCAAAGTTATGAGCTGCAGGCTGGTCTTAATTTCACTGAAGTAAACTTCTTATGAACATGATACACTTATTTTGTGATGAGTTATACCAACACACTGGAAAATTGCCCAAAATAAATTTGTTGTAATTGTATAGTAAATGAAATAAAAAAAATTGTCAGCCAAAATCTTTCAATGCACCGCATTCAAATTCGAGAAAACAGTTCACACCAGTATCATTGGCTCTGGGGTCATAAATTATTCATACAAAGCTTCTCAACAAATATTTTATTCACTATTGTCTACAGTTATTATGTAACACCTCAACTAAAATAGAGGAAAGGTGGGTTGCTGCGGACACATAAGCATTATTGCATACATATCAAAATGTACTAAATATATTTAGCCAAATTATTGGTTAAACATTGTCTTCAAACATTACATATGCACATGTTTCCAATTAAAGAGCATACAATGTCCCAATGTTCGTTAGTTTTTATTAAAAGGATGCTCAGTTTTTTTACACTGTAACGATATATGTCGGGCGGCCCTCGGCACGTTATTTCTTCATCAAGAACAAGTTACAGTCATCTGGTTCAACTCCAGTACATTCCTCACATGTCCAGCCCTTACACCTCTACCACTGAATCCAGTTTTCTTCAATTCAAAATGATTCACAGCAGATTACGCACATTATTAAATTTGTTGATGAAGATTTTCGTCATGTCACTTGTTTCTAGCACTACTTCCACTCAGACTCCCTCACGTTCAGTAACCTTTTACGAGATTTTCTTCGTAGCAGAACTTTGGCTCTGTCGTGTCATCACCAACGCTTCCTTACAGGGGCTTGAAGGAGGATATTTCACTTTGCCGATCTTTTCTTGTTCGTGATGTTCTTCTCCTGTTGCTTGCTTCTGGAAAGAGTGACGTTTTCAAAACCATTTCCACATGCTTTGATTTTGAGGGTTGGTAATCTCGTTGAATATGAGAATTTTTTATTTTGAGTAATATCACACGATCTGTGGAAGTTTCGGGCATTGGCATTTTTGGTTCTGTTACCTGAGGACAGTTGCAACTGCAACAATGTTGTTGCAGTTGCAGTATCAGCAGAAACATTGCATGCAGCTGTTGTATTTGCAACCTTATGTGTATCAAACCTAGTAGCTT
This sequence comes from Bacillus rossius redtenbacheri, assembly GCF_032445375.1. Taxonomy (NCBI): domain Eukaryota; kingdom Metazoa; phylum Arthropoda; class Insecta; order Phasmatodea; family Bacillidae; genus Bacillus; species Bacillus rossius. The sequence goes on along the minus strand of NC_086330.1, from coordinate 5,235,726 downwards.
CGGGAAATTTCTGTTAGAAGTAATGAAACAACATCTAGGTTTAGAAAAAAAAATACTAGGGTTCAAAGAAAGTCAAAACTTTCTACATGCACTTGAAACCACTTCCACAATTTCATTTTCTGTGATTATGAGACCAGCATTTTTTCGCATTCAGCCTGAGCATTTTTGTATGGATTCATAAACCTTCTGTCCATTGGCTGAAGTCTATGTGCAGTGTGTGGAGGAGTGCTTGTCATGTGGACGTTGTTTTTCAAGCATAAAATATCGCAGTAAGGTCTTTGTGGCTAGGAACTGACTACCCGTCTGAAAAGAGTAAGACAGGGTTCTGTGATGTAGGCAGAGTATACTTAAAATGTTTTTACCATATTATAAATGATTCAGGACTCATCCAACCATTGAGCTGATCTGCGACAATAGCTCCATCAGGTTCTTCTATCAACAGTCTGTCATCTATGCTATGGCTTGAGTTTACATTCGAATCCTTTTTTTTTTATCAGAAAATAGAACTGTTTGGAATATTAAAATGCTCTCCTGCAACTCTTGCGCTCTTTTTATCTCTCAATACATGTGGTCCACAGCTATTTTCATGGTGACTTCACTCCACAAACCACTATGGGTGGATCTTCCTTCGAATTTTGGCTTAACTGTAAGCTGTAAAATACGATCCCATTATAATAATAAATACTTTCAGTTTCTAGACTTAGGGTCATTATTTTTTAATGTTTAGTGATGTGTCAGTGGTTACCTACGTTGCACTATCTCAATCAAATAAACATAATAAAATATTAGTTGCCAGTGTACACATCCCTGCATGATATGTTTAAAAAAAAAATTGTAAACAGGACATCAGTCACGTTATCCAATTAGCAAGTACACTTACCGACAACCAGTACTGCGAGTTGCTTCCAGATATTAAATTCATCCTAAAAATTCTTGTATTTATAATATTAGTTAAACTAACATACAACGTCCACATACTTCAATGAATATAACTTAACACACAGCGATAATTTTTTATTTTTTATTATTATAACTTGACTCTATGTAAGTTTTTGGACATACGCCATTTCTAAGAACTTTTTCTGTTGAAGAAAAACTAAAAAACTAAAAAATGAAAAATAAATAAATAAATAATACAAAAAGACAAACACAAAATTAAGCAAAAAATTGCTGTTGTCAACAAGGATATAAACACCGCAAAATATTCCGTAACACGAATATAGTCAACAAACAAAGAAAAACAAAGAAAAATGTACTAAGAGAACGAAGGAAAAAAAAACCCACAAATGATGTCGACACAGAAATATTGAACCCAAAAAATTCAGCACAACGGTTGAAACGAAACAAAAACACGACAAAACGAAAAGACGAAACAAACACAATAGTTTTCCAAAACAGAATAGAACGATAAAAACCCCCACAAATGATGACAACACAAAAATATTTAACCCAAAATAATTCAGCACAACAGTTGAAACAAGACAAAAACACAACAAAACGAAAAGACGAAACGAACACAATACTTACACCAACAACCACTGACTTAGATCCTTAATCTAAAATATTTACCATGATTTAGAAATCAAATATCTTGTTGCAAATTCACACCCATGCCTCATCGGGACTCGAACCCAGAACCTCTCGTACTGTTAGCCGGAAGTCAGCGTACTCCTGGAAACGGAGGGAGTTCAGGTGACAAGTGGACAGCGCTGACAGAGTGTGTCTAGGGCCACCTTTTGTCTGCAGCTCCTTACCTTTCCCCTACATATCTGAAATACGGGACATGTCTCTAAATTATTTCTTATGTTTGAGAATAAATAGAGATATTAATTGCAATTACATACAAGATATTATACACAACGTCAATAAAAGAATGCCTCATATTCAATAGTATATAATAACAGTTTAATTTAGACTACGTATTTACAACAAATCATACATCAAATCCAAGGTAAACTAACCTAGTTTTTCTTACAAATGTTCAATATGTGAACCTTTAGTTATATGGCACACATCCAACCTATAGTCCGATTATTCCCACACTTTGGTTCACACGTCCGTAGTAATGGAAGCAATAGCCTCTTCAATTATGTGTCTCAACTCTGGCAAATCATTAGGTAGCGGCGGAACGTAGACACGATCTTTTATAAAGCCCCAAAAGAAAAAAAAATTGCATGGCGTTATGTCAGGTGAACGTGGAGGCCAGCGAAAAGGAGCTCTGTCGTCTCGACATTACGACCAATCCAACGTTAGGGACTTGGACGTTCAACCATTCACGAACAAAGAGATTCCAATGGGGAGGGGCTACATCCTGTTGCCAAATAAAGTTTACAGGTTCACCCTCTGCTAATTGGGGAAAGAGCCCTTCTTTCAACATAGGTGGCACTGCAAGAGAGAAAACAAGAAAGCAGTACTCGCACATCCACTTATCTATAACTGTTTGAGCTACTCTTTAGTCCTGACCTTGAACCAAAACCCTACAATGCCCACAGTTAATACTATTAAAATTTATAACTGGGATATTCCTTTATTGGCTTATGTATAATATGACAGACAGTCGAGAAGGCACTTGTGGAGAAGCAAAATCAAAATAAAAAAATTTTATTAAGTTGATATTGGTGTTTACATGTCCTATATCCTTTCATTTTGAGTATGCTTCAGTGAAAAGGACTATATGTAACGTGATGCGAAATATATAATATTATCATAGCACACAATGAGTGGATTTTCTGATGTGGAACATTTAGATTAACAGTTTTTATAATCCTAATATTGTATAAATTAGGAATTTTTTTCTTATAGTTACATTCAAAAATTGTATCATATCTATAAGTTCAGTAAAATTCCTAAACGAGCTAGTATTTGTAAATGTACCTACAGATTGTGTTGTGTGGAAAGTATCTGCAGGTGAAGCAGGTAACGAAGGTATTTGTGTTAATGAGTTAATTTAACCACTCGAGCAGTCCCGCTTTGAGAGATACCGGTAAGTCGCTTTGTCCCAGCATCCCACTTGTATCACATCCCAGCACTGGAGCAAGTCACGTGACACGCTCGCCGTCAGCTCGGCCAATCAGCTCTTCAGTCGTAGCACGTCTCGGCCTGCTGCTGCTGCCGCTCACACACTGCATCGCACTTCTGTTCGAAACACAAGTGCCATCCATAGACATCCTTGTGCTTCGGCAATGGAGGTGCTTGTTTCTTTAAAGTCGCTTCAATTAACAACGTTAAATTTAACGTCAGGTAGATGACGGAATTTCTGAGTGCTAAGATGGATGCAGTTGTGTGAACTACCTTGTTCTCTTACCTTAATCATTACTGCCACATATCAGTTCTAAAGCAGATCACAATAAAACATGTACATATTAAAACTATATATGTGTTCACATTTCTCAGCTCATATACACGAATGAAAATACCTGCATGTGCATCATATGTTTCCGCTGATGTGTTAAAACGATCTCATCATTTAAACCTAGGCATTGTCAGAAACAAAGTTTCATTAAAAATGAAATATAATTCCAAGCGATTGGTGACATCAATTTTTATTGGTACATAAATATTCTAACAGGCAGCACAATATTTGCATGTTTTCTCACAGATGTAGTTGTGTTGGTTCTTGCATGATGGTTTCGTTGTAAGTTTTCTCACGCGAAGGTAAAAGTGGCTTGTGGTCGCGCCGTGCTCGGGGAGAGGACACCACGAGCTGACACGAGCAATGTTTCTGGCACGGCTTGCGGCAGCAGCGTCTGAGCGATGGGACCCCGCGCGAGCCGTTCACTTGCAAATGCTGGGAGGAAGCACGGGTGCGTGCCGTGGCGTGTCCCCTTGACTTCGTGTCAGGGTTTGCAAGGCGCGGGGCACCTCGTCAGGTTCTGATGGTCTCCTGGCTCCAGAAACTTTGCACCGTCGTTCTGCCCGTGGTGGGGAGAACACGGATGGACACGGCCACCCCCGCTCGCGACGTGACCACGGCCCCCTTCTCGGCCGTCTGACCGACACGTCGTGCAAAGAGTTCACCGTGCTCTGCGCTTGTTTGCAGAACTTCTTCAAAGACCCGTGGAACACCTTCGACTTCATCACGGTCATCGGGAGCATCATAGATGCTCTGGTCATAGAGCTAGGGGTGAGTGTGAGGAGTCTCCTGGCGCTCTTGCTATTGGCTGCTTGCTGTGTCATCGCAAGCCACGTGGCTGCCACATGTGGCTCTCTCAGACTGTCCCCAGCTGCGTGATGTCACCGTTACAGATCCTCAAGTGTTGTAGCATGAACCATTGTGTGATTTTGTGGCTAACATCTGAGCTTATTATACTCGACCTCAATTTCCTCGGCTTCTAGCAACCATTGTACTTTATTTTTTTGACATTTAAAGATTTGTCGCAAGTGATGACTTATTTCATTTAATCTGTTTCTTGTTGCTTTTTCGGTTTTTTTTTCCCCTTCTTTCATGGTGTGAGCTCCGGAAATGTTTCCTTGTAGTGCCACGTGATTTGGAATGACACAATAAACTGCAGTAGCAACTCTTTTCCCCTGCCCGGGCGGACAGTGCTGCGGAGGCAGGTCTTCTCCGCGGTGTTCCCCCGGCCCTGAAGGACCGCGCGCCAAGTGTTCCGTGGCCTCTGCAGCACTGTCCTGGCCACAGCTTGTGCTGCGAGCTTTGCCGAGCGCTCCGGCCGCCGGAGGAAGATGATCGCGACCACGTTGGAGAAGTCACCACCCGCCTGGTTGTGGCGCTGAGAGACGCAGTCCCAACTCCTTCCCCGTCCAGGAACTGTCTGCCTTTCCATCATCTTTTCCTGATGCCAGCTAGTGGGGGAAAAATATCTGTCTTACGAGAATCACACTTCCAACACTTCAAAGCAGATCAATTGAAACAAAACCGACATGCTAAAAAGTCTCCATCTTCATTGTAATGCAAAGTAGTGGGTAGAGCTCAATAATTAAATTATTTATTGATTCATACACACATATTTACTAGATATATTTAGGGCAGTAGTACATGTATCCTCAGTTATAAATCATTTGTATTTGAAAATTATTTTCATAAACGATTACAATACTTTCTTTTAAAGTTTCCACTGCAATGACTCTTAATGTAACATTTTAAGGATATACCTACATACAGTTGGCGACAGTGTGGACGGCCATTTAAACAGGGCCGATATGGCAGGATTTCAGTGAGTGAGAAAATTAAGACAAAATTTTCGTAGTAATACTCAGCGTGTATGCCATACAGCAAATACAAACAAACCTAACATTAAATAAATGTCTGACCATGAGTACAGATAACTAGAGTTCTCAGGAACTAGAAAAAAAATGTTTTAGTGTTTTATAAATAAAATAATTTAAAAACAATTGAGAATATTTCTGGACATTCTTTCAGAATAGTGTTTTATAAATAGTACATTATCTTCCTAAAAGGTAATTAGATGCTCCTAATGTCGGTGGTTATGGATACATGTTTCTTTGGACAAAGATCACATTTCATTAAAGAGAGGTTCATTTTGCAAGAGGATTCACTATACTATAAAGAGGTGATACTTCAAGACAGCCGTGCATTCGGAGATGCATGAATGAAGGTGATAGGAAAACAAAAGTAGCGAGTTTGCACGTAGCTCTCAGCGTTACAATCCTGGTGGTGGTGATTTCTGCGACAGCAGGTGATTGCGCCGTGCTGCCAGTGTCTGGCGCAGTAAATGTCGCCAGCAAGTAACATGATTAGTTCTAGCATACGCCACAGCAGCTGCTAGGATATGGCTCTAGAGTAAGCCGTGCTACGAGATGTTTCTGTGTAACCGTTGTGTAGCAGGAACTCGGTGTGAGTAGCATCTGAACACTCTGCTGGTGGCAACGTGTCTGGGTCTGCCGGGAACAAACCATGGAGTTCTACTCATGAAGTAATCGGGGAAATCGTTGCACGTGTTGACGTACCACCGTGAGTGTAAACGGCAAGCTCTTACCCGACTGACGTTTCGAGTTAGGTGTCTCCTCCTCCCGTCCCTGGCTATGCAGTTGGACTAATTTCCTTTGGAGCATTCTCGACAGCTAACGCGATATCGAGACGGACACTCTGTTGGCTGCCGGTCACTCTGTGTAGTCCGTCTCGTCCTCATGTGGCGCGATGCTGGGCTCACACTCAAGAGGCTGCGGGTTTGAGTCCCAGTCCAACAGGCCATGACCAGTTCCTTATTCAGTTTCCTTCGTCGTGTCCATTGTTCACGTTCTGCATTATCGACCAGACAAGACGTAAAGCTTGAGAGAGCTCGGAAGACAGTAGCGTTCTGTGTTTGTGTATGGTGAGGTGGGTGGGGAGGGGGAATAGGTTATTAGGGAAGGAAACTGGTGTCTGTGACTGGAGTGTAGGCATGCGACAACACCAGGGACACGCGCAGTGGGGAGAGGGGAGGCTGAATATTCCACCCCCCCCCCTCCCGAAATACTCAAAAATCTATCATTCCCACCAACAGAAGGAAAGAATTAGAAAGCTAACAGCGGGCAAAGAGGTTCTTTTGTTCTGTTATTATATAGCGCGAGGGGAGTTCGGTGGGCAGTACTCTGGTCGAAAATCACTAATTGTAGTTAAGTATTACCAAACAGAAACACAACGAAACCCGTGATTAAAGAAACAAGCGAAATAACACCAATGAAAGTTACAGTTTCTGTTTGCTCAGTTGGTGCCCGTGGTGATCACGCTGCAGCACGTGCTCTTGTAGCTAGGTGGGGGGGGGGGGGGGGGGGCTTGAGGGCAGTGGGTAGACATTGGTTCACGTCACGCTAAACTGATCACAGTAAGGTCTTTGTCACATTTTCATTGCAGTTGAAGGTGTCACTCAGACCTTAGACTTATTACCAACTACATATTACAGTGTGTGTTCTGAGAGGCAGACACACAAATGACATATCTGATGACCTTGACATCTGGCACCAACAAAGTGTTGACTGCACAATGTGGTTCTGTAGTCAAGTGCAACTGAGAAACTCCTTGCTAATTTTTGAACTTGACTGCAGCAAATGTTTGAATTTGAAAGCTGGGGGTGAAAGACAGAACCATTTCTACCATAAAAATGCCAAAAGTCAAGAACAATGTTGTTTTGTTTTTTAATGGATTAGTGTTTTAAAATATGTTGTCATAACAAATCTAAAACTTAATGTTTGATTCAAAGCAGTTTATCAGTCTGCACATTATATGTTAAAATAGTTCTGTAGTTAGTTTTGTTTTTATGTTCTCAAGACATTTTTGTCAGTGTATCAGATGTGGTCTGTGGTCTGTGATTTTAATTTTGTCAAATCATACAAGTTTAAGTCTTTACTTAAATAATATCAAACCAAAGATTAGCTTTCAATAAACAATTTGGGTTGTATATACCAAAATAAAAATAGTTCTGGTTTTTATTAGCTAGTGATTTCAGATTTGAATTTTTTTTATTCAGGCTTTTGTTTTAACACTTTGAAATAAGTAGAGCTAAAACACATGTTTCCTCAATTTCTGTTTAGTTTGCATAGCTGCATATGTCACGTAGTTGGCTTTTGTGCGTAGTGCATGGGAGGTTTTTTCAGACTACAGATTTTTACCAAACTTTCTGGAGCAACTCTTGTAATCACAGACTACATGAGAGGTGAATGCCGTTGTTAACGCTGTGCGCAGTTTAGTTTCTTGTCTTGCAACCCGGTTCAGAAATATAATATTTAGATGTAGGCCTAGTGGAGACATTCGGGCCTTGTGTATTTAACACTGATGTAGGTTCTACGTACCCTCTTTTATCACATAATTGTCGTACTCGCATAATCGTCGCAACCATATTTTAGGGCGTCAAAATTTGGATAAAAAAACTTCTCGCGTAAAAACGTCGCATGATGTTTTTGGCCCCGCTATTAGATTCCGACCGCTTTGTGTAGTTATCTTTTTCGTATAAAACTGTGTATTTTAAAGTAGAAATCTAATATTTATTCGGAAATTAACTATTTAACTTATTTAATTAACAGAAATATGAAGCTGCCTGATGTGTAAATTTTTTTTTAAAGATGTTTTTATACGTTAAAACCTTTATCTGTTCATCTACGTCGCCGCGGTATACCGCTTATAAAACTGTAGCCAGCGCTATTTGGCATCACTCATGTTTGGTTATGTTGCTTCCCGTATAGAGCGCGCACACGTAGTCGAATATCGATATCTCGCCGATTGCATGCAGCGCGCGCTATCTGTCGAGTGTACCGAGCTAACTTCATTTGACGGCCCGCACCCTTTCATGGTAAATGTGCACCGTGACGATAGTTACGCGTTAATTTCACGTCACATATTCAAGTGGCTCGCGTTCGGGTCATAGAATTTTGTTTTTGTATATTTAAAGTTGAAGAAAGGTTTTCGTTGCATGAATAATTATTAATATAAATTGTTTGGCGTGCTCTTGTATACTCCACCATTTTTTTTAAATAAACAATTTTTCATGAACGGTTTTTGTTTTTTATGAATAACTTTACGTAACAAAAAAAAATTCAGCGTAATCGTCGCACCCCTACTTTTCGAACTTGATTTCAGTATGAAATGTGCGACGGTTGTGCGAGAGAACACGGTAAGTGAGAACGGTGTTGAGTGCCGCACAGTGGTGGCCGGCACTCTCCTCGGCCGGCACGCCGGGCCCAGGCCGTCCCGGGACCCTCGCGGGGCGGGCGTGTGGGCGCGCGGGTGCCCGGCCTCCCCCGGGCAAGATGAACGGCTGCTCCGGGGCGCGGCGACCAGGGGCACCCCTGTCGCGCCCAGATCGCGCGCCCTCGCGGCCCGGGAGGCTCGTCGCACGGACGGCTTCAGGCCCGGGGCCCGCCGCGCCGGCGTCCGTCCCCTCTCCCCGGGGACGCCGTGTCTGCGCCGCGGCGTGCTCGCTCTGTGCTGACTGCAGCTCCCTCCCTTCCCCTCGTGGCTTCCAGCACTGGGCTTCCGGTTCGGTAGTCGGACACCACTTGAAAGATAGATGTTTCATTTCGTATTTCATTTACTTGTTGCATGCCGCTTTCAGGTGTTTTTCGACCATCCAAACAGCAATCTGACACGTGATCACTGTTAATTCTTCATGCTCGCGGGAGCAATAGCTGTTGACCGGGTGACAGCCGGCACCGAGCCTAGAGACGGCAGTCGTGGCCGTGCAGTGCGGTGGGTGTCTCGTTGACGTGGAAGGGCGCTACAGTTGTGGTGTCCCGAGCCCTCGCACACCCAGCTCCCAAGCAGCACGCCAACCGAGATGCAGTCATGCCCACGATCGACGCGCCGAGTGCAAACACGGCACTGCAATGCAGCCGGTCGCTCGGGCCCACAGGAAATATTGTCAAGCCTTTCAGATGTCCTCGTGTCTTGTAAAGAAACTCTTTACCCTTACGTTACTACACAACAGGTAGTTCTCGAGTGTTTTTAAAATGTTATCAAAGAAAATTAAGCTGTGGGATTTCAGCAACCTTGTCGAGGCGCGAACGTGCAAATATTTCCGTGGGTCCGATCGGCGTGCTCCTTGCAGAAGCTAGTTTTAACTGATCTTTTTCATGGTATGAGGCAAGTGACACATAACCATTTGTCCAGAAATTAGCAAAAGACACTGAACAGGAAAATTTCATCAACGTGGGCTTCTTGAGACTGTTTCGTGCCGCTCGACTCATTAAGCTATTGCGCCAAGGCTACACCATCCGCATCCTGCTGTGGACCTTCGTGCAGTCGTTCAAGGTATGTCCTGCTCACTGTTCATTGGGAGAGGTACCTGTGGTTAGTTGTGCAGTCTCACTCACAAAAGTGTACGTTTAACACCTACAAGTGAGAAGTAGCTGCCTAAGTAAACTATGTCTACAATTAAGATGTAGTGATACCAGCTAAACACACAGAAAAATGTTAATCTCGTCAGTGATTGAAAGTAGTAGTCATGTTATTGGAAATAAGGTAGCCATTGCAGACCCTTGAAAATATTTAATATTAAAAAAATTACTTTACTCAGAAAGAAATGAAAACATAATTTGTTCAAAAAACAACGGCTTTATGATTTTTTATCTCAATCTGCAGAGAACTTGACATTATTGTATGCAAAAGAAAACTTAGTTATAAATTACTTCTTTAAAATATGAGATTTTGTACTAGTTAAATATAGCTAATATTCAAATGCTACACTATTGTAGTAGTGCATTTAATGAGACAGTTACCAATACAAGAGTATTGAAATCTTTATTTTAAATTAATTTCCGTTAGAGTCTACAAAATCCTCTATTTCAAACACTTGAAAAAGAAAAATTTCAAAAATTACTCAGCTTAGCAATGTCGAACGGAACCAACAATGAAACTGAACAAGTATAATGGACAACACAACAACGACAGCACAGACAAAAAAAAATGTTCCACCCCTAAATGTCAGACAGCACAAGAATTCCGTTGAAGGAACTTAGTCATGAAAAATAATATAACAACACAGATGAACACAGTGGACTAACAACGACGAGACATTAACTGTAAGCAGACAAGAAACCTGGACAGTACAGCAAACATATAAACACAAAAATGAAGATTTTATTTTCAGATTTTTTCCATGACAAACAGTGCAAAACTGCAATGGCTTATGTCCAAAAAAACTGAATTAAATCAAAATTCCCCATTGCGTGAATCATTTAAAGAACGAATATATGTTGGAGCTGTGAATAGGAATAACTGAGTCACCTGCAAAATATGAAAGGATATATTCACTAGTCAGTTACCTCTTTTCTAAGTTTGATTTACGATGGAAAGTGCAAAGTGGTAAACACACAAACAGTCAAAAAAATTCACGTGGAGCAGTTAATAAATATTAGTTATGCAAAACAAATTACGCTTGTTGCTGTCTAAACCATGTAATAGTATTTTATGCACAGTTGTGACAATACTAAGCACACTGGAGAAAATGTTTATGGAAATGCTTGAGCTTTGTAAACTAACCTAAGAATTTCCGTAATTTTTATCTGTGTACAAAGTTAGCATATGATAAAATATATCAGACTATTTAGCATTGTTCGGTTGGCATGTACCGCTAGTAATAATTATGACTGAAAGTTTTAAAAATTTAATTTTTTTGTGTTCGTGTGTTGGTAAATCTCTGGACTCACTCTCGAGAGCTTCCAGGTTCGGAGTCTGTCCAGCCATCCTGGTTCCAGGTTTCCATGGTTACCCGAAACCACTCCAGGCAAACATTGCAGTGATTTCGCCCAAGCGAAAAAATACATAAATGTTTTATTTTATTTATATATATATATATATTTGTTACATGCCCACCAACAGTCAAGGACTTTTTTTGGTGGGCACAACACATACAGCAAACACAAATGAGGTCACTGCAGGTACCTGAAGGAAATGACCACAACATGTAGGCCATCTGCAATTGGCCAACACATATGTAAGTACGTAAGTGTCTCACATACCGGCAGTGACCACAACAGACATTAACGAACACAGTGACAGAACATATAACAATTAAGACAATACTAAACATAAAAGCTACATGAAAACTTAGAGATATAATAAAGTATTATATGCTTCAATTTATTTATGGTTGTGTGAATGAAGTATTTTATTACAGTTTTATTAATATTTTATTTCTTTAAATATGCACGCTTTGTGGTAAGATGTGGATGAACATTAACAGAGGAAAAAAAACTAAAAGTCATTCATGTCGACAGAAGTGAAAACTTAAAATTTGATTTTAAATGTGTAATATGAAATAATTTCTACGTCAAATGTACGCAAGAAAATGATTTTGGTATTATATCACTAGCATGTCGGTAACGCAAACCCATAAGTTTTGTCCCTACCAATAATACCTTAAAAACTAGAAGAAATGAAGTTTTTTCATTGAAAGAATAAAAAATTACTAACTTAAATCTACAAATAATCAACATTATCTCTAATAAATCAATAACCTGACATTTTAAGAAATTCACATCATAAATAAATAAACAAAAGAAAAAACATAGCCTCAACTTTAACTACCTTCTAAAAAATATCCAATACTCACAATATGTACCACACAATAACGTTAAAATTTCCTTGGAAAATAAAGATAAAATAAAAAACTTGTATCTTTAAAAATAGAATAAATTTAAGTTTTATCCTTGAAATATAAAAAAATTAACCCGTCACGTGACCATGTCGGTGACGACTTACATGAATTTACTCCCTATCCAAACCTTACAATAGAAGTTTTCACTTCAAAAATATGAATGAAGCATTGGGTAGTGGGAAAGTCTGTGTTTTTTTGTGCACCGTGCAGAGTAGCTCTGGAGGTGGTTCAGTAGCGGGACCCATCCTGGGGTCTTTCTCGGAGATGTGGATTGTGTCGCAAGAGTGGTCGGCATGGCCGGTCCAGGGAAGCCTGTCGGCCGGCAGCGAGGCAGGGAGTCCCAGGGTCTGCCTGTGATGTGGTTGCTGCTGCGACCGTTACTGAAATGTCCTTGTGATCCTCGGTCTTCAAAAAACTGCTCAGCCAATATTACAGACCTCGTTTATAGGTAGGGACCGGAAAAATTCGCGGGTTCAATGACCTGCAGGATGATAGTTCTACGTGCACTAGGTCAAGTGTCACCCACTGATTGGCTGCTGTGTTTTGAGACGTCCCAACGTAGCAGCCTGCGATTCGATACAGCTTTGGCCGGGCGTTTCTCACTGGCCCAGAGTCATCCAGGTGAGTTGTGAGCCAATAGCAGAGGCAGCACTGAGGTATAACTATTTGTATTTTAGCCTATCGCGAAATGAACTCGCGAATTTTTTCGGTCTCTATAGGTTATATTTTACAAATTTTTTTCATTGGTTTTTCACACTCATGCAGACTTGTTAAATTTACGTGCGATCAGTTATTAATGTCCATTAAATTAATTATAATGATGATTTATCGGAAGTGTTTTGGATGATTGTTGCTAGGAAAAGGTTTATAAAAGACTGGTTACAGCACATTGGCCCCGAGTGAGAGAGTTGTCGGAGCAGTGTTTCGGGGATGCTCGGCCGCGAGTGTCGCGGTGTCTGGGGCGTGACGCCAGCCGTGGCTTGTTGCAGGCCCTGCCGTACGTGTGCCTGCTCATCGCCATGTTGTTCTTCATATACGCCATCATCGGCATGCAGGTGAGGCCCTCCCCTCCCCTCTGTCCGCTTCCCCAGGGCCTCCTCCGCACTCGCGCCGGGCACGCCAGACTACCTCGGTCGCACCGCCGCGTATCCATCTGAACACAACGCTCGTGATTTTCACCGAAACTGTAGGAACTAAAAGCAGGGGGTCGCATCATGATCGCACACTTGTATCTTTCCGATGGGAACAGGCCCTGCCTCTTAGATGTTAACTACCGCCTTATGAACCTCCTCTCAGTTGAAAAACTTCGCGCTCAGCCTCTAAACTGCATCTCTTATGCCACTTCAGTCCGGCGTTTCCTGAGATGAGAGACGCAGGATGAAGGAGAGGGGCAAATGGAGTCTGTCACTCGAGTTGTCTCTGCTTCTCTTCCCTGCGGCTGCTGGGGAAGGCGACCCTCCCAGACGACAGCACTCTTTGCTTTCTGAACAGCTGCCTTTGAACTACAGTCATGTTGTAGCTTGAAACAGCGTCAAGTGACTCAGTTCCGTGGCGGCTGGAGTCGACCGTGGAGTCTGGCCTGACCGCCGTGCCGTCACGGTGTTGTGCCGAGCGTGCGCTGCGTCTGCACTGCCGCGAGTGTCAGCTGGCGACTGTGCGCACGGCAAATACGCAGCCGAGTCGCATTTGTGGCGTTGTCTTCTGCAGTCGGTCGTCTGTTTCAGACGCTCATTTTCATGTTTGATTTTACCAGTAATGATGTCAGCTACTTTGCTATGTGTACCAAACAAACGTAATCTTCCCACAGTTACTTCATAACTAATAAGCCATTGATAGACCTTTCAATATAAGTAAGAACAAGAGAAGTAACATTTTGAAAAAATAGTTTGGTATCTAAAAGATTTTATCCAAACCATTGTTGCAAATCTCTCGTTTGTTGAAGAAATAAAATAAAATATTTTTTTTTTTAACAATTTTGGATTACTTCTATTTATTATCATGATCCCTGTGAAAATGAATGAGTGTGTGAATGAGATATTGTTTAGGTTTTTAGAAACCACATAGTATTTTAATAGTTTTTTTTTTATGATCACAAGTTGTGTTACATTTTGAATGTGCCCTCAGATTAATGCACACTACAGGAATTTTAGGATTCTCATTTGAGTATGGATCAAAAGTATGTACTTGTTATGTATGTCCTCTTATAGCTAATTTTGGACGAATGATAGCAGTGTTTTTGTGTACTGTCACAGTGTTTATCGTCGTATTTTCCCACACAACCTGGCATTATCTTAGAACTTCATTCTGCATGGATATGGCATTTTCATACATGCAAAAACATTGTATGTATTTCTCTACAGTCTTAGAAATATATTGTATGGTAATTAAGGTTTAAATAGTGTATTCTTAGTACTAATATTTAGATGTTACTAAACTGCCAAGGTGTTGCTTATAAATTTATGTCATAGATATTGTGTTTGAAATTCACTTGCTAACTAAAGAAATTTTTTTCCCCCTTCTTTTTTTTAAATCTTTTTTTCTTACACTATGTATTGACAATATTATTTGAGTCGCAATGCGAAGGAATATACCTACTTACTATATTAATTAAATGAACAGAAATAGACAAATATCGTTAAGTTGAAGAGTACAGATTGAAACCAAGCTACTACTAAGAACCTAAGCAGTTTAGTTTTAGTTTAATTATCAATATTCTAATGGAACTTATATTTTTTTAATTGTGATTACTAGGTGTGTGTTGTTAGAGTAGTTACTTAATATTATATATTTCTATTCTTTCTAATAGCTTATTTAACTGCTGAAAAAGTATCATAAATGATACTCATTAGCATTACTGATACTTGTGTTAAACCAAGACGTAGGTGCAATAGCCCATTAGTCAATAGTGTTACAATATAGCCATTGTATTGAAACTGTTAGTACATGATAGATACAAAATAGATTTTATTTCAGAATGTTTAGATCACGGTTACTGTCATCTCTTTTGGAGTCGGTTTCCTTGTATTGTTTTTTTGGCAACTATAAATAGGAGAGCACTTTTCAAGTCTGGTTTTGTGCCATCCTCAAAAGTTAAGCCAGTATCCAAATGAACTACTTATTTTTGAGTTTAAATTGAGTCTCTAATATACTTTTACCAAGCCCCACTGTGTGAAAAATGAACTGGCATATCAAGTCAGGATAATATTTCCTACTTTGTGTTTCTATGAATGAATTATTTAAACTGCAAGATGAAGACTTAAGTTAAAAGTTCTGGAAACATTACCCCAAAAGAGATGTAACTATAGGATCATGGCATGGTTTTTTCATGGTAGTTCTAGCGCTGATTACGGTAAAGCACAAATTATGACAAAAGGTTTGCACTTATTAACAACTTGATCTGAAAATCTGGCTGCATTAAAACGGTTTAAGTGCTGCAGAAACTGAATGTTAGGTAGCTAAACTGAGAGAAAATCTTTTAATTTTGATAAAGTTACTTGTCTAAAATTGGAGAACCAATAACTAGAGTGACAGGATAATTTTTACTGTGCATTTCCAAGTTCATCTTCAGTGAATTAATTTGGAGATTAAGAATGTTCTTTGATCATTAACACTGCCACTTCAGTGTCTTAATTCAACCTGGTCTTCACCACTTTAATAAAACTTAACTTACACAGATTGTAGCATCATAAAAAACTGAATATCTTTTAATTTATATTGTTAGTTCCAAAACCTCTTCTTGAAAGAGTTCACACATTTCAACTTTGGCGTTGAATTCAGTCATTAATGCACATTTCTGTCTCTAGGTTTTAAGTTTACTGGACTAAGTCACAGTAGTTAAAAAGCTAGTTGGACACAAGATATGTAGTTTTTTCATGTTTGGGGGCTGTTTTTCAAGGTTTTTGGAAACATGAAGTTTGTGCCCGATTCAGCACTCAATCGACATAACAACTTTCAAACTTTCTTCGGTGCTCTTTTGCTTCTTTTCCGGTGAGTTGGTCCGCAGCAAGTGCGGCAAACCACCGCGACGACTCCTGCAGACGGACTCACAACCGTGGCCTCGCGCGAGCGTTACGTCCAGTTTTAAATCTGCGCTCCTTTCACGCTTCACTTGCAGAGCTCGTTTATTTCAGCAAAGTCGTGGGTTCAAATTGATATTAAGATCATTTGACTTATTCGAGGCCAGCCTGTTATGAGTCTGTCGAAAGGAGTTCATGGTTCGGAACTCACTAACGGCGTTGTGGTAGTTTCGTTATACAAACTGTATCATCTCACTGTGGCTAGTAGTCGTGCTTGGTAATTTCAGTCGTAGCTTTTGGAAGCAGCCCGTGTAACTGTAATGACTAGATAGGTCTAGTGTGTTTCTAACTGGGTATCTCTAGTGGTTACTTTAGTGCTAGATTGTATTTTTTATAAGTAGGCACTTGCAGAACGACTTTTGTGCTGATTGGTGTGTAGTGTCATGTTGTTACGTAAACATTTTTATTTTTTGAGTTGTGGCATTCACAAGCATTTACTTAAAATTTAAAAAAAAAAAAAAGTAATTATATTACGTAGAAACAATCACGTAGCTACATAAATCCAAAACTTGATGGTCCCTCGAATGCAATCGGCAGTGTAAAATCATTAGTTTCCCGGCACTTGCATTGGTGTTTTAGCATGGATTAGGTAAAACTATTTGAGACGACGCCTGTGAGACGAGCGGTGTAGCGCCGTGTTGGACTTTGCAAGAGCACAGCACTGGCGCAACTGATGAGGGAGACAGAGCTTGCCTGCAGGTCTTGTCAGGAGACCTCCATGCGTGTCCACTTTGTCGTTTGACTCGCGCAGTCCTTCCCATTTTTACAGTCATTTGCGTCATCACAAAGTCGAGTTGCCGGGGTTTCGCATTGACAACACGGCAGAAGATAAAACCAGTAGTGTCGGCGACGACCTCGATGAGTCATGTTGGGAGTTGAGGGCGGACTATCAGGCCTCGAGTCCTCGTCACCAGATTGCCGCATGCTCTTCAGCGTGATAGTTGTCCAACCAGACGCCCTCCCGGTGGGTAACCTGAATAATCTGTGTACAATAGGGTGCCTGTAACACATACAGGAATACAATTTAACTGAAATTATTTCTTATTTTAAATATGATCAGAGTTGTGACACTTCCAGTGTAGGGTATCATTGCATCCATGATTACTTGGAATGTGAAACTATCTGGAATAACATCGAATTTGCCTCAAATATAAGACAGCTTCAAATAAGTTAAATATTAAATTCAGATTTTAAGTTTTCTCTTTAATTTTCCAACACTAATTGTTCACAATATTTTGTGTACTTACTTCACAGCATTTAAGAATTTAAGTTTCACTTTATCCTAGTACTTATCAGTTTATTGTTACATAAAAAGGAATGCATTTATAAAATCATTGATAATTCTACAAGAATCAAAATAGAAATGATTAGTCACTTACCCATGCCAAAACTGAATTTTTAAAAAATCTAAAGCTAGTTATCTATGTGACCTACGATTTAACCACACTGTCTTAACAAGCGATCAAGTTCTTTTTTATTTTTTTACTTGCACCCTTCAGACCCTGTACTTCCCGTAAGCAGGCAGCTCTCTTTCCGTCATCAGTTATCGTGTTCGTGAGCCTGGCTCTGCACGTCCTTTCGAAGCCACTAAGCTTGCATCATGATCACACCACCAGATCAGTGCCAGAGTTGGCTGAGAGCGACACCGAACCTATTGGCCTGTAGGAACACCGCCTGGGGCAACGTTTAAGGGAGGTGTTCAACGTAAATGCATTCTGAATGTCGTGAACAGCTGCCTTAGCATACTTGAGTGTGTCGAGGTAGTGGAGGTAGCGTGTGTAGTCGTGTCTGTAGTGGTGTAAGCGTCTGCCGAGTGCCTGCCTGTCTCACCGACTCTCATTGACTCTCTCTCTCTCTCCCCCCCCCCCCCCTCTCTCTCTCTCTCTCTGGCCCGGGCCGACGCGTGGCCGTGGTTCTCTACCATGTCGACTGTTGGCTGTAGGTGTTTGGTAACATTCAGCTGGACCCCGAGACGGCCATCTCGAGACACAACAACTTCCGCAGCTTTGTCCAGGGTCTCATGCTGCTGTTCAGGTAAGTGCTGGGCGGGGCCCCCCTCGCTCGCGTCGCGCCCGCTCCCGAGACAGGTTGGTGCTCCACACGCTCCCCCGCGCTCCTGGAGTCTGCCCTCGCCAGGTGAGTCCCGACTGCCACGCGCCGGACGTGCAGCAACATCGCAGCTTCTCAAGTGAAACCATGGGAGCACGAAACAGAAGATGTTTTCCTGAGACGTACTGGTCGGATGTGCTCCAGGCTACAAAACTTTGAATGTATGCCTACACTACATCTTTATAATCCATACCACTAATTATAATTTGCGAATGTCACAATTCACTTCCGACTGCTTCAGGGAACACGCAGGTGTATGTAGCTCGCCATGCTGTCCCGTAAATCGCTCACCCGTTGATGGACCTATCTACACCTTCGCTCACTGTAACGTACAGTGACGACAGAAAGTGTGTGGGCTTGCACCACATCAAAGTGAAATTTTGATTCTGTGATCACAAGTCATCTGACGTAACCTGAGTGTCAGATGTCATCTGCTGTAGAGCGTCCCACTCTTAGATTGCAGCGTGGAAGTAAATGAGCGCTTTCTCTCTTTCCAACACATGCCGACTGCCGTCAGCACGGTCCTTGTTTCTATACGCGCTGTTGCTATATATCATACAAATTGAAAATTTTATTTTTTGGACTAAATGTTTTTGCATTTAGTATATATAGCATCAAAAAATATGCATCAGATGGTATATATTTTGCATACTTAATGGTATTTTAAGAGATAATATAATTGTAAAATGTAACTTCTTCACTGGGAACTGTTATGAAGTATTCCAAACTGCATCACATTAAAAAAAACTAACCTACAAGTGTATTCAATATTTTTGATTAGTAAATTAATGCTTTACAATGCTATCAAATAAATCTCAAGACAAAAACTCTTCATATTTCAGCTATAATTATATTTTTGATCCTAAAAGGCATTTTCTCAGTAAGTGAAACAACAAAAAGTTGATCAGCAGAAAACATTTTTTTTATTATTAAATATGATCAAAATAAATGGCATTTATTTTTAAAAGCAACACTTTCTCAATTGCTCCTACAGCTTTTGTGTCCATAGCTGCGAAGACATGTCTTATCAGCACAAGAGTGCGTTGCAATAGAGGCTTTCTCCCAAACTGCTGCCGTGAGATGAAACACAGCCCTGTATTTGAAGATGTGAGGTTCTGTCCTGCAAGTAAGTTCAATCACAAAGACTTCTTTAAGTCAGCTACATATTTCCTTGGACACTTTTCTGAAAACCAGCCTGCTAGTTGGTGCCGTGTCTCACGACCAAGCGACACGTTGTGTCCGACTCGTTACAGTTATTTTATTTATTTATTTGATTTGTAACATGCCACACCAACAACACAAGGCTCCAACGGTGGGCACAACATGTAGGACAAGTACAAAACAAATACAGTAACGACTTGATGTAAGCTTCCGGACACACGCCATTGCCAAGCACCCCCTCTGTAGAAGAAAACCAAAAAACACCCAAAAGACAAAAAACACAAATCAAGCAAAAAATTTCTGTTGTCAACAGGATAAAAACACCACACAATACTCCACAACAGGTTATTTATTCAAGTGTGTGATTTTATTTTCTGCATTTATGTGGATTACATGAATATAGACTATGGAAGGTGGAACACCCAAAAAAACTACGTTGGTAGGCTGCAAGGGAGGGAGCAAAAGATTGTGTTGGAAGTATTTAAGTATTTTTCAATAAACACAATTGTAATGAATGCACGCCGATTTTCCCAAAAGAACGATTTACGCCCTTAGGACGGAACTGCAGTGGCATGGTACCCTAAGTACGCCAGGTAAAGTAAAACAAAAAAGGAAAAGCAAACATAAAAATTTCCGTAAACAAACTTACGATGGTTTACAACGAATCATTCACACTTTTTTTCTTGCTAACATTCTTCCCACTTTAAATGTTGTTCTCGCAAAAGTGAAAGGTGACGAATCACTGCCAGATATCCCTGGTGCCTCCCTGCATAGACTCCTTCACAACATTGGGTTTGAGTGTTTAAGAAGGAGAAACAAGGCAGCATTTCTAGAACATGATGACATAATTCTGTGGCGGCATACCTACTGAGATGTGTAGAAAGGATTGAGGATTTAGGAAAGCAGTTATCCATACAGATGAGTCAGGGGTAAATGTGGGCTCCGTGTGGAAAATGCATGGAAAGACACGACAGTGAAGAGCGCTTGACAGTCAGACATTGAAAGCCTTGGTTCATGCCTTAAACCTCCTACAGGACGTGTTGCGCGTTTTGCAGGTTGGTACTGCATGCAGGTACTGAGGACAGTTTTGTTCAAAACTATGCCCTTTCTTGTGCAAAAAGAACACATCTGACGCTCGCGATTAAATGACTGCAGATGGGTATGAAAATTGGTTTGCCGAACAACTTTTACCAAACACTCCACAGGGATCTGTTATTGTTTTAGATAGTGTTCCATACCGTAGCGGTATGTGTGAACCAGCGAGGGGAATACTAGGCCAAAACAAGAACGAAACACGGTCTTACGCCCTTCCTGATTCACATACAATTATAGTGACGAGCCTCAAAGGACTCAAGCTAGTTCATACTTGCTTGTAAAGAAACAAAGAGGGATCCATGCAAATAGCTTTATATTTTCTAATAACAGGTCATAACCATAACACATGCACATAGAGCACATCTGCACAGCATACACAAAGCAAATCGTACGTACAATTCAAATCTCAGTCCTGAATATTACGAACGTGACTGATAACAATATTAAGAGCTGCAGACATTACAATCCCAAATGATTAATAAGCAAAATCAAAATTAAGAGTTGCATAAATCACAGCTCTGCGAACTAACAGCGCAGGCGCGGAGGGGAAACGTTGCCACGCAACCAAGACACTACACCAGGGGAAGGGGGAACAAGGAGGGGAAACATCTCAGTCGAGGCGGATCTCTAAAGCATTTTTGGCATGCCATAGATGTATTCCCTTGGCGATCCCGGCGCCGGCTCATGTGTGAACCGACTTCCGTGCAACATTGGCTTGCGGGGGAGAAAAGCTTTCCTTATGGTGTCAGTATGGGAATCACTACACATAGCAGGATGAGAAAGGCATAGGTACAAAAAAATACAAACTTGAAGAAGTAGCCAGATGCGTAGGTCGAACTGCACTTTGCTTGCCCCCCCATATCATTGCGAGCTCAACCCAATTGAAATGGTGTGGACCCAACTGAAATTGCTCGTGAGACTTCATAACACAACTTTCAAGGTAAATGATATGGAGTCCTTAACAATTCAAGGTGATAACCACGTATCAAACAGAAAACTGTAAAAATTACGTAAAAGAAGAGCTGTAGAGAGAGGAGCTACAAGATGACGAGGAGAGGTTTTTGATATATTTTTAACCGTAACCACTTCAACCTAGTCATCTCCATCATCCCCACCCCGTTCTCCTGGCCAGCCTGTGCTGCTGTTATGGAAGGGTGTCACTTCGGTCAGGGGTAGCGATAGTGATTAAAAGGTATGTGATATTATTACGTTCCTCATCACGTTTACGTTACAATTATCAATGAATGTGTTTGAACGGTTTCTTAAGTTAAAGTAAATAAAAATTGGTGATTTATTACAAGTTTATAAGTGTGATGGTATAAAATATACTATAAATTATGATATAAGTTCTTAAAATGCTGCTTGTGCAATAATAATTCCAAAGAAACACATCTCCTGAATTCTTAATGTGTTAGAGATTCGGCAACAGCGCACGCCGTAAGTCATGTGATGCGATCTAAGAGTGAGACTGTCTGTAGTATCGCACCAATGTCCTCGACGTAAGTTGCGTGCAGCCACCCACAAAGCGAGGAATGTCAGCAAACAGCTGAAACACTAGTGGAATCTTTCCTTGCGCCCGTTTACCCTCTACGATGTGTAAAGGTAATATTGAGAAGAATGTTTTATTTGCTTGTTTCAAGTCACTTGTCTTTTGGAAAGCTTTTAATACTCAGAAAAAACTTCCAAATAAATAGACTTCATTATTTATACTTATGTGTTGTGTTGTTATACTGGAATTAAGGTATACGTATATATATATTTTTTTTTTATGTTAAATTTTAGAAATTCTTAAAATTTTGACCCATTGTGTTACAACAAATAGATGTTTATGGGGTTATTGGTATTTATTTTATATATCATTCAACCAAAAATTTATTAGTGATAGAAAAAGAATCATTGAAAATTCTGTAAAGACATGGTACCTATTTATTCAACAAGTTTGCAACAAAATTTGTTTTAAAACTATATATTATTGAGGATGTCTTTTAAAAATAATTTTACATAACAGATTTTTACCATAATGTACCATATAAAATCACAACATATGTGTGTCTATATATTGGAAATTTTTTTTTGTGCATAAACAAAAACAGTAAAACAGCTTTAATTGTTGTGCAATGTTTAATCATTAAAATGTCTGCCTTACATTTGGTGTTGCTTGACAAAAATTCATTTTATATGAATGTACTGTGTCCAGTTTAATACATATAATAAGCACTTATTTAAACATGCATTTGCCTGAAAAATACTGTATATACTTTTAAAAATTTAAGATGTATTTTAACTGTGTGGAATTAATTATTTTGTTTATTTTTTTTTTTTTTACCTCATAGTTGCTATGACATTTACTGTTTTGCAATGCATCATATTTACAATAAGTGATGAATGAATACATTATATCATTCAAATAATTTAATGTTAAATTCCTTTTTTTTTTAAACAGGTTGTAATTTGGGTTA
Source organism: Bacillus rossius redtenbacheri (assembly GCF_032445375.1). Lineage (NCBI taxonomy): Eukaryota > Metazoa > Arthropoda > Insecta > Phasmatodea > Bacillidae > Bacillus > Bacillus rossius. Next base: position 5,212,776 of record NC_086330.1, on the reverse strand, counting down.
AGTGGCACCACTGCTGAATATTATAAGCACTTAAAAATTTTAAGGGAATGATTCGTACAGATCAATTATGTACAAGTGTCTATCAAGTATGAGAGAGTAAAAAATTTTTCTACGTTTTTTCCTCCCTTTGTTTTGTTGTTAACTTTGGAGTAATAGCTCATAAATGTTTGCTTGAGATTCAGTGTTTTGGGCATTTCAACAACTCTTTTTCTTTGCAACACGTATTTCACCCAGTTTGTTATTGCGTTAATAATTTTAAAACCGGCGTGAAGTTCATTCGTGTTAGCACCAATTATTTTTATATTTGTGAATTTACTTTGTCATACTCCAAATGAAAACACGTTTCACATCAACGTTGTGACATCCTGTAACTGCAGTGGGGTGTCGCTGCCATTTTGTATTTACATTCTGGGTTTCCACCATGTCAGAGTTTTAGTGGAACAGTGTTCCATGGCATTAAAATATTATTTTAGCTTTTAATAAAAATATTTCTTAGGTTCATGCAGTAAAGATGTTATGAACAGTAAGTATAAATAGTGGCGAGAGTGCTGTTCTCTTGCTACCAAAGTCTTTGTATGCTTATCAGACAAAACAATTTTTGATTAATAACAAGATTAATATCAATGTAATGTGTTTTCAGTGTAGCTATCCAGAACATAATATGCCTGTAAGAAACATGTAATTTATAAATAACATACCAAACTCAGTACTGTTTTACAAATAAATAATTTTTTGTTACACATTACCAACATAAAATTTATAATGTTCTATCACTGTTTTTTACTCTTATTAACTGTAAAATAAACATGATATCTTAGCAGACTCACTTTTGAGTCAAGTTTCATTTAGCAACCATGTAAATGTATACCTACTGTTTCTCTGAAGCTGGCAGTTGAAATGTCGTCTGAAACGTCAGTGTCGTGGCTAGAACCCAGACGGTGATGTGAGCCACAGTGGCACGGAAGCCCGGGAGAAAGCGTGATTGGCTGGTTACGTGCGACAGGTGTGCGACGGGGGAGGCGTGGCCCAACATCATGTTGGCGTGCGTGGCCAACCAGCCGTGCGACCCGCTGTCCAACAAGAAGGGCAACGAGTGCGGATCCAATCTGGCCTACGCCTACTTCGTCTCCTTCATCTTCTTCTGTTCCTTCCTGGTGAGCTTCGCTGCTTGGTAGCACCCCAGTTGTGTCCAGTAGCACCTAGTAGAGGCCGGTAGCACCCCAGTTGTGTCCAGTAGCACCTGGTAGAGGCCGGTAGCACCCCAGTTGTGTCCAGTAGCACCTGGTAGAGGCTGGTAGTACCCCAGTTGGATCCAGTAGCACAAGGTAGAGGCTGGTAGCACCCCAGTTTTGTCCAGTAGTACCTGGTAGAGGCTGGTAGTAACCCAGTTGGATCCAGTAGCACGAGGTAGAGGCTGGTAGCACCCCAGTTGTGTCCAGTAGCACCTGGTAGAGGCTGGTAGCACCCCAGTTGGATCCAGTAGCACAAGGTAGAGGCTGGTAGTACCACATTTGTGTCCAGTAGCACCAGGTAGAGGCCAGAAGCACCCAAATTGTGTTCAGTAGCACCTGGTAGAGGCTAGTAGAGACCAAGGTTATTAGAGAGAGGTTGCCTCGATCGCTTGCGCATCGTTCTGCGCATCGCGTCACTTGCAGCCCCGGCTCGGCTTGCCAGCCCGTCCGCTCCTATCAGTTACTTAGTTTACAAGCACATCTGCTCGTAATAACGTGTCAAACTACAGCGTAATGCAAGGAGATTTATTGTTGTGAGGAGTTTAATTGAGAGTGCGTGTGTTATAAAATGTTGGTGTTGCTTATATCATAAGTGCACGGGTGCTTCGTTAATTATAACTAGCAGGCAAAACGTTAAGAACACGAATTTAAAGTGAATTTGTTTTATTAGGCTAAACGCTGTTAACAAGTTGTATTTAAACATAAAATGCCAGGTACGCGGTGTACAGTGGCTGTGTGTACAAATAGTTTGGTAAAAAAATCTTTACCTGAAACCAATCATATAAAATATCATCGATTCCCACGTGATGATCATCTGTTGAAAGTGTGGGTTCAGAAATGCCGACGTGATGGTGAGTGGAATCTAAAAACAGCTTACATATGTTCAGAGCACTTTACAGATGATGATTACGAGCGCGACTTGAAAGCTGAGTTGTTAAATACATGCGCTAAAAGACGTCTTAAACCAAATGCTGTACCTTCATTAAAACTTGGAATTACAACACCTGTAGAAACATTGGAAAGTCGTGTGCGCCGAAAAGACCGAGTTAAATGCAGGGGGGGGGGGGGGGGGGGGTAGGAAATTATGTAAATTAATCGTAGATTCAAATGAAAATGTAAGTGAGGAAGAAACATGTTCTTGTAGTCAGTTAAAGCATTCAAAGTATTGTTCTAACAATGACTCGGTTGAAATGCTTAGGAAGGAAATCCAAATTCTTAAAGAAAATTTGTTTCTTGCCGAAAGAAAGTCAGTTTTAAATTTGGATGTCATGAAAAAACTCAAAATAGAAAACGTAAATCTTAAAAACAGACAAAAAAAAACAGTTCTTCGTTAGAGTTCCGCATGCGGAATATTCTTTCAAGTGTTTTTTCAAAAAATCAAATTGACTTATTACTTTTGTTAAAAAAAAAGTAAACTGGACCAATGAGGAAATAGCTCTCGCTTTACTTTTCGTTATTTCAGTAAGCGATGTTATTTATTTTTAAAACAGAAACTTAACTTCCCATTGCCTGGACATTCAACTCTTCAACGATGGGCATCTTCATTTGACATGAGAAAAGGTATCCTAGTAAAACATGTTTGAATTTTTGAATGTAGCACGTTCTTAGTTGCTAGACTTCGAACGCATTGTTGTTCTTTCATTTGACGAAGTAAAAGTGAAGAAAACGCTCGAGTATGATGCAAAAGAGGATGAAATTGTTGGCCCTTATTCATATATGCAAGTAGTCATGGCTTGAGGGCTGTTTTCAAACTGGAAACAACCTATTTATGTAAATTTTGACCAGCTATGGCTACTTTTATTAAACACTAAGAAATTGATATGCAATTATTCTAAATAGGCCCTATTATAATATTGCTGAGAATAAATACAAATAAACCATTTTGTTTACTAGTTACATGTTAATTATATTAATTTTTAAAAAATCATGGATTCATCATTGATATTTTGAAAATTTTTACTGTCACTGTCATCCTTGTTTTCAGTCACAGAATGTTGTCATTTGAAAAACATATCAAACCGATTATTTATAGTTAGCAGTAATCTACCAAGCATAAATGAAATACTATAAGTATTGCGTATCAGACATGTGAAAGGAGCCGAGCTGATAAGAGAAAGCCGTCAGCCAGCAGGTGTAGTATTACGGCTGGGAACGGCGGGGCTGCAGATGACGTCAGAGCGGAGTGTCGGGCTGTCTACATTGTTCTTATGGGATCGAGACAACCTCTCTCTACTAACCTTGAGTAGAGACCAGTAGTGCCCTAATAGTGCTCTGCAGGTCAAGCCTGCTTTATTTACTCACCACCGTCATAGTGAAGATGCGTCTCCGGTACGACGGCTGAGATATGACAGCCACATGAAAATTTGAGCATAGATTGCATCATAATAACACTCCTTCAAATGGTACAGCGTCTTAGCCAAGACGGTTCAGCATTCGATAATAAGCAAAGGTTGGCAGTGAATTTGTAGGAAGGACATACATTTTTTTTTTGGTATTTGGTGTTCTGCTAGCAATTTACAGCCAATATGATACTACCGAAACGAAAAAAGGACTACGAACATTCATTAAACTTAGGCTCAATGTCTCTGTCCTAGTATGCATGTTCCACTGTTGTATTCAATACTTATATAATTATGCATTATATGCCGCAATACACCCATCACATATTAGACTCAAAATATAGTGAAATCATTCAACATGCCAAAGTCTGTTATGATTTTTAAGTACTATATATTAGGCTCAATAAATGATTTGTAAAACTGAGAAAATATATAGTTTTTAATATGATTTTGTTATTTAGCCATCTTGTGAAATGTGTTGCCCATTTTTATTAATTTTATTTTCAGTGTTTATTTGTTACTTAGAAACTTATGATAAAACCAAAAAAATACAAAAACTCTTGTTGCTCGACGTGAAACATTATTACCTATATCAACTGCTTTTACCATAATTGGGTTATTTTCATTACCTGTTGATGTTAACTTGTGTGCTTGAAAATAATGAGAAAATAATCACTGCAATATTTATATTCACACAATACATACAATACTATATATTCATGCCATGTAACTATTAGTGGAGACAAGTAGTTCCAAATTTTGTTTTAGAGACCTACATAAGTTTTTTTTAGATCCATCATGTATCGCATCTACATTATTTCTGAGTATATAAGATTCAGGTAAAACATTAAATTTAACAAGAATATATTATTGAGCACATTAGGAAGAATTATTTCCAGTAGTAAATGAAAGTAAGACCCATCATCGGCTTTATGACAGGGTTAAATGAATGTAATATGTATGACGGCGTGTCATATCGATGATGCCTTAATGAAAGATGATTTTCAATCCATGCTTGCTTTTAGTGGCGAAGTGTCGTACCGATGACGCATCATCCCTATGATGAGCAAAAAAGAGAACCATTGATGCCCTGCTGGTAGAGGCCAGTAGAGTCTAGTAGCACATTAGTTCCGTCCATTAGCACCCGTTTAAAGCCCAGTGGAGCCTCAGTAAAGGCACCCTTTTATAGACTAGTAGCACCCTTGTAGTTTCCAGTAGCTCTTCAGTAAATGCTGATAGAACCCTTTAACAACTTTATAGACCTCGATATCACTCTTATAGAGCCAAGTAGTATCTCAGTGAAGGCTGGTAGAGCCAAGTAGTACATCAGTAAAGGCTGGTAGAGCCCAGTAGCACCCTTATAGAACCCTGTAACACCCTTATAGAACCCAGAAGAACCTTAGTAAAGGCTGATAGAAACCAGTAGTACCCTTTTAGAGCGTAATAGCACCTTTTGTAATTGCTGGTAGAATTCTGTAACCCTATAGAACTCAGTAGCACCCTTATATAGTCAAGTAGTACCTCCGTAAAGGCTGTAGAGCCCAGTAGCACCCTTATAGAACCCAGTAGCATCCCGCAGATTCTGTCCTGGTGCCCTGCCAGGAATGGTGAATGTGTCCAAGCTACCATGGTCTCAAGCGCTGCTCAGAATATAACTGACTGGCGGTTTTATGGATTCCTTTAATTACTCACTTATATTTTTATTGCTTATTATTTGACTATCTAATCACTTCATATACCTTGTGTAAGTGTATTCTGTTTTTTTATTATGTCAATTGTCTGATGGGTTTTTTTGGGTGCAAACATGATTGTTATTGAAGCCTATATATTTTTTTGCCCACAGTCGTACAAAGAAATAGCACTATATAGTCATATCATATTTGTTATAAGTAGAAATAATTCTATTCCTGTCATGTTCATAATTTGACACGTGAAAAACCAAGAGAGCTGTTTATAAACAACATTCCACAACCAAATGTTTGTTTTGATGGTGTTTGTCCACATATTCCTCTACAGTATAGAGACCATTCTCTAACAAAAATTATTATATTGTTTCTTGATAAATTTTGTGTTGGAAAAAATACTATCTGAAAATTTTTCAGGTGAATGGATTGATTAGTTGGTGGGTTGGTTGGTTGGTTGGTTGCTTAGTAAATCGATGGATTGATTGAAGCCTTTGGATCACAGAGGTGGAAAAAATTGAAGTACCCTGCAAAAATGTCTACCACTGGAGCGACATACGCAAATCCTTTTTTTGAAATTATAATTTTTTATATAAAATGTCCCTAGCAGAGGTTCAGAAAGTTATTTTTGTGGTTGTTTTTGATCATTATCATCAAAATCAATTAAATATCTCATTATAAAATAAGATACTAAATTTTTATTAATGTTGCGTTTAGCTGGGTTGGAAAGGAGACAATGGCTGTGGCTTAATCAGAAAAACTATGCTCATTTCTAGTGTTCTTTTCTTCATAAAATGCTGTCACCGCAGACACGATGCCTGCCCGCAACTCTGAGATCTATTTAAAAATACAATAGTTATATTGTGTCAGTGTGGAAAAGAAAATTGCCATTTAGTTTCTCGATGAGGTGCGAAGACACTGGGTGTGGAGCAGCGACGGAATGAATTAGTGGGGGAAAACCCACAGTTCACGGTAACGTCTGCACTTTCGACCTAAACAGTTCGGGCCCCGTCAGGAATCAAAAAAGGATCACCTTGGTGGGAGGTGTTTTGTCTAGAGACATACGAGACTGTAAAAACCAGATAAAACGACACAATCAATGACAATTCGCTCGCCAACAACTTGATTGGCAGCAAGCGTGCACGACAGCACAACTTAACCGCCACGATGGTCGAACCACATCTGTTGCTTGGTTGCCGGAAGCTGCAAGGCTACCCACCTCGGCAGGCAGCCAACTTAAAAAACTTGGCGCTGCTAGCAAGCAGCGCGGGAAGTTCAAGATTCAAACGTTTCTAACACTATACACTAAATTAACACACAGTATTTACAAGTGCAAACAGGAGGCGAGTGTCACAGCCAGCGGAGTAGAAGAACTGGTTGAGTCCAGGGGGAAAGAGGCTAACAGGGTGAAATGAATTTCATCGTCATCGGCGTGAGTCGGCGCGGCGTGGCTGTCCCCTCCTACTCCCTCAAGGCTCCGTTTCCCCTCCTTTCCACGTAGTGCATTAATCCCTTCCCCTCGCTTGCTTTGGTCCTCTCCTGCGTTACGGCGCATGCGCGTTGCGCTCCCGGCGATCCCCCCCTCCCCACAACCCTTCAAGGCCGTGACTGACGGCCGGCCCTCTCCTTGCAGATGCTGAACCTGTTCGTGGCCGTCATCATGGACAACTTCGACTACCTGACGCGGGACTCGTCCATCCTGGGCGCCCACCACCTGGACGAGTTCGTCAGGATCTGGGCCGAGTACGACCCGAACGCTACGTGAGTGGGGCTGCTTCTCGGGTCGCTCGTGTGGTTACACTCGACTCTCGCTCTTCAGGGAACCTGGGTCCGAAGCCCGGTTTGACCCTTTTATTTATTTATTTATTTTATTTTATTTTATACACAAACAAAATTCAGCACTAGGTCGGTTTACAATTCACTCGTGTTATTACACTACATTATAAAAATAAAAACACTTTTACACTGAACATTGGGACCACACTATTGAATACAATAAATTAAGGAAGCTTAATGAATAATCTAAATTAAGAAAAAAACCACTAAAAACTATTCCAAAAAATCACTTGGAAAAATAAAACATGAATGTAAGGATTCGAAGCTATATAATACATTATGCCACATCTGTAAAGATAGTCTGTTGTAATATTTAATGGGTAGGTCACATTTCCAGTGTGCAGTCACGATTATTGTGTCAGAGTTGCAGCTGACTGTTGTTCTTTTTTCATTTTCGATGGTTTCCCAAAATAATCCCTGGTCAACGGTAGGATGTTCCTTGCTAGCTCCCCCCACATCTCTGATCTGAATCGTAAAGTGTCACCGCCTCTAGCGATCTCACTGTTCACCAAATGCTAGCATCAGATCAACTTGAGGACTACTTGAGGTACCCGCCCTGTGACATCGAGGTGTCACGTGACACACGAGAAAAAAGAGGAGGGTCTGTGTTTTCTTGATGCCGCAGATGGTCGTAAAGAAGCATTTAATTATATTTTTTTTGATTCAAGCGTTTCAGACATTTCCTTTCCTCATTGCCAGGGTTCATGTATAAAACCTATTTTTTTTATTTGTAAAAAAATTAATGAACTTTTTTCAATATGGAAATTAAATGTCCGCTGGGACGATAGCACAAGTCCAGATCTCAGTGCGTGAGTGTATGCCCAGAACATGAAAAGTGCTCATGTTCGAGAACTACTGACCAGCACTGAACAAAGATATTTTTTTATGTTTCTACAGCATATTAACTTTTGGTCAATGAAAAAAATTCACTACAAGTAAATTAAAAAAAAATTATTTTTACGGGCAGCTTAATACTAACAGTCAGTCCTATCCAATTAAATGCTTATTACACAACTCTGTAGTAGATAAAACAAATGTAGCAAATAATTTTAAAAGTTTGTACATGTAAATTTTCCTAGATCCAATTATAGAAATCATAAGCCGTATGAAAACACAACTAAATCATGGAGATTGTACACGGCCTCGGAGTGGAGTTTGGAGAAGAGGTGGCTCTCTGCTGAGTTCAATGTTACAGTGATTTTAATTATTTTAGATTAATTTTAAAATTATATAATTATGAATGTTTTTACCTTACAGTATCCCTGGACTTTATCGCCCTCCCCATTATTTTGTATTTCAGAATCAAGTTCAGAATTTCAAAAAAATTTTAGAAATTTCTTTTATCGAGTTTATCTCACAATTCCTGCTGTTGTGTCATCTTCTGTGTCCGAATTTGAACTTCCCTCTGGTTTGTTTACACCACCCTGCATGCACACTGCATCACCCATCCTGGTTCGTCGAGATCCCTCCCGGCGACAGCCGAGCTGAAGCGGACTGCTCCGGGGCTAACGCTTGCAGGGGCAAGATCCTGTGCTCGGAGATGTACGACATGCTGAAGAACATGGACCCGCCGCTGGGCTTCGGGAACAAGTGCCCCAACCGGCTGGCCTACAAGAAGCTCATCCGCATGAACATGCCCCTGGACGAGGACGGCAAGGTCAACTTCACCACCACGCTGTTCGCGCTCATCCGCGAGAACCTCAGCATCAAAGTGCGCGCAGGTGAGTCTCATGCATTCACAATCCTCTATTCTAAATCATCAGATCAAGTTTCTGAAGTGATAGCGTCTTCTAAATCGACGAACGCCGGTGGCACGCACGAAAATTTGTCACGTTCCGCCTGAGCCGAGCGTGCGAGAACCGGCCAACCACCGTGCGAGATAATCTTCTGTAATATCAAACAGGTTAGGGCGGGCTTTTTAACTATTTGTTTGTGATTGTATTTAAACAAACGATTTAAATTAAATTTGCAAAAACTGTAAATAATATTTGAAAATTAAAATGTATGCAATTTCTCATCAACGTTTTCTTACGACGTTTTCATGTAAAATTATCGTCCGTAAACCGACTTTACAGACAACCCCCTTTTTTTGTTTTAACCTCTATAATTTTTAAGTTTTTCGGAAGTTTCATTATCATTAGTGATGACTGATGGCATAACATAGCATTTTACCACTGTATGCTTGGGATCGTCTTACTTTTAAGATTTTATTATAGTACCTCTGTTGTGACTGTATTGTGTCTGTGTGGTTCGAGACCAAGTCACGTCTGCATAACCGTGTGAATGTGTGATTTCCTAATACGTTCTGAAGGATGTGTTAAAAACGATGGCAAAGTCCTGCCTGGGAAAAAGTTGCAAGGCGGTTGTCTGTGACGTTGCGGACGTTGTTCTCACCGTGTGTTCGTCTCTTCCCCCCGCAGCTGATGAGATGGATCAGGCAGACAACGAGCTTCGTGAGACCATCCGGAACATCTGGCCGATACAAGCGAAGAAGATGCTGGACTTGCTCATACCTCGCAGGGAACGTACGTTGTTACTTTTTGTTGTAGTATTTGTTGTGGTGTTGTGTCTGGCTCACCTCCTTCCTTTTTTTTTTGAAGTGAAAACTTCTATAGGAAATTTTGGACAGGGAGTAAATTTTGTAAGTCGTCATCAACATGGTCACGTCACGTGTTAATTTTTTTATATTTCAAGGATAAAACTTAATTTATTCTATTTTTAAAGATACAAGTTTTTATTTTATCTTTATTTTCCAAGGAAATTTTAACGATATTGTGTGGTACATATTGCGAGTATTGGATATTTTTTAGTAGGTAGTTAACTTGAGGTTATGTTTTTTTCTTTTGTTTATTTATTTACACTGTGAATTTTTTCAAATGTCAGGTTATTGATTTATTAGAGATAATGTTGATTATTTGTAGATTTAAGATAATTTTTTATTCTTTCAATGAAAAAACTTCATTTCATCTAGTTTCAAAGTTAATATTGGTAGGGACAAAACTTATGGGTTTGCGTCACCGACATGCTAGTGATGTAACACCAAAATCATTTTCTTGCGTACATTTGACGTAGAAATGATTTCAAATTACACATTTAAAAACAAAATTTTAAGTTTTCACTTCTGTCGACAGTTCCCATGACTAACTTTTAGTTTTTTTTTTTTTTTTTTCGGATTGGAGAGTCAAGGTTCTCTGAGTTGGTACCTAACCTCGTGGTTGAGAACCAATCAGGCAATCACATTCTGGGTGTCCCCTATTGCATAACTTTGGAACTTTAAGCCTGAACCTTTTTCAACATTTATTTTTCTAGACAAATTTAGACTCATATGAAATTTTAATTTTATCACCTAAAATAAAAGAGTCTATGCTGGTTAAAATGTATGAATTTATAAAAAGGAAACTTATACCATACTTAATATTTTGTGTTTAGTTTAGTTAAGTCATAGTTACAGTTTTAAATCTACAAACGAAGGAAATGTATAGTCAGGTCCCATGCTGGTGCTAGTCAATATCTGGACATTTTTAATCTCCGCTTACTAAATAATCAGTTTAAATATAAGTTATACTTTTCATTACACTGGTAGCAAATATGAATCCTTAAAGTAAAACCCTTTTAATAATTTGCCACTAGATCTGAGGAAATATTCAAAAATTTCAGTTGCCAAGAAGAATAATAACTTACAATTAGTATTCAATTTAATTTCAAAAAAAAATTTATTTCAAAACGAGAACCTATTTGACTTCATTCAGAGAGTAAGTTTTGGCATGTGGTTGAGATTTTTTTTTGTACCATATACATGTGTGCGTACCCTGTTCCTACATATTTGTGGACTTGTGCAGTTAGCCGTGGCTCTTCCAACGTTCATGGCCAAATTTTAATGCAAGGTTTTCGTAAAACACTTTTTGTGAAACGTTTCTGACGCGAAAAGTCAAGAGAATAGGTACTTGGCCAAAGAGATCTAAAGAGAGCACTTTGCTATATACGTTGCTGGGTTTGTTTTCGTTCTCGTATTTATGTGATTATTCGTCTCTTGTCCAAAAAAACATAGAACCTAGAGAGATAGATGAACGAAAGAATAAGACAGAGTGTGTGCATGCGCTTGTTTCATAAAATATATATAGGTATCTTATACAGTCAGCTGTTAATGCCTTGAATTTTATATTTGCTACCAGCGCGCTCGTGTTCCTCCTTGTTCAACCAGCAGCGCAGAGAGCGCTGTCGAGACAGTCCCTGCATTTCCCGCATAGATAGTGCTACCTGTCATGAATTACATATTTGTTCAGAGATTTGGCATAAACCAAATGGCAGAATTGTTTGAAGAAACAGTAATATGCACACTGTTTCTCTATGGTGTATTCCAACAGTGAGTAATATTTGTTCTTAATTAATCATTATTGATTAATTAATAATTATTGGTATCAAGAGCAGTTATTTAGAAGTGAGTAAAAATTTTGTAAATTCATGTTTATCTAGAAAATTGACTTCTTTCTCTCTTTCTCTCCATCTGCCGTTTTACCCCTTATGCTATACTTATGAGTCGAGGTTTGAATTGCCAACGAAGTTTCACTTCTACCACGTGTACAGAGTTACACGTGGGTTTTTTTTAATAACAATTACATGAAAAACTATCGCCTTTGCACTAAATCATGTATAGGTTTTTGTTTAAATGTGATTTTTAAAATTATCACTAAAATGTTTTTTCATTTAATTTTCAGTTCCATCATTCGTATCTGAGAATATTTCGATTTTTCTTTTTTTTAATTTGATTGAAACTAAAAATAAAACTGGTATTCGCACGGATCTGGTTACCAGTTGAAAAGTGTTTCTTCGAGAATGTTCCTAATGGATGGCTCCGAGTGTCCCTGACGAGCGGGGCGCCGGCTTGTTGCAGAGGTGTCGGGCAAGCTGACGGTCGGCAAGATCTACGCGGGGCTGCTGATCCTGGAGAACTGGCGCAGCACCAGGTTCGGCCAGATCGAGCCCACGGGGCAGCAGGTGGGTGCCGCGCCCTCGCGCCCGCGTCCGCGTCTGCGTCTGCATCTGCGTCGTCCGCCCGGCCGGCGAACCTCTCGACTCCACCGCGTCGCGCCTCGGGCCCTCGTTCCCGCGCTCACGCATAGCACGGCGCATTGCGACAAGGGCGTCGCCAGGGGGGTAGAGGGGGGACAGTTGCCCCCCCCCCCCTAGAGCCCTAGAGATCAAACCATCGGCTGGCGACGCCCTTGCATTGCGATGAAACCCGACCGGCGCTGAAAAGCGTATCGAAACAAAGCGTAGCACCGAAATGCAACTTACGTTCCGGAATTAAGTGGCAATAAACTAAAACTTTGTTCGAATATGTTGTTCGAATTTCAAAAAATTTCATTATTTCCAGACGAAAAAATTGTACCAAAGCGCTTGGATCGAATAAAAATTAATTTAACTTGTTTTATTGTGCATCTCTAATTGGATCACTTAAACCACAGATGCTCGCTGATTTGTTTTTATTGTTCCGTATGTGTCTGTTTTAGACCAGTTTATTACATATTGTTTTACCGTAAAAATGTAGCGTATAAATTTTACCATTAGTTTGGTGGTGCTTTAGTATTACAAAACTGCTTTTATAAATTTTAAAACTATAACACAGAAATCCTCTGTTTTAAAAATTAAACCATAAAATCTGGTTTCTGCTAATGCAATATAAGCACCCGCTCATGACAGCTTGATGCCAAATAACACTTCCATGAACCTTTTATACGTTAAGATTCCAAACAGAAATTCAAAACAAACATTAACTAAGAAAAACGAGGATTGCCAATTGAATGTTTTAGACTATGGGAGTTGAGAGGTTTGCTGAAGTGGGAATTTGTTTCCAAGAGAAATTTCTCAATTGGAGATATAAAAGACATGCATGGCAACAGTAAAGATTGCGTAAAAGTGGAGTTTCAATATTTGCCAATCAGGCTGATGATCTTGGAACCACCTACACAGTAAAGTATGTTTGATATTCCACTACAAAAAAAATTTAAGCCTTGGGTTATTCGCAGGGAACCTTTTTTTTTTAAGAGAATGTATAGTTATAATCGCTCAATCAAATTTTTCAAACATTTATTATATTTTGAAGTGCATATTGACTTAAATGCTAATGCAAACATTAGTTAAAATTATTTATTTTATTCTTAAAGATTTTTAGATTATAAGAAAAAGTATTTTCTTATTTACATATGTTATAATATGTACTAAACCTAATTTCCAAAAGATGTATTCAACAGGCAAAAGACATTTGAACATAACTTAGAAATCCTTAACACCACCTTGCTAAAGTAGTTACCTATAATATTCATCCATACATTGCCTTTTTTTACAAATTTTTCAATTTGGCAATTTGTTTTGTCTTATATGCAAAATATTTTTTTATAACGAGTGTCATTAAAACATAATTATTTTACTACGCGTTCCATAAAAATAAAATTCCTTTGTTTCAAGCAAGATTGTACTCTGTTTTATGTAGTTATGTCACAGTATATTTAAGTATGCCATGTCTAAATTAATATAATTTTTGTTTCAAAGATTTTTTGAAAACTTTAAAAATATTTGAATTTTACTGTTCAACATAAATAGCACCGGCACATAAAATGTAACTGAAGATGTAGGTGGGGAAAAAAAAAGTGAGTTGATGAGGCGGGGAGGAGTGGAAGTCGTTAACTTCCGGTTGACGGGTGACGTTTCTGGCCAGCCTCCACACATACGCACAAGCAACAAGGCCTCTCTTTCACACACACACACACACACACACACACACGTGCGCACGCAAGCTCGCAGGTCTCTTGTTTATTTTTAGACCTCCCCCTCTACAGAAAGCCAACGCAGCTAGTAAAATAAAAGAGAGAGAGAGAGAGAGAGAGAATGTTGACACCAGTCCCCCTCCCACTTCCTTCGCTTCGTGGCAGCTGCTACCGGTGAGTCATCTAGTCCTCCGTGTCACATTCCTGCCTGCCTCCCTTCCTCCCGCCCACGTACCAGTTGTGACGATACAGCGCTTCATTATCTTCCGTCTACACAGCAGAGTTTAAGTATTTTCCTGACGCATCACCACACATCAATTTAAATTATCATTTGTTTCATACGTAATTACTTAACAGGTACCACAAAATGTTAGTACAATTTATTTACGGGGAAAAAAAAATATTTTCTTTGGAATTTGTTGCAAAAATCGTGGTGCGCGCTATACACGAGGGCGCGCTATACACGAGTAAATACGGTATATTAATATTTGTATTTGTGAAAGATTCAAACATTAATCGATATTATTTTTGTAAAATAACAAACAGGTTGTTGTATCTCTAATAATATAAATTTGGAGTTCAATAAACATTCTCTTAAAAAAGTATGGAATTAAATAATTAAAACTAAACAATCAAATACCAAGTATGATTATCGAAAATGGAATCATAAACAGTATATTCTAAGAATTGACCCAACACGCTTTGATATTTTTTATATTATACATAGTTGTGAAAACTTTTACCAACAGACATGCTTTGCACAGAAGTAGACGTACAGAACTGATGCCTGTTTGGTTTTTGCTTCATTGCTGGGTGAATTGAGGATGGAGTTTAGCATTAAATCTGGTAATATGTAATTTTAGCTTTGAGAGACTTTCAATGCATTTAGGGACATTCATGTGTAAGATAGTTTTCTTAATTTTCAGGAGACTTTATTTTGTATCAAATTATTAGTTAAACAACAATATTTAATTTTTACATAATTATTAATTATACGTAATTTTTTTATTTGACCTCCAGAAAGTTTAGTAATAAAATGTGCATGTGGTTCCACATAGATCACTTTAATGCTTGCTAATGCTACATGAATACATCAAAATGATATTTCTCTATAATGTAACATTTATATAGCTTGTAATTACAGTTTGGGTTCAGACTTTTTTTAATTTTAATTTTAGGAGAAAACTTAAAACTGTATTACATAGTAACCACATAAGGGATCTTTTAAAAGTTTTTTATGAAGAAATTAAATAATATTTTAAGCTGCATGTAGACAAACTTAATATTATGAAAAAAAATTTCAGTTAAGTTAAATACATCATCGTAAGCAAACAATAACAAAATTGTAATAAAGAAATCATTTATGGATGCTTGAACAGCCTTAAGTGTGGAATATTGGACGTAGTGGAATGGGCTCTTCAGTGGTAAGGTGGCTGAAAGGACTCGCTCAGAATCTGTCCCAGAACTCAAGGGTCAAGTTGTTAAGTACCTTAGCTGATTCTGCAAGTTAGATTCAGTGTGTAATGGGACTCGACATTCAAGAGTCTCCTTTAACGAGCAGGTTTGTAGTTAAATAGTTTGGACACTGTTATATAATTGGTCAGGTGCCTACATCAGGTTCATGAAGCAAGTATTTTTGAGTTTTTTTTAATGCCTCCGTTAACTGGATGGTTGTAATTGAGATTCGGGTAGGAAAGAGTGAAGAAGAGAGTGTGTCGTGGGGCCTAACGCGATGGGGGGTGTGGGTCGTCAGTGGCGTAGAGTGTGCGATGCATCGTGAGGGACTGTGTGCTCCGACTGCAAGTATTAGTCAAACTAGTGTAGGAGAAAACACACATGGTTAATTTCAAAAATTTTTAAATGACATTTTGTGAACATTTATTTTAAATGAAAAGACCTAACTTAGTTGTGGATTCATTGTATAACGGTTCGTTACATACAAAAATAAACATATGTTGAACGCCGATTGTAATTTTGTTGTTTTTATTTTTTCAAATAGAATGCACAGACGAATCCAAACACTTCCAAAAGAGGTTACTCACTCATTCCACATACATCTGCCCGTCGAAAAATGCCCGTAGTTCGCGTGATGAGAATTAACGAAAAAAATAGCTTCCTTCAGTAATGTTTTACTGCAAGTACACGAAGTCAGTGCGGCCTTAAACATGACCGCACCCAGCGAAAACGAATTTCGACGAAGGTGGCTGCAATTTCTAATTATGTCCGAATGAAATATAAAAAATAATTAGGTTAACTTAATAATCGGCCTGGCTCTGACCACCAACGTTAAATTATCCATTAGCAAATTACTTCATAATTTGGCGAGAAGCCACCAAACGCGACCTACTGGTGCAGTAGTCGGCAGACAACTGGTGAAATCCTGCCACTGTCTCCTCCACACAGGGAGTAGACGTCACATGACCTCACCGACCTATCACACGCACGCTTCATTCACGCTTACAGATACAAACCAATCAGAGAACAAATTACAATACATGAAAAACCCTGTACACACATAACTCGGGGCTTCCCTTGATCTGTCTCTTTTCAATTTTACATCAAAATCGGGGACTTCCATTCTCGTTCTCTCTCCCACACCGTGAGACAGCAGTTATCACTCAGTTCCCACGCAGTGGGGGAATTACCGTCTTTATCTCGGTTGGCGGGGAAGCACTGTTTCTTTCTCACTCACACTTACAGGCCTCTCATGCCTCTCTTTCTAACCATCCCACCAGACACAGTCCCTTGTTCTAGAATTATGCAACATGTTAATTAAAATTAAGAACAGCAATCATAACACAAATTACTTTATAAAATTCAACTTATTGAGAAAAACCTGAAAAAGTAGGCCTAAACAAGCAAAAATCTAGTAGAACGGCTCATTTGTGAATAATTACATAAAAAATAGTAATGATTAAAAATGTCTGTTAAAATACAAAATACCTTCTTAAAACACATAGCACGTGCAAATAACATATATTAATAGCCATAACGTCTGATTATACTGTCTCATAACATACACAGCACTCTAAAAACATTGACTTATTTATATTTACCTATACAAAAAGAAGTTTAAAAGAAAATTATTTATTTTGGAGGGCAGGGTTCTGCAACGCTACAATTGTTTCATTCCAATATACCAATTCTGATCCTGCTATTGTACTCATAAATTTTTGGATTCATGAACTTTGTTTTTATTATGCATATTTTATATTGCACTTGTAGTTTCTTGTACTCTTATCAGGCCATCTAATATCTGATATTGTGTTACGTTTATTTTCAAATCCCAAATATTAGAATCGAAACTGTAATTGAAGTCAGTCATCACTGTTTAATGTTCAAAGTGTTTATAGTTTAAATGTTAACAGGTATCTCAAAAATTATTACTATCACTATTTAGAAAACACTTTCTTTTTCAGTAGGAGAAATTAAGTACGAAGAAGTCAAATTTGACCATTTTCTGTTTGCACAGCTTCAGTTTATACTGTTCTACGTCAGGTCATTTCAAGCTACAACTTCTATTATTGTGTGTTTTCTGAATTTAAGCTTTTTTTTGCTTTGAAGGTCGTTTAGAGTAAGTTCTGTTAGTTATTTACATAAATAACAGTCTTACTAACTAGATCAGTTGTCGTATAGTAGGATTGAGCAAAATATTCAGTACTTTTATTTTTATCAATATGATAAAATCCAGACTATTCATGTTCCATTTCAATAGGATAATCGGTTAACTAGAGTTAATAAAACAAAAATTTTTGAGTTAAATAAACATACAAGTGCATAACGAACATTTATTTGGTTTGTATTGTTATGATCAGTGTTTTTTTAATGTCAAAAAAAAAATTGTGAATAACTTTTTAAGCGAATGAGGGCATACTCTGAACAAGCAAATAAACAGGTCAATAATAAGTTATTAACTTCTTACGTGGGAGTTAGTCTCCTTAGTGGAACTTAGAATTCTCGTGGGCTCCGCAGACTCTTTCTACCCAGTAGGCTGAACTTGCACTCTGCAGTTTGACTCGAGTTAAATCTGCCGACGTGAACTCGTGTCCGTGGGCCATGGTGATCCAGGTGAGCCTAGAGGACTTTACAGTTCACATCTCGGTCAGATCTCAACACTTCTGACCGTGAACTCATCACCACGGGTTGCGATGACTAGATACCGGAAAAATTTGCGTATTCATTTCACGATATGCTAGACTCCAAACAACTGCACCTTTATATTGCTTCTGCGATTGGCTTACTGTTTATCTGAAGGACTTTGAGCCAATGAAAAACCTTCAACCAAAAAAAGTATCGAATCGCAAGCGTCCCAGTTGACAGGTGTCACGAGTCAGTAGTCAATGAGCAGGTGGCATTTGCCTGAGTGTGTAGGGGATTGTGGAGTCTATCCTATAGGCCATCGAAAGCGCGAATTTTTCCGGTGTCTAGCGATGACCCTAGCGAGCCTCGTTCGACGGCTGAGACCCACTTGTAAGCCTGCGACTGTGCCTTTCTGCCCCAGAACTGCCCTGTGTCTCAACCAGGAGCCAGGCTGGCTGTTTCGCCGACGTCCCTCGGGAGCAGCGCACTCGGGTTTCACGTGGCCTGGAAACTGTCCCCAGGTGTCGCACCAGGGCACGCAACTGCGCAAGCACCACCTTCAGGAGTGTGTTGTGCCGGCTCTGTCGGCTCCCGTACTCGCCGAGTGCTCCTCGTAACCAAATCACACCGTCGCGTGGTTGTCGTGACCAGACCGTGGAACACCAAAAATTTGAATTCAGCGACACTAAAATTTCTGGACGCCGCAATACGAATTGTAGCACTGGTTAAGATTCAAATATTTTCTTTCCCGAGGTAAAAATAGAATAATGAAACTTTCCGTTTCTGTTTTCAATGCAAAGCACCATATCAATCCAGTTTTACTAATATAAGATGACACAGAACATCATATCACCTTCATTATTAGATTAATTTAAATGTAATATAGTAATGAATGTAAGGTAGATCTGGAATAAAAGGAATTTCCTGAATATAGGACATAGTATTTCTTAGATGACCTTAAATGTTAGGCAATCTTGACTATTACTTCAACTGAAAGGATATTGTAAGCAATAAAGTTCGAAATGATTTTTAGTTATGAAATTTTTTATCCTGGCGTAGCTACTTTTGAAATAATGTTTATTTTTAAATTTCTTAGTTTTTAAATTTTGGATCAGAAAAACTGTTGAATTTTAATGTTGAATTACTTTTTTTTTATATTTAAAAATGATGGGGTTTTTAAAAGTTCTAAAAACAATTATTTTAGAAAGTGAACCTTAACAAAAAAAATTAATTTTTTTTCTTTACATCCTCAAGAATGAAAGATTTTGTAGTTTTGTTTTATTTTGTAGGAAATCATTACTCAATCCTAATGGACACAGTTCAACTTTTGTGTGTGCTTTTCTTCAGCTGACTACCTTACTAACGTAACAAGTACATAAAACAATCGGTTTTAAGCAAATGTTCATATATTTCAGTGTGAGATAAAACAGCAGTACATTCATGTACAGCCTCTCTAGCCTCTCTGTGCTAGAGAGTATAAAGAACCCTTGCTTCATGAACCAGGCATTTACTCTCGACGTGGAAAGTTTTATTGAGTGTCCGGAGTGTGTGAACTACCTGCTTATGTGTCTGTCGTGAAATTAGTGTGTGGGGTGGCTTACTGATCGGCATTTTATTTGTTGAGTGTGTGCTTGAGGTTTGGGTCGGGAGGGTGGGGGGGAGGGTACGCTGCTTGCTGAGCTACTGGGGCTTGTTGTGCCGTGTGTGCCGTGCGTGCGTGCGTGCGTGTCGGCCGGCACGGAGGGGCCCCGTCGGTGACCGAGTGCTAGCGCGGGCCGCTGTGGTACCTGTTTGTCGATGTGTTTGGTGTTAGTCCTGTTGTGTCGTGGGTGTGTAGACGTAGCGCTAGATGTCGCCTCATCCTGACACACAGAGAGATGGCACTTCAAGCACTCCCCGCGCGGCGTCTCGCTCGCCCCGTCGCTCGCGTTCGAGCAAGTGGTCGCTCGCGAGGTCTCGGAGTTGTTCCCCGGACCTGTCGTCGAAGACAAGATTTTATGGTTTTGTTTTCAGATCAGTTTTGCTTACAAAATGGGATGCATTGATATGAATGTTTGAATTTTCATAAATTCTGTTTATTTTCTATTATTTAGAAAAATAGTGGTTTACTCAACAAATATGGCACCAAAATGCCTTAGTGCTTATTTTTATTGTGATACTGATACAGAATGCACTTTTTACAAAAAAAAATATTTTTATTAAGTATAAGACAAAATTACTGGGAACGATAAAAATAAATTGGCAAGCATTTGTGTATTTGAAAAAAAATGTACCCACGTGAGTAATGTAAAAATTAGGCCAAATCCCAATTTTCTCGAATCCGAATCTTTAATTTGAATCCCAGACAGTACCTCGAATATACAATAGGAATCTGAATGGATGTCTCAAGAGTCCAAAATAAACTAATTCACAAGAAATAAAAATGTTAACATTGGTGTTGAAACATTCAACCATTTAAGTGTTAGTTTTGCAAACTAGGTTTCCAAAATCAATATATATTTTAATATTATTTATATAATTACATTTTACATTACAATATCTTGGGGAATTGTAAGAGGATAGGTATAATGGAAAAAATTGATCTATTTAATTGCAGAGGTTATCAAAGTTGAATTTTTTTATTTACTTTATTTCATCTAATATTATCCTTTTAGTCTTTTTCCTTGAATATTGAATCCGGTGCATATCTGTTAGCTTTCCACCTACCACCAACCAAATCGATCTTCACACCTACCAAATCAATTATGATATATTATTTTATAATGGTAATGAATCTATAATATACAAGTTAATATTACAAATTCAAAAATTTTAATCTTTTATTGTTGACTCGCAAAATACTTTCACGTCATTTAAAACTTTAACAAATGGGTCATTGTTTCGTAGTTGTGTTCTCCACACGAATTCAGCTAAGTAAGATGTCAGGAATTCCCTGTTGGTTCGTCTTCTCTTCGTGTTACCCCGTCTCACAGACTGTGTTGTTGCGTTTGTGGATCCATGAAGTTGTAACTATGATTCACAGTATAATGTACACAACCCTCACGCCAAAAGTTTCTGTATACACTCCAACAATCACTTACAATTATAGAGCCAGGTATGATTTTTTTTTACAAATTAGTGGCAAGAGAGTGTATTGAGATCTGTTTGGAACAGGCGTTAATAAACATTCATTAGTCTCGCGGCAAATTCAGCCAAAGTCCCACTGTTCAGGTAACACTCAATCGGCGTTGGAATACAGGTTTTCATCAATTTTGACGTAGAGGCCATTTCCTCCAATTTGTGTTTCTTCCTGTTGCATTCGCCACACGCAAACCTCACACATATAATACCTGTAATCAATGAAATCCTCAAAGCACATGTTGAACTCTTTATTGCAAAATGATGCAATCGTCAGTTCTTTTGACCAACAGTATATAAACAACACAATTGTCTCCAATGATAATTTAGATCCCTCCAGCCAGTTTCCTTTCCGAATACCTCGTTCACAATATTTCATTTTGTGACTTTTCAAAATGACAAGTACAGTTTTTGGTTATTAATGCAGAAATTTTCGAAATGAATTATCCCATAGCGTAAGTCTAAAATTAAAATTGAATGGGCGGGAATATCGACATGCCGAACTGTTGATGTATTTTACAAGTTGAATATTCCTGTTAGGTATCTCGAATCCTTCGTGTATTAAGGATTTGATGGTATGTATTTGAGGATTGGATTGGCCCATCCTATCAAAAATGAATTTAATATGATATGTAAGAAAAAACATTAAAAAATATATTTTTATATAGTATATCCATTTGGATCTTACATTTTGGTACAGACTTCATGCTAAATAAATTAAATTCATTGAATTTCTTATTTTAATAGGTTAAGTACCTACATTTTGTGATTTCAGTTACTTTTTGTTCAAATTTTTGATAATTGAATGGTTTTAGTGTGATTTTCATGTCTTGATTTATTAATTTGCATTTAAGCGGGTGTGAGGTATCGACATGATTTTCAATTATTATTTTTTTACCCAATTCACCATAAAATCTTGTCGCTAACTATTATA
Source organism: Bacillus rossius redtenbacheri (assembly GCF_032445375.1). NCBI lineage: Eukaryota > Metazoa > Arthropoda > Insecta > Phasmatodea > Bacillidae > Bacillus > Bacillus rossius. Next base: position 5,190,792 of record NC_086330.1, on the reverse strand, counting down.
AACAAAAATCTTGGTTCTGTCTCACAAACTGTTAGTTGCAGCTTACAGTTATGTGCTTATGTGTATTCGTGGTTTACGTACATTACGAAAAAAAAATTTAAAAATTTTTATAACCAACTTCACTAAATTTGATTGAACTGACCGAAGGCCATTATTTCAATGGTTTTAATGCCTTTGTCACTCTTACGTGTGTACACAAGCACCTTTTGCCAGATTGCCTTTTAAGGGTTAGGAAGCTACAGTTCACATAGCGGTATTTATTCATTATGCTTGTTGTGTTTAATAGAACCCATACAAACCAAACCCAAACATCAAGCTTTTTTATATTAAATAAAATTATTTTTAATGTTTGTTATACTGTATTTTAAGGTTCGTGAATATTAGTTACGAACTTCTTTTTTTTTATTATTTGTTTCAATGACTCATCAGCAGGGGTTGCTTGAAAGTGCATGATCCATGTTTTCGTTAATTTAATATAATTAAATTTAGAGTTCGGAGTTGATACGTACACATAAACGGTAAATATATACTTGAGACAGCATCCAGTGGGTCACAAACTACTCCCAGAAAGCAAGCAGTTTGTGGTGAGACGTGTGTGTTGGGATGCCAGCTGTTAGTGTGTAGTAGTGATGTGCTATGAAGGTGATGTCTGACAGCCAGGCTTGTTCAATACTTTCTCCTCTAAGCATCATTATACAGTATGTCCGTAAAAGAATGTTCCAGTTTTAAATTTTAATAGTATCAACTGTGCGCGTTGTAGAGTGTTAGTTCAAGGTCACAATTAAAGAGTTACTCAAACTGTCTTAGATAAGCGCATGCGCGAATACTGCTTTGTTGTTTTCTCTCTTGCAGTGCCACCTATGTTGAAAGAAGGGCTCTTTCCCCAATCAGCAGATGGTGAACATGTAAACTTTATTATTATTTGGCAACAGGATGTAGTCCCTCCCCATTGGCATCTTCTTGTACGAGAGTGGTTGAACGTTGATGTCCCTGACGTTGGATTGGTCGTAATGTCGAGACGACAGAGCTCTTTTTCGCTGGCCTCCATGTTCACCTGACATAACGCCATGCAATTTTGTCCTTTGGGGCTTAATAAAAGATTGTGTCTACGTTCCGCCGCTACCTAATGATCTGCCAGATTTGAGACACAGAATTGAAGAGGCTGTTGTTTCCATTACTCCGGACGTGTTAACCAAAGTGTGGGAATAATCGGACTATAGGTTGGATGTGTGCCATACAGCTAAAGATGCACATATCGAACATTTGTAAGAAAAACTAAGTTAGTTTACCTTGGATTTGTTGTAAATAGTCTAAAATAAACTGTCATAACTGGGACATTGTTTTATGGATACTCCGTATTGTAAAATGAAATGATGCTAAGGTGCCAGAGAACACTAAACAAGCCAAGCCTGGTGTTTCAATTTCCTTTGAATCCCTTTCACCTGAGTACAGAGTTAATGGATGTGTAGTGTTTTTTTAGTGTTTCCCTCAGCGCAGTGTTCAGCTGCTCTGTGTTCTAGTGCTCTAATCTAGCGAGCCTGGCTGCTGGTCCAACTTAGCAATCCAATAATGTGTGTGTTTGCTTTCAGGATTTTGGTCGTCATAGCCCTTCCAATAATGAGGCGGTAGTATTCTTTACTTAGACATATCACTATTACCATTTTCTAGTAGAAACCATATAAATATACACTTTCTTTGTGTTGATTTTTTGATTACGGTACTATCATTATTGATTCCAAGTATTCCCAGCAAGATCCACAAGAAATTGAAGCTTCATGTGTTACACTTTTTACCATTTTGTTATTATATTTGTTCTCGTAAATATTTAGCCTGTGTTACAAAGTTATATAATTTTGAGGAAATTAAAAAATTTACATATGAATGTGTACTAAACGTGCAAATTTGTTTTATTTTACCATTTGTTCAATTTTTTTTCATTGACAAATCAAAATAATATTGTTATTTTTCAGTCCTCTGAGTTCAAGTGAAAAAGGATTGCAATTCAAGTACTCATGCACAGACCTACCTGTAGAAAGACTCAAATAGAATAAATAAAATTGGGGGTGAGTAGAAGGTTGCTGTGTTTTGGTGATAAGTCTATCTTTTTTGGTCACCCAAAAAAGTTTGTCCGAATTGCAAAATGTTGCCACCATGCATCTTTGGCAAACTTATATTGTGGGCGTATCATGTGTCTTTCTGCAAGTTCCACCTTACATATTTCACTTGAACTTGGTACCCCAGCAAATTTTTCGTTTCTTGTCCTCTTAAGTATGGATTAGTAAACTTTATCACATTACGTTACTTACACGTAATTGACATTCTTTGTTCTGTAACTCTATTATCTTAATCTTCTTTAAATGTACTTCTGAACTCGGGCAATCAAAATATTTTCATCGAAGCGATCTGTGTTTGAGCCTCAAGCATTTGTCAGTCCAGTTTTTCATTTGGTGTGGATCTTGGTGGATATCAGCCTCAATAATTTCAGACACCGGAACGCTTTTGTCACCAGACACTCATTCATTTTTCCTACCAAAATTTTCTTCTAGACGTTTTCTTCACTAAAGTTTGCCATTTGTTTTAAGAGCTGTACATTTGTGTGATAACGTCATGAGGCATTGCTGCTTGTCTTGGGAATGCTTGCTTTTGGTGGGCCCAGTTTTGGAGCTGAATCCGTCTCGTGCTTGCAAAAAAAGTGTGTTTTATAGTGCTGGCTTACAAAGTAATGTGTGCTTTTTTATTTGCATGTTTCTGCATTTGTATGTTGCTAGATATAACATAATGCTTTAGTGAAGATATATGCACATTTTTCTGGTAACATAGTCATAACATGAAGACACTTAACATTTTAGTTTTACAGGAGTAATGGAATAATCCTTTTTGATGCAAAAAAAATAGTTACAGCATTCAAACTCGATATCTCAGAGCAATAATGACGCTAATTGGTAACTTTAGAACAGAGACTTTTAAATGGTTTCAGCAACAGATGCTAATTAAGTCAGCCATTTTAGTTGTGCAGAATTTTATGTCTTCCAGAAGAGTCAATTTTTATAAATTCCTGTATTTCCATCAGAGATTGTGTATTTAAATACAAAATTAATATAGAAGTAATTGTTTGACATTATTTTTTTTATTAATAGAATTTGATTTTGCACCTACCTGGGAACTGCCTATATTAAGCTAAGTGTGAGGTCTGCAATAATGCAGATTATTGTTGTAAGTGTGCCAATTTTAATTTCAGAAAATATCACAACACTAAACAAATTATGAATAACAACATTGGCATCACAAATAAAAATCTACCATCTAACTTTGGTTTTCTTTTTTCTTTCCCACATTTTTGTTGTTACTGAACCAAAACAATTCACAGTGATGATTATTTTCACTTCAGTTCTTTGTATTCCCATATGTTCTGCACCATTATTTACCTAAATGTACTGTTAACGTTCTAGGACAAATGCCAAAATATCTGCATTTGTTTCCACCCATTTAACTTATCATCAAAGCTAGGAAGCTCAATTCCATACAAATGTAAGTTTCTGACTGGTGTTAAAATTTCTGGAGTTAAAGTCAGGTGAATAATTCAGACAGAAACTTTACCCTCGGAACACACTAAACGAGCACCTGTACTTATTTCATGTTGCTGGCTTCTGAATTTTGTAATTATTTCATTGTAGTTTGCATGTTCATTATGATGTAAATTTTTTCTACAAAACTTACTGTAGTTTTATTTTAGATGCATGGTCAGTACACAGCACTAAACTGAAAATAGACATGTGATAAACGGTAGAACTTTCTAAAATAATAATAATAATATCATTTCCAGTTGCTAGGAATTGTTGCAGCGTATTATAAACTGTCTGGGAACCTTAAAAATTTTGTACATTTTGTAGAGTAGACCTCATCTGCCTTTTCCATACGTTTAGATATGCTTGAAAAATAGATAGGGTATTGTTATTTTGGTTATTATTGTGTAGAGAAGTTTGTGATGAATAAATAGGTACCATTGGTTTTGAGGAAATGTTAATCAAGTTCAGAAAATGAAAAATCAATTCCCAAAAACAAAAATCTATCAGATTTTTTTTTTAGCGATTTTTAAATTTTAAAAGGAGGAAAAACAGTTACTGTTACTGCCTTAAGTTGGATTTTTATAGCTCAGAGTATCATCTGGGAGTTGTAAAATAGATTGAAAATACAAATTCATGAACCATAGTCATGTGTGATGTGTGTGCAATGTGTTCAACTGAAGTTATTTTTTTTTATTTAGACCTAAGATATTTCAATAGTAGGTAATCACGTCTGATTGAGTTGCAACGAGCTTGTCCAGAGTGTTGTACTGTAAGGTGACCGGTAGTGTCGGTCAAGGTGACGACAGAACGGTGGTTCTTCGTGGCACGCGTGTGTGTGTGCTCTGAAGTGGTTGGATCCTCCGCGAAGTGGCGGGACAGGCCCGCGCGAGGCGAGCTGTTGTGTTGTGGTGGGGAGGGGGGAGGGGGGTGGCCGTGCCCCGGGTCGCGGTGGTAACACTGTGGGAGTTGTTCTGGTGACAGCAGTCGTCGTTTTTTAACTGCCTGTTGAACATGGCGGACCAATGGACGGGCAACTCGCGCACGGGCAGCCTGGAGCCGGAGGTCTCTGAGGAGGTGGGCCTGCTGAGCCGTCGCAACACGCACCGCCGGAGCTACAGGTGAGCGCTCGTTCCGGCACGGCGCCGTGCAATATCATGTTCAACCGTGCTGTGGAACCTCGTTAAGGGCCCCGCCTCGTCAGGGGCGTATCTGTGTCAGCGACGCTCGCTGGTGCTTCTAGCGCGGTGTCGCCTCTGGACTGGCGCGCAGTCTTCTCGTGGTGCATTGAGCGGTGACCGTAACATTATATGGCCGAGAAATGAAGATAAAGGTGTAATTCAAGTCCCTTAAGTGCTTTTAAGAATCTGTACCGGTTTTTTCATGCCTAAAAATTACTCTGAAAACTAGCGTTTTAGCCATTTTAACTCTTCTAAAAAAATACGGTTTAAAAACTTAATCCGAAATCAAAAGTACTTTTCGGTTCCTCGGCGAACTCTTAAATGCTTTTCGTAAGCAGACCCCACTCGGATATCTCGAGTGGTTTTTTGAAATAGCGTTGTTTTTTCCTGAAGCTCAGCGCACCGTGTGTGTGCCCGGGTAGGCGGGGCCCTTGATAGAGAGTGTTTCACAGTCCTAAAAAATTACGCAGCATTCATAGTGAAAGAATGGTTAATATGTATGTTATACGAAGTTGTTTTTCACTTATAAATCGATGAACGCTGGCTGCACGCACGAAAAATGCATGACTCATTGTCACGTTCCACCTGAGCCGAGCGTGCAAACCACCGTGCGATAATATCTTCTATAATATCAAACAGGTTAAGGCGGGCCTTTTTAAAAGCAGCAATTTAAAAAAATATATTTTTTTTGTCCAATTTCGTCATTTCAAACTAACAATTTATTGACATTGATTTGATTTCAGTTTATTTCTATAACTAATTGTTCATGAATATATTCAAACAAATTATTTAAATTAAATTTTGCAAAAACTGTAAATAATATTTTAAAATTAAAAAGAATGCAATTTTTCATCAATGTTTTCTTATGACGTTATCATGTAAAATTATTGCCCGTAAACCGACTTTACAGACAACCCCTTTTGTTTCAAAGGTAAACATTTGCATGAAGAAACAATGTATATTTAAACTAAAATAATGCTGATGCTATTGCTTTGGTTCATTGTAGGTTGCGGAGAAAAAAGTTTCGAAATTTTATTCTTCTAAAATGATGGTCATATTTCAGTTTTTAGGTCATTTGTAAACCTTTACTTTATCCTTCTGTCATAAATACTTTAAAAATTAGTACAGTGCAAGTTTTTTTTTAAAGCAACATATGTCACCATCCTTAAATTGTATTTTATAATTCCTAGGAAAAAGTACATATGGTGCAAGTTTTCTTGGAGCTTATTTTATTTTTTAAGATGCGTTATGCATCTCCTAAACAAGAATATTACTTAATTTCATTTGAATGTAATTCATAAATTATTTAAAAATTGTGATTAAACTTTGCAGTAGTATGTTAATACAAACCTCGTTTTGCAAAGTGACAAAATTATAGTCCCTTCAGGTTTGTTTTATTCAGGTGAGGCTGCATGTGGGTTGGGAGTCAAATTTAAGAGTTAATTCAATGCTAACAATTATAAGATTCAAAGGTCTGACATAAAACAGTATTTCTGAAGTCCAGAGCTTGTGGTATTTTTATTTTACAAAACATTTTTAGGTTCTATGTTGTTTCACTAGCTGTTTTATAATCAGTATGAAAATTTTATTGATAGTTGGGATGTTATGAAACTAGAAAATGGATAGCCATGTTCAGTAAACAGTATTTTTATACTGATACACCTCTAAAGAGAACCATACGTAATGGGTTTTTTTTATGAGATAGCCATTTATCAAAAACGGTAATGAGTTAACACCATTAGCTTGATTCCAATTCCAGAACTCATGCTGTTTCCATAAATTCTTCAAATAACTTCTTGCTATTGAAAACATATCTTTATTCATAGTGAAAGCATTATGTTGCATTGTTGTCCCAGGGTTTTGTACGCCACCTTCGTCCAAACTTTTACATGCAGGGCTACACCATCACTGCAACACCAAGCACCAAAATCTTGCGCAGTTTGCATATGTAACACAAAATGAAACGAATGTTAGTGTAGACAAACTGAAGGATTATTTCTTCAGTGGTTTATCTACTTATGAATAAGCTTCGTTCACCCACTGATGTCTAATTATATATACGAGAGTAAGGATCCACTAAGCTGTTGCAACAGAGTGACTCTCTCTCACAGTAGGATATCGTAGCAGTGAGTGGTTGCCTGGGTTTACAAAACTGCTGTCTCACTAATGCTTAGTAGAGCATCCACAATTAACATCAAAGTAATAAAAAAAAACACAGTTGCTTGTTTCCCTCCATTGGTCGATGTCCGTGACAGTTATCTTTTGTCAAATACTTTTTTCACTAATATTGATGCAGCAAATAATTTATCAATATGTTAATTCTGGCATAACGTCTCCTAGGATCAAAGTCATTAGAGGTGATGATAGACGATGAGATGGATTGGAGTATTGTTGGCATGCATGGATGGGGGTAACGGGAGTACCCCAAGAAAATCCATCGGCTTCCTGCAAATATCGACCACTTTCCCAAAATCTAAACAGCTGGATTCAACCCCTCCAGGAATGGGATGTGTATCGCTGTGGTCTGCCTGTGCAGAGGCGGACATTGTGAAGTAGTTTGATGTTGTTTTTTATTTAGCTCGGGTTCTGTAATTCTTTTCAAAGTGATGCCCCATCCATTAAAAACACCCCAAGTACACTAGGTCACTGGTCATGTGGTCACTACAAGAAATTATGTTTATATATTATTTTTATTGTATTTTTGCAGTTGCAAAAATCAATAAATAATTATGGTGGTGAGTTTACACAGCATGCATCAGATGAATGTCTGTGAAGCTGCTCACGTTTGCTCAAGTGCAGGAGTTTTGTTACCAAAATTAAACTAATTGCAACGTAAAAAGTAAGAGATGTCCTTTACGTAACTAGTAGAATAGTGATTATTTTCTCGTGGTACTGACAGCATGTTAAAACAAATACACTGAGGTGTAGAACGAGTAACCCTTAGAGTATTTTTGAGAATAACCATGTGAATAGCCCTGAGAGTGGTTCTGAGTGTAACCCTGTGAGTGGCCCTGAGAGTAGCTCGACTGGTTGGAACTGTGTGAGTAGCAAGGATACGAGCGCAGTGTGATCTCTGCTACATGGCTTGTATGCAAGAATCTTGTCCATTATAACTTTACACACTGTGACTTCTTTTATGGTAAAACCAGTGTTCATACCCAGTATGCACATAGTTCCAAGGCTCACATAGTTCACAAGTTATCATCTAAGTACAGTTTCAGATTCTCCAGAATTTTCTGCAATTTTTCAATCAACAAATGTTTCGGGGTTTTTTTATTTATTTTTTTATTTTTTTACATTTTTTCATATTTTTTGTACTTTTATTGTTCGTTACTTTTTCAAAAATATTGCTTATAGAAGCTACTGCATATAAGTTTTTTTGTGCCTGTTGCAGCGAATGCAGTGAAACAGTGAGCTTGATATGTCATTACATATTCTGAGTACCTAGTCCTGATATTATCGATCTGTATGGCCCAGTCTCTTTACGAATGTTCTGACTTGTGACTTTCTGTTCATATTTATTTTAAATATAGGGGGCAATAACCAGCTATACATTTAAGTCTGGCTTTTACAGACTAGAATTTATTTTTCTTATAATTTATTTCACTGCAAATAATTCCCTTGATTTCAGATTTTGATGTTGGAAATTAGGCGTTTTATTTTTTGTTATGATTGATGTACAGTATTTGCTACTTGTTGTTTCAATCTACTGTTCTGAACAAGTGTTCCTTGTGTACAAAATGCAGGTGGACCATAATACCTTAACAGTGTTGGGTAAAAAATTTACATAAAAATGTTTTCACCCATACCCAGTTGCAGCAGGTTTTTTTATGGATTATATATGTATAAAATTTTCTTTTCAAAAATCTGTGAGTGATCTATGTGCTAGATTATTGAGTTTTATGTCAGCATCAATGGGAACACTCTTGTTAGAGTTCTATGAAATTTTGAATTGCAACAGTTTTGAGGTTACATATTATAGTAACGAGATGTATAAAAAAATAAATATATTTAATTTTTTGAATTTTTACAACAGTAACATTTTTAATTTTTAAAAAAATATTTTTATTAAAAATTTAATCATGAATTAAATTTTCTGTTTCCATACACAAATGATGGCCTAGAGCCAGACACCGCGCAGCTGTGACAGTGTCTGAGCCTCGTGGTTTGCAGGTCACTGTAGTCTACAGAGATCTGAAAGTTTCTCGAAATTTTTTTTTGCAGACAGAGTAAAATTGCACATTGCCCGTGAACTCACTACCCACACTTATTTTCGCATCGCTAGTTTTAGTTCGAGACACACTTGAGCTAACTGGTGGCTTATGGACTCACTGTCGGGGGGGAGGGGGGGGGGGGTGATCATCGAAGTTTTCAATCTGCCGTGCTACGAAAAGAATCTGTTGGATTTTCCAAGTCTGGACTCAGCGCTCCTGTGTGCCGCTGTTCTGACTCGCGTGTCTGCTTGTCTGTGTTACAGGGCGACCAAGAAGGTGAGGGAACGGGACGCGGCGAAATGCCGGGTGACGTACAGTAGCTCCGCTCGCCGTATCCAAATAGAGAGCCATGAGATCACAGCACCGCTAGCGAAACTAGTAGTGTTAAGCTAGACATAGTGCTAGGAACTGCTCTGGAGCAAACAGTACCTTAGCCTTAAGAGGGTTTATTACGCAGCTTCTGCTCCGACAGCTCCGCTTATCTCCTTGTTTGTCTTCTGTTTTGCTCCTCGAACCTGTACGAGGGATTTTTTTTTCCCCATAGCGAAAATTAATAAATCGATATCGAGAGGACATGTACCAGGCAACCAAAAACTAAGAAGTGGCTCACAATTTTGTGTGTGTATTGGAATCTTTTTCTTAAAAGTAAATTGATTATAGCATAGTAACATGCAAAATAGTATATTTTTTTTCCCAGTATTCCTAAACACCTTTGGCCTATGTAACATTCGTACCACCAGAAAGATGTTCCATGGCCCATGAAATGAAGTTTACAGGACTTTGTAATGAACATTTTCCCTGAAAATTTGCCTTGAGTAATATAAGAGTGTCGAATATGAATACCAGTATCAGATATGACTATTTATGCAAATATTACAAACTCATTTGATTTGAGTCATTAAGTGATTTTTTTGTATTTTCCTTAGATTGGTTGCTAGTACAAAAATTTCACGGGTGAGCTATCGTTTTCAAGACAATGAGTTGTGAAATTGTACAGTGCAATGTAATAAACCCTCTTAATTCATTCTGTGTTAACATGTAGTTGAATATTTATGAATCTAGATTAATCTTATTACCTATACCTATTTGCATCCTTTCCCTTTTTACTCAGTTTGTTTATAGTTAAAAATCTGTGTCAAATGTTACCTCAATATTATAAAAGTATTTTATGCTAACATGCAGAAAAATCATAAAGAGAGTGTAATAATGTAATTTTTATTGAAACTTTCAACTATTTGTTTCTGGGTTTAAATGCTTGCAATTAAGCAGATTTAAGATCACCATAATGATTAAAAAGTTATTTTTATGGTTTATTTTTTTACTGAAAATTGTAGTTGGTGTAAAGAATCACACAAACATTTTTGGATTGTTAGGAAATAAAAATTACTCCATCTCCTTATCAAAAATCATTTACAGCATTTTTAATTTACTCTCATTTGTTTATTAGCTGGCATTTAGGTAGTTTTCCAAAACTAGACATTTTTTTTTAATTTTTGAGTACATCATCCCATCTTATGCAAAGTTAAGCAGGTAAAAGTCAAAACATGTTTTTTTTTTAATCTGTAAATGGGTAAATACAAAAGAAATTGTAAATTTAAATTATATGCAAGAACGTAAAACTTGTAATGTATTGAAGTTACAATTTTTAAAAATCATTGGAGACAACTGAAAGAATGAAGAATGACAACAAATTTTGTTAGTACTGTCGCGGTTCGGGTTTCGAGAGGGTCGCTACGGTGTTTGGTAATGGGCGCCACCAGGTGGACCCGGCTATCATCCGTCTCAGGGCGTGACGTCGCCCGTGTGAGGCAAGACTGGACCCTCATTAACTCCCGTAATACACTCAGACCTGGCCCGTTCTCAGCGTCGGGCACGCTTATGGCTAGAGACCTGGAAATTTCGCGAATTCGTCTGGCCTCAGGGTAGAATTCAAAGTCATAGGTGTGTTAAACCGATGTGTGCTTATCCATTGGTTGATTTCTTAGTGAGAACAGTTTTATACTTGTTGATTGGTACTAGCTGATTCGCTTACTTCTCTCCTAGCTGGAGATCGTTGGCTCACGGTCGTAGAGGGGCGTGTCCAGATAACTGCGGTCCAATCACGAACACAGTGCGAGAGTGAGAAGGTTTGCATTCCAACTTGCGAGTAAATGAATGCGCGAAATTTCCGTATCTCTACTTATGGCTCTCCAGGCGTCCCACACGCCTGCTCACGAGGTACATGTCGTCACGTGGTCGGTGCAAAAAAATACAAGGAAACAATTAGAATTAATACGTTTCATACTGGCACGTACCCACGTACACAGTCTCGCGAGATGCGTCTCCAAGATCCCAGGCACCTGATCGGAACACAGGAATAAGGCCCACTCACGTGGCCTGCACAAACGTTTACTTAGACGTGAATAGACTCGCTAAGAGTTAAAATGATTATGTTAAACAGTCCCCCGACCGAGGCAGGCCCCTGGGATACGCGAAAGCAATTTGAAAGAATTAAGGAGAAACGGAATTACTAGTCAGTGAACAAAGAGTGAAGTCCCCGGGTGCGGAAGGCCATTACAAACCGGAAATTTGACAGGTTGAAAGTCCAATACGAATGCATGCAGAAACTGCTATAGCCACGAGCCGAATTCGTCAAGATGGGGGGACCCATGTGTGGCAACATGCACTCATAAATATTAACTTTCGCGAACATGGGGGATGTACTAAATTGTTGTGCAAAATTAAACTTTATGGTGGCAAAACTATCCTGGAATACATTTTCTAAACTTGAATAGTTATAACAAGATATAATGGCAACTTTTAAAATACCTATAATTTACTATCCAGGAAAACTATGTTTGAACAAATATGGTGTCAAAGGTATTTAACATTTTGTTGGTTCTCTGTAGCAATACGAAGGCAGCGCCATCTTTTAAGTATTTTTTAAACTAAAAATTGCAGTAGAATGAAACATTAAAAAAAATTAACCTGAAACATTTTAAAATATTTATTATAACACCAAATATAAGTATGTATATTTCATTTGCCTAAATTACAGAAATCAGTCTTTTAAGACTTCCTACAAACCTTTCTTTATTGAGCTGATTCAATCAACATTTAATAATTAACAGTAAAAATTTGTGTTACAATATTATTATATGAATCGTGGCTTTGAATGTATGTAGGCTAACAATTTCTTGTGTCTACAGTAGGGATGTGCGAATCCTTGATTTTCAGTTCGGTTCGAATCCGATTCGAATCCCTGGCAATATTTGAGATATGAATCCGATTCCGAATATTAAGCACAGAATAATTAAAAATAACTGATTAATTTTAAAAAAATATGTGCTCTCTTTTTTCTAATTGTAACTACCGGACATTATTTTTACACTGAGATTGAAATGTTTATAATTATGTAAATTTAATTAATAATAAACACTTTAAAATATGAAAACCAAAACATATTCGATTCTCCAACTCAATCGTAATAAACTGCTCGCCACAGGGAAATCTCAGTTTTATAAACGTTTCAGCAAATGAAACCATTTTTTCTCCAATAAATAGCCAAGTTTTTTTTTTCTTGTAGGTATGTAATTGTTTTTAGTTTATAGTTTGCTATACGACCAAATTCGTAATTATAGTTTAAGCTCTCAAAATCTCGAAATTCTTTTCATGTCACTGTGTTAATTATTGAATTTACATATCTTTCGTTGATACATCATATTATAAATACTTACGTAATAGTAGCCTAATTTTATTTTTCACTGCTAGTATTTTTGAGCCGTATTAAATTAATTTATAACTTTTGTGAATATTCGTAATACTGTTCGAATACATGTACGTACGATTCTGGGTTCGGGTAATTGTGGATTCGAACCGTACCCGAAAATATTGGGTACTCGCACATCCCTAGTCTACAGTGTGACCAATGCTACGCTATCTCTACATTCCAATGTTAACTAAGAATTGTCAAAATTGTAAGGCATATTTTTTAAGTTGTAATTTTTTTTTCTATAAATTATAACATAAAGTATTTAAGGATAGCTGTGCCATTATAAAGTTTAGTTTGGCACGGTTTATTAGCTGTAATTAAACTTTGTTTGCGTGTTTCTTGCTAGGGTGTAGGGGTTGTTCCCAGTTCCACTGGTGTTTCGCGGCTCCCCAATTTTTTGGCCATAGACATTCATTCCATCTGAAGGATTTTATATCATTGCCACTTGAAACCAACAGCGCAACTATTTAACATGTTATTTGTATATGAAATACAGTACACCCCGATTATCCGCGAAATTAAGCGGCAGGGCCACCGCGGATAGTGAAGATCACGGATAATCCGCAAAAGAGCCGAAAATTGTAAACAAAAAAGGAAACATTAATTTCAACTTCAAAATCTAAACATTTATGTACAGTAAAAGTTACAATTAACAGTAAAAAAAATTTTAATGATGCTGAAATTGTAATATTTTACTGAATAATTAACATACAATACATTTCAGTAATGTAAACATAAAAGTGCTCAACCATACGACTAAAAACAAAGTGTGACAGAGACAAAAATAGCAACGCATGCCAGCCTACTGCGTGAGTTCCGAGAAGGCCTGTGGCGTTTTACTGTATACTGCACCCAATACATTCGTCAGTAGAGTTCAAATTTGCTCACTTGTAATAAAATACAGATTTACATATGTGCTGTATTTTTTCGTAGCATGAGCGGATAATCCACACTGCGGATCATCCTCCTGTGGATAATAGGGAGGTACTGTAGTTAAATTGAATGGGTTAAAATAAAGAAAATCCAGGAGCTGCTAATGAACTGAAAAAAATTCACACAGAAGATAATAGCCGAGCCTGGCTTTAAATATTTTAATCTGATATCTAAGCTTGCCTACAAAAATATTTGAAGTTCTTAATGAAATGTAATGAAACTAAATACATATCTCCAACCTGCCATTCTGAAAGTAAAAGACATGCAAGAGTTTCTGCTCAAATTAAACAGCTCGCTTCCGCCAGCATATGACATGCATAATTTAAAAATAATATTCAAAGTGGAGGTCACAATGATTTTTTTTTTTTTTTTTTTTTTTTTTTTAATGGCAAAACAGTGAATTTAAAAGAAGTCTGTTGGGGAAACAACACAAATGATTGTCAGCTCATAAAAAACAAAATTTCCTTAACTTTTATATAAATTTGTTTCGGTTCTTGATTATTTTAATGTTTACAAAGTTTGTGGGCTTCTTTTGGTAACAATACATTCTGTACTAACTCCATAACCTCATTGTCTTAGATAATGTGATAGTGTCTGTCTGTAGTTTAGTTTAGAAAATATGTACGGTACAGTAATTATAACATTAGTATCAAAGCTATAATAATGGTCAATGTAGATTCTGTGTGAAAGTGTTTAGCAGGATCTGTTTTAATTATTAGATGTGTTGTACAAGTTATTACCTGTGTCTTATGTTGGGAGTTACAGTACAATAAATTACGAGATCACTCCTGAACTATGCACTATTTTTTCCAATTGTAGCTTAGTTTACTCTTGTAGTAGTGTCTAGTTAGTGTAGGGAAAGTGTGGTGGAATGTCAATTTATTAAGTTTTAGAAATCTTTAGTTTTAGAAAACTCTGAAATATCATTCAAAGGCTGCTGAGCTACTAACATGTATGTATGTTAGTATAGCCTTTTGTCACGGGGTAGTTAACTAACTAACTGAGTAACCAGCATCCTAGAAAGCTGGTCACTGACAATTTAAATTTGCACTCTGAGTGACAGGAAAGTTAGTATGTAAGCCTTATGTAATGGTGGTGAACATACAGGCCTAGACATAATGGCAAACTATGATGTATAATCATCAAAAACCAGCCAGTAAAGAACAATCCAAAATTTTCTCTCCCCCATCTTAGTTTGGTCTACTCCCATATTTTGTGAACACTAACTACAACCTAGTGGTAGCAAAGCAACTAATCTGGGAGTATGGCCAGACATATCCTGGAAAAACTGTAGTCATAGTATCTTGGATATACTGCCTTGACAGAAACTACGTCATCAGTGAACAGCAAGGCACCATAGAGTATGATGTTCATCATAGATGTGTTTAAATTATTTCGTTGTTATTACCAGGGAAGAGATAATGGAAGTGAAGGTTTTTTGTTTTTTTTAATTCATTAAAATCTAAACGTGATAATGATCACAGTCCAACAAAATGCATCTTCAACTGTGCATTTCACAAACATTTACATTAGCATTCGTTTGTGGGTTTAACACAAGAGATTGCAGGCTCATATGTCTGTTTTGAATGCACATGCATGGTTCAATTCTTGCACGGACGTTGGTGGTATTTATGGAAGCATGCTCTCTGCTTGGAATTCTCATTTTACATTATTTCTAAGTGATACGTGTTATTTGTTTGTTTTAGAGTATAGAAGTATAGAGTATAAAGTATAGAAATATTAACTGTACACTTGAAAAGTATTGTCAGAATGTATTTTTTGAATATGCAGGTATTGTAGTTGAAATTTGTATTTTTTTTTTTGTTTGAGTACTTAAAATTTGGGAGCGTAGCTTTTGTGTTATATGAATTCTATTAAGTATTTAATCACATACATGAAATATTTAAATGTTGTTTGAATTTTTGTAAGCTGCAAAGAATGTGCAGTTGTATCTGTGGTGTTTTATAAAGTTTGCACTCAGTAACAAGAGTTTGAACTGAGAATTGTTTGAATTTCCATGACTTATCATTGTTTAAGACACCAAAAAGTGGACGCAATAATTTTCTCAATCTTGTTTCACAATTTTTTTGCAAGTTGTCTTGGTTTCTAGATTAATGAGTGTTTTGCTAGGTGGCCATCATTTTGATCCATTTTCATTTATCGCATATTCCTCACCTCATCTAACTTCTTGAAGCTTCTGGGGGAATCCATTTTAATTTTTACTCGGGACATTAATCTATTATTATATAAGTTAACTGCAAAGGAACAATGTGTCAGTTTGGTAAACTGTTACAAACAGTTATGTTCATACCTACGGATACATATCCAATTTTTGCATCCATTAATTAATGCTTGGTCATGTGACAATTTCATTTTTGACGTGATAACGTCTTATAAATCGATGAACGCCAGCTGCACGCACGAAAAAGCATGACTCATTGTCACATTCCGCCTGAGCTGAGTGTGCAAGAACTGGCCAACCACCGTGCAAGAAAATCTTTCGATAATATCAAACAGGTTAAGGCGGGCTTTTAACTAATTGTTCGTGATTATATTTAAACAAATTATTTGAATTAAATTGCAAAAGCTATAAATAATATTTGTAAATTAAAAAGTATGCAATTTTTCATCAATGTTTTCTTATGACGTTATCACGTAAAATTATCGTCCGTAAACCGACTTTACAGAAAACCCCCTTTTTTATTTTTTATGGCATTATTTCGCTCGGAGGACAAAATTCTTTAAATTTCATCACAATGCTTCTTTTGCATTTTTTATTTTGTCAGAAATACTTTAAACTGATATTTAATAAGTGTATTATAACGGGTGCAAATAGTCACGCAAGTGTTGCGGAAGTATTATCACTTGCCCAATTTTTTTCTCTGTTTTTATTATACTTAATAAACATCAGTTGCAAATATTTTGTAACAGAAAAACAATTGTAAGAGCTGAATTGGGTTGAATTTACAGAAATAGCCCTTAACTAATAGTGATGACAATAAAATGAAGAGAAAAAAATCACCACGTGTGATGGGGCTCCAAACAGCAAAATACATTATGAGAGTGCTTTATTTTGATAACAGTCCCAAGTGCCTGGCATAGCCAGTTACTAATCACAATCAGTGCAAGAGTTGATATTATATAAAAAAATGTTTTTAACGTGTCCTGCCGAACAAACAACAAACATTTTATAATAGTATTAGTTTCAAAATTTGTCATCATAAATTTAGTGATACATGTACTCTTTTAATATACGTACGCAGTAATTTGCAAAGATGAATTAATGTTGATGGACCTTTCTTCCGCTCATTCTTGATCTTCATTTTTCACATAAAACACGGAGTGATCTTTATGAAAACGATGATCTGTTGTAAATCCAAACAATTTTCTGCTCATTTCTTATGGTTCATTGGTTCTGCAAGCTGCTTCGTAGAGGGTGAAGCAACGCAGTAGACATTGCGCAGTTCTAACAAATAGAATTCATGTTGTAGATGCTGGTAGCATCTAATGTTTGTGCGTATGTAGGATTGCCGCGGCAGTAAAAGCGAATATTTCCTCACTGGGTAGTCGGAATTGCTCCGGGCAGCTTGTGTTTCATTGGGACACCACACAGGAAACGTGAATGAGTTATTGTGAGCTATTGCAGATGCTGTCCCGTAGTTTCAAATTAGTGCAGATTGCGGGATAAACACAAAAATTGGCTCAGGGGCTTACAGTAATATACGAGCTCACTAAACTGCACAGAACAGCAGGGTGCATTCCAAAAAGGCCGGGATGCCACGAGAGCGGGTAAGAACATTGAGATGTCTCGGCACAGTGATACATACAGTCCTCTGAATGGCTCAAAGGTCCTGATCGTAGCATTCAGCACAGCGTCATGTTCGGTCGGTGAGGGCAGGGCGGGCTGACGATTGGCCAGTCGCCGCTAAGGAAGTCTGTTTATGTGGCGGGGGTGGTTACAACTAACTGCAGCATTACGGTTTTTTATTTTTATAGGTGAGTTCAGTTTATGTACTTTCGAAAGAGAAGAAATTTTTTTTTAAGTGAATTATTACCAGAAAAAGTTTCTAAACATTACATTAGTAATTTTCACTGTAAGACAAGCTAGTTTTTTTTTTTTCAAATGAAGTGGTTGTTGGTATGCGTGCACGCAGTGGCGTAGCAAGCGGATGGCAGGGATGGCCCCCGCTAGGGGCGCCGGAGCAGGGGGGGGGAGGGTCGCAACAGTTTTTCGCAGTTACTGAACCCTCCCCCCCTCTCTTTTAAACCATGAGGGGGCGCCAGTCGCCTTGGCTAGTGGTTGTTGGCACGCGTGGGAGAGTGACGCCGGCGTGTGTGGCCCGCAGGTGCTGGAGATGCAGGACGGGGCGGGCGGCTCGCGACGGGCCTCGCTGGAGTCCCTGGCCGACCAGCAGCACCTGCACGCGACCCCCGGGTACCCGCCGCCCGCCGCGCGGCCGCGCTCCCGCTCCCCCAGCCCCAGGTGGGTCTGCCTCGCCCTGCTTCTCCGTCCCGAGACCAGTTTCATTCATCAGCGTACATTCATGTTTACTTCAATATCTAATTTCACTTGTTAAACTTTCATCTCGTCAAAAGGTTGCATGGAGCTACTAAGGTTCTGTATTTGAAACCTGTGATTTGTAAATAACATTCCAAGGCCGATATCTGACCGCTTTCATTTTTTTGCAACTACGGCCTTTCTTTGTGCGACAGCCCCTCCCGAAAAGTCATCCTGAAGCCGCCATTGGTGGGGGGGGGGGGGGGGGGTTCCGAATCTGCGTATGTGTATACCTTGGGCGCCACCACGTGGACCCGGCTACCGACTCTGTCCCAGGGCCGTGACTTGACGAACAGAGGGTGTCGGTGGGAGGAGAGGGGGTCAGCAGTGGCGTGAGGCACATCGGGCTTAGGGAGGGCGTCAAACTCCACCGCCGACCGAGTCGCCCGGGAGTATTCCAGCTGATGACAGGTGGCCGTGAGGTTGCGTTTCTGCGCTGCCGGTTTACTGTTGCTGTCCGTTTTCACTTCCTATTGTGGCAGGTTACATTTGCCAAGCACATTTCCATAATGATTTTCGAAGAAGACCAACGCTCATCTTCATTATTTCTTGCTATGATGGAAATAATCCGGACTGAAGGCCTTTCGCTGCAACTGGATGGGAGTTGAAGGACGTAAGTCACTGCAAAACACACGTGCAGAAATTCAGCTCAGGTTAGCTATTTTCAAAAACTAATAAGTTATCTCATCTGACTTGCCATGTGCCTGATTGATGACAGGACCAGACCGCCGTTGACAACGCATCGCAACTGTTTCGTCGTGTGAAGCGTGCCATGTTCGTCTGCGCTGTCATCGTTGTGTTGGCTGCTCGGTGGTAATGATCGTGGCTCGTGAGACGAAGGTTCCTGGGATCCGGACCCGACAACCCGGTGCGACTCAGACTTGCGAGCACCGAGGCGGCACGTCGGAGGTTCGGAACCCTTCGATCCTGGAGGTCCCGTCGCATTTAGCCTTTGTAACGTAAAAACTATTCCAACTATGAATCAAAATCGGTTGTCATCCAGAGTGGTTTGCCCATCATCACTAATTTTATCCTTGTCTCCTTTTTAGTATTTTTTCTTTTGTTTTCTCCATGATGTTTTGTATGGTTTTCTTCAGATTTCCATGCATGATAAATTATTTCTTTCTGATATAAGCTGATGTTGGATTTTTTTTTCTTCAATGGACAGACTGTGTTTTCTGCAGTGGAAAGATACCCTTCTGTGGCGTGTGACCATGATTCCTCACCGATTGTTATCCTGTGGAACGCTGTTATAACACACTTGTTGTGGCTCTCCCTGTCTCGCAGGTGAGAAACCACAAGCTCAGCACCTGGCAGAGCATCACAAAATTGACCAGCAAAAACATCGCACAGCTTAAATTTTCCCAGAAACTTTATGCTCTATCTTCCCCCCCCCCCCCCCCATAAAAATTAGAACAAATTGAGTAACCAAACAAAATGTAAATTATGAAGTTGGAATGGACTGCACTAAGAAAACTTTATCTGTTTCCTGATGCATATATTTTTCAGTAAAAATTTAATATGCTTTACAATGCCATTCCTCTGCAATGAGCTGGAAACATGCAAAAGCCCTCGGAGAACGTATGATGGCACCTTATCACTACATACTACTCCTAAAAGCTTAAACATTAAAATAGGTACTAAAAGTAATAGCCGTATTACATGATATTATGCATAATAGGGAGTAATCCAACAAAATGTTTAAAAATAAAATTTAAAAAAAAATAATCCCTTTCGGCACAGCTTACAGACGTAGGTAGGTTTTGAAGTACATACCTATTTCCTGCCGAGTCCTGCCCTGGCAAGGTCTTGTAGCCCTCCGAAGTGTCCTGTCATCAGAATCCCTGAGACTTAACACTCGAAGCTCCCAGAACAATGGTGTTCTAGTAAGTTATGCCACTTTGTGCAGACAGGGCTCTGGGAATGTGCTGAACCCTTGAGAGGGATGCAGTGTATCTACGGGCTTAAGTGGAAAAAGTTGAGGGAGGAGAAGGGTTAGCAAGGCGCTGTTGCTAAACGTATTACCGTGCAGCAGTAATAGAGGGTCAAGCACTACCTGCATAGCCTTCATTGTCAGCCAATACATTTGTGTCGTCTGCGAATCCAAGAGGAGGTAGAAACTCGAAAACCAAGGACTTTTTAGACCCACATGGCACAAAGTTCTGCGAAATTAAATGAAATAAAGTTGAAGACATACAATCTTAATTCAAATCAAGACATGTAAAATAATAAATCATGAAAAAAAATTACATTGCAGAGCTAAATTTTCCAAATAAAATATTTTTATTGAAAAAAATATGCAGAACTATGAACTATCATTGTTTCTTAACAGGACAGGTTTAGCTTGATAAATGGTGGTACAACTTTCAAGGGTTGGTTATTGGCATTGTGAAAACTTACTGTACAATTATCATCATCCCTGGCGAGGAAACACGCTTGCTCGCTCGTTCACCTGAGAGAGAGACACGCGAAGGTATCAGGTACGTGCGTGTGTCGGAGCGAGGTACAGAACAAGGAGGGAGATATAGAGGCGCGACTCTTACAATGGAAACTGAAACCATGTTTCACGCGACATGTGTCGCTATCTGCTGGGCGGGCCCGTAACTACCAGCAAATAAAAAATCGGAATAGAGATTCTCACACAAAGTTTTTTTTTAGTTAATACGGTTTTTTTTTTGGTTATATTAAGTTATCTCCTTGGCGGCGCAAAACTAATATAATCGATGCGAAAATACTTAATGCTGTTTTGTAATAAACCTTCATGTAATAAATAAAGGAGTAGGAGGTGCAAAAACTCATTGTATTACATACCACAAAATTAGTGGCTACCTAAATAGAGTGAATTTTCACTGGTTTGTTTGCCTGGTAACAGCTTAATACATTACTTCTCCTAATAAATTAATGTAGTTACGTCAGCGATATATTATGAAAACTGCTATCTAGCGGACGGGCCCATAACTACTTCAAGAAGCCAGGTGTCAGTCTCGGTGACTAGAGTTCCTCCCGCGTGGAGCGAGGAGGGAGTGACGCACGGGGGCTGTGTCTTGTGTCCGCAGGCGAGCCCGCTCCCCCGTGCCGGCACGGCGCAGTCCCTCCCCGCGCAAGCACGCCCGCCACCCCGCCCACCACCACCACCACGACTACGGCTTCAGCGACACCGTCTCCAACGTGGTGGAGATCGTGAAGCACGAGCACGGCATTCACCCCCGGCGCAGCGGACGCGTCAGAGGTGAGTGGGGCCCCCGCGCCCGCTGCGTTGTGTGTCCCCTTGTCCCCCCGCCCCGCGTCGCAGCCAGACTCACTCCCCCTGTACTCCTGCCGCGAAATACCTGTTGGAAGCTTTCCAACAATCTCTTCACACTTATTTATTCATTTATTAATGTTGCAACATGCCCACCAACAGCCGAGGGCTTTAGCGGTGGGCACGACACATACGTACAAGGACAACATATAAACAATACAAACAAAAAACAAACAAACAATTAAAGTTTAAAATATAACTATTAAGGATAAACATCAAAATATAAAACATAGACATTATAATGAAATTACTAATCAAACCACCTGCCCAGCTTCAAAAGACACTGATGGCTCTCTGGAGCGATTTGTCAGAATGATTGGGACCAGGTGGAAGCTGGCCACTTAAAACACTCTGCGGTTGAGACTTGCCAACATCAAAAATTAAGTTTTAAATGTAAAAAAAACATACAAATTTCGTAAATATAGTGACTTAAATAAAAAAGTAATTTTACAAAACATTCTTGGTTCGGAATTTATGGAATGGCTTATTAACGAAGTGGCTTATTAAGAATAATTGCTAAATATTGTTCTTTCGAAAAATTATTGACACTGTTGAATTATCTTGGTAGCAATGAAATCATCATGGCTGCCGTGTTCACTTGAGGAGACGTGTGCATGTGTCTATTTTTTGTAATTGAAACGGAATGTTTGATTTTCAACACTCATACTTTGCGGCTATGCAGTTTTTAAGTTTTGAAACAAAAAATAAAGCACTTTAACATTGTGTTTTGGTTGTTCCATATTGGAAAACAGATAGTCTGAAACATTTATGGTGAATATTCTCAGCAACTAATGACCCAAAAAATATCAAGGTACCCAACATTTTCTTTCAAAAAGTTTATAACTTTTCGGATGTTAGGTTGGCAATAAATATTGATCAGTTTGCTGATTTCCAAAGAAAATAAGAGCGTTAGTTATAGCATTGAGTTGCAACTCTTTATCTTCCTTGTTTGAAATTGGGACTCACATTAATCAATGCACATGTGATATTCCATCCTGCATCAAATCAGTGGTTCTTCAGCACACAATTGTTTAGGACTTCCAAGATAGCTGAATCGCTATGACAAATTTCAGTTGTTGAGATCAGTAGTTTATTTACTGTAAAACATGACATGATTTTCAATCTGAATGTTAAAAATAGTTTACCAGGCTACATCTTGAATAATCACTTTCATCCTCACGAGGGTTGCAAAAAGTGGCCCTTTATTTTCTTGCAGCCATTAATTACATTTTTCTTCACTTCATTTGGTTCTCTCATCTGTTTCTGGAATTGATTGAATTGCATATATTTCAAAAGATTCCAGGTTTTCTCACATGCTTTCATAGAGGCAGTTCAGAATACTGTAAAACTGTGTTAAGAAGTTTTTCGATGGACTGGATGCTCAAAACTTATTATCAGCAAAGACTTCTTAAGAGAGAAATAGCTCAAAATCAGTTGCTACATAAAAACAAATATCACTCCAATGAAATACTGAATTAACCCAATAAAACTGTCCTAACTTTGTTTACCTCCATGGCATGTTTCCCATTTTTAAAACATGTCCATTTTCATGGACATTGAATACAATTTTTAGTTCAAGGTTCTTAATAATTGCAGGCAACTTTGTGTGTATCCAACTTTGGACAGTATTATCACACACACTCAGATTCTCCGTTCTTATATCTGTCAAACCAACCATTTGAAGCGTGAAATTCAGCACCTAGGTTATTCACTACACTAGAGTCCCGTTATAGCGAGGTGTCACGGTTCCGGGTTTGATCCTCGCTAGTTTAACCGTGTCCTCGCTATAACCGAATTGGACAGATTTTTGCCCCCAAAAAATATAAATTAACCCAAAATAGCATAAAAATAGTGTTTAAACCTGTATAATTGGAAAATAACAGGTTATATTAACGAAATCTTAATTTCTGTGAGCAGATGTGTGAATTCTCTTTAAAACGATACCCCACAAGTACGGATGCGATCACCGATTGCATCAAAATAACCAGAATACCCTACCACGCCACGTAATTATAGCATCTCAGCCCGCGGCTGACGCAGCATTGTCCTGCTATCTATTGTCGACGCGGGCTGTCTGCTGGCGGCCACGTTGGTTCGGGATGTTCCTAACAGGTGGTGCTAGT